>NC_090024.1:194119027-195483402 GCF_037176765.1 Anolis sagrei | reverse complement strand
GGAGCAGTGACTCATGTCAAAAAACATAAATATAACAGGAAATGGAAGCAGTAAGCAAAGAAACATAACATGGAAAAATAAGAGTACAGGATGTACATGCAGGCCCAAGGCTTAATGCTTTAGAATATGAGAGTTGTAGTTTTACAAGGTCTTTAGCCTTCTCTATCAAATATTGCTGCTAACTGACCAAATTATAACTCCCAGGATTCAATAGTATTGAGCCGTGGAAGTTAAAGTGATGTCAAACTGCATTAATTCAACAGTGTAGATGCACTCATAGTTGGTGATTTTTGCCCCTGGCCCTTTACTTTTCAGGTTTTTGCTAACCAAACCAATAAAATTAATGCCAACCTTCTGCAGGAAACTAATTATAATAAGTCAGCCTCATTCAGCTGCTGAAATGATTACATTTTCTCAAGGTGACCTACCCAGCCTACAGTTTTTGTATCATTATTCATATACCACTTGGCCCTTGAATTTTGACTTATAGAGTTTCTGGTCCTCCCTGTTCTGTCCCACTTTCCAATAAATGCTTCCAAACATATACAATCTCTTCAGTTCAGGACTCAGATACATGCACCTCTTGAGCACCAGGAGCAATATAACAAGTGTATATTCTCCATGTAAAGCTTGCACTTACCAGCAATTTTAGTTGATTCAGGGTAGTTTTGGTTGGTTCTATTAATTTCCCAGCATGAAACCATGTTATATGAATAAAACAAATATTGGGTGACCATAAAAGTAACCTCACCAATTTTTTTGAAAATGTATTATGTGTTTATTACCTGCTTCCTTATGGTAGAGCTGCGTCTGCTGCTGATCCAAACATCAGGATGAACGACCATTGGTGGAGGAGGGAGCACAGGAAAAGAAAGCAAAGGCAAATGTCAAGATAATCATAACTATTAAAGTACGAGCTTACTGGTATATAAATGGCTTTTTCTAGGACTGGAGGTAGAGAACACATTTCTACTGATTTACTTACAAATTTTAGAAAAATTAAGTCATCTAAAATAAAAGCAGTGTAATGTCCAAATGGGCACACAACAGAGTTTATTGCTAACATAAGGATACACTTAACCTTTTACTTCCAATTGTTGAGAAACCCATTACAAAATCCTAGCATTCTGGTGTCAGTTAGTGATAATTTATAGACAGTATCTTGCTAAAGTAGGTGTTCTGCTGGTTGATTTAGAGCCAGAAGGGGAGAAAATGCAAATGGTTTCTCTCTCTGTGATTAATACAAACCTAACAGCAGTTCTTTGTTAAAACATGTGGCCAACAAAAGAAAAATCATGGACAAATTACACCACATTGAAATAACAAGCTTACAGTTACCAACGGTCTCATGGTGACTGTTTATGTTATTCGATATGGATGCATGATCCAAAGAGGGTAGAATGAGCATTTAAGTTTTCACAAATCCTTCTCTGCTATGAATGGGATGGAGGTTGGATTCTTTTCTAAATTGATTGTTGTCAAACTAATTGCACTATATTCAAGTGCAGTTCACTTTAAGTGAAATAAATTGTACTATCAGATGGAGCTGCATGCAACTGAGAGAGAAACAGCGAACATTAATAACTGTGCTCATTTTATTGAAGACATTTTATTTAGTGCTTTTGTTTTAAATCTCAAACTGATTCACACAATAAAATCACAAAAATACAAAACCAATGAAATAGTAATTTATTTGCTAAAATAATGTTAGGAAGATGCCCCAAGCATCTATTTCATGTATTTTCAGCGATTGGCAGAAACACTCCTCTAACAACCATGTGATCTCAAATAGATCACACTCCACATCAAGGTCATTACAATGGAAAGAAACTCTCCTATGCACCAAGACTAAATGAGCATAAAGAGATCCACTGAAATTAACATCACCCTTTCAGAATATAAAAGCTGAAATAGCCAATATAAAAAGGAGGTCCCTTAGAAAAAAAATGAATCCAAAGTAAAGTAGAGGTAAAGGTTTCCCCTGACATTAAGTATAGTTGTGTCTGATTCTGAGGAGTGGTGCTCATCTCAATTTCTAAGCCGAAGAGCCAGCGTTGTCCGTAGACATCTCCAAGGTCATGTGGCCACCATGACTGCATGGAGCACCAATACCTTCCCACCAAGGTGGTACCTATTGATCTACTCACATTTGCATGTTTTCAAATTGCTAGGTTGGCAGAATCTGGGCCTAACAACGGGAGCTCACGCCAGTCCCCAGATTCGAACCTGTGACCTTTCAATAAGCAAGTTCAGCAGCTCAGTGGTTTAACCAGCTGTGCCACCAGCCCCCCCCCCCAGGTCCTAAGGAGTACAGCAATAAAAACCTCGAACTTAACTCGCTACAAATTAGTGATTACCATGGACTATTCATTGTGAGAGTTACATCTACACCACAACAAACCCCACTGATCACCTCAACCAGTACGATCCGCAACAGGTATAGATTTCAAGAAAAGAGCAGTCTCGTATAAAGCCCAGATTCATTTTTGAAGCTACAGATCCATGGATCATTATGGTGGACTACTTCTATGGCAGCTGTTCTACCAGTCAATGCTGGTTGGTAATGGGCTCATTTCCACTAAGGCTACTTAAGCTTTCAGCAACAAAGGGGAAGCTTAACTGTGCAGGTGCAGTGGAATGACACTACGCAGGAAAGGAAAAATGTTGGACCAAAGTACCAGTCAGCTACAGAACTTTCATCATGCAAGGATTTGATTTCTTTTAGCTGGCCTTCATTTAGATCAGTGGTTCTCAAACTCTACTCCTCCAGGTATTTTGGGATTCAGCTCCTAGAAATCCCAGCCAGCTTACCTTCTGTTAGGAATTGTGGGAGCCGAAGTCCAAAACATCTGGAGGAGCTGAGTTTGAGAAACACTGACTTAGACTATCACTGCAGACAAAAATAGCACCAGTTTGCGTCCCGCCAAACTTGACTCAGTTAGAAGAAAAAGAGATAAATGTCATTCTAGCTCATTCAATGAAATCTAAAAGCATATACCTAAGAAAATGGCTGATAGAAGAATAAACCTTTACAATCAGCATATAGATCTCTTTCATACAGAAATGAGACATTATCTTGACAATAAGGCTGATTGTGGATTCTATTTTCTCCTGTCAGGTCCTTAAATTCTGTATGCTCACTCCTTGGGACTAAAAGGACATAAGAGAAGCTGATGAATATGGCAGGAGAATTCCCACTGCATTTAGTATACATCTTTTTCATGAAGAACTGGTTGTCTTTTTCTTTTGCTGTGCTCTTTGAAGCCCACTCACTTGCCTGGGCCTCAAATGGGAATGAGTGTAAAGAGAACTAAGGAGTGTGGCAGAAGATAATCCCACCCATCCTTTTGTTAAGAAGATCTCACAAGAAGATACTCAATTCCACATGAAATAGATCTTCATGGTAATGTAGGCCTCGCTGGAACCTGTGACCGACTAATTAAAACACAGTGTGTAATGCACAGATATCTATGGCAACAACCAACGAAACAACAATGCATGTGCATGACTCGCAAACCTCTGCCTCAGAGTAGGTTACTTCATGCTGTATTACTATGTCGAAAAGACTTCGAAAATCACAGTTGTAAAAGTACAATTCTCATATTATAATTATATAAACTAACGATATACTATTCATGAAATAAGTAACGGACATAAAAAAGCATATAGAAATAACCAGTCCTAATAAGTCCTGGAGCTGCGAAAGGTCTTGAGTCCAATACCAGAGGTAGTAAAAAAATCCAGCTTCCAAAATAACAACTTCTATATTAAAGTAGATTAACTCGTAACACCAGGAACAGCAACATGACAAGGTCTCCCAGATTGTTCCCCTTGTTTCGTTATACCATCTTTGGGTGTCATGCCAGTCTTATCAATAATGCTTGAGTACAATTCCTGATAGTAGCTTTGGCTCTGTTATGAATGCCTGTCTTTATCTATAATGCTCGGGTACACTGTTAATAGCTTTGGCTCTGTTGTAAATGGAGTTCTGTAATGAGTATTTTTACTACTGTGAATTTTTCGACATAGTACTGTGTACTTTTTGACATAGTAATACAGCATGGAGTAACCTACTCTGAGGCGGAGTTTTGCCAGTCATTCACATACATTGTTGTTTTGTTAATTAGAACACAGGGCAGTGGCAGAAGAGGAAATCCACACATTCGGTGTATAGATCTCTTTCATGTACAACTGAGATGGCTTCTTGGGAAAGCTTCACTACAAAGCTGTACGTGTTTTTTTCTTATTTATATGCCACTCTCCTTAGTTCTACTATCATTTGGTGGGAGTTTAAAAGGCATTATTAAGCAAGGAAAATGATGTTTCATCTCTACATGAAATGAATGAAATATAGGTTTTCTCCAGTTCTCTACAGTAGTGGTTCTCAACCTGTGGGTCCCCAGATGTTTTGGTCTTCAACTCCCAGAATTCCTAACAGCTGGTAAACTGGCTGGGATTTCTAAGAGTTGTAGGCCAAAACACCTGGGGACCCACAGGTTGAGAACCACTGCTCTACAGAAATGTAGCAGAGTGACACTGGGACCTTCTTTTTGCAAAACTATCACTAAGCTATAACCAGTTCCAGTTTCTCTTGCATCAGAGATGCATGAGTGCCAACAACTACTAAGGGTTGTTACTTTACAGATTGTAAGAGAGATTTCAGAGATTTTGGAAAATCTACATATTTTCATAGTGGTTAAGCTGGGTAACAATAAAAATACTATGATGAGGCAATTTGCTCTTGATTTCATCCACTTATGCACACAGTTGCTACATAACTCTGTATTTTATTGATATGTCAAGAATTTTATTTCTGCCACCCACAGCTCATTTAAAACAAAGACAATTGGAAATGTCTGAAAAGGTCCACCTGTGATGTAGGAGCACCCTCTTCACCCTTGAATGCAAATTCAAAACAGCTCTAATAGCCTTTGGACTTGTTTACTTTCTTTCTATTTTCACTTCTGTTTCAATCATTTGTATCCTGCAAAATGTTGCAGAAGATACAAGCCACTGTGAAGTCCCAGAACAGAGAAATCTTTGCCAGAACAGATGGCTGCTGAATTTGTAATACAGGCAATCTTGCCTGTGCTTAAGAATTATAATGACACATATTTTTGTGATGTTCTTAGAAAAAAGTAGGCATCAGCCAAGAGCAAACTGTTTGAATTTCTCAAATAGCAGATTCCTCTTACCATCAGTGTGGTATAGTTTAAATGATATTCCCAACGTTTTATATTGTCTCACAATAAATAGTATTTTATTATTACAGATGTCAGACTCTAATTAGGACCTGTCAGCTCTACTTTACTATGAAAAATGTGAAATGAAATAATGACTCCAGATATGAAATAATAACTTTCCTTTCATTTGAAAGGCTAGCAGACATGCCCAGAGACATAGAAAGATAGACACGCATCTCATACACATGAATATACCTTGACATCTAGGCCTGTATAGAATAGCAATTTGGAGATTTGTAACATTTCACAGAAAGCCCAATCAAAAGCCATTTTTCTATTATTATTTCCACATACTCTGTGACATTTATGATAGCATGATTGATGCTGGGCACAGTTATAACAAAATATTTATTCTCTCCACTGCTGCAATCCAATTCCATGTCAAAATGGATGAGGTCAATGGGGCAAAGTGAAAGAAAACCCTCCTACGACTGATCCCTCCCCTCCTCCATTAAACAATCAAAAGCCCTTTCAAGGCTCTTTATCTCTCATGACAGGGATAAATCCAGTGGAACACTGCGTCTTGTCTGTCTTGGAAAAATGAAGAGGCATCACTACATATTAGCTAATTAGCATGGGTCCCCCCCTACTGTGAATATATTAGGGTAGAACGGCTGTTATGATTTATTGTTAGATGCTTTTGAAAAAAGAAAAACCACTCATGACATTTTACAATTAAAATATACTACATTTAGAAAACATGTATTTAATACACAAAACTATACCAGCCCACAAGATGAACAAATCTTAACTATATATTATGTTTAATGTAGGCCAGCCTTCTGAGAAAGTCTCTCCTCTTTGAACTACAGTAGAGTCTCGCTTATCCAACTTTCGCTGATCCAACGTTCTGTATTATCCAACATAGTCTGCCTCCCGCCCAGATTCACTGCTGTTTCAATACATTGTGATGTTTTGGTGCTAAATTTGTAAATACAGCACGTTATCATGTATTGAACTGCCTTTTTCTGTCAATTAGTTGTAAAACATGATGTTTTGGTGCTCAAATTGTAAAATCATAACATAATTTAATGTTTAATAGGCTTTTCCTTAATCCCTCTTTATTAACCAACATTTTCGCTTATCCAATGTTCGGCCGGCCCATTTATGTTGGATAAGCGAGACTCTACTGTATTTATAAATAGACACCAATGACATTTTCCAGCTCCTACTAGTAGCAATCAACAATTGGAAGTGGAGAAATTCACAATATAATCATCATACAATATGTGTATGTTTGCTCACAGTTTACAGGACTCAGAAAACAACTTGACAAAAGATTTCCCCCTTTGGTGGCAACTATGTTGTCAGTTGTAATTGTTAGGACTCTGTGTGTTAGTGAAAGCTACCCAAAATATAGCAGAACATTAAAAAACAAATAGGATACTAAAAGTTGAGCAATCAGCTCACAGCGAGCAAAGCATGAAGTGTTGTGTGATGTGGCTGTAAAGAATTTAGAGCTTAGGAAGCAAAGATGTAGAGTCCTGTTTTTTAAAAAATCACAAAAGGTTTATTTACAAAAAATAACTCAATTTCTCAATTGTTAAATAACTGGGTCTGATTTACTCTAATACCTATCTCTTCTAAGATTTTAAATAGAAAGAAAAAACACCAATCATTACATCTCTCCTGACACACACGCAGAGAGAGAGCTCAAAGAACACAGAACATACTCAGATGGGAAAAGCTAAAGTCAGAAGGAAAGGCTTGAAGTAGAAAATTATCCATTCTACACAACCAAACAGAATGAGAGCAGAAACAAAGAGGAGAGAAGAAATGAGATACATTCCAACTGTCATACAAGTGACATGGGGGAATGGAAACCATTAGCCTATTCTAAGCTAACTAACTTGTTCCTCATTCAGGACTACAGACTTTGGCTGTGTGGGGTTGAATTCCAATAGTATTATTATTATTATTATTATTATTATTATTTAGAGGTTTTCTATACCAGGCTTCTCAACCTCGACGAGGGACTCAGGTCGGTTTACAGTGCATATCAAATACAATCATATGAAAAAACAGCAAATACAAATAATTACATATTAAAATAGTACAACTCAGTACAATAAAAATAGTAATGTCCAGTCGTGCCCTTACACCTGGGTCTTGGACAATAAAACCAATGTTCCTATTTCTCTCTCTTTCTTGCTTTGCTAAATGATCAAATTAGCTATCCATAATCCAAAATCTATATAGCAATTCTATGCAAACTATATACATCACCAATTCTCCAACCCTGTTGTCCAGTAGGCCAATACTTTAGCTTGTAAACTATGTTCTTACATTGTATCTGCTCGGCAAGAAGTTGCCCAAAAGGTTTCTAAATATGAGTTTATATTGCCTTGAGCTGCAGCTTTTTAGAAAGAAATAGTCACCAAAAAGGGACTATTTTGGTGACAACACTGAAAAACAAGGACAGTGAGCAGCCACGCCTACCTGGCAAGGGAGCAGTCAGTCCTTTGACCTGTTAAAAGAAAAAAAGTGTGATGTTAATATTTTTCAAAGCAGAAATTTGCTACAGGTAGGAAGAATGGAGAAATGGTTCTGACTTCAGTTTGAGAGATGAGGGGTTTGGGAGATTTTTTTTTTTAAGGTGCAACAGGGCAGCTGCTTCCTTCTTGCACTTTTGTTATTGTGAACACAACAGCCCATCCTTGCTGACAAAGCTCCTTGGTGGCTGCCCAGGAAATGCACAAAATAGATCCAAGCTGCTTAAGGACTCTTTCTTTGGAAAACATCAAGTTTTTAAAAAAAATAGTTAGTGTATCTCTAGCAAACTAGTTTAAATCTTTCGCTAAGGAGAATGATGCCATTTCTCCCCCAGAGTTCTTTTTCTGGGAGAAAGAACTCTTGTCTGCTTCAAGAAAGTGTGAGAGTTGCAATTGGTCACATTGATTAGCATTTAATGGCCTTGCAGCTTCAAAGCCTGGCTGCTTCCTGCCTGGGGTAATTCTTTGTTAGGAGGTGTTAGCTGGCCCTGACTATACAGAGAAGCCATTAACATTCACAAGCATGTTGACAATTTCAACAGAAAGGAGGACACCATGGAAATGAAGAAATCTGGCTACCAGTATTAAACAACTCTAAAATCAGGACAGTAAATAAAGAGGAACACTCAAAAAACTGGGGAATTCCTGACATGAAACAATCAGGACAACCCAGTGATTCCAGTTATGAAAGCCATTGACAACACAGTATTCCATTTCTTTTAGTAGTCATGGCTTTAAATTATTATTTCTGTTATCAGGTTTATTTTTTCAAAAATCATTCTACCAACCTTCTTCCAACTTGGAAAGAAAAGGGTCAAGTGTCTGGTGCTGATACAGACAATATTTTATATAAATGCAGTTAAGAGAGAAAAAAAGAGGATACAAATTATCTGGCACATATCAAAACTGAGATAGAGTCTAAGGGCCTTTCCAGGCAGGTCCTATATGCCAGGATCTGATCCTAGCTTTTCTGTTTATCCCATATTATCTGGCAGTAATATTATCTGCTGATGATCGTGCCATTACTGCTCAAGCAGGGAGCTTTGAGACTGTAGAACAGAAGCTCTCCGAAGCTCTAGGTGCTCTTACTGCCTACTATAGGGAAAACCAGCTGATCCCTAACCCATCTAAAACACAGACATGTGCCTTTCATCTCAAGAACAGAGAAGCATCCCGAGCTCTGAAGATCACCTGGGAAGGAATCCCACTGGAGCATTGCAGCGCACCCAAATACCTGGAAGTCACTCTGGACCGTGCTCTTACCTACAAGAAGAACTGCCTGTACATCAAGCAAAAAGTGGGTGCTAGAAACAATATCATACGAAAGCTGACTGGCACAACCTGGGGATCACAACCAGATATATGTATATGTATGTGTTTTATATTTTTAATTGGAATATTGTTGTTTTTAAATGTTGTAAACCGCAATGAGTCGTCGTTTTAGGCTGAGATATTAGCGGTATACAAGTGTACTAAATAAAAATAAAATAAATAAATAAATAAATAATACAGTGAAGACATCTGCCCTTGCGCTGTGCTATTTATTTACTTTATTTATTTACTTTGCTTATATACCGCTGTATCTCAAGCCCGAAGGCGACTCACGGCGGTTCACAAACAGTAAAAACAGTAGAAACAGCAGTGGTTCCATACAACATATAACAATTGACTTAACACATTATCCATAAATTACCAATAAGCAATTACAATGCACAATTATTACAAAAAACAACCGTACCCAATCTTCTCATCATCCAAGCGTAGTCCAGGTTCGTCGTCCATTGTTCCATTCCTATGTTCCATTACCAGATTGCACTAAATTACTCAAACGCCTGCACAAACATCCAGGTCTTCACCTTTTTGCGGAATACCATTAGAGATGGTGCCAGTCTAATGTCCGTAGGAAGGGCGTTCCACAGCTGAGGAGCCACCACCGAGAAGGCCCTATCTCTCGTCCCCGCCAGCCGAGCTTGAGAAGCAGGCGGGATCGAGAGCAGGGTCTCCCCGGAAGATCTCAAACTCCTGGTGGGTTCATAGGCAGAGATGCGGTCAGATAGGTAGCTTGGGCCGGAACCATTTAGGGCTTTAAAGGCCAATGCCAGCACTTTGAATTCAGCCCGGTAGCCAGTGGAGTTGGCGCAACAGGGGGGTTGTATGCTCCCTGCGCTCCGCTCCTGTTAAAATCATGGCTGCCGAGCGTTGGACTAGTTGGAGCTTCCGAGCTGTCTTCAAAGGCAACCCCATGTAGAGAGCGTTGCAGTAGTCTAAACGGGATGTAACCAGAGCGTGGACTACCGTGGCCAAGTCAGACTTCCCAAGGTATGGGCGCAGCTGGCGCACAAGCTTTAGCTGTGCAAAAGCTCCCCTGGTCACCGCCGAAACCTGGGGTTCCAGGCTCAGCGATGAGTCCAGGGTCACACCCAAGCTGCGAACCTGCATCTTCAAGGGGAGTGCGGCCCCATCCAACACAGGCTGTAACCCTATGCCCTGTTCGGCCTTGCGACTGACCAGGAGTACCTCTGTCTTGTCTGGATTCAATTTCAATTTGTTCGCCCTCATCCAGACCGTCACAGCGGCCAGGCACCGGTTCAGGACCTGGACAGCCTCCTTAGTAGCAGGTGGAAAGGAGTGACAGAGTTTGACATCATCCGCGTACAGATGACACCGTACCCCGAAACTCCGGATGATCTCCCCCAGCGGCTTCATGTAGATGTTAAACAACATGGGAGACAATATTGAGCCCTGAGGAACCCCACAAGACAATGGTTGTGGGGTTGAACAGGTGTCCCCCAACAACACCTTCTGAGATCGACCCTCCAGGAATGACCGGAGCCACTGCAAAACAGTACCTCCAAGACCCATCCCTGCGAGGCGTCCCAGAAGGATACCGTGGTCGACGGTATCGAAGGCCACTGAGAGGTCAAGCAGCACCAACAGGGACACACTCCCCCTGTCGAGCTCCCGGCACAGATCATCCACTAACACGACCAAGGCTGTCTCGGTACCATGTCCCGGCCTAAAGCCAGACTGTGCCGGGTCTAGATAATCCGTGTCTACCAAGAATACCTGGAGTTGTGAGGCCACCACACGTTCCAAGACTTTGCCCAAGAAGGGGAGATTGGAAACTGGCCGATAGTTGTCGAATTTAGTGGGGTCCGGTGATGGTCTCTTCAACAGCGGTTTTATTATAGCTTGTTTTAAGCTCGCTGGAATCTTGCCTTCCCGAAGGGAAGCATTAACCACCACCTTAACCCACTCAGCCAATCCCCCTCTGGCCTCCTTTAGAAGCCAGGATGGGCAGGGGTCCAGGATGCATGTGGTTGGCCTCATTCCTCCAAGTATCTTGTCCACATCCTCGGGTTTCACCAATTGAAATGAATCCATCAAAACTGGACAAGCAGGTGCTCGTGTTACATCCTCAGAGACTGCCATTAACATGGTATCCAGACCAGAACGGATCAAGGCGACTTTGTCTGTAAAGAACTGAGCAAAAGCTTCACACCGAGAAGTCGAATCGTCAGGGTTCCCACCTTGAGTGGTGGGATTTAAAAGGCCTCTGACAATTCGGAACAGCTCAGCCGGACGGTTCTTTGCAGACGCCATAGTGGCCGCAAAGAAGGCCTTCTTTGCGGCTTTTATTGCTGCGGCATATGCCCTTAAAAAGGACACAAACCGTGTTCGATTTGGCTCACTCGGATCTGAACGCCACACACTCTCTAGTTCCCTCTTCTGCTGAGTATGCATGCCCAGTGTGGAACACATCTCACCATACTAAAACAGTGGATGTGGCTCTTAATGAGACATGCCGCATTATGCACGAGGTGTCTGCGCCCTACACCACTGGAGAAATTACACTGCTTAGCCGGTATTGCACCACCTGACATCCGCCGGGAAGTTGCAGCCAATAGTGAAAGGACCAAGGCAGAGACATCTCCAGCTCATCCCCTGTTTGGGTATCAGCCAGCATGCCAACGACTTAAATCTAGACATAGTTTTCTAAGATCTACAGAGATACTCGCTGGAACACCTCAGCAAGCGAGAGACCAAAAGTGGCAGGCTCAAACCCAGCACCTCAACCAATGGCTGATACCAAATGAGAGACTCCCTCCTGGGCACACAGAAGACTGGGCGACTTGGAAGGCATTGAACAGACTGCGCTCTGGCACCACGAGATGCAGAGCCAACCTTCAGAAATGGGGCTAAAAAGTAGAATCCTCGACATGCGAGTGTGGAGAAGAGCAAACCACTGACCACCTGCTGCAATGCAACCTGAGCCCTGCCATATGCACCATGGAGGACCTTCTTGCAGCAACACCGGAAGCACTCCAAGTGGCCAGATACTGGTCAAAGGACATTTAACCAGCTACCAAACTCACAAGTTGTGTATTTTTCTGTCTGTTTGCTTTGTTCTGTTAGAAATGTAGTATAATGGACTGGTTGCTCTGACATGACAAATAAATAAATAAATAAAATCTGGCAGTGCAGACTCATATAATTCAGTTTCAAGCAGAAAACCTGGGATCAGATTCTGGGAGATAAGGCCTATCTGGAAGGGCTCTAAGATTATTTTACCACTGGAATGTTGTCGATTTGCATCAACTAAGGCTCTGGCCTGACAGCTCAAGATTAAATAAGAAGTGATGTAAATGGGGCTAATTGTTGATCATGGAAAATAAATAACACATTTTGAACAGTCACTTTCCCCCTCCCAACACAAACCTCAATTACCTAGAATAGTGCATAATTTATAACAGCATTATTCCAAACCAGAGTTTCTTACCATCTGTCCCATTTCTATCACAGAATATTCATAGGTATAAATTACATGGCTATGGCAACATCAAAGGGTTCTAGTATTACAGTGACAAATGCAGATGGAAAGTAGGGAAATAATTACTTGCAGGCTGAAAGACCTGCTGGTACTTTTCATTAACGGAACTTGTCATCTACAGATTAAAGTAATTTGCAAGAGGAGTCAAATGTCACCTTAAAGGGAAGCACAAGGCAGAGGGAGCAGGGGGCAGACACAAAGCAATGCCGAGTTCCTCCAAAGTTAGACAACCAGACATATTTTACAGTCTGCCAAGCAATCTCACACAATGAAGCAGAGCCAACATTATTAAAAGATTTCAATAATGCACTCCCTAGTTCAACGGCATTTATAAATTGGATTTAGGATTAACATTTAGCAGCTCCTTCTTTTGCAGATTTCTGATCCTGCCTTAGAAAAATACATACATATACTGATATGTATGTAAGTATATGCCAACTTCCATGTCCTCCCAAATAATTGTGTGTATCGTATTGTTTTATATCAGCTCAGAGGACTGGCAACATAATTTTAACCTGTCCAAAAAGGCATTACAAAACAGTGTGGGAAATAGTTGTTAAGAGGTGCCTTGCTCATGCTTGAATGTCTCAGCCTTCAATAACCCAGGAATGTGTTTATCACAGAAGGCAGCGAATATTATGTGGAGAAACACAAACCTATGTGCTTGTGTGTGTTCAATTTTCTTGTTCGACGCATAGAGAACTTAATGGTACTGTGGCATCATGACTGCCTAGCCTTCCTTTCTCCAGATGCTGAACAGATGGGATTTTCATAGGTGCACAGATACATAATTTCTGATGGCATCTTGGTTCACTAATGGTGTCAGGCAACTAATCATTCCAGCTTCAATGGCTGGTAGTGCCAACAGGCTGTGCTCTCCATACTGCAACACAATTCTATCTTTGAGAAAACATGTTCTCCTTAATTTCTCTTAAAAGCACACTATTGAGATGAAAAGCAAGCAAATCCAATGACAAAAGGATAAAGAATATATAAAATATCTGGATGCCTGGAGAGAGAAAAAATATTCCTCCAATCTGATTCTGTAAAAATGGTGTAATAATTGGGGGAGTGGGGGAGAGAATAGGCATATGCTTCACTTAAACAAAGAGATGATGCACATTATTGGCTCATTAAGCACTCCCTTTTCACCATTACTTAAGTAGCACAGTAGAGATGGAATAATAAATCCATAAAACATGACTTGGTCCACTTAGCATCGATAATCCAAGATGGTTATGCTCAGTCAGCTGCCTAATTCAGTAATTACAAGGGATAGGCTGACCCGATGATAAAGTGATTCCAAGACTTACTTTCTCCCAGAGTCTTCTGGAGGAGGTCATGTTTCGCCTGAAGCTTGGTGATGAGGTTCCTGCCTTCCAGATACTCCTTCAACTTCTATTGGACATTGATTTTTTTAAGAATGAGAGAAAAGAGAGAGAGAGAGAGAGAGAGGAATCAACACCGATTTTGCAAACACTGTAGGACAATGGATCAAGAACGTCAAGAAATTCTGCTTTTTTGTTGACACAAACTTTTGCAAACTTTCTGTGGAACAAGCAGCTTAGGGCAAATCAAACAACCATATTTTCCAAGCAGTAACAACATCATATATATCAATATCTGTCACACAGACACACCCAACCTAACACAGATGCGTGAAAAAGATTTCTTAAATCTTAGAGATTGAGGTTTTGCATCGCACGAAGACAGTATTTCAATTTCTAAAAGGCCTCATGCTTTCTCTCCTCTGCCACATTTTGTGAGTTTCAAAGTAGGCTTATTAGTACCTTATGGGCTGTTAATTAGTGAATATTGCAAAACATCTTGTTTATATCTACATTACTAAAGTAGTAGGGTTCTTGCATCGCTGATCACATTCTTCTGCCCACTCCTCAACAAATGAATTGGAAGAACAACTAATACAGTGGTTCTCAACCTGTGGTTCCCCAGGTGTTTTGGCCTACAACTCCCAGAAATCCCAGCTTGTTTACCAGCTGTTAGGATTTCTGGGAGTTGAAGGCCAAAAACATCTGGGAACCCACAGGTTGAGAACCACTAACATGAAGGAATAGGTAGAGGCTTTAAGCTTTTCCCCACCTTATTTTGGAAATGGAAAGTTTGGTGCACTTGGTAATCAATTTTGAACCCAAAAGAGATAATGCCAAGTTTTAAAGGTCCTACATATAAGCATATCTAAGGTTAAACAGATTATTTGAATTAATAAACAACCATTTCTCTCTCTCTCTCTCTCTCTCTCTCTCTCTCTCTCTCTCTCTTTTACCACAGACATAAAGTGGAAGGGCACAAACAGGGCATAAAGGCAATGACTACAAAGTATTCAAAGTCAGGGCTAGATAACTTCATAGAGGCAAGGGCCAATTTTTGTCTCCATGAGTATCAGATGAATTGGAAATGACACCACATCACTTCCAGTCACCATCCTTGGCAGTTTTTGACCAAACGGGAAACTATTTTTTTTCCCAAAGGCTTAATGGCAGAAAGGGGAGGTATTGTTAAAAAAAAAGTTCTAAGCAGTTGGACTAGTTAACCTTCAAGGCTTTTTCCAACTCTGTGATTCTAGTGTTTGTTGTCCAGCTGAGTTCTCTCTTTCGCAACTATAAATCCACATTAGTAGCTGAACGTCTGGAACATCTGGACAATGAACACCCCACAGTCCAAACACAGATATAAATATCTTTACAGTGACATGCAAAGGAAATATTCTGTTTGGTTTTTTTTTACAAAGCAGTAAAGCTGCTACCGCACACTCTCTCCCTCTTTTACATCCTTAACCTCTCACACTCTGTTTTACTCACTACATTCTGTGATCTTTCTCATCTTTTGGTAATACAGAGTTCATCCATATTTAGCCACAATGTGGAATTAATGCAGTTTGACACCACTTTAACTACCCTGGTTCATTGATATGGGATCCTGGGAGCTGTAGTTTTACAAGTTCTTTAACCTTCTCTGTCAAAGAAGGCTACTGGCTTACCAAAGTGCAAATCCCAGCATTGCATAGCATTGTGTCAATTGAAAGGCAATTAAAAGGCCGGAAAAGGAGAGGAGAGGAGAGGTGGAGAAATACAGGGAGGAGTAACGGGATTTCGGACCTCATCACACTAGAGTAGGCATGGGCAAACTTTGGCCCTCCAGGTATTTTGGAAGTAAACCCCCCACAATTCCTAAGAGCTGGTAGGCATTAGGGATTGTAGGAGTTGAAGTTCAAACACCTGGAGGGATAAAGTTTGCCCATGCCTGCACGGGAGCATCTTCCCACTTTAAATCTGGTTGCTGCCTCCTTTAGAATTCTGGAGTTTGTAGTTTAGGGAAGAGTCTTTAAACTGCTCAGCCAGAGAGGTCCTGAGACTCACTAAACTACAAACCTCAGAAAACTCACTAAACTACAAATTCTGCAGAAAGCTGCAACTGAAAATTGAATAAAAGGAAAGGGAGTGGAGAGATCAATAGGAAGAAAAAGGGAGTTGTAGAGATATGGATAGGAAGAAAAGGAAAAAGGAGTTTGAAGAGATGGATAGGAAGAAAATGGAAAATATTTTTGGAGATATTAATAGGTAAAAGGGGTTTGAAGAGATATGGGTGGGAAGAAAAGGAAAAAAGAGTTTGGTGAGATCAACAGGAAGAAAATGGAAAAAATGTTTGGAGAGATCGATAGGAAGAAAAAAGGTAAAAGGGATTTGGAGAGATATGGATGAGAAGAAAAGAGAAAAGGAGTTTGGATAGATAGGAAGAAAAGGTAAAAGGGTTTGGAGAGATTGACAGGAAGAAAGGGGGGAAGGGGATTGAAGAGATATGGATAGGAAGAAAAGAGAAAATGAGTTTGGAGAGACTCGTAGGGAGCAAAGGGAAAACGGATTTGCAAGATATGGATAGGAAGAAAATGGAAAAGGGGGTTTAGAGATACAGACACATTTTGGCTCAGCGCTAAGATTGCATGGTAGGGAGGAAGAGACCCATTTGTAACTAGTAGTTGTTCATAAGTTGGATGTTCTTAATTCCGGGACTGCCTGTATTTTCATGCCCATTACTTGTCCTTCTATTGCCCCCAAATTTTCGAGGGATGTTGCTGGAGGTAGGGAGATATCTAGAGAACTTTTCCTGAGGACCCCTCACACCTGGAACTGCTCATTAAGCTTTCAACTTCTTTCTCACAAATTTCTCGGTATTTCAGAGCACATTACTGATTTCATAACTGCAGACCATTGTTTTTTTCCATATGGATAGGGGGAAATCTGACAAATGCCATTTGTAAGAAGGTTTGGACTACATTCTATTTGAATTACTATTAGTAACTTGAAAAGAGTTCTCTACAAAGGCAGTCATCCCTTAATGTTATTATCTGACAAAGGTCATTAAATACCAAAGTGCCTTGATATCTTAGATTACTGATACTCTGCACATTCATTCCCTACTTAATCTTAGGGTGAAATACTTTAGATTTCACTGTGCCAATTAATTACAGCATTACAGATTATGATGTTATGTAGTTAAAATAAGCAGTGTTAAATGAACCACTTTAAAGGCCAAACTGTCAAAAATCAAAGCAATGAAGGGGAAAAGGAAGAAAAGGAAACATTATCATAAAATATTACTAATGAGGACTTTAAAAAACAACAACAACCTTTACCATAAGTTCTCACAAAGCCTCAAAATTAACCACACTGCTTAGTGCAAAATTACTCCTACTGCCAAGAAACGTAGGATTTAAATAAGAATTCAAAGCAACCCACACTATCCTGAGACATGCAGGAAACACAATGCCAAAGAGCAGTGATTAGAGAAACCTTTCATCACAGCCATGTTCACAGTTCAATGGCTTACTCCCTGCTGTCAGTCAAGGCCCCATTAAAACAAATAACCACCTGATAATAAGACATGACAGATCGCCTGCCTACAGCCAATTTAAATCTCAAGGTAAGATTCTGAACTTATTAGGTAGCTATGAGAATACACACAGAGAGAACCACACAATGTGGTCTAGATATTCGAACAAAAGGTTCCATCTTATAACAGATGACTTTGATGGTATTTGTGGGCAAATTGTGGTTTGAAAAAAATTGTAGTTTGACACTGGGAAATGTGGTAAACAAAAGTTTCCTTTGAGACAATTATCTCATTTTTGTTTTTCTGATTTTCTTGATAAAATAAATTGGTCAACACTCCTCCAGGTCATGTTTCTACTTTTGAACACATATAAATAAAACTAGATGGTTGATGGCACCAACTTTTTATTGACGAGAGTATGAAATAATGGCTATACTGGGGTCATAGCACTTAAAACAATATTGCTGGTAAGTCTATTGCTTAATCTTGAGTATCACTGCATCAGTCCAAGATTGGGTTAGAAGTCATTTGTTTTAAGTATGGCATGTTTCAGATTAATTACATTTGCCTGACAGTATCTTCTCGACATTGACAGGCATTCTCATTTACCATATATACTTAAGTATAAACCAACCCGAATATAAGCCAAGGCACCTAATTTTACTACAAAAAAACTGGGAAAACTTATTGACTTGAGTATAAACCTAGGGTGGGAAATGCAGCAGCTATTGGTAAATTTCAAAATAAAAACCAATACCAATAAAATTACATTAATTGAGGCATGCAGCTTCTCCTGTCCTTTCGGTTGCTATACCGAAAGGACAGCAGAAGCTGTGTGCCTTCCTCTCCTCCTTTCTTGGCACAGAGACCCAGCTGGGTTGCTGTGCTGAGAGGGAAGAAGAGGAAGGCATGCAGCTTCTCCTCTCTTCTCAGTGGAGAGGCCAGACCAGGCCCAGTGGGAAAGCACGAGCCATGCACCTTCCTCTCCTCCCGTCTTGGCACAGCGACACAGCTGGGTGGCTATGTCAAAAAGGGGGGGGGGGAGGTGTGCAGCTGGTAGAAGCTCTGCAAAGGGCTTCTCTCAGCCCCATGCCTTCCCGCCAGGTCCATCACTCAAGTATAAGCTGAGGGGGCATTTTTCAGTATAAAAATGTGCTGAAAAATTAGGCTTATACTCGAGTATATAAGGTAATATGTTTTTGCCTTTATGCACCTAAATAAGCAATTTAACCTTTCAGAGAATACAAAAATTATCATATTTCTTTAATTGTGAGACAACATAGATTGTGAGACGCACACTAATTTCAGTATCACTACCACCAACAAAAATACATAAGATACACTTGCGATGCTGAGACACACCCCATTTTTTGAGATGTTTATATAGGAAAAAATGTGTCTTAGATGGCAAGAAATATAGCATATCCCTAGTCTGGCTGTAATTCACTCAAAGTCAAATCCAACTAGGCAAAGGCAGCCTGAAATCATACATTTCTTTGCTATCAAATTCTCTGATGGAAGAATGTGTTATCCTATACCAGAGGAATCTTACCATCAGTCCTTTCTACAGCCAAACAGATACAAATACTATCCTCCACTTTGGTATTTGCCAGTAGGAAGCAGCTGCAAGAGGGAAAAAAATGATTTGTAACCCAATGTGAATTTTCCCACTTCACTGGCAAGGCATAGTGTTATGCTTTCAAAGCTGTATGGAAATACCTTCTGTCATATGACCAGATATTTAATTCTTCCTTTTTAGAATGTAGATAGATCAGCTCCTTTTAAAAAACAAACAAACAAAGCAACCACAAAGCTGAGACAGACACTGAGTTTGAGCAGAAATATTCCCAGAATGCCCGAGGGAGAACAGAGCAATGCAATGCTCCACTGTCAATTACTAGAGAGAGAAAGAACAGTAAATTGATTTTTTTAAAACCATCCTTACACTGAATACAGGCAAGGCTGTGAATAATATTTCCAGAAACCTTGTGGATTTTTTGAAATCTTGTAGATTAAAAAAGAATTTTGCAAAGTATTTTGAAAGATGAAGAGCTCGACAGGGTCTTTGTATTATTAACATTTAACTATCATTATTCACTCTTTTTTAAAATGTCTGTCTTTGCTATTCTATGCTACATCTTAGCATAATATTTCCTACACTTATTCTGAAAATGCAGTTGTGAGGCATGAAATTTCTCTTACTGATAATATATGGGGAGTACAGGATAGAAACAATAGTTCTGAAGCTAGAAATAGAGTCAGAACAAATGAAAAAGCAGAACTGAGATTCTGAATCCCAAGAATTTTTACTAACTACCACCACCGTCCCACATTTGTGGGTTGCTCTTGTGTAGATTTGATTTGCTACTTTGTAGCTATTGCTTAACTCAACCTCCACGCCCCATTCCTTCTGCTGCCTCTCCATGTCCTGCCAAAATCACCACCCCCTCACTCCATTTACCACCTTCCCACCATCAAGACTGTCTCCTTCTGCTGCCAGATTTTAAACCGCTTTCTCAACAATCCATCTTCTTAGCCCTGTTCTCCTGCTGCCAGATTATACACCCCTTTACTACTGAAAATGGGTTTTAAATTTGGCAGCAGAAGTGTCGGCAAGTGGGTGGATCATTGGGAGAGTGGTTTAACATCTGGCTCTGTCTTCATGGTGGAAGAGGAGTGTGGAGCAATGCCTGTCTGGGTTCAAATTTGAAAATCTATATCATTCTGGGAGAAAGACAGAGTATTAATCCAATAAACAAATATATAAATCTGTGTTGCTGTGAATTTTATGGGCTATATGGCCATGTTCCAGAAGAATTCTTTGCTGACATTTCACTTGCATCTATGGCAGGCATCCTCAGATGTTTGTGAGGTCCTATACCAAAGGAATCATACCATCAGTCCCCCTCTACAGCTGAACAGATGCAAACGTCATTATCCACTTTGGACCTCACATTCTCTGAGGATGCCTGCCATAGATCCAGGCAAAACATCAGGACAGAATGCTTCTGGAAACATGGCCATAAAGCCCGGAAAACTCATAGCAGCTCAGTGATTCTGGCTATGAAAGACTTTGATGTTAGCATGCTGACATTGGCCAATATTTCTATCAGAATACTGGCTTGGACTAATAAAGTTGAGCATCTCTGTAACCCTCATTCAGTTTAGTTTATTGGTCTTTCTCCATACAGTACTTTAATTTAGGATTTAGCTTCCTACATGAGTTTGCCCAATTCAAAGATCTTCGGGGAAGCAGCCTCTCTCAATCCCAACCTCTTCATAGGATAATTTGGTGGGAAAATGGCAGAAGTCATTTCCAAGGCTGCTCTTACACTCCTCCCTTCTACAGAGACTAGGCTGGTTCCTTACTTGTTATCTTTCTGAGATCAAATCTTTTCTATTATAGCAGACATTTGAAAATCAACTGTTTACTTAATGGGTTTTCTGCTTTAGTGCTGTATTATCTTTAATCTATGCTTTTAATTCAATGCTGTATATGACTGTAATTCTACAGAACATTTAATATTATTTTACTCTTAACTTTTTGTATGTTTTAACTATAAGCGATTTCTATTTGAACCTCTTTTTATTCTGTAAAATGTTTGAGTGCCACTTTTGGGACTCATTAAAGTGGAATACAAATAACACGATTAATGGATCAAACAAAACTTTGTCTTAGATGGCTGAAATTTGGGACCATTGTTTACACTCTTCAAGTGATAATGTTAGAAAGTTCCTACATTGTAGACCTGATTTGATATGAATTCAAAAACAAAATGTGATGGGAGTGTGTGTGTGTCATAAATTGTCCAATTTGCCTGGGTGAGAGTTAAAATGTGACCAATCCACTCCCAAATCAGAACTGCAAAATAAGTATTAGAGCTGCGATTCCGACTGATAGGTCACACATGCAGATGCAACTGTACATTGACCCCAACCTCATATACCTGGAAGCAAATATCACTGACTTCTGAATAGTTTGAGTCTCAAGAATGTCTGTTGAGGACTGCATTCTACAGTTGGACTCTACAATACTAACTCAGGCCAAAAAAGAAGAAGATAATCAAATCAAATTAAAAACCACCAGGCTGCAACCATACTGTGTTAGATTTAACCAATCATAATGAAGTCTAAAGGTACTTTTAGTTGTCTTCTGGAAATGAACTCAATTATCTCATTGCAGCAAACTGACATTTCAGTGCAACACTGAATAAAGCTCCCACTATGCATTAATGCGACTGGAAGAAAAAGGTGTCAAAGGACATGAAGCCTTTACAATGTCAAATTTCTAAGGTCTAATTTAGACCCATCCTGGAGTGCTATAAATATGTTCAAAGCAGCCCATCTCTCACTTTCTTTCCAACGTATGTCAAATTAAAATGCACAGTTCTTTTTCTTTGTTCTTTGCATCTCCCCCCTACCGTTAATGCTCATTCACTACCTATTTTTACATTGAACAAGTTATCTTACAATTTTAAGTTAAAGCCAGAAAGTCTTCTTAGCGATATTTATAAACCTAAACATGGAAGGCTATATGGAGTGGATTAATCAAGGGGGCTAATTCATATATCAGGTTCTTCCCATCACAATTTGTTTATCCTGCATAGAGATGTATGACTTAACAAATGGCGCTTTCTTTCTTGAAGGTAGATATTTAACGTTATTGATATTCACTGTGTGCAAGCATGGTACTTAAACCTTTTGAAGGAAAGTACCCCATATAACTAAAATTAGTACCTGCACATTTTGAAATAGAGAGTGTTCCCTTCCCTACTTCAAAAAGAATACTTGGGGGCGGGGGGTCAAATTAAATAAGCATTTTGCTCAGGAAATCAATTGCCTCTGAATTGGAACACTTCCCCCACCTACATTTTCTTGATAAATTCATCTTTGAAGCAGGCCTTTTAATTTAATGTGGCTTTTGAAGTATCTGAGTGCTTGTCTAAGAGAATAATGCAAAACAAAATTTCTACGGCACATCCAACATAAATGATCCTATTTCCCAAAGTAATTGACACAATATGGAGTACATTTTTAAATTATCATGCTCCTTTAAGAGGTATACAAATTATAAATATTGCGACATCGATTTCTAGAATGTCCAGTCACAGAGTAGTTGGGGTGGAGAAACTTCTATACACATGCTCTTATCTGATCAAATTCTCCTTCATTTTATTTATTTATTTGTTTACAGTATATTCCGCCCTTCTCATCCCACAGGGGACTCAGGGCGGATTACAATGCACATATACATGGCAAACTTTCAATACCATTACACATACAACATATATAGACAGACACAGAGACAATTTAACATTCCAGCTTTTTCAATAGGGCATGCTCAATTCCAGCCACAGGGAGAGCTGCTGCTTCACCGTCCACTTGTGACACCGAGACCCTGATGGAGGACTTTCTCATTCTTACGCACACTGCTGGGAGGTTTTTATTTATGGTGTTGTAAATTAGTTAAATTAGCCTCCCTGTATAAAGCAGTACTTAAATTTCCTACTTGACAGATGCAACTGTCTTTAGGGCAGCAAAGGTCAACAGCAAGCTAGACTATTAATGGTCACGAGCTCACTCCAACCCGGGTTGGCTTTGAATTCATGACCTCTCGGTCAGTAGTGATTTAATGCAGCTGGCTACTAACTAGCTATGCCACAGCCCAGGCCCTTCATATCATTATTTACTCATCCCCCTGATCAAATTTTCTTTCATATCATTATTTACTAATTAATTACATTTAACTAAATCAAAGCAGTGTGCATGGCTTGTGCCCTCCCCAACTTATTCTCATAGCAACACTGCGATGTGGGTTAAGCTAAGTCAGACTGAGGGCCCTTCCAGGAAATGATCCCAGGTTTTCTGTTTATCCCAGATTATCTGGCAGTGCGGACCCATATGATCCAGTTTAAAGCAGAAAACCTGGGATTCAATCCTTAAATCAGATCCTGTGAGATAGGGCCTGTCTGGAAGGGCCCTGAGCCAAATGAGTTTAATGGGACAGTGGGGAGGAAAACCCGGATACTTCATTTCTCAGTCCAGCACTATTGAATAGGACACTGCAAGGACAAATAGAAGCACGCTGCATGACATTTATACCACAGTGTCTGAATTTTAAAATCTGAACTTCTACCCATCAGACATCTGGGAAGAGAGAAAAGAACTGTATGTATGTTTGTGCTTGTGGGCTTAAGGACACTAAAGCTACGCATATATAATTTTTGAAGAGTCAACAAGATTCCAACTATGTACAAAAATTAAAAAAAGAGAAGTGTGCATTCAAAGCTGCACACAAGGTTCATTCATCTAGTAATGTTGCAGGCTATTTTCATGCAACTTGTGCTCCTAATTGCCGTAGGATAACAGGTTATTATCCATTTTATAGGATAGCATTAAGAAGATCTATATGGAAAAATGCACAGCAGCCCTTTTACCAAAAATATTCTTTAAACTATTCTTTAAACTATTTTGTGTTTTTTCCTCCCAGCTAAATCTGCTAACCTGAAAACATTTCAGTTTATGAAGTGATAAAAAGCAATATTCCCAGGTTGAGTGTGTGGGCGAGAAGTGATGCCATTTTTATTTACATACTAGTTCTAAATAAGATACAATTAATCTAAGTTTTGGAGCAGAAGAGAAAGATCAAACAAAATCAGATAGTCATTGATCTGGTAGGTGGACCATTCTCATTATTCACTACAAGTACAACTCTAATAGCTTGTTAGCCTAAAGTGTATGTGACACATACAATTTTCAAGCTCCAGCGTGTGTCTGTTTTGTTGGAAGTGCATTAAACATTAACTCTCTTACTGTGAAATAGAACTGTTCTGTCTCCTGCTGATTGGCCCGTCTCTTGGCGATGCTTGGCTTGCTCATGAAAGTTTCAGAGACCGTTGATTTTACAGACTCCATGGAATTGCTATATTGGAAGCAGTCAGAAACATCAAAATCCTCAATCGTAACAATATCCTGAATAGTTTGCAGAGTGGCTTCCATCGTCTTCTTCACCTTGGAGAGAAAAAAACAAAAACAAAGGAGAAGTAAAAAATGTAGGAAAAATACACTGAACCGTGTGAAGTGCCAATTTATGTTTTGCCTGCTGGGCTAGCAGCGTTCAAACATAATATCAAGACAACTAATTGCCTTGAAATTTTAAGAAGAAGGAGGCTGAGATTTCAGTCTTACGGAGTACCCTAACTGGAGAGTAAATCTCACTATCTGAGGGCCAAGTGACATCTTACACTGCAGCTTCTCATAATGAAATTTTGATGCCATTGGCTGATACACTGCTGCCTTGGGACTGAATGTGTACTGAATTTGTACTGAATTTGCAGAGGTTGATGCTTTTAGGGGTGAACTTTCTGTTGAACCCCTCTCCACGTTTTAGTTCCCTCACTATTGTGAACCTGTGTTTATCTCACAGACATGAAACACCGCAATCTCCTTTTATTGAATCCACCCAGCTCAGTATTGTCAATTCTAACCAACATTGTCTCTCCAAGGTTTCAGGAATTATTATTTTCCAGTCTTCACTCAATTTGAACAATGTATTATGAAATGGGGAGGTGTGATAAATGATGTTATATGCAAATAAAAAACATAGCGTTATGCTTTTAAAAGACTTACAAAATACTTACAATAGCTAGTTTTATATATTAGCATTATATTTGCTTGTCTTTATACTTAAAAAATCCTGTCATGCATGTCTTTACCTATTCAAAGATGATCTTCATGTAGGAAAATGTAGTATGTGCAGTGCTTGTGTGCCACAGTTCAGTATGTGCAATATTGATAGGAGCATAACACAGCCACTCAGTGTTATCGCAACAAACATGGGAAATGACTGACATATTCCAGTGCACTCCCTCTCTTGGAACTCACTCCCCAACAAAATTAGATCAGTTCCCTCCCTCCTGGTCTTATTTATTTATTTACTTTGCTTTTATACCTCAATTTCTCAGCCTTGTAGGCGACTCAACACAGTTTACAACAAGAGCAAAAGTCAATCCAACAGCATACAAAATTTAAAAACCATTAACAGCATAATATACAAAATGACACATCAATAACAACACATTAACGTCTCGTAACTAGAATCGTGATCCAATTCGTCTTCCATAATTCCGTTTCCTATATTCATCGTGTACATTGCATTGTTTAACCGAACGCCTGTTCGAACAGCCAGGTTTTTAGTTTTTTTCGAAACACCATTAACGAAGGGGCTGATCTAATGTCCATGGGAAGGGCGTTCCACAGCCGAGGGGACACCACAGAAAAGGCCCTGTCCCTCGTCCCCGCCAGTCTTCAGAAAAAAAGTAAAAACTTGGCTATGGGACCACGCCTTTGGGCAGCAAGCAATGCAAAGAATGATGAGGGATTATGTGCAACTGATTGGAATGCCTTGAACTACGATTTTTGGATTATGTGATTTTAATGTTTATATTAATATGTTTTAACTCCATGTTTTAATGTCCAAACGTTGTTACATTTTAATGATCTAATTGATAGTTATATGTTGTTGTTGTATTATGTTAGGTTTCATATGTATGTAAGGCATTTAATTTTGCCATAAATATGTTGGAAACTGCTTTGAGTCCGCCCCCCCCATAAGAAAAGTGGTATACAAGTGAAGTAAATCAAATATATAAATAAATAAATATGTGTCCACAATGTGATAGTTTGCACAAAAATATTGTTGTCTCAAAATGAGGGACATGTATAATATGACAGCATTCCGTTTGCCTTAGAAATTCTGTCTGAAACAAATGGATTCCAGCTCTCATGCTTTCAGTTAACTTTCTTCTCAATTTGCTGTCCAGACAAACAAACAAGATTACGGATTTTTTTTTAAAAAAAAACCAATTATATACTATCACGGAAATTGCTGAAAGGTGTTTACTTTGTGTTTGCTTACCTCTTCGTTTTCAATCTTCAGAGTTGATAGCCTAGACTGCAGCTGCTGACATCTCTGAACCAATTCACTTTGCACAGGTTGCTGGGCACATATTTGGGAGACCTGGCGGGGAAGAGGTACCTTTGAAACAATCTGGACACTTGCCTTCTCTAGTTTTGATCTGGTTTGGGCCACAGAATAGTGGCCTGGCCATCTAGGTGGGATATGCAGGTAGGATAGTCTTTGTGGGCAGACTACAAATTCTGTAACCACATACCGCTATGAAATCTATAGCCTCAGTAATTTAAAAACTCTGAGTAAATCTCCAAGGGTTTTTTTTTGGAGGGGGGGGGGAGAGAGATGTGCACCATTAGAACCTCAGCTTCTTTGTTTTGATAGAAGAGGGAACTATGGCTATTTAGAAATTTCCTGTTATAAAGTGGTTAGAGCATTGAAGACAAAAGTTCAAATCCCTGCTCGGCTATGGAAATTCTCAATAATATTAAGAGGAGCATACAAATATTTAAAGAAACACCCTTTGATGATATACCAAGCATCAGACCTTTATGTAACTAACCAGAGTTCTGACTATTATTAAAACGCATTCTTTAATGTGCATTTTGGGTAAAGTTCAAAGCAACAATGTGAAGCTATGAAAATAACTAGAATGTGTGTTAGCTTTTTCTTTTGACTCTCAAATAGATGCACACACATATAGAAGTACCTGGATGCAATGAAAACACAAGCACTTTCAATGAACCTAGTTTAGATTGGTCTATACTGGTGAGTTTGATATACAAAACAATAGGCATTCATAGATCAGGTATGATGACGTATCGTTTCCAGCATATCAAAACCAATTCACACAAAGGTACAGTATGGTAAATTATGTGGTTGTGCAGATCAACCAAGCATATAAGATACTTAAGATTTCACCATTATTCTACTTGTCTCACTATCAGTAATAAACTAGATTATACCATCAAATCTACAAACATGAACTCAAAATGAATGAAATATGCATAAACTTTTTAAGACAACCAGTCCAAAATGCTGACATTCCATCACATATGTGGCAAACATACAGACTGAATGTGACAACTGCCTGATGGTTTGTGTCAGACTTCATTAATTCAAAGTTAAATGATTTTGGACATTTCTCATATATGTTTCAGATTGTAACATATCCTTGAGTCCAGATTTACTAAGCAGGTGGATTTCATGGTGTGAGCCCAAATCTCTTTAATGAGCCTGCATCGCTGAAATATTCCTGCTTCCCAATGAATACCCACTGATTGCTAACTATAGCAATTTAACATTTAGATAGCATGAAAAGTGAACAGACAAAAGGAAGCCTGGGAAGTGAATTAAGTAATAAAATCTTTAAATACTTCAGCTCTGAGAATAATTACTTTTTACAGTCACGTGGATGAAAAGAGAGAATGGGTCTCTTTAAAGAGAATAATACCATTCTACATGGCAACCAATGGCACTTGCTTCATTAACAACATATACTTTAATATTTTACAGCTGTGTGCACAAGCAGAGAGAAATTCCGTAAGCACACTGCAAACAGAGCTAATGTAAAGCATCTGTGATGCCACCTCTTGGGACTAAGTACACTCAATGAAGGAAATGTGCAATAAATACCAGAGAATATGCAATAAAATGCCAAGTTTCGGTTTTATGGCTGGCTATCCAGCAACCACAATTTTTAGCTTTTGTAAAATATTTTGTTATTGTTATATTATATATACTCATTCATAGTGAGGAAAACAACAAAAATATGATGAATTTACCATTGTAAGCTGGCCTCCTAATAATCAGTAACAGTCAGTAACACATGATACTACTGTTTGGACAACTGTTGTACACTCATTTATTAGGCTTTCCCACAATTAGTTTACTCTTCTTTCCCCTAAAGAAGAAACAAGCATACCACTTTTTCCTAGGAAGTATCAAAACCTATCCCTTAGCCAGTGGGGTATAAAGATTTGAGATTTGGGCTTTGAAATCCTTCCTTGGGCACGGTTCGACTTGAACAAGTCAAATTCTCCAACTTTTCTGAACAAATCCTGTCAAGAAAACCTCATGACAGGTTGACCTTAGGGTTGCCATAAGTCAGAAATAACTCGAAGGCACAAAACAACAAACCAAACACACATGATTAAGGTATTATCAACATGTACTAAGATTTCTAAATGCTGTTTTTTATCCAAACTAATGCATGAGAAGTGGGGTCTTGACTGGAAATGGGTTTTCCTTACAAAAAGCAATATCTGCATGTTTCTTGGGAAAGATGGCCACAACACATAATGATGGATGCAGCTAGCTCCCATGAACCCTCTCCATCTGTTTATTTAATACACAAATGGTCATGTGCAAATATCTATAGTGGCTGTGCAATCAAGACAGAAATGTGTTTTATTTCCTATGTAGTAAAATCAAACTCATTTGAAATATTCTGCAGATAGCAAGGACTGCCAAAAAGACAAATAAATGTGTCCTAAATTAAGCCTGAACTTTCCCCTAGAAGACAAGATGACCAAACAGAGACTTATCATGAGAAAACATGACTCATTAGAAAAGATAATAATCTTTGGTAAGATAGAAGACAGTAGGAAACAAGGAAGACAGTATTACAGTTAGATAGACTCAATGAAAGAAGCCACAGCCTTGAGTTTGCAAGGCCTGGTAACAGGGTGTCTTGGAGGTCTCTCGTACATGGGTTGTCATCAATCAAAATGGACTTGATGGCAATACTAACAAATAGCTTTTGTGGTTATGGACTAGAATTAAAATTATTATATAACCATATGCACAGAGAAGAAGAAAAAACTAACCATGTCACCCATGTGAGGCTGAAACTCAAACTTCATGGGTGGGCAGAAGACATTGTTGCACATCTCCATGAGGCGTTGCTTGTCACTGTTGGCATCCAAGTTCTCCACAGCATTCTCTATCGCGTCAAGGCCCTCGTGTTTTGACTGCTCTAAGTTCAGCTCTGCTGACAGGAATGTCCTAAGAGCTCTACCAAGACTGGCATGATATCCTAAGTCACAGCACTGCTGGAAAAACAAAGAAACAAGAAAATACTACCTGAAAATGCTGGGACAGAAATCACAAAAGAAACAATATGCCATTATTTTTACAATAATTATTTTAAATACACATGGATCTTGGCCTCAAAAGACCCAATAACCTGTTATGACAAGACAAATGATCTCCAGGGTTCAACTGTATTTACAATACAAACTTAACATAATTTAATATTATTTGTTTTAAATGCATCACACAGTCAATATAGCAATATGTTAAACTGATCATATTACAGACTAAGTTTTGAAGTAGTAACATGGATTACACCATCCCTTGTTGTCTGAAGGAGCCAATGACACACATTTTGGGGAGGAGGAATTGTATGCCTTGTGTAATACAGACATACCTCAGTTAATGAGGAAAGGGTGTTCCTTCTTTAAAAGAAAAATGTGGACCAGAAGTGGAAATGGTATGAAAAGAATTGCCACAGAGTCATATACTATAAAAAGATGGGAAGTTCAACATGTTTCACCAAACTTTTAATTCAAAACTAACAATATGCACATATGAGATGGAACATACAAGTCAGGTTAATCAAATGGTAAAACCTTGCATAAGTAAACCAAAGGAATCCTTTTGAAATGCATCCAGGGATTATTTTCTTCCTTCATCAGCCCCACTATTTTTATGATTTCAGTACTGGTGACCAAACATATACCTTAAATCTATTCTTTTTAACATGCTAGTTAGTAAGGCAGGCTTATTTGCTATCCTTTTTCTGTTTTGCTGTTTCTGTTTTCAAATCACAGTTCTGCTTTTGACATTTACATCTCTAAATGGATTAGCAAGACTGTATTCTCTACAGGATTCTTTTCTTCCACAGTAGGCTTCCAGCTAATTAATATTATCTTCAAAGATTTTTTTCCTAGTGCCCTTGACATCTTGGCAAAAATAATTAAATAAAGGAACCTCTTTAGTTGTGTCACCTAAACTTTGCAGCGTCCTTCCCAAGCATGCTTACTTGGTACTGTTTTCATCAGTTTTTATATTATAACTGACAAGAGTCCCTTCCAGTGAAACTTGAAACACACTCTTTTTAAAATATAGGCTTAACTGCAGCTTTTAAGAGACTGATCTAAATGTTTAGCAGCTATTTTGCCTGTTCATTTCACTTTATTCAAAAAATGCCTTTGGGGTCTTTCTGTGAAAAGCAATGAAGCAGGACTGCACAGAACAAAATAAGTAAATAAATAATTTGGACAGATCACCTGGTTGAAAAGGGGAAAGAAAACTGAACATAAATATCATAGTCAAATAATACTACTAATAATATACTTTTTAAAGATTGTGCTCTATCTCCCCAAGAGGACTCAAAGCGGATTACATATACAGTGTTCCCTCACTTATCACGGATGTTACATTCCAGGACCACCCGCAATAAGTGAAAATCTGTGAAGTAGGGATGCTCTCTCGCTCTCTCTCTCTCTCTCTCTCTCTCTCTCTCTCTATATATATATATATCGCATTCTGAGAGTGAGGCAGAAGCGAGGTGAGATTTAAAGGCACTGCACACCTTTTTGCTAGATATAAGGAAGGGGCTATAAGGCTGTGATTTACATACTGCTTTGTATCTCCTCTCTCTCTCTTTTTTATGATTGGCTGCCTCTCTCCCGAGGGGAAGGGTGAAACCCCCTTCTACACTCCATCATTGCCAGGAGGCAAAAACCCGCGAAACAGTGCGTCCATGAAAAGTGAACCGTGAAGTAGCGAGGGAACACTGTATGCTGTTATACAATTAACAAAGATAGACAATACATAGACAGAGAAAAGGTTTCCCTCTCTTTTTATTTCCGGAAGCTAGAGGCTGTGCTTGATTAGGCTATGGGGAGGTGCTGTTGTTCCATTTTTTCCACGTCGAGGAGCCTGTTGTCCATGCATGTCTTCCTAATCGAATTGCCAGCATGTCTTCAGGGGTGCCTTTTACCTCCCCGGAAAAGCAGTATTTATTTATTTATTTATTTGCTGCATTTGTTGACCGCCGTTCTCAGCCCTAGGGCGACTCACGGCGGTGTACAACATATAAAAGACAATTTACAATAAGCCATAACGAAAAAACCAACATATCACTAATACACAGTCATATAATTACACTAAAATAATTCGCTCCGTCTTATCGTAGAATCATAACCAATCTCGTAATCCATATTCCGTTCCAGTTGTCATTACCAGATTAATATATTTATTAGTATATATTTATCTATTCACATTTATTTATTTATTTATTAGTACACTTGTATACCGCTAATATCTCAGCCTAAATCGGCGACTCATTGCGGTTTACAACATTTAAAAACAACAATATTCAGATTAAAAATATAAAACACAAGTACATATACAATACACAGTATTGGGCCACCAATACAGACCAAAGCATCTCTTAATTAAAATCATAATCCAATTTCGTTGTCTGTGATTGCCAGTCCTTGATCATGAACTTCATCGCACTGGATTAGCCGAATGCTTGTTCAAACATCCATGTCTTCAGTTTTTTTCGAAATACCATCAGCGAGGAGGCTGATCTTATCTCTACAGGGAGGGCATTCCAAAGCCGCGGGGCCACCACAGAAAAGGCCCTGTCTCTCGTTCCCGCCAGCCGCACCTGTGAAGCAGGTGGGATAGAGAGTAGGGCCTCTCCCGAAGATCTTAGGGTCCTGGTGGGCTGATAGGCCGAGATACGTTCGGATAGATATTGCTGCTTTCAACCTGGTAGATAAGCTGAAACTAGGGCTAACGGCAGAAGCTCACCCCAACCTGTGGCTTGAACTGCCACCTTCTGGTTGGCAAGATTTTCTGTAGCTGGCAGTTTAAATTGTTGTGCTAACTGCATTAGCTGAACATATTGACCTGAAAACTGATGTGCTACCCAAGCCAAAGCTCAATATTGATGAAAAAGATTTTTGTGTCATTACTTAAAAAATGAGTGTAAATGTTGACTGTGCCTTGAATCTATCCAAAAGGAACAAAAACTCATTTGCTTGATGGATGCCCTACTCCATAAACTTATGTCAATGAACCATCTTTTGTTTAGGAGGTATAATACAGCAGGAAAATGCAAGGAGAAGGAAAGATTCATCTACCATGTGCTTTTAAGGATACTATCAGTGCCTTGGGGAATATTTGTAAACACAGAGACAAAAAGATGTGGTGGGAAGTTCTTGTAAAGCAGCAGCAGTTGCTGGATTTACTGCAAAACAGACAATGAAAGAACATTGGATTCAATCAAAAAGCACAAAGACCAAGCATAAAAACAAAAGCAGCTTGATTGAGAATTTGCAGAGGCAGAGGGTGTTCCCATTAGTAAATAAGCATTCAAGCAGTTGCAGCTTTCCAATGACATCACAATGGCATGTTGTGCACAGTGTAATTAGAGATAAGCTTCAATGAAAATTAGGAGGCAAATCAACTGAAACTTTTTCAAAAGATTAACATCTGTGTTAATTTGCTGTTTGATCTACTGATGCCCCAGATTCATGGATGGATTCCTCAAGGGCATGGCTGCCCATTTGACAAACTATGATTCAAACACTTGGATTCATCTTTAAAGACAGCCTGAGGTAGGACTGTGTATATGTGTGTGACTGCCTGTCTGATTTCATTCATGGAATTAGAAAGTGAAACAATAATTCATATTTTATAAGCCTCCTCCATAAGAAATCAGTAGGATTAGATTAAGACAGCAATGTTTTCCATCTCTGAAGTAGCTATTGGCAGCAAACAGTTTTCACTATGCCCTTTCCATCCCTAACATTTTAAAATGTCTAAAATATCACATTTATAAGTGTGTCAGTCTCACTGGCCTTTTCTGGGTTATATAAATGTTTGATGGAAATGTTCTCCAAGGAAATCAATTTTTTATAAGAATTTAATGATAGCTCATCCAAATTCACTTCTCAGCATGACAGCTGATTAACCCTTTGCCAGCCAATAGATTTTAAATGGAAAACCTGGAAGGACATAGAGCAAATAAACAGTCTGCATTTCAAAATTTAGTGAGGAAGAACATTCCTTAACTGGCCATTCTAAGAAATACTTTCAAAGACAGCAGACAAAATGTTTATATATGCAGCAGTGGAAGATTTTGTAATTATCTGAAAGGAAAAAAAATGGAAAGATTTGGGGAGCGAATGTTATTTGTTAGTAGTTTTACACTTCTGGTTTGCTTATATCCAACCCCCCGCCCCAAACTCCTCTTTACCACCATTAATCAGAAAGCTCAAAAACATTCTGCAAATTATATCTTGCTTGCTACATTTACAGGCAGTCCCCAAATTATGAGCAAGATAGTTTCTGAAGATTTGTTCTTAAGTTGAATTCGACTTGATTGCAAGTCGGAGCAGGTACATTTTTAAAGTGTAACTCCATCCAAATGTACAATATATTTAAACTTTGGATAGCAGTAGACTTTAATTAAAATTGATGTTATTTGGTTTACACACAACCTTCATGTGTGTTCAGCATACACAGGTACAAAATAAATCATTTCAGTTTCAGATTGTTTTTGTTTCTTTGTTCAGTTGCTTCCGACTCTTCCTGACCTCATGGACCAGCCCATGCCAGAGCTCCCCGTCAGCTGTCGCCACCCCCAGCTCCTTCAAGATTAAGCCAGTCACTTCAAGGATAACATCCTTGGTCGGCCCCTCTTCCTTTTTCCTTCCATTTTCCCCAGCATCATTATCTTCTCCAAGCTTGCCTGTCTTCTCATTATGTTGCCAAAGTACTTCATCTTTGTCTCTAATATCCTTCCCCCCAGTGAGCAGTTGAGCATTATTTCCTGGAGTATGGACTAGTTTGAGATTCTTGTGGTTCACTGCACTCTCAGATTTTTTCTTCAGTACCACAGTTCAAAAGCGTCTATCTATGGCCTAGTTCTCACATCCATAGGTTACTACAGAGAATACCATTGCTATAACTATGCGGATCTCCATTGCCAATGTGATGTCTCCACTCTTAATTATTTTATTTCAGATATGTTTGAAATAATTGTCTGTGCCATTTGACAAGGACATCTCTTACAGCAAAACAGCAAGCAAGTGTGTGATCTGTGATCTGAAATAGTCTGTGGTCTTCTATAACTGTCTGCCTGAGTGATCATGTGGTCTGCAGCCCCTCCTACAACTTCTCAGGCACCATAGAGTAAAGGAAGCTGCATACCAGAACATACATACAAACAGTAAGTAACAGGATCATATATAAACATTATCAGAGAAGGCTTGAAGAGCTTGTCATTTCCAACAACTTGATAATCCATATCTTTGGTATATGCAGGATGTCCTGAAATCTATCCCAGTGGATACCAAGGGCCAAATGTAACTAATTATGTTACTTAATTAGGGTTATCCAGACAAACATGTATTTCTGTGTCCATTGTAGAATTTAGCCACCTTAATAAAGGTTTGCAAAGCCAACTTGCCTGGTGCTCTATGAGCCACACTGCTTAACACACATGCTTCTTTATTTTGCAGCTTAAACACATTTTCCTATTAAATTAGTATTTATTTAAAATAAGGTATTATTATCAGTCCAAGGAGTTTCAGCGGATTCAAAACCACAAGGGAACATTTCAACGGAATGACTACTGGTTCCTCTTAACAATGAATCCAATATGTAGCATTAACAACCCTATGTCTTTCATTAGTATTAGCTTTAGCAGTTTGTATCTTTTAACTTTTAAGTAGATAACTTCTGCAGGAAGAGAAACAGCATTAAATAGTTACATTAAGGGGAGGAACACTTGGGTTGTTTTAAAAAACATTTTAGACATTGCTCAAATACCAGCATTGTGCCCTCGGTGTTTGAATTTGTTCTCCCTAACCAGTGGTCCTGATACCTATAACTACTGTTTCAATGTACTTTAAAGTGAGATGTGTATGCCAGGACTGTTGCTTAGTATACCAGTGGTAGAGACATGATCTGTGCACTGAACGTCCATTATTAAACTTCCAGAATATCCAGGTGATATAGGAAAAGAAACTACCAGTTTGGGGGGGGGGGGGGGGACTTGAGTATTGCTGACATTTTCTAACTATTGGAAAGAACTCTGTCTGAAACTGTATTTATCTAAAAAGTAAATATGATTAGGTATGCAGCCTATATATGTGAAGAACAGGGTAATCTTTATGCAGTTAATAATTGTCCCAGTTTAGGAATCTAAAAGGACAAAGTCTATGCTCATGGGAGCCATCTCTCTTAGCACTCAGGAACAGTGAATAGGGATATACTGCTGAAACTAATATTTTCACCTGGCACTCAGCATAGTAAGAAAGCTGTGTCAGCACTCCCAGAAAAAGAGTTTTCTGTTAACTCTATTACAAAAAAAAAAATAGTGCTCCTTCAGATTACTTTTCTGTGTTTAAAGAAAAGATAATGATTTATTCAGGAAATCCAAATGCCTCTGGCAATGTTTCTTGCAATATGTGCCTCAGCAACAGCATATAAAGTCCTAATGGCAGAGAAAGGTGAAACAGAGGGCCCTTCCACACAACCCTATATCCCAGAATATCAAGGCAGAAAATCCCACAATATATGCTTTGAACTGGACTATATAGCAATGTGAACTCAGATAACCCAATTCAAAGCAGATATTGTGGGATTTCCTGCCTTGATATTCTAGGTTGTAGGGTAGTGTGAAAGGCCCCAGAGAGAACACACACTGGAAGGAATAGCTGGCATTTTTAAAGTGCCTACATTTGAAGGCATTTGACTATGATTATACTATCCTTTCCTTTTAGTTAGAGACCCCCCTTTTATACCAAACTGCATCAGCTCTTGTTACCTTAGCTCCTGTTCCCACCTCTGTGTTTTCCATGGTACCTGGAAAAGCCACGTATTGGTTCAACAAGCCATTTCTTCCCTCAATCAAGACTGTCACTGTCACCCCTCCCCCACTCCCCCCCCCTACATTTCTTGGGAGACTTCCCAACAACAGGTTTTCCCTGTACCATTCCTACTATACTATCCCCTATATATTGTTCTCCCTCTATCCATGTATTTATGTATAACTTTAATAAAATTTATAATAATAATAAAAAAGACTGTCACTATGCCTGTCTAATAGAGTATTTTCTGTCTAATAGAACCATGTTCTACACTATACAGGTCTATCCTTCCATATTTGCAGTCAAACTAATTGCCCCGTTGTATTTGACCTAAGTGCTTCATAAAAGTTGTAAGCCAAGACTGGGCATTCTCCAAATGCTTTGAACAACACATGCTATCCTCCCTGACTATTGATTGTTGTGGTTAGAGCTGATAACACATAACACATCTAAACCAGATTATTCACCTTGTTCTAAGTGCTACTGATATGGATATTGGCTCTATTATTTTGACAGTGCCTTGCATGCTGTTGGTACTATATAAACATTAACATTAACAAATAAAAGTAGCCATAATATTGCTCTATGTAAAAGCATAATATTTCATAATCCAAAATGAAACGCCAATCTACGTGTTCAGAAAAAGTAATCATAGAGCTCTCAGTGGCAGAAATAATCTAGCCAGTTACCCATGCACTGGTAACCCTCCAGGTAGACTACCATAATGTGCTCTATTTTCTAGATAGATAGCTATAATACGTTCTATAGTATCTCTCAATGTTCTGCCATGCAAAAACATCTTGCCTCACAGAAAGCTATTAAATTCTTCCCAACATGTTTGCTAAGTTTTTAGAGGACAGGGAAAGACATTTTCATTTGTCCAATGTTTTTATACATAACAATCTAATTTGGACTTTACAGATTAACATGTAGATCAGAAAATTTTGAGTGCCTGAATGCTGTAATAGGCTGAATGTGAGTCAATCAACTGATACTGAATCCTTAGATGGAGGCTTTCTGGACTGACAGTTCTCGATTCCAGGAATTGGGTGAGCAGCCTAGATCAGTTTGTAGTAGCTCTGAAGAAATTCATATGTCATTGTTTCTACGTCCATCCCTGGGAGGTCCAAGTGGACTCTGCGATTTGGAGTGCTTGGCGCCAGCTTTGATTGGTGTGCTAGTTACAGTCTTTTCCGGACAGAGTTAATCTAGTCACAGTAATCCATGCACTGGTGTCCTCCCAGATAGACCACCAGAATGCACTATATGAGACTGTCCTTAAAGAAAGCTCAGAAGTTGGAATATTCTTCCACGTCAGCTTCAAATACAGTAGTTCAACTGCTGAATGGAATATCATATAGTCTGAATTTAAAGTGATTGGGATGACATTTAAAGACAATTGTATGACATATATTTTCTGAGCACATAAACCTACCCTTAAAAAAATAATTTATGAATGCCATGAATTGCCATATAACATATGGTATAATGTAAGTTTTCTGTTCACTACCATTCACCTGATAATCCAGGAGCCCCCGGTGGCGCAATGGGTTAAACCTTTGTGCCGGCAGGGCTGAAGACCAACAGGTCAGAGGTTCAAATCTGGGGACAGTGCAGGTGAGCTCCCCCTGTTAGCTCCAGCTCCCCATGCAGGGACATGAGAGAAGCCACCCACAAGGATGGTAAAACATCAAAACATCTGGGAGTCCCTTGGGCAACGTCCTTGCAGACAGCCAATTCTCTCATCTCACACTAGAAGCGACTTGTAGTTTCTCAAATTGTTCCTGACACACACACACACACACACACACACACAAACCTGATAATCCAACTACTAGGAGTGTGGGAAATGAGTTATTCTCCAGGTATACTCCAATTCCCATCATCCTTGGCAGCCATAGGTGAGGCATGGTGGTAATTGCAGTTCTGCAGTACCCAGAAGTACAAAGTTGTCTTTCCGAGCTCTTCAGTATTCATGAAAACAAAGACTGATTGGATCTTATCAGTATTTAAGATCATTTACAGCTCTTCTGAAATCAATGATGATGAGACCATATTTTTTAAAGCAGCAGAAAATGTGAAATATTAATACAGTATCACCTTTCCTGTAATACCCAAGCCACCTCCAGGACAAAACAAGCTTTCTGGTATGAAAAGACTTGTTCAAAGCACAATAAGCACTGAAAGCATCCAATAAACACTTGTACTGAACAGAAATGAGCGCGACCTGTTTGATTTTATGACTGGCTGAGTAACAACGGTGGAGAACAACCAAAGGAGAAATTAATTTGCTTGTTTGGAGGCCTCTTTTTTCCTCCCTCCCACAACCAATTACCCTCAGGGCTCCCCAATGACTATTTTTAACCTTGATTACAGGACGCTATTACAGCTGCCACCAAGAAACAGAGAAAAGCAGTGTCCAGCAGCAATCAGGAACTGCCTGAGGAAGTAGCTCAATACAGTCAATACGTCAGTCCTGTTGGTACCCACGCAACAAAGGACAATGTTTTAGTTAATCGAGCTCTAAAAGAGGAGGAGTTTTCAGCATTCCAGTCATTAAGTATTTCGTTGCTGGAACCTGAAAAACACTCCAAGCCCCCCTCTGAGCGGATTCACTGGATTGCAAAAGGTCGCCATGGTGAGTGCTTCACATCCACAGCAAGGTGACAAAAGGAATTGCACCATTATTTCCAGGAAGGAGTTATAAAGAAGAAAGGATCCAGTTGCCAGTTGCCTTACAATTCAAACAGTGTAACCGAATTACATAAAATAATCCTCCACAGATCTTCCCCATTTTGAGGCAGAAGGAAGGATAAAAAATGTTATTACTAAGACGGCAATGACTTAAGAGTTATCTTCAAGACAGCGATAGTTCTCCATCCCGTGAAGATTTCAGTCATTAACAGATAAAATGGAAGGTAAAGACACAATAGAATTTACAGCAGCAACATCCAATAAAGGCACCCCAAAGCTAGTACACTTACATCAATGAGATCAGACAGGTCATGGATGTAATACTTGAACACAGATGCATTGGTTGCTTCCAGGGCCAGTAGGTATTCATTTCTTGCTTTAATCGCTTTCAGTTTATTTTCTGTGTATTTTGCTTGGCGCTGAAAAGAAGCCAAAAAGATTATTTGGAAAAGAAAACTAAAGTAGATACAGGTCTTTAGGATGTCAAGATTTTTATTGTTTTTCTCAAAGTCTGAGATAATTTGACTTGCCCAAGGTCACCCAGTAGGTTTCCATGACCAAGTGGGGATTCAACCCCTGTTACGTCAGTTCCACTGACTGCCAATCTGCTACCAAGCACAATTCAAAGTACTGGCTTTAGATTATAAAGCTCTAAATGGTTCTGGCCCAGCTTACTGGTATCTGCCCAAATGTATCTCCCTCTATAAACCACTGTGGAGTTTAAGATCATCTGAGGAGGCCCTGATCTCAGCCCCATCTCTCTCACAAGCATGACTGGCGGATACAACAAACAGAGCCTTCTCAGTGGAACTCCCTTGATTGTGGAATTCCCTCCCCAGTGATGTTAGATCAGCCCCCTCCCTTCTGAGGGGGCTGATCTTCTTCCGCAAGAGAGTGAAAACGTTGCTTTGTGACCAAGCCTTTAAAGAACTCATGCAAGAGATAGACTTGGAACAATGTGCACTGACCATTGGAACGGCCCGGATTATGTTTGTGGATTACGTGTTTAACCCTTAATATGTTATATTTAAATGTTCTATTTGGTTTAATGTAGTTTTAAATACTATTTAATATTTATTAAATTGTACATTGTGTTTTAGAGCATCGATTTGTTACCTGTATGTAAACTGCTTTGAGTCCCCTCTGGAGTGAGAAAAGTGGGGTAGAAATGTCGTAAATAAATAAATAAATAATATATAGAGCTGTAGTCCAACACTGAAAGTACTATACCATGTCAGTTGTAAAATTAATCTATCTAACCCTATAAGCTTACTTGCATGTAGAAAATAACTACATGATATTTGGCTTTGGGTACTGACACCAAGGATTTGCATAGCAGGAATCATCAAGAAGTCTGTGGCCTTATGACAAAATGAACCAGATTAACTGGAAAGTGTCACTTGATCTTTCCTGGCACTCTTGTTTTGAAAAAAAAAGGGGCAAACAGCTCTAAATCTCAGGTTTTGAAACACTTCATTATGTAAAATAGCAGGCTAAAATTCATTTGCATTTAAGAATTCTACTTGTTCAAAATGACATAAAATATTAGGTTAGAATTTCAGTTTAAGGCACTTTGAATCCTATGTTGAAAGAGAGCAAAATATGAAATAAATAAATAATCAATCTCCTGTCCAGTCAACCCTGTAGCCACATTTTTATTTTAGCGAAACAAACTGTAAATGTATCAAAATAAAGTATCAAAGTTCAATTACTATACTGCCAGAGGCTTGCACAAAGCAACACTCAACGGGTATGCTAGTTTAAGAAAAAGTTGTTGAAATACCAATTGTGACTCAAGAAAAGGCATCCCTCCTGGGCTCTTTATTTCACACCTCATTTCATACAATGAAGCTCTGCAATTCAGAAACTGAACCACTCACTTAGGTCAGTATTTTTGCTCAGCTCAGAATTTCTCCCCACAGCCCTTTAATGTCCAATATGGATCTATATTGCAAATCAGGTTCAAGAAGAACAGCTTAGCAGCAGCTATAGAAGAAGATAGCTTTGTAGTTACCCAGACGTTTACTCCACCATATTGCTCACATACCTTCTCTTTCATTTTCTCAATTTTCTTGACTGAGCTCCGTCGGACATGCTTTTCTTCAAACTTGACACTGGAAGCTGAATCAGGGGAGCGTGGGGTTTGCTTATCCTCTTGCTTCACAGACTTGCCAATCTGCTTTTCTTCCTGCTTCTCTGCCTCTTTCAGCTTGCTCTGAGCACTGATGCTGTCAGCATTGTACATATGATAGGTTTTCATTACCTGTAAAAGACAAGTCAAGCACAAAATTGGTCCTTACTCAAATGAGAGGGACAAATTTTTATTTATATCTATTGACTGCTATATATGACTGCTGCTGCTGTAGTTGTTGTTGACTTCTAGTTATTTCCAACTTATGGCTACCCTAAGGCAAACATATCAGGAAATATATAAATATGCAAGCATAACTGAATTGTTTTTGGATGCTTTGGGCCTCTTTTTAGGGAGAAAAGCTGAAATAACAACAACAACAACAACAACAACAACAACAACAACAACAACAGGTAAATTGGGTCAAAAGAAAGTCTCTTCTTTAAGGAGTGTTCTCTCCAGGTTCTAAAGCAAACATGGGCGAACTTCACCCCTCGAGGTGTTTTGGACCCTCCCAATTCCTAACATCCAGTAAGCTGGCTGGGATTTTCGAGAGCTGAAGTCCAAAACACCCGAAGGGCTGACATTTTCCCATGCTTGTTCTAGAGCAACAAAGACACATTTTTTCTTTGCAATCTGCTTCCTCATATACTTGAAGCATGTCAACTCCAGTAGTTGAGCCATCTGCTTTGCTTTTCCTCCTTATTTACACTTAGGCACATTTGGCAGCTTTCTTACTTTGGCAAGTTTGAGAGTCTGACTAGGTTATGATTTCATTCTACATCCCTGTCATATACAAATTTCCCTACTTAGCACAATATTTCTGGAAGGATGGGAGTACCTTGAATACTCCGTACTGGCATGTAAACCTGTTCAGCAGAGAGCAGAGATTCTGTTCCAGCCTTGAAATTTTGACACAAGCCAAACTCCTGCCTCGAGTGTTTTCAGTTTTCAGGCACAAAGCCACTGAGTCTTGTTTCACCTCAGTTTGAACTTGACTATAATTTTTGTAAAGTGGGATATAGGCTCTCCCTCCTCCCTGTAAACGATTAAGCAATGCTTCTTGGTTACAGGAAGAGGCTGCAGTTTAAAATGTAAGCCTAGTCAGTATTAAAGTGAAAGCATCTAAATAATTTACATGTTAACTTAGAGCTATCATGTATCCATAAATTAAAAGGAGTCATTTAGAATAATGGCTGTCAGCAGGACAGAGAGTTGCTTGTTTCCTTCACCCACACCCTTTCAAGGACTTGGCAATGGAAACAAATAAAATCCCACTTTTAAATGGTATTGGACACATTTGTCTTGTCACAGCTGTAGCTGTATCCCTAGTGTGTAGTATACTGCCCCAGTTTCACTCTGCGAATGCCACACTTGCACATTTTAATCCAAACTCAAATCGACCTTGAAAGCCACACAGTTCCCGCTTCCCGTAGTCTCCTCAATATAAAAAGGTGGTTCTGACATTTTCAGTATTCGAGATTATGTCAGTGACATAAAAGGGGCAAAGACATTCTCCCTCTTCACTCATTTCCTCCATTGGTCCATTTGCGTCTTGCAGGCTTGAAGCTGCATCAAGATTTCCATTTCCACAATAAGATGGGTGAAAACTTAAAGCCTCTACCCTATTCCTCTAGACCAGTGGTTCTCAACCTGTGGGTCCTCAGGTGTTTTGGACTACAACTCCCAGAAATCCCAGTCAGTTTGCCAGCTGTTAGGATTTCTGGAAGTTGAAAGTCAAAACATCTGGGGACCCAGAGGTTGAGAACCACTGATTGTAATCTGTAGTTGACCATTTGAGAAAGAAAGCACTGTGCATCTGTCTGAAATTGCACACAATCATACAGAAATCCCAGTAGTTGCACTCAGAACATTCTGAATGAACCCCTATTACACCTAGACCCATCAAAGCCAATCTTGTCCGGACAGTGGGAAGGGGCTATAAGAAATACACCTCAGCAAGCAGAAATATTTGAATATGTGAGTATCCATATAAACACACTGAACATAAAAAAAAAGAATTGGTAAAATGGGTTGTTGTAGGTTTTTCGGGCTGTATGGCCATGCCATGCCATCAAATGCTAATCAAGGTGGCCAATTGCAGCATTCACACTTGCTTCAGACAGACAAGACTTCTTTCTCCCGCCCTGGACATTCCACAGATATATAAACCCAAATTTCCTAGTTTGCAACAGACCTCGCAACCTCTGAGGATGCCTGGCATAGATGAAGGCGAAACATCATGAGAAAATGCTTCTAGAACATGGCCATAAGGCCCAGAAAACCTACAACAACCCAGTGATTCCGGCCATGAATGCCTTCGACAATAAATTGGTAATATGTTTGCAGGAGAAGGATGTCAACCTGTCTCACTTTCCAACCACCCCAGACTCCAATCTTGATTCAGAGCACAAGATGCACATTGTATAAAAAGGTTTTTCCTAGAAACTATGGAGTAAAAAGGTTTTTTTAAAAAGCATTAAAGACCTCAGATGTCAAAAAGAAGTGTTTTCACATTGAAACTTGAGAAATGTCATGTTTTTAAACAGCACTGTCTGTGTTGATTTTGTATTCAAGAATCATATCAATTTGTTTAATGCACAAAATAATTTTAAATATGACATAAAATCGCCTCCAGGCTATGCACAGAAGTTGTATATGAAACAAATATGAATTTTGTGTTTTGATTTGGATCCCATCTCCAAGATACTTCCTTATGTATATGAGAGTATACCAAAATCTGAAATGCAGAACACTTCTGATCCCAAGCATTTTGGATAAATGATGCTGAACCTGCATAATCTTTTCTAATAATCTCTCTGTGTGTTTTAGGTCATTTATTACAAAAAGTACCTACGAATTGCAAAGTTATAGTGAAAAAAGACCATTATCCTTGCCATATATGGAGCCATGAGTGACAAAATTCTGGTCCTGAATATGGGGATGTTTTTAGCTCTGTAGATGGACAATTTACGTGGGCCAAGCAACAGAAACTTACCAGCCATGTAATTCAGTGGGGGCTTTCCCTATAAAGCTACAAGAGTTGCCTATTCTTGTTTTATCATTGTGAAAACAAGGGGGAAAGCATATTTGCCTTTAAGACACTTTTACCAGCACCTCCACATGTGCCTTATTAGCACACAGATTAGCATTTCCAGGAGGCTTCAAAGATCACAATAAATAGGTCCTAGAAAGAGTACAAACCTTATTTTAAAGGAAAATCTCTCTCTAAAATTTCAATTACCACTTTTTCCCATTGTAACAGTCAGGACAAGTTCAGAGGACTGAACAATGCTTTAAAAATATATAAGGAGGACTCTTATTGCTAAAGCAGGATGTATCAGACAAAACAAGCAAGCCCACTTCCCTGCCACGTCTGCCCCTTTAAGTAAACAGACAGCTTGTGATGCAAGCTTTTGTTAGACAAAAGTCCCCTTTGCAAGATGGGATTTAAATATAAATGTTGATATTAAGATGACAGAGAAGTTTAATGTACAATTCACAAAGTATTTTGAGTGTACAGACTCATTTCAGAGGAATAGAATAGAATAGAATAGAATAGAATAGGCGCGACTAGGCCACTGACACACTTGAAATTGATATTTAAATAGAGTTCCTCATAGAAAGCAATGTAATTTAAAAAAGACATTATTAAAATTACCAAGAGATGAACATTGAGAATTTAAATATAGGTCATCTTTCTCACTCAGTCTAGAACTAAAAATTATCCACAACTATAAGACTCTAAGTGAGTTAAAACCACATTTTTATCCAAGGCAGTGGGAGCTGGTGATTCTTATGTCAAGATGTGGTGAACCTATTCTAGCTTTCCTGAGCTACTCAAGGTGCTGAACCCATTTCCAAGGCATGTAGTACTTTCGAAGCTTGGATTAAAACCTGGAGAGATTTTACTTCTCTAGTGACAGAGGATCCACGTGCAACAATTGAACCAGGAGTACATGAAGCCCAAGCCTTTTCACTTCCATGTTTTGCTCAATTGCTTAATCTCACTTTCGGATCAGGTCTAATTTCCGAAACTGTAACAGCTGAGTAAGGATTCTATGTAACCAGGGCACATTATTCTTTCATAGTTAGACAACTAGATTTCAGCAATGATTTTAAAGATCAAAATTTTAAAGGGAAGTGACATAAACAAACTGCTGTGAGACGTACTATGTTGTAAACTGCCTTTGGGTCCCATGCTGAGCAAAAAGCAAAATATAAATTAAATAAGCAATAAATAAATAAGATGCACACAAACCATAACAAAATTGGTCTTCAAATGGTTGAGGCATTATCCACAGAGGATCAAAGCCTACTGAGATGATTTATACCAGTGGCGTAAATTCCATCATCTTCCCATTCCTCCCCTCAGCTGCCACCAGCACTCTTTTCTATTGATCATTATGAAAGAGGCTGGAATGCAAAAAGGAAAAGGCATGTACTCTGTGGGATGAGAACTCTAGTGTGGCTTCCTGTAGCATATGCATCTACATCAACAGCTGTGGCAAAAAAATGGCTGGAATGACCGAGGTGAGAAGAATGGAGAAAGCAAAACCATTTGACTATGATTAAAGCCAAGTCAATTGTCATGGAAAAACTTGTGTACAGGTATTGCCTACATTATGGGTAATAACATACCATCTCAGATACTTCAGCTCACAATTTTTTTCTAACTTTCAAAAGATGGCCAATATATTTCATCACTTTACTATCACAAACAACTCTGTCTCCCCTTTTTTGGCTTGTAAATGTTCAGAGTAAAGGCAGTAAGGCCCCTTGAACTGTCAAGCGATTATGTAAAAAGAACTAAATTGGGTTCAACAATCACAATGAAGCAATGCAATAATTTGAATAAAATATTGCAGGCTAAATTAATTCTAAGAACTGCCAAGCTAGTTATATGACCATAAGAGACAAAGTCTCCAGTATATAGATTTCTATTGGAAATAAAGAATTCATACTCTAGAATTTGCTTGAAAACTTTTGAGTAAAGCATTCATTTTTAACATATATTAATATGATTGCGGTGGGCAAAACAAATAGAATTATGACAAGACTGAATTTGGAATGAAAATAACATAAGACAGATGCCAAATGATGCAAAGAAAGCAAGCAGAAGACCTAGCACCAGCATTTCCATAAAATCGAATAGCATTTCATTACATTTGTGTATACTGTTCGTCAACACCTGGCATTTAGATATTAGCCAGGAGCAAATAAAATGTGCAACATTAGTAAAATGAGTTATTTTCGTGTTCTTTGGAAAATGAGTCCCATAATCCTCGTATTACAAATTGCTCTGAAACCTGAGGGGATTTCAAAAGTAAACTGTAATACTATACAGAATGCTACTGTAATACTATATAGAAAAGGCAGGCATATTCATCATATATATTTAATTCACATATAATCCAGCACAAAGCAATGTTTTAAGATGAATATATTACACAATTCTGGAATGAATTGTCCATGAAATGGTTATCTTATCCAAAGTAAGATATTGTATTAGTACCTAATTTATTTAAAGTGCAATTCAGTGAGTTGTAGATTAGTGAAATTGTAGGACTTATTTTGCTAACATCAGAGAAGGTAAAATAAAATGGGGCACTATTCCAGAAAGATACTTAAACCCACTTTTCATAAATTGAGATGTGTCACTTTGCCTTAGGATTCTTCGAGGAGTATTATTATGATGTTTATTATGTTTATTTATACCCTGTTTTTTCTCTCCATCAGGAGACTCAGTGGCTGTTTCTGACTATATTATTATATTTTATTTTCAGCTTAGTTTTGCTCAAAAAGTTCCTATTTTCGGTTCCATGATACAAAAAGGTATTGGGCAAACAAGATATGCAGGCACCATTAATGTATGTTTGAAAACAACACTTGTTCCTCCTTAAGCCTTTACAATCATGCCATGCTTTTGCTTAGCAATTACAGTGACCCAACAGCTTTGCTGCAAACAGTGTAAACACCTTTTCCTACAGAAACATGCTTGTGGATTGAGGAAGCTAACTATTCCCATTTCCCAGAAAGCCAAGTAACAAACCACAAGCAGGACACACCCTCGAGTCTCCTGCAGAGCCCTGCCGCTCTGTCGCCACCCCAGCCCACTGTTCAAAATGCTAAACATCTGCAGTTGGAATTCAGCAAAGTACTAAAAATTCCATTCAACCACACCAAGCGCTAAAGGCTCTGGAGTCTGCAGCTTTGAAAACCCAATTCCAAATATTTGGCTGCAGTAAGATGTAACCTCTATCCCAGTGTGATTTGCTGATTCAGAGCAGATCAGCAAAATCAGCCTGTACTTTGTGTTACATGATTAATAACCCTTGCTCTCGGCTAGGCTCAAGAGCTCTCTACAGGCACCGTTTTTTACAGGAAGTGGAAGGAAGGACTCCCGGTACTGCAGCAATCCTTGTCGACCAGGAAAAATCCAAAAGAAGCCTGGCATTTTGAGCAGCAGCCTCAAAGAAAACACTTGCCAGGCTACATTTCTAAAATAGAAGCAATTTTGTCACAGTTGCTAAGCAGACAGATTTGATCAGCACCAAATGTATCCCATTCAGATGTGCAAAAAAGAAATGTCCCAAGCTACACAGGAACCTAATGAGCACATTTCTTCTTCCTCCTCCTCAAACTGGATCTTAAGCAATAAGAAATAATGTTTCACAGGCTAAGGGCAAGATCTGACCATGGCCGACAGGGAGCTCTGGCGTGGGCCGGTCCATGAGGTCACGAAGAGGAGTCGGAAGCGACTAAATGAATAAACAACAAAAGGCTGCCTGATGTGGTGGGTGAAGTCTGACAACTCTTCTCCCCATGTGCCAGGAACTGGTACTACATTTGTGTCCATCAGCTACAACTGTTTCTTTCCTTCCTAAAAGCTTTCTGCAGAATGGCAGAGCCCACCACTTTTACCAGAACAGACACAAACATAATAAGCAAGCGTTGGTCAGCATATTAGACAAGTGTATGAACTATGAATAAGAGCACTGAGCCAGAAGATCCTGTTTTGTCCCAAGCTCTAAATTCACCAGTTGGCCTCAACAGCCATCTGAGAAAGGGTCTGGGCAAGGTATACACACATAACTGGCTACATGCTAAAAGATGACAGCATACGTGACACACATTTTTATATATTTTTATATATATACTCTCAAGGGGAGAGTGGGCGTGGCTACCACCTAAAAGTGTCTAATAAGTTTTCTAGAAGATTCCGAACTGTCTGCGCAGGCGCAGGAAATACCATATGTGCGAATTCACAGTTGACCACGAAGGGAAATATGGTTGATGCTTTTTGACCTGGTACTGTGTGACCTCATCTCTTCTGGACTGACACTCACAGTTTCATTTACCCATGTCTGACAAAAATGTCCTCTATTTCCTAGGTCTTCTGATGTGACTCTATGGTCTGCCTCCACCAAAAGTCTTTTGCTCAATAGGATTTGCTATTACTTGCAACTATTACATGGAAACCAGAAAAATAATATATTGTGTGTAGGTTTTTACATAATGAGCAAGTATGGTGTAGTGGTGTGCATGTTGGAACTCTAGGGACCAGGGTCCCAATCCTTTTATAGTGATAGAAACCCACCAGATGACCATAGGTAAGTCACATTGTCTTAGCCTAAGAGGAGAGCAATGGCAACAACAACTATCAAAAGTGATAAGGAAGCGGTGGCATTCTGGACCCTCTTCAAAACTATAAATAGGTGGGTGACAAATCTAGATTAAAACCTGTTCATCTTTTTAATTAATTAAGTAAAAAGGTAAAGGTTTCCCCTTGACATTAAGTCTAGTCATGTCTGACTCTGGGGGGTGGTACTCATCTCCATTTCTAAGCCGAAGAGCCAGCCTTGTCTATAGACACCTCCTAAGACATGTGGCCTGCATGACTGCATGGAACCCCATTACCTTCCCACAGAAGGGGCACCTACTGATCAACTGATATTTGCATGTCTTGAACTGCTAGGTTAGCAGGAGCTGGGCTAACAGTGGGAGCTCACCCTGCTCCCTGGATTCGAACTGCTGACCTTTCAGTCAGGAAGTTCAGCAGCTCAGTGGTTTAACCCGCTACATCACTAGGGGAGGCCATATGAATTAAGTAAATAAATAAAATCTTACAAATTTAATATCTGAGATATATAAATGCCAAAAATTGATTATTTCATTGGCAGGATACTATTTGAGTCCACCCCCCAAAAGGAACTGTACGTATGACTGTATACATATGTATATCACATTCTAAGTCCACTTTTAGAAACTGATTTGCATCTCAGTAAACTCTAACATTTCACCCTAGGAACTAGGTACAAGATGGTTTTAGCTAATACTATGGGTTGGGTTTTAATAAATATCTATACTTCAGTATTTTTAGAATTATGAACCTGTTACTACTCAAGTCTTCTAAGTAACATAATCTAAGTGATATACAAGGATCTACTATAAATCATAGTTGAGAGATAAATTTATTGCAAGACAAATGTTATGTGTAGCACATTTCCATATGTTGAATGAACAGGACTACTTGTGAACAATCCGCTTGCAGCCAAAGCTGATCTCAGCCATGCAGTTATTGCAGAATGCACGGTCCCAATGACGCATCCTGAAATACATAACTATTCATAGCTAACATGGAAGTAATCAAATAACAGGAGGAAAGCCAACAGAGATGCATCCAGAGAATAGAAACTGAGCAAAAATGAAATATGCAGTCTGTAACTGTCTAGTAAATACACACTGTTTCAGCACAGACTAGTCATTCATCACATCCATTGCTTGAGTGTTGCTATTGCAGAAGGCAAGAGAGAGTCAAACTTTTTTTTCTTTTCTGAAAAAGGGCCAAGAAAGCATCATGATTTACCGTGTAGAGCTCATTCAAGACCTTCATCAAATCTTCCTGGAGCTGCTGCCCAACTTCTTTGCTCTGCAACACAAAAGAAACACATACAAAAAAAGTCAATTGAAAGGAAACAAAACATTGGATAGTCCATGTAGGCATGATGCAATACTCACAAATACCATAGGCACACAAATGGCCATTATTCAAGCTACCAAATCTAATAAACACTGAGTTCCAATTATGCTCAAATTAAACAAACAGTTTTAATAAAATGAAATGAGCTGAGCACAGAGCCAGCCAAATGCTTACAGTGTCTGGTCAAAGTAAGCACTCAGCTGTGGAGAGGAAATTCTAGTTGCTATCATAAGCAGTTCGTGGTTATACTTGCTTCCACAGCTGTTTTCTGAACGCTAGGTCAAAATAATGTTTAAAAAGAAGAAGTAAAAAAAAATGGAACTATGGAAACAGTGTAGCTCAGGAAACATGATAACTTTTACAATAATCAGACTTCAGATCTTGTCTCAAAGGAAAATCTTGTGTCTCTGTGACACTATAAAGACATTTCAGCAGATAGCAGCATCCCACACACCAATGGGAGTGTTACAGTGCAGAACTTGGAGCATACAAATCCAGTCACCCCATGTTAGTTTGATGCAGGCGTTGGTCAACACTAGGCCCAAAAGAACACAAAAATGTAAAATATATTATATGCAAACATTTTGGAAATATCATTATTCCTCCTCTCCTCCCATAATCCCTTAGTCAAACAGTCAAAAAAATACACTTTGCAATATCTGTTTCAAGTACCATATTATTTGTTTTGGATAGAGGGAATTGAAGACATTGAGTGCCCTGAAATCACTGATAACAGCTATTATCAGAGGAAATGTGCAGCCAGATAAGGAATTCCCACATGCACAATCTGGTTCATGGTGCAAGACAGTATGTTTTCTTCTTATTGAGCTTCATATACCCTTGTTGAAATGAGTGGGTTCGCATACCACGAGGGGTTGGTTAGCAATAAAAATTGGTGGTTATTGTAGCAACGGTACAGAAGGTGTGTTAAAAGCATTCATATGTTGAAAGACTGCCAGAATTAAAATATATATATATCTTGATGGAAGGATAGCAAGAAGGTAGCTATTCTAGGAAAGGAATTCTAGAATTGGGGACACCACAAACAAGACAAGTGTCTCACAATCCAACCAGATGTGTCCACAATTTAGTGAAGGGCATCTTTGGGGAACTTAGGGCCCAGACCAGAGGCTAGTGGAGCTATTGCAAAAAAGGAAGCTGTGTGCTCCCTAGAAACAATTCTATCTGTACCAACTGAAGTTTCTAAACACTCTTCAAAGGCATCCCCACACAAAACATATTATACGGTGTGCAACTAAGCTTGTTTCACCAAGGTTAGGTGTGACATCTCTAGGAACAGACTGGATTGAAAGTCATATCCAGAAGGATCCTTATGCTGTAAACCTGCATCTTCAGAGGAAGTACAGTGTCATACAGCAAAGGATGAATTCCTCTATGATCACCTGCCTTTTGACTGACTAGGAATACTACTGTCTTATTCGGATTAAGATTAAATTTGTACCAGTTTAGAACTGAAAAATCTTCCTTGGAATTTGGTGTAAGAGCTGGGTATCATCACAAACTGGTGGATTTCAACCCCAAACTATGGGGGACTCCACAGATCAACAGTCAACAAACTGAACAAGAATCCCCTACCCTTATCCTCTGATCTCAAACCTTGAGGAAAGAATGGCTCCACTGTAACACAGTACTCCAAAGTCCCATCCCAAGATCCAAAAGGATACCGTAATTGATAGTAGTGAAAGTTGCTGAGAGATCAGAAAAACCAATAGTCATGACCAACATACCTCATGGCCAATTATTGGCAAATACCACTCACCAAGGCAATCAAACCAGCCCCTATCTCATAACCAGGCTTAAAAGTAGACTGAAATGGATCTAGATTAAGTCCAGGAGTTCTTCAAACTGGGATTTACAAAATCAGCAAAGTCTTTATGAAATTTGACTGAGGTCCAACAGAATCCCTTATATTAGATTCTCCAAACCTGCTCGTTATTGAACCATTATGCACTTTTAGCTTTAAATATGCCAAAGAATGGGTGGAAAGAATTTCAATACAGGAGTAGGGAGGGATAGTGATCACATTGTCTATTTATCTATATATATAAATTTGTTAGGGGCATCCAACGGAGAAACAAAACTCAAAAAAAACCCAACGAAACTTAACCAAAATTCCCATGCCCATAACACAACCCATAAGGTACAAACATATCTACTCAAAATGAAAAACAACACAACAACACACTCACAAAACGGCAAAACAACAAAACTCAAAAATCCCCCAACAAAACTTAACCAAAATCCCCGTGCCCATAACACAACCCACAAGGTACAAACATATCTTCTCAAAATGAAAAAAAACACAACAACACACTCACAAAACGGCAAAACAACAAAACTCAAAAAACCCCAACGAAACTTAACCAAAATTCCCATGCTCATAACACAACCCATAAGGTACAAACATATCTACTCAAAATGAAAAACAACACACTCACAAAATGGCAAAACAACAAAACTCAAAAAAACCCCAACTAAACTTAACCAAAATTCCCATGCCCATAACACAACCCACAAGGTACAAACATATCTACTCAAAATGAAAAACAACACAACAACACACTCACAAAATGGCAAAACAACTGAGCATGCGCATTGGCGCCCAGCCGCAAGTTCCCTGGCGCGCGCACATGGCCTTCCAGCCAACGTTCCCTCTGCGGAAACCATGCCCACTCCAAGTCCCGCCGCGCTGCTTCCCGCACACACACACCCCCTGCCGCACACACACACGCAACCCCACGCTCCATCACTCCCCCCGCCGCCGCACACACACACGCAATCCCACTCCCCCCGCCGCCACACACACACACACAACCCCACGCTCCATCACTCCCCCCACCGCCACACACACATGCAACCCCACTCCCCCCGCCGCCGCACACACACGCAACCCCACACTCCATCACTCCCCCCCGCCGCACACACACACGCAACCCCACTCCCCCCGCCGCCGCACACACACACGCAACCCCACGCTCCATCACTCCCCCCGCCGCCGTACACACACACGCAACCCCACGCTCCATCACTCCCTTGCCCCAATCTTACCTCCTTTTACTTCACGCCACCTCCAAACCCCACCCCGCCCCTTCCCGCCCTGTCAAAATCTAGGAAAGACAGGAAGGAAGGAAAGAAGGAAGAAAGAGAAAGGGAGGTAAAGAAAAAGGGGGAAGGAAGGAAAGTTAGAGGAAGAAGAAAAGGAAAGAAAAGGAAAGATGGAAGGAAAGAAAAGAGAGACAGCAGAAGAGAAAGAAAAAGGGGGAAGGAAGGAAAGAGATAGAGAAAGAAGAGGAGAAGGAAAGATGGGAAGGAAGGAAGGAAGGAAGGAAGGAAGGAAGGAAGGAAGGAAGGAAGGAAGGAGGGAGGGAGGGAGGGAGGGAAAGAAGGAGAGAAAGAGGGAAGATTGGCCACAGCAACACGTGGCCAATTTCTATTATTATTATTATGCTATTGTTCCTATGAGACCCTTTTAGGGGGAATGGGAGAGGTGTCAGGTCCCGGAGGCAATGCATTGCATTATTGTTATTGTTATGATGGTGGTGAAATAAAAGGAAATAAAAATTGAAAGAAGGAAGCCAACAGGGAGGGAAGAAAGGCAAAGGAAGAAAGGGGGAGGGAATGAAGGAAAGAGAGAAGGATGAAACCAAGTAGTGAAAGAAGGAAAGAAAGAAAGTGGTAGAGAAGGAAGAAAGGAGAGAAAGGGGGAGGAAAAGGGGGAAGGAATAGGTAGGGACCTCTCTTTCATAATAGTCCAGATATCTACCTCAACTTTGATAAGTTTTACTATAGGCCACAGCAACGCGTGGCAAGGCACAGCTAGTTTTATATAAATTATCTTATATACCCTCTGTAGTAAATTGTGGCCTTTCTTCAGACCATCAGGTAATCAAGAATATTAGTTTCAAAATTTGCTTAATATGATTATCGCATTTCAGAAAGCAAAGTTTTACTCTGTCACAACATGTACAGACTGTGTTTTGAACGGTTTATAAGACCTGCTCAATCTTATTTTAGAATCCTATCCCAGTGCCAAAAAAGAACACAAAAGAAACCCCACCCAATGTACTTTATATCCACACACAGTCATGCCTCTCAGGACACAGAGATGAGATTATCATCAGTTGACAATACTATCAAAACTATTTTTAACAGCAAAAAATAATAATATATGGTCGTAGTGGTACTCCATAGTGAGCAACACTCATATTTCTAAAATGTCCACTTAAAACTGAAGGCAGTATGATTTTTAATCATACTAATTTAGTATTATTTATGTTTATTTATATCCTGCTTTTTCTCTCCATACGGAGAATCAAAGTGACTCACAATTAAAAGCATTACAATACAACTTAAAATATACAATATACAAATATTAAAACAGTATTAAACATCATTAATATTAACACATATCATGTTAAATCCATAAAAGCATATAAAATCACAGCATCCCCTGACATGATCCTAAAAACCTTCTTCCTTAAATTACTGTTTGAATAAAAAGGGTTTAGCCTGCTGCTGGGAGGACAGCATGGAAGGGGCCATTCTGGCTTCCTTTGGCAGGAAGTTCCAGAGTTGAGGGGCAGCCACCAAGAAGGACCGCTTTCTCGTTCCCACCAACAGAGCTTGAGATGTAGGCGGAACTTAGAGAAGCGCCTCTCCTGAGGATCTCAGGGCCTGAGTAGGTTCATACAAAGGTCACCAAATAGTGTGGTCCTGAAGCTTCCAGGGCTTTAAAGGTCATAACTAGCACCTTGAATTGTGCCCAGAAACAGACTGGCGGCCAGTGGAGTTGCTGCAACAGAGGGGGCTGCCTACTCCCTGTAGTCAGCCGCAGTGAACAACCTTTCAATTTTTTAGTATTTTTTAAGAATAGTAGAGCAAAGGTATTAATCATTAACAGACATTTCAGAAAGAATGCCTGATAGAAGTTGATTTAGAAATTCCCCTTCAGAAAGGGTTAAATGCCCACAGGAGAAAGAAAACTAAACTGCTGATCCCACCCTTGACATTCCAGGTACAATGACCCTCAATATCCCCAATTAAACATGGATTCCTGCAAAGAAGCGTCTGCTCATTTCTTTGGATAGACATATAAACAAAAGTTCCATGTAACTACGGAGTTGATAATATGGAAAGCTTCCATATCACTGAAAATGATGATTCATTACAAATGTCTGTGAAGAAATATAGTTCCATTCACCCTTTACATATACAGCCTTACAAATGAGGATAATTTCTGAGTAAAACCTATGTGTGTAGCTCATTTGATTTATCTGTCCTTTGGTGTGTGCACTCTGCCTTAAAATGCCGGATGCCTTGGCAACCTATAGCAACTGGCATGTTTATCCTCTAGAAAGAATTGCAGTAGGTGTGAGTGTGCATATGTCTCTATCACACACACAGAGGCAAGCATGCACATAGCATTGCTACTGTTAGACAACGCATTTGTCTTTCTTCTTTCCAGGCACAGCTGTTGACTGCTCTCAAACACCATTTTCACTTTCAAAACAATGGTGGCAAGGAACAAGAAATGGCTATTTATATTTACTAAACAACAGCATTTAATACTTGTCCTGTTATGCAACCACAGGGCTCTACAGCATGGTCTTGGAAAACAATGGAGCTGATAAAACAGCAATTAAATCTGGAAAGATGTTTCCTTTCTTCCTGATACTCATTCTGAGAAGGGGTGTATCCTATAGCATCTCAGTTTACTTGAACAAACTGCTGAAATTATTATGTTGGACTGCTATAAGTCCTGGCTCCTTATGCAGACTGGCATTGTGTTTAATAAGCAATGTGAAACTCTGCATCATTTAAGTGAAAGAGGTCTTTGGAAATCCAAAGCATTTCTGACACAGAGACACAGTTAACAATCATTGTTTTGTAACACTCACCCAAGTTTACTACTCTGTGTAAAATGAATTGGAACAGTGGCTCTCTGATCTACCGAATGCCCTACATAACACTCTTTAAAAATATAATTAACTGACTTAAAGCATGACAGAGAAAGAAACTGACCATGTCAGGGAAAAAATTCTCTGAGTGATAACCTGACCAGGACAAAGGGACAATTATTTATTGCATGAAACCTGGTAAGACTCTCACCCCTCTTCCTGCTGCCTCAAACAGAAGCTGACTCTTTCCTACAATACAATAATGGAAAAGTAATTTGGGGGTGGGAGCCAGGAGGCAAAAGGGAATGAAAGCAGAATAAGAGAACTTCACTGTAAGAAAGCACAACGCATATCTGTAATCTTTCATTTTGAGAGGAATTCCCCCAGCAGCTCAGTAGGAAACTGTCTAAACAGGAAAGAGACCTTGGAGTTCTGGCGGAAAGCTCAATGAAAATGTCAAATCAATGTACAGCAGCTCTGGAAAAGGCAGCTTCCATCCTAGGGATTATTAGGAAAAGGAGTGCCAAATACTGCATGGCAGGGGGTTGAACTGGATGCCCCATGTGGTCTCTTCCAACTCTATGATTTCATGACTGCAATGTTTTCATAATCTACACTGCAACCTCATTTGGAATAAGGTATAGACTAGAGTTTTAATAGACTCAACTCAGTGTTTGAAAGCTGAAAAAATGAAGAATCAAGCAAACCATAATGATCGAAAGGGATGATACATCTTCACTTAGAGATGGCAGATTGAAAACTAGAGCTAGATCAAAAATGTGAAAAAAATTTTTTTTTAAAAGTCATACAACCAGGAAACAAGTAATGCTTGCTGAAACTCCTGCTTTTACGAAATCTTTGAACATATAGCCATCTCTTTATGCTAACATGTGTTAACAGAGGGTTGTTATAATTTTATGTGACTTGTTTTATACTTTTGTCCCATTTTTACTGGTTGTGTATTATATGTGCACCCTGGAGTGCTCAAATCCTTTGGGGAGATGGTGGTGGGATATAAATATATTATTATTATTATTATTATTATTATTATTATTATTATTATCTCAGTTATTAGGGAAACACTATCTTAACACTAAGCAGTGGTTCTCAACCTGTGGGTCCCCAGGTGTCTTGGCCTACAATTCTAAGAAATCCCAGTCAGTTTACCAGCTGTTAGGATTTCTGAGAGTTGAAGGTCAAAACATCTGGGGACCCACAGATTGAGAACCACTGCTCTAAGGAAAGGGTAATGAATTTGGCACTTCTTCGTTTACGTACAAACATGTTTAAAGGGAAGGAGAAATTGGACGGGTTTGTACAGTTTATAGATTTGTTTATGGTGTGGGGAAATTGAGAAAGACATTGTTTCTTTGCCAATAATACTGAAAATTGAGACCTATGAAGTTGACTGGCAAGACAAAAAAGGAGAAAAGTCTACTTCAGAAACAAAGAACAGAAAAAAAGAACGCCTTACACATTCCAGTTAATTTATGGAATTTGCTACCAAATCCATCAGCGATAGATGGATTTAATAAGAAAAACTCACAGGTCTATCCACACCCATAATGGCTATATGCAACTGTCCTAATTTATCTGGCCTTTGGTGTGTGCACTCTGCCTTAAAATGCCGGATGCCTTGGCAACCTATAGCAACTGGCAAGTTTATCCTCTAGAAAGAATTGCAGTAGGTGTGAGTGTGCATATGTCTCTATCACAAAGGTGATATATATACTGAGTACCAATTGCAGTAAGGAAACATTGTGTATGACTTTATGCAGGAGTACTAAGTTTGCCCATGATGAACACAACAACATATTTTCCATTCAGAGGTGATCAAGAAGAGTTCTACTGGATGTGAGTACACCCAGGGTCCTGTTGTTCCTAGTGGTCAAGCAACTGCCTCTGGAAAGCCCTCTAATATAACATAACGCCAATGCACAAAAAGAATTAATAGCTGAAGCTTTGAATTTGCCTCATCTAGCTTGAAACAACTTTGGCCACATAAAGAGAAGACAGGAAAGCTTGGAGAAGATAATGATGTTGGGGAAAATGGAAAGAAAAAAGAAGAGGGGCTGACCAAGGGCAAGATGGTTGGATGGTATACTTGAAGTGACTGACTTGACCTTGAAGGAATGGTGGTGGTGGGGTGAAGGTGCAGTGGTGGCCAAAAGGGAGCTCTGGCATGGGCTGGTCCATGACGTCATGAAGAGTCTGAAGGGACTGAATGAATAAATAACCACTACCTTGAAACCACTACCTCTATTGGTGCATCTACCAGGTGGAATCCTGGTATCAGCAACTTAGTGTGCAACTAGCACAGTTTGTCAGGGAGGGCTAAAGGCCTTATAAAACTGTAACTCCCATGATTCTATAGCATTCAGCCATGGCAGTTAGAGTGGTGTTAAACTCCACTCATTCTACAGTGCAAATGCATTGCCTGAGTCTAACACTCCTGCGTGTGTGTGGCCTCTCTGCAATGCTGATATATTATGAAATTGATTGCTGACATCTCATTACATTGGTCTGCATTTTCATAATGCTGGATGTAAACTTGGCAAGTAAAAATCCTTACCCACTGTAAATTTCTTTTTAAGGCTAGCTTCTCAGCAATTCATAGAGAATCTGGAAGTAAAATATTTAATTCAACTAATGTCATAACTTGTTTAGCTGGACATGAGGATCCATCTGAACATGAGGAAGAACTTCCTGACTGTGAGAGCTGTTCAGCAGTGGAACTCTCTGCCCCGGAGTGTGGTGGAGGCTCCTTCTTTGGAAGCTTTTAAACAGAGGCTGGATGGCCATCTGTCAGGGGTGATTTGAATGCAATATTCCTGCTTCTTGGCAGGGGGTTGGACTGGATGGCCCATGATGTCTCTTCCAACTCTTTGATTCTATTATTCTAAAGTCCCAGTTTCACTATCTTTCCTAGAGACAGAAAACCGAACAAACATTATTACCTAGTTTTAGGAATTACCTAGCTAAAAGCCTATTCAAGACCAAGGCAAATACTGCACTGCTAAGTCAGTGAACAAGTAGGAATTTCAACTCTGGTCTCCTGAAGTCCAGTCCAGAAAAAAAATGCTTTACACAGAATACGCTGGGGCCTTTCAAAACACATTTTTCAAGTTTGTCTTGTGGAAACAATTTTTTCACAGGGTCCCAAAATATATAAAATTATTGAAAAATAAAAGAATATGAGAAAGGATGGAAGGCAAGCTGGCAAAAATGAGCTCTGCTCCACAGCTGGCCATGAAAGCATATTCTGATCTGAAGTAATTTCTGCTAATGCCAAAGGCAAGTTAGCACATAACTGGACTGAAAGTGGCAAACTTGCCAAGTTTACTGTAACATAGCATTTGACATATGCTGTTTCTAGGTCAGAAATTTTGTTTGGAACTGCCAAATACAGCGGAATGTGTGCTTGAGTGTTATGTATAGCATTGCTTTACTGTATGATGCAAGGACCATGTCAAATATGTGTAAAAAGTGATAGCAGAAACATCTGCTATATGAACACTGGGATAATATTTCTTTCAATAATATATTTGTGGGTTGACTTTATATGGAGTGGATATTATCAAAGCAAACTATAGGTTTATTACTTTCAGATTATCTTAGTGCTGTTTTATTTTTAAACTTTAGTAACCATACAGAGAATATCTTGAAAACAAAAGATGGGAAGCCAAAAAATGATGGGAGGGGATACCCATTACTTCTCCTCCTCCATGTGGCTTTTTAAACATTTTGTAGTTTTGAAAGAAAATTGACACTGTAAATGGTAGTTCAATTAAACAAGCTTCAACTTTCTATGTTATGATGAAACAATTGAGTCCGATCCTCATTTTTATCACCAGTTTTTTTAATCAGAAGGAAAACAATTACTACACGATTCAGATATGCTAGAATTATTTATTTGCTGAAATAGCAACAATGAAGTAGCCCCTTATGTCTTTCAGATTTGGCACTAACTTTGGGGAAAGGTCCACAAAGGCTTTCCCTGGTTACTAACTATGGTTTGGAGATCATGCAGCATTACATCTGCATCAAACTCTTAACAAAGGTTTACATGACTCAAGCGCTTGGTTTGAAATCAAAGCCTCAAGTTATCAAAAAGCACCATAGGTTGGCTCAGGATTTCCTAACTAAACAGTTTAGCTCAGATTACAAAAGACAGAAACATTAATAAGGAACAGTGAGGGAACAAACGTAATCTAATTGTAAAAGATTTTCCTGATTGATCACCTCCCTGCAGTATAGGCAGGCAAAGAAGTCTTTAAATTCAGCTAGATTCTTTGTTCCAGAGGAATTCCCACAACAGATGAAAGTAGCAATCCATATTGTAGATTAATCTGCATTTAACAGAAGCCAGTACTAATTAGCCAATGAACATGACATCTAGCAACAGTCAGTTATTTAATTTATATATGTGGATTTAAAAAAATGTTTAGCTTTTATATTGAATTATTAAGGTATCCTATCTATGTAAAGCTCTCTTATCAGCTGGACAATAACATTTCATTATTAATACAAGCACTACTTGAACATTTTTCTTCTCTTGTAGTAAATGAATACACACCCCGGCGAGAAAGCAATATTGGATTATGTGCATCATCATATTTTCTTTGTTGGATAAGCTTATTAATAATTATTTTGATCTATGCCTTTATTCTGACATGTGTAACCTTTTACAAAGCATATTTTATTTGATATAGGTCTTTATCAAACCCTTCATAAGTTATGATCATTTAGGTTTATGAAACAGCTATTATTCACTGGTGAGCCCCAAAATACAAGACTAAAACCAAGCGGTAGTGTTAAAATGTTTAAATTATTTGAGTTTAAGATATGTCCTCAACTCCCACACCACTATACTTGGGTGGCCAGATGCATTTCTAAGTAAATAAATCAAGGCTGGAAAGCCTGACAAAGGAGAGCTTTTTGTGACTTAAAAAAATGGAACAGGCAGGGGGAGAGAAAAAGATTGAGCTAATGGTTCTCCAGAGGAATATTGCAGCAATCTTCACCAGTTCTCTTTCCCCACAAATAACTTAGGAAAGCTGGAGCCATTCACTCTTCCTATAGGATATTGGCAACGAAGATCCGCATAGTTAAAGCAATTGTTTTCCCCATAGTCAGCTATGAATAATCATACTGGCAACGAAGATCCGCATAGTTAAAGCAATGGTTTTCCCCACAGTCATCTACTGATCCGAGAGCTGGACTATAGGGAAGGCTGAGCGAAGGAAGATCGATGCTTTTGAACTGTGGTGTTGGAGGAAAGTTCTGAGAGTGCCTTGGACCGCCAGAAGATCCAACCAGTCCATACTTCAGAAAATAAAGCCCAACTGCTCATTGGAGGGAAGGATAGTAGAGGCAAAAATGAAGTACTTTGGCCACATCATGAGAAGAAAGGAAAGCTTAGAGAAGACAATGATGCTAGGGAAAATGAAAGGAAACAAGAAGAGGGGCCGACCAAGGGCAAGATGGATGAATGGCATCCTTGAAGTGACTGGATTGACCTTGAAGGAGCTGGGGGTGATGACGGCCGACAGCGAGTTCTGGCGTGTACTGGTCCATGAGGTCACAAAGAGTCGGAAATGACTGAATGAATGAACAACAACAACAACATAGGACATTTTAAAATAGCCTTTCTAATGGAAGTTAGTAAGATGGTTCTTAGCATTCCAAGGTCTCAGATCCTCTGAGAAAAGCACTTCATAGCTGATTCTAGTGGCCAGAGCATTTGGGATTTGACATTTAGTCAAATACAAATACAAGGATTCCATAGGATGGAGCCATGGCAGTTAAATCAGAACAATTACAGTTGTGGAGTGTAAATGGGTCTTTGATCTTTCATCTTAGAAGTATAGTGACCATCTATGGTTCCTTAAGCGTTGCTCTTTGTACACTTGTTTGGATTGATGCATAAGCAGTTCTCTGCAAGAAATGAATTGCACAGAACCATCCACATCCTGAAACAATGAGTTCCATCAGTTGTAGCCATGCAGTTAAACTGGAATAACAGTGCAATAACTGTGTACTGCCAAGGAGTCCAGGGTAAAGAAGAAAGATAATGTTCATAAAAAGAAGTCAGGAAATATAGACCAAACTATAAATAGTTATAAATATAGGCCACACTGAGGTAGTCTGACATCAGTTTTTATGTATGTATTTGTCCATCATTTGAGGCAAATTTTGAATCACTGCTTTTTCACCAAGGCATCCCCTCAGCCAGAGGAGATCATAAGCTTGGACTCTTGCTTGGGTACATTACAGACACGATGGTTGTAGAGATAAGAAAGGAACTGATATTGATGGATTATATGATTTGATTGGATTATATGATTTATCCAAATGAGATATAATTATTTGTTAAATTTTCAGAAAAGGGTAAGTCCTAAAAACAGAAGGTTGGGCTAATATACTATACAAAATTGAGACTAGAGATTAAGCAGCATCGAAAATCAGGCAAGAAACAGTGTGGACAGAAGAATAAACACCATTTCAAGATCTCTAGATCACTGCTGCTCCCAAAACAACCACTGGGTGATACTCACAAAGGGGTGAAGAAAATTAATGGAAAACATACCTGAATTAGGAAGATATGGACACCTGATACTTTATAGATGTCTTGGATTGTAGCTCCCTGAGTACTGGCCATGCTGGCAAGGATTTTTGGGAACTGCAGACCAAAATATCTGGAAAGCATTAGTTTAGCCAACTGTGGTATAGAACAAAAAGCAATGCAAGAAGAAAAAGAATTGGCATTGGTCAATATAATTTATGCAGAAAGATGAAAGGCTTCGAGAGAGAATGCTATGATGTATCCAAATCCAGACTGCTCAGGTTATCTGAAGGATTCTATCCAATTTATGAACCTGTCCTGATTTTGAGATCTGTTGAGAAGGTCCTTCTGTCTTTCCTACCACCCTCACAGATACATCCGATGGGAATATAGGAGAGTGGCTGCCACCAGACTCTGGACATCATTTCCATGAGAGTTTAGGCATTTCCTGTTTTACTGTCTTTCCATAAACTGGTGAAGACTTTTGTGTTTTGACCGGCCTTTGATAACCAATTGTTTATGTGGGACAATCTTGTATAATGTGCTGGATTTTCTATCAATATCTTTGTTGTGTGCTTTAGTTCATGTTTTTAATTTCTGTAATAGTTTGGTCACTTTTTAACTTTTGCATTTTGTGAATTTCAATTGTATTTCTAATACACCTTCGGGGGTGAGAAGGGTGGGGAAGAAATGCATGAAATAATAAAATAAATAATAAATAATGTGTTGTAAACCACCCTGAGTCATGAACTGGGGAAAATATGGAAAACAACAACAACAACAACAACAACAACAACAACGACAGACTGCTGAAAGTGCCTCTGGAATGAGAAGTGTTTGATCATGATTGCAATGTGCAAGTCAGAATAGACACTAGTCAAGTAAGCTAGAAGGGAAGATTTATCTAACAGTTGTGCCACTGAAGAATGAGATGACAATATCCTCTGCATTTAATTACACATGTAACTTTCATCGGTAATACCTGGAGCATATGAAATGGTTGGTTTCAAGATAGTCTTGAATTATGATATACGCACCAAAAATATTCTTATGAAATGAGTCATTTGCAATTTTAGCTGTATGGCTAGATATGTGTTAAAGAAAAACTACTTGATAGTCATAGAAGAGTGGAACAGAAGAAACCATCTTGAGTTCTTTTAACAAAAGACAACCATTACATATGCATGCCAAACCAGATGACTGAACAATAATCTGTTACATGTCATACTTGACTCATTATCTTGCTTTTTTGTTGCTTTGGTGAAGCTTTTTTCTTCTATCATAGGAAAAAAGCAAAGCAGTCAAAAGTGTGTGCATTCATCCACCCTACACACACACACAACCTCTCTTGCTACCCTACATGCATTTGGCCAATATATGAATGGCGTGCAGGTCAGTGCCACAGTTGACTGGAACATTTAAGCCTTAGAATACAACACCAGCCACTGAAAGCTCTCTTTGTTCCCCCCTCCCCAACTCACCCCCCATTTAATTTAATCAAGATTTTTTTGGATGTATGGCAGTGCTTGCTTCGCTGTTCCGCATTCCACTGAAAATTGCAGCTGCAGCCTCAAAATATTTGGAGCAAAAAAAACCCAAAAAAAACCCAACAGCCAGTTAAATATGCTTGCAACATTTTATGACTTAAATAGAACATACTCTTGAAGTGTAGCTAGAAACTGAGAAGAAGTCAGCAGCTTGTTGTTTGAGAATAACAGTTTAAAAATCAGTAAAGTCTACCCTGCCGCTGAAACAGAATTCAAAATAGTATTATCTGACCATTAAGGAGGGGGCATTGGGAGTCCTTTAGGGACTTTTTTGTGTGCAGAAAAGTTTAAAAGTTAAATTTTCCCATTTTTAAAACTTTAAAAGGAAGGAATTCTAAGATACTAATTGCAATAAGAAATAGGATTTATTTATTTATTGTATCAGAAGTGAAACGAGGGTATCGTTGCAATGTATTCAAAAACACAAATGAAGTTTAAAAACTTGGCATTTTACTAAATGTCTTTTGACCAGTAGCTGGCCACTTGGAGTGCCTCTGGTGTTGCTATAAGAAGGTCCTCCACTGTGCATGTGGCAGGGCTCAGGCTGCATTGTAATAGGTGGTCTGTGGTTTACTCTTCTCCACACTCGCATGTTGTGGACTTTTATGGGATTAAACGTGGTGATTAAAATTGATTCCATCATTCTATATAAGGGGATATTTGCACATTCTTCTCCCAATATTCAAATACTTCAAAGTATACTGAGGAATTAGCTGCACTGTTTTTATGTGCGCAAAAATGCGCATCTTGAGAACTGGTTCCCCCTTAGTGTGCATCTTCATAAAATAATTCTCTTAGAACACTTTGGAACATTAAAATATTGGGAGAAAACCACTGAGATATACTTGTTTTCTCTGAAGAGGAGGAGAAAACTACAGTAATTAATTGCCTGAAACAGTTGAAGACTTACACCTCTAGTCCTATATAAGACTGGACTTGCAATAAACACTGAAGACAAGCATTGGAACAAACAATGGTGAATAAACATTAAAACAAGACAAAAAAACAAGCAAACCAAGTACAGTAGTGTCTTGCTTATCCAACATAAATGGGCTGGCAGAACGCTGCATAAGCAAAAATATTTGATGATAAGGAGGGATTAAGGAAAAGCCTATAAATGTTATGATTTTACAAATTAGCACCAAAACATCACGTTTTACAACAAACTGACAGAAAAAGCAATTCAATACACAGTAACGTTATGTAGTAATTACTGTATTTACGAATCTAGCACCAAAACATCATAATGCATTGAAACAACTGTGGATCCGGGCGGAAGGCAGACTGCGTTGGATAATACAAAACATTGAATGAGCAAAGGTTGGATAAGCAAGACTCTACTGTATGTATTTTCATCTATCATTCAAAAATCCTTAGTGTCTCATTTCCAAGTGCTGCCTTTCACAGAACGCTTCTACAATACACTTCAAACGTAAGAACATGGAAACATTTTCCACAAGTACAGTGGGTAGAGAAGATATCTTTGGAAACGTTTTATACAGGTATACTTCAGTGTTTAAAAATTCCCAATTCCTATGTTGGCCCTCTATTCCCTGGAAACATGAGGGCAATGCAGGCTAAAGGTAATCTCTCCCCCCCCCCCCCCCCCCCCCCCACTATTTAAACACATAGGTGAGAAAGGAAGCTTCATCCTTATTTGCAACTGTTAGTTACATTCCTTGATTACATTGTTTAAAGTGGCAAGGTCTCTGATATAAACAAGTCCAGGTTCATTTTGTTTAAATTCCACATACATACAGCCTGCTGTGATAAACCAGTCACAACAAAGGAAGCCCAGGACAGACTAAACATGTTGATATATGACAGGCAGGGAGGATGTGATTTGAACTAAGTAGTTAATAGTTCTCTGATTCTTTTGTGAGGAAAACAACCTGTAAAGATATATATGATGGGCTATGAAACCACAATTTTCTCATACTTTGGACATCTCACAAAGTGTGTTCCTATTGTGATGCAGAAAACTTGCCTTTTTTCTGACTCCCTTGCTTTATTAATTTGTATCAATCTGCTTGGCAAACAAAACGTCACTCTTATGACACCAGAGGCAGAAATGAGTGGGAAAGAATTAATCTAGGTTACTGTAGCAATTTTTCCTCCCAAAAGTAACAATATGTGTGAAACAAAACCACTAGGTCAAACTAAACTTTGTGCAAGTAAACAAAAATATGTAAACATTCTAGAAACCATTAGTAAGCTTATTCTAAAATGCACCCAGGAGACAAGTTTAATCAAGACAAGAGAAATGTAGCCAAAGAGGTTAGAGAAATAATGAATTTTCCATGGCTATGGAATGTTGCACAGCCAGTGGATGAATTTATTCTTAATTGTGACAAATTAATTCACCTCCAGAATAGGCAAATCTGACATTAAGCAATTCTAGCCTTACAGTATAGTTCTCTGCCCATCTATGACATGTCTACACCCCTGTTTTTTAAAGTCTTTGTAGTTGCAAGCAGCAGATTCCATTGAAGCCATGAACATTGGCCTGCATCTTCAAATAAAGTGAAACATGGTGGCTTCAAAAGGCAGCCAGTTCTGCCAGCTGAATGGAAGGACTATGAAATATTGAAAGTAATGTCCTCTAATCCTGCTTGCACAATTTCAATGCCACTTATGACAGATTCATGCACTCTAACTTTGCTGCTGCCCTTTTTCAAACTGCTAAGAGAAAATTTATCTTGACACGGCTGGCTAGAAGCATCACAGCTGGACGACTGACCTGGCGCCCGCAGGGACTTTTTGCCCATCCCTTAGCTGACCTGAATCCAAACCAGGGCAATGAGTCTGCAAAAGCCAAACCAAACACTATAAATTTAGTCCACATAGAGTCTGTGAATAAATATAGGGAAGGTAAAGGGAAGTGCAACATGATTATAACAGGCAGTTCTTTTCTGACACTAAAAAGAGCTGAGTCTAGCAATTCAGCCAAACCACAGACAGAAATAATCTTTCCAAAATTGTACCAGAGCTAATGTAAGTAGTTTAAGCATATCCTTAAGCTATATAGTAACTGACCTGGAGCCATACATATAATATAGTATGTAAAGCTTTGAATTGAATGTGACCTGCTTTACAGAAAAAAAGGCCCAACAATTTCTCAAACAACACTTTCTCTAAATAAAGGATTCAGTCAGCTGAATGCTTCTAAGTTTGCAGTTGGACACCCATAAATGGAAAGAATACATGTGTACCTGTACCTCTCAACCACATATGTCAATGTTAGTGGCCCCTTGACCAATCATGTGCTTAAAAAACTGAAATGGAGGAATGTAATACTGAGCCTCACAGGATGACCAAGTGGGCTAACTCACCTTATATCAGGGTTTCTCAACCCGGGGGTCGGGACCCCAGGGGGGGGTGTTACAAGGGGGTGTCAGAGGGATCGCCATGGGAGTTCTGTGTGCCAAGTTTGGTTCAATTCCATCCTTAGTGGAGTTGAGAGTGCTCTTTGATTATAGGTTAACTATAAATCCCAGCAACAATAACTCCCAAATAACCCACCAGCATTCAAATTTGGGCATAGCAGGCATTTGTGCCAAATTTGGTCCAATAAATGAAAATAGATCCTGTATCGTATATTTGCATTATGATTCGTAACAGTAACAAAATTACAGTTATGAAGTAGCAACAAAATAATCGTATGGTTGGGGGTTACCACAACATGAAGAATTTATTAAAGGGTTGTAGCATTAGGAAAGTTGAGAACCACTGTCCTATATAGTCAACAAGAAACATGATGCAAACTTCAGAATGGCTAACTACGGCTCCAGGAGAACATAGTCCTTCCTACCATTCATTTTCAAATTATCACAGTCCCATTGGCTTCATAGGAGGAAAAGGTAAAACACTTCTGAACAAATTTTGTCAGGAAAAAAAACATAGATATGGTTGCCTTAGGGTCATCATAAACTGATAACAACTAGGAAATGCACAAAAACAACAACAACAACAACGTAACAACAACAAAATATTTGGTAAAATAAAGAGATTTTTTTAAAAAACTACTGAGTTATTTTAAATGAATAAATTCATCACTTACGGATTTGGAAAACATTGATGGAAACAATTATATGTTATTTCCCGGTCTTTGATTATAATGTAATGTCAAGAATATCCTGAGGTTATAAAAGGAAAAAATTGTGGGGATGCAATTATAGACTAGACATCAGTGCAAGTGAATTGCCAGTGAATTGAATAGCACACAAATGCTATTTTTTGTCACTAGAAGATTCTTGCTGTCATTATTGCAGTAACTGAGGACTGCAAATGGCTCTTTGGGCCAAAACTGCAACCGGCTCTTTGGGCAGGAAGCAAGATGCTATTATTTGATGTCAGAATACTTTGGAACTTGGTTTTTCAATGTTCAATGACAGGCTGAGCGTCTCGTATGCTTCTGCAAAGGTGTTTAGAGTGGCTTGTAGATCTTCTTCTGAATGCGCACAGACGACATTGTCATCAGCATACTGGAGTTCTATAACAAATGTTGTTGTTCCAGCAGTCACCAGCCATCCCCTCCCCAATGCCAGAGATACAGCTTAATGGTGTAACATTAGAAAATGTTGATCATTTCCGCTACCTTGGCAGCCACCTCTCCACCAAAGTCAACATCGACACCGAAATACAACACCACCTGAGCTCTGCGAGTGCAGCATTTTTCCAAATGAAGCAGAGAGTGTTTGAGGACCGTAGGAATACCAAGGCGCTTGTCTATAAAGCTATTGTCCTCCCAACCCTGCTATATGCCTGCGAAAGAAACGTGGACTGTCTACAGACGTCACATGCAACTCCTGGAACGATTCCATCAGCGCTGCCTCCGGAAAATCCTGCAAATCTCTTGGGAAGACAGGCGGATAAACGTCAGCGTGCTGGAAGAAGCAAAGACCACCAGCATTGAAGCGATGGTCCTCCACCACCAACTCCGCTGGACCGGCCACGTTGTCCGGATGCCCGACCACCGTCTCCCAAAGCAGTTGCTCTACTCCGAACTCAAGAACGGAAAACGGAATGTTGGTGGACAGGAAAAGAGATTTAAAGATGGGCTCAAAGTCAACCTTAAAACTCTGGCATAGACACTGAGAACTGGGAAGCCCTGGCTCTTGACTGCTCCAGCTGGAGGTCAGCTTTAACCAGCAGTGCTGCAGAATTTGAGGAGGCACGAATGGAGGGCAAAAGGGAGAAGCGTGCCAAGAGGAAGGCGCGTCAAGCCAACCCTGACTGAGACCGCCTTCCACCTGGAAACCAATGCCCTCACTGCAGAAGAAGATGCAGAGCAAGAATAGGGCTCCACAGCCACATACAGACCCACAAGAATGTTGGAAGACAACCATCCTCGGAAAACGAGGGATCGCCTAAGTAAGTAAGTACTTTGGAACTAACAGGATCTCCTATCCAGAAGAGTCACAAGGAACATTAACCTATTCAAGTATCTATCCTGTAGTAAATACAGATCAGTTAAAGCATGTTGCATGCAGGGCCATAGCCGGGGGGGGGGGGGGGATGTGTGTGTTAAAAGTTCAGCCAGGTTTTTTTTGGGGGGGGGGGTTAGAACACTTAACACACACACACACACACATGGCAATGGCCCTGGTTGCTTCTTCTGGAGCCTTTCTTTGCTTCCTACCCAGAAATATGGAAGAAGGTAATGCTAATGTTTGCCAGGTTGCCACAACAAAATGAGAGCTTTAATAAATGAAGTTTATGCAATATCTGTAGTTGTTCATTCCCACAATCTATGAAGGCAAGCATGAAAAGAGACGTATGACTTACCCTCTTTTTATCTATTAATTTATTAGATACTTTATAAGATCAATAAGAAAGCAAGAGCAGTTCTCCAATGGGCAAGTAAAAGTGGTATCACTTGGAAGGCCAGTGTGTAGCTGCAATCATGACATCCTGACGAGCTTCCTATAGGCAGCTGACTGACTATGGTGTGCTAGAATGTTTGACTATATAGACATCTGGTCTTATGCAATATTACTCTTCTTATGTTTAAATAACACCAAAGCTATATAGCATTTGGATTAATGGGTTTCAGGCAAATCTCCAGCAAAATGAACACACCAGCCCTCATGGCTAGGGACAAAAACACTATAATTTCCAAGACTGCCATCATAACAACATCTGAACTAACCTGTATATGGAGAAAGCAGTGTTATGGGGGAAAACATTCTTGAACTTGAGAAGACTTAAGTGAAGAAAATAGATGCAAACGGAAGCACACTAAGGAGTTAGCTCAATTTCCTCTCTCTTTCTCTCATATACGCACTCAATACTCTCTTAATATTTAACGCTTCCCTCAGCTAGTAAAAAGCCTTAGGAGTTTCTTTTGTGTGCAAAAACATAAATGGTGCATAACCAAAAAGCAAAGTTTTAAAAAGATTTTCAGTTCTCAGAATTCTCTTATTACTGTATGCATTCAATTAGCCAAAGTATAGAAAAATCTGTCTACTCAGAAATTAGCCAGAATAGCAAAAGAGATCTCACATGGTTAGGTAATACAAATTTGCTGACCCTCTGAGACCTCCATTTTTTGTTTTGGAGACAGCTTCTCTATTATACAATACTCAAAACTCTTTAATGAGCTGATACACAAATCTGCAGTCTGCCTTTTTATGTTAAAATCTGGCATATGCATAAGAGATCCATAAAATATATCACAATCTGTTTGTTTAAGGGAGAGCATTTCTCTCCTGGCACAAATGACTAACTAAAATGTCCAAATTATAGTGGTCTTTTACAATATATTGAAGCACATTCTGTTTGAGAACATCTGAAAATCTTACTAAACTTATAGTGACATCACTATGTAGTGAAATCATAGTCCACAATAGAGAATAAAGCTGGGGAATATTATTCCAGATACTGGATTTCAGCTCCCTTCAGTCCAAGGCAGCTTGGCCAATGTTGATGAAAGCTGGGAACTGCAGCTCCACAAAATCTGTGCTCCTGCCCTTACCCAGAAGAGGTTGGAATGGGAGAAGCCAAGGAGTATGTTTTGCCTTTCTGGAAGTTTGCTTTTTCTGAAGGCAATTATTTTAAACAGAACACAGTTAGAAAGTAACACACTCAACAAAGCTAAAAAACAGGCATATCAAACATTCTACAATGCAAAAAGTAAGAACCCAAAAGCAGTCTGAGAAAGAGTATTGAAGCAACATCAAAGCAATCTGTTCTCCTGAGATAAAGCAAGAAGAAGATCAGAACCCAACATGAGCCAACATGTAAGGTTCACACCTGAACTTCACTGTACCTCATATAGAACTCAATAATTAATTAAGAGCAAGACAGAAACAATTCACTCTTCCCTGGAGGCACCTATCTGTGTATTATTTAGAGACACCATCTTAGACTTGCAAAGCATTAACATCAATTTAATGTTTTCTCTTCAACAGAAGAACTCACATTATTTGTCTAAAAATGCCCTGCTCATTAAATACTTGAAGTCTGAACCAGAAATATAAAAACTTGATACTAAGCCATACTGACTCCCGCAATGAAGACACATATCCAGGAGAACCAAGATTCATGCTAGTGGCATATAGCTCCCTTAACTTTCTTGCCAATAGTGTTTAAGCATTCAAATGCTTTGTGTTTATTTATTTGTTTGCATATAAAAAATTGCTAGCAATACACATGTGTGTTCATTTTTATGGATTTTGCAATATGGCCTTTCCCATCTGTTCTTATGTTTCACTTCATGTGTAAGGTAGAGGGCATAGTGATAATATAAAACCTGCATTCAATGTCAGTGTTATACATTCACAGAGCTTTGTAACTGCCTGAAATTTTCACAAAATTTGACCACTGGCATTGACCAGGACTCCACTGAAGCCAAGAGTATGCAACACAAGAAGCCTTTGTCCAATGGAAGATTCATCCCTTCAGCCGTATTCCTTGAGAATACAGACAGGTGGGGAGTTGGATTCTCCCTTCTCAGGGAGGGAGAACCAATACTCCAGAAGACAGGAACAGAATTCAAAATTATCCTAACAGATTAGACAGATGGGCCAAAACTAACAAAACAAAGTTAAACAGGGACAAATGCAAGATACTCAACTTAGGCAGAAAAAAATGAAATGCAAAAATACAGAATGGGGGATTCCATGGCTCAATAGTGGCCTGCATAAAAAAAAGATATTGGAGTCCTCGTGGACAGCAAGTTAAACTTGAGCCAACAATGTCATGTGGCTGCCTAAAAAGCCAATGGGATTTTGGCCTGCGTAAATAGGAGTATAGTGTCTAGATCTAGGGAAGCCATGCTACCCCTCTATTCTGCCTTGGTCAGACCATACCTGGAATAGTGTGTCCAATTCTGGGAACCACAACTTAAGAGAGATGGTGACAAGCTGGCATGTGTTCCAAGAAGGGCCACTAAAATGATCAAAGGTCTGGAAAACAAGTCCTATGGGGGTGGCTTAAAGAGCTAGGCATGCTTAGCCTGAAGAAGAGAAGGCTGAGAGGAGACATGATAGCCATCCATAAATATGTGAGGGGAATTCATAGGGAGGAGGGAGCAGGCTTGTTTTCTGCTGCCCTGGAGACTAGGACGTGGAACAATGGCTTCAAACTACATGAATGGAGATTCCATCTGAACATTAGAAGAACTTCCTGGCTGTGAGAACTTTTCACACAAGTGCCTGTCCATTCAACTTTTCCTTTGCTGCGAGAGTTGTGATTAAACCAGCAAGATTCTACTTAACAGTAATTTTCTTATTTTCAACCAAACCAGGAAATTATGGTTAGGAGGTTAAGTAAGGCTAATTTCTGATGTATATTATATACTTGATGAAAAGGAGAACTGTCTCTAAACCCTTGTACATATATTGTTTTGCTATAATATCAACTCATTATAGTCTCAATTTGGTCAATATGTCTATAACACCGGTCCTCAAAAGTAAATTCCACATTCTATTGCAGGTGAATGCAAATTTTGAACTCCAAACTGAACAAAAAGGAGTAATTTGCATAGAAATCTAAGATGGCGAATGTTCAGAAACCAATATTCTAATCAAAATTAGCATAATGTGCTGTGGCAATTCTGATGTTATGATCTATGAACCTGGAAAGTAAGAATTTGTTTTTCCGCAGCACAAAACAAATCAATGCATCTTGACATTTTGAATTGCTTCCCTTTTTTTCCCCTTAGTGGTTCACTCTTCCCCTTAAGAGGTCCCCTCAATAGCAATATAATACTCTAGTGATTAAACAAGCATTCTATGGAGAAGCCTTTGCAGTAAACAGAGCAGATCAGTAAACACCTCTGGGAATCCTGTTAACGCCACATTCTGTCCCAGACACCACTCAAATATGGGTTTTGGCAGTAAACCTGACTTCCCTTATCATGAAAGATGCCTTTGAAGTGGTTGGCAACCTTCCATCTGTTGCTCAAACAAATGAGACCCTTCCTCATATCACAGCCCCAAAAAGGATCTCTTAATCATGCAATTGGAAAAGGGAAAAATGTAATTAGATTAAGTCAGAGCATATTGCAGAATTCTTGCAACAGAACTTGACAGAGCGGGCAGGAACTTCAGACATCTGAAAAGCTTTCTGAGGCCCAACTAGAAAATGCTCCAGGAAGTTTGGAAGTTAATCATTTTAAAAGGAAAACATGCCAGAGCCTGACAGACAGCATGCCTCCACCATCCTTGTAACACCTTCCCTTCAAGACAAGAATTATCTTGCAGTAAGAGACAAGCGAATTAGTTATGGCCTGCACACTTTTCACTGGAGGGCTAAACTACTTCATGCACACACACTCACACACCACAAGAACTTAAAGCTGCTCTTTGCTGTTAATAGCAGATCCTCCCTTACGGGATCTACAGCCATGCCAAGATTCACACATAACAGCTGTGACAGAATGCCTCTCTCTCTCTTCTGAGATAAGGACCAGAGGCTGTGACTGTGTCTCATGAAGACCTTATCAAAACCACACAGGCCTCCATAGCCAGAAGGCTCGATTATAGCAGCAGGCTCATCTTCGAACTATCATTGACAGCGGCTTTGCTTCAGAATGTAGCAGTTCATCTCTCAAGTGAAATGAGCCCTTTGCGGTTTATCATGATCAAGCTCCAAATTCAGTACTCAGTATCTGAAAATGACCCAGAAAAGTATTGGGAAATTTTAAAATTAGAATGAGCTTTTAGACCATGGGAAGCCAAAGAGACTTATCAATTTTCTTTTACTAAGGGCATGCGCTTTTTGTTCCTGTCCAGAAGTTGTAAGCATGTTATTTTTGTATGGGCAGCATTATGTACAAATGCACATTTGATAACATTTTATCTAATTCCTTGTTAACTCTCTTGTTAAAACAGCTTCACTGGCTATCGGTTCACTTCTGGGTACAATTCAAAGTGCTGGTCACAACCTATAAAGCCCTATATATAATCTACCTATACAAAAGATCTACAGGAGAAGGTTTTCTCTTGATCCCACACATATCTCAGGCTTGCTTGGTGAGGACACAAGAGAAATACTTCTCAATGACTGATCCTAACCTCTTTTGGGACCCTCTACTTATTTATTTCTTTACCATCTTTCTCAACCCCGAATGGGACTCAGGGCGGCCTTACAAAGGCAACAATTCAATGCCACATATAGAAATACAGAAGCATTAAAACCCAATCAATTAAAACATAACATTAAAACATCAATTAAAATCACATAATCCAGATCATATTCCAGGGCCAGTCCGAGTCATCATTGTTATCATTATAGTCTCATATTGAACTGCTCCCATTACTGACCAAAGGCCTGATCACAGAGCCATGTTATTAGTTTTTTCCTGGAGGCCAGGAGGGAGGGAGCCGATCTAATGTCACTGGGGAGGGAGTTCCATGGGCGAGGGGCCACCACTGAGAAGGGTCTATCTCTTGTCCCCACCAGCCATGCTTACGAGCGGGATGGGGCTGAAAGCAGGGCCTCCCTCAACGATCTTAGCCTCCTAGGAGGATCATAGAAGGAGATATGTTTGGACAGGTAAGTTGGGCTGGAACTATTTAGGGCTTTATAGGCTAAGGCCAGCACTTCGAATTGTGCTCAGTAGCAGACTGGCAGCCAGTGGAGCTGACGCAACAGGGAAGTTGTATGTTCCCTGTACGACTCTCCGGTGAGCCATAGAGTGCGTTGCAATAGTCTAGAAAAGAAGTAACAAGAAAGGGGACCACTGCGGCCAGGTATAACTTTCCAAGGTGCAGGTGCAGCTGGCGTACAAATTTAACTGTGCAAAACCTCCGCTGGCCACTGCTGAAACCTGGGGTTCCAGGCTCAGCTATGAGTTCAGGATCACTCCCAAGCTGCAAACCCTGTGTCTTCAGGGGGAGTGTAACTCTATCCAGCACAGGCTGTAAACCTTTACCCTGTTTGACCTTATGACTGACTAGGAATACTTTTGTCTTGTCTGGATTCAGTTTCAATTTGTTTGCCCTCATCCAGACTATCACAGCTGCCAAGCATCAGTTCAGGACCCGAAAAGGCTCCTTAGTAGCAGGTGGAAAGGAGTGAACATCATCTGTGTATAGGTGGCATCAAACTCCAAAACTCCGGATGATCTTTCTCAGGGGCTTCATGTAGATGTTAAACATGAGAATGGCTCCTTCCCTGCTTTCCTTTCACAGGCATGTGAAAACATTTCTGTACCAGCAGACTTTTAATATGGAAACAGAGGAGTTTTTAATGGGCATTTTATTCATTTTCTGGATTTGTAAAAATACTTTGTGTACTGTTTTATGTGCTTTTTCAACTTTTTTTTCCTTCTGTGTATTTTAATTGTTTTAGAAGCTGGGTTGGGTTCTACTCTGGGAGAAAGACAGCACACAAATGCTATATATATATATATATATATATATACACACACACACACACACATACTATATAACTGTGCTATTTGCCATTTCACCTTATAAGGTACCATACAGAAGCAATCAGTCCAATCAATTGCGTAAGGAGAACAGTCATTGGCTTGGATCCCAACTGAGAACCCATAGCATTTCATATGCTACAAAACTCTGTTACAGAAGGCTGCAAAGACTTTGAAGAAATTGTTTGGGGGCAGGACCACTGCAGGAGAGAGGAGGGTTGAAGTAGGATCCATTTTAAATACTCAATTTAATCCGAGATATTAACTTAATAGAATTGGCTCCTGTTTAATAAAACTGTGGTGTGAGTATAGTCATATTCTCTGCTTGAAATAAGCAGAGGTGGAAGGAAATGTTAGACAAGAACCACTTGTGTCTCTTTAATCTATAAACCACTTGTTAAAAAAAAAGCACCAAATATCCTGCTTGACTTGAATAATAATGGAAAGGGTGAATAAAAATGCTGCTTTAAAGTACATCCACGCAGATGTACCACAGTAAAGATGATTAGATATGCAAAATGCTGTTCATAAAATGGCATTTCTCCAGTACTGTGTCTTTCCATAATTTTGCAGCTAAACAGACTAGCTATTTGCTAGTTAGCCAATGTTCTCCATAACCGCCTTGATACTCGGCCTTTATCAGTTGTCTGGTGCTAGTTCACACTTGTCAGGTTGATTCTAAGGAAGGAAACTGAGGGAGCTTTCCGGCAAAGAGGACAATCACCAGTGGCTCTGGGTTCAGTCACATACTATTGCCATCGCATATATCACATGTCGCTCTGAGAAAGAATCCCTAGGAAAAAGTGATACAAGAGAATGATACCCCAGTGACACATAACAAGGATAGCAAGAGTTAACATAAGAAACTCTTTAGGCATTTGATCAAGCTGGCAAACTAGAGACTAAATCCATGCTGTTTGTTTCCTGACAAGTAACAGCTCCGGTCTATACCAACCTTAAGGAGAAAAGGAGTGGAAATTCTGCTACTGAAAAGCAAATAAAGAGATATCTGTACCTAAGACTTTAATCATGCTATTTCTATTGAGAGATCCAGTAGAGGGTTTTTTTTTTAAAATATATATATAGTCATTTTATTAGATATTGATATTAATTAGATAAACATATATAGAGCATAAAGTTATCATTCTTGTAACTGCACCTTATCCTTTTAATTGACTCCCTGTTGTCACTCCAGGATAACTAAATAAAGAATAGAAACCATCCTTAACTATATACTTTGTTTTATCTGAAAATTTTCCAATTAGATTGTTAACTTTTCAAAATCAAGCAGAAATAGACAAAGGGGGATTATTTTAATTGTCGAATCTTGTTAAGACCCAGTCTCTTTTTGATTTTTTTTTTCAAATACAATAAAATGATGTCTAATTGTTCTGGAAGTTCTGTATAGATGTGTCTTTCAATATACAAGAGATTTTATCCACCTCTGTCAATTGAATCAATTTTAGTAACCAATCATCCACTAAATGAATCTTTTCTAAAAAAGAAAAATTGCATAAATAATGCAAGAAGCTGGTACTGCATTTTGGAAAAAACTGTGTCTTTTTTCCTTTATACTTCCACCAGATAATTCCAGAAGGAAAACCTCTGGTTTAAGTAGTAAGTTTTTTAATGCAGTTTGCAGAAAAGGCAGCCCACAAGTCAAGAATAATTTGGGTTCTGTAGTTTTGTTCTTAAGTTGAATTTGTATGTAAGTCAGAATAGTCACAGTACACACACACACACACACACACACACACACACATATACACACAAACTTTGGATAGCATAAGGAAGGGTTTATACCCTTGTGATGTTTGTTTTGCTGCCTGAGCCCCTGTTCAAAAGATTTCAGCTCGATTTTAAATTTTTTGCTGGCTATGGAAAAAAGGATCTGTGATAATGCTTCAGTGGAGACACCTTTTCCCCATGGTAACTCTTATAAGAGTGAATTTCCCTTCCAAAGGATAGGTTTTTCTCATGTACTGTTATCTCACCCACAGTATTAACTATGAGAAATCCGTAAGTTTGATGTTTGTAACTGAGGGACTGTGTGTACTTCTTTAACTGCAACCCAGAATGCTTTAGCTTTTTTGCTGGTCAACCATATATTGTAAAATGTACATTTCTGCTCCTTGCATTTCCAGCCTTTATTATCACAATTTTTGTGAATTGTGGCAAATTTTGATGGAGTGATATGCCTTCTGAACATCATTTTATAGACTTTCTCAATAATTTCGTAGTGTAGTGGGTTTCAGTGTTTGACTAGGACTCAGGGAGACCAGGGTTCAAATTCCTGCTTGGCCAGAGAAACCAACTAAATGGCCTTGAGCAAATCAAGTTCTATCAGTCTCAAAGGAAGACAGTGACAAAGCCTCTCTAAACAAATCTTTCCAAGAAAACCCTGTGATAAGGTTGCCTTCAGGTCATTATAAGTCGGAAATGACTGAAGGCTTTACTGATCACTGTAAAGATCTGAAAGAACTGTATCACCTTGTCCAGGCCTTTGAAAAGTTTCGGCAAGGGACATTATTTGCATCTTTCTGGATGTACTCCATTCTATCTCACTCCAATTACTATCTAAATATGTTTTGTACCTCATCTTATATCTATCAAAGCTCATGCTAAAATTAAAAGATGATGACAATGGTTTCTTACCCACCTTTCCCTAAGGATCAAGGTGGAGAACGGCAGCAACAAATAGAAATAAGAATACCATTTAAAATATATAATCTGTTAAAAGAATATAACATTAATTTAAAATACATATTATAAACTATTAGTTCATAATTTCAAAACTTGTCATTTAATACCTAGTCCAACTTTCAAACCACTACACCCCACTGCCAGAAGAAATTCGATCTGTAATGTTGTTTTTTTTATGCAGAAGCAAATCCAGCTACCGACTCTCTTCCACAGGTCATTTCACAATTTTAGGGCAGCCGATGAAAAAGTCTTTTGGTTAACAGTTGACAGACTGAGCTTGGCTGACAGAAGTAAATGTCCCCCAAAAGACCAAAATGTGTGGAGCAGATTATATGAGAGAAGGTGATCCCGTAGGCAATCTGGACTCAAGCTACATAAGGTTTTAACAGTAAAACCCAACAGCTAGCTTTGAAGTCACTGGTTCTGGCACATGTCCTCCCCCCCCTCCCCAGCCCGCCAGAACTTTTCTTTTTATGTTGCAAGAGATTAACACAGCTACTATTTTGAAGGCATACAGCAACAACAACAACAACACGTATCTGTACCAAATTCATATATAAAACTACTCTATAATTTTTCGTCTCTATATGTCCCACTTAACATAGCTATCCAAGTGGTTTACAAAGCATATGGTGGTTATACCTTTCCTGAGCACTGCGGTTATTAAATTAAATTAAATATTTGTCTGTTTGTTTCATTCCTTTGCCATCTTCCTCCAAGAGTGGGACCCAGGGTGGCTTCTAGACCAGGCATGGGCAAAACACCTAGAGGGCCGAAGTTTGCTCATGATTGTTCTAGACGGACTCATTAAATTTCAACAAAAAATTATAATTAAAACCATTACCTGAAACAATATAATAGCATTTTTAAAATGTTAAATAAAACATCCCAGTAAGAAACTTCCTTGCTTATAAATTAAAAACCTGCTTAAACAAAAAGGTCTTAGGTTTTTGTAATCTCTTATTTACTTGATGCTTTGAAAAGAGCTGGGGCATGGTAAAAGGGAGAGTGCCAATTTTCTTTGCTTCCAGAATGAACTTGGTGAGGGAGAGACAATAGACCAGGTATGGGCAAACCCAGGCCTGGGGGCTGGATGTGGCCCCTTGAGATCTTTTCGCAGGCCCTCCACTCTCTCACCCTTCTATCCTTCCTTCCTTCTCTCTTTCCTCCTTCCCACCTTCTCATCCTTTCGTCCTTCCTTCGCTCTTTCCTCCCTTCTTTACTCTCTCTTTCCTTCCCTCCCTTTTGTCTTTCCTTCTTTCTCTCTTTCTTGAAAGACAGTTCAAAGAAATCAGGTTGCCAATTGCAGCTTTAGTGCAAGTACACCTAAAATGTATTTCAACACTTGGTAACTGAACTAGAGCCAAATCAACCGATTTCTTAAATCAAAACTAATCCGTCACCAACCCTGCACATACACATATTTAGTTATGTTAGAACATCTACAGTATTTTATGGCCCTCTGTGGTTTTTCATGTTGTCCTTAAACAAGCAATGATGCACAAACATAACTTACCCCCTACAAGGATTAAAGGAGCTCAATAATCCCTTCTAAGTACTTAATCAAGTGTAATGCAATTAGTATAGTTTTAGAAGGTCAAATGAAAGGTTTTACTTTCACACTGCTTGGAAACAAATGCAGATGCCATCTCGACTTGAGCAGCATCATACAAAACAGAGGCATCTTTGAAAGGTCAGTCAAAACATAAGCCTGGAAGATGTCAGCCATATCCTTAAACATTCTGAAGAGGATTAAATGGTTCGTGCCTCAGAGCACTAGAAAGCCATGAATGATCTTGTCATACATTTCTTTTCAATAATGATCCCTGAGTGTTCTTCAGAGTAGGGATGGCATGCAATCTTCCAAGATCTCCTGTAGTGTCTTTGATAGATACCGATCTCTGTCATATAAGCAATGAGAACCTAGATTTCCCACCCAACAAGAAGACCCTGACTTTGTCTTACACTTGACAGATGAGTTAGGATCAATACTAAACCTTGCAATACTTGAAGGATATTGCTGAAATAATCCATGCACCACTACGATTCTGCCAGACCAAGAGAGGAAACAATCTAAACTTAGTGCAATAGAATCCAACAACAAAGCATACACTGGACATATTACTAAAGCCCATGCTTCCCCATTCCCTTTCAAGTATGCCTAGGTTTGTAACTGACTTGAGAGAAAACCCATCAGTGAAACCTGCCTTGTGTTCCATATTAAACCACCACCCCACCACATATCCATAGTTCATCTGATTTACACGATGGACATGCATGGCAGGTGGCCTTCTATGCAAGCTCAGAACTGATAATTTCTAATTTGCACCAAGACACCTAGGGTTGCCAGGAGTATAGAATCTTAAAAATCACCAGAATACAGCACCGAATTGTAGCATTTCCCCTACAGTTCTCGGCAAATCATGAGAATCACTTGGAAGTCTAGAAGTAATCTAGTATTGTTTGCTAAACTGATGGGTATCAGACTGTAAATAAAACCCAGTATCACTGTGTTATTCTTTCAATCTTTCACCTATAAAGTCAAAATAACTACACTGGAGTGAGGGGAGGGGGCTGGGAAAACAGTAAAGAAAAAAAGCTAACAAAATTTCAAATATTTTGAAGGCACTGATAACTTTTCCAAGTTACAGTTGCAATGTTTAATTGACCACTTGATTTGTTTAAATGAATTAGAGGTCTTTGGATCAGTAAAAAAAGAAACCATGTGTGACAGAAAGCATTGAAGAAAAGCGGGTTTACCTCCTACAGACAAAAGAAGGAATATCTCCTCTACAGTGACATTTGCTGAGAAAGGAGTCTATCTTCAATTTTAGCAATAGACCAAGGGTTTCCAGATAAGAAATAATGCTCGTTCCTCAGAATACTTAATTGCATTGTTCACAGACAACTGTCTGATTAAATCAACAAAGACTTCTTTAAATCACCTAGCAGGCTTACTTCAATCTGATAAAACAGGTAGACATCTCAAAGTTTAAATACTGCTCCCACACATATAAGCTGTGTTAGTCTCACAGGATGAAAACAGCAGAGTCTGATAGTAACATAATGAATATATTTATCATGAATTTTACAGACAGCTGCACACTTTGTCGGACATCCAATAGCCCTTTTGATGTCAAAATAGCCAACTCAGATATGAATCCTAAATATAGTTTGCATCTTTCTTTTTAATTGACATATTTCCTTATAATCACTGCAAAATGCCATCCTCCCCCCCTTGATATGTAAATCATCTTGTACGGAAATTGTACTTTGCTGTGATTCTGCATCTTTGCAAATCATAGCTTATTGCTTCCTTCTGATTCATAACCCTTTATTTACTTCGGATTCATCTGCCCAATCCATAAATTCCGGTTCCTGGTTAATATTACACAATTTTTATTTAATATAGAAAAGGTGAGAAATCCACCCAAATTAAACAAAGATGTGCACAGGAAGCAGTACATTTTATTAGCAACTGAGGTACTGAAAGAAATATCTGCCATACCAAAAGAAGGTAACAAAAATACCAAAAACTCTGTAGGGGAGAAAAAGCAAAGCAGGGAGGAAATCTCAACTTTTAACCAAAAGAGGCTCGCTTTCGACAAAGACTGTTCAATGGATACTCAATGACGTACTGCTGGAAGGAGGTGGAGTGAAAAACCAGAGGTTAAATAATAATAGGACAGGATGGCTGGAATCCTGGACAGAAAAAAAAAAACTTCACAGTGCAACACTTTGTTTGGTCCCTTTTGTATTGGCTCTCTTTGCCTAGGCTTAAAAAGGAGCTTGAATAATGCTAGCTGTTTCAAATTTGGCGCCAGATAACATTTGACCTTAAGGCATCAATGTCTATCCAGTTTTTCATTAAAATAGTCCGATTGATTAATAACAGCAAAAAGGTCTCCTATCAAAACAGCTTCCATTCATTGGGACAACAGACACAAAGTCAAGCAAGGATCTGAAAACAACTTTTAATTATTTGACAATCCTGAAAAAGCTAAAACATATCTCCAAAGTTAGTTGGGGGAGCAGTGTTCCCTCTGCCTACAAAAAGTCAGAGTCAGACAGAATTCCTCAGGAAGGCATTCCACAAATGTGACTCCAGAAGAAAGGAGATTCCAACCCCTTCGCTTGTACACTACAACTCTAATAGAAATAATGAGTTGATGTTTCAAAGTCAGGAGGTAAATGGGTATAATGTGGCATTTTAAACCAATAACTTTCAACCTCTCTTTAGATGCAGCACTCTATATACAACATGTTTCATTACAGGGATCAGCAAAGTGTGGTCCACGAGTTGAATGAAAGCCACATTCCATAAAGTAGTAGTTTCCAACCTGTGGTCCATGGACCACCAGTGGTCAGCAAGAACTAAAATATGGTCACTCACTGTTACTACACCATCGCAACAAGAGCGACTGGTCTCGCAAAATCCTGTTATAGTGCAGAGGCTTATTAAATATGGCTTTCTGTGGGTGAGCAGTTAGTGACTACTGGATGGCATATGTTGTGTACCAGAAACTAGAGCTTGTGTCATCTATCCAATGTAATTTTCTGAATCAGAACTCCAAATAACCAAACTGAATCTAAAGTTGACCAAAAACTGATTTGTAACCCTTTTGATCCTAATGTAGGAGAGTGGTCCCTGGTCAAAGTGGTCCCTGATCAAAAGAACCTTGGGAACCACTGACATAAAGTCTTGCCCTCCCCCCCGCCCACTTTTATTTTTAAAAGTGGAATGATTTTGGGGTATTTTCCCTGCTCTATCCATGCAGAAATAATTCCACATGAAAACACACAACAATGCTCCCATGAGCACCCCAGAATGCCACAGTAATTGCAAGTAACTGCTTTCTTCTGCAGTCCTTTTCAAAATGGTGACACAAAGTGATTCAAGCATTATTTCCTGTCAACATTTTGAGAGAGATTGTAGAGGAAAACAATAGTGCTTGTGTCTGCTGGTGTGTTTGTATGAATGCAATGCACTAGGTTGCAGGAGGTCCGGCTTTTGGGCCCCAAGTAGTTGCACAACTCTGCCTTAAAGTATTCAAACTGAGTTTTGACTAAGGACATCTGACTGTGGCCAACTGCTCATTCCCATTTATGTTACCCCACCCACTAATGATGTGTATAACCAAAAGCAATCTCTAGAATGAGAAAAAGATGCACATTGAAACAAAATGATTACCTTTTTGAAAAGTCGTCCAGAATCTTCACTGACTTGAACAAACCGAGGGATAATATTATTCAGATAGATGTCACTCAGGGTAGTATGGTCCCTGCTTTCCCGCTTCACCTGGTTTAAGAGGAGGTTCCAGCAATTGACAGGTGAAAGAACATTTTGATCCTTCCTGCAAGGAAATATAGGCAGAGCATGAATTTTCTCCTCATGTTCAGTAAAATTTAATAATTGATAAACACAATGCTACCCTTTTTTAGACAAATGTGTTAATTTTAGGATAAACTGAGTTCAAAAAAGTTAAAACAGCAGCTAACTGATCCATGTTATTCTAGATTTTATAAATATACATGAACTATAGATCGCACTGCCTGAAAATTAACTCAACAAACAAACTGAAACAGGACTATCAGATCTAATGGTTCAAGTTTGTTTGATGAAACACAGTTTAAATAAATATTTTAAATGCCACTTTGTTTGTAGAACCTTTACCCCATTTGCTTCCTTCTCTTCCAGTATCTAATCTCTCTAGCCCAAGCATGGGCAAACTTTGGCTCTCCAGGTATTTTGGACTTCAACTCCCACATTGGGAGGGCCAAAGTTTGCCCATGCCCACTCCGGCCCAGTTTAGGCAAAAATCAAGAGCTCAGTTCTAAAACAACATTCTAAAAGTCAGTCCAGACACTTTTCTTTTATACTATGAGAATTGCCTAGTCCCCCACATAGCCTAGGGAAACCTTATTAGGCATGATGTACACCCCCACCCCACTTCTACACGAAAGCACATACAGTGTGAGTCCTATACTCTATGTCACTTCACTGTAGACACCAACAAGCCAAAAAGAGATTGCTTGAAACACTGTATGATTTCCAGATGGATGGAGAAGTAATTTGCTGAAGGTTTAAGCAGAAGTTTTGTTCCCATCACAGTATTGTACCAAGGAAGCCCCCTTTCTGTTTTCAGGTTACACTATAAGCAGTATTTATTTATTTACTATAATTTTATACCGCTCTTCCCAGCCCTGGGGCGACTCAGAGTGGTTAACAATAGCAAAATTCAATGTTCAAAAACATCATAAAACAATTAAAAATAATTAAAAACAGCAGCATAATAAACAGTCAATATGAATCAATAAAACATCTCATTAGCGTCTCATAGTTAAAATCAAGATCTAGTCTCATTGTTCACTTGTTCCATATTCCTATGTTCTTTACACTGCCTATTCAAATGCCTGCTCTAACAACCAGATCTTCACTTTCCTCCGAAATGTCAACAGGGCACACATATGCGTTTTTTGCATCTCCTTTCAAGATAAAAGGTTTCCATAAATTCTGGACTACTGGTCGCACTTGCCAGAGGGCAATGTCACACTCAGTTACAATCAAATTTCTTGAGACCATTGAGGTGATATTTCTTGTCTATAAACTACTGTGATCTTATTGGTTATGGTTACCACCTTGGCTTTACCTAGAAGCACATTACCTATGCAGAAGGAATTCAGGATTGCTTACAAGCTGTACTATTCCTTTCCTCCATATACCTGCCATATGCAAATCCTTTTGAGGGTGCCTTGCCAATTTTTGATGGTAAACATGAAAGTAGTACAATGGACTCCAAAATTTGCTGTGAGTCTTCAGTTTTTCCTGGGCTTTGATGTTATTTGTCTGAAAGTCCTTTCTAACTTATGGCGACCTGAAATCATGGGGTGTTTTTGGGAAGTTTTGTTAGGGTCAGGGTCAATAGATAAAGCGAAAGAAGAAAAGATATGGTAGGACAGTATAAATCTACACCATATGCTATCAATCTTAAGTGCTACAATACTCACTATATCAGTAGGACTGCACTAGTAGGATTGATAAGGAAATACTCCAACTCTAAACTCTTTCACTGGGAAGCTCACCAGTAGGCTCCAACAAACTAAAAAGGTTCATGAAATTGTAGAGGTCTTGTACAATTCCCATTATTTGAAAATGAATTCCACTATAGACTTTAGCAGTGGATTGTACCTCTAACTTATTAACTTGGCTGGATTACTTTGTTTCCTTTTATCATTTGTTTACATGGGCTCCTTTTCCCCGCTGCATTGTGTAATACTTGGACAGCATAATAATAAAAATATTTTCTTAAAGCCAGGCTATGGTAGGAATGTATCCAGCAGCTGTAGAATTCACTTTAAAGCTCTTCTGGAATTAAATAAAGGAGGACAATTGATTTTTCTCCCTTCCCTAAAAAGACACTTTTTTCCTGTAGAAGGTAGTGGGTAGAGAGGAGAAAAAGCTGATTATCAAGCCCCAGCAATCATCAAGACCCGTGTTTCTCAAACTGTGCTCCTCCAGGTGTTTTGGACTTCAGCTCCCAAAAATCCCAGACAGTTTACCAGCTGTTAAGAAGTCTAAAACATCTAGAGAAGCAGAGTTTGAGAAACACTGATCTAGACTCATATATGCTAAAGATGTATATGGAGGAGACCTCTCTTCTGGTAAGAGAAAGTTTGAAACAAATTTGCCGGGTTGCCACATGATACCACATGTTCAAGTCTCTAGTTGAAAAGAAAAAAATATATTCCAGTTTTCCACTCTAGAACTGAAAAAAATAATACTTTGATTATTCTTATCTTAACTAAACTCACATAATAAACTAGCTACTGTCAAGTGCAGTCCTAAATGGAACAATATTCACTCTATTTTTGATTTAAGATCTGATGGTCATCACTTATCAGATTTCTAATTTATAAATTCCCTGTTGTGAATACAGTCTGGTCTGAAACACATGGAAATCTAGAAGGCAGGCATCAGTGAGAGGAGAACTACATCTGTTCTATATAAACATTTTAACCAATCAAATAAAATTTCCAAGCCAACCCGCATGCAAATTGGGTTGGCTGTAGGAAACACTTAGCCAAGGAAAATAGCAAGGCTACCATATCTGAGCTAGAACTGACATGGTACAAATGTTATGTGTTGAACTAAGGACCCAGGCTCTTTGAAATCAAGTCTCCATTTAAATGTGAAACTTGTTGGGTGACCTTCATTCAGTAACTTTCTCTCAATCGAAGCCTGTAGGTTTGTTGTAAGGCTATACTGGGAAAGGAGGAAGAGAAGTATTTATGTTGCCCTGAACTCCTTTAAAGAGGGTGCAAAAAAAAAAAAAAAGGAACAACCACAAGCCTATTCTCCTGCAACATCTGAACATGGAAGCATAAACACCAAAGGGTATTCCAGTTAAAATATATTGTTACTGAAGGAAGAAACAGTACCACTCTATTTTGTCCAGTGCAGTTTAGAATACTGTGCACAATTTCAGACATCACAGTTGAAAGAGAATAATGACAAGCTTGAATATGACGAGAAAAGGGCAAGCAAGATAGTAAAAGTCTGAAAACCAAGCCATATGGGGAACAACTTAAGAAACTGGGGATGCTTATCATGGTGAAAGGAAGATTCGAGACCCCATAGCTGTTGTTATTTGCCATCAAGTTAGCTTTGACTTAAGGAGCCCTCAGTGGTGCAGTGAGTTAAGCCACTGAGCTGCTAAACTTGTTGACTGAAAGGTTGCAGGTTCGAATCGGGGGAGTGGCGTGAGCTTCTGCTGCCAGCCCCAGCTTCTGCCAACCTAGCAGTTCGAAAACATGCAAATGTGAGCAGATCAATAGTTACCGCTGCGGCAGGAAGGTAACGGTGCTCCATGCAGTCATGCCACTCACATGCCAGGACAACACCGGCTCTTCATCTTAGAAATGGAGATGAGCACCAACCCCTAGAGTTGGACACGACTGGACTTAATGTCAGGGGAAAATCTTTACCTTAGCTTTGACTTATGGCAATCTTATTTATTTATGTAATGTGTTTCCATATCTTATCTCAGCCCACAAAGGCTCCTGTGGTGTCTTTTCACCTCTGTGATTCTATGTTTTACCTCACCCTTCAGTTCTACAATATGTATTTCACGCTGTAGTACAAATACTACTCTAGCCTCCTAAGTCAATATGATGGATTCCTAATAAATAAGTATCTTGTTCTATTGTTAGGAGATAACACCATTTCTTTGACCACGAACTCTGGCAATTTTCTTAGAAATGTTAAGGCTACAGATGACTGCTGACTTCCATTATTCTCCCAAAGCCAGGAAGAAGGGGGGAGGAAGGAAGACTGCTCTAGTAAAAGGCAGATTAATTTCATTTAAACAAAAGAACAGAACAGGAGAATGCCACTTTCAAAGCAGCTGATCTGGCAGTGTTTCTTGCCCTATGAAAAATGCCACAGGAAATAACTGAAGTTTGCAATCTGGACTGTTTGAGGATTTCACATGTAAAGGAAATGAGAGAGAGCTGGGGTGATTCAAAGCTCTGACTAGCTTTGATTGCCAAAAGAAGCAGCATGTGTGTGTGTGTGTGTGGTGGGGGGTGTTGTTCATTCTCTGGACTTGTATATATGTTCTCCTAGTACAAATAAAAGCCAACAAAAGGATCAAAAAGCATTCCCTGAACGTGACAATAAGCTGGCTAGGGAACAAACATATTCACTTGGTTGCAGACAAATATTAAAAATAGCAAATGTATTTATATTCTTCCACAATGACTTTAGGCTTTGCAGTCCCCCAGCCACCTAGCTATGGCTTTTAAATAGTGCTGTGCTAACACAAAAGGACTTACAGCAAATGGCTGATACCCTTCAACACAATTTATCTATATTGTCAAGATCTATTTTAGGTGTTTTAATGTCATGGAACTGAGAATGCCAAGGCTATACAGTCAGGTACTAAGGGTACTGCAGAGATAACTGAAAATGCCTACAGCAGTGCTACTCAAAGTGATGTTTCCTGGAATAGTGCTGGTCTCTGAGCCACTGGCTGCCAGTGCCTGGTAGGTTTCCAGAGCGGAGAAAAAGATGAATAATTGTATCAAGTGTCTACAAATATGGCCCCCAGTAATCCGAAAAGGACTGGTTAATATGATATGGGTTTTCAAATCCTGCCGCTTCTTGGCACAAACTGAGCAGAAAAGGGGCACAAACAAGCAGCTATTACTCTCAGTTTCCACACAGATCAATTAGTTTGTTTTTTTTACAAGATCCCAAATATCATAATAAAAGTAAAAGTAAAGGTTGTCCCCTGACATTAAGTCCAGTCATGTCTGACTCTGGAGTGTGGTGCTCATCTCCATTTCTAAGCCGAAGAGCCGGCGTTGTCCAGAGACACCTCCAAGGTCATGTGGCCAGCATGACTGCATGGAGCGCTGTTACCTTCCCGCCAGAGCGGTACCTATTGATCTACTCACATTTGCTAGGGATGACAGCGGAAGCTCACGCCGCTCCCCAGAATCGAACCTGTGACCTTTCGGTCAACAAGCTCAGCAGCTCAGCGCTTTAACCCACTGCACCACCAGGGTAATAATGTGTAATAAAAGTAGTACAGTGAAAATAAAAAGAAAAAATCTTTTCAAGAATAGGAATGCGATGTGCAGAAGATACATTCTGAATGCAAATGGAAGAAGAGATTTCCTCAAAGCATTCATTTGGAATCTGATCTAGAAACAAGAAAGTTGACAAAATAAAAAGACTCAGCGAGAGAAGCGGTGGAGGTTGGTGCCTTCAATGACAGTAGGAGAGTGAATCTAATCTGGATTTTAGTCAAAACTAAAATTATTTAAGGCCTGACTCCTTTCCCTCTAACAGACTCAATGGTCTGAATCACTGCTCTAAAGTTAGGAGTAAAACTCAGAGGGATTCATCTCTCAAATGACAGCTTACATATGGCACATACAGGTGACCTGGGTTTAGGCCCCAGATTTAGTCTTAAAGAAAATAGATAATTCCGTGCCACATCTAACATTGTTGACAAGGAAAAAGAGATACTATATAACTGTTATAACAGCCATAGCAAGAGAGACAAAGGTGTTTACCATCCACAGAAACTTATATATCTGCCACAGAGGAAGGAGACATTAAAACATGCTATATCTAAGGAGGTCTGGTCCTCAGAAACTGAAGGAAATAGTTTCTTGTGGACATAAAGAGTTCTTCAAGGTCGGGAACCAGTGCAAAAGTTCACAATGGTCTATTTGTTTCCTCTCAGGTGATCGCTAAAAGGGTCACCTTTAGAGATTACACACATTTGAAAGCTGGAGATAGGCACATACACACACTCTCTTCTTGTTACAGAAATGGCTCTGATTGCCCTCACAGATGACATTTGTTAGTTAAAAAATACAAAAAGAAAAAAGAAAAACGAAGAAGCGGATGATGTTAAAACTACTTGACCCCTTGGTGCCTTTTAATACCATTTATCATGGTATCTTACTGGCTTAAATGCTGGAAGCACTGTGATAGTGTGGCTCTGCTCTTACCTACAAAGTGAGTTTCAGAGGATTATGTGGGACTTTAGGATACCACAAGGATTCATCTTATCTCTTATGCCCTTCAGCATCTATGAGAAGCCACTGAGCAAATGAATATGAAGTGCCATCAAAATGCTGATGACAGCTAGCCTCCATGGCTCCATGTCATTTTGTCAGGTTAAACAGTAGAGGTGCTGAACCAATGTCTGGAGTCAGTTATAAGATGGATGAAAATCAGTATACAAAACATAAATCTTGACAAGACTGATGTCCTTGGTCAGGGCATTTTCTGGGAACTGCCTGTTCTACCTAAAGCACAGATTAGCAGCACATTTTAACTTGAGATTGTGGTGGTCTTTATACTTACGAACTGTAATGTGTTGTGCACAGGGTCAATCTTCAAGACTCCTGAACATTGCAGATATTTCAGAATACAGTCACCAGAAATGTAACTAGTATATCTACGTAAAATCATATTATACCAATTCAAAAGCAACTGCCTATTTCCCTCAAATATAAATGCCAGGTGCTGCTGCTTACTAGGGATGCAGGAGACCCGCTCGGTATGCAGACCTGTCTGTGACTTAAGATCAGCAGAGTAATCTTTCTTCCAAGCACTTCCGACATCTTCCCTGTCAACAACAGAAGCAGCCTTCACAGATATGTCAACTTAATTAAAACAGGTGGGGGTGTGACTGGCACCAACGCTGCCATTGTTCTGGGATGTTTTGTTAAGACAATGCATTTCTGTTGTTTCAATTGGTTGCCCTGGAACTTGAAAGGATAAAGGGTAGTTTAAAAACATTTAAAAACAAATGAACATAATCTGTGTTCACAGAGATCATGTGTTTCTGGCAACCAATTGGAGATCAACAAAAGGATGTGTGCCACACTCTTGATCCCAAGTGGAGTTACTTTTATCACTGTCTCTGTCTTCTGCTTCATAGGGCGAAGAAGGGAGTGGCCCTTTTCTGAATCAGATCCCGCCAAATTAACTGAATTACAACATCTGATACAAAATGTAAGCAAACACAGTGGGAGTTTCAAAAGGTTGCATGAAATATGTGTGGCCGAAGGCTTTCATCGCCAGAATCACTGAGTTTCTGTGAAATTTCTGGGCTGTCCCAACAAAGGATGTGCCCAGGCAGGAAGCTTCAAGGCTATTCAATGTAAATCAAGGTGTCTAACAAGAGTTCTTTTTCCCACCCTGGACATTCCACAGATATATAAACCTCACTTGCCTAGTTTCCAACCTCTGAGGATGCCTGCCATAGATGTGGGTGAAACCTAAGGAGAGAATGGTTCTGAAACATGATCATACAACCGAGAAAACTTATGTATGAAATAGTTTGTGCATTCTGGTTGGCCAATAAAGGTATCACCCTTTTCTAGATATTGGATTTTGTTTTATTAAGCTTCCATGAAGGAAAACATTCTCAATTACTACTTGTCATGATGGCTATGGCCAATTTTCTTTTCAACCCTAAGCAGAATGGGAAGACGGGGTTCAGATGTCAGCTCCCACCAAAGACTAGCTGTAAATAGAGTTGGCTATTACTTCAATTTTTGCTCCATGGATTCTTAGATCCAAGGAATTGGGGGGAGGAATAGCTTGCCCTCCCCCAGTGTTTTTTCAAGCTACTCCAACTGCAGTATCTCACCTCTGAGAACACCTGGAAGCCTAGATTGGACTACTGTAATGCGCTCTACGTGGGGCTGCCCTTGAAAACGGCTCAGAAATTTCAACTGGTCCAATGGGCAGTGGCCAGGATGTTAACTGGTGCCCCTTACAGAGAGAGGTCAACGCTTCTGTTCAAGGAGCTCCACTGGCTGCCGTTTATTTTCCAAGCCCAATTTAAGGTGCAGGTGCTTACCTACAAAGCCCTGAACGGTTTGGGACCATCCTACCTGTGTGACCGCATCTCTGTCTACGAACCCACGCATTCACTGGGTTCATCTGGAGAGGCCCTGCTCGTGATCCCGCCTGCGTCGCAAGCGCGTTTGGTGGAGACACAAGACAGGGCCTTTTCCGATTCTGGAACACCCTCCCCAAAGATCTTAGACAGGCCCCTACATTAGCAGTCTTTAGAAAGAACTTGAAGACCTGGCTGTTCCGAGGTGCCTTCCCAGAATAAGAAATCTCCAATACCAAGTCCCAGAAGCACTTTATTAGAACTAAGATTGCCACACACTGCACACTGCACTTACCCTATAATCCTTATATACCACCTGTCACATCAGCACTTTTAATTTTGTACCCATTACTCTGGCCCGGCCCAGTTTTATTGCGTTTTGGTGTATTGTTTGTTGTTTTGTTGTTTAATATTGCTTTAATTGTTTTTATTTTGCTTTAGGTTTGTATTGTTATGCTGTGTATTGAGGCCTTGGCCTTTGTAAGCTGCATCGAGTCCTTCGGGAGATGCTAGCGGGGTACAAATAAAGTTAATAATAATAATAATAATAATAATAATAAATATAGAACTCTATATACAGACAATCATTGTTAGCAGATACACACATGTGCTGCTTTTTCTCCATGCAATTTCCTTACATGCTATTGGTGACCAGAGTCTCCTGCCATTGCTCATCACTCAATCACTCTTCCATGGGAGTGACAAGGTTACAAATACCTCAGTACATTAGTGGCCAAAACATCTAACCATACATGCTAGGTTTCACTGTCCGAGTAATTTGACACCACTGCCTTCTGGCCAGTTGATTAGCCTTCAGTAGTAGAAGGACTATGCTGTCTCTGAATACTGACTCTGGGTCCTGTCTTGCCTGCGAGTTTCTTAGTGGCAAGTGGTTGGCCACTTTGTGCTGCTCTAAGTAGGTGTTTGGCTTGATCCCATAAGAGTTATCTTATGTTCTTAAGTTTCTCAGCATTTCAGCAACAACTAGAAGAAAGAGCATTCTTAAGTGAAACCTGTGTGCTTCTGACAAGAGAATGATGTTGTGAAGGGATTATGTTTTTGAACTTTTCAAGGGTACATGCCCCGTATAAATGAAATGCTATGCTACATAAGACAACAAAGTAAGCATGCCAATAGTTTGTTCTCGTGCTTTTTAAATGTTGTTAGCAAATTCAGCAATTTACAAAGAGCTGGCAACCAACAGAGTGTTTGACCATAAAAGGAGTTTAATTCATCTGATACACTCAGGGCAACAACCTCTCCTTCTGAAACATATGGAACAGTTCTACATTCCCATTGTGCTATCTGATAAGAAGCTAATTCTTTGTTAAACGACCACATTTCAATAGATATTTCTAAAAGTTACAGTATATCCCATATCAAGAAATGGGAGGTAAACATTTATTTCATCTTTACCAAAAACAAGACAATTTTTTATCTCTTTACTTTGTGAAATAAAATAAGCCGAGGCTGCTTTATTTTTGTAAAGATCCAATAGCCCACGCAACACTCTCTGCATCCATCTCAGGGAGAGTTTAAGGACAGAGCACAGGGAGTTTGGAGCCAAACTCAAATGGAATATCTTACCTCATGGCCCTTGAGGGGCCTAATCTGTATTTGTTATTTGATGATCTAATCAAAGAAAGAGTTACAACTAAGTTAACACTGGCTGCAATACCAGATGTTATATAAATGATAATAAAATCATGATGATAAATTTACATATAGATAAATTTCACTAAAAGGCTTAGCTCAAGCAAGAAGACAAGTTAGTTTTTGAGAGAATTCTGGCATTATGAGATGGAGGAAGCATGAGGATCCCTAATGTCCTATCATTCCCACTTGGCTGTGACAAAAGAAGCCACCAAAATGTTTTTCGTTTACCATGACCTCTGAGGGAGGGGTTCTGGCTTGTCTCAACCTAAACAAATTGTACTATATTGCTGGTTTATGCCACTATTTTATTCTAAGAAAGACAACAGAAGACCAGAGTATCTCCAACTGTGGCTTGTTGTGATTTCCAAACTGGCCTGGAAATGTCAGCATTAACAGATAAAGAAAACTGCACAGTTTCTTTGTGTCAAGAACATTAAAAGTCAAAGCTTGTACAAACTGTCTGGCTATCAAGCCTTGTTGCTTGGTTTGGTATTGTGATATGGCCTAAGGGCTAATCAATAAAATGATGATGATGATGATTATTATTATTATTACAAACTGTCTTAGGAGAAAGTCCTAATTGCAGAAAATCTCATTTCAGGAGAAAGATGCACAGTTCATATTGTAAAATATGGGTATGCAAATATGCAAATCAAATTCTTAAAACATTATTCTGAATTTGAGGTGCCAACATGGAATAATTCCTTTTTAAAAAACTATATTTTTTCCAATTGCTTTATGGTGCAGCAGCTACGGTTCTTGGAGGATACTTAGTTCTTCCATATGCTCCCTATTCAGTCAATAACCCTAGTTTTACACCACTGATAATGTAGTTGTCTTTAGTTTTCTCATGTCTTCTTCCATGACAAATACAACACAACTCACTCACTTTGCTGCTGTCACTATCTGATTATTCCATTCTTTTTCCTTACGTGTAGTCAGAAAAGGTAGAAGCATTGACAATATCCTGGCTGGCACCAATGATACTTCAGTGCTATGTGGTTAATACGCTTCCCAAAAAAACAACCTCTCAGGTCAAGAAATATGTACATGTGCATATATATGTATGTGTATGTTGTACCAACAACGGTAGATTTGGAGGAAGGGGACATACATGACCATTAGAGCACATGTTTTTTCGTGCTTTATTTCAGTCATAATAGAAAGCTGCTGAGGAAACAAGTTTACATTTGAAACCTGAAAGGTAAAGGTAGTCCCCTGACATTAAGTCCAGTCATGTCTGACTCTGGGGTGTGGTGCTCATCTCCATTTCTAAGCCGAAGAGCCGGCGTTGTCTGTAGACACCTCCAAGGTCATGTGGCCGGCATGACTGCATGGAGCGCCGTTACCTTCCCGCCGGAGTGGTACCTATTGACCTACTCACATTTGCATGTTTTCGAACTGCTAGGTTGGCAGAAGCTAGGGCTGACAGCGGAAGCTCACGCCGCTCCCCGGAATCGAACCTGCGACCTTTCGATCAACAAGCTCAGCAGCTCAGTGCTTTAACCCACTGCACCACCGGGGGCTCCTTGAAACCTGTACATAACCACAATATATATTCACAAAAACTACTGTATCTTCATAGTTTATTTACAGAAATTCAGCCTCACCTTTCCTCTTTAGAAAGTCTTCAATGCAGCTTACAGGACCAATGCTTAATATTATTTAACTTGTTTTTTAAAAAATTAAACAATACATAAAAGCAGTTACAGCAGCTACATTTAATATCTTTAAAAGGTCAAGCATCCAAAGCTGCTCCCTTAAAGCTAACACTGTTGGCAAGCAATGCAACTTTGTTCAGCAGGATAGTTTCTGCATATGAAGGCCAAAGATCTCTTTTTGGAGAAAATATGTCTTATTTTAAACAAGCTCCACTTTTGTTTCCCTTAAACAATTCCCACAAGGCAGGAGGCACACTTCCTGCTCTATAGTCCTGCTGAAATGCCACACTATGACTTAACTTTCATGTTCAAATGTCAAGGGGAGGGGGGTGGTGGTAGGATTTAAGACTAAGATTTGCTTTTTCTTTCTTCATAAATGCAGGTTCTCCATGTCTCATTACTAAATTCATGGAACCAATAAGAGTTCCTTTGAGACAAAGTGTAAACATTGTCCCTTAGATCGGGTCTCATCCATGTCTAAAACTGTCAGGCAACGAAAGTGTGAGGATTGAGTAATCGGTCCCAAATTCTTTAGGACTGCTTTAATAGCATGCACAGCAACAGGACAAATCAACTGTCCCTTCTTCATATAGACTAAGGCAAACAGTATGAATGTGGAAGTGTTAAAGAGACCATTCTCAGCTGTCCAAACTGCAGCACCACAACTCAGAAAGCTATTCCAAGGGAGCACATATCATAAATACCAAGGGACCACAGAAACAGAGCAAGCAGAACTGCTGGTGTCTAATGGTAGATGGTTTGCATGTTCGCACTGCATGTGGTTAAACATAAAAGCCCACAGAGTGAGTGAATAAGATCAAACACAGCTAGATTCTAATGTCACTATCATTAATCCACATTCAAATAGGAACAGAAGAGAATGCATCATATTAGTCAAACCAGTGGTTCATCTAGCCGCAAACTGTATGGCAGCAATAGCCCTCCAAAGCTTCAAGCGGGATGCTTTCCCAGACTTACCTGGAGGTCCGTAATAATCTCTAGTAGTCCCCCCAGTCAAAAGCAAACTAATCCCAACCCTATGGATGGCTTTGAAAATCAGACACTGTGCATGTGAAAAGTAATATGATGGATAATCTCACCCTCAGACAGTCAGACACAATTCTTGGTTAACCTAGTTTAGATTTCGTACTGTAGCCTGTGCACTAACCCTCGGCTGCCCTCAAGTTCTGTTTAATCCGGTTACATTAAGCCACTCTTTTATGTTTTTACACATTTCATCCCAAAGGGATTTACAAAATAAACTGATTATTTACATAATATTTATTTAAAACAGGCAGCTCAGCACTGGGAAATATTCACACAGATAAGGGCCATCCTTGCAAGTAGTGATCATAATCTAAGACAGGCAAGGCAGGAAAGACCAGATATGCTGGAAAAAGCTGAGGTGGAGGTAAAAAGGTTTTGCTTTTAAAAGAATAATGACAACCTCCTTACAGTAATTTACATGTATATACAAGAACAGCTAGCTGTAACTGGAGGGTAACTTCCTCTGATGGGGATTTCATGGGGGAAGAGCTAATAATACTTCCAGCAAGAACTACAAAGGAATGTAAGCATCACTAAATGCAACTTCTACACCATGCAAGCTGACTTTTGCTGCAAATGTTCCAATTTAATTTTGAGACCACCCATGGAGAAAGCTTCAGCATGCAGTGGTCAAAAGGGATCCATCCCTTGATGTGGATCAAAGATACTACTGTCACAATATCTCAGTCTTAAAAGGAGTTAAAGATACAATTTCCCAAAAGACTGGGATGGGGTTAAACTGCACCACGCTACATGTGTCCAAAACACAAATGCTACTATTCTAAAAGAAATCTTAATGTATTAATGAAGGTTTTTGAGTAGGATCTTTTTATGTAGTTAAAACTACTGATTATGACAACTGATCAAGGACTGCTTCCCAAGCAAACACAGTGCTAAATCTAGAACAGAAAAAAGGTCACAAAATATAGGGCATTGCCATGTTATTTAGGCACTGCCATTTCTGGTTTTGCTCAACAGTTGTTGGGTTCATATTGGATATAACACTACCCCAGATCTCAATCAGCAAATCACCAGAAGAATCTACAACATAGGTAGAAGTACCAATAAAATGAAACAATTGTCAGGATTGAGACAGGCCATGGGAACACAGATGAAGTCCCTGAAGAAATCCATATGTGAGCAGTGATAAGATGATGCTTTGGAAGCCAGAGCATCAACCAATCAATATGTTATGGGTGTTTCCAACATAGCACAATATTAATTCTTCTTTAAAAAGAGCTGTACAAACTCTATAGAAGGCACACATAATTACTGCTTGCTTACAAGATGCTTGCTAACTATACTAGCAGACACTGAAATTTGGAATTTCAGCAGATTTTAATCCTGAGCATGCTAGTAGATACACTATATGATCAAAATCACACTTGGAAAATAAACCTTGAATTCCTTGTACTTTTGCCTAAAACACAGTGAAATACTTAATTCTGTTATTTATCATAGTAAAATGAACATACAAATATGTAATTAGGAGAACTGAATATAAAATTGAGTGTAAATTGAGTGTAAAATCTTAAACTGGTTGGTACATACATTCCTTCTACAGTTTAGTACATACAATCCTTCTACAACTTTATTTTGCTTTCTACTGCATAGTGCACTGCAAAGTGTACTTGGATCTTTTCCTATAGCTTCTTCCATTGTTCTAATATATTCAAATTTTACTTTTCAAAACATTTTAAGGTTCATTATAGAATGTTTGGTCTGACTGCATACTTTAAGAAATTCAAGCAGTGAAGATATTTGAGGTTCCTCCACACTCTCCTCATCTTTCAGTGTTATGAACATCTGTTGTTTATCAGCAGTCACCCTAAAGGCTGCCAGGCTCATTCTCTACACACTTAGTTTTGCAAGCAGACAACAAAATAGTCACCATAATTTCATGCTGTAGTGTCCTGGCTATTCTGAGTTTGCCAGTTGCTGTTCAAAGAACACAGGTTAGAATGCCTCTTAAAAGATTCCCACCAAAAATATGAGAAAGCTGTGATCAGGCAAAGTAAGCAGAATTGGGAAGATAATCCATTGTTCTGCAATATAAATAGTATGTGTATTCATACTCTACGTGGGGTTGCCCTTGAAGACGGCCCGGAAGCTTCAGATGGTCCAGCGCTCGGCAGCCAGGTTGCTAACAGGAGCGGCACTCAGGGAGCACACCACTCCTCTGCTGAGCCAGCTCCACTGGCTGCCAATCCACTACCGGGCTCAATTCAAGGTGCTGGCCTTGGCCTATAAAGCCCTAAACGGTTCTGGCCCCGCTTACCTCTCCGAACGCATTTCCGCCTACGAACCGACTAGAACATTAAGATCGTCTGGGGAGGCCCTGCTCTCGATCCCGCCTGCGTCACAGGTGCGCTTGGCGGGGACAAGAGACAGGGCCTTCTCAGTGGTGGCCCCTCGGCTATGGAAAGCCTTACCAGCAGACATCAGACAGGCACCTTCGTTGCTAGCGTTTCGGAGAATGGTCAAGACCTGGCTTTACGAACAAGCGTTTGGCTAGGCAATGCAACTAACTAAGGAAGACGGTAACTGAACATAGGAACGGCACAATGACTATGAGAATGGATCTGACTTTAACGGAGGCGCTATATATGTTGCTTGTTGATTTGTCTGTCTGATGTTAATTGTTGTGGAGCGACGTTGGCGTCCCGGTTGTTGTACTGCTGTGTTTTAATTGCACTGTAAACCGCATTGAGTCGCCTGTCAAGGGCTGAAACATGCGGTATAAAAGTGAAGCAAATAAATAAATAAATAATACTAGGGAAAGGATTGGGCCCCCAAACGTCCTGTACCTCAGCTTCAAAAATCTGCTGCCAGGATGAACAGTACTTGAACCATGAGAGTTGTAGTCCAACACACCAAGGAAACTAAAGGTTTTCCATCCTCTATTTGACAATGACTTGAATGTATACAAAGTCATTCAGCTGCTGAAAATAAATGGATCTGACCATCTGAATCACCTTCAGGCTGAGAAAGTCGGTATACAAATACAGTAAACAAATAAATCAATAAATAAATGCTACCTATATCATGTGGTCACATGATATATATTTTTTCCAGAAAGAATGTGGAGTATGTATGAAACAAGATAAATCTGACATGAAAATTGCTGACATTTCACAATGTCATTTCTGACGATCTGTGTAAATGTATAAATAATAATAGTTATACACTATCATAAAGTATTCCTGGTATAAAGAGTAAGTTCTACTGAGACCAGGCCAATGTTTTAAAGTGATATAATACACTGCAGTTTCTCTGTACAATGACTACAAAGACAGTGGCAATTGCTTTCTGAAGTTTTTAGATTTCATTATATATTTAGGGCCTGTTCAGAAGTCATGACTGTAAGTGCACAGCTGATCTGTTCTGGCATTGCAGTCAGTGATTTTGCTGGAAGCAGCTATGAAGGCAGGTCAAGAGACTAGAGAATTTGACTTCCTGCAGCAACTTTAGGCAATTCTTGTATGGTTTAGTTTACTTAGACACCACACTTCCAGAAGAGGTACAGCTTATGCTGACTTTTTCAGTTTCAGAATTCTGTTGGTCTCTCAAAAGGCTTATGTTGTTGACTTAAGCAGTGAAGAAAACTGTCATTACAGACTAGAGAAAAGAAGAAAACACTACTTAAATAACCACAGAAGGCATTGTTCTGTGTGGCATACTCTTACGCAAAGACTATTTACTGCTTCGCCAACTCTTCAAGGCATCTAGGAGAAAGAAACTTTCCACTTGAGAATGGCAAACTTCTACATTTGCTATTCAGAAAATTTCTAATGTCTATTCTACACCGAAAAATACACCTGTGCCATTTCACCAGACTGCCACAGCAGGAGAGATGGTATGTAGAAGCCACTCCATTATAATGTGCAGTTTAGTAAGGCACTAGAGCTCTCTGGATGATTTCTAAATACATCTCCCTGAACTCTGAATCCTAGAATTTAATGTGATGGTAGAATATACTGCTATTATTATATAATGTAAAAAAGCCCCATGATTGCGAAATTAGCTCGCTTGAACTTTTACTTTATCCCAACAGACTATAACACAAGGAAGGACAGGAACCAGAGATTCAAAATCATCCCACCTGACAAAATAGAGTCATTGAGGTATTCCTTTTTGAGAACTGTTTCTACACTAGCCAGTCATTATATGAAATACTCTGTAATTTTAAGAACTGGCACCTGATCATTTTTTCTTGTTTACCTCTCCCTTCCCCATCCTGTGTTCCTTGTAAGTATATTATAAAGAAGAGGATTCTTTCTTTAAAAAGAAAAAAAACATTGAATGAATCTTATATGCTGCAGAAAGATACCTTTTGGATGAAAGGTGAGGTTAAAATGTTACATATATACCAGACAGCCAATCACCCCAAGGATACCCAAATCCCAGGGCTGGGAAAAAGATAAGCTATAAACATAATTATGATGCTTGTATAAATACCACAAGAAGCTAGCAAATCCTAGGAGAGCAAAGCTTTAGCTGTTACAACAGATGATGACAATCTGAGCATTCAGACCTTCAACCCAATGCAAGCCAATCGTATGCAATCTTAAGCAAGTCATTTCAGTTCACCTGAGGTAAGCAGCCAAGTAAATTCATCTTTTTAATTGAGGAGACTTTCTCTCTTAAAGACTAGATGTTATCTCTAATTGGTCTTAAAAACAAAACTTATGTACACTTAATTGAAAATAGATCCGTGTTAAAATGAGAAAGCATGGGCCACTTATCCTACAAGTTTACATTTTCTGTATGACCACCTATCTCAACAGCCTTTGTCAACATGTTTTGGAAAATGACAATGATCGTAATCTGTGCTTGAGCTCTTTGCAAAGAGTTCAAACACAGATTACAATCACTGTCCTCTTCCAAAACATGTACTAGGCTGGTTTTTATTTGTTTTATTTTATTATGTTCTATCTGGAATGAATGCAGTACAGGTGAACTAAGGAATGTTTTGCAGTTAATACAGCAAAACTTTGAATGAAAACTTTATTTTATTGGTTCAAAATTAGCACAGAGAGAGGGGAGGCATGTGAGACTGAGTGTTTACTCCAGTAAATGGGACATCTGAATCATATTTTATTGCAGACTTTACATATCTTACGGCACTTTCACTTGAAAAACTACAAACAACCTCCAAAAGCTTCATCCAACTCCCATATATTTACTTTTATTTCTTTTCTTTTTTAAGAAAAAAAAACCATTTAAATGTTATCCCAATGGATCTACTGTATCTGTGTTTGAGTACTGGTGACTAACCTTGTTTATATGCCTCCAGACAATTCTGTGGATATCTTTACAATTTGCATACTTAGAAATTCCAGATAAAGTTACACAATACAGATATACACCAATTAAGGAAGTAGATTACTTTCTGGACATTACTTATTTAGCAGAAAATGTAAAACCCAAGGTAGAAATAACAAGGAAAGAATATGGATAGATTCCCATACCATAAAGAGAAGAATAGTTGAATATATTTCACTTAAGTTTTTATCCAAAATTAACAGTATGAATGATGAAATAAAACAACCAGGTCATGTATCGAGGGATGACCAACATGTATCCAGGAATGACGTTTCATTCATTAGGCATTACTTTTTAATTGTTTTTAATTATTTCTATTTTGGTGCCAAACATGTTGGCTGGTGAGGCAGACTAATTCATTTCCTGTTGTAGGCAGGAAGAAACCACCAGAGTAGGATCAGCTGAGAGTTAGCTCAATTATCTGCTCAAGCACTGTTTACTACCAACATGCTTCTACAGCCCAACCACTGAACATTTGTCTTTCTACAGTCCTTCACCATCCTCCAAATGCCAGCATTGTTTTTTGTTTAATCCTGCAAGGCTGAGGACAAGCAGGAAAAGAGGAAGAGTTGGTTGGGCAGAAAAAGAGTAAAATTGAGCTTCTTTATCAGAGGCTTTGCTATCTGAGGCCCCACCTAAACTGCTATGGAATGCAATTTAAAACTGCATTGTACTACATTATATGAGCTCACTGTGACCATATAATGCAGTTTTAAGCTGCATTATATGGCAGTGCAGAGTGTTTGAGGATATGGACATTTGTAGGGATACCAAGATGCTTGTTTATAAAGCTATTGTCCTCCCAAACCTGTTATATACCTGCAAAACACGGACAGTCTACAGACATCACACTCAACTTCTGGAATGATTCCATCAGTGTTGCCTCAGAAAAATCCCGCAAATGTCTAGGGAAGACAGGCAGAGAAATGCCAACATGCTGGAAGAAGCAAAGACTATCAGCACTGAAGCAATGATCCTTTGCCATCAACTTTGCTGGACTGGCCACATTGTCGAAACCTCCAATCACCATCCCAAAGTAGAATGGAAAACAAAATGTTGGTGGACAGGAAAAGAGATTTAAAGATGGGCTTAAAGCCAACCTTAAAAACGATGGCATAGACAACGAAAACTGGGAAACGCTAGCCCTTCAGTATTCTAACTGGAGGTTAGCTGCTACCAACACTGCTGTAGAATTCGAAGAGACATGAATGGAGGGAGAAAGGGAGAAACATGCCAAGAGAAAGGTGTGTCAAGCCAACCCTGACCAGGAGCACTTTCCACCTGGAAATCAATGTCCTCACTGCAGGTCAAGAATAGGTCTCTAAAGTAACCTGCAGGCTGTCCTATCTGTACTTAGTGGCCATTATGGTACAGTTAAGAACAACTAACAGCCAACTGCTTATCCAATTTTTAATTGTGCTGATTATGTTAGATTTTATTGTTGACCATGCTTTTAAATGTACTTGTTTAGTGATTAGTTGTTCTATGTTTTTACTTGTATGTTTAATTTCATTTGGTTTGTACAATGCTGTTATTATCTGATATTATGTTTATTATTGTAATGTTTTGGTACTGCCAAGACCCTACACTTGGAAGGCAATTGTATTTGGACACGAGTGATCACCAATAATGATATGGCAGTACAGACAGAGCTTGAGGATACAAGCTTTTAAAGTTCTCCTGTATAAATGTAATAAGACAAAACAAAAAAAGCCTGCATTTCTTACTAAAACTGTATGAAGATTATTTAAAAAGAAACACCAGTTCCTTAAAATTGAGCCTTTTCAATAAAGGTTCACCAAAGTTAGTTTTCCTGCCAGCCTGTATTGCCTTGGGTGATCACTTAGTTTCAAGGGGTTGCCCTTCCAGGAAACCTCTTCAATTGGTCTTTTTTTGTGCTAGCCTTTGTTTGTTGTTTTCAGCTGCTGCGATAAACAGTTTTGAGTCAGCTGCTACATATTATGTTTTAGTGGTTGCTTTTAAATATACATCTATTTTAAAGCACCAACAGCCACCTATGAATGCTGACTAACTATATTTTGCTGAACCAAAAAGAGTGTGATCAAGTCATACTCTCTCCGCCTCAGAAGAAGCAACCTCCACCCCCCAAGAACAAATCTTGCTAGTCATGATAGACTCACTTTAGGATTGCCATGTTGGAAATGACTTCAAGGCACAAAACAAGAAATAACACATTAAAAAGAGGCAACCAAACTTACAAGTTTCCCAAAGTGTATTTTGTGGTCTAGTTTCTGGTTAACTTGTTCTCAGATAATTATAATTTGGCAAGTACAGGATCCCAAACCTGTGTTATGGTGAGGATGCGGATATTGTAGTGAGGAAGTATTTGGAAACATGAACACTGAAATCCTTCATCTTCCAGCATGTCATTTTGCACCAGAAATAAGCCCCAGGTGGTGGTGGTGGTGGTTGTGATGGGAATGGTATCCCATCTATATATGCAGTTTAAGCAGGCATTTGCCAAGGCAATGCACAGCTCCTGCCATCATAATCTTGAAGTGTATTCTCCTCTCTTCTATTCCTCTTTCTGACCTCACCACTTCAGTTTGATGTATATAACTAAGGTAACCTGAAGAAATGCTATTTACTGAGGCATTGCAGATGGGACAACAGAAGGCATTTGCACAGGAGAATCAGAAAAGGCACATTGCACTATTACCCACTGCTTCCCCTCAAGCAGTCTGTCTATGCTCAGGAGTATATCTTGTGATATAGGCATTTAAAGGTGTTGCCTCCACCCACTGGCATCTTTATTCGCTTTATATTAGCTAGCAAAACTTTAGATGTTTGTGTTTATCTAGATAATGTGTCCTTTGCCAACCCCAATAACTAAACCTGGTATCTAGCTTTTTTGGGGAAACTGGCTGGTGGGCTGGTTGTTTTAAAGAGAAGGAGTTGTGCTTGCCATAGATGTGGGCAAAACGTCAGGAGAGAATGCTTCTAGAACATGGCCATACAGCCTAAAAAACTCACAGAAACCTAGTTACTATGAGATTTGTGCTTAGACTCAGAAAGGTGAGACAGCTGAATTCACAGGTGTTAAGTCAGTTTTATCTTAGTTCCACAACAAATAAATAAACAATGTCCTCCTAAATTTGGTAACATGGGACCTGTAGCGTGATAACTTATTATATAGGTGATTATCATTCCCTGAACATTTATAAACATCAATGATAAGGGATTAAATTGCATAGTTAGATGGCACCATCAGCAGAAAACTCAACAGTGAAAATAATTTGCATAACAGGTTTTAAAGTGCTCCCAGATAATTTCTGTTCAGTTCCCAGTTCTCCAAAACCACAAAAAGATATTATACGGTACTTTCACTATTTTGTTTTAATTAAAATAAGTATTGCTAATTGCTTTGCTATAGAGGCCTGCAGTGGATCCTTGGGAAGTTGAAGAATTGGATCCCAGAAACACAAATATTACTCACCTCACTCACAAAACGTAAGCACTAAGTCTAACAGAACGACTTCTTTCAAGTACCAGTAGAAATGTTTAAAGGAACAGGAGCTTCAGTGTGAATATTTCAATAAAAATGGAACAAAGGGAAGGGTAAAAATAAGTACTAGAAAATTACAGACATTCCCACTGCATGGAAAGTTATGGCCTCTAAATCAGAGAAGCGGATCCTACTGCCACAGTCTCCAGGGAAATCGTTTTGTTGTTATTCACTGGGATGTTTTCATGTAAAAATTCTGCTTAATAAAAAGAAAACTGCATTCTCAGATAGAAGCAGAGACAAAATGCTTCAATTATTCACCCCACACTTCTCAGTGACACACAACTGCAGCATCACTTAAAACCCAGTTGAGCTACTTTAACTTGCATATCAACTTCAAGTGAACACCCAAGAGAAGGAAAACATGTCCTATAGCTGATATGCTTTGATGGCAGACAATGTTTCTACAAGGGATTTGACACCATTATTAGAGAGAAGGTTATCCTAGCATTTATCTCTGGAGAAGTGGTTCATTTGGAACGTGGAAAAGCAAGCAAATATCCAAAAATGTTATTTCCCTTTGATGTGCACATAGACTGTGAGCAGACTGCAACTTTTATCAAGCCTCCCACCAGAAAAGAGCAAGTGAAGAAAATGTCCAAGAAACAATGATTAGTCTGTAAGGAAATGGAAGGAGACCCACAACTGTCTTTATTAACTTTATTAGTTATGGTTAGGGGTCAGGCTTTGGTGATGATATAGGACAAAGAATGTTTTAATGAGGATGTTTGCATTAAGTATCAGTTACAGGGAGAACAAAAGGTGCACCACATCAAAGCAATATACAAAGGAAGCCAAAGGGGAGAAAGTTAATGGCTTTCAGAAAAAGGCCAAGTAGTAAAAAGGAAAGTTGCCTCTTCCTCTTCAGCCAAACAATATCCCCAAACATAGTGAGTACAGTACCCAATAAACAAAAATCTTTTTAATCCCACAATAGTTAGAAATTAAAATGAAATTGGGATGGAGGCACACACAGGCAGATTTCTTCTTTATAGAAGAGGCTGGCCATTCTGGAGCTGAAATTATTCTGATCCCAAGGATTATTTTGCATCAAGCTGACATTTTTGCCATGATACTGACAACAGAACCAGACAAGATTCACACATTGGTGAGATATTTGTTATAACAAAACTGTCTTCCTTTCTTAGTATCCTGTCCCAGATGGCAAGCAACCCTTATCTCAAGAGATGTCCATCAGAAAGACATTCTAGATGTTCAGCCTGGGACAGAAAGGCTAATTTTCACGTCATTTGCATACTTCAGATAGCATTCTCATGAGGCTGGCAGATGTCAAACTACAGCTGCAGTTGGTGTGCTATTCTGTCACAGATGAATGAGATAGACTTTAGTGTGAACAACCTTACCTCCAAAGCAGGTAAGTTTTAGCATACATATATCCAATTAATACTTAGTTGTCTTTTAATTTCTGTTCTTTCAAGCAATTTTTCACTATCACATTTCAAACTTATTACTGAAAACAAAAAGGCCAGGAAGCTGTTAACAAGAAGATATAACTTATAGACTTCTGATAAGAACTTTAGACTATAACAACTCACATCCAAAAACCCCTGACAGGCTATATAAAAGCTATGGTCACATACTACAACTCCTAGTACTCTTAAGCCAGGATGGTCAGAGGCAATACTCGATGGGGGTTTCTGGGAGCTGTAGCCCAAATATATTTACCTATCTCTGGTTATGTGTTATCAATTTTTGTTGTCTTTCCAAATTTTTTAGACTGGAGCAAGCATAGTGTTTCCCTCCAGATCATGTTGAACTACAACTCCCATCAGCCAGTATAGTCAATGGTGACGAGTGCTGTTTTTATCAAACAACATCCTGAGGGATGTTCTTTGCCTATCCAGTCATTTATTTATGTATTTATTTACACTATTTGTACCTGGCCTTTTGGGGGAAAAACACTTTGACCACCTCTATGTACACTAAGTGAAAAGCAAATATAAAAATCTAGCCCTAAGTGGTTTCCAAGAACAACACTGGAAACTAAATTGTACTTCAAATAAAATCCAGTTTAAAAATTAAGCACATAACTCATTTGAATCATGGAGATATAGGACTCAAGAGATATGGGATTTAATTCTTTGTTGTAGATTTTCTGTTGTTACTCTTATTTTTTTTATTTGATATGTTTCCACCTATTTTGAAACATTGAATGTTTGCCTTTTTATGTGTAAACAACCCCGAGTCCCTCCAGAGACAGAGGTCAGTCTAGAAATAAAGTTTTATATTATTATTATTATTATTATTATTATTATGAGATGAGATTATTTTCTCTGCACTGTCTCTGATATAAAGGAGGTCCAACTGAAATAAAGAAAGTTGATATATCTGGCTCACATAATTAGCAGGCCATTAAAGAAAATAAGAAAACAAGACAGCTACTCCATGTATTTGGGGAGAAACCCAAGAATGAATCATGGCCATAAATTACTGCAGAATGAGAGAAGCCTTCCCACAGGATTGCAACACATCTGGCGTCCCCTGACTAACTGTCTTTGTAGATGGCTGATTCTCTCACCAGAAGCGACTAGAAGCAATTTGCAACATGGAAACAAACAAACCAGCTGACCTTTTCAGGACCAACCTCAATTCGCTTCTGATACAATAAATAAATAAATAAATACTACAGAATCATTTTTTTCTCTTTTTTAAACAGACTGGCTGCAAATAATAAATATCAGACTTCAGAATTTTACTCTGACACTGTATATCCCTGTTGAATTTGGAAGCCCAAACTAGTCAAAGTACAGGACCCCCCATTCAATAAAAGCACTATGAACACATACACACACAGTGAGAGTGAGATTTTGGAGGATGAATGAATGAATCTATCTCAGTCAACACAACCTACAAGTCATCTTTATTTTACCTTCTGCAGAACAAGGCCGCCCAAGGACCTCTGACCATCATGATGGTATTTTATAATACAAAAAGTGTACTTGCTTCCAGTGATGGTTAATAGGTGGGATATGATAACAGCATATGTTAGCATTTCAGGCATCAAAGAAAGGTAAAACAGCTCATCGCAAACAGCAATATGCTCCAATCATACTGTATTGGGAAGGCTTTCTAACCACACCTTGTATGTGCCTATAGCAAGGATGGAAAAAGAATGCTGTAGAACTGCAATTCCCATCATCATCCCACATTACATCCTCACACTCTCAAATAATTTCCTTTAAGGCACCATCTGGAATGCAAGAACCAGCACCATTTAACGCAACAGTACCAGATTTCACAAGCGCTGGCACACCTTTCCATCATAAAAGCTTCCAGGATCTGAACACAAGTAATGTGTGACTGGAGATCTCACATATGTTGACTCAATGCATCTGACACATACCCTCAGATACCTTGGAGAAAGGAGGGAGAAACTATATACCGTATATTCTGGGGTACTACACAACTGGGGCTATAAGACGACTCCCCAACTTTGAGACACAAAATAGAGAGTTGGGGATATACTCGCCGTTTAAGACGAGTCCCCTGCTCAGGCCGCTCTCCTTCTTCCTGCCCCCACTCTGCCGTCATGGTGTCTCTGCCTCCCAGCCCCCCCAAGCCTCGCGAGAAGGGCCTCTTCTCCCGCAAGACAAAGTTGTCTCGTGGGTGAAGAGGTTCTTCTTGCGTGGCCTGGCCAGGAAGAAGGAGAGCGGCCTGAGCAGCACGGGAGGCCCTTCTGCTCAGGCCGCTCTCCTTCCTGGCCAGGCCTCGTGAGATGAACCTCTTCTCTAGCGAGACAACCTCTCGCGGGAGAAGAGGTGCTTCTCGCAAGACCTGGCCAGGAAGAAGGAGAGTAGCCTGAGCAGCACGGGAAGCAGCCCAGGGGCCCGGGCGCCAACAAGGGAAAGGCCTGGGCCTGAGCAAGGAAGGCAGCCAGGAAGAGAGGAAGGACAGGGAGCCTGCCCGGGAGGCCGCCATGAGCCAAGGCAGCAGAGGAGGAGGAGGAGGAGTAATTTTATTATTATTTTAATTTGATACCCGGCGTACTAGACAACCCCCAAAATTTTATAAGGTTTTACATGCCTAAAAAGTCGTCTAGTACCCTGGAATATATGGTAATAGCCACATCACAAGCAAAAGGGAGTGTTAAATGATATCATGTACTTTGTCACAATATCCATAGAATGCTGGCTGCATACTTCAACAGACCTGTTCCTTCCCATTTTTACCGCTCACCCCCCCCCCCCCACTCCCTAGCCCATGGAGGAGTACTTTACTTGAACTGTTGGTCTTTGGTGCTCCTTGTTTTCGCCAAAAATCGTTCCGCCAGCTTCTCCAAGTTCCGGGAGTAATCCATCTCAATCTCTGCCTTTTTCCGGAAAAAATCCTGCAGGTCTTGAAGCAGCTGGACTCTAAGCTCACATTGCTGGTCAAGACATTTCAGTTGTTCAATAAGTTGGGCACGAATCTCTGCAAACCAAAGTGAAAAGAAAAAGTCATATTTCAACTTTTTGTTCATTAAAATATTTCTATTCTGCCCTGTATTTGAAATCACAGTTAAAACAGAAAGTTTATGAATTAGCCAATAAAATATGATGTTGGTACATTGTTAAAACTAAATAGGCTTCTGAGTTTCAACAGCATTCAGCTTCAATACCTGGAGAGAGAGAAAAAATCACCTGGAACGACCATGAAAGATAATGAGACATTGTAGAAATGGGTGCAGCACTGTGGATAGTATGACGAATTTAAAACTCTTTAGGCCTATGTGTGAAACTCATTAAGTCACAAAACGCATTAGATGACCTTATCTCATGAGGATAATGAGGAGAAAATGGGCTGAGCCTTTGGATTCTACTCCTGGCTTTTTGGAGGAAGAGAAGAATAGACAGATCAAGGTTAAAATTGTTCCTGTGCTGCTCACATTCCTGCTGGCCTCTAACCAAGCTCAATTTTAGCAATAAAATAAAATAAAAGGTGATTAACTGAGCAGATAGATAAGAAAAATAATGGAAATTGCACTTTGGACACAAATGGACAAAGGATAACAAAAGCGACCTGGAATCCAATACAGTTTATTTACAGGAGAATCTTTCACTGTTGAAGATTCCATCAATCAGCAGCGTCAAGGACACATTTGACATCCCAGACAAAACGGTCACTGTCCAGAAATGTACTGAATCTGTCTAGATAAGGCCTCAGGGCTGGCTAAAACTGCAATTCCAGGCTGTTAGCTCAAGTTCCCTCGAGGGACTTCGCATCAAATTCCTTAGCAGGCTATTCCTAGAGCAAAACCAAAGCAGTGATCATGCCAGGAATTCCCAAAAGACACCAATTTGGGACTATTCAATTAGACACTGGTTCTCCAGCTGCGCCACTACAATTAAATGAAGCACATCAAATTGAGAATACTTTGTCTGCGGAAGGTCCAACAGATCTTCAATCCCAATAGGGAAAGGTCATAGGAAAGACAGTTTCATTTTTCATGAAAAGGCTGCCTTTAAGCAAAAATTGCAATTGATTTCCTTTGTCTACACAGTGTGGTGGTCCTAGTAATACAGAATTTTAAGACACATGGACTGACAAATGTTTTTGGTAGACTTCCCAGTGCTTACAATATAGGGATACTTGGTTATATATTTCTGGCCTCTGGAAAAACTAAAGTTAATGCTATTAATGAAATGGCATCAAAACTGGCAACCATAACACCTTAATTAATGGCATTCTAATTGTTATCGTATTTTACCTGTGGCTACTTTGGAACTACATCCACGCAGGATCCCCCAAAACACCAACTTAAGGCCTATTAATATCATGAAACTATATATTTTCCTTCATGAATCCTCCAATACTCAAAATGCTAATTAAGGTAAGCTGTAATTGTTAATTTTTTTTGCTAAGCTTCTACCAGCTTGTTTATTTAAAAACCTTGTGTCAGGACTGAACTTATACTAAGCAACATATATTAACAAATGCAACACTTGGGCTTCAGTGTACTCCTCTCTTTGTGTATAACTATAGATCATTTGCACAAAGCTCAAAGGGAACTGCATCTTTCAGGGTAAGAAGCATTGTTCAAGTACTTTATTTCTAAAATGGCCCATATAAAAACACCAAGGGTGTAAATATTCTTTTATTTTATTCTTGCCTGTGAGAATAACAAACTTTTTTCTCGTTACTTAGTACAATTATCACAGTTTGTGCACATTTTAATGTTTTGGAACATTCTAGGACATTTTTATGCAAGGAAATAATTGTGTGCAAAAGACATTTTGCATAGGAAACATTCTATTTTGTGTACAATACATTCTTAAGCAGAAAATTTTGTTTTTCAAAAGTGCTGGGTGACTGCACAAAACCCAACAAAAACAAAATGGAAGGGAAAATGTTTTTGTTTTCACTCAAGGATGAAAAATGGGTAGACTTTGTTCCTACCAGGGATGTTTTAAAATGCAATTCTTTATATCACTAGAAAACATACAAACAGTGAAAACATACTGAGAGACAAAACAAATATCTGTCTTTAAATAGAGAACCACTGATTCAAAGAATGCATATGCAGCTAGATTGACCTTATTTTAACTTTCAAGAAGGGATAATGTGCCCAGGATCGGGTTGAGCTGGGTTTACAGTCAGAAGTGAAAAAAGACTTTTTCAAATAAAAGATATTCCATGAATCACCACCTTTTAAGATCCATTAGAATAAATGTGTTCTGTTCCATGTTGTAAATTCATTTTCATAGTTCCATTATAGACAACTGTTCAGAAGACAGGCATCCGTAAACAACTGCATGAAATTTTCATGTCTTTCTTCGCATAAATTACTACTCTTCCTCACCTGTAGACCCAAAGACTACATGCAACCTAAAATTTCTCCATGGGAAGTATAAAGTCTTACCTTACATTTCATCCACATCCTTTACCTTTCCCACTAGACTTCTCTTTCACTCCATGTTACCTTAGTTTCTCTTTTAAAACTATACAGTGATATCATGCCACTAGTGAAATTCACTCTTAAGTTGAGGCATGATACACGTTTGATTCACTTCTCTACTCATTCAAGTCTATTGGTTTAAACAATCCAGTTTTATTTATTTTTTTATTTACAGTATTTATATTCCGCACTTCTCACCCCGCAGGGGACTCAGGGTGGATTACAATGTACACATATATGGCAAACATTCAATGCCAATGACACACAACAGATATAGACAAACAGTCAGAGGCTATTTAACTTTTTCTGACCGCCAGGAGAGCTGTCGCTTTCATCGTCCATCTGCGAGGCTGATGAAGTACTTCTGTATTCCCCACATGCTTTTGCTGGAGTGCTTTGCTGGAGTCTTTTTTATGGCCTTGTAAATTTTGTTAAATTAGCCTCCCCATACATGGGTGATACGTAATTTTCCTACTTGATAAATGCAACTGTCTTTCGGGTTGCAAAGGTCGACAACAAGCTACACAATTGGTCAGAAGCTCACTCCAACCCAGGCTGGCTTCGAACTCATGACCTTGTGGTCAGAAGTGATCTTAATGCAGCTGACACTCAGAGCTGCACCGCATTCCCGATGCAGTATTGTTTTTCTATACTGCTTAATTAATTCCAGAGAAAATTTTATGATCCAACAATTGCTTCTCTTGCTAGCCCCCACTTATCTGACAAGTTACGGACAGGATAACTGTCAGAAAGTGGAATCAGTTAAAGGGGAGAACATTGGGGGGGGGGGGGTTGCCTGCAAATGCATTTGGGCCACTTTTGTGTGTGTGTGTGTGTGTGTGTGTGTGGATAAACTGCAAGTCGCTTCTGGTGTGAGAGAATTGGCAGTCTGCAAAGACAATGCCCAGGGGATGCCCAGATGTTTTACCATCCTGTGGGGGGCTTCTCTCATATCCCCGCATGGGAACCTGGAGCTGACAGACAGGAGCTCACCCCACGCCCTGGGTTCAAACCGCCAACCTTTCGGTCAGCAGTTCAACCAGACACAAGGGTTTAACTCACTGCACCACTGGGAGCTCTTCAAAACAGAAATAACATACTACATATAATTTTGAATGTGTGATAGAGCTAAAAGAGGTTTTGCATGGACTTAAAATGATTCAAGGAGGGGGGCATTTTTTGCCTAAGTTTGGCTTTTTTCAGATTCCCTCTGAAAATTATGAGTAGAAGTAATCTTGCGAAACCTACTGTCATCATACCTACTGTGTTGAATAATAATAAACTACACTAGTCAATTGAGTTTCTGCCTGTCAGAAGAATTCACTATGATCTTAATACCATCTCCTGGACTGAGTCCTTTTTTAGAGAACAAGCACTGCTTGACAAAACTCTTATCGCATTGAGTATGTCTACTTTAATTGTTTTGGGAATACAACCAACTATCAGGGTTCATTACGGTATGAGGGCTGAAATGAAATACTCCCTCTTTTTTTTTAACCTGTATAATATATGGAACAACTGCTGAAAGTTTTACTATACAATAAGAAGCACCAGAAAATGAGTTTTTCAAAACTGTTTCACCTTCTTTAGGCTGCATCTTTTGATACACAATTCCTAATAAGTGAACTGCACACAATTTGCACTTTCAGGGTGTGCAACAATAATATGTCACCACAAATTTACTTATTCTAGGCACCCCATTTCTCCAATGCCTTACTTCTTTCATATTTTGAATGCTCACAGACCTTACTAATACTACCGTAACAATATCCAACAGTGTTTTTATGACAAAGGAATGCTCCAAAAGAACTCCAGACCCAGGTTACAAATCTCAAAATGCCCTAGCCATGATGGTTGGGGATTCTGAGAGTTATAGTCCAAAAAAGGAACATTTTCCAAGCTCAGGTATGAAAAAGCATGGTAAATACTGATTGTTCAAACAACCTTTTATGTCACATCACCTCATATGCTATATATGTTGGTAGAAAATGCTAAATTGAACTGATGACCCATTTTACTTTTGCGGGTAATTGCTACATCAGTCCTAGTGATTACGATAAATCAACACTGTGCTTTCAATGAAAGGGAAAATGACAGCTGACCAGATTGCTGGCAAAGGGGAACAATAGTTCATTGAAGACCTTAGTACCATGTCTGGAAGGCTGAGCTACAGAAGTGCAGTTTTGCTCACAGATCATTTTTGCAATGTTTTTTTCCTGTCTGAAAAGAAAATAAAGTCAAGAATGCTGGAACTTCCTGAAGTTCAGAGATTTTTCTAAGGATATACAATGTCTTCTTGTTGTACCAGTGCTGATACAAGCAGGAAGGTTTTTCAGCCTTCTGTGAGAACATACAACAGGTTACTTGTATCCAGAGATGAGGGGTGGAAAATTTCCCCAAGCAGAAAACTTACTGGGGGAAACATCAATGTGCTCCGTCTGTGTGTGTCTCTGTGCCTTCCTTTGTCCCTCCTCCCCTCTTTATATCGGTACAATGTGTCCCTAAAATGTATATAACACAACAGTTTGCAATTAAGGCAGGCAGGGTGCAATTTTGTTCTAAAATGTATATACTTTTAACAGCATTAGATTCCAGTAGTCGAGAGAGGCTGCAAGATGGTCAACCCTTTCACTGAGTTTTCTTGGTGAGAAACTTTAAATGGGTTTTGTAATATTGTGCTTCAACAATGCGAAAAGTACACTGTTATATTTTTATTTCACATTCTCAGTGAATTCAGTGTGTAATAGTAAAAATCTCTGTGAATATCTCCATGAATCATTCCAAATCATGACATCTTCACCATGCTGTTAAATTAAAAAGAAGGAATATACTTCTTCCTTCAGATTTTTACTGCCTTAGGACTTCTTGTCAATCCCAAACAAGTCCTCATCAATATTCCAACACAGCATTAACCTTACTCTGCCATAAGTGAAGCCATGAAGCACTGGTCCATTTTACTCCATCATTTTTTCCCGTGTCAGGAGTGACTTGAGAAACTGTGTGAGAGAATTGGTCATCTGCAAGGATGTTGCCCAGGGGACGCCCAGGTGTTCTGATGTTTTTACCATCCTTGTGGGAGGCTTCTCTCATGTCCCTGCATGGGGAGCTGGAGCTGCAAGAGGAAGCTCATTCACGATGTCCCTGGATTCGAGCCTATGACCTGTCAGTCTTCAGTCCTGCAGCACAAGGGTTTAACCTATTGCGCCACCGGGGGCTCCACTCCATCATTAGTCCTGAATGTGTTCTGCTACGACTGTACTTTGAAAATCTAAGCGAGACACAGACTATTCCAGGGGAGATTAAGAAGCAGCAGGAAGTTACTAAAACTGTATCCAGAAAAGTTGGAGCAGGCACAATGCCAAATCTTTCATTTATTCGTGCAGCTAATTATAATTTAGTAAGTCGACATGGCATGTAGTACAAAAGAAGCGAACATTAATTCTAAACCCCAGACATGCATTACATTTTCCTTTGTGATACAATTCAGAGAAAGGTTGGCTTGACTACAGTTGATAGCAATATTGATGTAGATAAGAGAGAATAAAGCTTGCACTCCCTTTGAATGTTTTTTTAATTTGCAGCCTACATGTAGAGGCAAGGTTTTTGTCTATTCCTGCATATAAAAAAAAACCCATGCAGACACCTGAAGGCATGTATGAGATTGCTTATGTTCCAGGGGGAATATCTGGCATAGGCTTTAAATGTATGAACCAGCATCCCTGTGTAGAAACCTATCAATACAGCCTGTACCATTGGTAAAATTATTCCTCAAAGGACAACTACAATCCTGTGAAAGACAGAAGCAGTTTGGGAACCCACAGTGGGCTGGCACAGATTCTAACAAAGCATACCTCTGACAAGTTCTCACCAGGCTCCAGATGAAAGAGGAGGTTGAAGCTTTCCAATAAATAACACAGGGCAAAGACTCAAGATCTCAGGACTGTGGTGCTTTAAAAATACCCTTAGGTGAGTAACACCCTGCACTGACTAACCCAGTTTGGAAAATGGTGAGGCGGCATGTAGTAATGATGTTCTGACATGAGCGATACCATTTCTCACCAGCACACACCTTTTCTGTGGTAGATCTCCACATTCCTTTTTAATCACAGTTTTTAATTAAGCATACAATATCTTCTTGGAAGCTCTACAGCTCAAGCAATTTACATATTTTAACACAACTTAATTTGCACCCAAGGCAGCTCATAAAATGCTGGTACACAAGGAACATTTACACTAGACTGCCAGTGTCTGGTGGACTCAAAACCCCAATGATCTGGCTGAGTCTTTGACAAACATATTTATTTCCAAGGCAAATAAGTCTGTTGCAGCATCTTTATGCCTAAAATCTTTGAAAGATTAAGTTTCAGCAAATCAATAGCCTAATTCCAGATATCTTAACTTGAAACAACTACAGAAAAAATTCAGCTGCCATATAGATAAGACCCATATAATGCTTCATCCTGTAAACTACTCATACAACCAAATACTGAAATATCTTGAACTTCTTCTTTTATCTCTTTAAATAAAATAGTTCTTTGCCACCAACCAGTGTACTTATTCCTGACCCTTTTTTAAAAGGCTGCTGCTGCTGTGAGAATAAACTCAGGAATCCAAAAAGAAATGAAATACCTTTGCACTGTCTGTTGTACAGGAACACAATTGCAGGGGTCCTCATGATTTTGCTTTTCATCTCTTCTTTTTCATACCTCTTATCTCTGCTTTAATCTCCTTAACAGTGTTCATACAATTCGGCATCTGGTTTAATCATTCTCATAAAGAGGCAGGATGTTGTACTGTTACATGTAGGGTTTCCACTTTACATGGATTTAGGGCATCTGCTTCCCCACTGCTGTATTCACTAGCTTAGATCATCTGAACTTTCGTTTCTGTAGAATAGGAAGTTGAGAATTTGCCTCAGGGTGCTTAGCAGCAGTGCAAAATTCCCCAGCAGATCAGCTGGTTGGGGGAAATTGATTGTAAAGAAAGGAACATCCATAATGTTCTACATCGGAGTTCAATGATGGCAAATGCTCTATATCCCAAAATATCAGGGTGAATTTTAGGTGCTGTGAAAGCAGAAACAGAGCATAGACTTCTGAAAGAATTAGAGCAAACAAATGTGCTTGTATTGTTTTTTCCCCAAAACGGACAGGGAGTTCAAGCACCTCCAACCACATTAGGCCCACGAGCCCCTCAAACTCCTCACCTGGCTCCAATCTTTTTCTTAAGCATTTCATAGTTTGTTACAGCACTCCACAACTCCAAGATACACCCAGGGTCCCAGATTCATTGCTACAGGAGGAGGGAAAACAATAAATCCTTCCCTTTCAGTTGACACAGGTATGCAAAGTTTTAATTCAGGCCCCTTCCACACTGAACTTGATTATATGGCAGCGTGGACTCAGATAACCCAGTTCAAAGCAGATAGTGTGGAAGGGCCCTTCTACACTGCCTATAATCCAAATTATCAACGCAGATAATCCATATTATCTGCTTTGAACTGGATTATCTGAGTCTACACTGCCATATAATCCAGTTCAAATCCAGTTCAGAGTCCACACTGCCATATAATCCAGTTCAGCTGTGTAAAAGGGACCTCAGTTCTTTCCCTGGGTCCTTCCACACTGCTCTACATCCCAGAATATCAAGGCAGAAAATCCCACAATATCTGCTTTGAACTGAATTATCTGACTCCACACTCTGATAATATGGGATTCTCTGCCTTGACATTCTGCGATATAGGGCTGTGTGGGAGGCCCCCCTGGTCAAATTACAATTAGAGCAAAGATGTTGAGTGGGATGGAAGTTATCTTTCAGAATATAAGAGTGTGGTCTTCATGCATGCATCATGTTCCTAACCAAATAAAAGCAACAAAACCTGGTGATATCATCAGCACATAGCCTGTATGTACTTCTTTCTGGTGATGCCAGTACAGTATAACTTGTGTGAGAAAACATATGCAGAGTCAGCTATTACAGTATAATCGTCTTTTATTATGCAGATTAAAAACTATTTTAAATACTCTTTCTAAGCTAAAGGGGTTTGGCAAGTGACAAATGCATATTGCATTCTATTATGAGCAACCAGAAGGGAGTCCTAGCCTATTGTGTCCTAGCGGAAATTTTTTAAACAAAGAGTCCTGGGAGGAAATCCAAGATTTCCTTGGCACCCATCTATCCTTATCACAGCACAGGACTTACAAGATGCTTTCTTAAAAAATTATAATCCCAAATGCTAAGCATTTTAGCATAAAATATTAAGGAAAAGCATAAAACACTCAGTTCCTAGGCCTTCTTCACAATACAAAAAAAGAAACAGAAATATTTCTTCCAGTTTCATGAATCAAATTCACTGGCACTGTGACTCTGACAAGGGGTGGCAAAAGTGAATTTTGTGGATACGCTCTCAATTGTCCGGCTGGCATTTTAAAAATCCATCCCATAGTATTTTCTTTCTTTTTTTAACCAACAGCTTGCATGACACTTACCAAACACTGTGTATTTTTCATAAAAATCTAAATTGAAAAGTTTTCCAGGAACAAATGTTCTATAATCTAATTTAGCACGCTCATTTAACCCACATTTTCTAAATATATAAGCCCTTAAGGTCTTTAAATGTCTTGGCTTCTGAAATAGCTGATGAAAACTGCTTTGAAGTACACACACACATTTCCTAGGGATAATCATTTTAAAATGGCCTAGTTTGTATTGTATTGGCATCCATTCATGGTTACCCAAGTTTTTTTTTCAACAACTTTTTATCATTAAGAAAAATTAAGTACTGGAAAATTCTTCTTTGCTATCACTAAGCCATACCTCAAGCCTTTGAAAGAGAGCAGGCTCTTTTTCAAAGGCTTCCCAATATTTAGCTCAAGAAATGGCATTCAATAACTAACTCAACATCAAAACTGCCAAAAGAGACAGAATTAGTAGGGGATGTGCAGAAGGTAAACCCAAAATTCAGCTATTGCCATGATGCAAACTGAAAAGGGTCACTGCAGATTTGTGTGCAAGCTTCATTTCTCACGCTGTAAACAAACTACTGGGTTGATTATAGAGCAGAGTGACGCTTATCCAACCTTTGCTCATCCAATGTTCTGAGTTATCCAATGCAGTCTACCTCCCACTCGGATCCACAGCTATTTCAATACATTGTGATGTTTTGGTGCTAAATTCGTAAATACAGTAATTATTACATAATGTTACTGTGTACTGAACTGCTTTTTCTGCCGATTTGTTGTAAAACATGATGTTTTGGTGCTTAATGTGTAAAATCATAATTAATTTGATTTTTAATAGGCTTTTCCTTAATCCCTCCTTGTTATCCAACGTTCTGCCGGCCCATTTATATTAAATAAGCAAGACTGTACTGTACATACAGCAGAAATTCTCTGTCTCCTTTCTTGAGCCACTACATTGTCCTGAATATGTTTGGTGGTCTTTGGGAATGTAGAGAAAAAACAGAGTAATCATATAAGCTCAACATCCGTCCACCCTGTGGCTAAATTGCAGAAGAGAATCATAAGAAATATCTACAGTAGTCAAACAGTTATCAAATTTTACAGGCCTCAAGTGAATTAATGGAAACTTAACTGTAAAAAGCAAATAAAACAGAAACCTCAACTTTAATTAGTAGTGCGGTTCAGCTAGTATCCTTTCTCTTTCAAATGACTCAGCAGCAGGTCAAAAACAAAGTACTCCACAATAAACACAGAATGAGCTTTGTACAGTCTGCTGAAGCAGTAATTTTAGATCCTAGACCTCATCTGCAATGACGCTGTAACATAGAAATTCCTGTCTTGTAAAACTATAATTAACTTGTGTCTTGACTGTTATTCATGTAGAACATACAATAACCCAGCATTTCCATTGATTGGTCTCTTAAATTAAGGCTGTTATGCTTTAATTTAAAAATGAATCTCAACTACAATTTTTGAACAAATCTAAACAATAAACGCTTGCAAATCAAAGGTGTGACAGTTCAGACCATCTCAAATTATTCAAAACTATTCAAATTATAACAAAAACTCAAAGATGGTGAGGACATTGCTACTTCTAATAGTGAATTCAAGTTGATGAGTACTGATGGGATCTCCTTGTTCACACTAGGATAAGGGTCAGTCTGTCTGTCTGTCTTTCTTGCATATGCGTGTAGTGGTACACTGAGGCACCAGAAACACAGAAGAGAAAGTCTTCTCTATTTTAGAAAACCCTTCCTGACAAAGTCTCAAACAACTCTGGAGCCACCAGTGCTGCCTTTTCTACCAGCCCCTAGTTTGCGGCTCTTATGGTCATTTAACTCCTGTGTCATGGAAAGTCAAAGAAGAAAGTGCTAAAGCACAGTTACATCTAAATATTAAGAAAATAAAAATAATGACTATAACAATACAGTACAGTTTCAAAGCAGATGGTCAAAAACTTCCTATATCTTGACCCTGCCATAAATCAAAATGGAGACCATAGTCGAGAAATCAGAAGTAGAACAGAAGTTGGAAGGGCAGCTATAAAATAAATATATGTGATCTTCAAGTGTAAAGACCATCCATGCAGTAGTATTTTCAGTTTCAATGAATGGTTGTGAAAGCTCGTTTGAAATGAAGTGTATCATGGGCTGCCAAAAACCAAATTGGTCCTAAAACAAACGAACCCGGAGTGATTCCTAAAAAATAGAATGATCAAACTGAAGCTATCATACTTTTGCCTTATCATGAGACAACATAATGGCATAAAGCTAGGTAAAATGGGAAGCAGCTGGAAAATAAGTGGACTGCATTAAAGGTAGATACATACAATCACAGAAGTCAGAACTCTGAATTTGCAGAATCTGGGCAACACTGTTGATGAGACCGTTGGAAATCGCAACCTTCTCAAGCCTCCACTAGGTATTTGTTATGTATATAATTGCTTACTGTATTGTATGTGTGTATTGGTTTGCAATTTTACCTAACCTCTTTGTTGTGGGAGGGGGTGCAGACCATGTGATCAGGTCTGGACATGTTCAGGACTTAGACTCAATTTTAGAAAAAGTTTGCTTTGCAAAGCCATGTAGAGAAATGTATGCTTGCATCAGAAGCAGTGAGTAGACTTCAGGAAGATGTATGCCTAAACACTCCATTGGGCTATGGACTATTATTTCTATGGAAGATGTCCTGTGTTACCTACACAGAGAAACTACTTTAAATCCTATTGTAACTGGATTCATAAGTAAAGTGCCTGTATGCTGTATACATGAAGTTTTGTGAGTAAACCAACTCTGATACTTTTATTTTGTCGCTTGAGAGCATTGTTTAAAGGCAAATATATTTAAAGGGAGAGTAGATGTTTGGGGCAGCTAAAGAAACACTTCTGAGACTCAGCTGAATATATGTTTTTGTGCATTGGCATGTCTTTGTCCCTAACAGTTCAAAGACATAGGTAGGTACATCAGTTTAACAGCTGAGAGACCTAGTTGCCTTGCATGAATACTGGTGAACATCATTTTTCAAAAGATTGTGACTTCTAACAAGGTCATGTCTTTCTAGTGACCAGTAATTTTCCTGAGTAGAGATTCACATTTTCCAAAAGAGACAAGAGTCTTGGAGGTCTCTTCACGCATAGTGTCACCACAAGTCAAAGCTGAGTTAATAGCAAATAGCAATAAATGGTGTTGCTGCTTATACTGCTGCTACCATTTATGGCAGGTTGCCAAAAAAGATCACATTCGCTGAAGCAGGTGGTTATCAGCATGCTTAGAAGAAACCCATAACCTGGAGAAGTATAAAAAGATCTTTACAGGAGAACAAATGTGACAACCCTGTAAAAAAGTAAAACCATATATAGTCACAGTGAACCCAGAACACCGAATAGCAAGAATAAAGAAAAAGGTAGTTTGACTGACACATGGTTCAATATCTTGTTGAATGCACAACAAAAAGGGAACCTAAACTGCAGAAACTGAATTTGTTCCAAGAGCAAGATTCATGAGGGATCACTTTTGATTCAGAAAAAAACTTGTGTGTCAATATAAGATTGCTTCATTATGTATGCATGCCACTCAACACTTGATGACTTTCATCTGAATGTGCAACCTGCTTCCGCTGAAAGCATGCTTCTTGTGTGGGCATGTGGTACTATTGAAATTTCATGCCTAAATGCACCATTTCAAGTAGAAGTCATCGTCCCATCAGTCAGATAAGCTGTTTACTGCAGCAGCCCAAGCTGACACTAAAGAGAAATTAATGAAACATGCACATTCCAGTTTTAGCCCTCGTGTAAGTAGCCTCTGAATGTGTGCACAGGAATAATAGCAGGACTGCGTCCATTATAAGTTAATGCCAAACAGCATAACAGCAACATGTGCACTGAAGATCAACTTCTGTGAGAACGATTTCTAATATTAAGTTTACAAAACACAATTCATTTCTATGGAAAATGAAGAATTGTTAAAAAATACTTTGGATGAAAAATAATGTTATATGTCTCCATTTTCCACGAAAGCAAACATATTAGCTGAGCAAGTAAGAAGATTGTTAAGTCTCCTAATAACTGAATGCTTTAGAGTTCCGTTTCAGTGATATTTACTCTCTTTGTAATGGAGTATGAGAATAAAAAATAAATCTCTACATCCTTTCTCTGGTGCTTTTTTTAAAGTTAGCATGGCATAATAGGGGATTGAAATATATTCTTAAACGTATTAAATTTTTTTGGCAGACTGTGGGCTTACCCCATTTTGCTAATCTTCAGACATTTCTCAAAAGAGATAACAGTAATTTAAATAACTGTAAAATATGTAGAATTACAAAATATAAAAAACGACAGGTAACATGCCAATTCAATAAAACTATATTTCACTGCAGTTAGGTCTTGCTGTCTTATAAACAATAACTACTGTTTTTAAAATGTGTAATGTGATTGTATGGGTTGTTGTAGGTTTTTTCGGGCTATATGGCCATGTTCTAGAGCAGGGGTCCACAAACTTTTTAAACAGAGGGCCAGGTCACAGTCCCTCAAACTGTTGGAGGGTGGGATTATAATTTGAAAAAAAAAATGAATGAATTCCTATGCACACTGCACATATCTTATTTGTTGTGCAAAACCACTTTAAAACAATGCAATAATTAAAATTAAGATCAAATTTAACAAATATAAACTTATTACTATTTCAATGGGAAATGTGGGCCTGCTTTTGGCTTATGAAATAGGATTGTTGTGTGCTTTCAAGTTGTTTCAGACTTAGGTTGATCCTGAGTAAGGGCTGGGTAAATGACCTGGGAGGGACGTATCTGGCCCCTGGGCCATAGTTTGAGGACCCCTGTTCTAGAGACATTCTCTCTTGACGTTTCGCCTGCATCTATGGCAAGCATCCTCAGAGATAATGACCTCATTACCTCAGAGGATGCTTGTCATAAATGCAGGCGAAACGTCAGGAGAGAATGCCTCTAGAACATGGCCATATAGCCCAAAAAAACCTACAACAACCCAGTGATTCCGGCCATGAAAGCCTTCAACAATGTGATAGTATTTTTTTTTCCTGATGTTGCAATTGATTTTATTTTGTTTATTTTGTTTTATTGTGTGTGTTTTAATCTGTATTCTTGGGCTTGTCTCCCAAATCCCTTCAGGGAGATGGTGGTGGGGTATAAGAATAAAGTTGTTGTTGTTGTTGTTGTTGTTGTTGTTGTTATTTACATTGGGTTAGTGATGAGGAAGCACTTTAGGAGTCTTTTGTGGAAAGGCTAATGTTCTTTCCATAAGGATAAGCACTTTCTGGGGTGTGAAGAGCCATTTCGTCACATTCCAAGGATTTTCTGGTAAGAGCATCCTGCTATGTAAGGATGAAGGACCCCCTCAGAGCAGTGATTTTTTTACAGTTTCTATATCTGTGGATCTGTATCATCTGCCATATGATTAGCACTCCACTTGTAAATTATATGCATGCATATGTACGTCACCATTCTATAACAAGGCTTTGATTATTTTGTCCAAATGGATACAATATTTCCAATGTGTCTCTTAAAATTAGTACCACTTAAGCAACCTGATTATGCTACACAGTTTAGGAAGCACTCATTATAGGAATTCATATAGAGAATCCATCACAGTTTTTCCCCCCAGCACACCACTTGTAAAATAATAAGATTCTATAGAGTGAGGCAGCATAACTTTTTAAAATGCGCGCCATTCAGTCGGTTGAAGACATAGCTGAGCGCTAGTGGTCTCATTCGAGAGACGGGGGGGGGGGGGGGGGGGGTTAAAGTTTTGTCCTGACACAGTTCAGTCGCCATCATGCGTTGGAACAGTGAGGAGCGTGCTTTTGCCATTGAGGCCTAATTTTCGAGTGGATTTGGAGTGGCTGGCCCGCTCTCCAGATTTGGTCCCTTGTGATTTTTTTCTATGGGTTTTTTTGAAATCCCCTGTTTATGTGAACCGTCCAAGGACCCTACAAGATTTGAAGACCAACATCCAGGAAGAAATTGCCAACATAACGCCTGCTATGCTGCCAAGAGTCATGACAGAAATAAGTTTACTCAGTGTTTGGAGAATGGGGGATGCCACCTACCTAATTTGATCTTCAAAACTACGTAAAACAAAACTTTAGATATACACCTACATTATTAAAAAAATTAAAACATTCTGATTCATACAATGGGTTTTATTAAGTTTTGAAAAAAGGAAGTTATGCTGCCTCACCCTGTATGTATAACTTTGCAAACAGCTCTGTAGGCAGGGACTTTCAACTTACTTTTGCTTTCCTAGCATTCATTTCATCATATTACTTCTCAGAATATACTTACTGGGAATTTTTCCATCAAAAACCATGCTGAGCAACAAAAATCATGACGCATTATGAACACTGGTTCTCAAATTTCATCACAGCAGACTTCCCTAAATTAAGGAAGGGGAGAGAGAGAGAGAGCTAGAAAAGTCACATGGAGATTACTGAGATTTTTTTTCATGTCAGGAGCATCTTGGGAAACTGCAAGTCGCTTCTGGTGTGAGAGAATTGGCTGTCTGCAAGGACATTGCCCAGGGTACGCCCGGATGTTTTGATGTTTTACCATCCTTGTGGGAGACTCCTCTCATGTCCCCGCATGGGGAGCTGGAGTTGACAGAGAGAGCTCATCCGCGTTCTCCCCTGATTCGAACCTGCGACCTGTCGGTCTTCAGTCCTGCTGGCACAAGGGTTTAACCCATTGCACCATCAGGGGCTCCATTAATAAGATCTACTCAAAGAACATGAATAGTTTTAGCTTGCATCTGTTTCTAAAGAGAATGGGTGTTTTGTTTGTATACTGAAGTCTTCAATGCTATTTTAATTGAAGAATTTTGGATGTACTTTTAAAAAAAGATCTATATACTATATATGCCAAGAAAAGAATTTTACAAAGCCATCTGGCAGACACGTAAACCATTTCCCCCATTTCTAGACCTGTGTTACAGCTGTGGATCACATGCACAATTTCTAACATTATAGGCAAAAATTCAATATCTTTCAACCTGTTATGTCAACTGCTCTTGTCATCCTAGTTGGCAGAATTCCATAACAGGAAGAATGGAGTGACAAGGCAAATGAACTCTCTCCTCAGCTCTCTAATACAGGGTTAAGGACACAATGGTAGGGAAGACTGCACTCCTGCCAGCCCCACAATATCTTTTTTCTTTGATAAAAGGCTTCAGTGTTCAATAATGTCAATCCAGCAACTTTAGCTTAGATTCCTGTTCCTTAAAAGGCACATAAATAAAGGTTACACAGCGATTGATGTCAGGTGTAAGATGCAGAGAGAAATTCTCACCGAGACAGCGCCCACGGTCTACGTTTCATTGATTAAACAACAAAAGATACTTGAATATTTGATCCTCCTTCTTTAGTTGACTTGCAGCGGTCTGCTCAGATAACACACAGAGCTCCACTAAAATTCTATTAAGTGGCAAAAGGTTTCTTTGTGTGGGTGCCTGGTTAATTGACTGCAAAAGAGCTGGAAAGGAAAAGATAATATCATTGCCCAAATATTCCCCCTTCTCTCTCTCTTTCTTTCTCTCTCTCACACATCACTTTCTTTCTCTTACTTAAATATTAAATATATTCAAGGGAAAATATGTTTTCAGGGATAGCTGTGTTAGCCGTGCAGCAAAATACAACAAAATATGAAATCCATGAACAGCAATACCTTTACTGTGCCAAAGCATAAAATATTAAAGTTTTCATTAAATACTGCCACATGTTACATATAAATTGTCTGTAACATGCGGGCACTATTTTCAATTAATCCAACTTCAATTAATCTCAGAATAGGATACAATTAAAAAAAAACAAGTCACCTTATATAAAAACAATAAAAATCATCATTCACAAATTAATATATAAAATTAGTAACTGTAGCTTTTAACTGAGCTACAGTCAGCAAAATGCAAGCGTTTGGGTAAACTGGCAGGGCAACTAGTAGAGGTCAGCATCAGTGTTAGCTGGACATCAAGGAGCAGGACAACTGGAACACTATAGCTGAGAAAACCTTGATTCACTTCCCCACATAAAATACAGCTCCTAATAGCAGGACACACAAAACACTTAATATCCAGAGAAGTATATATAATTATCTGTAATTATAATAACAACAACAGCAACAACAATAATGCCTCTACCATTTAAGGACGTAAATGCTATGGCATAGCCTTTGTGCAGGGTTTACACATCTGGTAAGTCTAAACTAAACCCACCATCACCATAAATCACAGGTTTTGGATGGGCTGATAGGCAATCTGTTTGGACCAATTCAGGAGAAAGCTCCAATCCTGTCCTTGGTATCTGTTTGAGCTTCAGAGTATCATGGAATCATAGAATAACAGAGTTGGAAGAGGCCACATGGGCTATCTAGCACAACCCCCTACCACGCAGGAAAAGAACAATCAAAGCACTCCCAACAGATGGCCATCATAGAATCATAGAATAATAGAATCATAGAATCAAAGAGTTGGAAGAGACCTCATGGGCCATCCAGTCCAACCCCCTGCCAAGAAGCAGGAATATTGCATTCAAATCACCCCTGACAAATGGCCATCCAGCCTCTGCTTAAAAGCTTCCAAAGAAGGAGCCTCCACCACACTCCGGGGCAGAGAGTTCCACTGCTGAACGGCTCTCACAGTCAGGAAGTTCTTCCTAATGTTCAGATGGAATCTCCTCTCTTGTAGTTTGAAGCCATTGTTCCGCGTCCTAGTCTCCAAGGAAGCAGAAAACAAGCTTGCTCCCTCCTCCCTGTGGCTTCCTCTCACATATTTATACATGGCTATCATATCTCCTCTCAGCCTTCTCTTCTTCAGGCTAAACATGCCCAGTTCCCTAAGCCGCTCCTCATAGGGCTTGTTCTCCAGACCCTTGATCATTTTAGTCGCCCTCCTCTGGACACATTCCAGCTTGTCAATATCTCTCTTGAATTGTGGTGCCCAGAATTGGACACAATATTCCAGATGTGGTCTAACCAAAGCAGAATAGAGGGGTAGCATTACTTCCTTAGATCTAGACACTATGCTCCTATTGATGCAGGCCAAAATCCCATTGGCTTTTTTTGCTGCCACATCACATTGTTGGCTCATGTTTAACTTGTTGTCCACGAGGACTCCAAGATCTTTTTCACACGTACTGCTCTCGAGCCAGGCGTCCCCCATTCTGTATCTTTGCATTTCATTTTTTCTGCCAAAGTGGAGTATCTTGCATTTGTCACTGTTGAACTTCATTTTGTTAGTTTTGGCCCATCTCTCTAATCTGTCAAGATCGTTTTGAATTCTGCTCCTGTCCTCTGGACTATTGGCTATCCCTCCCAATTTGGTGTCATCTGCAAACTTGATGATCATGCCTTCTAGCCCTTCATCTAAGTCATTAATAAAGATGTTGAACAGGACCGGGCCCAGGACGGAACCCTGCGGCACTCCGCTCGTCACTTCTTTCCAAGATGAAGAGGAAGCATTAGTGAGCACTCTCTGTGTTCGTCCACTTAACCAATTACAGATCCACCTCACCGTAGTTTTGCCTAGCCCACATTGGACTAGTTTCCTTGCCAGAAGGTCATGGGGGACCTTGTCGAAGGCCTTACTGAAATCCAGGTACGCTACATCCACGGCATTCCCCGCATCTACCCAGCTTGTAGCTCTATCGAAGAAAAAGATCAGATTAGTCTGGCATGACTTGTTTTTGATAAATCCATGTTGACTATTAGCGATGACTGCATTTGTTTCTAAGTGTTTGCAGACCGCTTCCTTAACAATCTTTTCCAGAATCTTGCCCGGTATCGACGTGAGGCTGACCGGACGGTAGTTGTTTGGGTCATCCTTTTTTCCCTTCTTGAAGATTGGGACCACATTGGCCCTCCTCCAATCTGCTGGAACTTCTCCCGTTCTCCAAGAACTCTCAAAGATGGTTGCCAATGGTTCCGAAATGACTTCCGCTAGTTCCTTCAGTACTCTTGGGTGTAGTTGATCTGGCCCTGGGGACTTGAACTCATTAAGAGCGGCCAGGTATTCCTGGACGACTTCTTTCCCAATTTGGGGTTGGATGTCCTCCAATCCCTCATCCACTCCATCTTGCTGAGGTTGAAGACTCTCTTTTTGTGAGAAGACCGAGGCAAAGAAGGCATTAAGTAGTTCTGCCTTTTCCCTGTCCCCTGTCAGCATTGCCCCATCTTCTCCTCGAAGAGGTCCTATCGCCTCCTTGTTTTTCCTTTTTCTACTGACATAAGAATAGACGCCCTTTTTATTGTTTTTAATGTCCCTGGCAAGTCTGAGCTCGTTTTTTGCTTTAGCTTTGCGGACCTTTTCCCTACAGGTGTTGGCTATTTGTTTGAATTCTTCTTTGGTGATTTCTCCCTTTTTCCACTTCTTGTGCATGTCTCTTTTGTGTCTTAGCACAGTTAGAAGTTCTTTGGACATCCATTCTGGCTTCTTTGCACTTGTCCTATTTTTTCTCTTTGTTGGCACGGTTTGCAATTGCACCTTGAGTATTTCACTCTTGAGAAATTCCCATCCATCCGTAGCTCCCTTGTCTTTTAGTATCTGTGTCCACAGAATGCTGCTCAGCGTTTCCTTCATTTTTTGGAAATCAGCTCTCCTAAAGTCCAAAATGCGGGTTTGACTTGTCTTAGTTTCGGCCTTCCTTTGTACCTCAAATTGCAGGAGCACATGGTCACTTGCCCCTAAGGATCCTACCACTTCGACCGCATCGATCAGGTCCTCCGCATTTGTTAGGATGAGATCAAGAGTAGCCAATCCCCTTGTTGCCTCTTCTACCTTCTGGACCATGAAATTGTCTGCAAGGCAAGCGAGGAATTTGTTGGACCTTGTACTCTTGGCCGAGTTTGTTTTCCAGCAAATATCGGGATAGTTGAAATCGCCCATGACTACTACATCTCTTTTCTGTGCCTGTTTGGTCAACTGTTGGCAGAAGACTTCATCAAGATCTTCCTCCTGGCTTGGGGGTCTGTAGTAGACGCCTACAACGACATCTTTTTGAGTCCCAGTTCCCTTGATTCTTATCCAGATGATTTCAAGCTGGTTTCCCAGATTGCTGTCTTGAATTTCTTCTGCAGCATAAGAGTTTTTGACATATAAGGCTACTCCGCCTCCTCTCCCCTTTGTTCGGTTTCTGTGAAAGAGGTTATACCCCTCGATATCTACATTCCAGCGATAGGAGTCATCCCACCAGGTTTCAGTGATGGCTATGATATCATATTTGTGGTGTAGTGCTAGAAGTTGGAGTTCGTCTTGTTTATTTCCCATGCTCTGTGCATTAGTGTAAAGACATGTGAGCCCCTGGGATCTTCCCTTGAGCTGTTTAATTGGGATTATTGTGCTTTTGGTACTTGGTCCTTGTTGTGTTTGTGCAGCCCGCCGTTTAGCCTTCTGGCGATTCCCAGACATTATGGGTAAAGTAGTGTTCGCAAGGCTGTTGTCCCCCTCCCCCGGTGGACCTAGTTTAAAGTGCGTCTAATGAGGTTTGCGAGTCTGTGAGCAAAAAGGTGTTTTCCTACTTGTGTGAGATGCACCCCATCCCTTGCCAGTAGGCCATCCTCCTGGAATAGCAGGCCATGGTCGAGGAAGCCAAAGCGTTCCTCCTGACACCATTTTCTAAGCCAGTCATTGACCTGTACTATTTTTCTGGCTCTTGTGGGTCCGTGTCTTACAACAGGGAGGAGGGATGAAAAGACCACCTGTACATTACATTCTTTTAGCATTGCTCCTAGAGCTCGAAAATCATTTGTGATCTTTTGAAACGTATGCCTTGCAGTATCATTGGTTCCTACATGAATCAACATGAGGGGAGGACGGTGATAGGGCTTGAGGAGCCTGGTGAGCCTCTGAGTGATATGGTGTATTTTTGCCCCCGGTAGGCAGCATATTTCTCGAGCCATCTCATCTGGTCTGGAAATGACAGCTTCCGTTCCTCTAAGGAGGGAGTCGCCTACTACCAAGACCTGTTTACTTTCAGGAATGACAGGGCCCCTTTTGTGCAATGTAGTGTGTAGGTCTCCAGAAAAGTGATCCTGTTGGTGTGAATTGTGTAGGTGAAAAGTGTTGTCCTCCTCCTCGACATCCCCGGAGCATTCGTCAAGGACAATCCATTGAGATTCGTCCAAGAGCCTATGGTTCTCCTGTATGTGTTCCTGTTGCTCCTGGTCTATGGTTGGGGATGGTACCCCTGCACGATTGTGCAAGTGTGAATGTTGTGAAGTGTTGTCCCAGTCAGGGCTATCCCCTGCACACTGATCAAGGATGAGCCACTGATCAGTATCTAAGCCATTCTGGTCTTCCCCAATATGTTGTGTTTCTTGGTCAGGTGCTAGTTGTGTGAGAATTTGGAATCTATTGTGTAACTGCAGCTGAGCGGAAGTATTCTGAGGAGGCTTCTGGGTCCTATGTGTCCTTCTAAGGGTGACATTTCTCCAAGCCTGAGGGTTGTCCACATCTGAGGTGCTGTTCTGTTGAGCCTCCCCGTAATGTTGGTGTGATATGGGCCGCGTGTCTAGGCCAGTGTGGTGTGTGGTGTCTAAGAACAGCTCAAGTTCCTGAATGTCCTTAAGGGTCTTAATACGGTCCTCGAGTTGTCGTATCCTGTGTTCCATGCGAGTGATCTGTGTACACTTGGGGCAGATGTAATTGAGTAATTGTAGTGTGAAAAAGCTGAACATGCCACAGCTTGTGCATGAGATGGGAAGTTTTCGTGTTTGTTCCATCGGGAGGTTGCTAATGACCTCCTCTTGGTGCTAATGACCTCCTCTGTTTTAAAGGTTCCAAGGAAAGCGCTTCCACCACACTCCAAGGCAGAGAGTTCCACTGTCGAATAGTTCGTACAGTCAGGAAGTTCTTCCTAATGTTCAGGTGGAATCTCCTTTCCTGTCATTTGAACCCATTGCTCCGAGCCCTAGTTTCAACGGCAGCAGAAAACATGCCTGCTCCCTCTTCCTTACGACACCATTTCACATATTTATACATGGATATGTTTCCTCTCAACTTTCTCTTCTGCAGGATAAACATCCCCAGCTCTTCAAGATGCTCATCATAGGGCATGGTCTCCAGACCTTTGATCATTTTAGACACCCTCCTCTGGATGCCTTCCAGCTTGTCAATATCTCTTTTGGACTGTGGTGCTTTGGTGAGGTCCAACCAAAACAGAATACAAAAGCACCATGACGTCTCTCGATCTAGACACTATACTCCTTTTGATACAGCCTAAAACCTCATTGGCTTTTTAGCTGCTGCATCACAGTTAGCTCATGTTGAACTTGTTTTCCATGAAGACTCCCAGATCTTTTGCACATGGACTGCTGTAAAAGCAAGGCATCACCACTTCTGTACTTCAAAATCAGTACAAATATCCTTCTCCGTGTTCTATTTATTTCCTATCTTACTGGATGTATATAGTTGCCCATAACAAAAGCTGTTTATAAAATAAATCGAATACAATATCCAATAAAGCAATTTAAAAAAAGAAATACATTACATTATTATGATTAATATACATTAATTTACATTACAATATTATGATTAAATTCAGCAATGTATTATTAAAACCCAGTTTAAAAGTGACAGACTTAGACTGTCACCTTAAGGAACCACAATATAGAGCTCATTGTACTGAAAAAAACATAATGATAGTGTTGTGGCTGACTTCTTTCATGGAGAATAGTGTGTACCAAAGACATCCCATTCTATGGCCTTTTTTTTTTGGAATTACATGATATTTTATTAGGTTCCACATGTTACAAGGAGGTTACTGCATTTCTTTCCATCATGACCTTGCACACCTGTGAGGTACCCTCACTACCTCTGAGGATGCTTGCCATAGATGCAGGTGAAAGGCCAGGAGAGAATGCCTCTAGAACATGGCCATATAGCCCAAAAAAACCCCTACAACAACCAAGAGCTCCACTCCTGGAGAAAGCCCACATCGGAGTCCTCGTGGCTAACTTGGTAGTAGCCAGAGTAAAGGATTAGTGCCTATGTACCTGAGCAGAAACTTCAGAATTTGACTCCTGGATACAGTGAGATGACTCTGGAGCATGCTATTCTTTAAAGTAGGTAGTTCTACAATTTGGGTCTCAAATTCGGCAAATCATTGCAGGATAATGTCTGCCAATTCAACCACTGGGGGGAAATCAGAAAGGGGCTGGTTGATGAAGAACAGCTGAACATTTACGTAGTTACATATGGAAGGTATTCTTTCAGATAACAATATCCAAAGTTGCTTTGGGTTTCAAAAGCTAAAATCATTACTTGAAATTGAACCCAGGAGCAGGCTGGGACTTTGCACAGCTGAAAAAGAACAAGTGCAGTTTAATCTAAGTCCCCCTTCTCTGGCTGATAACCTTGCAGCATTTTTCTGCAGTTTCTATCTACTTGTTAATGGGAGTTCCATGTACAACATATTGCATTAATCTAAAAGAAAAGGTTCTCAGAGTCTGAATAATTCTGATAAAACTATCTTCACCCAGGTTGTAGCTATTTTGAAAGGATGTCATAAGGAAGAGGGAGGAGGTTTGTTTTCTGCTGCCCTGGATACTAGGACTGAGAGGAATGGGTTCAAATTACAGGAAAAGCGATTCCACCAAAACATTAGAAAGCACAGACAATATATGCACAAAGTTAGAAGAAGGCAGACCTCCAGATAATAGAAGAATGGATTGTCAAATGTGTTGTCAGATTAGTGAAGTTTTTAAAATACTTAACACCGGCTATGGAACGCCCTCCCTGCTGAAGTTAGACAGGCGCCCTCCTTGATGGCCTTTCGTAGGAGCCTGAAAACATGGCTCTTTGAACAGGCCTTCAGTTGAGTGTAGTGAATGAAAACGGAATGAACCAGGACTACGATTTTGCTTACGACCCCAGGACCTGACGAAGCGGATTTTTAGTATAGGTGTGTGTTATGTTGTATCTGTCTGATTAGTGTGTCTCGGATCATTGTACATTGTCTTCTTTGTTGTTGTTCACCGCCCCGAGTCGCCTTCGGGCTGAGAGGGGCGGTCAATAAATGCAAAAAATAAATAAATAATAAATAAATAGCATAAATGGACAAATTAGCAATGATGAACAAAGAAAAAAACAGAAAAAACTTTATCAAAGATTGGGAGCCATTGGAAAACTTTGTTAAAAAAAAAGAAAGAGGGAAAAGTTTTTGTAGAAGCCTTCATAATTTAATCTGTTAGAATCTTTGTAGGCAATCTATAAATAATAACTATTAGGTCAGAAAGAAGAATAGAAAAAGAATGGCATAGGAAGGAAGAACGGAACTATATATGACTGTCTCCAACCCAAAGGACGGGAAGTAACTACAATGGGAGGGGTGGGAGGAGGGAAGGACAAAGTCAAATACAGTTATTGTATAGAAGTTAGGTAGAATTGTATTAGTCCATGTATAGTATATAGATTTGCTTCATTGTTTTATGAATATGTAAATTACACACACATACACCGGGGGAGGGGGCACTTTCTGGCCATAAGAGTTGTTCAACAGTAGAACTCACTGCCTCAGGAGTGTAGTGGAAGCTTCTTTTTGGGAGAGGATTTTAAACAGAGTTAAGATGGCCATCTGTTGGGGGGGGTGCTTTGTTTGTGTTTTTCCTGCAAGCAGGGGGCTGGACTAGATGGTCTATGTGGGAGAATAACATGAGAAGCCCCACATCATGCAAGAAGAGCCTAAAGCAGTGGTTCTCAACCTTCCTAATACCACAACCCCTTCATACAGTTCCTCGTGTTGTGGTGACCCCCAACCATAAAATTATTTTTGTTGCTACTTCATAACAGCAATTTTGTTGCTGTTATGAATTGTAATGTAAATATCTGATATGCAGGATGTATTTTAATTCACTGGACCAAATTTGGCACAAATAACCGATACGCCTAAAATTGAATACTGGTGGGGTGGGGGGGGGGTTGATTTTGTCATTTCGGAGTTCTAGTTGCTGTCATTTATAATTAACCTACAATCAAAGAGCATTCTGAACTCCAGCAACAATGAAATTGAACCAAATTTGGCACACAGATCTCCCATGACCAACAGAAAATATGGGAAGGGTTTAGTGGGCATTGATCTTGAGTTTTGGAGTTGATCTGACCTATATCCAGAGAGCACTGTGGAGTCAAACAATGATAGATCTGGACCAAACTTGGCACAAATACTCAATATGCCCAAATGTGAACACTGGTGGAATTTGGGGGAAACAGACCTTGATATTTGGGAGTTGTAGTTGCTGGGATTTATAGTACACCTACAATCTGAACCCCACCAACAATAGAATTGGGTCAAACTTCCCACACAGAACCACCATGACCAACAAGAAATACTGTACTTTCTGATGGTCTTTGGTGACCCCTCTGACACTCTCTCGTGACCCCCCCCCCCCCCCGTGTCCTATAGCAACATTTCTTCTTACGCCAATGTCAGCTCTTAAAATTTAATCCCTCCATTATCATTCTTTCCACACATTTATAGCTTGAAGAGAACAATGAGTTATCTATTCATTTATTCAGGTCTACTCAAATATTTGGCATGTTTTCAGGTTTCACTGAACACTGTTAGTGATTTATTTGACATATTGTTTTACAGGCAACAATAAATTTTGCTTCTTTTGCTATCATAAGAGAAAGCATTTAATTTTTTGTTTTAGTTGGTTACATTTGGAAAACTATTGTCAGAACAATTAGATGTTTATATTAAACTTTTTTTATATAAATCATGGTTAGTTGCTTATCCCTTCCAAATTAATAAGTAAAAAGTATGGACACAGCAAGGATCCTCCACCACACACACAAAAGAGCAATCATATGCGAGAACCAGCATTCCACCACAAATTCTATTCATTCATACAAGAATGACTGGCCTTAAAACTGCTCTAAAGGTCTTTGGAATAAATTTTGGGCTTCTCTCATTTCCCATTCATCCCTTAGAGGAATCATGCTCATTTGTCTGAAAGAAAGATAATCCCTTGCCTCAGGAATCTGCACCAAAATCAAGGCTCAAATTGTCCTGGGAAATGATGAACACACTGCATTATTGGATATTGAACTATTTTGTCTCCTAGTCAGAAATTCAATACTTTTACTCTCCACATGAAAGCCTGCCTTTTATAATGGTAAAAATGGCTCCTCCATGGGGGTAGCGAGGTAGGGTGAAAAGTGTCTCCATCATATGTATAGGCAATTTTACCCTAGGCAATAGACAAAATTCAGAAGTCACTTCACGAATGAATGTATTAATGATTAGTCAGTTGAAAGGTTTTCCAGCAGCATCACTAAGTACTATTGAACCTGCTAAACAACGTTCAAGACAATATATATAAATGATTGCATTGACAACTTCTCCTGGGCCAACCATATTTATTCATGTGACTCATGTGCTAGCTGAAGGATCACAGGATTCTCATTCTGATATAAATGGATGGATTGAAGAAGAATCGCTTCAGAAACCCATCAACCAATCTGTACGGTATGCAGTTCCTGGGTGGATACAGTCAACTTGCGAAAAGGATATCCTGGTTTCTCTCCAGTTTTGATTCTCAACAGACAGAACTACGATCCATTTCCTGCCCCCACGTAAGTATAGCAGAGCCACCAGTCTTCACAAAATGCTTCTACATTTGAAGTCATATTCAAATACTAAAGGTATTCTGTAACAACTGTACACAACTTTGTGTGTGAGGCTCTGAGATCCTAAAAATGGTTTCTTCTTACTAATATTCTAAAAGTGTTCTTAAAAATCTGAAGACCACTCATAATAGTCCTAAAGCTTATTATTTTACTGCATGCCCCATCACATAGGATGATTGCTATAATCTCTATTGGGCATAGTAGATTGACAGCAAAAAAGTCGAGTTATTCCATGAAACCTAATAGAAATCAGCAAGAACTACATGAGATAAACAGTAGCAGTAGAATGGCTAATTTTTCAGACTATGCCATAATTCCTCAAAATGAAAAGAGAAATCCCTTGATATCCTACTACTGAGATAAAAAATGTAATGAATAATTTTAGTCTGTGATCTAATTTCACTTCAGGGTCTTTTTTTTTTTTTTTTTTTGTGTAAGTACACATTAAATATGCCAAAACGATTTTTAAAAAATCATGAAGGAAGATCAAATACTGACACATTAAAAGGTCTTATTGAAAAGCACTGCATGAAGGGATATTAGCAATCAGACTAATAAGATTCCCAAGTATGTTGGTTGCTATAGGGAGGAAGAAGAAAGGAATGTAAGCACATTGCCTCTCAGCACAACAACAATTAAAAGTGCTTGCCCTTCATTTCAGGCACTTTTTGTCAATCTGGACATAACACTTCTCCCAATATACTCAACAGATGTGTGTATGTGCTTCATGTCGCCTGTCAACTTATGGCAACAGGAATGTAATAGGTTTCTTTTTAGCTGAATAGCTTGTGTGTGTCTTTGGAAAGATAACCTCCAGCCACGACCACAACTCCATATGTGTTCATGCTGCCATGGCAACCAATACTTTTCATAGATTTTGTCACTGCTTCTTTCTCTTTTCCACAAAGTATTCCTTAATTTAATACCACTGTTAGAAACCACTTAAGGCACAATAAAACTAGATCTTCTCATAAATATCACTAGTAGGAAGTTAAATTTAATTTTGCCCCAATGCTTTGGTAAAGATAGTATTTTAAAAGCTGCAGGCAATCTGGTAACCGCTCTGAAAGTGTATCTAACTGTCTTCCCTCAAGGGCATCTTGAGGTTTCTTTCCAACTGAAACATTTTAATATACTTAATGTCAAAAAGTTGAGGAAATCGAGGGAATGTCAAGAAGAGAAGCAAAATCTTAACAGGGTCTGCAGAATATCAAACACTGAAAATGTGGTCTGACACACACAATACTGCTTAGCACCCATTTATTGTGTTGTTGAAGGCTTTCATGACTGGAATCACTGTTGCTGTGAGTTTTCTGGGCTGTACGGCCATGTTGCAGAAGCATTCTCTCCTGACGTTTTTCCCATATCTATGGCAGGCATCCTCAGAGGTTGTGAGGTCCTCAAAATCTCTGAGGATGCCTGTCATAGATGTGGATGAAACATCAGGAGAGAATGCTTCTGGAACATGTCACACAGTCCAGAAAACTCACATCAACCCACTCATTTATATTATATTACATTACATTACATTAAAAACTTATATTAGCAACTGTCATTTATATTGGACAGACTAAATTGTTCTTGCAATATCACTCTAGTGGAATACTGTTCATTCCTGCTTACTAAAAGGCCAATCGGCTTTACTCAATTTATATGCTGCAAGCCAGTCACACGGGCAATCCTTTCTTTTCTTCACAACAGTCCCCAAGGGCCAGCAATAATTACAATGAAGGAATGGTATTAATCATCCTAAATGAGACTTTATGTAATAATTCCCAATGCACAAGAGATATAGTTACTTTTAACTTGTGAACTGCCTTGAGTCTCCTTCAGGGTTGAGAAGGGTCTACCTCAATTGGTTTCTGTACTACTATAAATCCCACAAACAAAACATTTATTCAAACACACAACCTAATTTGCATCATAAAGATTAGATGAGTATTCCCCTTAAACAAAGCACTGCATAAACTCCTCATGCTAAAACCTGGCTTCTTTCTATTTTTAAGGTACTAGTTGAGCCCACATTCAGGAGACTGTACACATATGTGAATCATTTTTCCAATAAAATAGTTTAATTCCTGAGTTTAGTAGTACAGAAACCAATTGAGGTAGACCTTATTAAAATTGCCTTAACATGATGCGAGATATGAGAAAAATTATATTGTACATGGGTGGGTCAAAAAGTGTCATAAAAAGTCATGAATTAACATATAAAAGCAGAAGTTGCTACAGATTATAGCCTGAACTGTCCTCTACGCAAAACTACCATTCAACATAGACACCATCAATTTGTACACATTTGCACCATTGTTTAACCAAGGCATCAAAACCATTTTGGAAAAATTCAGGGTTTTGCTTCGTGACCAGTGATTTTAAAGCTATTTTAACATCATTCAAGTCATTGAATCTGAAACCATGTAGGTTGTCTTCCAGAGGTCCAAACAGGTAAGGGTCAGAAGGGGCCAAGTCATAAAAATTCTCCAAGCGAATATGGATTTCCTTGTGTGCATAGCCTTCTTTTGCCAGAAATTCAATGATGACTCTTTTAGCTCCAGATTCATGGTTCTAATCAGTCGATCAGAAAAAGAAAAGACTATATCAGTATAGAAGGCTACCTCTATCATATCATGCATAGATAGTCCAGTAGCTATGGGGGGGGGGGGAGTTAGAGTGATGAAGGCATTACTTTTTGGCTCACCCACACATAAAAATTTAAGAATCAAATACACAAATACCTAATTAAATCCAACTCACTTCAGTTCCAAAAATTGAAACAGGTTCTCTGCAGTATATTTTGAAAGAAAAGAATGATGACAAGATTACTACACGGTCTTCACTTAGTACACTCACTAGTCTGGATCAGTGTAGAATGCTCAGGTTTGAAGGCACAGTAATGTCTTATGCCCCCTCATCAGCCTTTAAACCAGCAACACAGCCAAAACTGAGATCTTTATCTACACCCAGGAAAAGAGACCCTATATGGGTGCCAAGATACGAATTAAGATACGAATACGATGTGAGGGGAAATTTTGGACCAATTAGCTTTCCCATCCAACTGTAAGGAATTGTTCACAAAGTATATGGTTGTGCCACTTTGTGTGAAGCCAAGGCTAGCCCATACAACACAACTAACAAGGGTAATGTTGCATGAATCCTGAAACAATCCTTTGACACTAATTGTTCCAGTGAAAAAAAAAGAAAGAAAACCAAAAAAACTCAGCAGAAACTCTCCAAATGAAAAAGTGTGCATATACAAAATCAATTACACAGAATTTACTGATCCTTTATTTCACAACTCAGATGCTCACATTTCAAGGGCGATCATGAATTGCATTCTATTTGAACTGTCTTTGAAAATGACATCTGGTCCAAAAGGCTAAGTCCAAAGTTTTGGCCAGGGCCGAGCACGAGACAGCCAATGAATATGTCATAAAAATGGCAATCAGCCCATTTTCAAACACAATTCAACATGCGAGTTATGATGTGTCAACCCCTATACAACTTGGGTATGTGCTATTCAAAGGGCCATTTTCTGCCATAACAAAACTGTAGGGTTTAATGGAAGGCCATTCTCTCATTCCTTCCCCTCTCAGGGACCTTATGATTAGAGACATGAAATGTATTTATCATTCCTAGACTGTAGAACTCCCTACCAAGGGAGCCTAAAACAAACCTCCTTCCCATTAATTACCCTTTCATCAACAAAGGTCTTTTTTACTGAGGCAGGCTGAAACTAGGTTGCTATAAAAGGGGCTCTTAATTGGTGTATGGCTCTATGCGATTCATGTTATGTACATATGTTTTAATTAATGTCTATATATTTAACCACACGTATATTTAACCACACACTGAGCAAGGTAGAAGACACTGTTTCTTCACCAATTTTTTCTGCCCCACTAAATTTGCACATATTATACAATTCTGAGGCTTTCTTCTGTTGCCTTCAAATCAAGACATACTTCTATCATGACACTAGTTAGCAAACTGCTCCCTTTGTGTCAGAAGATCTTGGGCAGTGTAATGACACATAACAGACATCCTGCCGATGCTGTTAGTAGAATTCCGCTTGGCTCCTTCCAAATTATCATAACTCTGGGTTTAATGTTTATACAAAGGGTTTCCACTGCCACACCCAAGCTGAAATAATTATCAAACAATATTATTCACTATTCAGGCAACCTTAGCCATTCAGAATAAGATGACATGTACAGCCTCAGAAACAATACTGACATCCTAATTAAAAAGAGGCCAATAAAGGAGGAGCTGTCATCATTATGATTACACACAGAAGGGGGAAAGGCATATTGCCAACTTCACATTTTGTATGCTTATGTCCTCATATCCCACTGAGAAATATCAAAAGGAACTACACAGAACCTAAGAAATCTGCTACAGCTTCACAGGACCAAATCTAAACAGACACATCTCAGGAGTCTCAACCAGCCATCTCCTATCAGCTTCAAAAGTTGCACACATCAGACCATCTTTAGCACTCCATTGTTTGAGTCACTAGACGTATAAACACTGCTTAATAACTGGAAACCTACTGAGTTCTATGTGTCGTACTCATCACAAGCACACCACAAAATCTATTGTCTATAGCCAAATTCTTGTTCATACATCAGATACACTGACAATATTAAGATTCAAAATCAGATATGCCCAACATTGCAATACCAATGAAATTAGAAACAGATAGCAGGCTGGGTCCCAAAGAAAATACAACACATTTTGTCATAATTCATAGTCCACTAATGTGACACGTGCCACCAAATGACAAAATTCCTTATTATATTCTATACAGGACATGTAAGATAAGTCCAAAGCAAAATAATTAATGGACACAAATCTGACATTAAAAACAGTATCAGAAACAGGAAATCTGACATCACAAATAGAAACGAAAATAAAAAAACACCTCAAGCTGAACATGAGCATTTCTGAATAAAGAAATTTCAAATGCCATAAACACAACTGGAACAGTAGTCCACACAGTTTTTCTTAAAAATGATTCAGAATAGCGTAAGTCTTCTGCCCTAACATTACTGAAATCATGTGTTTAACATAACAATAATTCTAGTCACTATATTAACAACATTGTTAAACTGCCTGTATAAAATTCTCAGATATTCTGTTGTCCATTAGCTGATGAAACACTTCACTGGAGTTGAAGATGCTACCCTTTCTCTCTATTTTCCTGAAACCTTTTCACTACGAAGATCTGCAACTTCATTTGAATATCACCCTAACATCACCTCCATAACTTCCTTGGATCCTGACAACAAGCTCCACTAGAGTTCTTCCAATCATTGCAGCTGAAGTTCCACACTATGCCAGTCAAATGTCTTAAATAGTTCTATTGTGACACCAGATATCTTTCCAGAGAGAATTTGTATATAAATTATGTTTTTGCAGCCATAATTGTCCAGCAAATAACAAGATGTTCATCTTATTAAGAGGTCATTCTTATTATTGTAAAACACATATTCTTGGCCAGTCAAAAAATGGCAGGGATTTAGCTAGTGTTTGGTAGAAGTACATTCCACCAAAGACACACTGAAATCAGATGCAAACCTGCATGTCTACACTGTAGCAATGGTTGAGGTGTGTGTTGTGTTCACATAGTAAAAACAACAACAATGTAGCAGATGCACCCATTCCTACACACATCTTATCTCTCCACAATGATGCATGTTTATTTAAAGTGGAAATGAAATGTTGCAATCAGGTGTTGGAATAGGAACCATTACAGGAGAAGTGGAAGTGGCAGGTTCTCTGGCTACTGGTCTGTTTCTAGGCCCAATTCAAAGAGTTGATATAAACCTGCATACAATTTGCATCCGGGGCATATTTTCCTATATGAGCATGCTCTCTGGAGAGGTCCTTTTCTCAGTCTTCTCTTTTGTCACTCTCACTATAAAATTCTTTCTCACTCTTCCAAGCACATTTGGTGAGCACACAAAAGGAAGCTTTCTTGATACTTGGTTCCAGGCAGTAGAAATCCCTACCAAATTGATTAAAGTAATAATCTCACTCTTGTCCTTCCATCTAGTGACATCACTAATTAAGGCAACATTTCCTCCACTAGCACTCTACAGATGTTTCAGAATAACAGCTTCCATCAATATCAGTGATGAATTGATGAAATGTAGTCTAAACATCTGGAGGCCATGATTTGGGGAGCTGAAAGCTAATACACACATAGGTAATGGTATTTTTTTAAAAATGTGTTTTACGCTGCATGTATTTTACAGATGCAAATCATAGTGATTCAAGTTTGTCTGCAGCACCCTAACACAAAATATGTGACTCAACCATGAGATGAGCCTTTCCTGAGCTTTTTCTCCAGTGCTTTATCAGTTTCACAAATCCTGGACTTTAGTCAGTAGAGCAGACACTTCTCTAGCTGTATTACACTTTCATGAGCTGTCTTACAGTTATATGTTTTGTTTATAACTTGCCAAAACCTATGCATATTAAATGGTTTTTAAAATAAATATGTTTTGGTGTACACCAGTGGTTTTCAACCTTTCCCAGAAGTTTTGGCCTTCAACCCCCAGAAATCCTTACAGCTGGTAAACTGGCTGGGATTTCTGGGAGTTGTAAGCCAAAACACCTGGGAACCCACAGGTTGAGAACCACTGGTGTATATGTTATTTTCTACTCTTACAAATAGTACTTGTTTAATGAAAGCTTTAAAGTTGAAGAATGGTGGCTTGTTGTTTGTACTTTGTAAGGCATAGAATGTTTGCCTATTTCTGTGTTTAAACTGCCCCGAGTCCCTTTTGTGAGAGAGGGCTAGAAATAAAATATTATTATTATTATTATTATTATTATTATTATTATTATAGAATATTTTAAAACTAGTGGTATATAAACTAGACATATGCAAAACAGTAGATACTTTTATACACTGTGAATAGTATTTTTATCTAATAAAATCAAATAGAGGAGTCAAGTTAGCATAGACTGTTCTGTTTTCAGAAAGATACAATGTTATTTCTTCCTACAAAGATCTAGAAAAAGCATCAAGGAGAGATGGGTAAATATATTATTATTATTATTATTATTATTATTATTATTATTATTACTCCTAATTAACTAAAAGATATATAATTATTCATGGGCTTTTATGTAGGCCAGACATAATATTAAAAAATCACAATCTAACAGCATCTATTTAAGATTCATGTCCTGATTTAGATGCAGAAGATTCAAGCACTTTTAGCACAGAAACACTGACAAGAATTTAATGCAAATGCTGCCTAAAGGATGGGGGGAAGGGGGAGAGAATAAAAAGTGACAGTCAGTGGCTCTTAAAGGCATACTTTGAAATTCTAAGCCAAATCTCTTTATCTGCATTAGAAACCTTTCAGGTTTTCAAAAAAGCTTTTAAACACCATTTCTTATTTTCAATAGTCTTTCATTCTTTCTTCCTCTTTCATCATCACTGAGAAAGCCTAGAGGGGAGATCAGTTTAAAAAAGGGAAGAAAGGCTAAGCATGTGCCACTAGTTATCACCCTGTGTTTACAACAAACACTATTTAAGATATTCTCTATCTGTGTTGAAGGGTTTAGAAATATTTACAGTGTTTTAAAAATAAATAGATAAATATCTTCACATCTTGCACAACAAACTCTTTTTGAAAACCCATTACTAGCTAACAAACTATGATGTCCTAAGCCATTCTGTTGTGAGAAACAATGTTAACTAGAAGTCCCAGTGTGAACAAACATGTTTCTGGTGATGCTACTTAGTTAAGTCAACAAGAAAGCTGCACTATTAAAGCTTAAACACTCAGTGGATATATGTGCTTCAGAGAATGAGGTAAGAGTTCAATGTATGGGCAAGTATATGCAAGTGAGAGAAACTTCCATAGGTCAGGAAGAGAAACAATGAAGATGCCAAGTGTTAGTTAAAGACTAAAGGCATCTTGGGATGCAGGGTGTCTTTATAGACCAGAGGGAAACCAAGTAATCTGTTGCTAGGAAAGGGAGGGACCCACTCAGCCATGAAGCATAACTTTAGTTTCTCAACCTGTGAGTCTCCAGGTGTTTTGGCTTACAACTCCCAGAAATCCCAAGCAGTTTACCAGCTGTTTGGATTTCTGGGAGTTGAAGGCTAAAACATCTAGGAATCACAGGTTGAGAACCACTGCCTTAGATCAGGGGTCCTCAAACTAAGGTCCGGGGCCCGGATACGGCCCTCCAAGGTCATTTACCCAGCCCTCACTCAAGGTCAAACTAAGTCTGAAATGACTTGAAAGCACAAAACAACAACAACAATCCTATCTCATCAGCCAAAAGCACTTCCCATTGAAATACTAATAAGTTTATATTTGTTAAAATTGTTCTTCATTTTAATTATTGCATTGTTTTAAAGTAATTTTTGCACAAATAAGATATGTGCAGCGTGCATAGGAATTCACGTTTCTTTCAAATTATAATCCGGCCTTCCAACAGTTTGAGGGACTGTGACCTAGCCCTCTGTTTAAAAAGTATGAGGATCCCTGCCTTAGATGGTCCTGTGAGCCACCAGCACCATTATCCCACAATTGCTAATTGTCTGTGGCTGTTGCTCTTGAACAGTGGAGTATAGCACCTCCATAGGTCTTATGAAGATACAATTCTCCATCTCTGAATAGGTTTCCATCTCTGATTTTGTAACCAACCTGAAGAAAGCTATGAAGAACAAAACTTAAAAATCAGAAAAATGACCAGATGAAGCCTGTATGGATTTGGGCTGAAAATGGGATAGTAAGTGGTCCACAGAGTGGCTTAGCTGTCCACCTCTACTCTATGCTGCTGCATATGACAGGCAAATGCCAAAATGTCATTTAACAGTACAAGACACTATGAAAAATGATTTAGTTTAAATAATAAACAAAGTATTTTCAACTAGATTTTAGTCCTGATTTTGATTAACCCTGGCTGGGGGTGAATTCTGTTCTATGGAAATGTGGCTCTGTTATTTCTCCTGTATCTTTCATCATTCTTCAACAGCACTCACTGTCAATGATCACAACCTGGAGAAACCATAAAGCGTCTGGAGTACTGCCTTTCCATTAGTGGGATCACAACTCCACTCACACTGAAATGACAATTTCCAGAAAATGGTGCAGCAAGAAGCTGCTGAAAGAGATCACCTTGGGATTTAGAGAGAAGTGTTTTTAGTAGCTAAATTATGCCCCATTTAACTTCTTTAACAATTTCAGATGCATCACTTCAGAGATTCAAATCAGCACCTCACTGCAGTAATTGACTCAGTGAAGGACAATAAACCTAAACTTATCAAGAAATGACCAGAGTCTCCTCAAAAAAGTGACTCAGCATGTTCTGTCCATCATGTACTGAAGGAGGGTTGCACTTCCCTTAAAGGAAGATTGGGACTTCTCATTGATCCATAGGCCTCAAAACATTAAGTAGTACAAGATGTCCTTTAGCCAGCTTAGCCTGAAATTCGCAATGCAACTGTACCTTGTTTCAGGTTGTAACCTATTTGGACAAATGCAATGACTGTGAGTGGGACTATTTTTAAAAATGCTAACTAAGCTTTAGCTCTGAACATAATTATGAGGTTACTATCTGGAAGTGGATGATACGGTCACATCAGGGACTCTTTTGCTATCTTCACTGTCTCCTACAATGTTTCAAAGCCAATTCTAGGCACTGAATTGCATTTTGAAAGATGTTTATTATATAGAGAGAGAAAGCAAAAAAGAGATAGTATAAAAGTTTGGGGTTTTTTTGTGTGTGTCAGGAGTGACTTAGAAACTGCAAGTCGCTTCTGGTGTGAGAAAATTGGCCATCTGCAAGGATGTTCCCTGGATGTCACCTGAATGTTTTTGATGTTTTACTATCCTTGTGGGAGGCTTCTCTCATGTCCCTGCATGGGGAGCTAGAGCTGACAGAGGAAGCTCATCCGCACTCTCCCCAGATTCAACTTTCAATCTGTCAGTCTTCAGTTCTGTGGGCCCAAGGGTTTAATTCATTGCGCCACCAAGGGCTCCAAAAGTTTGGTGAATGGGGGTAGAATATTCCAAACTGCTAAAAGGGTCTACATGATACTATGCTATTCACTGCGAGCTGCTCTGGGAGTGTGGCATGGGAAAGGAAGCATAAAAATAAAATAAATTGGTATAATGGGTTGGAGAGCATAGTTTGTTCCTAAAAAGTTTCCCACCACCCAACAGGCCTTCCCTCTTGTAAACCTTGCCTTTACCAGACAGTAAGTACAAGAGATACACACATGGTTTCCCAAAGTCTCATTTAATGTTGTTATAAATATCATCTGGCTAGCAATCAATTTTGGATCCCTGGGAAGTAAGTACTGCCTCCAGATAAATGAGCAATATAGGTCCCTCAACATGCTCTGGAACCTCAATGCCCATCACTTCTCAACATTGCCTTTGATGCATGGGGCTGATAGGACTTCTAGTCCAAAAACATAGGTACCAAAGGAATTTCTGATCAACTGAAAGAGTTGGAGTGTTTTAACCTTAAACCATTCACATGCTACAGCTCCTGTATGGGTAAGAAGTCAGACTAGTGACTTTTAGGGGTTTATTTGAAAAGACTTAAGACACTATATCATACTGCAGGCAAAAGAAAGGGAGAGGGAAATAATTTCCCCACACCTCTGACAAAAGCCAAGCACAATATGTTCAACTTATTCTCATTAAAAAGCTATTTTTCTTCAAACGACACATCCTGACAGGGCATCTACTTTTCTCATCTTTCAAGTTGGATTTTAGAAAAGGTTTAACTCACAGCAATGTTGGCTTACAATTTTGGACACTTTGAAGTGTTTCCACAAACTCACCCTGCTGTTTCCACCCTAATCACATCCTTAGACCTCACTCGGAGGTTTGCATGGAAGCTTATTAACATTTACCATTCATAACATAGAATATTTTTTTCTTTTAAAAACCATTATTTTTGCATGACCAAAATAAACTTGACAATGACATTGCTATAATGGGATAAAGGAGACCTTGTTCTTCCCTCAGTGTGAACAGGAAGTAGAAAATGGAGGAGGAATAGATCCGCAGTACTGTAATATCACTCATCAACTTCCTCTGTTTTGAACAAGAGAAAGCACAGTCCTTTTTTAAAAAGTGGTATCTTGCAATCTGATTCATGCCATTACCATCTGGAAAAGACATTGAGTCTGAAGAGCTTTAAAAATATTTTAAAGGCATTAGCTTCTAGACAGGCTCAAATTAAACGGGGGGGGGGGGGGGTGACCCATCTAACTTGTGGGCAATTGCCAGAAAATCTTTGAAAACAGACAAAGGACAGGAGTTGGGCATCCCATAGGATATATATACCATTAACTGATTTTTAGAAGATTTGGTATTTGCAGATATGTAGCCCACAGAAAAATATTGGCTATGGAGTTACACAAAGCCCACTCATTGGTCTATTAAACCACAGGGGTAAGATCTGCTTGTGAGCCTAGAAAGAGCCAACTGCTCCTAGCCTTTGGAATGCTGTGGGCAACAGCCTATGGGGGGAAAAGGATATACATTGGGGGGGGGGGAGTATTTAGTCAGATACCAATTGTACAAGTTCTGCCATTTAAAAAGATGAGAGAAACCTGTAATTGACATCATAGGTCAACTTCAAATATGAGAGACAACATGAGAAAACACATCCAGAAAATCACATTGTCTGATTTTTAACAAATTTATTTTTAACAAATGTATGGTGGAAAATAAGTATTTGGTACCTACAAGCAAGCAATATTTCTGGGTCTCACAGACAGGCTCCCTTGTCCTCCTGTAGTAATGGCACCTATTTGAACTTGTTATCAGTTTAAAAGACACCTGTCCACAACCTCAAGCAGTCACACTCCAAACTCCACTATGGTGAAGGCCAAAGAGCTGTCAGTGGACACCAGAAACAAAATTGTTGTCCTGCACCAGACTGGGAAAACTGAATCTGCAATAGGCAAGCAGCTTGGTGGGAAGAAATCAACTGTGGGAGCAATAATTAGAAAATAGAAGAGTTACAAGACCACTGATAATCCCCCTCGATTTGGAGCTCCACACAAGATCTCACCCCTTGAGGTCAAAATGATCACAAGAACGGTGAGCAAAAATCCGAGCCACACGAGGGAAACTAGTAAATGACCTGCAGATAGCTGGGACCAACATAACAAAGGCTACCATCAGTAACACACTACGCCGCCAGGGACTCAGATCCTGTAGTGCCAGACGTGTCCCCATGTTTAAGCCAGTACATGTCCGGGGCCGACTGAAGTTTGCTAGAGAACATTTGGATGATCCAGAAAAGTATTGGAAGAATGTCATATAGTCAGATGAAACCAAAGTAGAATTGTTTGGCAGAAACACAACTTGCCGTGTTTGGAGGAGAAAAGAATAGTGAGTTGCAACCGAAGAACACCATAGCTACTGTGAAGCATGGGGATGGCAACATCATGCCTTGGGGGCTGTTTCTCTGCAAAGGGACCAGGGCAACTGATCTGTATACATGAAAGAATGATTGGGTCCATGTATCGTGAGATTTTGAGTACAAACCTCCTTCCATCAGCAAGGGCATTGAAGATGAAATGTGGCTGGGTCTTTCAGCATGACAATGAGCCCAAGCATACCGCCAGGGCAACAAAGCAGTAGCTTCGTAAGAAGCATTTCAAGGTCCTGGAGTGACCTAGCCAGTTTCCAGATCTCAACCCTATAGAAAACCTTTGGAGGGAGTTGAAAGTCTGTGTTGCCCAGTGACAGCCCCAAAAACATCACTGCTCTTGAGGAGATCTGAATGGAGGAATGGGCCAACATACCAGAAATAGTGTGTGCCAACCTCATGAAAACTTACAGAAAATGTTTGACCTCTATCATTGCCAATAAAGGATATATAACCAAGTATTGAGATGAACTTTTGTTATGGACCAAATACTTATTTTCCACCATAATTTGCAAATAAATTAGTTAAAAATCAGACAATGTGATTTTCTGGATGTGTTTTCTCATGTTGTCTCTCATATTTGAGGTCTACCTATGATACAGGCCTCCCTCATCTTTCTAAGTGGGAGAACTTGTACAATTGGTATCTGACTAAATACCCTTTCCCGCACTGTAACCTATAAAATGTCTAGATGTGAGTGTATGCCTTCAAGCCATTTCTCAATTTATGGAAACCCCATAAACTGCATAAGGTTTTCTGAAGCAAGGAATACTCAAGGCTGGTTTTCAGTTTGTTGTTGTTCATTCGTTCAGTCGCTTCCAACTCTTCGTGACCTCATGGACCATCTCTCTTAAATATACCCCACAGCAGTTGGTGTTTGAGCTTCCTTGAAAAATGGTAAGGTGCAATTAGGTAGAAATTGAGATGGGGTCTGTCAGAGGCAAAAAAATATATAGTCAGAGATAGAATAGGGCCAGTTGGGAAGATGGGAAAGAATATTTGAACAGGGTCTGACAGAAGCAGAGAAGTATAAACCCAAGCTATTACTATGTACTATATGCAGAACAAGCATAATACTAGAATTATGTATTAAAAGAAATCACTGTTTTATTTTCTACAACTCTGACTAGATGTTTAGAAATACCATGCTGTTTTACCACGCTGAACCTACTGATCCACATATGCATGTGTCCAAACTAGTAGTTAGTGTAGGGCCCAAACAGCACATCCAAGGAGGGATCCAAAGGATAAAAGGGTAACGTGAGTGATAGGCAGGCACTCAAGGGAGCTGCGGTAGCGCAATAGGTCAAACCCTTGTGCCAGCTGAACTGCGCAGTTCAAATCCACGAGATGGGGTGAACTCCCAACTGTCAGCCCAGATTCCCATGCAGATACATGAGAGAAGCCTCCCACAGGATGGTAACACATCCTGGTGTCCCCTGAGAAATATCTCTGCAGGCGGCCAATTCTCTCACACCAGAAGTGACTTGTGGATTCTCAAGTCGCTTCTGATACGATAAATAAAAAAAACCCCAAGGGTTAAAACTGTAGGTCCAACCTGGATAGGGGTTCCATCACACTGCTGGTATAAGGTAAATGAAATATACAGCTAGAAAGAAAGAAGGAAGGAAGGAAGGAAAGAAGGAAAGAAAAGAATCTTATTTGCACTTTATAAGCAGCTTTTAGTGAAAATGAAATGAATTATATATATTGCATGAATTCCAAAATAAGCCACTTTTCTCACACCAATTAAGCATAACGCTGTTAAATTAGACATCTTCTTACATAAAAAGTAACAGCATATTCAGCTGCCTTTACTTGACCATGGCTTCACATGCAGCCTGGATAGGCTTACTCTTGTCCAGTACTTCAAAAAGAAATATAATTGGCAAGAAAACAGTCAAAACTATAAAACTGTCAGGTTTTTCTTTTAGTTGAACACTCAAAATATTCCTTGACAAACTTCAGAAATTCTTCCATATACTGTACACTCATCTTCAAAGAGAGGCATGATCAATTAAGACATCCATACCATTTCAGTCAAATGAATCTTTTCTTCAGACTAATGAAGAATTCATTATAAATAGGGATATGCTGCTTCAAATCGGTTTGGCCACTGTGGAAGTGATGACCTCATTACATAGTTGTCTTTTGTTTTTCTGTCACAGATTTCCTAATAGTCCAGCCTCAACAGAAAAAAAATCTAAGTGGAAACAAGCAGCCAATGTTATACTGGACACTGCACATGAACAATAAGCCAGGGTGATTTTTTCACATTGCCCATAATATATCCAATCGAATGTATTTGTCAGTATCCTTATTGTTAATGGTAACCTTTTAACATTTCCATTGCCTTATCCTTTTCACTTTTCAATCAAATGTTGTGCAAACCTTTGCCTCCTAACTAATCTGGAAGAAGGAGATTACTGATGTCTTGTATTAGCTACGGCCATACTTATCGCGTGCATGATGGGGATAAAAGCAATTAACTTGCTCAGAAGAGATATACACATAATGTACAACTTGCAAGAGAGAACAGAATTTCTGATACACCAATACCCTCTAAAGAGACTATTATTATTATTATTATTATTATTAGTTACTTGCCTCTCTTCACAGCTCGAGGTGGGGTACAGTACAGTTAAAGCCATAAAATACATATATTAAGACACATAAACACATAGATAAATGCATAATACCAAGGTCTAAATGTTCCATAGTTATGCTTCAATTGTAAGTGTTACAGTAGAGTGGATGCAGATATTTTGCACCACATTTACAGAGCTAATCTCAAATGCCAACACAGAGACAAGATTTTTACTATGTTTTCTTACATTGCTTTCAGATATTTCAACTGCAGGATTGCAATGAACACACAGTTTCTCTTAACAATTTCATGAGATGCGGGTTTTCTTCTGCTCCACTCTGAATTGTTTACAATCATATACTCTCTATCATGATAACCTACAATCAACAATCCAGAAAGGTGCATTGTTATAGATAATGTTTCAGACTGAACCATTATATACCATAATAATTGTGGGAGTATTCTGCTTTCAACCAAAGAATACATCGCATGGTAAAACTGCCTTGTCCAAAACTAAGGAAGGACTGCATGGTAAGGGAAGTATTCTGGCTCCATCCATCAACCAGAGGAGAGGAAGATGCAGAGAGCTTGCTTTCCTTTTCACTGAGAGGAAGACCACTCAACCAGATTAAAGCTTGAACTTGTCTTTTCTCTCTTACTTCACAATTTCTTTATTTTTAGTGTAATTTTTTCAGATGTAAGCATATGGGCAGGGATGAACTTATTAGCAATCTATGTAAGCTACAGGAAACTTTTTCAGTGGAAGAGCAAAGCAAAATCACTTTAAATAGTAAGATCACTCCTAGAGGTCAGTCTCTGGGCTTACACAAGCGTCCCTCTCTTTTGCAGATACAACTTTCTGTACTGCAGTAGAAACTGCTCTCAAAAATGCTGCAAAACGGGGAAGGGAGTTTGCTGAGTCACAGCAGAAGGGGTATTGCTGCTGTTCCCAAGTCAGGGAGAATGCAACCATTCACAACATAAATAAGCGACATAATTCTGGAAGATAATAAAATGACATGTTACACTTCTAGATTTTAATATAAAAATGGTGGCTGTTTTTGGTGGATGGTAAATCTCCAACTGCAAGTGAAATAATTAGAAGAGAAGAGAATAATAATTGTCCCCTATGTGAATTTAACTTGTGTCAGTAGAACAGATACATCTCATTTGCCTTTTTAAAAATCAATTTCCAACAGAGTTTTCAAGTGTTCTTCTGAAAACTACTTTCACTTTTGGTAAGATCAAACATTATAAGATAATCAACTTCATTTAAACTTTTCTTAACTTTAGGGGTTATAATGTTTAGCTATCACTCCACAGAATGGGGGAAGGGATATTATTTATATGTACCACCACCAGGGGCGGCCCGTCCATTACGCGAAGTAAGCGGCCGCAGAACACTTTTTTTGGCCGGGGCGCAGAGGCACCTCTGTAAATGCCCCTCGACCAGGGCCGGCTGAACGGTTAGGCAAAGTAACCATTTGCGGGTGGCGCCACTCGGCCAGCCGGGCACCGGAGTCTCCTTAGGCCACGCCTCCTCCTGCAGGCCCCATGCGCCCTCAACAGCGCCAAACAGAAGCAGAAGCTACTGGAAGTGTGCACGTAATAAGAGAGGCAGAGAAGGGAAGAGAGGAGAGAAAGAGCCTAGCTGCGTGCCTCCTTGCACCTGAAGGGCTTCCCTCACATCTAGTGGGAAGGGCCTGCGCTTCTCCATTAGCAGGCTGTGCCTCCCCCCCCCCCCCCCACCCTCCGTGCTTGAGGCCTCCTGGCGCCATGCGACTGCCTTCCCTTCCTGCGTGCATGCTCCCAAGGCCTCTTCTCCCACTTGCTTTTCTTGGGCCCTCCAGCCAGGAAGGGAAGGCAGCCGCAAAGAGCCTGGAGGCCTCGCCGCACATGCAGGCGAAAGAGACAAGCACGGAGGGTCCTGGGAGAGAGAGAGAGAGAGAGAGAGAGAGAGAGAGGATTGAGGGGCGGAGGCACAGCCTTCTAATGGAGAAGCGCAGGCCCCGCCCACTAGGCGAGAGGGAAGTTCTCCACGTGCAAGGAGGCACGCAGCCAGGCTCTTTCTCTTTTCCTTCCCTTCCCTGCCTCTCTTTCTTAAGCTCACACTCCCCTTCTCCCTACTCTGGAAGAGCACAGGGCCTCTTCTCCCAGGCCTCTCAGGCAGCTGTGCCTGGGCCCCTCTCAGAGCAGCAAGGAGGCCTCTTCAAAAAACGGAAGGGATTGAAGGTACTGCAAATGTCATTTTTTATACATGCCTCCCCCAAACCCCTCCAGTATTTGGTCATGGAAGTCCTGTATGCCAAGTTTGGTTCAATTCTATTGTTGGTGGAGCTCAGAATATTTTTTGGTGCTTGGTAAACTGCAATTCCCAAATATCAGGGTCTATTTTTCCAAAACCCCTCTCCAGTATTTTCTGTTAGTCATGGAAGTCCTGTATGCCAAGTTTGGTTCAATTCTATTATTGGTGGAGCTCAGAATGCTCTTTGGTGCTTGGTGAAGCATTCTCACCTGATGTTTCACCCACATCTATGGCAGGCATCCTCAAGAGGCTGTGAGGTCTGTTTGTAACTAGGCAAGTGGGGTTTGTATATCTGTGGAATGTCCAGGGTGGAAAAAAGAACTCATGTCTGCTTGAGGTAAGTGTGAATGTTGCAATTGGTCATCTTGATGAGCATTTAATGGCCTTGCAGCTTTGAAGCTGAGCTAGCTGCTGCCCAGAAATCCTTTGTTGGGAGCTGTCAACTGGCCCTGATTGCTTCATGTCAGGAATTCCCCTGTTTTTTTTAGTGTTGCTCTTTATTTACTGTTCTGATTTTAGAGGGTTATTTTAGAGGGTACTGGTAGCCAGATTTTGTTCCTCTGAGGTTGCTTGCCATAGATGTGGGTAAAACATCAGGAGAGAATGCTTCTGTAACATGGCCATACAGCCCAGAAAACTCACAGCAACTCAGTGATTCTGGCCATGAAAGCCTACCACAACACATTATTATGTTTATTTATACCCTGCTTTTTCTCTCCCCAAGAAGACTCAAGTTGGCTTAGATTAAAAACATTTCAGTACAGTTTAAAATCCACAAATATGCAAACATTAAAATGGAATTAAATATCATTGGTATTTTAAAAATTCAGTTAAAATCCATAAAAAACGTATCCAAAACTAAAAACTGCAGCAGACCCTGACTTGATCTTTAAAACCTTTTAAAGCCTGCATTAGATTACCAAATGCAATGTCCCTTTATACACACTGCTTTATATTAATTTACCCAGTATTCCTTTATCTGATTTGTCATCAACACACTTTATGGACTGCAAAAATATGATCCTGTGTGATTCCTTTCCATTGCTGGCTGAATAGTTTAAATTTGGATAATATTTTGACTTTGGTATTTTAGCAATTACATTTTGCAGCAGCGTCTTTTGGGTTGCTAACCCTTGTCCTTGAGTCCTTCCATCAGTTCCAGGGCTCAATCCCAACTGCTGGTGGACGAGACACTATGGAGCTCTATATTTATATTTCCACAGTACAGAATGGCAAAATCAAAGACTGCTTTGGGATTTTTTTAAAAAAATGTTTTCAAACCATGGATGGTTGAAGCAGTGGTTGCAGAACACCAACTGTGTAACACTGTCACTGTACGAGTAAAGTGACAACAAAATGCTCCCCTGCCCTTAGGTGTATAATTTAATTAAAACATGACACAAAGGCAAAGGGATGCTAGTGTGGGAAGGGATGAAGGGCCTGTCCAGACAGGCCCTATATCCCAGGATGTGATTGCAGGTTTTCTGTTTATCCTGGATTATCTGGCAGTGTGGACTCATGATCCAGTTTAAAGCTGAAAACCTGGGATCAGATCCAGGGATATAGGGCCTGTCTGGAAGGGCTCCATAGCTTCACATGCCACATGTTTCTCCAAGGCCAAAGTAGTGGCAGTTGGATGGAGGGAGGGCTCTTCATCTGCTTCTGGGTCAAGCACACGCAAGAGCAAACTTCAGCCCTCCAGGTGTTTCAGACTTCAACTCCCACAATACCTAACAGCCGGTCTAGCAGTTTGTAGTGTAATACAGGTTGAGTATCCCTGATCCAAAGTGCTTTGAACTAGAAGTGTGTAAACCACTTTGAGTCCCCCTGAGGGTGAGAAAAGTGGTATACAAATACTGTAAATAAATAAATAAAATGTTTGGGATCATGGGATAGCTGTTTACGTACACAATGACACATTTCAAAGATAGCACCCAAGATAAAACACAAAAGAGGCATGCATGAGGCCTCTTTTCCCACGTGCCCGGCAACGCCGCTGCGCATCCCTCTCCCGGCATTAGGAAATGTATTTATTTATTATTTATTTCTTGCATTTATTGACCGCCCCTCTCAGCCCGGGGGCGACTCGGGGCGGTGAACAACAACAAAGAAGACAGTGTACAGTGAGTCAGGACGATACAAACGAGACAGATACAACATAACATATACTTATACTAAAAATCCGCTTCGTCAAGTCCTGGGGTCATAGCCAAAATTCGTAGTCCTAGTTCATTCCAGTGTCAATTTCACTACACTCAATTGAAGGCCTGCTCGAAGAGCCATGTTTTTAGGCCCCTACGGAAGGCCATCAAGGAGGGCGCCTGTCTAACTTCAGCAGGGAGAGTGTTCCACAGCCGGGGGGCCACCACCGAGAAGGCCCGCTCCCTCGTCCCCGCCAGACGTGCCTGTGAGGCAGGCGGGACCGAGAGAAGGGCCTCCCCGGATGATCTCAAGGCCCTCGTGGGCTCGTAGGCCGAGATGCGGTCTGCAAGGTATTTTGGGCCGGAACCGTTTAGGGCTTTGTAGGATAACACCAGCACCTTAAATTGGGCCCGGTAGCAGATCGGCAGCCAGTGGAGCTGGGACAGCAGAGGCGTTGTATGCTCTCTGCGTCCAGCTCCCGTTAACAACATGGCTGCCGCGCGCTGGACTAGCTGAAGCTTCCGGGCCGTCTTCAAGGGCAGCCCCACGTAGAGAGCGTTGCAGTAGTCGAGGCGGGATGTGACCAAAGCGTGTACCACCGTGGCCAAGTCAGACTTCCCAAGATACGGGCGCAGCTGGCGCACGAGCCTAAGCTGTGCAAATGCTCCCCTGGTCACCGCTGAAACCTGAGGCTCCAGGCTCAGCGATGAGACCAGGGTCACACCCAAGCTGCGAACCTGCGCCTTCAAGGGGAGTGCGACCCCGTCCAGCACAGGCTGTAACCCTATACCCTGTTCGGCCTTGCGACTGACCAGGAGTACCTCTGTCTTGTCTGGATTTAATTTCAGTTTGTTCGCCCTCATCCAGACCATTACAGCGGCCAGGCACCGGTTCAGGACTTCGACGGCCTCCTTAGTAGCAGGTGGGAAGGAGTGACAGAGTTGGACGTCATCTGCGTACAGGTGACACCGCACCCCGAAACTCCGGATGATCTCACCCAGCGGCTTCATGTAGATGTTAAACAGCAAGGGGGACAAGATGGAACCCTGAGGAACGCCACAGGTCAACGGCTGCGGCGTTGAACAGGAGTCCCCCAATAACACCTTCTGAGTGCGACCCTCCAGGAATGACCGGAGCCACTGCAGAGCAGTGCCCCCAAGACCCATCCCTGCAAGGCGCCCCAGAAGAATACCGTGGTCGACGGTATCGAAGGCCGCTGAGAGGTCCAGGAGCACCAACAGGGACACACTCCCCCTGTCTAGCTCCCGGCGCAGATCATCCACTAAGGCGACCAAGACCGTCTCGGTACCATGTCCCGGTCTGAAACCAGACTGTGCCGGATCCAGATAATCCGTGTCTCTCAAGAATACCTGGAGTTGTGAGGCCACCACGCTTTCCATGACTTTGCCCAAAAAGGGGAGATTGGAAACAGGCCGAAAGTTGTCCAATTTAGTGGGGTCAAGTGATGGTTTCTTCAACAGCGGCTTTATAACAGCCTGTTTTAGGCTCGCTGGAATCTTGCCCTCCCGAAGGGAGGCATTAACCACCACCGTTACCCACTCGGCCAATCCCCCTCTGGCCTCCTTAAGAAGCCAGGATGGGCAGGGGTCTAGGATGGACGTGGTGGGTCTCATTCCTCCAAGTATCTTGTCCACATCCTCGGGTTTCACAAACTGAAAAGAATCCAACAAAAACTGACAAGCAGGTGCTTGTGTCACATCCACGGAGACTGCATCTAATGTGGCGTCCAGCCCAGAGCGGATCGAAGCGACTTTGTCTGCAAAGAACCGAGCAAATGCTTCACAGCGCGCTGCCGAGTTGTCAGGGCTCCCACCCGTGGGGGGAGTCAAAAGACCTCTGACAACCCGGAACAACTCCGCCGGACGGTTTTTTGCAGACGCAATAGTGGCCGCAAAGAAAGTTTTCTTTGCGGCTTTTATTGCCGCGGCATATGCCCTCAAAAAGGACACAAACCGTGTTCGGTTTGACTCGCTTGGGTCCGATCGCCACACGCTCTCTAGAACCCTCTTCCTTCGCTTCATCGCTGCCAGCTCCTCAGTGAACCAAGGGGCTGGTTTAGCTCGGTTACTTGAGAGGGGACGTTCCGGAGCGATCTTGTCAATAGCCCTGGTCATCTCCCCATTCCAGAGAGCGACCAAGGCCTCGACATTATGTGCGCCCTGCATCGCCCTCCTTCTCCATGCACTTCCTAACGCTGGGAGAAGGATGCACACTGGCGTTGTTGTCTCCCTTGGCCTGCAAGGAGAAGGAGGAGGAGGAGAGGAGGACAACGTGCGCGCTTGTGAGGGAAGGATGGAGGGAGAGCATGCTCCCTGCATGAGGGCTCTTTCTCCGTGCGCCTTGCAATGCTGGCGCGGGTCCCTCTCCCGGAGTTGCAAAGCGTGTGGGGGAAGAGAATGCAAAGTGCATACCCAGGAGCCGATGGAGCACAGGGCCTCTTCTCCTGTATGAAGAAGGGCAGCATTGCAAGTGCCTCTCCAGGCAGCTGTGCCATCACCCCTCTCAGGGCGGCAAGGAGGCCTCTTCATGAACGGAAGCGACTGAAGGTACTGCAAATCTAAATTATTGTACATGCTTCCCCAAAACCCCTCCAGTATCAGAGTCTATTTTCCCCAAATCCCTCCAGTATTTTATGTTGGAACTACATCAGCACTGACAAAGAAACAACAAGAAATACTATATACCCACAAGCATTAAGAAATTACATATATTAGAAACCAACTTTCTTATTACTTTCTTTTCAAGATCACTAGACTGGATCACAGCAACGCGTGGCAGGGGATGGCTAGTGTGTGTGTGTGTGTGTGTGTGTGTGTGTGTGTGTATGGATGGATGGATGGATGGATGGCATGGGCCAACTTCAGCCCTTCATGTGTTTTGGACTTCAATTCCCACAATTCCAAACAACCTAGGGCCGCTTCTGACCACCACTTTTCCATGTTACATACTTCATTTGTACCTAGATTCATACTCTCTTTATCTCATACACATACACACAGAATCATAGACTCACAGAGTTGGAAGAGACCTCGTGGCCTATTAGAAAATCTTCAGGCAGACTTGGTCTTTAAGCCCTATATTTAAACACTGATTTCATCCCCTTCAGGTTTTATTTGACAATACATCCATACTCTCGGAGTGAGCAACTAACTCTCTAGAATAAAAAGCTGAGTTTACATTGCAGAGCAATCCTCTTGCTTCCTGCATAACCATTTCCCCCCCAAAAAGACTCAACTTTTTTCAAGCATGTTGAAAGCAAAGCTTTAGCACACCTAATAGCCAAAATGCTATTCCATTTTCAGACTTGTCTTTCTGAAGCAAAACATTGCACCTGCTTATCAAAAATGGTACTGTACACTCCTGATATGTACGGATTTGACTCAGATTTCAACAACTGACCCAAATCAAACAGGCCAAATACTTCAGCAAGATCCAAGGGAATGGACATAATGAGTTTGTCAATTTTAACACTATAGTTTCAACATATTATAAAAGCATTACCTCCATCAAGACCAAAGCAGAAAAACAAACAAATGTAATCTTCCACAATAAGGATGTGGAGAGAAACGTAATGGCATTTTGGAACAACCTCTAGTTATTTTTAAAGGGCTGATTCGAACAAACTATTTTAACCTAGGACCTTCAATGTCTTCCTTAACCCTTTGTGAAGAAAAACAAGACAAGATTCCGAACAAACTAGAAACATGGAGTAGAAACTTGTAAGCCTTATGATTGTCAGAATTAAAACATATCCATTCAATAGTTCCAGCATGTGTTGAAGCAGCAGCTACAGCAATTCACTCCCATTATTGTGATCTAATAATAGAACTGCAGAGCCAACACAACCAAGCAGTCTCCACAGTATTGTATTTTCCCACTATCCACATTACCATCTGAGAGCTATTTAAAGCATGAGACTTGCACGTTTGTCTTTCAGTGCCTACACAGAACACTGGTCTAGATATTATTGAAATTGCCAGATTTCAAAACGATTCTACTTATTATGGAAGAGACACAAATATAAGAATGCCATATTACTTGAAGCTAACTGGTTATTAAAGTATATTATTTTTTTGCAATGAAGTTTCCCATTACAGAATGCATATTACACATAAGTTATGAAATTCAAATTGAAATACGGGATGACCACTGTATCCAGATACATTCCAAGACCAGCTATAGATATCCGAAACTTATATTTTGACTATACTGGAAACATGCCTAGGAATACTGGCAAACATTTCCAGGGGTGAATATTTTTTGGAGTGTGGGAAAGTGAAACCACAGATATTGAATCCATGGATAAGGAGGCTGCACTTTATAGGAAGGAACAAGGATCTATGCAAGAATACACACTCTCAATCTATGCAAGCTCCAAGTAGCTCTAGAACAGTGGTTCTCAACCTGGGGTCCCCAGATGTTTTTGGCCTACAACTCCCAGAAATCCCTGCCAGTTTACCAGCTGTTGGGATTTCTGGGAGTTGAAGGCCAAAAACATCTGGGGATCCCAGGTTGAGAACCACTGCTCTAGAAAAACTTTTTAAAACCAAGGAGAACTCCTGCCAGTTTTGACAATACTGGGTTAAACAAAGCAATAGTCCCATTCAGCATATATCAACTTCCTTCCATCCCTGTTTTCTCCACATCTTGGAAGAATTATGGAGTATAGTTTCCAGGATCATGGATAAGGGTATTCTTTGAGTTCTAAGCTTAAACAGTAACTTTTCTCACTTCCGGTTTCTTCTCACTCTTAAAAGAAACCAATTAATTTGCGCTACTGAATGTTTCAAAATCGTATCGAACTAACCTCTGAATATTGGGTGGATGCAGATATAATTATATTTAGAACAATGACTTCACTTGCAATGTAAGTGAATCATGCCTAGAATTCATATCAATGTCTAGACTCTAAATAGAACTAAGTCTGAATTTAACCCAAACATTATAAGACACAATTTTTAAATTTCAGTGGCAATTGTACCTTGCCATGAAATGAGAGAGTACAATTTGGCTCAAATCACATAAATACCATGCCCTTTGTAAACGGAAACAAACAGAAGACACCACAAAATTAGTCATGCCCAATATAAAAGCATCCTATAATCAGATCTAAAAATCTGCATGGCTATTATTGTGACACAGCTTGGAAAATAACTCACCACTGAAACCAGCACTTTTCAATTAAAATGTGCTATTCCAGGCCTCATTTCCATGGAAAACAAAAACATGAAGAGCAACTGAGGGTTTAAAAATATAGCAGATATGGACTAGTCTCAATTTTTCCTTGGGAGCTGCATGTAGAAAGCTTTTCCATTTGAACACATTCCCTATGTGTTTACGTGCCTTCAAGTCTTTTGTCAATTTATAGTGACCCCATGAATTCCACTGGTTTTTCTGAGGTAAGGAATATTTAAAGGTGGCATTATGGAAGGGCTGAAAGGGCTATTTAGCCCAACCCACTGCCATACAGACATACACTGCTAAAGAATGCCAATTCAACCTCTGTTTGGGGGCCTCCAAAGTAGGGGAGCCCATCACTCTCCAAGGCAATATAATCTATTGTTCTTACTGTCAAAAAGTTCCATTTACTGTTTAGGTACTGTTTTCTTGTAATTTGAATCAGTGGTTTCCTGTTTTTGGCTACCATCTTCAACAAGATAACAACTCAGATAGTTAAATAAGACTATCCTGCCTGCATAAGAGAAGGTTGATGGGAGACACAATCACCATCTTTATATATATTTGAATATGTCATAAGGAGGGAGCAGGCTCGTTTACTGCTGCCCCAGAGACTAGGACTCAGACCAATGGCTTCAAATTACAGAAAAGGAGATTCCACCTGAACATTAGGAAGAACTTCCTGATGGTGAGAGCTGTTCAACAGTGGAACTTTCTGCCTCAGAGTGTGGTGGAAGCTCCTTCCTTGTAGGCTTTTAAACAGAGGCTGGGTGGCCATCTGTAAGAAATGCTTTGATTGTGCTTTTCCTGCATGGCAGGGAGCTAGACTAGATGGCCCGTGAGGTCTCTTCCAATTCTATGATTCTATGTCTGTCTTCTCCTCTCCAAGGTAAACATACTCAGCTCACATGGCTTGTTTTCGAGACATTTTACCATCACAGTCACTCACCTCTGAATGTTTTTGTACACATCTTACTTCAAATGTTTTTTTGTTCTCAACTTTCCCTGATATACACATTTTTGTACACAATTTCTAAACTGAGATCACAAAATGCAGAATGTTCTGGTCCCTATTACTAACCTGGAAATTGCAATTCAAGTTGGGTCACTTAAAATTGCAGACCAAACAAAATTCTACAGCAGCCCAACCTCAGGTTTCTCTCTTGCTTCTCACCAGAAGCACAAGAAACAATGAAAACAGGCAAATTCCAATCTGCTGTGTGCATTCAAGATGCCTGTCAACTTACAGCCGACCCCATTAATTTCATCGGGTTTCTTACTGAATAAAGCCTTTGTGGCTGCAAACATATCACTTCACATCCAGTTTCAACATCATTGTGCTATGACAGTTTAGGAATATCTCTTGCTAATACTGCAGATCAGTAGCACTTTCCTATTTTTGGCAGCAATAACAACATTCTTCAAGATCCCAGCTGCTACCATGTATAAACCATGATGTGGGCTGGCATGGCCAGGGTGTGCTCCCTGCCAAGTGTTCAGACATGTTTGCCCCAAACCAAGATCAAAGACAGAGATTAAAAACAGCTGTTTCATATGTTCCCAGTGCTAATGAACAGCACCATGGCAGACTAGGTGCTTGGTTTACAAACATTGCCTAATTCAGCTACAGCTTCTACTATTGGTTTATGGCTAGAACAGGAGCCCCCGGTGGCACAGTGGGTTAAACCCCTGTGCCGGCAGGACCGAAGACCGACAAGTCGCAGGTTCGAATCCGGGGAGAGGTAGGATGAGCTCCCTCTATCAGCTCCAGCTCCCCATTGTGGGGACATGAGAGAAGCTTCCCACAAGGATGGTTAAAAATCAAAACATCCGGGCATCCCCTGGGCAACGTTCTTGCAGATGGCCAATTCTCTCACACCAGAAGCAACTTGCAGTTTCTCAACTCACTCCTCACATGACAAAAAATTGCTAGAACTCAATTTGATACCATTATTTTAGGCATATGTAGAAGAGAAGAAAATTTCATAATCAAATCCCTTCAACCCAAAGGAGCACCATACAGTCTTTATTTAAATCTCTAGATTTAGGACTACAAATCTAATGCTCAACTTTTGGAGCTAAATGATCTTGCAAAAATTGGGGTATCATGTCACACAGTAAAGTTAGTGATGAGCCAAAGCAAAAGAGGAAGCTGCTTCGGGAGCTGCACCTGGAACTCCTCTTTAAATGACATCATCTCTCATTTAATTGCACTGACTCACTGCTATGTCATCCTGGGATTTATAGTTTGGTGAGGCATCAGCCTTCTTTGGCAGAGAAGGCTTAAGATCTTGCAAAACTACATGACTCCGTAGCACTGAACCAAGGTAATTGAAGTGGCATTCTACAGCATAGATGCACCCTGAGGCTTTCATTTCCGTTGCTGGAAGCCTTGGTGTTCTAACACAATTGTTTATAATGAAGGAATTCTAAGGCCCCTTCTACACAGCTGAATAGACTCCCACATTATCTGCTTTGAACTGGAATAAATGGCAATGTGGACTCAGCTAACTCAGTTCAAAACAGATATTGTGGATTATATGGGTTATATGGCTGCGTGGAAGGGCACTAAGCAGCCAGCAACGATAATGTGCACCTTTTTTGGCCAAATGACAAAGGACACAATTTTTGCCACTGCGCATTACATTCAGCAGCAAATATTTTTGGTTTCAATGTTTTGAAAATTGAGTTGTGCATTGAGAATTATATTTCACATATAAGTGACTGCTTTATTGTAGCTATTGACTCCCATTACAATTACTTAACAATAGACTTTGTTGTTGTTGTTGTTGTATGCTTCCAGGTTATTTCCAAACTATGGCAACCCTAAGACGAATCTATCACAGGGTTTTCTAAGCAAGATTTGTTCAGAAGAGGATAATAATAATAATAGTAATAATAGTAATAATAATAATAATAATAAACTTTGTAATGTCGAAGGTGGCGGAGTACAAATAATAAACTTTATTTGTACCTTGCCACCATCTCCCAGAGGGACTCAGGGCAGCTCACAAAGCACTCAAGGGTCAACCACACAAACTACAAAAATTATAAAAAAAACAGTAATATAAAACAATAAACAAACAACATAAATATCACAACTTCACAATGCCCCCTGGATAAAATCAATAAAATACAGTGTTCGCTGCAGATAAAAACAACACTAATCAATCTCAGTCTTATAAAGTGCTTGACAAAAGTCTATAGGTCCTCATGTATATTCATTGAAGGAATCTAAATATTGTCTTCCTAAGGCTGAGAGAGTGTGATTTGTTCAAGGTCACCTAATGGGTTTTTCATGGCAACAACACTATACTGGCTGAAGAAAAGGCTACCTTCTGCAATTCCAGCTGGTACAATTAGACATAAAGCTCTTTAGCACATGGCATGCTGCTATTCTTTTGTTTCCCAGTATCAGCCTTAAACCAGCACAGTGATCATAAATTAATCATGCTTTGATTATTCACAATATTGTTTCACAAAATTGCAAAGTCAAGCACTCTCTGTGAATCCATCAACAGACACAAGACTAATGTTTTCTTGCCCTATAGGAACAAGGTCTATACTACAAGTTACAAAATTAAATGCTTATGTAACTACCAGTACAAGAGAAGCCTGTACTTCAACTGTATGCCTGACTCATAGTAAATGTATTTTGTTTGTGATAATCCTGAATACTTGTAGAATTAACAAAACCCATGCCAAAACCTTTCATATCACCCTCTTTCATCCTGCCTCACCCAACTTTTAAGATTAATAAAGATCAGAACAAACTTGTCTATGCTGCATTTTGTGGTATTGTCTTTTATTTGCTGTTTGCAATGCTTGCATCAACTCATCACATTGTTTAAATAAACAAAACATAAACAGTCATTTTGTGACTTTGAGAAAATGACAGGGCCAGTTCAGGAATCAATGCAATTACTGTATCTCTAGCTAACACAATTCGTATGTACAGAAAATTGACATTTTAATTGTACTATAAAGCACAATTTATTATACCCTCACTAATACTGTATAATTTTCATACTTTTATAATTTTATAAGTGAGATTTCATGGGCTGTTGATTGTACCTATGTCACTGAATTTCTACTTATGCATTGTTGTCTGTATGTGGCACTTGGAGTGCTTCTGGGAGTCCCTTTCGGGATATGGTGGTGGGGTACAAATAAAGGTTATTTTTGTTGTTGTTTAGTGTGTAAAAGGATTCAACCTGAGCTGTCATTCAAAAATCTAACTTCCCAAACTTTGTTTTATACATTCAATACAAAGTAATTACCAATTGTGAAGGGATAGCCAAGTTATATAGCAATTTAATATTTTAAGACCCTGTCTTTAATCCTATAGTGTCCCATTGTTCTTATGGGCTGTGCCCTGCAAAAAGCCTTAATGAACAATCTCATAATGTTCCAGTTGGGCTACTTAAAATAAAAATTCACATAAGTTTTATTGAAAGCAAAATATCAGTAGTCCTTCTTACAACTAGTAAAAGAAATGGTTCTGTGAAGGATAATGTTCAATTTCTCCTTTTATGATAAAACATTTCTATGTGTCAAAATATTCCGTTACAGTTCAAATCATGATTGCCAAGAAAAGTGGCATGGAAGATCTGATAAAAGCTAACCATCACTATAGAATTCTATGTGAATTCATGTCACAAAATAAATCAAGGATGAAGATGAATTTGGCTGTTTTTGTTTGGCTAGTAATCTCTCAAGGTAGATTGTTGTTTGGTTCTTTTGAAGTACTTTTCCTCTTTTAATAACTGCAATGAAAGCGGTTTATTTTAAGTTACTCAAACATGTCAAGTGTCTTTGAAAAGAAATGGGCACAGTAAAACTGGTTGGACATGGTAAACTTTCCAGCACCTTTGAACACACTCTAAAAATCTTCTCATGTCTTCAGGACTGGGTATACTGCATGCCAAAATATTTCCAGCCGAAATATATCTGCAGACAATTATGGCTGCAGCTCTGTGGACAATTACAAGGGAGTGGGTTCCTCTGAATACAGAGAGAAAGACTTATGAGCAAACTTAAAGCCAGATTAGGCTGCAAATGAACAAAGGTTTCAAATCTGAATTATTTTGATGTTGTATCCAGCATTACAGGAAACAATGAGTCAGAGCTAGTGACAACATTACTGACCAAAGGAAAAACAGACAACAGTAGATGTGAAAAGGAAAAAGAAAGGAACGTTAGGTTCACAGGTTGAAGGCAATCCTTGGTAAATTTAATTGATCAGTTATTGTGTTGGGAGTGAAAACTTTGAAAATGACATGACTCATCTACCCAGGAATGTTTTGACCCTGCTTTCATACAAATTTAAAATATCTTTTGTAACACAAAAGTCATATGGTAGATATCTACACTGCTAAATAAGTTGTTTTACAATTGTTATAAATCTTACAACATTACTCAGTTTTTCATAATTCCTACCTTTTTCCTGACACTGGGAATTGTGAATACAATCTGTCTTGAATTAAGCAATCAAAATATTATTTAACTACGAGATCAATTATCTCTGAACATCATATAGAGTCCCATGATTCCCTTCTTTGATCAACTACTTCTGTTTAGGCACCCAATTAAAGCCTGTCCAATAGTAACTGTTCTCCAAACTCAACAGAAAAAATCAGTTATTCATTAGCATCTCCCATGCTCTACTGACCTTTATAACAGGGTAGTTTCTGTCATAATTTCATGGACATGAGTTTTTTCCATCCACTATAAAAAGCCATGAATTGGGATTAGATAAGGGTTGGGTGACAAGATTATCAAGCAGAGAAAATACAAGGTTTCCTGAGGACCTATAGGGCTACTCTGTCCTTAAAAAACAAAATTACCAGGCAAAATTGTCAGCTGTGCTTAGAATTTATAAAGATTAAATGACCCCAAATGCCTTCAGATTGGTTTTCCATTCTAGTATATCCTGGGGAGATTTAGAAGCAGGAATCTAATTGGATTTTATCGGCCCTGTACTGTTAAATGCATGTGGCAGAATTAAAAGTCTCCCTGTCTAAACCCAGGGCTTATACAATTAAAGTGTTTGACTGGGTTTATACAGAACCCAGGACCTGGGGCTAGACCTACCATTAGAGAGAGCGAGGCAGCTGCCTCAGGAGCCAGATGATAGGTGATGAAGGACAGCAGCAATCTCCTGAATCTCACAGTTCTGACCTCTAACAGTAAGGATATTGAACACAGTCTTCTTTGAATTCCTAAACTAGTCAATTTCTCTCAGAGCAATGCTTAGTTAAGGTTCAATTATTTTGTCTTTAATTTCACAGAGTATTTTTGGACTAGTCCTACCAGGGCTAATTTCAAATTTAAAAACAGGTGCCTTGATAATGTACCCATAGAGATGGACTGGCTTAAACTACAACCAAGCAAAGACATTTAAGCAACAACAGAGACCCTTCAAAAGACCTGGCATTGTAATAATGGAAGGGTATGATTGTCTTCCAAGAGTAGAGTCTTGGAAGTAAGTCCATAAGTACCTATTAAGATCAAGTTAGGGAGTATTGCGGGGCTTTGAATACATTTTTGATCAGTTTTAAGGATTTTAACTGTTAATTTTAATTAATACCATTAATGTGTCATTCTATTTAAATGTTTGTATATTTTTGGATTTTAAATTGCATTGAAATGCTTAATGTAAACCATCTTGAGTCTTCTTTGTGGAAAGAAAAAGCGGAGTATAAATAAACATCATCATCAAGTGACTGCTAAGACCTATTCTGGATTCACACAGTCTTTCACACAATGAGGACATAGATATCCAGATGGAAGGCAGACACAACAAGGGTTTGCTTGATGGGCCTTCCTCCACGGACCTCCAGCTACAACGCTCAAATGCCAAGGCTTCCCAGTTGTTGTGTTCATACCACATTTTTTTAAAGATTAGGTTTAAGCCAATCTTTAAATATCTGTTGTTGTCCACTAATATTCCATTTTCTGTTCTTGAGCTGAGAATAAAGTAACTGCTTTTGTAGAGGTGATAGGGCATTTGGACAACATGGCCAGTCCAGGAAAGTTAATGGCGGGGAATCATCACTTCAATGCTTGTCTTTGCTTCTTTCAGAATGCTAGCATTTGTCCACTTGTCTTCCCAGGAGATTTGAAGGATTTTTCGAAGGCAATGCTGATGGAATCATCCCAAAAGTCAAGAGTGGCGATTTTAGACTGTCCATGTTTTGCAGACATACAATAGAGTTGGAAGGACATCTTTATAAACAAGAATCTTGGTCCTCGAACACTCTGCTGCATTCAAACGACGTTGTATTTCAGCATCTATGTCGATTTTTGTAGAGAAGTGGCTGCCTACGTAGTAGAAATGGTCATTGCCAGAAATACCCCATTAAGCTGTATTTCTGGCATTGCAATGATTTGTGCCTTCTGGTAGAGCACTTTGTTTTTTTCAATGTTAAGTGTGAGGGCAAGCTTTTCACATGTTTCTGCAAAGGTGTTTAAAGTGGCTTGTAGGCCTATAAGCATAAACTACAATACAATCAGTATACTGGAGTTTTATAATAGAAGCTGTTGTTACATTACTTTGGGATTTCAAAATATAACATTCCACATTTAAATGGCATCTGGGGGAAAATGAGATAAGCCGATCTCCAAAAGGCACAGCCCAAAAGATGGAGCCTTCTTTTTCTGAATTATACAGGTGTGTGAAATAAACAAGTATCCCAAATAATTAAGTGTGGGGTCGCTCCAAACAAAAAAAAGGTAATATAGCATAATCAGAAACAAATGCCCTCTTACCAATACAGCACAGGAATACTAGCGCTCATTTGTGCACTTAGAAGCTCAACAAGCAATGTAAAGTAAAGCAACTGACCCAGCATTCAGAGGAAAGCTGTGGAGAAAGGGAGAGGGGATGTTCAGTTGCTAAGATGATTGTCACAAACCATCTTTTCTTGCTATTAAGGTGAAAGTATAAATCTGAAAACAATATTTGGTTTTTGTTAACCACTTAAAATATTTGATCTGCCCAGGAGTTAAAAAGCTACCACTTGCTGCTTAGTTCTTTAAAGGTTAAACTTGTTATTCTTCACTATCATTTTCCCAATTCATCCATTTTCAGAGTATGTACCAATTACTTTTGTATCAGTTGCTCCTTTAAACAGTGATAGAAAAGAAGATAGTATATTTTAATGTATTTGTAATGATAGGTTACTGCAGATGCTTGCAAACAAAGCTTCTCGTGTGCATTTATTGAGAATCAGCAAAAAACAAAAACAAAACAAAACAGGCCTCCCTTTTCCCACCTTCTCATCAACAGCCACATCCTGTACAAACAGATAACAGAAAAATGCATCAGAATATTCTCAGAAATATATCCTGTAAGATAAAAAATCAAGACTTGGTGTTAAAATGCCTTTAGAAAAGGGAGCAAGCCCACTCTTGAGTTTGTTCTGGAATCAATATAACTTCTCTCCACATTCACATCTGAAGCAAACCATCAAGTCTAGCTTAACAAGTGCACTCAAAGAAATAAAGAGCACTTTAAATAACGAGAACATGATATAAGTTTATTAGTTTGCTCTTGTTGATATTCCTTGTTTATTCTGCCTTCAGCAAGGAACTCTGACTTTCATAAAACTATTTTTCTATTTGTGTGAAATGCTCACATGACATTTCACATCTCTATAACAAATCAAAGGTAAACATTCTTTTGCTAAACAACAAGACACTTATCTTTCCTCCATTAATAAAAAATATATAAAGTTTATTCCCCCCAAACTTTGCAATAGTTACACCTTTTTTTCGTGAGGGTCCCTCCTCCACATTCTAGCCTTCTTTTCTTGCCTGTCTTAAATAGGATGCACTTGTACCATTCTTCAGAATACTGGCTTAGAGTTCATAAATTAGTATCCTTATACATATTACTTAGTTGCTGCTGGTTGGTTCATTTCTCAAGCAGGAACAACCAAACTAGCAATGAACCGATCAGGATACAAAAGTTGATTGTCACATCTGAACTAAGATTGTTGACTTACTGCTTTTTCCCTCCCATTTGCAATCACCCTTGTGCCCCACCTACATCACTGCAGTCAACAAGCGATGACCAACATGATGTGCCTGCTGGTCATCACGACAATGAGAGCGGGGAATTGAGTGCCATTCTATGTCCCTGGTCTGCACAGGCCCAGAGATTATTTATTTACTCTATTTATACCCTGCCTGAAGAGGGTTCAAGGTGGCTTACATAGAGGTAATTATTCAATGCCTTAAAACATATACAAATCTAAAAATATATAATTAAATTAGATTAAAATTAAATTATGGGAAGGTCAGATAAACACTTCCATCTAGGAAATAGCCCAGCTGGTTACACAGACCCACGGTCTGGTTTGATCCAGATTCTTGGGGAGAATTTGATGGAATTCATGATTTTGGTTAACATGCATCAAAGCCATGTTAACCCGAATCAGCATTGTGCATAATGCAGCCATTACAGAACTGATTCCCCCCTCCCCATTTTTCAGGATAAGGGATCAATAGAGATGTGCCCCTACTTTGTAATAAATAGAAGCATTAATTAAATGCGTGAACCATAGAACTCAGTTAATCAAAGATCTCTATGAACTCAAAAAGTATACATTATTGCCAAAAAGTATACATTATTGCCAAGACCCACAAAACATTTTGCCAGTATCAGATTTCTAACCTATTCAGCCTAGAGATTATTAACCACATAAACTGAGTATCTGCATTTCCAATGCTACCAGTGGAACTTCCGATCCCCAGGTAATAATTGACTAATTTTATCTCAGCAACAATGTGGGCTTTAAAAAACAAGTATGACTTATTATATCAAGGACTATACAAAACAATGGACATAGTCTGTACAAAAATGTTAAAAAGTAAGTTTGGGATGCAAAACTTTAATTTCCAAAACCAGAAACTTCAACAAAAGAGCTCCTTTAAGATTTCCACGAAGCTTTGAAAATGCAAGAGCAGTTTATTAAACCAGGAGGTTGTGATAGCATATGCAACAACTATTAAAGGATAGTAGATTTCTTCTGCTTCCTATTCCCTAGGATTTGATGAAGTCTAATCCATTCCATGAACAAAACTCAGGAAAATAAACATGTCATAGATTTTATAGTCTCGGCAGATATATTTCTTGGCAGACTGTGAGTAACTTTAAGGCCTACATTTGATATCTAGCACGTTCAATCAGTCATATTTGGTAGCATTAAAATTCACTTAAGCTTTATCTTCTTGAAATAAGCCTTTAAGGATAGCAGTCTTTGCAGCTTTGTTCTCACAGGTGCAAAAGATGTACCTATATAGAAAAGATATGAGAAATGCTTGCATACTTCTACCATGTAAAAGAAAAAGGGTTATTATTACATCTGTAGGCTCAGACATTAAAGTTCAAACAATTTTTAAAAAAGATTTGGAATCATCTCAAGCAAAGTTTAGTCTGTGTTCAAAGCCAAACAGAGACAGACTAAGGCCTTATTTCTCTAAACTTTGTCCCCTAGGATAGAACACTAAACTTGGCTGCAATCCCAACAACATTAACATGCCAAAACCATGGGGGGTTTACATCAACCATTCAAGCTCTGCCTGCAGAGTCTCTCCTTCCTCACAAAAACCCTAAAACTGATATTTGCAATCCTGAACAATGTATTACAAGAGCAGTTTGGTATAAGAGGAACCATTGTTAGCATGTATGAAGCATGTGCCTATCATTTCCTCCTTTCAAAAGGATAAATTTGGAAAGGGGGTTGTGGTGTTATATATTTCTGGGATTCTACCAGGCTACAAATCTCAGAATTTTCTGACTTCTTGGCTCTTGGTTGCAATGTCCTTAGAGGTCACCACAGTGCTGTCCTTGTGTTTTCTAGCCTTCTGCATTTTGGAGAGAAACGTATGTGATAGGCACACAAGCCTCTGGACAGGGACAATGACACAAGAGTAAGGCACGGCTTTTGTATCCATCAAAAGTTATTTTATACGGCTTTAGAGAGAAGAATGAGCTCTGATTTGTCAGTAATTCCTCTAAAGATTTAAGAAATAAAATAAATATATGGTTCTCAAGAGCAGTTTGCAAGACAGTACAATAAAATTTTAAAGTAAAGGTAAAGGTTTACCCTTGACATTAAGTCTACGCAAGTCTGAATCTGGTGGATAGTGTTCATCTCCATTTGTAAACCGAATAGCCAGCGTTGTTCATAAACACCTTCAAGGTCATATGGCCAGTATGACTGCATGGAGCACAATTATCTTCCCGCTAAGGTAGTATCTATTGATCTACTTACATTTGCATGTTTTCAAACTGCTAGGCTGGCAGAAGCTGAGGCTTACCCTGCTCTCTGGATTTGAACCACTGAACTTCTGGTCAGCAAGTTCTGCAGTTCAGTCGTTTAACCCACTGTGCCATCAGGTGCTCCTAATATAATTTTACCAAGCACAAATTATAAATGTAAAAGACAGATTAAAAACAATTATTAAAAATGCAATACTTTTAAGTCTGGATAAATAAAATTGAGACAACCTTTCACCTTGAACCAAAAGAAAAGAAAATGAGGCAGAATGTCAGTTTTAAGCCTTTTGAGAGAGAAATTTGTAAGCAAGCTTCCCTCTTTCTTTTTTCAAGTAATGAGAAGCTTTATTAGCTGTGGCAGGGTCCCATGTTCAATCAGATTGCCTGTCCATAAAATTACAACAAAAAGTCAGAACACTATAGAGGTGTAGCATTAAAAAATCAGATTAAAGTCCAACAATAGTTATGTTAACCTCTATCCAGGCGTGCTCAGAATGCAATGAAAGGATTTGCAAGGGGGAGAAAGAGTGCTCTCAATCTTAAGAGTGATTCCTTCCTAGACCTGATGAGCAAACAATCAAAAAGGAAAGAGGTGGCAATGATAGGCTTCAACCACAATGATATTTGTTGGAAATAAAAATATATGGTTCAACAAATTCCTCACTTGTCTGGTTAACAAATTTGTTGTCCAGAAGATGGTAAAGGCAGCAAGAGACTAGCTCTACCTTGGACTCAATTCTAACCAGCAGAGAGGACATACTGGAGTCCTTGGGTGGGAATTACCATATCTTCCTAGGATTTGTTACACAGAAGATAGTTGGAACCAAACATAGTTGGAAACACAGCCTGGACTTTAATAAATTTGATTTCAGTAAGTTTAGAGAACTGTTGAGTGAAATCCCGAAGTCAGAACAGCTCGAAGATTTTGCCTCCCCAAAATTCGGGTGTGACTTATATGTGATGAAATACAGTGGAATTTTCAAGCCATAGGTGGCTGAATTCGTGAATACAGACTCTGTGGGTATGAGGAGCTGGGAGGCATTTATTCAAGGGCTTTTAAATAATCAATTATCATCTTATCATTTAGAACCCAAGTTAGACTTCACGTGAACTCAAAGACAAAGCCTGTTAGTCTGGACCAGTATGCAAATGGATTAAAATAAAATAACAAACCCCATCATTAAACGAGGTGTTCCTCAAAAGTTATTTCAAGATCTAGTTTGGTGTTGTTTTGATTATTAACAAAATTTGGTGTCCTTACAATTGTTTAGATCTCCGCACGAGCATTCCTTTCACTGTGGAAACTAAGAATGCACACTGAACAGAAGAGGGGCTTCTTAGTTACACTGTTATTTGTGTGTATCTGATTTATATATATAATGCTTGTTCTTTTTAAAGAGGGACCCAATGAAGTAGACACAGCAGTAAAGAAAATTAATAGCAGGCTATTTCCCCACATACCAGACAACTATTTAGTGCATTCAAAGAAATTGATTTATTTTTACCACTTGTCAAAGAACCCTTCTGAAAGCACCGTTTAACCCTCTCACAAGAAACAACACAGGTCAAGTTGGCTAAATGCCAAACAGTTAAGAGATCAGCCCATTCTTCCGGCAGACAGATGTAAAATCCCCCAATGGATTTTCTCCATTTTATATAGTGAAACACCTTTTGCATAATGAAAAATCACTTGGGAAACATTCACTTTCACTGCAAAAAGGAGAGATATCCTTCCTTCTACACCTCTCTTTTGACAGAAAGAAGTACTGATGCTATTGGGAAAAGGAAATAACAATTTAATTCAATGGAACCATGAGTACATTTATGAGAGTGAAGATATTCATATTCTGAATGTCAATTTGTCAAAGCACTGCAATCAAATTCTATGCCTGGTGTTTTCTGAAGATTGAGGAAGTGAATCTGAATTCTATCAAAATGATCAATTCTACATCTGTTAAAGTAAAGGCACAAAACTTAGTGATGAAACAAACACTCTACAACAACTTTCAGTCTTTACTATCTTTCAGGAAAAGAAAGATCTGAAACCAAGATCTAGAAATACTACTGATACTCAGAAGATGCAGGATATCTACACCCGGATATATCCATGGAATTATCCTACATGAGTTGACTCATACTGTGCAAGATATTTTCCTCTGTCAACTCTACAAGAATGTATGTGTACATAATGATCTCAGATGAATACTGGGCCACGTCTTAACAATCACTCTTTCATGAATATTCTGAATAATAAATGGCAGGGTGAAACTCGCTCCATATTATCTCATTTATGCAGGGTAGTCATGGTCATCTAGCTCTAGATAGTTCTGAAGGATCAGGATTTGATGCAGAACTTGAGGAGCGCCAAATTATGTTGGCATGTGTTTACTTGCTCATATGAATATTTTCTCCAGAGACATAACACACACATGTCCCACAATGTGGCTACACTCTACATGCATCTAGTCCTTTGGGTTTTGTTTAGTAGCATAAGACTGTCATCAGTCCTGAATGAAGGTTGACAGCTAAGAAAGTAGCCATATAACAGCTTGCATAAAATAATATCAAGAGTACTAATTAAAACAAAAAGGATACTCTAAAAATGAGGTGCCAAATAAATCTCCTCAACCTTTAAAAGCCAGTCTCATTAAACAAAACACTAATGAGAAATGTTCATTGCTTAGTTATGTTTATCTACAAACATGATTGTTTTGTGTTTTCTTGTTGTTTTTCCCCATTGAGTTCCCCATTCTAACGTCTCAAGATACATATCACTTATTCAATTAGTATATACCAAAGCCCTTATATGAGGCCTAACTACCTTAAGAATATCAGATCCTCTCTAATCATGGAAGCTATGCAGACTCTGCTTCAGTCAGTCGTTGAATAGGAGACTGCCCAGGAATAACAGGTGCTAAAGGCTATATTTCAGAGGAAAGAACTGCCAAAATTCCTTGCCTAATAAAACCAGTGCCTTCAAATCAGTAGGTGATTTGAAGGCACATACACACAAAGCCTCTATATCTTTAATGGCTTACATTGATGTAGATAAGAACCCACACACACAAACACACAGAGCTATCAAATATTCGCACTATGAGTTACCCAAGTGGACAGAGTGGGGCAAAGGTCCCATCTATACTGGCCATTTAATGCAGTTCCAAACCAGTATTGAAGAAAGTGGTTTCATTGTACAGATGATTACTGGATGTTGAGATTGAACAATGTTTTAACTAGGAGACACAAATTATTTATGTCTTATTGATCTTGTTATGGTTTTATATTATATGTTAATGTTTTTAAATGGTTTAAATGTTTTAAGGTGTTGGGCATTGAATTGTTGCCTCTGTAAACTGCTTTGAGTTGCCTGCGGGCTGAGAAAGGTGGTATGAAAATATAGTGAATAAATAAATAAATACACAGAAAATCCTGGAACCAGTTTTAGGCCTGGATGGTGATTGTACAAACCAGAGTACTGGTACACATTAAGGGCTCAAATAATATTTTTAATGTGCTATAGATTGCTCCTACATTGCCCTTCCCTCCCCCCCCAAAAAAAATTATCATGCAGAAAGGGTCACACAAATAATGAATACAAAGCCTCAAAATGAGTGGTGATCAAGCTTGGCTTAGGCATCTTCTAATCTGCACGTCTTTATGGAGATAGTAAAATAAAAAATCTTAAGGGTACATACTGAATACCTCTGTTTCTCCCCATCCAACCATACTGTAAAATGCCTAATATATATGTTTTCCCACTCCAGGCAGCTCAGATGCCTTGTTCTGGAAAGCCTACTGTATAGTAATGTATTCAAATGGATTTGGGTTACCTAAAAATCCAACATTTTTAAGTAACCCAAATTAATGCAAAAATTGTAACAGGCGTTGAGACAGATATCTGGCATTTACACTCTCTTCTACAGCTACAAAAAAAAAAATCATTGGAGGCACGTGTGAGATAAAGCCCACAGTAGATAAAGAAAAGAAAACAAGTATTCATGCCCTTTAGAAATTGAACTCTACTGGGAAATGTGAGTGCACATTTCCATTCACAGCAGAGTTGGGTTTCCATCCAAACATCTTTCCTATATCCTGTGGCCTTTGTACTGCTTTAATTGTCCTTTCCTTCATACAGTCAAAGAGCTTTTCCCCTCCCACTCCAGATGTACAGTATTTTGGCTTTTAAAAAAAGTCTTTTGTTCGTATTACAGCTTCTTCCTGCAGCCCTCTGGAGTCAGCCCTATTGAGACATAACATGGATAATAGCAGACTGATTGCACAAAAGCAGACCCAAAAATTACCGGAAGCACAACGAATCTGAGGGCTGATTGGGGAAACAGACCCCTTTTTGCCAACTTAAGAATATCATTCGTGTGGAAAAAAGGACATTTGTGTTGAAAATGAAGATGAGGAGGGACAAAAATCTGCATTTCAAAACCATTTGGAATTCAGAAGGCAGATTTATTTGGTACAGACCGGGCCACAGAAAAATCAATTTGTTAAAAACATGAGATGTCCAAGAAAAAAAGTAAATAGCAAGAAACTACTGGTTTTATGCTGGTCACATCAACTGGTTAAAAATAAACAAGGAAGAATAGATAGTACAACAGCTTCTGCCAACCTAGCAGTTCAAAAACATCCAAATATGAGTGGATCATGGAGCGCTGTTACCTCCAGCAGGAAGGTAACTATGTTCCATGCAGTCATGTCGGCCATATGACCTTCAAGGTGTCTACGGACAACGCCAGCACTTCAGCTTAGAAACAGAGATGAGCACCAATCCCCAGAGTCGGACATGACTAAACGTAATGTCACGGGAAAACCTTTACTGGCTTCGATAAGGTTAATGCATTACTGTTGACAAGTAATCAAAACAAAATCATCACAAGATTGAAGCAACCATTTCTTACTCCAAATCTTGGGAGGTCAAACAAGCAGGGCTTCTATTAGTCAAAATGTATTTGAATCCTACTCAGATTTGCTTGTAGTTTACTAAAGACATTAGTTTAAAAGATTAGTCTTAGGTAACTGAGCCACATATCTAATGAACCGCATTTTCCACTTTAGTCAATACCAGTCTTCTCAAGTGGGTGGTTCAGCCATATGGTAACTTTTAATCTCTCCTTCTAAGATGTTAAAGTGAAAACCACTTGGAAAATGAGAGATAGACAGGAGAGGTCACAAGGCCCTATGATGTACTGCTTTATAACACTTCAAACTGACAAATACTTTTAGAAAGCATAGACACCATTCAGTCAAAATTCATGGGAGGGGACTGAAGAAAGAAATGTGGTCACATTTAAACAACCTGAGAATATGAGTAAGTGTAGCTCACACAGCAAATGAAGCAGGGCTGACTGGAATCAGCAAGAGTCATAAGAGTCACCCTGTTTCTAGGAGATGAGAGCAAAGCAGTTTTTCCAGCAGCTTCCACTTTTATCTTTTGATTACATCTGCCCTCCAGGCATGAACATCCACAGAAGACAAGAGAACATTAGCACAGCTGTGGTCTCCCACGGAACATTTTTAAAAGACAGCACAACTTTACAGAACAGAAGCAAACCAAAGATTTGTGGTTGCTGGTGCCACACAGTTTAAGACTTTCATTTCGTGTTTGTTAAATGATTGCTGCCTTTGATGGGGGCCTCAATAACTGTTCGTTCCCTCGGATGCTTTGAAAATATTTCATTTTACAGTAGAAACCCAAGCTGTGCTGAGCTGAACAAAGGCAATCCATCCAAAATAAAGGTAAAGCTTGGAAATATTATTTTTGAACGATGTCTTCAGAATCCTCAGCCACATAGCTGCTGCCAGGAGACACAGACCAAAGAAAGATAAACCCTTTCCAAGCTCTGTCCAAATGTCATAAATACATACTTGTGAATACATCCCATTCATCAGACTATCAGTCTAAGGCAGGCATGGGTAAACTTAGTAACTTGGGGGCCGCATGCTAGTATTCCCTGCTAAGAGGACTGACAGCCCAGTGATGGAAGGAAGGAAGGGAAAGAGGAAATAAAGAGAGAAGGAAGAAAGGATGAAAGAGAGGAAGCAAGAGAGAGGGAAGGATAAAGGAAAGAGAGAAGGAAGGAAAAACAAAAGAGAGGGAAGGATGAAAGGGTGGGGAAGGAGGAGGGAAGGAAGGAAGTGAAGGAAAAAAGGAAGAGAGAAGAAAGGAAGGACAAAAGGGTGGAAGAGAATGGAGGGAGGGATAAAGAGGGAGGAAGAAAGAGGGAGGGGAGGGAGGAAAGAGAGAAGGAAGGAAAGGCAAAAGGGAAGGAAGGAAGGAAGGAAGGAAGGAAGGAAGGAAGGAAGGAAGGAAGGAAGGAGAAGGAAGGAGAAAGTGGGAAATAAGAGAGGGAGAGAAGGAGGAAGGAAGGAAAGATGGGTGGAAGGGAAAGTGAAAGAAGGAGGGAAGGAAGAAGTAAAGAGAGAAGGAAGGATAGGGTGGTGTGAGATAGGAGGGCTTGAGAAAAGAACCCAAGGGCTGCATCCGCCCCCCAGGCCTGCGTTTGCCGATACCTGGTCTAAGGACAACTGGATTTGATCACTGTCAAATTTACAGCACCAGTCTAGGCATACGTACTAATAAGTACATATGATTCCTCTCACTGTTAAAAATCTTTGTTTTCATTGCTAAGAGTTATCAAATTATCTGTGAAATTTACACATCTATAAAGTCTTGGAACTGAAACGCAAGGCTTGGTGGTAATTTCTTAAGGAGAGTCAATTGCCAAAGCAGCTACGGTAATACCCATTATTAAAATCAGGCTAACTAAAGTACGCAATGCCCTGTTGGTATTTTTATACAAGTACATACTCAATAGGGATAAAATATCAAGTGGGACAAAGTGTATTTAACCTGCTTTTTACAAGTATAATAGAATTTTCAAATTATGCTAGAGAAAACAAAAATTATACTTCAAATAAGTGAAGTATTCTCTGAATGCTAACAGGATTGTCTAGGCTAATTTTAAACAGATAAAAGGGCACTTCAGCAGCTCTTGGGTAACAGACATAAGAGCACATTTAAAGGCTTCATAACTATCAATCTCTATCCATGAAAAAAAAATCCAGGTAATATTATATTAACTTCTCCTTCAAAATGGACAACATAGATCTGAAACAAATTACACTCAGAACAAGACTGATGAAAGCTGATCTATGGCTTATCAATCCATGTATATAGGCTAACTGACTGACGGAGAAGGAACACACATACATCAGCATGTTTACTGCTGTCTAAGTCGACCAATATCAAGGGGTAAGGAGAACTTTTCAACAGGACTCAAGTTGACACTATTAAGCTTTGATAATACTTATTTTTAAGACATGGCATCGTGTACATAAGAAATGTAACAAAAAGGTCAATGTCTTGCTGTGTCATTTAATGCAGGACTGATGAAAAATTGCAGGACGATGTCTACAATGCCTACGTGGAAATGATGCTCTTAGAAACCAATGCATTAGCCAAAAGCAAAATCATTTTCATGCATCATTGTGCTACAAGGTCACGTCATTTGTCCTAAACCGTGAAACAGCACACATAGTAATAGCCATGCTGTGACTTCAATTTATGACTGCACACACTCTTGTAATAATTGCCTTACAAACAATTATTACAAGGAATATAACTGAAGAATTGTTGTACAGCTTGAGGCGCAACTTTAAATGGGAGAAGATGCAAGGGGACACAATGGCTGACATCCTGTTGATTGGTTCCAACTAGATTAGATCCAACCAACCAACCTTTGAATGAAAAGTCAACATATAGATAAATATAAGGATTCATTGGGTATTTCTAGTTAAGACAAAAATAGAATTTAGGCTTCTTTTAATCAAGTCTGACCATTCAAGTGCTATCATTCTTAATTTCCATGACATAGGTGTGCCAATTCTACAGAAATATTCTGCTTACTTCAACTTTACTGTTTTGAACAAAATGAACATTAATTCAAATACTCAACATATGGCCATTTTGTTGATAGGGCCAGGATTGAATAGTTTTAGAAAAATAAGTACTATATCTTTTTTCCCCCTCTGACAACAGTCCTAATTTAAAATAGAATTAATACTAGCATTGAATCATAAGCTAAGACATCTCTAAGTTGTTACATTCCTATGTTTACAATTTGCTTGGAAATACATGCTCAAACAGATAAAAGAAAATACTAATTCTGAATGAATAAAGCTATGGAATCCACCAAATACGAAAAAGTGTAAGAGTCTTAAAATTAATAGAACTTGCAATACTCTGATCCCAAAGATCAAAATCCTTTCTGGGATGAAAGTTACATCTGCTTACTCAGTTACTCTGGTCTCCTTACATTTCCTGCAGTCAAATACAGGTTGCCTCAAGTAGGCAGACATACAGTTTCTGAAGCTATAACAATTTGGAAGCCTGATCTCACAAGGTTAATTAAGCTTTCATGACTGTTTCCTCAATTTTGGGCTTATACCAGTGGTTCTCAACCTGAGGGTCCCCAGCTGTGGCCTACAACTCCCAGAAATCCCAGCCAGTTTACCAGCTGTTAGGATTTCTGGGAGTTGAAGGCCAAAACATCTGGGGACCCACAGGTTGAGAGCCACTGGCTTAGATGATTTTCTCAATCACTGACTCCACCATTCTAGTGAATACCTCATGATATTTTGTCTGTAGTCTTCACATTAGGTAGGCAACAGGCCTGTCACCATGTTAACGGTAAGTTAAGTGTGCACCTACATCTCAAGCAGTCCAGGGCCTAAGGGGGCTAGTAAAATCAATTTTGAAAGGATCACCTGTTTTATGCTGAGGAATTCTTTTTCAAAAGTGGATACTTTTCTAATCTCTATTTGGTAGGGGGAATAACCTCCAGAGACATAATGGTCCCTAGAGAATTGGGAGGGAGATTGAAACAAAAAATACTGGTAGGGTGGCATTTGGTCCAGCAGGGGCATGTGTAGCTTCCAAAACAGCAGAGGTTGTCCACCTCAGCATTACGTTCCTCATGATAAAGTCCCTTTTTATAAGAATGCCACTATCTACCCAGCAGGCAGTCTTTCTCCAGGATGGGAGAATATATACGCATGAACAAGACTTGTGGCACAATCTGACACAGAAAAGCTCCATTCTAGGGGATCGTTTCTTACTTCAAGAGTAACACTCCTTCCTATCATAAGACTATGGGTGCATCTACACTGTAAAATTAATGCAGTTTGACACAACTTTAACTGCCATGGCTCAATACAATGGAATCCTAGGGGTGAGGATTCCATAGTACCCTTTAGCAGAGAATGCTAAAGATCTTGTGAAGCTGCAAGTCCCATGACTGCATTGCATTAAAGCATGACAGTTGAAGTGGTGTCAAACTGCATTAATTATACAGTGTAGATGCCCCATGTTCTACCTAATAACACAGAATGTATTATGAGTAGGATCTCGCTATACCAAAGATAGACAAAGCGCAGCCCTCCATAGTCCATTGAACTACATATGGCAGTTCTTACAGCCCCTGAAGACATACTTTCTCACACACAACACATAAAAAGTCCAATGTGCCAAATAAAAGATAATAGCTGTCCATTCAACAACATTTGGGGCACGTGCCCCACCTCCAACCCACAGTTGCATACATATTTGCCATTCTTACAGTCTGGCTGCTAAGATATAACAAGTTATAGACCTATGCTACTTCTGAACAAGCTGCTCTCTTATTCTTATCTAAGCATACCACAGGCTACATGCTAATGTTGTAACATCATCACACCAGAATTTCACTCCCAAATAATTCTAATTCTTGTAAACAGAAGATCATTTTACATTTAGACTCTCAAAAGAATCCTGTGCTTTGCACTCAGCCAATTACCACATTTCATACAAAGCATTTTAGTCTCATACAACTTGATGCCCAGGCAGGATTTCAGGGTCACAAGCCCAGCAGTTATTAAAAGAAATGAAGCACACAGCTCTCTAATTTTTGAGATGTTACTTTACTTAGTTCAGTCCTTTATGGGAGTGGGGTTTCCTTTTGAAAATAAATGGGATTTTAAACCACAAAATTGCTTATAATCCACAATACATAAAGTTGCCAGCAATGTAGCTTTTCCAGCAAAATTGCAAAGGAGAAAACATAAACAAGAGTTGTGGTACATTCTAGGAATCCCTCGCACTGGAGAAATCCTATTGACTTCAGTGAGACTACCTGTAAAGTAAATAGAATTATAGTTTCTGGAAAGGTGCTGTTTTTAGCAAATGCACACACCCAATGACAGCATATTGCAAATGATTAACAATAGTAATCATCCATGATATTATTATTGGCATTACATTAATCTGTAATTAATTGCATGAGATGAGGGTAGGTAAAGTATTTTCCTCGCGTATGAAATACTAAAAATGAAGAGTGTTGTTTCATCCAGCATGAAAGAAAAATGTTTCAAGTTGAACATCTGGAAGCATTCTTTAAATATATAAAGTTTCAAAACTCATCTTTTTTATTTCCACCCAAGAGATCCTCCTTTGACACTCAGGTCCTATTAATATTTCGAAACTGTGACTGAAACAAATAATAAAGCAATTTCCCCATATCTTCTCAGTGCTTTATAGTCATGGAGGACAGATTTGGAAAGCTGGATCTACCAAAAGTATTAACCCTATTCAGATGTTACAGGAACCATGAAGGCAACACAGCTACCACATGTCCGCCCTCCACAGGCATATGGCTTTTCTCACACTCAGAAAATTAATCTCTGTAGCCTTATCCATCCAAGAAGACAACCTATGCAATTTACAAGTCTAATCTTCCAAGGTTCTCCAAGTCAGATGGGATATCTACACATAAATATTAAAGTTCCTCAGACCAAAATATTACCCTCATTAGTGAAGAAGTCAGAAGGAGTCAAAAGTATGTTGTGAGTTAGAATGTGCAAAGCTGTTACCATTCCCCTACTGTAATGATTTCAGCACTGGACTATTACTCCAAAGACCTGAGTTCAAAGCCTTACTCAGTCATAAAAACTCATTGGGTGACTTTGAATAATGTGATTGTTGTTGTTTTGATGTTTGTTGTATATTTTGTTATAATGTTGTTTAAAATTGATGTTTTCCATTCTAATGTGCTACCTTTTAAACTCTGTTGATTGCGCTTGGCCCCATGTAAGCCGCCTGAGTTCCTTTGGGGAGATGCGGGGTATAAACATTCGTATTATTATTGGGCAAGTTACATTCTTTTAGCCTCAGATGAAGACAAATGTAAACCATGGTCTGAACATATCTCACCAAGAAAACAATGTAATAGGTTCATTTTAGATAAAGGTTTTCCCGTGACATTAAGTCTAGTTATGTCTGCCTCTGGGGGTTGGTACTCATCTCCATTTCTAAACCAAAGAGCTGGCGTTGTTCATAGACACCTCCAAGGTCATGCGGCCGACATGACTGTATGGAGCGCTGTTACCTTCCCACAGGAGCAACACTTATTGATCTAGTATTATAACAACAACAACACTGTATTTGTATCCCTATCTCCCCAAAGGGACTCAGGACAGATTCCAGCATATACAAACACAAGGCAAACATTCAATGCCTTGAAACAATGAAACACAGATACACACAGATAAAGATAAAGGCTTCCCCTTCATCTCCTGCTCTGAAGGGTGGTACTCATCTCCACTTCTAAGCTTAAGAAGACACCTCAAAGGTCATGTGGCCAGCATGACTGCATGGAGCACCGTTTACCTTCCTGCCCATTGATCTACTCACATTGTATGTTTTCGAACTGCTAGGTTGGCAGAAGCTAATCGCAAGAGCTCACTTTGTTCTCTGGATTCGAACCGCTGACCTTTTGGTCAGCAAGTTCAGAAGCTTAGTGGTTTAGCCTGCTGTGCCACCGGAGGCTCCTTCATCTTATGCTAGCAACAAATCAGAAACAACTTGAGGGCACACAAATAGTATGCACTGTATACAGTTTATGGGTTATTATTATTTTTCCCCTAATGCATTAATTTGGTTAATATATTTCCTCTAGTTTCACTGAGAAAAAAAATGCCAGTAATCCCTTCAATAACACATATGCAAAGATGACTTATACACCTGATATTTATATTTTTGCACAAATCAGTTTATACACAATACTTCTTTACAATGAAATGTGGATTGTTGCACAATATATCATTCTTCTTCCTCCATTATAGTGTAGATACTCTGAATTTAGCACATTTAGGTCCAAGTGAGAATGACAACATTAATCCAATTTAAAAACAAACCAAAATCATCCACAAAGAGGACTCTATTCAGGCTCATTATGGAAATGATAGAAGCTCCCTTTCTAGCTGCAGATCCCCTAATTTTGACTGAGCCCATGGTAACCTTGCAAAACAAGCTTATTTGGGAGGAGGGGAAGAAGAGTTTAAGAGCTATTCAGCATATCCCCCTGTCCAATACACCATGCATTTTTAATCACAAGCTTTCAAGGGAACTGTATTGAAGATGTGTTCTCTGGGGATGTACAGGTGAGGACAGAGTTTCAAAGCAATCAAGTTTCACTAGGTTTACATTGATATATAGATTCACACTTCAGTATTACATCATGGCAAAAACAAATCATAGCAATTACAAATATATCCAGAGAAAATATGTGGTTCTTCATGTGTTGTAATGTTCATAATTAATAACACTAATACTCTATATCTGCCATTATCTAGCAAATACAAACTCTTTATTTTTTGAGACTGGACTATAGAAAAGCAGTAATTAGTTAGATATTCTAAGTCTGGATCAATACTGTCATATAATGCACTTTGCAACTACATTATATGGTCAGTGCAGACCCACATAATGCAATTTAACTGCAAAAATGGGTCTAAAAACTGAATTAGATGGCAATTTCTAGACCTCGTTTTTCTGATAAACATAATGTCTCCTCACTGGTACATTCATCCAATTACTGAAGCACAAAGGAACAAGCAAAAACCCTATCATAAGAACTGAACTTGGTAGTGGCGGAGTTGCCAAAGAAGGCAAAGAGCTGACATTATTTTAAAAAAGAATAGCTGTATTGGCAGAATCTTCTCCCCATATTACTGAATAATTCCAAGCAGCAGTGACACAGTAGAAGAAGTAGGCTTAAACTGTGTCTACTGGCAAAGAAAGCATTGTCTGGAAGGAAATCAGTGAATGTGGAACCTTTCTTCCGCTTTTGTCCTGTGTGTTTCTCCTCCAGTTTTAAAAAATCTGACCACCTTCTAATTTTTACACACACTGTGCTGTTCCAAACAGCTACACGGTTGTCAGATTTTAGTAACTGCATTATACCAATGGGGAAGTAATACCAAGCAAGGTGCTGCACCTAGATACATAAAATATTATGTTCTCTTCTCCAAAGGGTCTACAATAATTTCCAAGCAAAGAAAGCTAGTCCTAAAGAAAAAACTAAACTATGCTACAATACATCCAGAGCTTCAACCAGTCTGTCATTGTTTATTTCAAGCAGAAACATGAATTCAAGTGAACAACTCTAGGAAAAGAAAAGTGGAAAAAGACAAGAAAAAAAATTTCTGCTAAAACTGTACTCCTTCTAAGAACATTCACAGTGTCACTGAAAATTAACCACATTCAAAAATGAGTAAAGATACAACAAAGCCAGCGCAGTATAGTGACTTGAGTACTGGATTATTCTGGAGACTAGGATTCAATCCCCATTGAGTCATGGTAACCCACTGGGCTACTCACACAGCCTCAGAGGAGCGAAAATTCAAATCCTCTCAAAACAAATCTTGCCAAGAAATCCTCATGATAGGTTTGCCTTAGGATCACCTTAAGTCAGAAACAACCTGAAGGCACACAACAACACAAGGGTTTTGAATGATTCTCATTCAAAAAAAAAACTGGTTATACTCATTCCAAAACACATCCTTAAAGAAGGCCATTTTATCCCCTAATTTAAAACAGAGAATTCTGAGCAATTAAGATCTTGTTAATCAAGAACTTCCTACTCATAAAATTTCATGAATACCAAAAAAACTGAACTAAAAGAATATTCACCGCCTTTCATTGCTGTATATCACTCATCAAAACCATATTTGTCTAGTATCAATTATGATTTGTAGGACAACACTAAACCTGATATCATGGAAATGGACTGCTCATCATGCAACTGAAGTTTCACTTCCCTTCATAAACCCATCCCACACATAACCAGAACTGCTCCAGAGGGTTTATGAAATTTCTGGTGCAGGTATGGGAAGAATATGATAGGTTGCAGAAGGAATTCTATTTAAAATTCCAATTATGTAAGGCCATCACTGGATAAAGGCCTTAGGTACTGACACTACTAAAAATCAGTTGAATGTGTTAATGCTGGCAAGCTTTAGAATAAAATAATGAAACTGATAGACACTTCTTTGGGTGGAAAGAACAAACACTGTGTTGCGGTTAAACTATGTTGTGGGAAAGCAAAAAATCACCTATGAACCACAGCATACAGTAAACAAAACCAGCATCAAAGTTCCTATCTCTAGTCTCTAGATCAGGGTCCTCAAACTTTTTAAACAGAGGGCCAGGTCACAGTCCCTCAAACTGTTGGAGGGCCGGATTATAATTTGAAATAAAACATGAATGAATTCCTATGCACACTGCACATATCTTATTTGCACTGCAAAAATCATTTTAAAACAATGCAATAATTAAAATGAAGAACAATTTAAACAAATATAAACTTATTGATATTTCAATGGGAAGTGTGGGCCTGCTTTTGCTGATTAGATAGGATTGTTGTTGTTGTTATGTGCTTTCAAGTCGTTTCAGACTTAGGTTGCCCCTGAGCGAGGGCCAGGTAAATGACCTTGGAGGGCCATATCCGGCCCCTGGGTCTTAGTTTGAGGAGCCCTGCTCTAGATAAAAGCAGACTGTGAAGAGTCAAATGTGTGTTACAAAACAAAGGAAGAGTACAGTCTGCTGCTATTTGCATCAGCTCCAAATGGCATTCTGGTATTCCAGCACCAAGTGTCGCCTTGCTATATAACAATCACAGGGGTCACAATCATTGCTGTAAGTTCCTGATTGTGGGCTTTCTATGGCCACCTGGTCCACCACTAGAAAGAAAAACCTGGACCAAAGAAGCATCTGGCCTAACCCAGCAAGAATCTTTTCATCTCCAATTATTATGATGAATCATTCTATGAAGTAAAAAAAAATGGTGAAGCTATTTGCTATTCTTGCTGTGGAAGGATTCCACTTCTCCTCAGCTCCATCCAGAAAAGGTTCCAATCTGTCAAGTATTTAGTGCTTCCTAAATACACATTTTGGGTTTCTTTATTTTATTTTAATCCTCTAGAGTGCACATTAATCAATCAATACTGACCAAATATCCCTGCTTCAATATTAAACTTAACTTGACTCCCTGAACATGTTTGTACAAGTTTGTGAGTGGTTGGAAAACTCCCACTTCAAACTTGGTGTCAAGCAGATTTTAAAGGATTATAAGTATGACCAATTAAACTTTAGGGTCACTGAAATAATTTGAGAAATCATCAACATCAGCTCCATTCACACTAGGGAAACTTTCAGAATACCCACTGAAAAGCAACCCTGTTTCAAGGGTCCTGTTGAGCTCTAACTGTATCATTGTCTTCTTGTCAATAGAGCAAACATGAGTTAAAAGGGCTAACAGGAAAAAAAACCTGAAAATAAATATATTCAAGAGTAGCTGGGAAGATGTTGCAATGACTGAACCAGATGTATCCATTCTATATGAACATGATGATCAGCAATGACCCATTTCTTCCCCCTACCAGCAGAGCCTGTCAATGAGTGACTAGAAATCCCATGCAAATTAGGTGATCAGCAAAATAGAGATAGGTTGTATGTGCAAATCCCTTTGACAATAAAAACAAGAAAATAACATGTCAATGGTATACGGTTTGTTTGGTTTTTTTTAAAAAAAAAAATAGCATACTAAAAGGCCAAAAATTCCATGTTTATGTTGTGTGAGGGCAGGGAACATTTCTAACCACATTTCAAAATTTAGGATCCTATAGACCACGGATATCGGTTCTATAGATCACAGATACCAATGACGAGAGTCTTCACCTGGTGAGATTAACCAACCTCAATGTTCCTGGATGATAAGGCTCACCAGCAGAAGGCAAAATAACAAATTTATTCAATCTACAGTAGGGATGCAAGTACAGCAACGGGTGCCCAAAATGTACACGCATAAAGGTATCATGAGAAATAACCATTTCATACAGCAAAAACTTCCACAGGCAAGCGTTGTCAGAGTTTGAGCTTTCCTCCTTGGTCTCTGACTGGTGGAGTGCTGGGGGGCAGCTGGTACTGCCTTTGCTTGTGATTGGCTGGGAGGTGTGCTTAGGCCGGTTCAAGCTGTGATTGATACAGGTCCCAATGACAGTCGTGGCTTCCCTCTCAGTTAGGCCGGGCAATCCCAGGGCTGCCAGCTGCCTTTGGGCTGAGAGGGGCCCACTGGAAGTCCAGTCCATATTTGGTGGGCTAATGCCCACAGCAGAGGTCCAGAGAACACACAGGACAGGATTATGTGAACGTTAAGTCCAGTTTTCCTGTGAACAATGAGTGTTTATCTTTGCTCTCCACTCTCAGACTGGACAGACAATGGGATGGTTCTAAGATGTCTGTTCAGGACCATCAAGCAGAGTTCTCTTTGTATAATATCCTAGGTAGTTGATGGTCCGGATCTCCCGAGGAAGATGTAAATGAAATCATAAGTCACTCAGGAAGGTTTATTCCTTTCTGCTGCACCCCTGACCGATCTAGTTAGGGGTGCATTCCTGAGTCACTGACTCTGTCCTGGTCTGGGCAGAGGTGGTGAAACGGTTCATATCATTTGCCTTATGTTAAAAATATATTCAAGAATAAATATAGCTCATAGACAATGTGGTAGAAGAGGGGGTGCAGGGGTATGAAAGTCCTGGAACTGTGGCATATTGTTTATGCAGTTTGTATGAGATTATGTCTTCTCCTTTTGAATTTCTCCCCTTTCCAATGTGCGCATTAGAGGATTAGCGAAGGTGCAGATAAGCACAGAAGAATAGGATGAGAAAATGTCAAGGAATTGATTTTAAGGGATACTTTGGGTGCAAAAAGATACAATCATTCAGGGAACTGGATACTTAGTTGCAAAGGTTCAGGGAATGGTAAAGACTGTTCTAGGGAGGGTTGAGAAATGCATTGGTTTGAATCAGTGCATATCTTGGGGTTTTAAACAAAAGGAAGCTATAGTTTTGGGAAGCAGTCATCAGAAGTGTTTGGGCTGCTGTCGGTCTGTTGAAGATTGAGGAGAATCTCATCTAAGGGGGAATAACGCCTTCTCATTCATCTTGACGGCCTGTCCTTGGGAAACTGCAATTCTCACGGAGTGGGGTGCCATGTTCAACAATAATACTAGCAGTTTAGCAGGCACGTTTGAAAAAATCTGCAGGGTAACACAGAGAAATGTCATATTTACATAATTTAGAGGCTAAATGTTTAGTCCAAAGTTCGGAAACCTAGCAAATAATTCAGATTTTTTTTTCTTGTAGAGGAAAGTACTCTGCTTCAGGCCATGTTATAACCAAGAGTAACATCAAAGAATGTGGCTCCAAGTTGAACCTTGCTTTCATTCTAGATTGCCATCCAAATTGCAGGTTCAATGTAACATATGATAAAAATTCTGATATTAAATCAGCTAATTGCATTTCCCTTGTTCACCTTAAATCCATTCCCTAGTTACAGATTTCCATGTAGATTGGAAACACTTCAGCAGTCCCTCAGCAGAGAGCAAATGTATTTTTCATTGTTTTAACAAGCTGGAGGAGGGAATCCTCTCTTGCTGATACAGCAAGGAAAATGAAACAAAGGAAATTCAACTCTCTTACATATATTTTGGACACTGCATTTTAAGACCACCTACTCCTCTAGCTCCAACAGCAATCTATTGCTGGAAGGAACTATCCTTTTCTGAATCAGTGCCTCCTGTTGGCCACTAGAATTTCAAAGCGTTAGTTGCTAACTTGCCAAGCAAAATCCTACATTAACATGAAAAAGAAGAAAAGAGGAGGAGTGGAAGACAAAAATGCTTTCACTGGCTACCGCCTCTAACCCAGGAATCCCAAAACACTTTTTAAAAAGCCATTTATGATCTAAGCTTCAAGTCATTTCTCAAGAAAAGAGAAAGAGCGGGCCTTGTTTCCCTGTGAAATACAGAAAGTTGAAACACAGCGAAGTCAATGATCCATCTCAGAACATGCCAAGAAACCCATACATTCAAATTTACTAAAATGGGATCATGTGCCACTACAGCACTTGCAGTTCACAACTAAAAACCAGTTAATTTCCTTTAAAGCAGTATCTGCTGTTTCCTGATGAACACACACACAAAGTAGACCAAAGCACTTCTCATTCAAATACTTCCAAGTTCCACAATGAAGAAGCATTTTGCCAAGCTACACCTATGCAGAAACTAAATCCTACCATGCACACATGTATGAAGAAAAAAAAAACTCTACAGACACAAAAGAGTTAGGCAAGCGTCTCTTTAGTGTAACACCCAGGACATGTGATGGTGTGAAGCCAAGCCCACCTGTCTAATGTCAGTAAGACATTGTTGTACAGAACATGCCTATCTAGTTGTTGTCATTCCAAACATCCTTCAATGGGCATATTGCCAAAAAAAAAAAAAAAGAAAAGAAAAGAAAAGAAGAAGGGCAGTGCACAGAATACCTGAAACAGTTCATTATTACACACATATATATTCAACTCAAATTGAAGGGTGCTGCAGTCAGCTGCCAGGGGTGTGAAACATGCACACACAGAAGGCATTTATAAAGAGAGAAACCCTTTTGGTGCATACAGCTGCAAAAAGCCCCTTTAAAGCTGCAATTCACAATACTGCCAAGCAACAAAGCTTCTTAAACTAATACATACGTTTCCCAGGGGAGGGTTCCATTTCCCAGCTATATTTAATTAATTGTATGCTACGTTTTTGAATCACAAAAATAACTTGTATGGGTGGCCTTTTTTTCAAGTAATGGTGCAATAAAACTAAGGATATATAAAGATACAGCAGTATTTCAAGAACCCACCCCAGGAAGTAACAATCAAAGCCAATCCCTTCTAACACACTGTACTATTGAAAAGCACAGCAAATTCCTGACGATCTGGAAATGCTTTCCCCTTCCACACCCAAGCATGTAGCATGAGTGCCTGCATTTGCAAGTTAAGACGGAAAGATACACAGAAATGCATTACGTTCATGCCTTAAAAAAAACAAAAAAAGACCTTACCTTTGACTTGAGTGTCATATTCAGCTATGATTTCCTTATCCTTTTTGAATTTAGCTGGCGACGTCATGTTTTCTTTCCCCTCCAAAACAAGATTATCCTCCAAACAAATCCTCCAGACTACAAGGAATAAATGCAATTCACGTTCCTCCCCCCCAAACCCGGATCACTTGCTTGAGCTCGCCTTCCCTCGGCAGCAATCAGTCCATGGAGAGAGGGTGTGAGATGGTGTGTGCATGAGCAGCAGTGACATGCAGATGTGAAGAGCTCAGCGGACAGAAAAGGCAGCAGTTTGGATTCCCTGCACCAAAACCCTTAGCAGCAGTGGTGGCGGCAACGGTGGCGGCAGCAGCAGCATCAGACTAGAGAAGATCTGCAGCCCCCAAAGGCTTTTTCTGATTGCTAACATTAATAGCACAGCCAGGGAGTGGAAGTCCTTCTGCGCAACAACATGTTGTGTGTGGGCTTGACTTGCTGCTTTTTTTTAGATAGCGTCAGAGATGATGTAAATTAAATCCCAAATGACAGGAGAGATGAAAGCTCCAAAGTCACTTTCTTCCGTTCAAGTGCCTGTAAATTGAAATACGCATTTGATTGTCAAGCGGTCACAAAGACATTTAAAAATGCATCTGAAAGACAGGAGTGTAACATACCAACGCAATTATTTAAAGTAAACCATTTTTCTTAAAGCATCAGTTACAGAAGGACTGAAGAAAAGGTAGAATACCTAAAATCCAGGTAGATTGGAGGACGAGGAACAGCGGAAATACCATTAGAGCAAGCCAAACCCAAGAGCATTAGGAGAAGGAGGGACAAAGGAACACTCCACCTTAAAAAAACCAATTTATTTAAACTACGCAAGGAGGAAAACAACAAGGGAGAAAGCAACACGATATGCTAAAAGGAGAAGTCAGACTCAAATCCTCAAATTACTTGAACTACAGGGGCTCTCCAATGAATCCACAAGCCATTGTATAAACAAGACTAATCCCCTTTGGTGTAGCTAAAGCTAGAGCCCTTGGTTCAGCCAAGAGAGCAGATTTAGGTATTTCTGTAATGTATGATTGTTAAAATTTATAGAGATTTGACTCCATCAAAATGCAAAAGCAAGGAGATGTTGGGGAGGGGGGGGTGCATCTGCTGTAGACATCAAAGCCCATTTGGAGCCAAAGGAAATGCGACTCGATATATGCAAGACAAACACAAGTTTCTCAGCAGGGGGAAGGTGGAGAACAACTTTTCCTGCCCTTTTTGGATTACAAGCTACTATTGGAGACAAATGTTAAAAGGAGGAGGTAGGAGAAACAAGAGACCTGGACTCACATCCAAAGGCTGAAACAATGTGGCCAGCAGAGACAGGAAACGGTAAAGGCTAACAAAGTCAAGTCTGAAGCACTAGATGAAAACACAAAGAAAAAATACAGCAGGCTCCAAAGTACTTGAAGCATATTTCTGGGCACCACACATCCTACTGATGAGCAGTGAAGCTATCCTGATAATGTGTTTAAAGACCTCCCTCAAAACACATGGCAGAGGAATCACTACATTTCTTAGATGTCATGTAGACCAAACCCACTCAAACAGACCCTTGCAAACTATTTAAACCAGAAGGCAAATGCAACATTTATGCTGGATACTTTACTATACATAGCATTAGGGACCTCATCAAACTAGAGAATGAATCCACTTTAAATCCAGCTTCTGCCTCCTGCAGAATTCTGGGGTTTGTAGTTTAATGAGCCTCTTTAAAGCTTCTCCCTAAACTACAAATCCCAGAATTTTGCAGGATGCAGCAACAGGGTTTAAAGTAGATTCATTCTCTAGTGTGATGAGGTCCCAGGGCTCCACAATTTGTGGTGCACCATCCTGGATAATAATCATGTTTTAAGTTCATTTGCTACACAGATGGGTGACAAAAAAATTGGGAAATCCCGATCCCAATTAAACAGTGCCATCACCCATCCTTGGAGCTTTGGGGGCAGGACGTAAAGGATGACTTTCAGAATCTCCCGGTGGCGATGCTGGCTGAAAGATTCTGAGTTGCCAAAAAAAAAAAAAAAAACCTTTTCAAGTTCTGTTTATAGTTTGTTGCTTCATAATCCATTCTTTGCAGTCCAAAACTAAACAGGATGGTGTACCAAGACTTGGGTGGACCATCATACCAGAGCGGTAGACTCAATTGAACTTGGTGTGTCACTATATGACAGATTCTTGATCGATAGGAAATTTAAAGTCCAGCCTAGTCTTCTGGTTGCAGAAAAAGATGTTAAATAGCGTTGGAAAAGGGTACATAGTCCTGGGAGACAGGTGAGTATCGTATATTTCTGCCTGGAAAGCAACAGGAGGGAGCCACGGTTGTGTCAACTATGCACCCATGAGGGAGAGCATCACACCACAGGAAGCAAGGAATTACTCATCAAGCAATAATATGCAAACTGTAGTTTTAAAAAAGGAGGAGAAAAAAACAGGCAAGGTTCATTTCCTGGGAAGAAAAATATTAGCGTCTGGTGAGGGATCTCCAAGATACTTCATCTATGTGTGTAAATGGTATGATAAAATAAATGACCCCTGGTGGTGCAGTGGGTTAAACTGCTGAGCTGTTGAACTTGTTGACTGAAAGGTCAGCGGTTCAAATGCGAGGAGCAGAGTGAGCTCCCACTGTTAGCCCAGCTTCTGCTAACCTAACAGTTCGAAAACATGCAAATGTGAGTAGATTCATAAGTACCGCTAAGGTAGGAAGGTAACGGTGCTCTATGCAGTCATGCTGGCCACATGACCTTGGAGGCATCTATGGACAACACCGACTCTTCAGCTTAGAAATAAAGATGAGCACCACCCCCAGAGTCGGACGCAACTAGACTTAATGTCAAAAGGAAACCTTTACTTAAAATACAGGTATTTCAAAATCTTTAAAAATCCCAGTACTTCAAGTATTTGTGTAAGGTGTACTCAACTTATGTCATCATTGCAGTTTATTGATATAGATATTGCTTTACAGTAAAAACAACCAAAAACAGTGGCTCTTGCCAAAGACATACAAAAAAATACACTTAATAAAAGGTATTTCAAAATCTTTTTTTAAAAAAAAATCCAAAGTACAGATTGGGCCAAAAGTCATAAGGGGGGTGTCAATATTTAATAACTCCTTTGTTTTCTTTTTCTAATTTACAATACCATCACATCATATACAATATATATACCCATATCTTCTTTCTAAGCTATTTTCCCAAGGAAGGGTTGGCATTGTGACTGTCATTTCCACAATGCTTTGTTTTGGGCATTCTCAGGTCTCAGCATGCATGTCTTCATTGACAATGTCCATCCATCATTCATATATGCCAAAATATCTTCCTTCGTTCATGGCTTGATGGCTCCAGATCAGGTGTTTTGGACTTCAACTCATGCAAGTAACTGCCTCAGGCTCCTTCCTTTTCCCCCTCAGCTGCTTAACTTTGACTGCAATGGCTCAATGCTATCGAGTTCTGGGAGCTGTAGTTTTACAAGGTCTTCATGGCCTTGTCTATCAAATAGTGATGGTGTCTCACCAAACTACAATTCCCATGATTCCATAGCATTGAGCCTTGGCAGTTAAATTGGGGTCAAACACCATTAATTCTACAGAGTAGATCAGGTATAGGCAAACCTGGGCCCTCCCTGCAGGGTTTTTGGACTTCAACTCCCACAATTCCTAACAGCTTCAGGCCTTTTCCTACTATCTGTGTATTTGTTCCACATGCAAGCCTGGGCAAACCTGGGCTCTCTAGGTTTTTGGACTTCAACTCCCACCATTCCTAACAGCCTCAGGCCCCTTCCTTTTCCTCCTCAGCAACTTAAGTGGAAGGAAGGGGCCTGAGGCTGTTAGGAATGGTGGGAGTTGAAGTCCAAAACACCTGGAGGGAGGAGGGCCCAAGTTTGCCCATACCTGCTCTAGATCAAGCTCGGTACACATACTCTTCATGATCCAAATTAAAGGGAAAGAACAGGAATAAAACAGATTGGCTGATATTAGGTGAAGTGGCCCTCTGTGATGTGAATGGGAAAGAAAGGGGGCAAAGCGGATGGGCGGCTGCTAGTTGACAAGTATATGGGAAGAAGGAAAGAAAGACAAAGAAGGGAAAAGAAGGAAGGAAAGGAGGTGGGAAAGAATACAAAAAGGAAAGGAAAGAAAGGTATGCAGGGAGGAAAGAGAAAGAATGGAAGAGAAAAAAGGGAAGAAAAGGCGGAAAGGAAAGGAGGAGGAAAAAGAAGGGAAGGAAGGATGAGAAAGGAAAGACGAAAAGGTATGAGGGCAGGGAAGAGAAAGGAAGGGATGAAGGACGAAAAATGGGGGAAAGGCTGGGAACTTGTGTGAGGGAAAGCAAGGGAAAGAAAGAGGAGAGGGAGGAAAAGAGGAGGAAAAAGAAGGGAAGGAAGGAAAAGAAAGGATAGAGAAAAAGATATGAGGGCAAGGAAATGAAAGGAAAGGATGAAGAAAAAGTTGCAAGGGAATGCAAGGGAAAGAAAGAGGAGAGGGAGAAAAAGGGGGAAGGAAGAGAAAGGAAAGAGGAAAGGGTATGAGGGGAGGAAGGAAGAGAGAGGAAGGAAGAAAAGAATGGAAATAATGGGGGAAGCTGTGTGAGGAAAAGCAAGGGAAGGAAAGAGAAGGAGAGGGAGGAAGAAAAGAAAGGGAAAGAAGGGAAAAGGAAAGAAAGAAAGGGGGAATGTATATAAGGGAAAGCAAAGGGGGAAGGAAAGGAAAGGAAGGAAGAAGGGGGAAATGTAAAGGCAGAAGGTGAGAAAGAGCCACAAACAAACTCCCCTCCCCTCCCAAAAAGAAGTTTCAAAAAGTTAGGAAAACACCAGGCGCCTTGGGGACTTCTTCTGTCCATCAAGCCTTTGGGGTCAGACTGAGCGCCTTAAGGGCCAGCCCATAATATCTCTCCCTCTCTTTCTCTCTCTCGGCGTCAGAGTGAGGGAATGTGAGGAGGAGGAGGAGGAGGATTACCTGCCTCGCCGCCCTCGTCCCGCTCCGAGCTGCCTTCCCCTCGCGGTTCTTCCCGCGGTCCGCTCTGCCCGCAGCCCCGACCACACAAACCCCGCCCACCCTTGCTGAGGAACACCAATCAGAACCGATTTTTGAAAAGACGGGCATCCACTCTAACCAATAACGCACCCCTCGCATTCCTGCCTGTCCCGCCACTTTTCCTTCCAAGCGGGCCAATCAAGAGGCTCTCATTGAGTCCGCGAAGGGGCAGGGCAAAGTGAAGCGGTGGGCGTGGCCTCGTTGTTTCATGCGCTTCGTTATTTGTTGATATCGAAAGGACTCTAACCAATCCGGCTGCGGAGCCGGGGCGAGTTTCCACCAATAGGGGGGCAAAGGGACAGATTCAAACTGATAAGGGATTGACAGGAGAAGCAGGGTCCTTTCAGCAGAGAAAAGAAGAATCACACTTTGACAAGAATCGGAGGAATTACTCAGTGAGTGGCCGGGATGCAAGCCATTGAGAAGGGGGGGGGGGATAATTGGAGGGGGAAATCGTACCTAGGAGTGCATCTACACTGTGGAGTTAATGCGGTTTGATACTCAGTGTTATGGAATCTTGAAGGCTTGTTTCACCTCTGTCCAATAGTGCTGGTGACTCAACAAACTACACCTCCCATGACTCCCATTAAGGCAAGGCAATTAAAGTGGTGTCAAACTGCATTAATTCTTCAGTGTAGATGCACCCTGGTTGGAAAGGGAATTTAAATCTATTTTAATATTTTGTATTTCATTGTACTGCTTTTGAAATTGTGGCTCGCTTTGGGTCTCAATCCTGAGAAAAAGCAAGATAAAAGCAAGATAATAATAATAATAATAATAATAATGCCTTGTGAGCCATGGATCCATGGATGCCTCTACTCTGTAGGATTAATGGAGTTTAACCCCAGTTTAACTGTCATGGTTCAATGCTATAGAATCATGGGAATTGTAATTTGGTGAGACATCGTTACTATTTGATAGACAAGGCCATACAGACCTTGTAAAACTACAGCTCCCATAGCTTATTTATTTCTTTATTTACATTTACATGCCGCTCTTCTTAGTCCAAAGAGGACTCAGAGTGGCTTACAAGTTATATGTACATACAATATATTACATGATTAGCATAACACAATCTCAGTATTATATATTACTATATTGTACTATGACTGCGAGAAGATCCAACCAGTCCATCCTCCAGGAAATAAAGCCCGGCTGCTCATTGGAGGGAAGGATACTAGAGTCAAAGTTGAAATCCTTTGGCCACATCATGAGGAGACAGCAAAGCCTAGAGAAGACAATTATGCTGGGGAAAGTGGAAGGCAAAAGGAAGAGGGGCCGACCAAGGGCAAGATGGATGGATGACATCCTTGAAGTGACTGGACTGACCTTGAAGGAGCTGAGGGTGGTGACGGCCGACAGGGAGCTCTGGCGTGGGCTGGTCCATGAGGTCACAAAGAGTCGGAGACGACTGAACGAATGAACAACATATTGTACTATACTATTCTGTAATATTTAGTAATATTGCATGTAATATGAAATATAAAGTTATTATATTGTAGTATTATTATTAGTAGTATTATATTGTATTACATTACAATATTATCAATATTATATGTCTATACAATATTTTATATTATTAGCACAGCATGAACTTGATAGCATTGCGCCATGGCAGTGAAAGTGATATCAAACTGCATTAATTTTACAGTGTAGATGTGGAATGCAAGCTATGAGAGTCTATGGTGACCTCCATTTAAACTCATGTGAACCATTATTATTATTATTCTTGTTTTACTATTTACTCTGTTGTTATCCTGCCTTTTCCCCAATATAAGGACTCAAGCCGGCTAACAAAAATATCAAATTCAAATGCATTAAAATACAAATATTAAAACAAATGCTAAATGCTTTGTATCATCAAAACCATTAAAGTGCTGACTTTTAAACTCCAAACATTTTACAGTTAAGGTTTAAAATGTTGTGATCCCAGCTGTCATCATTGTTCCTTTATGGCATGGTGAAACCTTGTTTTTGTTTTGCTTTTCCAGTCAAGGTTGCCTCAAGGGGAGGTTCTGTGTGAATTAGCACAAAAAGTGGAGAACTGGAGTAGTGAAGCTTCTTTGGCAGTGTGAAGAAGGGCTTTGTCCCCTATCTGCTCATCTCAAAACTCTTGGGAAAGAAGTGCAGAGACGCCCTGGAGTCCCTCGCGGCACAGACTGACCTTGCTATGTCCACCAGCAGTTGCAGTTTTGCAGACCGGTGTGTGTCTGTCCTGTGCTGCAAGTTCTGTCAACAAGTGCTCAGCTCCCGAGGCATGAAAGCTGTGCTCCTGGCTGGTGCGGACGCAGATCTCTATTCCACAGACATTCCTCCCACCAGGTGAGTGGTAATTTCATATCCAACAGAACCGGTTTTGTTTGTTGTCTTGTGATCCCATCAGGAAGGTTTACATTGCCCCTAAACCACATCGCTTCATCTTGATTAGGGCAGAGGATCTATTTGTGATGGCACCCTTCCAACGTTTAGCTGTGTCATTCATGCTAATAAAGGTTAAATGCAATGGTTAGTCATAATAACAACAATCACTTTTATTTGTTACCCAACTCTCCTTACAGCTCGAGGTACATAGTTAAAACACCCAGTTGAAACAGCAATGCCATTAAAATACACATATTAAAATACATAGGACAGAGGGTAAAACACCAATACTAATAAAAGATAAAGTTAAAACTCATTGCTTAAAATTAACTGGGCAGGCCTGGGTAGTAAAGCAATGCTGGTGGCATGCATTTAATCTTCAGATTTGAATTATGGTTCATGGTCACATGATTATAATAATAACACTATGTAACAAAGGCTGAAAAAAATCTGTTTCTGTTTTGAAAGTGTTGCTTCCTGTTTAATTGTGTGGTACCAACTTTGAAAGTAGTTGCTATTGTACTTTAGCACAGCAGTTGCTATTCTATTTTAGGCCGGGCTTTAGCACAGCAGGTTAACCACCAGCTACAGTACATCTTGCCAAACGAAAGGGTGACCATTCGAAGCCTGGGTCAGGGTGACTCTTAGCCTTTAGCCCAGCCTCTGCCTACCTAGCAGTTCGAAAGTAAAAATGTGAGTAGATAAATAGGTACTGCTTAAAAGCGGGGAGGTATTTGAGGCATCCATAAGGTAATGCCAGAAAAATGCTGGCGATTCAATCAAGGAGGAAGATTATGAACAAAGTGACATCACCCCACCCCCATGCCTGAAACCGAAGCCTCCAAGATGCCGAAGATGGGAAAGGCCTATATATACATCTATCTATGTACAATTGTCTGTCTTGTCAGTGTATAAACGACGTTGAATGTTTGCCGTATATGTATTCTGTGATCCACCCTGAGTCGCCTTTGCGGTGAGAAGGGTAAACTATAAATACTATAAATAAATAAATTCTACTTTAGCACAGCTATTCCCTAGTTTTGTGGCTGCCACAAACTATGTTGAATTGGTTGAGACTCTGTGAGATATTCACTGAAAAACTATAGCAAAATGTTCTGCAGAGTGTCTTAATAAAACTTTTTCATGTTTTTATGATGGACCCAATTAGGAAATGACATTTATAACCCAGGAACAAAAATTGTGTTACATAGTGTAGTAGTAGTAGTATCAGCAGCAGCAGCAATGCAGTAGACTCTCAGCCAGCATCCGCAGGGATTGGTAGATGCCAGATCTGGTTGCTTGGGAGTTTCTATTAAAATAGGTCTACCTAATACTATTCCTTATACTATACCACACACTCTGTATTGACTCTCCTCAAGGTACAACATATTTAAAATACATAGATAAAAGCATAAAACCATTAAATACTTATTTTAAAAGACATAGACATTGGATTAAAATACATTAAAATCATTAGTACTAACAATATGCCACCTTAAAACTCATAGTTTAATTCTTTTCTTTAATTTAAGAATTATTTTATTTTAATATTATAATACACCTACAATGCACATATACAAACATATACACATACATAGATAACCCACCACCCACTTTGCAGTTACCCCTCATCCCACCCCCACTGTTAACCTGCCAGGTTGGCAATTCAACTAAATGTGATTACTACGCACCATATGCATTTCATATGTGTATGGACTGCAAGAACAGTTATGCCATAGCTATTCATTTGAAACTGCCATTGACTGAACTGCCATTATATACACCCCTTACAGTATCTTTCATAAATATAGGAACATGGTGTTCTATTTGTGGATTGTTATTGCTATTAATATTATTCAGCTCCTCAGATGTAGGTAAGCTACACAGGTAGTTAGGCATGTGCTACTTTCTAAAGACTTGCACATCTGTGATCCAACAAGGTAAATGCGTTCCTTGAAGCCACTGTATTGTGTCTTAATATGTACTTTGCAAAACTATGGATTTTTGAACACTGCAAAAAAAAAAAGTTGTGAATTTAGTTTGGCAAATTCAGAGCGGGGGGGGGGTGATCCCCAATCAGCGGCTTAAATTGTGAAAGGAAAAAGGTCCTAATGTTAACCTTGTGAGAATGTTACTGTGCTGATACTGTCACTTTCACTTCCTTTGATAATCAGTTTCTGGTTTATTTGTTGTGGTAACAGTCAAAAGACCAAAGCACGATATTGCGTAAACCACAGGAAGACTGAGTGTGTATGAATCAAAGTGCAACTGCTAAAGCATCAGCCAAAAAAAGTGTCAAATAGTGTTCAGTATAATATGTAAGAAAATACAATACTTCTAAACATCTTTAGTGTCACTAAAATGTAAAATCGTGGAAGTTGTTGTTTTATAAGGCCTTTAGTTGACTTTGCCACATAGTGCTGGTGCCTTGCCAAACTACAACTCCTAGGATTTCATAGCATTGAGTGGAGTCAAACTCAATTCATTCCAGTGTAGATGCACTCCATGGCAGTTGAAGTGGAATCATAGCCCTGCAGTGATGTAACGTCAAAGGACTCAGAGGGCTGTCAGCAAGTATTAGTGATTTTTTTTTTTGTCGTGACAGGAGCGACTTGAGAAACTGCAAGTCGCTTCTAGTGTGAAAGAGTTGGCCATCTGCAAAGACGTTGCCCAGGGGACGCCCAGATGATAACACTATGTAACAAAATTTTGGCGGGGGGGGGGAGTCTGTTCCTGGTTTGAAAGTGTTATTTCCTGCTTAATTGTATGGTACTTACTTTGAAAGTAGTTATTATACTCCAGAAATTTCGTTTTTGTGACTGCCATTTTAACCTTTTGTACAGACTACAAAAGCAACGTTTTTGCAGTTTGATCAATTTTTTCCGTATTTTTTATGATAGAACCAATTAGGAAATGACAATTATAACCCAGGAACAAAAATCACGTTACATGGTGTCATTTATCTGAGAAGGTATGTAAAAAAATTACCAATTGGCCCTCAGGTAAGCAGTACTGAAAATTAGCTATGGTTCTGTAGTATTTAATGTGTATACAGAAACATAGTAAGCAGCCCTACATTAAGCCAGAGAATTGTTCCTTGACTGCCTCTGCTGAGATTGTCACTGGGTCCCTATGGCTTCAGACAAGTCTGCCCAAGCCTTCCCTAGAGATGGTGGAGACTGAAGCATATGCTCTGTTGCTTGGCTGCAGCCTTTCCCCATTCTTCATATTTATTCTCATTGAGTACATGTGTCATATCGTTGGTGCTTGACAGCTTTCAGATTTCAAAGCAGCCAACACAAAATAGTAGAGTGAAATAATTTTAAAATGCACAGAATTTTAAAAAAATGTCTTAAAATGTCATAGAATAAGGCAAATAAAATGTATCTTAGCCATCTCTAAAAGGCTGACATTTATTCAGAGCAAGCAAATATATTTTAAAGAAATGATAGAACAGTTTCTTCATCGCTGATAAAAGGTAAAGATAAAGGTTTCCCCTTGACATTAAGTCCAGTCTGGGGGTTGGTGCTCATCTCCATTTCTAAGCTGAAGAGCTGGCGTTGTCCATAGACACCTCCAAGGTCATGTGGCTTTACCTGCCTGCCAGAGCAGTACTTCTTGATTTACTCACATTTACATGTTTTCGAACTGCTAGGTTGGCAGAAGCTGGGGCTAATAACAGGAGCTCATCCTGCTCCCATCAACATTTCAGTCAGCAAGTTCAGCAGTCAGCGGTTTAACCCACTGCATCACCAGGGGTTTAACTCGCTGCACCACCATAGCAGATAGTTTTTATAAATTTTGATAAAATTCAAGAACCCATACACTTAAAGTAACTGACTAGTATTAATTGCAACAATTCCATGTGGTCATACATGATGCTTCTGTAGTCTTGCTCAACAATGAAAAACATTGACCATTTTTGCGGTGGCGCAATGGGTTAAACACTTATGCTGGCTGAAATGCTGTCCTCAAAGGTTGGCGATTCTATTCCATGAGACAGGGTGAGCTCCCATATGTCAGCTCCAGCTTCCCATGCGTGAACATGAGAGAAGCCTCCCACAGGATGGTAACACATCAGAGAATCCCCTGGGCAACATCTCTGCAGACAGTCAATTCTCTCACACCAGAAGTGACCTGCAGTTTCTCAAGTCACTTCTGACATGATAAAACAAAACAAAACACTGAAATGGATATTGGCTCTTTTCCCTCAAACCAGAAAGCTATGTTGTAGTGTCTTGGGAAATTATACAGGTCAGAGATGAAATAACATTTTTCAATAACATAGCTGTGTTTAATGTGGCTTTGGGCGCTGATTTTTTTTTTTTTATAAAAAACACAATAAAAATGTATTACGCACCATTCTTTAACTAACTTGATATTTTTATTGTTTCAATTGTTTCTCAGTTTTGATTACTTTTGGACATTGATGCTCCAGTGTAATTTCTTTTAGTGCTTTTGGATGGATGTTTATGTTTTATACCAGCAAATTAAAGTGTTTCTGAAAGTCTGTTAGAAGACTTTAACCCTTTTCTCATGGTTACTCCCCAAAGAAATCTTACTGAGTCACATATTACAAAATATAAACATTGAAGTTACGAAAAAAAAACAACGTGATAGAGTAAATCTGAGGTCAATTTTTAGATTTGGAATGCCAAATTTCTATAAAACTAGCATAAATTTATTTAAAATTTTGCATGCCTAGGCTATTTACCACTTTTGGCTTCTTTATACTGTGCTGCGATAAATGATTAGTGTGGTAGCTGGATATTCTGTTAGCGCTGAGCAGTTAAACTGAAGAGAGAGCTAATGTATTGAAAAATGCCAATGTTATGAGACTATAAATCAAGTATGGCAGCCCTGTATCGGTGCATTGGTGACTACCTGACACCTGAATAACGTCTCCCATGGCAACTTCCAGCAGTAAAAAAACAGGAACTATCTGACATAGATTAGTACAGGGAAGAGATACTTTTGCTTTACTGTTGCATTGTTTCAGGAATGCAAGAACAATGGCACTGCTTCATTGGTAACCAATGGAATGCACATCTAGGAATGAACTCAGATTAATGGGTGTTTCAAACTATTCAGTCTGCACATGCAGATTCAGCTATTGTAGAGAAAGCTCTTGACACTTTTAATCTGTCTCCCACACCTGTTCATCTTATTCTGTTGCTATGATTCATGACTAGCCATCGATATTGCAGCTAGAAGGATGCAAAGCTGGTGGAATGGTCATTACCTGGACAAACGTTCTGCGGTACATGTACACTGGTTGATCAATCGGCTGGTTAAATGGAAAGGGGAGAAAGGTGTTTTGTTTTCAAGGGGGAAAGAAGAACCTAATCAGTTTGCGTACATTTTGGGATTTAATTCTGGTTTGTAATATATTGCATTTCTTTCATTCTTTTTAATTTTCTAACCTTTTCATTTAGACTTTGCATAATGATTTATTGCTCATCTGCAAGAATTAATATTGCATTCATTAAAAATCATTCATATACAATATAAACCTATCCCCACCTGGGTTGATGCTATAATATGTTCCCTCCAACCAAAACTGAGGTGTTGCCAGGCATGAGGGTGTATTCAATGGCTTATATAGAGACAGACCCTTAGCTAAGTCATCTATTGACACTGCAACACAGCGGCAGACAAAGGCAATGAAGGTGTCATCCTGACCATCACGGAAGAGTTTTGGAGATTCACTCGCATTGGCTTAAAGCAGTGGTTCTCAACCTGTGGGTCCCCAGGTGCCCCAGCCTACAACTCCCAGAAATCCCAGCCAGTTTAGGATTTCTGTGAGTTGAATATTATTGCATTTCTTATTTCGGAGTTAAGAAACAAGACACACTGGTGTATGGAACACATTCTTTCGTTGCAGAAAACATATAAGGTGGCATATCTCTCCAATTTATGCCACTTTCTGAGGCAGGGCATAAAGTTGAGAGATGGGAAACATTTAAGACACTGCTACTAATATTATTAAGTGTAAGCAAATGTACATCAAAATCATAGAATTGGAAGAAAACACAAGTGCTATCTAGGCCAATCTTACTCCACTATGCAGGGATACACATTCAAAGGACTCCTGGTAGTCATCCATCCTCTATTTTAAAACTTCTAGAAGTAGTAGACTCCACTCACTCAGAGGCGATGTTTTCCTGGACTTATTCTGTCCATTGTATTTATGCTTCAACTTTAGCTCTAGGGTCCCTGTGAAGTTTTAATCCATTAATCTTCAAAGACATAACTGTGGTCGCTGCAATATCAGTATGTAAGGGATCTTGTAACACCTTAGAGACTAACTGAGATAATGAAGTTGGTAGTGTAAGCTTTTGTAGATTATAAATATCTGAGGAAATAGAGAGGCTTATGCTACCAACTTCATTTGCTTAGTTAGTCTCTAAGGTGCCACAAGAACCATTAATCTTGGCCTACACTGGTAACATAAGGGAGTTAGAACAGTGTTCAGAACTGACTCTTTATAAATATTTCAGCTAAAGTACTCAAAGGATAGATGACCTGCTTTTCAGATGTGTTGGGCTGCTATTCATCAAAGCCTGAGAAAACATTTTACAATCTTCAGGGTTTATGGGATATGTAGTCCAGAGTTAAGGGGAGGAACACAATGTTGTCTCTTTCTGAAAGATAGAAATTAGATGTGTTTCTAAGCAGTGTTTAGGTGTTCTGCACTATTCAAAACCTGCAGCAGCAATCGTATTTCCCTAAATTGTGATTGCTTTGCGTACATTCTTAATGTATTCCCCCATAAGAATAAAATTGCCTGACATTCTAATATAAAGGAAACTGTGACGTGTACACAATACAGGAATGGAAACTATGCAGCCTCTGGAAGTTCTTGAACTGTAGTTCCAGCCCTTCTCAACATTGGCTGTGCTGTTTACTGGTTCTGGGGTGTGAAATAATAGCAGGAACTGTAAGGAACCCAAGCTAGAACTATAGTCATAGAGTTGGAAAAGACCACAAGATCCATCCAGTTCAACCCCTTGTAATGCAGGAATATCCAATCAAATCACTCCTAATAGATGGCAATCCAGCCTACATTTAAAAACCTCCAGAAAAAAAGAGACATCACCACACTCTGAGGCAGCATATCCCATGTTGAAAAATTCTTAGCATCAAGGTTTTTTTCTCCTAATGTTCAGATGGAATCTCTTTTCTGTAATCTGAATCCATTGCTCCATGTCTTGGTCTCTGGAGCAGCAGAAAACAAACTTGCTTTAGCCAGAATATGACATCATTTCAAATATTTACATATGACTATTGTGTCCTCTCTTGACCTTTTGTTTTCCACACAGATTCCTAAACCACTGTTGACTCAATTTTTATTTATTTATTTATTTGGGGTTCTTTTACCCCGCCCTTCTCACCCCGAAGGGGACTCAGGGCGGCTTACAAAAGCAAGGCACAATTTGATGCCTGCATCATAAAAACAATCAACACAAAATTACATCAATACACAGTTAACACCAAATATACATTATAACCATAAAATCAATAAAATCAATAAAACCAAATACAAACCCAGTTTCTCCTCTTACATGCTCAGCGTTCGCAACTCAAAGATCTAGTTTTACGTTCCACTTCATCAATCCTGCTGGTCTTACTCGCCTGGTTGTCTGATTTAATTGCCGGAGTGCCCAAAGGCCTGGTCCCATAACCAAGTCTTCACCCTTCTCCTAAAGGCGAGGAGGGATGATGATGCCCTGATTTCCCCCGGGAGTGAGTTCCACAGGTGAGGGGCCACCACTGAGAAAGCCCTGCTCCTCGTCCCCACCAGCCTCACTTGTGACAGTGGTGGGGTCGAGAGCAGGGCCTCCCCAGATGATCTCAGACTCCGAGGTGGGACGTAGAGGGAGATACGTTTGGACAGATACACTGGACCGGAACCGTACAGGGTTTTGTAGGTCAAAACCAGCACCTTGAATTGTGCTCGGAACTGAATCGGCAGCCAGTGGAGCTGGCATAACAGGGGGGTGGTATGCTCCCTGTATGTCGCTCCGGTGAGCAATCTGGCTGCCGCTCGCTGGACTAGTTGAAGTTTCCGAACAGTCTTCAAGGGCAACCCCACGTAGAGCGCATTTCAGTAGTCTATTCGGGATGTAACAAGAGCGTGGACCACCGTGGCCAGATCAGACTTCCCGAGGTACGGGCGCAACTGGTGCACAAGTTTTAATTGTGCAAAAGCTCTCCCGGCCACCGCTGAGACCTGGGGTTCCAGGCTCAGCGATGAGTCCAGGATCACTCCCAAGCTGCGACTCAACTTCAACTTGTGGTCTACTAAGACTTCTAGATTCCTTTCATATGTATTTTTCTCAAACCAGCTGTCACCTATTCTTTATCTGTGCATGTAATTTCTTACCTTGTATTTCTCCATGTTAACATTTTGTTAGTTTTAGCCCAATATTCTAATCTGTTAAGGTCATTTTGACTTCTGATCCTGTCCTCTGGGATATTAGCTACTTCTCCTAATTTGATATCATCTGCAGATATTATAAGCATGTCATTTATTCCATCATCCAAGTCATTGATAAAGGTGTTGATTCGCACCTAACTCAGAAAAAGACCCTGTGATACCTCACTAGTCACTTCTATTCAAGATGAAGATGAGCCATTGGTGAACATCCTTGGGATTCAAACCATCAAACAATTGAAAATCCACCAAACAGTAGTATTGTCCTAGCTCACATTGTACTACCTTTTTTGTAAGAAGATCATTTTGGACCTTGTCGAAGACCTTACTGAAACCAAGATAAACTACGTGAACAGCATTCCCCCCATCTATCCAGCTTGTAACACTAGAAAAAAAAAGAGAGAGAGAGTGCTTGGCATGACTTGTTTTTGTGTGCTTACAGCTGTTTGTTTCGAATCTTACCTGGTATTGATTTCAGGCTGACAGAGCTGTAATTGTTCAGGTCCTCTTTCTTTCCCCTTTTTATGTTGGGAGACAACATTGGCCCTTCTCCAGTCAGAAATGGCTGGGGCAATCTGACGGTTTTTTTTTTAAAAAAAAAATAATCCTTGGATGTAGTTCATTTGCCCCTGGAGACTTAAATTCATTTAGAATAGCCAGGTATTCCTCTATTATCTCTTTACTTTTAAGTGGTTTATTTATCTTAATTAAACTGAAATGGCATTCTATATTAAAGGTCATACCTAAGTCACGTGCACCAGAATTTAATGGGATTCGCTCTGTATTCTCCAAAGGGCAACTTTGTTTGATCGGTTTTTCAGGGGCAATGCCAAAAAGAAGAAGATTATCTGTCAAGCTCTTAAAAGCAAATGCTAAAATTGTTCACAAGTTCTACAATTGTTTGGTTATAATGCCTTGCTATTAGAGAAATGTATGATAGCAATTAGACCTGTAATTGAAAAAAATAAACAAAAAGAATATGTTCTGTGGAAACTTTGAGTCCCAGAATGCTTTACAGCTAACTGTGAAACTATGTTCAAGATCATTTTAACTACAACATTTTTCTTTCCCACCTCTGCCAGCACTGTTGACTTCACTGGAAGCTGCTATTTTACAGAAAATTGCAAGTGTAAACTAAAGAATGTTGCCTGTTTGAAATGGTAAGTAATATCTAACATAGCATTCAGTCTCTCTGTTAATTTGGGTGAAAGAACATGAAGCTGACTTGATTATTCAGTATTCCCTATTGTTTCACCACAAATTACCACACACTTCCAGAGTTGAAAAAGCATAGGCTAAATTTCAGCAATACAATGTTTGTTATAGGAAAAAAAGATAGAAAAACTTTGTAGAAACAGAAAAGAAAAGTTCACATTAGTATTCAGAAGCAACCAAAATTCCCCCATACACCCAAAGGGGAGCATACAACCTCCCTACTGAGCCAATTCAAAGTGCTGGCTTTAGCCTATAAACCCCTAAATAGTTCCAGTCCAGCTTACCTATCCGAACATATCTCCCTTTATGAGCCAGCTAGAGCACTAAGATCGGCCAAGGGAGGTCCTGCTCTCAGTTCCACTGCCCTCACAGGCACGACTGGTGGGAACAAGAGATAGGGCCTTCTCAATGGTGGACCCTCAGCTGTGGAATTTCCTCCCCAGTGAGATCAGATCAGCCCCCTCCTTCCTGATATTTAGGAAACTACTTAAAACTTGGCTTTTTAAAGCAAGCATTTGGAGAGTGAGAAGAAGCAGCCATGATAACTTCGGGATTGGTGCAATGTCCAATGTTTTATGTTTTGGGTTGTCTATATTTGATGTTTTATAGTTTACCGGTTTTAATCTATTGTTACATGCTATTTTAGTTATGTGTTGTATTTTATATTTTGTGAGGCATTGAATATTGCCATTTACTTTGTTGTGACTTTCTTTGAGTCCCCCAGAGGTAGAGAAACGTGGTAAATAAATAATTTAAACCATTACTCTAATCATGTTCTGGGAAATTCTTATCCTCAAGCATAATCTCAGCTCCTTGCTGGCAGGAGTTAGGAAAGCATACCAGGGCTCCTCCAACATGGAGAAAAGCACCATTGGTAGTTATGATGGGGTGTCTGCAATTGAGTCCAATAGTGTTCCAGATCATTATGTGGATTGTATGCCAGCAGTAGCAACTAGGACCCCCCCCCCCCCCCCAAATCAGGTTTTCGTGGCTAAAGACCAGGAAGTTACCAGATTTGGATTTGCAGGATCCAAAGCCATTCCTTTGTCCCAAAACTGGCCTAGTTCGGTTAATTTGGAACTGGTATAGTGAATACATATTAAAAACATTATCTTCATAGGTTGATACAAACTGGAAGGACTTCAAATATAGCAGTGGATTGTAGTGCCTATTCATTGCTCTCCCTGCTTTGGACTGCGCTGTCCATAGTTTTTTGTTTCAATGCTTTATTGGAGTTTTACAAAACAATACAACAAAAAAGAGGCTGGACCAATGACAAAGCAAAAAGAGATGATTATACTATTTGTAGAAAGTTGCTACAGAATTATAAAACAGGTCTATAGAGTGATCTGTTTTGTGTTTTGTGGTTCCCTCAGTTTAATAGCATTCTCTTCCAAAAAGCGTAGCAATTGCTACAATTCTTCTACAAAATAAACTTCACTGTTTATCTTCTCTACTGGGTACAATATTGTGACAGATTGATAACCATTAAATCCTTGTGGTGGCTGATGAGCTGAGGGAAGGGGGAAGCTTTCCGCCACCACAGAAAGGAAAGAAGTTTCCCTACTCAGCTTATGTGCCAGGACTGATTAGATCTCATATCTTGTAGATCTACTCAACCTTGGAAGGTGGATCAATAGTCTTACCTTTTTTGACCTATGGTGAAGCAAGTGGGTGGTACTTGTTTTTCAAGGTTTTGTATTTTGTTTTGCGTCAACACAGAACAGTGCTTGGGTTTAAAATTATATTGCAGGGGGTCTGTAGGTGTTCCTGTGGATGTATATTGTCAATTGTTTTGGAAAGACATTTTGTTCCAAATTTAGTCAAACATTGACTTAGTTTCATTACATGAGGAAATCCCATTTAATTAACTTGTTATTTACTGAGGGAGACTTATTAACTGGTGATCCCTCAGCTTATTGTTTGGCCTCGCCTTTCACCTAAGAATGTGCATGTCAAATATTCTATTTGCTCTTCCAGTGGGAATGTGGTAGGTTACCACGTGATTGCTCCATGCAAACCTTGCTTGCTCTCCTGCAACAATGGACACTTCTGGATGTTTCACAGCCAGGCAGTTTTTGGAATCAACAGGCTGGATTCCTCTGGTATGGAACATTTCAAAGATTTCATTGTTCTTGACTTCCTGTCGTGTTCTGTCTCATTGTTTTCATTACAGGGAAATAGTTCTTAGAAAAAAAAATGTTTATCAGAAGTACATTGCAGCATCAGGCCCAGTAGCCCTACCTCAGTGGTTCTCAACCTTTCTAATGCAGCGACCCCTTAATACAGTTCCTCATGTTGTGGTGATCCCCAACCATAAGATTGTTTTTGTTGCTACTTCACAACTGTAATTTTGCTACTGTTATGAATAGTAATGTAATCATCTGATCTGCAGAATGTATTTTCATTCAGTGGACCACATTTGGCATAAATACCCAATACTCCCAAATTTGAATACTGGTGGGGTTGCGGAGGGAATGATTTTGTCATTTGGGAGTTGTAGTTGCTGGGATTTATAGTTCACCTACAATCAAAGAGCATTCTGAACTCCACCAATGATGGAATTGGGCCAAACTTGGCACACAGAACTCCCATGACCAACAGAAAACAATAGAAGGGTTTAGTGGGCATTGACCTTGAGTTTTGGAGTTGTAGTTCACCTACATCCAGAGAGCACTGCAGACCAATCTTGACACGGATACTGAATACGCCCAAATGCAAACACTGGTGGAGTTTGGGGGAAATAGACCTTGACATTTGAGAGTTGTAGTTGCTGGGATTTATAGTTCACCTACAATCAAAGAGCATTCTGAACCTCACCAATGACAAAATTGGGCCAAGCTTCTCACACAGAACCCCTATGACCAACAGAAAATACTGTGCTTTCTGATGGTCTTTGGCAACCTCTCTGACACCCCCTCAGAGGTCCCGACCCCCAGGTTGAGAAATGCTGCCCCACCTTGTCTTTTTAAAACTAGAATACTGGGCTTATTTTCTTTCTACATATAAATCCACTCTAGCTTTCTCCCAATTTGGTCCACCACCACCACCATTTCATCTGCTGTTTCAGGGAAGCCTCTTTATTTTTACATTCAGAATCAAGTGGCACTACCAATCTGCTGGTCTAAGATATCAATATCAGTCTACCTTCTGTCTACTCATGACATACACAAGTGTCTCAAGAGTTATACTGTGTCCTACCTGCTTCTAAAAATAAATCCAGTAAAGAAACACTGCAGGTGAAACTGTTCAGCTTTCAGTCTCTTAGGGCCCTTCCAGACAAGCCCTATATCCGAGGATCTGACCCCAGGTTTTCTGTTTATCCCAGATTATCTGGCAGTGGGGATTCATAATCCAGTTTAAAGCAGAAAACTTAGGATCAGATCCTGGGATATAGGGCCTGTCTTGAAGGGCCCTTAATCATTCAAAAATCACACACTGATTTGATCAGTGAATTTACTGTAGCCTATGCTTCTGACAGCTGGATTTTTGGAAATGCTTAACTCCTATAAATATCAAACAGCATAGGCAGCACACCATTGTGTTTTGTTCTGTGTTTTTTCATGAGTTGTTACACACAACTGTCTAATCTTAACACTGTAATTTGTAGGTGGCTTTTTTCATGTCAGCAGCCACTTGAGAAACTGCAAGTTGCTTCTGGTGTGAGAGAATTGGCTGTCTGCAAGGACATTGCCCAGGGGACGCCCACATGTTTTACTATCCTGTGGGAGGCTTCTCTCATGTCCCCGCATGGGAATCTGGAGTTGACAGGTGGGAGCTCACCCTGCTCCCCGGATTCGAACTGACGACCTTTCAGTCAGCAGTCCTGCTGGCACAAGGGTTTAACCCATTGCGCCACTGGGAGCTTATGCTTCTTGTAGCTACTACAGCATCCTATTATTTACATGGGCATTCTTTCGCCTATCCCCAAGTACAAGGAGAGAAGTCAAGAAATTTGTACTAGGAGCCAATACTAGGAGCCAAATCCATGCCCTATGGCTGGGAATGATAAACATGTGATCCTCCAAATTTTGTTGATCTGTAGCTTCCATCAGTCCTCATCTTTGGCTGGTTGATCAAGCTTATAGTCCCTACAACAGTTAAAATGTCACAAGTGCTTGGCCTATGACTTAAGAAAGAGACAGGTCATATTTGTCTTCAGGCATAGGCCAATTACACTATGTAACAATTTTTTCAAAAAATGCTCTGGTTTGAAAGTATTATTTCCTGTTTAATTCTGGTATGATTATTTTTAAAGTAGTTGTTATAATCCAGAAACTTCATTTTTGTGGCTGCCACAAACTATGTTGAATTGGTTGATACTCTATGAAATATTCATTGAAAAACTATAGTCTGATGTGCTGCAGGATGTCCCGCAAAAACAAAGTTTAATAAACTTTTTTCATGTTTTTAGAACCAATTAGGAAATGACATTTATATGTTAATTTTAATATGTTTTTAACTCCATGTTTTAATGTTATATTTTTATGATCTAATCGATAGTTATATGTCACTGTTTTTTTATGTTAGGTTTCGTATGTATGTGAGGCATTACATTTTGCCATAAATATGTTGGAAACAGTTTTGAGTCTCCCCCTGGGGTGAGAAAACCAGTATACAAGTGAAATAAATAAATAAATTTATAACCCAGGAACAAAAATTGTGTAACACGGTGTTATCATCTTACACTGTATTGCTCTGTTGCCATGTAATACAGTCTTCCCCAACCTGCTGCCCTCCACATGTATTAGTCCACATTTGTATCACCAGCATGGCTATGACCACATTGGTTGGAGATGATGGGTGATATATTCAACAAAGTCGATTCAGTACTTAGGATCTGAAGTCAGAATTGCTTGCTTTATCTTGGTTAGCGTGTCATAGTGACAAATATGTATTGCTGTAGGAAAAATAATAATTGGACCCATCGAGATTAGGGAATTCTCCCAAAGCAAAGATTCTCCAAAGGCCACATCCCACCCAGAACGGCCATTGGCTGCATTACTGTGCTAAACCTCCAAACCAAAAATGGCTAGATGTTTATGCCTGTTTTCCTGCTTGCTGCCCAGAGAACAAGCAACCACTGTTTTAAGAAAGAATTTAGGAGACTAAATATTATTATCTCAATTGGTTTCTGGGACTCCAGGTGCCACAGAATCAGCCAGAGGTGCAACAGCTGGTCTCTCCTTTCCTAAAATATAGGTTTTCTTTCACCTTGGAATTATTTTCTCCTGGGTGTATGCCCAAATGCTGGGATTTGATTAAAGTTTCTAATTAAAACTATAAATGAAATAATTATAACCTGCTTACACAAAGTCAACCAAGTGTTGATGACCACTTATCATGCACCAGTTCAGGAAATTAGCACTTTCGTGGCATTTAAGAGCCTAAGCTGGGAATAGCCAGCCCTTTCAAAAGATCACAAATGATTTTCGAGCTCTAGGAGCAATGCTAAAAGAATGTAATGTACAGGTGGTCTTTTCATCCCTCCTCCCTGTTGTAAGACACGGACCCACAAGAGCCAGAAAAATAGTACAGGTCAATGACTGGCTTAGAAAATGGTGTCAGGAGGAACGCTTTGGCTTCCTCGACCATGGCCTGCTATTCCAGGAGGATGGCCTACTGGCAAGGGATGGGGTGCATCTCACACAAGCAGGAAAACACTTTTTTGCTCACAGACTCGCAAACCTCATTAGACGCACTTTAAACTAGGTCCACCGGGGGAGGGGGACAACAGCCTTGCGAACGCTACTTTACCCATAATGTCTGGGAATCGCCAGAAGGCTAAACGGAGGGCTGCACAAACACAACAAGGACCACGTACCAAAAGCACAATAATCCCAATTAAACAGCTCAAGGGAAGATTCCAGGGGCTCACATGTCTTTACACTAATGCACAGAGCATGGGAAATAAACAAGACGAACTCCAACTTCTAGCACAACACCACAAATATGATATCATAGCCATCACTGAAACCTGGTGGGATGACTCCTATCGCTGGAATGTAGATATCGAGGGGTATAACCTCTTTCACAGAAACCGAACAAAGGGGAGAGGAGGCGGAGTAGCCTTATATGTCAAAAACTCTTATGCTGCAGAAGAAATTCAAGACAGCAATCTGGGAAACCAGCTTGAAATCATCTGGATAAGAATCAAGGGAACTGGGACTCAAAAAGATGTCGTTGTAGGCGTCTACTACAGACCCCCAAGCCAGGAGGAAGATCTTGATGAAGTCTTCTGCCAACAGTTGACCAAACAGGCACAGAAAAGAGATGTAGTAGTCATGGGCGATTTCAACTATCCCGATATTTGCTGGAAAACAAACTCGGCCAAGAGTACAAGGTCCAACAAATTCCTCGCTTGCCTTGCAGACAATTTCATGGTCCAGAAGGTAGAAGAGGCAACAAGGGGATTGGCTACTCTTGATCTCATCCTAACAAATGCGGAGGACCTGATCGATGCGGTCGAAGTGGTAGGATCCTTAGGGGCAAGTGACCATGTGCTCCTGCAATTTGAGGTACAAAGGAAGGCCGAAACTAAGACAAGTCAAACCCGCATTTTGGACTTTAGGAGAGCTGATTTCCAAAAAATGAAGGAAACGCTGAGCAGCATTCCGTGGACACAGATACTAAAAGACAAGGGAGCTACGGATGGATGGGAACTTCTCAAGAGTGAAATACTCAAGGCGCAATTGCAAACCGTGCCAACAAAGAGAAAAAATAGGACAAGTGCAAAGAAGCCAGAATGGATGTCCAAAGAACTTCTAACTGTGCTAAGACACAAAAGAGACATGCACAAGAAGTGGAAAAAGGGAGAAATCACCAAAGAAGAATTCAAACAAATGGCCAACACCTGTAGGGAAAAGGTCCGCAAAGCTAAAGCAAAAAACGAGCTCAGACTTGCCAGGGACATTAAAAACAATAAAAAGGGCTTCTATTCTTATGTCAGTAGAAAAAGAAAAAACAAGGAGGCGATAGGACCTCTTCGAGGAGAAGATGGGGCAATGCTGACAGGGGATAGGGAAAAGGCAGAACTACTTAATGCCTTCTTTGCCTCGGTCTTCTCACAAAAAGAGAGTCTTCAACCTCAGCAAGATGGAGTGGATGAGGGATTGGAGGACATCCAACCCCAAATTGGGAAAGAAGTCGTCCAGGAATACCTGGCCGCTCTTAATGAGTTCAAGTCCCCAGGACCAGATCAACTACACCCAAGAGTATTGAAGGAACTAGCGGAAGTCATTTCGGAACCATTGGCAACCATCTTTGAGAGTTCTTGGAGAACGGGAGAAGTTCCAGCAGATTGGAGGAGGGCCAATGTGGTCCCAATCTTCAAGAAGGGAAAAAAGGACGACCCAAACAACTACCGTCCGGTCAGCCTCACGTCGATACCGGGCAAGATTCTGGAAAAGATTGTTAAGGAAGCGGTCTGCAAACACTTAGAAACAAATGCAGTCATCGCTAATAGTCAACATGGATTTATCAAAAACAAGTCATGCCAGACTAATCTGATCTCTTTCTTCGATAGAGCTACAAGCTGGGTAGATGCGGGGAATGCCGTGGATGTAGCGTACCTGGATTTCAGTAAGGCCTTCGACAAGGTCCCCCATGACCTTCTGGCAAGGAAACTAGTCCAATGTGGGCTAGGCAAAACTACGGTGAGGTGGATCTGTAATTGGTTAAGTGGACGAACACAGAGAGTGCTCACTAATGCTTCCTCTTCATCTTGGAAAGAAGTGACGAGCGGAGTGCCGCAGGGTTCCGTCCTGGGCCCGGTCCTGTTCAACATCTTTATTAATGACTTAGATGAAGGGCTAGAAGGCATGATCATCAAGTTTGCAGACGACACCAAATTGGGAGGGATAGCCAATAGTCCAGAGGACAGGAGCAGAATTCAAAACGATCTTGACAGATTAGAGAGATGGGCCAAAACTAACAAAATGAAGTTCAACAGTGACAAATGCAAGATACTCCACTTTGGCAGAAAAAATGAGATGCAAAGATACAGAATGGGGGACAATGCCTGGCTCGAGAGCAGTACGTGTGAAAAAGATCTTGGAGTCCTCGTGGACAACAAGTTAAACATGAGCCAACAATGTGATGTGGCGGCAAAAAAAGCCAATGGGATTTTGGCCTGCATCAATAGGAGCATAGTGTCTAGATCTAAGGAAGTAATGCTACCCCTCTATTCTGCTTTGGTTAGACCACATCTGGAATATTGTGTCCAATTCTGGGCACCACAATTCAAGAGAGATATTGACAAGCTGGAAAGTGTCCAGAGGAGGGCGACTAAAATGATCAAGGGTCTGGAGAACAAGCCCTATGAGGAGCGGCTTAGGGAACTGGGCATGTTTAGCCTGAAGAAGAGAAGGCTGAGAGGAGATATGATAGCCATGTATAAATATGTGAGAGGAAGCCACAGGGAGGAGGGAGCTAGCTTGTTTTCTGCTTCCTTGGAGACTAGGACACGGAACAATGGCTTCAAACTACAAGAAAGGAGATTCCATCTGAACATTAGGAAGAACTTCCTGACTGTGAGAGCCGTTCAGCAGTGGAACTCTCTGCCCCGGAGTGTGGTGGAGGCTCCTTCTTTGGAAGCTTTTAAACAGAGGCTGGATGGCCATCTGTCAGGGGTGATTTGAATGCAATATTCCTGCTTCTTGGCAGGGGGTTGGACTGGATGGCCCATGAGGTCTCTTCCAACTCTTTGATTCTATGATTCTATGATTCTATGAACCATATGGACTGTTGCACCTTCAAGAGTGATGTGGAAGTGGGAATATTGATAGTGACAAGTTTGCAGATTCTTGCTGCACTGTTACGTAAAAACTACATTTTCTGAAATTATCTCCTTTGTACAATTGAAATGCTAACCTTGAACTAAAAGTTATATTTCATTGGCTTAAAAAAAAAAAAAGACTAAATGTACATTAATTGTTATTGCTGCAATTAAGGTTATGAATTTCTTTGGCAATGTTTTTTTCCCCTGATATCTTGGTCAAAGACAATATCTGCACTTTCTTTTTAAGGTACACACTTCTTGCTTTGGGGAAACTTGCCTGATTTAGAGGAAAGTGCAGATGAGGACGTGTCCAGCATCTCTGAAGAGGAATATATCAGATAAATCTTATCAACACTGTGTCTCTCACATTCCTAAGATGTGCAAATCCCATCAGGGCAATGCAAAAAAAGAGAAGGCAGTCGCTTCAGAGGAGCAATACCTGTTGACTTTAGATTGTCTGATCTAGTAAGCATCCTGATAAAAGACACACTTAATATGCGAAGGTTTAAAATCCCGTTCTTTCTGTTTTCTGAAGAGACACTTGCCCTCCGTATGCATAACTGGCTTCTGCAATCGCTTGCTGTTGCTTCTTAAAGGATAGAACAAGACAAGATCAAGGAGAGACGCTCCACATCACCATCACACAGTTACACCGAGAAGGTATAGCAGTAGAGAGAGAAACTCTGTGGTGTTTGACACATGGTGTGTTATCTCTTGGCCTGCCTGACCTCATTTTTTTCTGAACAGCTGGCTGGGCCAGGGGCTATGCATGGCTTCCCTTTAGGGGCCACAGCTAATGCGGCTACATTGCAAGCCACCACTGAATACTGACTGTGCCGTTGGCAGCCTTCCAGAACCCTATGTTTGGATGACATGAGAGAGAAGGGAATTTGGGACTTTCTTAAATCTAGGTCTTTCTGCATGTGATGTACAAGAGCAGCACACTTCTGAGCTTTGCTAAAAGCCTTGCTTTCGAAGAAACCTACTAAAAAGCTTCTCCCTGCCAGTATATGTGCAGCCAACAAGTGTGAGGGCATAGCCTGGGAAATGGCATGCTTCCCTGCTCCTAATGGAAAGAGAAGGTGTAAAAGAAGCATAGCAAAAGAATCTGAATTGTCATCTGTTTCTAGATCTATGGCTGCACATGATCATGAAACAAAGAGGTTAAAATAATAGTATCCAGGGAGTGGCATTGTTAACAATGTTTGCTGATCTTTTCCATTTTATGAGAAGAGACTAGCAGCAGGCATGACACCGGAGAAGAATGTAACAAATGCAAAGCCAGATTCAATAAAAATTTCCTTCTGGCTCCCTGCTGCTGGCACAAGAATATTCCCTACATAGCTGGTGGCACAGTGCCTTTTGGAAAGAAGTCAGCCAGGCATGGCTCGAATTGAATCCGGTCTCTAGTGTACTGAAATCAAAAGCAGCAGTTAGGTAGCTTGCAAGTTGAATAGTTTACTTTTCCCAAATTGATGAAGTGTCATCTGGAGTGTAATTTTTTAAAGAGTAGTAATGTGCTCTTGGAAAGGAAAAAAATATAGAACTGCAAGAATATTCAAGCGCTTTTGACACTTTAAATGCTCTAGTTTATGAGGTAGTTTACAGGCCTGGTAAAGATCCTGTGCCTCTGCTATAGTGAATTTGCAGTTGGTAGAAAGAACTTGCATGCCTGCATCAACTCTGAATCAATTAAACTGAATGAGCCATAAGCCTGTTTGTTTGGTTTCTTTAAAGGAATATGCTCTTGATATTTTATCTTGGTTTGCAAGGTAACTTGAGAAAGATGATACTAAATGAACTCTCAGAAATCAGTTTAGTTGCCAGGCTTTCTTTGTGCATAGATCCTCCTAGGTGTTTTTTTTTTTTAATATTCATTTTCAAAGGTGTGAGAGTCTGTGCTCACAGTGGCACAGAAAGGGATTGGGTGGCAGTACCATTCAATGAGAGTGGTGTGATTGTTAGGAAAGCAAGAAAGCATATTGGTTATGCATGCCATGAAAATAATAATAATCATCATCATCATTTCTAGATTTCCCTCTCTTTCTAGAGGGACTCATGGTGGTTTACATATAAAAAGGCAAACATTCAAAGACAAACATTCAATGCCTCAAACCAGTAACCATTTATTTTGTATGCCCAAAAATCATCCAATGCCTGATATTACTCCTGAAAATGATGGGGACTGTGTCAATACTCATTAGGGTGGGATAATAAGGGTTCATTTGGTGCAGGCTGGGGAAGAACAAGAGCAAGAAGAATGCTGTACAACCAGCCCTTTATATCAATGGATTCAATCAACCATGGCTCAAAAATTTTAAAAATCCAAAAAGCAAACCTTGATTTTGCCATGTGACAAGCACTACATTAATATGTAGGCATACCCCACTCTAGCCTCTCACCATTTGACAGATCCTTGGGCTTTCTCTGGCACTTGTTTGACATTTCATATGAGGGGCTCCATTTAGTATGCCATTTATATAATAGTACTGCAGTATTCATGGATTTTACTATCTACAGGGGTCCAGGAAGCAAACCTTGGTAGGAACCAAGGGCCCACTGTACTCTCAATTGATGACAGATGAGAAGTTCTTAAAGAAGAGGCTTGAATGTATTTTGTTATATATATTTAGGTCAACCAAGAGCACACAGCATCCAAAGAATTTCATGCTTTATTTTGTTATGTTACATGCACATAGAACCATATGTTACAGAACAGAACAATGTGCTAGTTAAGCATAGAGATTAAAAGTCCTGAATGACTTGTAGTTATCCAAGTGCATTAAGATTATGAGCACCTGTTACTCTGTTTGAAGCAAAAATTCAACATCTGCTGAAAAGAAATCCAAATCAAGAAAGGAAATACTATGTGAGTGTTGATGTGATCAAGCTTTAGAGCTATGTATTATATTTATTGAATATGGATTAGGAAGTGGGGGTTAAAATTGGTTTGGACTATCCATGGAGTTTCAGCTGACACCTATACTACAAGTGGTTAAGTGCTAATTCAAATACTTTGTATTGTGTTGTCAAAGGCTTTCATGGCTGGAATCACTGGGTAGCTCTGAGTTTTCTGGGCTGTATGGCCATTTTCCAGAAGCATTCTCTCTTGATGTTTTGCCCACATCTATGGCATGCATCCTCAAAGGTTCTGAGGATGTTAGGAGACATCCAGAGATAATGCTTCTGGAATATGGCCATACAGGCCGGAAAACTCACAGCAACCTAGACTTTTTTATTGTTTGCCAATGTATTTTAATTGGTTGGTTTTGTTTTGTGACTGTTTTTTGCTGCTTGTTTTGTTTTGCAGATATCTATTAGAGTTGCATTGTTTTAAATACATTGAATTGTTGTACCATATTTGCACACAGCCCTGATATGAAGTATATTCTAAAGTGTTTGAATTAATAAAAAAATCAAATAATTTGTCTTGTTTAATCCTTTTACTATGAATAAAAGTGGGAGATAGTATGGTCCTTTAAAACTTTGTTTGTTTGGTCTTCAACTCCCATTAGCTCTAGTTAGTATAGGTAATGGGAAACTGTTACAGTGATGCAATCTGGCAACTTGGGAAAAATGTGAACTTGGTAAAATGGAGAGCAGTGACAAAAGATGAAAACTGTACTAAGCGTGGAAAACTGTACTACGCGTGGAAAGAAGCCACAGCCCTGAGTTTGCTACACCTGAGCAGGGCAGTGGTCTCTCATTCATAGGATCATCTTGACAGAAAATAGTCAGAAGTCTGGCAACATCTGGCGTGCACAACTGCCCATCCCTGTTGTAGGTCCTTTAGGAAATAAAATGAGTGTCCTTTTTTTAAAAAAAAAGATGAAAGTATATTTGGGTCAGTCATCCATATCAGAGGTAGTAGAACAGTCATAACGTATGGGCAGAGATAAGTCCTAGATCAGAGATGAAAATTATGTTGCTCCCTAGATTTCATGTGACCGTTTTAAGATCCACCATTCTTTATCATTGGATGTACTGTCTTGGATTGTGGGAATTGAAGTCCAAAAATATCTGGACGACTATACACTTCTGTAGGATTTACCTATGGAGAATATTGCATTAAAAGCCTGGGATAGAAAAACAAAAGAGAGCTAATTAAACTTCCACTGTCTTGAGCACATATCAGTTTTATATATGTTTATGTGCAGTACATTTTGAAAAATTACTTGAATCATGTTAAAAAAGCAAAATATTTAATATGTTACAATGGCAGGTAACTAACTGAGTTGATATTCCTTCTCAGTACTATATTTAATGAATTAGATGCTATGGGTAGTGGTAAGTGGGATAATCCGAGAAGAAGAAAAAAGGCTGCAATACTATTCCCACTTATCCTTTGAATTCAGGGTAATTTACCTCTAAATAAGCATATCAGATTACACAGTTATATTGGCTCCAAATGAGAAAGAAAGGGAATAATTTGGTTAAAATCGATAAGACAAAAAAAATCTTAGTTGAATCATACAAATTATTTGTCCTCTGAGAAACCTCCGAAACAGCAATACTGTTTTCCAAGGTACTCAAGGTTTGCACATGGACACGTGAGCTCAACAGCAAACTGGGTCTACATCTTTATACTAAAAATAGATATTCAGTTTATTGTTTACATTTTCAAGTGTATCGAATAAATTGTTATGAATATGACCAGTTATGTACATGCTGTTTATAAAATGCATGTGAAAAGAATGGGAGCAGAGTTAGGATGGAATCGTGTTATTTATTAAAACAATATACAGTACAAATGCTTCTTTACATTTATTCCTAATTTTAACACTTTAGAGACCCAATGCTGATTTCAAAGTACTGCATGGGTGTGCATGCATTACTTTGGCAGGCATTGCATGCTCCCTTTTGTGACTGCAGTGGAAAATATGAAATGAAGTAACTATTCTCACAAGTACCACAAGAAGGAGAGGGAATTGTCCTACTTATACATTATTCCCCTGTTGTTTGAACTAAGGTCAGTCAGTGTCCATCCATCTCTCAATCTCTCTCTCTCGTTCTCTCTCTGTGTGTGTCTCAATGGGCTCCATGATGCATTATTCAACATTGATTGTAGCTAAGCATAATGACTGACCATCAGGGGGAAAGCAGCAAAAAGTCACAGCAAAACAAAGATCAATTCTTTCATTTTCCTTCTAAAATGAAACGTGTGTTCATATTAATACAGCTTTCATTTCAGCACACATCAATCTGTAGTGTCTAATAAATGCATGTAAGAAAAAATACAGTACTTTTGTAATTGCATCTACAAAATCCTACACATGCAACTGCTTATAAGTAACGACTCACCTGCTGACTATGAGGCAAGCTTATTGTGCTACAATTACAACCTATAGCAATTGAAACAGGATTCAGGGCGCATCAAGGCAGCTTGAAAATGTGAGAACTTCTGGATTTTTACTAGGGGCATCCAGACGATACCTCAGGTAAAAATGAATTCCTTTGGGACAAAGCAGAAAAACCCTGCTTTGTCCCAAAGTAATTTGACACCTGGAAAGATCTGGGTCTTTCAGAAGACCCAGGCCTTTCCAGCTGTGGGTGATGTGTGGATAGGGCCCAAGGATCACGTTGCATGACTTCTGGTTCCCAATCCACACAGCTGTCTCAGGAGTTTTGGGCTACTGGAGCCCGAAAACCCCAAGACAGCCCCCCTCCCACCCCACCCCAGAAAAGCCTTTAAAAATAAGGGGGGAAGGAAAATTGCTACTGCCCTCCCTCCTTCTCTTGAAGCATCATTTCTACATGCCAGGAGAGCTCCAGAGAAGGGGAAATGGTAGCCAAATAAATTATTTTCTTTTTTAAGGCTCTTCGGGGGGGGGGGGGGGGGTTGTGTCTGGACACCCCCCCCCCCCAGGAAAGCGTGAATGTTGGGGGAAGATGTGTGGACTCTAATGCGGGCCCAATCGGGTTTCTTGGACTTGCATTAAAGTCCTGTCTGGAACTTCCCTCAGTCCTTACCCTACAATGTTGTCACCTAGCTATGTAGATATACTTTCCCAAGACAATGGTTTTAATCAGCATAGTCCACTATACCACATTCTTATGTATTTGGTGTTACTTCCTATCACATTTTTAGGCTAATATGTTCAGTTCTTGCTAAGTTCTGGTGGTTGGAAAGTCTATTTGCATGCATGTTTTGTCTGCTCTAACCATAAACTCCCTGCCACATCTTGGAGTTATCTTGTTTGCAGACAGTTGTAGGGCTTTCATCAGTGCCCCTTGTCAAAATGTATTCTTTAAGCAGAAGTTCTTGGACTCATCATAGATTTTCTACTCAAACAAAGCAAATATGGGACAGCAGTCAAAGAAAATAACTTACTCAGATCTGAACTCTTCAAAGAAACTCTCATGCTTTATGTGGTTTTGGCTGCAGTTTGCCTGTCATCTGTGGTTTTTCAAAGTAATCACAATTTGATGTCTCTGGGTAACATCATACTCCAGGAAAATTAGCTCAAAACGTGTCTTACAGACTTCCATCCCTCTGTTAATGTATCTAGGCAACATGGAGGCAAGTTTGAGAAACCCTGTTACCTCCCTTGAACAACCAAGGGCTTGAAATAGAACATTTCAGTTTAAAGACAGTTAAAATCCACTACAGTTTACAAACATAAATTTTGTGTGTTCAGAAAGACATACTGTGGATATATTAAATCTGATAAGCTGTTCTTAAACGTGATTTGTGATGTCATCTCAGTTATGTTTCCTTAGTTCTTCATTCATATTATGTATACAATTCTTATATGCAAGGAATCGCATAAGCACATTCACAGCTTAACTCAGAGCAATGGCACCAATATGCATTGCCTACAAAACATTCATATGTATATGTATTGTTTAGTAGCTGGGAAATCCACTGTTCTTCATTATTGACTGTACTGGCCAGAGTTGCTTGATCTGACATTTCAGTTATCAAGAAATCAGACTCCTCCTGAATAAAATATATGAATTATGAAACTTGACTCCATTGGAAAATATAGCCAACTACATGGCTATCTCTAATTGGACTAAAAAGTAACCTTTCTGTGAAATTCCTTGGAAATTTCCCAAAATCTGAACTCACCTTGCCCTTGCATTTCCCTCACCCAGAGAAAATAATAATAATCCAATTTTCTTTATCTGGCTTGAGCTAAGCTAGCCCTGGGAATGTTGCCTCATCTATAGCACCTATCCAGACATCTCTGTGAATCCTCCATTGTATGTAACTGTGCCTCATACATCTTTTGTCCACCAGCTGGTATTTCCTTGGTCTAGCTGGCACTGGACCATCAGGACACCCATCAAACTGCCTTCCACCCAGATGCACCCAGTTTCTGGGAAGGACTCACAACAGACACAGGACTTCAATCCGCTAATGACAGTTTATTAGATCTCTTGTCTCGCCTTCGACTGGCACAAAAACAGACTTGTATCTCCTCCAATGAGGATGCAGATCCTAAATGGTACCCTTCAGGACCAATGGGAAACCAGCTTGGCAAATTTCAATTGTTCTGTACTGCTTCTTCTTTCTGTCAAATGTGCTATAAATAAACCCATGTGTTCACAGTTGAGGTATGTCATTTATTTGGAGTGCTTTCTCTGCTGACATTCTTTCTAGCCAGTGAGAATAAATACCTCTGATTTTGCCTTCAAACCTGTCTGTATCTTATTCTATATTCTGCCAGAACCCGTGATTTTAGCAGAGATGAATCACATTTTCTTCAACAATATCTGAAGAGCTACATGGTTCCAACACCAGGCTTCTATTCAATTGTTTGTCCCAACTATAGCAAACCCATTGAATAAATGAGATCTTGATAATTTGACTATCATGTAAGTTTTATTGATTCAATGGTTTACTCCAGTTGGAACTAGTTGGATTTAGGATGTGAAGAAGTAAAGCAACAATCAGGCCTTCCTAGTGAGCTGTAAAACTATTAGGTCCTCTGAGACACATTTGGAAACAGACCATTTGACGTCACTATCTGCTGTCACCCAGTGGAACTGGTGGCGGCAGTTGCAAGGATTTGCTGTAGAAATGGTTTTAAGAAAAAAAAGTTCACAGTTCTGTAGTTGCTGCCTATTTATCTTAGTCTGACCAGTTAAATGGTCAAGAGACGGTAGGGTAGTAATTAGGCTGTATTGGTGAAACATACCACTTTTAACCTGAGAATGAGATGCTCACCCCCCCCCCCCCATCCCTTTCCTTCAGGCAGTTAAATGAGGAATGTAACTACTTCCCCCTTTCTGATGAAGATGTTAGGAGTTTTATGACATCAGCAGCAATCACACTGATACCTTTTTCTGCAGGTACCAAGGTTTACCTGCTCTGATAGCCAAAACGGAACATGGCTGCTGAACGTTAAAAAACAAGGATTTATTTTTAAAATGCACAAATGAAGTACAATTGTTATGTTGTTGTTGTTTATTCATTCAGTTGCTTCTGACTCTTTGTGACCTTCTGTACCAGCCCACACCAGAGCTCCCTGTCGGCCGTCACCACCCTCAGCTCCTTCAGAGTCAATCCAGTCACTTCAAGGATGTCATCCATCAATTTTCCCCTTAGTCCGTCCCTCTTCCCTCTTCCTTCCATTTTCCTCGGCATCATTGTCTTCTCTAAGGTTTCCTGTCTTCTCAGTATGTGGCCAAAGTACTTCATCTTTGCTTCTAATACCCTTCCCTCCAGTGAGCAGTTGGGCTTTATTTCCTGAAGCTATAGTTATAACAATTGTTATATTTCTTCCATAAAGCCTACAAGCCCTATGAAATAAAGGATGCATTAACTTCTATATACCCTGGCTGGTTTTCTTCTAAAAACATGTCCTTATATGTGTATATTTCCCTATTGGTTTTAACCCCCTACTCCAGCCTGTGATCAATACATGTTTTCTCAGATCTTCATATATGACTCACTTTTCACTCAAATGATTCCTAAAATTCTTTTTTTTCAAGCCTTTCAGCAACTAAAACGTTAAGAAAATGTATTGTTATTAGTGGCAGTAATTTTAAGGACCAGATTTACTCAAGTATCACATACCATCAATTGAAATGCACATCTCAATTTTGAAGATGTGCATTGCAATATATATATATATATATATATATATATATATATATATATGTTGTAAAATGAAATGTTTGACACCCCCCCCCCCCCCCCGTCTGTTGGCCATCCTGCTGCTTGCCTTGGAATGGCCAACAGGCAAGGGAAAGCAGTGCCCCTCAATCAGGCCAAGGCAGCAGCTTCTCTACTAAACAAGGCCTTCAAAATGGAGGGGAAGCTTTTGAAGACCTTGCGAATGAAGCCAGCTGGGAAGCTGTGCCCTCTGTCAATCTGAGGTTTACAATTCTAACACTCCATCAAATCTAAAGTAAACCTCACTTTTGGTTATGTAATTTAGCCAAAAAAAGAGTTGAGCATTAGTTTTAAGTAAATATTCTTGTTGTTGATGATGACAGTAATGATATAATTCTTTGGCTTTAATTTGTTCTCCACTCAGCCCGACCATTTGTTTATAGAGCTAGAAATCTATCTGTCATGACATGGGAGTCCAGCATTAACTAGATATGGAATCGGAGGATGGGAAAATTGCATCTTTTCCAATAGGAGAGGTCCCTGGGGACCTTTCACAATACATTATTATAGAACTATGATTTCATTCTATAGAATCCTGGGTTTTGTACTTTAAGGAGCCGTTTTTAGAATTCTCATCAAAAAGGTTTATTGCTTCACCAAATTACCAACCCCAGGAAGCCATAGGATGCAGTCATGGCAGTTAAAATGGAACCAAAGAGCTATAACTATGTAGTGTGAAAGGACCTAGGATCCAAACATCATTGGAGACAGAACCCTCCCCCAAAACTAAAGGATCCCAATCCCTGTAGCTGTGGTTCCTGAATGCAGCTCCAGCATTGAGATGACACTCTCTTCTCCAAGAACTACACAGTCCAGATGCTAGTGTAGTGAAACCAGCAACATGCTCAGCATGAATTTTTGGAGGAAAAGGAGCATGCTAGGTTCCAAGTGGAAAATCTCCCCATTTGTGGCACTCCTCTGGTTGGCAGTGTTGAGGCCAGGAAGAAGAAGTCTGGATCACAGAGGAATAAAGGTCTCAGACACCTTCTACACTGCCCTGACTCAAATAACCCAGTTCAAAGCAGATAACCAGGGGCCCTTCCACAGAGCCATATAACCCAGAATATCAAGGCAGAAAATCCTACAATATCTGCTTTGAACTGGGTTATCTGAGTTCACACTGCCATATATTCCAGTTCAAAGCAGCTAATGTGGGATTTTATTCAGCTGTGTGGAAGAGCCCCTGAAATCAGATCCTGGGATAAAAGGATAGTGTAGAAGGGGCCTCGGTTGAACTTCAGATCTTGCTAGAGTGAAGTGGTCGTGTAATGCTTATTGAAATTGGGATTCTGGAAGTTGCATTTCAAAATATAACTTTCCCCTTCCTTTGCTTTGTGAAGCAGGTACATGGTTTTGTGTTTCTGAGTGTCATTTTTGTTGAAGGCCTGTGGCAGTTTGTTTTTTCTGTCAAGAACATTAGCCAGAGATTTACCTACACCTTACGAAGAGTGTGGATCTTCAGACAAGAACACCTGGGCCCTTTCTTTTTCTCCTTGCAGTAGATGGGAGAGGCTCCCATAGGCAGAGTGAAGTCTGGGCATGTCAGCTCCCAAAAGTATGTATTCAGTCACACAGGTTTGTTGCTTTTATCTTGGCAGGCAAATGCTTCGTCTTGTTCAGGTAATTCTTCTTGCCATGAGTTGTTGCCCACAAATATATAACATCAGCCAAATGGCACCTTCCCAAAACAAAGTCTTCCCTGCATTCTGCATACTGTTGACTAAAGATTTATGACGTGTTGTTTGTATTTAAAGGCATGGGATGAGAGGTTGGGACAAGGTCATGATGTGCCAATGGCTCTCTTGTTTGCCAAAGTTTTTTGTAACCCTTGTGAGCATTTGTGAAGCTCCATAGAATGAAGGGATAACTAATGGTCACTCTTAATACAGTATAGCTGATATTGTTTAAAGGAAACTAAAGGAGAAGAGAAAGAGAGATGTGTCACTGCACTGAAGTTACAATCCAGTCACGTCTAAACTATGTCAGCTTGACTGCTGTCAGTGCTGTAAAACATTATAAACAAAGAAAACACCCTTTCAATAAACATTACATGTTAGCTTTTCCCATTAATATCCACAATTATCAACTAACACACTAACTACAAATGTTTGAAACTCCCATCCATCACTTTGAAAAGTCTTCATTGCAGCAGTGGATGAGAGCTATAACTGGGTTGGCAGACTGTCTCAAGATAGACATCTATCTTGGTGATCATAGTCATAAGAGCGTCCCATGTATATGGGCGCTTCCACACTACGTGATTACAGCCCTATAATTCCACTTTAAACTGCCATGGCTCTGCCCACTGAATTCCAGGGCTTGCATTTTATTTATGTATTTTGTTATTTTATATACCTTTGTAGTCCTAGGACCGATAAAACACTGGTGCTTTCTATTAGAGAATTCTATTTACGTTTTTAATGTTGCAAGGCACTGAATAAATGCCACATGTGAACCACCTTGTGTCGCCTTCGGGATAGAGAAAGGCGGGGTATAAATAGGGTAAGTAAATAAATACAAATAACAGGATTCCACAAGAGGGAACTAATTCTATAGAATTCTATAGAATTAATGCAGTGTGACAGCACTTTAACTGCCATGGCTCAATGCTATGGAATCCTAGGATTTGTATCTTGGCGAGGTACATCACACTTAAAAGAACCTGGGTTTTCACTTTAGCAGCTCCAATGTACAACTTATAGTGTTATGTTTAGGAATATACTGTGTATTGTTGGGTGTTTACAAACTGTGCCTTTGTACTATCTCTCCATTCCTTCCTTTTCCTTTCTTCCTTCCTTCCTTCCTTCTCTACCTCTTTCCTTCCTCTCCCTTTTTCTTTTTCTCTTTTCTTTCTTCTCTACCTATTATTGAATAGCAACTCCCAGCAGTCCTCCTGATTGATTGATCTATCTCCCTACTATCTATCGCTATCTAATCTATATATCTTATCTATCTGGAGGATTGCTGGAAGTTGCAGTCCAGAAATAGAAAATTTGTATGGATTGGGGTGTTCTCAAAGAAATCCAAGGAGATGTAAGCTTGCAGTTTGTAAGCAGTGTATTTGGAGCATCCTCCTCCCCTAAAGGGCCTGGTCTAGGGAATGCTGGGAGCTGTCATTTTTGAACAGCTTTTTTGGGTGTTTAAGCCCTTTCTGCTGTTTGTTGGGAGGGGATTATGAGTGACAGTCACTCGTTGGTCTGTTAGGGGTGTAGTGTCCAAATTTACTGTCAATTCGTCCAGTGGTTTTTGAGTTATGTTAATCCCACAAATGAACATTTTTATTTATATAGATGTGGCTTATTCGTGCAGCATGTCAGGAAATGCTACTGGATCAGTTTGCTGTAGTTTTGTACTTTCAAGTTGTTTTCAACTTTTGGCAACCCTAAGGTGACCCTTTCACAGGACTTTCTCAGCAAGATTTGTTCAAAGGGGTTTCGGTTTTGCCTTCCCCAGGATCATTCAGTTAAACCTTCCCAAATCCCCAGATGGATAGATCTTTCAAAGCTTGAGGAATGAAAGCTACAGGCATTTTACTTTGATTTGCTGAAGACGTTGCTAGAAAAGACTGAGTTACAAAATATATTCAGATTGCAGGGAGGGGGAGAACCATGAGGTATTCTGCATTAGAAGAAAAAGGTGAGATTTATTATCTGGAAGCTACTTGAAATAAAAATTATGTACAGGAGGAAAGATAAATACCCGTGGAAAACAAAAGAGACAGTGATATTTTGAAGCATTCACCTTTAGGTTAGAAATAGCATATTGTAGAATGCAACATACATGGTATCCTTGGGAACCAAGAAGTAGATAATAAATCAACAGTGTCATTGTTTATCACAAACCTTGGCTAACCAAAAATGCAGCTACTGTAGGAACAAAGAAACAATTGTCAAAGGCTTAATCCTGTGAGAGTGTATATTAGTATCCCACTAGAGCTTAACCTGGAGGAAGATGCTTAATTGTATTAGTCCATCTGATTTTTTCACCTTTTTTGTATGCAGACAGTTCTTCAAATTATCAGAAGAGCTATGAATATTAAAACACAGATAGACCAAATGGACCAGTTCCTAACATCTATATCCATCTTGCTTCAGTATCCACCACATTCAGTGAGACAAAGCTATTCCATTGCCATCCTCTCATAACAGCTTTTATGTTTATGGTCTATAACCATGTTAGGATACCTCTAGTTGTCTAGATGTTACAGCAACTAACAGCATTACTCAGCATTGGCTATGCTGGTTAAGGTTGATAGGAGTTGTGATCCATACAGTCCAATCCATACTATATAGACCAGGGTTCCTCAAACTTTTTAAACAGAGGGCCAGGTCACAGCCCCTCAAACTGTTGGAGGGCCAGATTATAATCTGAAAAAAAAAACAACCATGAATGAATTCCTATGTACACTTTACATATCTTATTTGTAGTGCAAAAAAAAAAAAAAACCACTTTAAAACAATACAATAATTAAAATGAAGAACAACTTTAACAAATATAAACTTAGTATTTCAGTGGGAAGTGTGGGCCTGTTTTTGGCTGATGAGATAGGATTGTTGTTGTTGTTATTGTTTTCGTTGTCATTGTGTGTTTTCAAATCCATTCAGACTTAGGTTGATCCTGAGCAAGGGCCGGGTAAATGATGGAAAGGAACAGTGCTTTATGTTACTTTATATTGATATGTATGGTTGCTTCATAGTATTTTTATTGACATATGTTTCAATATGTATGGGTTGCTTTATATTATTTTTCTTGATCTGTCTGGGGTTAATGTTCAATGGTCAAGTTTGATTTTTCTGAGAAATACAATGGGTTTTAGAGAACTGAATATGAAAGCAAAATTGTCACAATATGTGAGACAGGCTTAAAAGTTAGTTTATGTCTAAACTGAAAATGGAAGCCAAACTGAAGAGTGGAAAGACTGCTGGAATAAAAATTGGAATTGAATCAGAAATGGAAGGTGAGAAAGTAAAGCAAAGAGAAAAAGATGTCATGATTGTTTCCTCAAAGAACAGTCAGAGCTGATCTGTGAGAAGATAGTCTTGAAGAAAAACTTGCAAGTAGGGCTCTGTGGACCTACATTCCATAGAATCTGTGATCAGATCGAATCAGAGTAATCTGTTTATTTGTTATGTGTTTTCCTTATTGCAGCAAAATGAAATAATCTGTTTTTAAAGCATTTTGGGATATAATTGTGAACTATAATAAAAGTTTTAAAATATTATTTTCATATTAAAGACCTAAAAAGTTATTATTACAGTGGTTAGGGGTTGCCTGTGACAGACCTAAAGCATTACCACTCTAGCACGAAAGAGAATCATTTGTGAAATACCAAAGTTGGCAGCTGGGCTGGTGGAAACAGTTTAACGGGAGTTCAGGGTGTTGGGAAGAGTGAATGCAGTATTGCAAAGGAGCAATAGTTGCTTAGCAACCACCCTTCTTAACTTTCTGCCATATTTTCTCATATTTATATTCAAAGAAGCCCCCCCCCCCCCCCCCCCCAAATATGTTGTAGTATATTGCATGGGGAAATGAACTCTGACTACATAGCATGTTAGGTATACTGTGGGTTGAGTATCCCTTATCCAGAATGTCAAAATCCAAAACAACCCACAATTTGAAATTGTCCATATTGGAGACTGAGATACTGACACTTTTGTTTCCGGATGGTGGTTCAATGCATACAAACGTTGGTTCATGCACAAAATTATTTTAAATAGAGCATAAAATTACCTTTGGGCTATATGCATGAGATATATATGGAACATAAATCAATTCCGTGTTTAACCTTGATTACCATCTATGAGAGATCTCAGTATGTACGTAAAGGTAAAGATAAAGATTTCTCCTGACATTAAGTCTAGTCGTGTTTGACTCTGGGGGGTGGTGCTCATCTCCATTTCTAAGCTGAAGAGCCGGTGTTATCCATAGATGCTCCAAGGTCATGTGGCCAGCATGACTGCATGGAGCACCGTTACCTTCCCGCCGGAGTGGTACCTACTGATGTACGCACATTTGCATGTTTCAAACTGCTAAGTTGGCAGAAGCTGGGCTTAACAGTGGGAGCTCAGCCCGCTCCACTGATTCGAACTGCCAATCTTTTGGTCAGCAAGTTCAGCAGCTCAGTGGTTTAACCCGCTGCACCACCAGGGGGCCCTCAGCAATGTATGTACATATGCACAAATATAGATACTCCAAAGTCTGGAAAATATATTGAATCCAAAGAACCTCTGCTCCCAAGCATTTCAAATAAGGGATATTCAACCTGTACATGCATAAATAGGCTAAATTTACATGGCAAGTTAGGACATCCATGTAACTTTGCTATTTGAAGCAAGCTTGTTTTCTGTGGTGTAGAGACTAGGGCATGGAGCAATAGATTCAAACTGCAGGAAAAGAGATTCTACTTAACGATTAGGAAGAACTTAATGACAGCTAGAGCTGTTCAACAATGGAATATGGTGCCCAGGAGTGTGGTAGAGACACCTTCCAGACAGGCCCTATATCCCAGGATCGGATCCTAGTTTTTCTGCTTTGAACTGGATTATATGAGTCCATACTGCCAGGGAATCTGGGATAAACAGAAAACCTAGGATCAGATCCCAGGATACAGGGCCTGTCTGGAAGAGCTGAGTCTCCCCCTCTTGAGGTTTTTAAACAGAGGCTGGATAACCATCTGTTGGGAGTGCTTTATTTGTTCCTGCATGACAGGGGGTTGGACTGGATGGTCCTGGTGGTCTCTTCCAACTCATCACCATTCCAGATCTAAAGGTAGACAGTCATAGCCCTATGAAAATGACAACCAGGTTAAAATGGTAGTGATGATTTGATATGACTCCAGAAAACTAATTTACCTTATGAAGAGGGCAAGCATGTAATCCTTTCTATAGAAAAGAGGTGGCGGGCGTATAAGACTGCAGATGTTTCTCTCTTATATTTGCAGCTCATCATCAATAAGATGAAATCAGGAAGACAGATTCTCCTCCTCCCATTGTATTCTCATAACAAACTCATGAGGTGAGAGAATGAAACTGGCTTAAGGTCACTTGGTAAGTTAACATCTCAACAGGCAGGGACTTGAACCTGGAATCCCTACAAGGATAGAGATTGCTTTTGACTGCTGTTGATCTCACGCTCAATCTCCCGCTGACACAGCTGCCTCACCAGTGTTCATTACTCACGTGGCTGGGCTGAAGAGAGCTGGAATTCAACAATTTAGGGAGCAAATGTTCACTATCTCTGTTCTATGGGACTTTACTATCCCATGGCTGATAGTCATAGAAGTGGGAAATATTTGTGGAGAATGACTGTTACCCATCAAAGTCATCTCAATGGAACATCAAACTACACAGACAAATCAACAACTACCTGTTCTTTCTACAGAGATGTTTCTGGGAACATTGCTCAACATACTGAAGTACGGCATGCTTTCAAGAATCCGGTATTATGTTTGCAGATCTTTCCTGAAAATCCCATGCTGTTTTTTTCCAGGTCTGATGTAACACTTTCCACATGCATGCCTTCAATGGAAAAAAATCCAAAGGAAAACATAAGCACAACACTGTTAAGCAGAAAAACCAAGGTAGAAAGGAGGGGGCAAAATAAGCTTTTGTTCACACAATGTTTCCTTATCAGAGAAAGTGTACAAAACTCTAAAATGAAAACCAAAGTAGGTTGAGAAGATCAGATTATATTAGATGGCTTTTTTGAAGCCACTGAAATATTTGTTATTGTTAGGGATCATAATACAAGAAATATCTATCAAGAAACTGGTGTGGTGTTTGGAGAACTAGATGGGAGTTCATCTACATTGTAGAATTAATGCATTTTGACAACACTTTAAATGCCGTAATGCAATACTCTGGAATCCTTGTATTTCTAGTTTAGTGAGACAACAGCATGCTTTGCTAGAGCAAGTTAAAGAAATTTTAAAACTACAGCTTCCATGATTCCATAGCATTGACTGAGTCATGGCAGTTAAAGTGGAATTAATGGCAGTAAAATGGAACTAATGGCAGTTAATTCTACCTTGTAGATGTGCCCTGGGACTCAGAATATCTAGCTTCACAACTCATTGTGGCTTTTTTGGCAGTCTTTTTCTCTCTTAACCTGACCTACCTCATGGGGTTCTTGCTAGGATCAAGTGGAGAGAAAGGATACACAGTCACTTTGAGTTCACTGGAAGAAAAGCAGGATACTAATGTGAACAAATAAATTATGCAAACTTCTCATATCCTGCTCCAATTACATTTGTTCCTGGCTATTCTAGAGCACAGATATTTGAGACATTTTGCACATTTGTTGTACTTAAACAAACAGATTGGGACTTGAATTATATTCTTACTTAATGGTGTACAGGTATACCTGAATTTTAAAAAGTAGATGTGTTCCTAGCATTTACGTCTTTAACTTAAACTTTGGGACCACAGCCATAAATAACATAGAAAGAATGGGGATAGGTTCTTACCACACACAAAAGAAGAGAAGTATATTTTGGCAAACTTTTCAATCCAAACTAACAATACACACATGTGAAATGATATAACCAGGTCAAGTAAGTCTTGCATAAGTAAACAAAAACATTTTCAGCCTTCTGGACACCACTTGAAAGCTTCTATGAAAATGTATCCAGGGACCATTTCTTTTTTCACCAACTTCTGCCTTTCTTATGATTTCCATGTTGGTGGCTAAAGTTATGGACCTATTTTCTTTTCTTTTTTAACATTGTGGGTGACGGAGAGCTGATTAGGGAAGCTTATCACTTCCGTTTTATGCACAGTCAGTAAAGGATTCTGGAAGGAACTGCTGTTTATCTTCCCTATTGTTTGTGGGCACACACAGCTACAACAGGATTGGCTAGAGTAAAATCTGGCTTTTTTCTCCACCTTCAGCATCATTGTATTACTTATAATAGATATATTGCTGCAACCGTATATTGAAAATCTTTGTCTCTCTAGCCATTCTTCACCAAGCTCCTAATGCTGCAAGGATGAGGAAAAGGGGCTGGACAGGAATGAGAAGATTTTGTAAAAACAAGCTTCTTTGTCAGAGGCCTTGCTAACTGAGGTGTTCTTGTAGCTGTATGTATCAAACACAGCAATAGCAAAATGTTGTCCACTGAAAGCTCCAGTGATGCAAGTCCACTTTATGTCATCTGCCCACCCATGACCAATTTTCTATTGGTTATTGGTTTGATCATTGGTTTATATTTTGTTATAATGTTGTTGTTCTTACTTTGTTTTGTTTTATATTGTTGTTTTACATTTTAATGTAATTATGTTTTAACTTTCACCCAACCTATTCAACATGTATGCAGAACACATCAAGCAATGTGCGGGGCTTGATGAATGATAGGCTGGAGTAAAAATTGCTGGAAGAAACATTAACAACCTTAGATATACAGATGACACTACTTTGATGGCCGAAAGTGAGGAGGAGCTGAGGAGCCTTCTAATCAAGGTGAAAGAAGAAAGCGCAAAAGCTGAATTGCAGCTAAACATCAAAAAAACCAAGATTATGGCAACAAGAATGATGGATAACTGGCAAATAGAGGGAGAAAACATGGAGGCAGTGACAGACTTTGTATTTCTAGGTGCAAAGATTACTGCAGATGCAAACTGCAGCCAGGAAATCAGGAGATGCTTACTTCTTGGGAGGAGAGCAATGACCAATCTCGATAAAATAGTGAAGAGTAGAGACATCACACTGGCAACAAAGATCCACATAGTTAAAGCAGTGGTATTCCCCATAGTCACCTACGGATGTGGGAGCTGGACCATAGGGAAGGCTGAGCGAAGGAAGATAGAACTGTGGTGTTGGAGGAAAGTTCTGAGAGTGCCTTGGACTGCCAGAAGATCCAACCATTCCATACTTCAGGAAATAAAGCCCGACTGCTCATTGGAGGGAAGGATAGTAGAGGCCAAGATGAAGTACTTTGGCCACATCATGAGAAGAAAGGAAAGCTAAGAGAAGACAATGATGCTGGGGAAAATGGAAGGAAAAAGGAAGAGGGGCCGGCCACAGGCAAGACGGATGGATGGCATCCTTGAAGTGACTAGATTGACCTTGAAGGAGCTGGGGGTGGTGACAGCTGACAGGGAGCTCTGGTGTGGGCTGGTCCATAAGGTCACGAAGAGTCGGAAACGACTGAACTAATGAACAACAACAACATGTTTTAACTGCTCTGTTGGGCCTGACCCCATGTAAACTGCCCGAGTCCCTTTGGAGAGGTGGAAGCAGAGTATAAAAACAAAGTTGTTGTTGTTGTTGTTGTTGTTGTTGTTCTGCAGCCGCTGCTGAGTCAATTCTCTCACTTAGTTAAGCTAGGTCTGGATATGGGATTTATCCTCCTCCTGGAGCACATTTACATCACACAAGTATAACACTATGATTCTGTTTTTACAACCATACTTTCCCCAGGGAATATTTTAATTTAGAGGGACACATATTTCAAATTCTTTTCTAGAGAGCTCTAGTACTTCATGAAACTACAAAGCCCAGCATTTGACAGAGTACAGTCATGGCAGTATATGTGAGATCACAGAGAGGGCTTAACAGCAATGTAGGGATTTAGGGAAGAGCTTCATATACACAGATTTTACACAAACATTCTGCTACACAGATGAGGGAGTTGTGACAGGTATCTCTGTCCTGTCAGTGCTATGCGTATCAGCTATTTCATATACGTACATCTTACCCAATTAAGTATTCAGAATGTGTCTGGAGAGACTCTACATACATACTACATATACCCTTAAGGCTCTTCCACATGACAGGTAATCCTGTGTGGCTCAGAGTTCCCCTCTGATGTGGAGGAAGTGAATGGAGTATTGCTGACCATGCTAGCTGGGGAATTCTGGGAACTCGTCCAATAAATAGCTTTTTAAACTCTCGGAGGACTAAGATTTGACAAGAGAAGTACAGATATGTAGAGGCTGTAGTAATCAAGAAATAACTAGAACAAGAGTTTCTTGCCCAGTGGTTGAAAGGGCCATATTTTAATGCTCTTGAATCGATAGTGTGAATTACAAAATTGTGCTTCCTGGGCCTTTGGCTTTAACTTTTGACTATAGGCAGGACTCAATACAGGCTAAGTCAATACAGGCTAAGTCAATACAGGCAGTCTCCAAGTTACAGACATCCGACTTGCATATGACTCATAGTTACAAATGGGAGTGAGACATCAAGAAGTGAGAAATCTACCCGTAGGAAGGGAAATTCCTTCCTTTAAGAGTGATCAGGGGGGAAAGGTGTCTCCACTCATGTTTTCTCACCAATCCTTGTTCTACAGCAAGCCAAAATTTAAAACATTCAGTTGTAACAGGGACAGAAAGTGAGGTGAAATCTTCTGAACAGGGGCATATACAGCAAAAGGAATAGTATAGAGCTGTTAATGCTTCCCTATGCAATCTAAAACTTTTAAAAAACATATATATATTTACTGGAGTTACACTTAAAAAACCGTACATGTTCTGACTTACATACAAATTCAAGTTAAGAACAAATCTTGGGGACTAAAGTAGGGAGAAGGGAGTGAACTCATAGGGAGGAGGGAGCGAACTTGTTTTCTGCTGCCCTGGAGACTAGGATGCGGAACAATGGCTTCAAACTACAAGAAAGGAGATTCCATTTGAACATTAAGAAGAACCTCCTGACTGTGAGAGCTGTTCAGCAGTGAAACTCTGTGCTTCAGAGTGTGGCGGAGGCTCCTTCTTTGGAAGCTTTTAAACAGAAGCTGGATGGCCATCTGTCGGGGGTGCTCTGAATGCAATTTTCCTGCTTCTTGGCAGGGGGTTGGACTGGATGGCCCACGAGGTCTCTTCCAACTCTAAGATTCTATGACTACCTGTATAGAATATGGGAGAACTCTTCTTCAAGTCCTGTTTCATAATCGAGGAAACATTCTTTTTATATTGGACTTTTGTCTGGCCTTGATTACTGCTCAGTGGTGGCATGACCCAAACTGGTACAAAATGCAGAGTAATGAGCATGGTGGGAATATCGCAAGGTTATGGTTGGTAGAACAGCATTGTGACATAAGCACTGGACTACGACTCTATGGACCAGGATTGAAATCCCTGGTCAGCTATGGAAGCCTACTAGATGACCTTGGACAAGTCACACTCTCTTGGCAAACTCCCTCTGACCAAATCTTGCCCAGAAAAACCTATGACATGGTGTGGATATTGTAGGGTGGCATTGCTGTAATACCTTTTCATAATGAGTTATCTTTAGTACAGGATAAAGATAGATTGGTAGCTTTCTGGCCAATTGCTAAGGTGGTAATTAAAGACATATTCAGTGGCTGTTCTTTTGTCAAATGGGAGACACCTTGTAATTGCAATCTGATAAGATTAATACCATACAAGGGCTGTACTTGGGTAGGATGAGAACAAAACTAATTGTCCAGCGTTCATTCAATAATTTGATCAATTGGGCCATATGAACATTAGAATGTTTGGAATTTGCAGGCTATATTATTTCTATACAAATAACAACCAATCAGTCCCAGGAGATTTAAAAAACATTAGATAGTTATTAGATAATCCATGTCTGCTCTAGCATGTTCTTCACTTCCATCACTAAGCCAAACAATGACTGCTAAAATATTGCTTTGAGCAGCTTGATGTACTATGAGGGCAAAGATAATAAGGACATAGGGGGCAACATAACCTCAGTCTGCAGATCAATGAATCAAATCAATCACTTTATTTATACCCTGAATTTTCGCCAAGATGCTGTAATGTCTGATGCAGGAGAGGCTGTGTATGCTTTGAAACAATTGCTTAACAGAGCTTTGAACTAGATGAAAATAAATAAAGTGGATACCTGTTAAGGTTGTGGGCTGAGTGTTCTGGATGGAGTTGCCATCCAGAAAATATCAGCTCTTCTCACACCAGAAGAGGCTTGCAGTTTCTTAAGTTGCTCGTGACACACACACACACAAAACCCCTCTTTTGCTGGAGACCAGTGTGACCTCAGTGGCACCCACTGACTAGAATCCTGTTGATTACATAAGCTGATACAATTCTGCTTTGTGTCAGCTTATATATTTTGAGGACAATGCAGAACAAAGTATCGCCTGCAGTGCCCCTTTCCTGACATTGCGCAAAAGCAGCTGGAGTGGGACTTCCCTGGTGAAGTTACATTCACAGTTTAAAAGAGCATTTCTCACTAAACCTATGCAAATGAATGGTTGCACAGCAACAAAGCTACTGTTTGTATTTTAAGACTTTTACAACATTTTAAAAAGTTGAGTTATCTGAGCTTTGAGTGAGGAGATCAAAAGGAGACGAGGATCTGTTTCCTTGCTAGAGCTGGAGTTGGAGGGAGGGGACCTTGGAAGCAGGGATCAGCAAATCTTCAAGGAGAGGACAAATTGTAGATGTGTTGTAGAAGGCTTTCATGGCTGGAATCACTGGGTTGCTGTGAGTTTTCCAGGCTGTATGGCCATGTTCCAGAACCATTATCTGTTGACATTTCACAGGGCCTTCTCAGTGGTGGCCCCTCATCTCTGGAACTTGCTCCCCAGTGAGATCAGGTAGGCTTCTTCCCTCCTTTCTTTTAGGAAGAAGGTTAAATCATGGCTCTGGGACCTGGCCTTCGGACAGCAAACATAACAGCACTTTGGACGTTGAATCGGACTGGAATTGGCTATATGGTTTGATGACCATTTAAACTTGTTTTTAACTTAATATTCCATTTATTGTTTTAAACTATTGTTACATTTATCTTATCTTGCGGCATCGAATTGTTGCCAGTTGTGAGCCGGCCTGAGTCCTCCCTGAGGGTTGAGAAGTACGAGATAGAAATAGAAATGTTGGAAATAAATAATAAAATATACAGTGCCTTTGCAATGGGTCTTCTTTTTCTAAAAGCATTGAGATCAGATTGTTTCAGATTGAATGTATTGTTGAAGGCTGGCCTATACCATTTGTCCTTTATTATTCTTGAGAATTTCCTGAGATTAATAAATAATTTCAGACTATCCATTTTAATATTTATACAGTGTGAGATAGTCACCTATCTGTCTGCAAAACTATAACCTCCTTTCTCTTGCATGATATGATTCAGGCTGTATTATTGCTCCTTCATCCACTTCCTCCTATTGACTGCAACTTGACACCACATTGCCACCTGCTGCTGCACAATAACAATGCAACTTAATGAAAGGGAAATTAACTACCAAAAGCAGACTCAGGGTGTTGTCAATTCCTTATATTTCTTAGTAAAATTTGATAAAAGAGCCACTTTAATTGGAAAGGACAACCTGTTTCAAGATGACTTTTTCCAGGTTCTATATGATTTTCAAAAATCAGTAAACAGGAGAAATCTAAAAAGCCTCATACCATTTTCTGGTGACAGGAGGCAAAATCTAAAACTGTAGTAGCAGAGATGCATGCCTGCGTATTTGCTTGCACAGCAAGCAGGATTCATATGACCATATGAACTACAGTTAAGATCTGAAATGTTTTTCTTCTGACAATATTAGTGGTTGTCAGTTTTGATTCTATTAGACCATAGAATCAAACCACCTCGACAGATGGCCATCCAGCTTCTCAATGTGACAAAATCACTGTGGGTATGTGTATATGTGCCTCCAGGACACTTATCAACTTATGACAAGTCAATTCACTTCACAGGGATTTCTTAGGAAAGCAGTACTCAGAGGTGAGTTTGCTAATTTCTTTCTCTGAAATATATCCCAGACCACCCACAGCAATTGGTTTGTGGACTTCATGTACTAACCAAAACAGTCACTGCTAAGCCTCCAAGATCAGATGAGATTTTGGACCCCATCACATTTACTTTTCGCAGCATCCTAGGACACTGCTGGAATGTTGTGAGGATGGAACCTGCCTGACACAGGGCTACTTTCAGTGGGACTCTGTCCTGGTTTCCTCCTGGAAGCATCCTAGCCTAGAACATGGAGACTTCCCATGTTCTCATTAGTTAGAATGGGACCAGTACGGGGGGAGGCCAGGTGGTGACCCTTTTCCTCATGTGATGGGGGAAATGCAGAGTACCGGGCAATGGTTTTCCCGGCTGCCCCTCGGATTTGCCATGCTGCCTGGCGAATCCCCCTGCTGTCACCCGTGTTTGGGACCTCCTAGTGCTGTTAGGATATTTTTATTGCATCTATCATTACACAATAAATCAGAGGTGAGAAACTGTAGCAGGTCGAGGGAGCTATTTCTGTCCCTGTCCCCTGTATAGAGTTACCCAAACTTCTGAATTTGGAAAAAACCCCATGATTTTGGACCTCATCACAAAGGGTGTGTGTGTGTAAAAGCCATTGCTCCATGCCCCACATCGCACAACTTGCCTTACCCCTCCTCACCCTATTTGCTGAACAGCTGGTCTGATTAAGAGTTTTGGAAAACTGAAAAATATGTGCAGCTTTTTTTGTGTGTGAAAATCTTAGTTGCTTCTGATAAAAATGCTATTACAATTTGTTGTAAATGTTTGGAAAGTTAATTTTTGCCTGGAACTGCCTCTCCCAGAATGGAGTTTTAAAATAGATGGACGCATTCAAGTGAGAATGAGTGGAGGCAAGATGGTGCAATGGGTTAAACCCTTGTGCCAGCTGAACTGCTGACCTGAAGGTCGGTAATTCGAATCCATGAGATGGGGTGAGCTCCCGTATGTCAGCTCCAGCTTCCCAAGTGGGGACATGAGATAAGCCTCCCACAGGATGGTAAAACATCCGGCCATCCTCTGGGCAATGTCCTTTCAGATAGCCAATTCTCTCACACCAGAAGCAAGTCACTCCTGACATGAAAAAATAATGAGAATGGGCACTTTAGGATTTACATGTTAATACTGTATTGGATTAATTTCTTTCAATTTGCTGCGTGCCACTAGAGGGCAATATTGGACTACATGAAACTGTTCTCTAGCAATACTCAGCTTTTTACTAGTGTAGATCTGAGCACCACAAAAATTACTTTTGTCTAATCAGATTTTGGATTTGCAGCACTATTCTGACAAAGAATACTTTTCCCCACAAGAATTATGGAAAACTCTTCAATGTGAGACCCTGTTATCTTCCACACTTTTGCCCTTCAGGCACCAGTTTGTAAAAGCTCTCAGGGTTTGATTTGCCTTCTGCAGATATTTGCTTGTATTATTTTTATGTTTGCCATATATTACTTTAGATACGTGCAATTTTCAATTTGAACTATGTGGTTTAGTGGAATAATTAACTACCCTACAATTCTGTGAGATAAAGTGGAGTAGCAATTAAATGAATTAAAAGAAAAAGAAAAACATCTGATATGAAAAAAAAACTCTTTAAAAGTATCACTTACCAGAATGAGCAGAGCAGAGGAACAGAAGGAACACTTGCTATTATTAATTCACAAGTTTTTTTTTTAAAAAAAACTCAATGGGAAAGAATAATAGACCAGGAAATATTTTGCACAACTTTATCCCAGTAATTTAATGTTTCAATATGTTATGGAGGAATTATAGTGGAATTTAAATTAAGTGAATTGGTGGAAGGGGTGCAGGGGAGAGAAAAAAAACATATGAAAAGATGTCTGGCAAATGTAACTTTCAAGAATGAGCAGAGAGACAGGAATAATGCCTGCTATTATTTATTTTGGTAACGGCCGACAGGGAGCTCTGGCGTAGGCTGGTCCATGAGGTCACGAAGAGTCGGAGACGACTGAACGAATGAACAACAACAACAACATTATTTATTTACAGGTTTTAAATAACAGTTCTGCTGTTACACCCCATTGAGAAGAATAATAAGACAGCAAGTATCTTTTCTCCCTATATTTGAACATTTCAATATGTTGCAGAGGAATTGCTCTGTCTAAAAAAAGCATGGGCCTACCTTGCACAGAAATCTGTTTTCTGTGTAGAAAGCATGTTTCCTACACTATAATTGTCTTCATAGAATCGTAGAATCATAGAGGTGGAAGCGACCTCGTGGGCCAACCAGTCCAACCCCCTGCCATGAAGCAGGAAAATCACATTCAAAGCACCCCAACAGATGGCCATCCAGCCTGTTTAAAAGTCTCCAAAGAAGGAGCATCCACTACACTTTGTGGCAGAGAGTTCCACTGCTGAACAGCTCTCACAGTCAGGAAGTTCTTCCTGATGTTCAGGTGGAATCTCCTTTCTTGTAATTTGAAGCCATTGTTCCGCGTCCTAGTCTCCAGGGCAGCAGAAAACAAGCTTGCTCCCTCCTCCCTATGACTTCCCCTCACATATTTATACACGGTTATCATGTCTCCTCTCAGCCTTCTCTTCTTCAGGCTAAACGTGCTCAGCTCTTTAAGCTGCTCCTCATAGGGCTTGTTCCCCAGACCCTTGATGATTTTAGTCAGCCTCCCCTGGATAGGCCTCATCACCCTCATCACAAACTAGGATTCCCAAGTCTCGAAACCTAATCTGTCTAAATGGAGGAACCTCAGGACCAGTCAAATCTTTTTAAAGTGTGAATTTCTGTGTGAATTTTTGTCATTTGTTACATTTGTTGTCTGTTGAATCTCAATTCTCTATGCAGGTGTGGTTGATGGTTAATGTATCATGCTTACTAGTATCACTTACAACCATCCCTTGGGAGATCACAAGAACTTATTCTTAAACTTCAGCTTTTGCTCTCAAAATCTCAGAGCTTGGAATTGTACTAATTTTACAATCCTATCACCAGAGATGAATAGGATTCAGGTGATAGTCCACTCATGCCCCATCTACACTGACATATAGTCCAGATTATCACAGCAGATGATCTACATCATTTGCCTGGAACTGGAATATATGAGTCCACACTGCCATATAATCCAGTTTAAATCCGATAATCTGAATTTTATATGGTAGTGTAGAAGGGGCCTCAGTTTCTGAATGTGAGATGGAGATGCTGTTTTTGCCTCAGGCAGTAAAATGGCTTGGAGTAACCTTGCTGAGAATTTTAATGATATTTTGGCTATTGGAGTTTTGTGCATATTGTTTACATCCCTGTAACCACCTCATCACATTTTTCTTGGGAAGCATCCTACGATGCTTTCACTCCAGCTGGAGGACGGATGGGTACACTATCTATCAGATGATGTAAGGGAGCTTCCTGTGGAAGGCTATCCTCCAACTGGAGGAAAGGCGTCCAGCACAGGAGGTTTCCCATGTTTTGCTAGCTCCAATAGAGCTGGCACGGGACCTTTCCAGGAGGGTGACACTTTCCCCATGTGATGGGGAAAGTGTTGCAGGGAGAGAACTGTGTGTGGGGCGACATATTTGTCCTGCTGAAGATGAGGTTGACTATCTTAGCAGCCAGAAGGAAAATAAAATAAATAACCATTGAGCTCTAATATCATAGAACAAAAGAAAATTACTGCTGGGGCCAAAGGACTAACTAGGAATGCTGTTCTTCCAGTAGCCAAGCAGAGACCTGTTGGAAGACCAAAATGAAGACATGAATACGATCACTTCCTCAGCTACTGTTGTTCCCCAGCAACTAGTATCAGATTCTATACTTGCAACATATTGCAAAATATATGCAGCTCTGTGTATTGCCATAGTAACCACTTAAAAAAAACAAAAAAATGGGAAAATACAACAAATATATCTGAACTTCATTCTCTTACACATTATAGAGCAATTATGTTCTGCCAAATTTGAGTAATTTAAGTGTGCGCATCTCTCTCTGTGCATGCACATGTGTGCCTGTCTACTCATCCAATTACATGTAATAAGATCTCCAAGTCTATGCCTAAACATGAAAGAATATACTGTTTTGTTCAACCATTTGAAGGAGAAGGAGAAATTAGGAAAATAGCTGGGTGGCATTATCTTTCTTGAATATAATTCTCTGATCCTACCCAATTGAGGACTTTTCCTGACATAAAAGGTTTCATTTCACATAGCAAATAATGGAGCAATACCATAGCAACACCATGGTATTGCCAGCGTCAGTGCTTCATGACCATGCCCGGATTAGTATGGCATAGTGGTTTAAATGTTGGGGTACAGTTCTGGAGACCAGAATTTGATTACTCATTCAGTTATAGTTACTTTTTGGTAGAGGTGGAGTCTCATTCTCTGAAAATGTTTAAGCAAAGACTGGATGGCTATCTGTCGCTAGTGCTTTGATTGTGGATTCTTGCATGGCAGAATGTAGTTGGATTGAATGGCCCTTAGGGTTTCATCCAAGTCTATAATTCTATGAGTCACATGCTCATAGAAAACCTCATAATAGGGTCACCATAAGTTGGAAACGATTTGAAGGCACACAAGGACAAGCAGTATCTTTTATGAGAGTGATGGAAATTGTGGTCCAAAATACTAGATTGGAGAAGATGGTTATTCCCACCAGGTAGAAGGAGCAAACTATAGGCACTTCCAGACAGAACTGAAGCACGGGTTTTAAACAGGGACAAAAAATCTCAGGACTTCAGAAGAGGCCGCAAAACTTCTGTCAGAAACATCTCAAGATGAGACTATGCAGAGAATCACTGCAGCAAATCACTTTAAAAGTTCTGTTGTTTGTCCTGGACAGAGAAACTGTGCCCTCCAGACATTTCATGAAGTATCTGCCACACAAATCCTAGTAGGATCACCTCTGCCCAAGTCAGCACTGCACAAACAGGAACACACACTTTAAGCCAGGAACAGAACTTTGTCATTATTGATATTTTTTACAGCCTGGATACCTGGACATCTGTCCAGACAGATTTGATTGTATACTTATGGCATCAAACAACAGGGTGCTGTTCCTGGATTATACATGGCTTTTCCTGAGTTCTCTTCTTGTGAGAAGATGTACAACATTGACTAGGGGGGCACAACTTTGTCCTGGCCAGAGAAAATATGTTTCATTTTCTCCACATGTTTCATGAAGTTTCTGGAATACAAGTCAAAAGCCACAGCAAAATCAGCAAACATGAATTTAAATGGACAAAGCAAAACCCAAAGCCACACTGAAATACTGGAACCTGTTAGCAATCCACTAACCGTACTTGATATCCTAGAAATCTTTCAATACCATGGCCAGGGAAACCGGGAGAACTGCCAAGGTCTTCATCAATTCTGAAATGATGCCTGAACTGAGAAAGTCTGCCCCACGGAAGGCAATTAAAGCCCAAGAATTGGTTCCATGAACCGCCCTTCTGCTTTGAAGCCAATGTTTTTAATTCTTTAATTCGAGACGACCTTCGCAAGCTGAGTGATTTACTTCTATCTTGCCAGATCTGGCCCCTTCTGTTGTCATTAAAGTTACCAGGTGCAGAAGGGAGGAAAAGCTCAAGGCCTCCCTCTAAAACATTCTCATGAACACTGGTACTTTCATTTTCCAAATCTACAGAAGTTCCTTCCTCACTAATTTCAGGAACACTGGCATTTTCCAAACCTACAGCAGTTTCTTCCTCACTAATTTCAGGAGCATTGGCATCAAAAGGTACATTTCCACTAGCATCAGTAAATATATTTTCATTAGCATCAGGAGGAACAAACAGAGAATCAGGTTCAAGTTCAAACTCAGGCTGAACCCCAACATTGCCAGGGAAGAGAAAAAAAGGTGAGAGATTTAAAAACCAACACTTTTTAAATCTCTCACCTTTCTTTCTCTTCCCTGGCAAGCTGTCCAAGGGAGAGGTGGGCGTGGCCAAACACAGCGCTCCTCGCTCGGAGGTGGATGGGGGCGAGGCCTCTGAGGAGGGCTGCGCTTGACCACGCCCACCTCTCCCTTCTGCTGCAAGGGAAGGAAGGGAAACTGCGAGATTTTAATGGTTCTGGAGGGAGGGAAGGGCACCTTCCATTAACGAAACAAAGGAAACAATTCGTATTTCCTGGTAATTTTGATCTTTTTTTAAAGAAAATTTCGGAAATAATTTAAAAATCGAATCTCCAGCGCCCCCTACATACGAAATGAGTTTAGAACCATTTTTTTTCTTGATCAACCAAGCCTACTATATATGGCATAGGCTGAGGAAAGAAGGATACTGTTAACCAAGCTGTTAACAGTTTGCTATCTTTATTTTAAAGGTGAATTACTTGTTATTTTAATAAAAAATCCTTAATCTGATTTACGGAAGGTTTATCTTCACTCAACAGCTCAACTGTTTATTTATTTCTATTTCTCTATTTATATTTTAATGCCCCATCTGAATATATTCATGGACAATTCACATTCTGCTAAGCACAGGGGGAAGGAAAACAACCCCTTTTGAACAAACCTTGCCAAGAAAACTCCATGGTGAGTTTGCCATAAGTTGGGAATGAATTAAAGGCACATATAGCATTACAATTGTATCCTACCTGTCATGTCAGGAGTTATGCATGGCTCCCTTTCTTCTGGATTCTCAAAAGCTCCTTGAGGTAGACTAGGTAGCGGGATAGTGTAACAACTGACCCAAGATTTTTATTGCCAAGTTGGGATTTAAAGCAAGCCTCCAACATCTTGATCTGATTTATTAACCATAATACAGCACTGGCTGAAATGTATTCATAATCTTTCCAGTGTAGGCAACAGACTTACGACATAAAAAAGTAGAAAAAGAAAATCCTGCTGTCTGCACAGTGTCATAAATTCTCGGTGCCTTGGACAAAGTTCTTCTCTTGCTGTACCTGTTTTGGAAATCTAATTAATTCCTGCTGTTGCTGTCAACAACACTGAAATAATACCCAGCGGACAATAGGAAAAATGATGTCTTATTTCCCACCTCCAGATGCAGAAGACTTGCCTAGCAACAACACACAGTAAAATTAGCAGAGAACAGAAACCAGAATTGTTGAAGGTAAAACTAGTTTATGTCAGACACTGATGTGAACTGTACTTTGAACTCAACTCTGATTCATCAGTTTCAACCACATGAAAAACAGTGTTTAGCTTAGCCCCATTTCTGCTATGCAAATAATTGAAAACAATTCAAGAGACCTGCAGACACGGAACTAGGTTTAAGTGCCAACTATGACTTTACTTTTGGAGCTGTAGATAGGAAGTTCATGAATAGGTTTGGGGATGAGTTGAGCTGGATGCAAATCATGAGGTTTTAAAAATTAAATTGCCTTCCTGTGCTTTCAAATGTATGCCTGAGTGTATTTTTCTGACAGTGGATCCATATCTTTCAATCAGGTCCTGAAAGGGGTCCATAATAATGCTAAAATATATACAGATAAAGCCCTTGTGAATCCCATCAAAAATTTCCACCAGCCAAAGAACTGTCAGGTTCTGACAGTGATGCTTCTGGTGCTGGAAAGGAAGGTGGCAATTTAGACTGGATCTACATTGCCCTGTGTCCCAGGATCTGATTCCAGATTATCTGCTTTGAACTAGACTATATAAGTATACACTGCCAGATAATCTGGGCTCAGATCCTGGGATATAGGGTTTTGTAGGTCCAGCCGTAGAAGAGTACGGTTTGGGCTGCCAGGGAGGAAAATGAGGTGGCACTCCCAAATAGGGTATACCCCATTTACCTCTTCTTTGAGAGAAAACCCATTTCATCTTCTTACTTTAAGATACCTCCACACTCCTTTTCCTCTCTATTAATAAACAGCAACAATGCCATCAGCCCAGTTTGGGGCAAGAAACTGGCATGTGCAAGAACACAAAACTGAAGGCTGAGGCCCCTTCTATGCTGCCATATAATCCAGATTATCAAAGCAGATAATCCATATTAATGGATTTGAACTGGATTATATGAGTCTACACTGCCATATAATCCAGTTCAAAGCAGTATGGCAGTGTAGATGGGGCCTGAGTTTTACATTCCTTCGGTTATATATGTTGGTTGTAATTTTATTTGTGAGATGATATAATTAAGTTTCATATTGCCATTATAGCCTGCATAAATATAAACATAGGGTGCTTCTATATTAACATTATAATCCATTTTGGAGCCAGTTAGGGAGTGACCAGTTTTGTTGTGTGGGACTGGATCTAAACTGTCATCTCAAATCTAGATTATTTGCTTTGAACTAGATTAGATGACATTAGAGACTCATGTAAACCTGTCCAGTAGAGATTATCTGGATTATCTGCTTTGATAATATGGATTATACGGCAGTGTAGATCCAGCGTTGATGTCTCATAAGGCTTCTTTCTGCTCCATGATTACAATTTATTTTAATTGCTGCCACCAGGTGGGGATGTTGTTTCTTTTATATGTGTCAATTTAGAGCTCAGATCCTCAAACTCAAAATAATACCTCATTTTTCTAAAATGTCTGGTTCTCTCCACATCCCATTCCCATACCTATTTAGGAAACCAGAACCATTTTTGTACTAATTTACTAATTATTATTAATTGCTTGTGGCACTCGCTTCCCAAGCCCTAAACTTCTTAAAATGTCCATGGATACTAAATATTACATTTCTTCACAACTGTGGTTATGTACCTTTTAACCCCTTTCCCATTAACTACTTGCATTTGTGACAGCAGTCATTGTGGGTAATGAAAATTAAACTGGCAAGATCCACAGACCATGAAGTTTGACCTTGCAGACCTCAGAATTGAAAAGACGGAATAATGTTTGTTCTGAGTTAACAACTGCTCCAGTTTAGAGCCATTAACATGGATTTGTCTCGAACAGTCTGTGCCTGTGTTAATCAACCATGAGCTCCTCTAAGGAAATAGAACAATCCCTCTGAATAACCCCAGTGACCTCTTCCCATCTTTTAGGAAAGCAGAATTGGCATATTAATACAAATTGCTCACCCACTGGTTCTTCCTGCTTGCTGACATAAGGGGTAATTAATATTACTGACAAAAGATATTTGGAAAAACTTGCATTTTGACCTTTAACACTAATGTCTGCAAACTGTAATTTGCAATCATATGTGTTTGCTTTATTTTATTTTATTTCATTTGTAGTCTGACTTTCTACCTGCATGGGACCCAATCTGGCTTACAACAGCAATTAAAACAAAATAGAGCTTTAAAAAGCCAAGTGTAATAAAACACGTTTAAAAACAAATCAAGAAAACAGAACTGTTTAAAACAGTACTAATTTTAAACAGTTTAAAACCATTTAAAACACAATGAGGATAAAGGTTCAGCACATACCCAGACTCAATTAAAGACATGTCTGCAACAATTACTTAAAAGATAAGATCTTCTCAAATAAAAAGTCTCTAGCATCCTGCTTGGGACATTGAATCATAAAATCATTGAGTTGGAAGAGACCTTGTGGACCATCCAGTCCAACCTCCTGCCAAGAAGCAGGAAAATTGCATTCAGTGTGACAGCACGAGTGATGCCACCTATGTGTAGAACTGTTAGTTGCAAGATTTAAACTGTTGTATCATGCTTGATCCTGCCTTTTTACCCTGCCTAACATTGTTGGCTCATGTTTAACTTGTTGTCTTCGAGGACTCCAAGACCTTTTTCACACATACTGCTCTCGAGCCAGGTGTCCTCCATTCTGTATCTTTGCCTTTCATTTTTTCTGTCTAAATGGAGTATCTTGCATTTGCCCCTGTTGAACTTCATTTTGCTAGTTTTGGACCATCTCTCTAATCTGTTAAGATCATTTTGAGATCTGCTCCTGTCTTCTGGGGTATTAGCTATCCCTCCCAATTTGGTGCCGTCTGCAAACTTAATGATCATACCTTCTAACCCTTCATCTAAGTAATTAAGAAAGATGTTGAACAAGACCAGACCCAGGACAGAACCCTGCCACACTCCACTCATCACTTCTTTCCGGGATGAAGAGGAAGCATTGGTGAGCACCCACTGGGTTTGGAGATGTCATGACCAGAAGCAACCAGAAATACAGGGTAAACATAATACAGTTTTCTCCTGTCCCTTCTCTTAGGAAACAAAGGTTTCCCCAAAGCTTTTCATAGGATATATTAGCTGGAATCTTCTTGTGTGAAAGAGAATTTACACTGATGGGTTTACTTTTTACAGTGTTGTGCAGGAAGGTATCCAACAATCTCCTTTCACATCGTTTGTGTTCATAGAATTATAGAACCATAGTGTTGGGAAAGACCACAAGGGCCATCCAGTCCAATCCCCTGCCATAATCAAAGCACTATCAGCAGATAGCCATCTCGCCTCTGTTTAAAAACCTGTTTTCAATGAAATACTTTTTATTGTTTTACACATACATTTTAACATTGTAAAACTGTTTTAATTTATTTATAATGTTGTTGGCAGTCCAATTCTACTTCAATATTGATCTGTTGCATGTTTCAACTATTCAGTATCGAATTTATAAACTGCCTTGAGTAATAGTTTATGGGGAAAGACAGAGCAAAGATAATGAAACTGATAATAGGATTTGCAGCCCAAGAGAAAGGAAAGATCTCGGGTCTGGAGAAGGGTGATCTAACAACAACACAGTATAAGGGGTAAAGGGATTCTGTGGATAATAGACTTTCCTAACACTGATTTAAAATGGTCATAAATAGTGCCAACTAACTTAGCTTTGAGAATTTTCATAGATGAACTGTTCTCCGGGGGATATAGAGCTAAAAAGGCCCTTTTGGTACAGAACCAAAGTGCCTTCATCTTATGCACAACTCTCATTTTGAACCCCTTCCTTTTAGATACAGTGCGAGAGAAAAGAAATGTGCTGAAGCTTATGTTTAACATGTCTTTATCTACAGATGAGCTGAATGTTGTGTGAAGTCAGGATATTCTGAACTTTTAAAAACCCCTTGCATACTACAATAAACATTTCCTTTTGTCTCCATCAATAAGCATCACTTTGATCTAAGGTTGGTTATTTTTTCAAAAGGATTCATAGTGTCCCCTTGCAATCCATGTATTTGCTAAATCAGAGCTTTCCAAACTGTATGTCATGGCATATTCATGTGTTGGCTGCAATGTGTAGGTGTGTCATGCGAACATAACAAGAAACCCCCAAATTTATGTGAAAGAATCAATAAATCATATATTGGAGAAATGTAAATGAAAGGTTTTCATGAGATTTGTTGTGTTCTCATATATTTTGCTATTACAATTTATTTTGGTGTCCATACCTCTTATAAGGGGTTGGTTTAACTTCTGGTTTGTTAGTGAAATTGAATTGCTGTGTCACAAAACATGAAAAGTTTGGAAAACTCTGTGCTAGATCATATGCAGCAGGCCTAATATTAATTTCTGTCCCAAAAACTGCACTGACCAACCTGTTTTAATAAGGTAAACTGTGAGGTGTGAACCAATGTGTGCTATGCTTGTGAAATGCTCACAAAATAAAAGATACAGTAAAGGGAAAAAATGCAATTTGAGCACTCTCATTTCTTATGTGTAATTCGAGGACTGAGGCCCCAACATACATTTTTGGAGTCAGCATGCAAGGCCTTTGGCCTGAAAAGATACTAATATATACCTTGGTTCTCCATTAAATGTAAAGCTTCAGGTGGTGTTAAAAGCAGGTAGAACCCACAGCCATTTCTATCTAAGGCAGTGGTTCCCAACCTTTTTTCACCTGGAACCACTTGACCAGGGACCACTTTGAAAAGGGACCATTAGTACCAAAAGGGTTATGAAACAGTTTTTGGTCAACTTTAGGGTTTGAAAAAAATACAAAAAGTGGAGCGGGAAGCCCAATAAACCATCCCTAACAGCAATAATAACAACAACAACAACAACAACAACAACAAAAACAACAACAACTTTGGAGGACTAAACAGGGTCTTACAAAGGGCTTCTTTTCCATTACCACTCTTGTGTTTGGCAATAGGAGCTAACAACAACAGCAGCAGCAACAACAGTTAGTTTGGGGCCGCTGACCTTATTTTAGGTCTCATGGCCCACCCATGGCCATGGCCCATGGGTTGGGAACCACTAATCTAGGGGCTGACAAAAATCCAGTCAGATTTCTAACTGGGCCAGAGTTTACTGCAAGATTTACCAAGGGTCAGTTCATATAAAATAGGTAAAGGTGATTATGATCCAACAAAAGATATTATCCCAGATAGAGAAGAAAGGTCTTCCTGAAAGGCAAGTAGAGAATGTCTTAAGAAATAATCCTAGCCTGTAGAAAGTTCCTTAGAGCAAAATTCACCACCTTTCTAAAGATAAGAGAGGAAATCTATTTTTCTATGTGCTCTCACACACCAACACAGAATATACAAAATACAAAATGTCAGATTCCCACACAGAAAGTAGTGGGAAAGTAGTTTACACTCAAAACAAATTTAAAAAAAATGTTCTAACAAAAGTTTCCAATAAACAAAACCTGCCTGACAGGATTTGCAGTTCCAGTCATCATAGAAAACTGATCTTAAAGTGTTTTCTCACACAGGAGTTTTTAATACAATAGTATAGCAATAAAATAAAGACAAGAGCATTATGACCAGTGCAGATTTCATGTTGTCAAATTTGTAAAGGACAACAAAAGCTTAAGAAATCCAAGATTGTTGTTGTTGTTCATTCGTTCAGTCATCTCCGACTCTTCGTGACCTCATGGACCAGCCCACGCCAGAGCTCCCTGTCGGCCGTCACCACCCCCAGCTCCTTCAAGGTCAGTCCAGTCACTTCAAGGATGCCATCCATCCATCTTGCCCTTGGTCAGCCCCTCTTCCTTTTGCCTTCCACTTTCCCCAGCATAATTGTCTTCTCTAGGCTTTGCTGTCTCCTCATGATGTGGCCAAAGTACTTCAACTTTGTCTCTAGTATCTTTCCCTCCAGTGAGCAGTCGGGCTTTATTTCTTGGAGGATGGACTGGTTGGATCTTCTCACAGTCCAAGGCACTCTCAGAACTTTCCTCCAACACCACAGTTCAAAAGCATCTATCTTCCTTCGCTCAGCCTTCCCTAAGGGCCAGCTCTCACATCCGTAGATTACTACAGGGAATACCATGGCTTTGACTAGGCGGATCTTTGTTGTCAGTCTGATGTCTCTACTCTTTACTATTTTATAGAGACTGGACATTGCTCTCCTCCCAAGAAGTAAGCGTCTTCTGATTTCCTGGCCACAGTCTGCATCTGCAGTAATCTTTGCACCTAGAAATACAAAGTCTGTCACGGCCTCCACATTTTTTCCCTCTATTTTCCAGTTGTCAATCATTCTTGTTGCCATAATCTTGGTTTTTTTGATGTTTAGCTGCAACCCAGCTTTTGCGCTTTCTTCTTTCACCTTGGTTAGAAGGCTCCTCAGCTCCTCCTCGCTTTCGGCCACCAGAGTGGTGTCATCTGCATATCTGAGGTTGTTAATGTTTCTTCCAGCAATTTTCACCCCAGCTTTGCATTCATCAAGCCCCGCACATCGCATGATGTATTCTGCATACAAGTTAAAAAGGTTGGTTGAGAGTATGCAGCCTTGCCGTATGCCTTTCCCAATCTTGAACCAGTCTGTTGTTCCGTGGTCAGTTCTTACTGTTGCTACTTGGTCCTTGTACAGATTCCTCAGGAGAGAGACAAGGTGGCTTGGTATGCCCATCCCTCCAAGAACTTGCCACAATTTATTATGATCCACACAGTCAAAGGCTTTAGAGTAGTCAATGAAGCAGAAATAGATGTTTTTCTGAAACTCCCAGCGGATATTGGCAATCTGGTCTCTTGTTCCTCTGCCTTTTCTAAACCCAGCCTGAACATCTGGCAACTCTTGCTCCATGTATTGCTGGGGTCTTCCTTGCAGGATCTTGAGCATTACCTTACTGGCATGAGAAATAAGGGCCACTGTATGGAAGTTGGAGCAGTCTTTCGCATTTCCCTTTTTTGGTATGGGGATATAAGTTGATTTTTTCCAGTCTGATGGCCATTCTTGTATTTTCCATATTTGCTGGCATATGGCATGCATCACCTTGACAGCATCATCTTCCAAGATTTTGAACAGTTCGGCTGGGATCCCGTCGTCTCCTGCTGCCTTGTTGTTAGCAATGCTTCTTAAGGCCCATTCAACCTCACTCCTCAGGATGTCTGGTTCTAATTCATTCACCACACCATCAAAACTATCCTCGATATTATTATCCTTCCTATACAGATCTTCTGTATAGTCTCACCACCTTCCCTTGATCTCTTCAGCTTCTGTTAGGCCCCTGCCATCTTTGTTTCTTATCATACCAATTTTTGCCTGAAATTTACCTCCAATATTTCTAATTTTCTGGAAGAGGTCTCTTGTCCTTCCTATTATGTTGTCTTCTTCCACTTCCATGCATTGCTCAATGAGCAAAGAAATCCAAGATAGTTTATAGGTATTAAGGATACTTCTTGGGTAACAACTGATGTCGTTAAGATTTTTTAAATATTACAATATATGAGTCTTTGTAGTCTTGAGATGGTGTTTGTTTTTAGTTTCGTTACCTTACCTTTTAATTATTTTGATTTATCATCGTGCATATTATGCTACAAACTTGCCTAAGAGGTAAAAGAAAAGATCTGACTAGAATGAGAACTGTTTTGAGATTCTTCTCTATGTGTTCATAGGATCTCGGTGTAGAATGAATACATATCAGCTTTTTTTTCGTGTCATGAGCTACTTGAGAAACTGCAAGTTGCTTTTGGCCATCTGCAAGGATGTTGCCCAGGGGACACCTGTATGTTTTGATGTTTTACCATTTTGTGGGACACTTCTCTCATGTCTTTCCATGGGGAGCTGGAGCTGACAAAGGGAGCTCAACCCACTCTCCCAAGATTCAAACCACTGAGCTGTCAGTCAGCAGGCATAAGGGTTTAACCCATTGCACCACTGGAGGCTCAATTACACCACTGGGGACTACATATCAGCTGATATAGCCAATAACTTGTATCTGCCTCCCATTAATTATGGAACATTCCCAAAATCTTCATTATGATATTAGCTCTCTTAGGTCAATACTGAACAATAATCCAGAGAGTTAGCCGGCGATAGTATTTTGGTTGTTCCAAATTAATCCTCCAACAAAATTAATAATACGATACACGGCATTCCTAAACAGGAATGGGTAGTAACTTCCATTCTAGTGAGGCAGTGGATCCATTTCAGATTTCTGTCCAAACTGCAAATTTCCTGTCCAAAGTGTTAAACCTGTAATAATGATCACAGCACCTTGGGCATCTCTTTTAAAGTTTGGACTAAAGTCCAGAGTGGATATCAACCCACTACTATAGCCAAATACAGTCATGCTAATCGTTAATATCAAGGAGATATATTCCTGTATCACCTCTTACTTATTGGTAAAACTTGTGTAGGATTTAATTCCACCTTCAGATTACCTGAGAAGAACTGTAAATTGCATCAGCAGAGCCCATGAACCCAAACTACCTGGGAGCACAGGTGATAGAAGGGTTGTCTCTGTTCCACTGGCTTTGTTGCGCTGAAGGTAAAGCTGGGTTTTAGTGATACTTGCTTAAATATCTTTCTCACTTAACAAGTAGCTGTAAATCTCCCCACAGCTGCCTATCCCTTCATGCAGCAATTCATAGGATGTTCTTGTGAGGGAATCAGATAGTCAGCAGAGGCATATTACAATGGCTACCCATGTTTAGAAACACTATTCCCCAATCTTGCGCCAATGCACACCATCCTCAGCCAGTGTGGTCAGTGACTGTGCTGGCTGGGGATGAGGGAGATTCAAGCATGTTTGGTGATGGTTAGATTGCGAACAATTGCAGAACACAATGTGCATCATGGAACAGAAAATTACCTGAAATTGATGCTGTATTCCACAAAGTATCTTCATCAATACAAGGTAAGCAAGGGACAGAACAATTGCCAAACCAGGGTGAGGGCTGAACAAAAACAATCTGTATGCTTACATAAATAGTGGGGTTGGATTTCATAGGGCTTACATTGGGCTATTTTATAAGGTCAACTCTGCCTGTTCCTGGAGATGTCTGATCTGGCCAGGGCAACACATGACTTGTTTACTTTGCATTTGGATTACTGCAAAAGGTTCAACATGGGATAGTGTTTGAAGAGTGTTCAAAAATTTTGGTTGGTACAAAAAGCTCCAGTTAAAGTGTTAACTGCCACTCCAGGGTAGAACTTTGCTTCTAATGCAAGAATGGGAAATATGTGAACTTCTAAATATTGTAAGACTGGGATTCCCATAATCCCTCACCATTAGTCTTCTTCCCCCAAAGACGCAAACCTTCTCATAAAACTTTTCACCACCTGCTTATTTTCAAGGGAAAATAAGGAGGCATTTTTCAACCTTGACTTTGCCTTTCTGGATCACAAGACTTGCTAGGTGTAGAATTCATTGCTAAAAAGCAAGGGCTTGCTACAGCCACAAGCAAGACTTCAAGGTAGACATCTTCCCTCTAAAAAACACCCTTTCCACCCCTCTGCATCTGTCTTGAACAGCTTATTAGATTTAATGATGAAGACTGGCTATTATGAATTAGGCTAAAAAAAAAAAAAAAACAGCTTCATTGCCATTATGGAATGATCTTGGAAGCATATTATTTTGTTACTAACTAAAATATTGCTAACCCACATTTGTAATTATGGTAAGATACAGCCAATAAAAATAGTTAATTTACAAATCAAAACTGAGCTATGGATAATAATAATAATAATAATAATAATAATAATGATAATAATAATATAAAAACTTTATTTATACTCTGCCCTATCTCCCCGGGGGACTCAGGGCAGATTCCAACATATAGCAGCAAAGATTCGATGCCTCAATAAAACAAGTATGAACATCATAACCCCTCAAAAACCCCACATATAAAAAACCATTTAGAACTTAACACCAATAGTATATAATATTTATTTTATTTATTATTTATTATAGGCATATCTCACCTTTCATCTACTGGTCACAATGCAGTTGCCATGGGTCTCTTTTCCTCCATGTATCCCCATAACACCCCTGTGAGAAAGGTCAGAAACAAAGAGAAAAGAGGCGAGAGGTTCAAAATCACCCAATAAATTTAATAGTTCATTGAAGGCTTGGGCCTCGACCTCTCACAGACCCCAAAGACTGGGAAAATTGCTAGATCTTAGCTTTGTGCTGAAATGAAAGTGGCATCAGTACTGGCCAGAATTGCTGCAAAATTGGCTTCTATAACCAGATTGCCATAGGCAAGTCTCATATATTTTCTAAAAGCCATGAATACTAGCCTGTGCCAGGTTACTGCATTTTTGCCACTGGAGCCAAGGGTCAATGCTGCCGGTTTTAGGGATATGAACTGCTATAGTGTAGCAGAAAATAAGAAAACACAGTGTTTCAAAGAAGTGATAACATCTCCTGATGCATCAGGATGTTTGATCAAGCTTCCTTGCTCTGATAAGTGAACAAGAGGAAACAGGTTTTTCAGTTTGTACTCTTGTTTCTGGTAGATTATCACAGAAAAAACAGAGAATTAGAAAAATACAATCAATCTTTGTTTCTCTTTCTAAAAGTATTCCTTAATCATGCTACATGGCAATGTTTGCAAGATTTTTCATCGATCCATTTAAAAGTTTAGGGCTGACAATGTTTCAGCTGCTTTAAGAACTTTTGTTAAACTGCAAGACGTTTTACAAGTCGATACTATTCCCACGTTAATCATGAACAGGGTTGCAGTCATGCCTTGTGAACTTTACTGTGCAGTTTTATTAGAGGCTTGTTGGGCTGAATATGTGTGTTCCTTGGAGATAATGCCAATGAACTGGCAGGGCAATGCCTCTGAGCCACTCTCTCCTTTGCCCACCGCCCCAAAGCAGATAATAATCCACATTATCTGCTTTGAACTGGATTGTATGAATCTATACTGTCATATAATCCAGTTCAAAGCAAATATTCTGCACTTTATATGGCACTGTAGAAGGGGCATAAGAGAAAATTCAAAAGCCCAGGGTGAAACAAAATGGAGCCATTAAATTTTTCACAAAAAAGAATAATATTTCCCATGAGAGCATGTATAGTCTCTCACACCTGGTTCTCAAAAAGCCTGGTTCAAGGTAGTCCACCATAATTCATCTATTTTTATACACTGACAAAGATACATGGACCCCTGCATTTTTTAATCATCTAGTTCAATGTCTGACACATAGACTTTCATCTGTTTTTGTTTTTCCATAGCCAACTTCTCATTAATCATTGTGTGTCCCTCTCTATATAAAATAGCAGAAATCCATCTTTTCAGACTACACCAAAGAGACGCAGAAATTGGCAGAGTAAATTTGATAATTAGAAAGCATTAGAACTATAAAACGGCCCTAATCCAAAACCTTCCATATTGCATCTGGTTTGGACTTGTAACAATGGAAATCCCGGTCATAGATGTCTGTCCTAAATTGTATTCCATTGCCCAGATCATTGTCTATAGTGAGCTCACGCAGAAGGGTACACGCTCTGCTCTAATAAACAGCATGCTGAAAAGCAAACTAACAAGTACATATTTCTCTATCTAACCTGGCCCTTGTTTAATGAGGCCCTCAGATACCTGGGGATTCTGGGATTTATAATCCAAAAAAGGGATTTTTTCCAAGATTTGCTAGGAACATGGTGAAGGCCAGCAGACCCATTAAGAGGCAAGAAAAGCTGTGCCTGATTTGTCATTATTCAGTACAGACATTTTCCTGGAGCTATAACAGCTGGCTGATAAAGAAATAGGCCAGTTTGAATGCACACTTAGGATTCCAGATGATTTCATTATAATTATTTTCTCTCAGACATATTATCTCATGTATTGTAAACGACAGAAACCAGTATGCATTCCAGTATGCAGCTGGAATGAAAACAGAACAACAAACTGTCCACCAGGCAAAAAGATATGGTTGTATCAACAAAATAATAGATTCCTAATGGGGCAGTGAATCATTGCAACAGGTCAATATTGCTTTTGGGAGAAGATGAATAGGCTATAAATTCACAGAGTCATTCCAATTATTTTCTTAACACATGCCAATAGATGCTCCCTCAAACCTCTTGACAAAATTTTACATGCATCTGTTTTCAGATATTGATTAAACAAGGTCTGAATTACAGAGAAAAGGTACCTATGTATCCCATTCTTTTGAAAAAAACACACACAACGTTTATGTAATAATTCCCCAAGTAACATGGTGAAGCTATTATTGCAATGAGAATAACACAAATCTTTTATGAGCCAGAGTAGAATTACAAATGGCCATCCATATTTACGGTTATAACTTCTGCAGATTTGATTATGTGAGAGAGAACACTTCTCTGGAAATCTCAGTTCAACTCCATGGTCAACTTCTGGTGGACTTTGACTACATAGGACCTCATCACACTAGGGCATGGATCCACCTTAAATCCCTTTGCTGCCTCATGCAGAATTCTGGGGTTTGTAGTTTAGGGAGGGGCCTTTAAACTGCTCAGCCAGACAGGTCCTGGGCCTCACAAAACTACAAACCCCAGAATTCTGCAGGAGGCAGCCACGGGATTTAAAGTGGATCCATGCTCTAGTGTGATGGGGCAGTTACTAATCTTTAGGGACGAGGAAGACAGCTACGCAACACCATACAGCTGCTATGTTCTTAAAAATGAGTCTCTGGAAAGGGACTAGAATCAAAGAATGGTAAACCAATTGAAGCTCAATCCAAAAAAGGCAAACGCAGCTCCATCTGGACAGCTGAAAGGTAACTCAGAACTGATGACATTCCAGAATGTTGTAGTCAGATTGCCATCAAGGGACACATCCAATATCTCTTGAATATCAATAGTTTCATAGCTTATCTGACTGTTTCTGGGCACAGTTCAAATGCTGTCCATGATCTTAAAATCTTGTAAAGATTTGGGAATCATGTGTTTTAAAAATTGGACTCGACTATCAAACTGTACAAGTTGAAGCGCCTCTCTTTGTTTCACAAAATTGTTTTGTTGCAATCAGTTGTTTACTTACTTACTTAGGTGATCACTCATTGTCTGAGTAAGATTGTACTCCAAGTTCGGTGTCCTGGTGGTGGGTACGTAGGTGACTGTGGAGCCCTATTCTTGACCTGCATCTTCTCCCGCAGTGAGGGCATCGGTTTTCAGGTGGAAGGTGGTCCCGGTCGGGGTTGGCTTGATGCGCCTTCCTCTTGACACATTTCTCTCTTTCGCCCTCCATTCGTGCCTCTTCCAATTCTATAGCACGGCTGGTCACAGCTGACCTCCAGTTAGAGTGCGAAAGGGCCAGGGCTTCCCAGTTCTCAGTGTCTATGCCAGAGCTTTTAAGATTGGCTTTGAGCCCATCTTTAAATCTCTTTTCCTGTCCTCCAACATTTCGTTTTCCGTTCTTGAGTTTGGAGTAGAGCAACTGCTTTGGGAGACAGTGATCGGGCATTTGGACAAGGTGGCCGGTGCAGCGGAGTTGATAGCGGAAGACCATCGCTTCAATGCTGGTGGTCTTCGCTTCTTCCAGGACACTGACATTTGTCCGCCTGTCTTCCCAAGAGAATTGCAGGATTTTTCAGAGGCAGCGCTGATGGAATCATTCCAGGAGTTGCATGTGATGTCTGTAGATAGTCCACGTTTTGCAGGCATATAGCATGGTTGGGAGGACAGTAGTTTTATAAACAAGCACCTTGATATCCCTACAGATGTCCTGGTCCTCAAACACTCTGTGTTTCATTGGGAAAAGTGCTGCACTCGCAGAGCTCAGGCGGAGTTGTATTTCAGTGTAAATGTTGACTTTTGTGGAGAGGTGGCTGCCAAGGTAGCGGAAATGGTTAATATTTTCTTACTTTACACCATTAAACTATGTTTCTGGCATTTCAGATGGGTTGGTTAGTGACTGCTGGAAGAGCACTTTGGTTTTCTCAATGTTCAGTAACAGGCCAAGCTTCTCGTATACTTCTGCGAAGGTGTTTAGAGTGGTTTGTAGGTCTTCTTCTGAATGCACACAGATGACGTTGATACCAGTATATTGGAGTTCTATAACAGATGTAGTCAGTTGTGCTCTGCTGCTCATCACAAAGTGAAAAACTCCAAAGAGGATAGTTAGAGGCATCTTCTACAATTCCACATAAATTCCAGATTATTTGGTTTGAAATGGATTATATGGCAGTGCAGACTCCTCTAATCCAGTTCAAGGCAGATAATCTGTATTATCTGACACAGTTTGGCTCAGGGAGATAGGGAACTTGCCTAGGGGAGCTATGATGCCAGGCAGATTCCTTCTCTGTTGGCCTTTTGTTGGAAGCCAAAGCCATTTTCATTTGGGAAGACTTTGACGTTGCAGGCGAACTACTGCGGGAGGAGGCTTGCTATTGATACATTGTAAAGAACTTGTTAGTATTTTGTTTATATTTATATTTTCTTCTTGTTGGGTTTCATTAACACCATTTTCTTTTGGAAAGTGTACTATAGGTAACACTTTCCTGCTCCAGCTTGACATTAAGTCTAGTCGTATCCTATTCTGGGGGGTGGTGCTCACCTTCATTTCTAAACTGAAGACCAGGCATTGTCCGTAGACACCTCCATAGTCATGTGGCCAGCATGACTGCATGGAGTGCTGTTACCTTCCTACTGAAACTGGACCTATTGATCTACTCACATTTGCATGTTTTCAAACTGCTAGGTTGGCAGAAGCTGGGGCTAACAGCGGGAGCTCACCCTGCTCCCTGGACTCAAACCATCGACCTTTCAGTCAGCAAGTTCAGTGGCTCAGTGGTTTAATCTGCTGCACCACCGGGGGGGGGGGGGGGCTGGTGTATTATACCCATGGTAATAATGATTTTGCATACTTGCATCTGGCAAAATACATCCTCTCTAAGGATTTGCTAGGTCCTCCAGAGTGACTCTGTTGTAACTATCAGCAGTTGTTTATTTCAATAGGATTTGATGATTTCCTGTTTCCATGGCATATTCAGAAAAGTATCCTCCATGGATATGGGGACCATATGGTATTGATCATTTAATAATTACAGCTCCAAGAATGCACTGGCTCATGCTTCTCCATGGAGCATAAGTCGATACATGTCATTCCATCCTCATTGGGAAGGCTTGAGAGAGTAAACAGTAAAAGTTGACAACTTGAAACAATCTACTAATTGGATAGCTTAATTGAAAATGGAAAATATATTGTGATGGCTCTGATTAAATAGAAACAAATAACTGCAGTCAAATATGATGAACAGACAGTGTGACATGTTTGGAACTGAGCATAATTACACATCAGGCAGGGCCAGTTTGTCCTTGTTGTTCATGAATCTAATAATGTTGATAACAAGAAAGAACTTTTATTTTCTACATAACAATTGCAGCCCAGGCTTTCCCCCAGACAGACAGCTTTCTATGTCAGATGAATGTTTTGAATGCCCAATTTTTCAGTCATATCAGTCATACCCATCTAGAGACTGAAGATACAGTTATCGCCTTAATGGGAATTATTTCCTAGTTAACACAGCCAGAGCTTGAGAAAGCTACCGTACTTTTTTTGGACTCCAGTATCTTGAACCATATGCCATAGTTCAAAAAAGCAAATGTTCCAAGCTTTTATCAGAGCTGTGAACAATGACAGCTTTAGATAACATCCAGTTCAAAAATGGAAGGAAACAAAATCATCTTTAGGACTAATTATCTCAGCAGCAGTTACAATGTATTGCTGTCCATTCCTTCATCAGGCTGCAGCTCACAAAATGTAATGGTGAGATAAATTAGTCAGTCTTAAAAGTAGAATTCCTAGATTTCCGGGCCTGGTTCCTCGCTTCAGGCCAAGGAGGAAGAATTTCAGGATGAGAACACTGCCTTGAAAAGTGTGTATATATACATTTTTCCATACTTAACATTTTGATAATAGAATCAAAAGAGACCACACGGGCCATCGAGTCCAACCCCCCTGCCATGCAGGAAAAGCACAATCAAAGCACACTTGATAGATGCCATCCAGCTTCTCTTTAAAAGCCTCACACAACAACAACAAAACTTTATTTATATACCGCTCTATCTCCCCAAGGGGACTCTGAGCGGTTTCCAAGTAACATAAACAGTACATACAAGAAAAAAATGGCATAAACATAAAATTTACAAGATAATATAAGCATTAAAACCACAATAGCACATATATTTAAAATAATCATGTCTGATCAAGGCAGTTTAAAAGGCTGGGCGGAGCTATTGCGATTTTAGAGGGCCCGGGAAATTAGGTATAGTCTATGGCTGTACATTTCCAGGGCCTAACAGAAGAGAGTGACCTGGGTAATTGGTAGAAGAAGATCTGGCCAATTTCAACATAATCTGGGCCAGAGTTAGAACGAGTCGTTCTCAAAGGTTTGTTTAAACCACCAGGTCTTCAGGCTCTTACGAAAGGAGGGGAGGGATGGGGCCTATCTTATTTCTTTAGGAAGGGCATTCCAGAGGTGAGGGGCCACCACCGAGAAGGCCCTCTCTCTCGTCCCCACCAACCATGCTTGTGTCGGTGATGGGAGTGAAAGGAGGGTCTCCCCGGAAGATCTTAAAGTTCGCGCCCGTTCATAGAGGGAGATGCAATCGCGAAGATAGGTGGGGGCCGAACCATTTAGGGCTTTATAGGTCATCACCTGCACCTTGAATTTGGCTCAGCAACTTATCGGCAGCCAGTGAAGCTGTTTTAAAAGGGGTGTTGTATGCTCCCTATAGTTTGCTCCAGTAAGGAGCCTGGCTGCCGCCCGTTGTACCAGTTGGAGCTTCTGGGCCGTCTTCAAGGACAGCCCCATGTAGAGCACATTGCAATAGTCCAATCTGGATGTAACCAAGGTGTGGACCACGCTGGCCAAGTCAGACTTCACGAGGTATGGTCGCAGCTGGCACACGAGTTTAAGTTGTGCAAAGGCCCTCCCGGCCACCATCGACACCTGAGCATCAAGTGACAGTGTAGAGTCCAGGAGGACCCCCAAGCTATGGACCTGTAACCCCGTCGAGTGCAGGTTGCCACCCAATACATCGGTCGGCCCCATGACTGACAAGGAGGACCTCTGTCTTGTCTGGATTAAGCTTCAACCTCTTAGCCCTCATCCAGTCCATCACAGCAGTCAGACACTGGTTCAGGGTCTGGGAGGCTTCCTTGGAGTTTGGTGGAAAAGAATGCATACAGATGGCACCCAACTCCAAAACTCCAGATGACCTCACCCAGTGATTTCATGTAGATATTAAAAAGCATGGGGGATAGAATGGAACCTTGTGGGACGCCACAGGTCAAAGGCCACGGGTCTGAGCAGGTATCCCCAGCTTCACCAACGAGGAGCGACCCTCCAGGAAGGGGTGGAGCCACTGCAAAGAAATGCCCCCAAAACCCATTCCAGAAGGATACCATGGTTGATTGTATTGAAAGCCACTGAGATATCCAGGAGAACCAACAGGGACACACTCCCCCTGTCAAGTTCTCTTCGGAAGTCATCCACCAAGGCGACCAAAGTCGTCTCAGTGCCATGACCAGGTCTAAAACCAGGCTGCGATGGATCTAGATAATTGGTGTCGTCCAAGAATCCCTGGAGTTGGGAGGCAACCACTCGCTCTAGAACCTTGCCCAGGAAGGGGAGGTTAGAAATAGGCCGGTAGTTGTTCAGTACCGAGGAATCTAGGGACGCCTTTTTAAGCAACGGTCTCACAATTGCACTTTTCAGGCTTGATGGAATATGACCCTGTTCCAATGAGGCATTTATAATCTTTGAGATCCACTCGGTTAATCCCCCACTGGCGAATTTAACCAGCCAGGAAGGGCAAGGGTCCAGGACACAGGTGGTTGCTCCCACTGCTCCAAGAATCTTGTCCATGTCATCAGGCTGAAAAGGTTGAAACGGATCCATCAAAACCGGACAGACAGTTACCTTAGTTACATCCATGGAGACTGCATCAAAACTGGCATCTAAGTTGGAACGCAGTTGAGCGACTTTATCTGCATAATGATGTGCAAACTTTGAAGTTTTGGAATGGCTATTTCCAATTTTCAGCTATAGAGCATAAGTGCCCAGTCAAACTACCAACCTCAGAAGAATGCAACCATAGCAGTTAATAGCATTATAACTGGGTAGTGTGAAAGTGCTTAAACCATTGCTCTGTTAGAAAACTAAGGTATCTAGCTCATCTTTATACTTCTACTTTAGGTGGGAAAGGGAGGCACAATCTGCAGGTCAGTTGTTTACAATATACCTTGACAGGCAGCTCAAGATTAGAAAAACCTTTGTTAAAGAATATATGGATAAGTTTTCCCACTGGGGTAACAATAGAAGTGAGCACTAGGACCTTTTAATGGGGAATTTTGGTGCCCATTCTTCTTCTCATCAAGGAGTCCTACTTGAAGATAAGTTATTTACCAGTAGCATTTAGTATTGACAGCTGACTGGGGATGTTTGTGTCAGAATTGTGTAGCATAATTTACATCTCTTCCATCCTGCTCCATTTTTGTGAGGTAAATCTATTACACATGTCCAGAACTGTGTGATGGTGGTTATCATGATGGTGAGGTATCTCAATATGATATGCAGGAATTTAACATATATATATCTGTTGAGGGAAAAATAAGAGAATACGTAATTTGCATAATGTGAATATTTCCTCAGGACAGGAGTGTTCGTCCATTTATAATGTCCCAGTCAAAATGTTATGTTCATTATGCAGTACCAAATTGATAGTTACAACCTTTCCTTAGTTGCCCTGGTATAAAACCATTCTGGATGAGTTCCTCTCATCAAAGTTTGGGGGAAATGAAAAGGTTGGAAAACATTGTAGTGAGTTATTTGAACAGAACCTAATAAGTACAAAATCCCCACAGTTGCATTGTACCTAGTTGTTGGCTTGCCATCTTGATTACTATGAAATGATGGGTCACCAATTTTTTTCCAAAGGAGCTCCTGATGAAACTTGAATATTCGACCCCACTCTAACCCAAAAAAGGTGTTATGTTTGCTTTAATGGTTTTTAATGTTTCCTCAAGGAGGGAGGGATTCAGGGTTTTGGACAAAGATGAAATATCAGCTTATAGTTTGAAAGAGAAAATGAACTGAATGTTGTCAAGTGGTTAAAGGAGAACTACAAATTAATCTACAGATAAATTCATTATTTGTTTAGATGTTGGATCAGAGCTTACAAAAATGTTCTTGTCTGTGTAAAAAACCCTATCATTTTAATGAACTTGTCAACTAGCCTTGTTGGCCAGGGGTTGTTGAATTTGTAGTTCATGCAAAAACATTTCCCAAATTTTGTTGGATAACAATCTGCTGCGTATTGGGACTGTGTAGTATTTGCATCCTTTTGTATTTTGCTTCTATCCTTGTAATCAATGGGAATATTTCAGACATTAAATCTTAGAATCATAGAGTTGAAAGAGATCTTGTGGGCCATCCAGTCCCCTACCAAGAAGCAGGAAAATCGCAATCAAAACACCCCCATCCAGCCTCTGTTTAAAAGCCTCCAAAGAAGCAACCTCCACCATAGTCTGGGGCAGAGAGTTCCACTGCTCAATAGCTCTCGCAATCAGGAATTTCAGATGGAATCTCCTTTCCTGTAGTTTGAAGCCATTGTTCTGTGTCCTAGTCTCCAGGAGAGCAGAAAACAAGCCTGCTTCCACCTCCCTATGACTTCCCCTCACATATTTATACGTGGCCTCCTCTCAGCCTTCTCTTCTACAGGCTAAACATGCCCAGCTCTCCAAGCTGCTCTTCATAGGGATTGTTTCTCCAGACTCTTGATCATTTTAGTCGCCTTCCTCTGGACACATTCCTGCTTGTCAACATCTCCCTTAAATTGTGGTGACCAGAATTGGACAGAGCATTTTCCAGGTGTGGTCTGACCAAGGCAGAATAGAGGGGTAGCACAACTTGCCTGGATCTAGACACTATAACTCTTCAGCTCTTTCTCATCCATAGGAAACTGTCCTATCATTCCTCATTGCTCTGTAGACTTGTAAGGGTACAAGTCTACAGTAGAGGCTTGCTTTTCCAACATAAACAGGCTGGTAGAACGTTGGATAAGCAAAAATGTTGGATATTAAGGATGGATGAAGGAAAAACCTATTAAACATCAAATAATGTTATGATTTTACAAATTAAGCACTAAAACATTGTGTTTTACAACAAATAAACAGAAAAAGCAGTTCAAAATACAGTAACGTTATGTAGTAATTACTGTATTTAAGAATTTAGCACCAAAACATTGCAGTGTATTGAAACAGCTGTGGATCTGGGCAGGATGCAGACTGCATTGGATAATTCAGAATGTTGGATGAGTGAAGGTTGGATAAGTGAGATGCTACTGTATTCTCAAATTATCTGTACTTAGTTGTAGAAATAGCCAGTAGGGAAGAAATGTACTGAAAGCTGAAAAACTGCAGTAGACTCATACAGGAAGAAATCCTCCCACACATCTTTCCTTATCAAAATGTTTTTACGCAGCATGAGCTCTTGCTATTGTATAAAAAAGAATACATCATCTACATGCTCAGGAAGGACCAGGAAACTGATTTTTTTTAATGCTCATCCCTTACAGTTCTTCATTCAACTGGATTTCATTTCTGCTTTTATTTTATGACACATTTTAGTGATCTGCCAGGATATTAGACAGTCTGATGGTAAACAGTAAAGATGAATATTATTCCTTGCAATGCTTCTTCCCCCCATATAAAGTCGATGCTTAGAGACATTTCTACAATTTGGCACAGCCCAATATTTTCATCATAATTGATGCCAGCTTATAGAACCACAGAATCATAGAGTTGGAAGAGACCACATGGGCCATCTAGTCCAACCCCCTGCCATGCAGGAAAAGCACAACCAAAGTATTCCTGACAGATGGCTTCTGGTTGACTTATACAATTTGTTCATGTGTTTGGAATGACTTAATAGCCAGTTCCTACAAAAGCAGCGAACCAATTCAAGTATAGCAAAAGAAGCTTGTGTTGTACCTGCAAATTGACTTAAAAGAAAAGCAATAATATACAGGAAATGGCCAGCTTCTATTTTCCTCCAAAGAACAGCAAACATGTTGATAGCAATAAGTGATATTAATTTGTATTAAACTATAAGGGTCACTGCTTGGAAACAAAAGACCGTTCACTATTACAATCCCAATGGCAAAATATAACAGAGGTAAACATTATTCTTGTTGGAAAAAGTATCACTATTATGATGTTTTTGTTGTTTGGGAAATACTCAGGAAAGCAAATAATGATTTGCTGCTGCTTTTACAATGACCAACTAAAAACCTCTCATTTCATATTCAAAGCTGTACTGATTTTTTTATTCATACCCTGTGAAGTCTACAGAGCTTTGGTCAGAAAGAACAACTATTTCTGAATAATGTTTTGCAAACAGCAATTCTTTCAAAAGTCATTGGATCTGCAAAACAGATATAAGCTCTTTTATAATGGTCACAGAAGCTTACCTATTTCTTTGTATATCCCAACTATAAAATTCAATTCCACTGTATTTATTGTTTGATATTTGTAAGAATCCAAAATTGGAACACATAAGCATCACTTTTTTGGATTAAAACTGTCAGAATCATCCAATCCATAGTTACAATGCTGGCCAAGACATCCTGAGGGTTTTACATACCAAAAGTCACATTTCTAAGCTCTGACTTGAATTACACTTATAATCAGTTACTCATCACCCTCCTTGAAAAAAATGGGTAGACAGCTACTATAGAATTTCATTGAAATTAGGCAGATTTCAAAGAAAACATATTACATTGATTTAAGTAAATGTTTGGCCATTTTGTGTTCTTTCCCCATCACCTTACTTGAATCCCTGTGACAAAGCATTGAGGGAAAGAACTTTTTTGAATATGAGCTCATCTGAAGGAAACAGACAAAGGTATAGCACCAAATCTATACCTCTCCCTGATATACTGATTTACAGCAAAGATGCAGAAATATTGAGTTTAAAAGATCCAATGATCTTTATGTGGAATAGTAGAAGAAAAGCTGGTTTTTTTAATTTTTTATGCAAATATTATTTTGTTCAGAAATGAAAAGCACAGCCGTGTGTGTGTGTGTGTGTGTGTGTGTGTGTGTGTGTGCATGCATGTGTTTTAGTTTTAGAAACTCCATCTGAGCAACAGGGATGACAATGGAGCCAGACGACAGGAACCAGCCAACCAGAAAGGGCAGCTCCCCGTCTATAAAACCCAGGCTCAAACATAGATAGCATTCACACAGCCAGGGGAATCAGCTGCATTCAGATTTAGCACCTGTCATCGGCACCAGTAAAGAGATTCTTCTGCTTAAATTTGGGATTGAATTGATATATGTTTTAGTTCAATTTACTGTTTAGGTAAAATCTATTATGGCTTATAGGATGCCTGGCTTTGTTTTGGTTTTGATTTACTAATGTAAATATAATAAGTTTTGAAAAAATTCATTATAGCAATATCAGTTTGGAGAAGAAGCAAGAGCTGAGCTAGCAAGGAAGTGAAAGGACAGGAGAAGAGGGGTCATAGCATTTTAGAAGTAGTTACCGCTATCTCAGAAAGCCAGATTAAAATAGAGAGAGAATAACCAAAATATATTGTGACTGCTGCATGACTGCAAAAAGCTTTTTCAGCTTTTCAAGAAAACTGGAGTTTGGGAGGGGGTATTGGAGAGGAAGGGATTTTGAAGTGATCCTAATGTTAGCTGACTCTGACTCTTCTCAGGATAAGAAAGAAATAATAGGACAAAATGTTTGGGGATGAAATGGTTCACTGAGAACCATCTAAAATATCTGTGGGAAGCTTTCAAGCTTCTTGTGATCCAATCAGAAGGGAGCTGATAATCTGATCTGAAATAATTTTGAGAGAGGGCAGGAGACTTTCATCTACCACTAACAACTGACTGTAGGAATTGCCTCGGTAATAATCCCCAAACATTTTTGCATCTTTGTCAATGGAGAAGAATAGCACTTACTTCAACAGCTGCATGGACAGCTCTCTGCTGGATAACACTGTTCGACAGAATGAGGCTACCAACCAAACTGCCCTCTACACCCGAGATGAAGAACTTGCCAAGGCTGAGATTGGGGTTCTGGCTGCTATCCTGGCAGTGACTTTGGTGGGAAATCTGGGGGTCCTTCTGACCATGTACCATCTGAGGAAGAAGATGAGCCGCATGCACCTTTTTATCCTGCACCTGGCCCTGACTGACCTGGTTGTAGCCCTCTTCCAGGTATTACCTCAGATGATTTGGGAAGTGACCTATCGCTTCCAGGGGCCTGACCCTCTTTGCAAGCTTGTCAAGTACCTACAGGTGCTGAGTATGTTTGCCTCCACCTATATGCTTATTGCCATGACGCTGGACCGCTACATGGCGGTCTGCCACCCACTGCGCACCCTTCAACAGACCAGCTGCCAGGCTTACCTGATGATTGGATCCACTTGGTTGCTCAGTTGCTTGCTCAGTTTGCCACAGCTCTTCATCTTCTCAGTGAGAGAGGTGCGCCAGGGTTCTGGCGTGTTGGACTGCTGGGCTGAATTTAGGTACCCCTGGGGACCCAAGGCGTATGTCACGTGGATGACTTTGTGCGTCTTTGTGCTGCCAGTGGCCATCCTCACCCTTTGCTATGGGCTAATCTGCCACAAGATCTGCAAAAATCTCAGAGGAAAGACTAAGAGTGGTGGTTCCTGCATGACAACAGCTTCCATTTCCTACACAGGTCAGAAGGGAGCAGAGTGCCATGGTGGTTCTCGAGTAAGCAGTATTCGTACCATCTCCCGTGCTAAAATCCGTACGGTGAAGATGACCTTTGTCATCGTGATGGCCTATGTGGCTTGCTGGGCACCTTTCTTCAGTGTGCAGATGTGGTCGGTGTGGGACAAGGATGCACCAGATGATGGTGAGTAGGAGACACAGAGAAACTGTTCAAGGGATTCATCCTGCTTCCTAGATAGATTTTTTTTTTTTTGCCCAGTGAAATATCTGGACCACAGTTGTACCACAAGTACATGGTCTTCTTGCAACCCAGGAAAAAAAAGGAAGGACAATCCCACATACATGAACAAAATCATGAAGGAAAACAGTTTAATTCAACACACAAGTATTCACACAGTTCTTTGACCCTCTGCCTCTCACATACAGATGCCTATCTCACACATACAAAGTAGCAGATGCACCCCAAGCCTGTTTTACTTACATTCTTTCTTTGATTGGCATCAGGTAAGAGAAGGAATGGTAGAAGGGAGAAAGACTGATTTTCTAATTCATACCATTTTCATCATCCCAGTAAACAGCAATGCCTAGGCTGGCTGTCACAAAAATCCACAATAATATTCTGCTAGTGATTGCATTGCTCTGCATCCCCATCTAGCTTTCCTTATGGTAAAACAGACACTGATATATGGAGAGATCTGGAGGGTCATTGGGATTTTTTAATGCCTTAATAATGATTTGCTTTAGAAATTGTAATGTCTTATGTAAAATTGGTGACAGGATCCAGAAGTGCAGACATTGTGGTTTTGAAATAATAAATCAAATGCTCTAGAATTTTTTTTTACTGTAACTTGATCAATTAGATAAATTGAATGAAATGTGAACCAATATGCTACTGTTTACTATTATACTTGAATATACTTTCATAGTGTTAATGTGTCTTTTTCTTGAGTGCTTTACATTACCCTGAACTAAGTTATTATCAATGTGATTATCTAAAGAAGGATTTATTTATTTATTTATTTATTTATTTATTTACAGCATTTTTACCCTGCCCTTCTCAACCCCGAGGGGGAACTCAGAGCAGCTATCTTTATATATAGATGCTTGAATTCAAAAACAAAAACTTTAGAATGAGGCTAAAATAAAGAGTTTGCACCTTGGAGAGAGTTTGATCCTGAGCCTGAACATTTTATGATGAAATCTAAACAGCCTTTGTAACAGCAGTAGATTCCAGGATGTTGTAATGCTTAGAATATTTCTAGGAACATGCCACCCATGCTACCCATGGATGTCATGTGGACCAAACCCCCAACCTTCAAGCTACCACTAAGTCCTTCATCACACTAGAGAATGAATCCACTTTAAATCCGGTTTCTGCCTCAAAATTCTAAGGTTTGTAGTTTAGTGAGGCTGTTAAAGGCTCCTACAAATCCCAGAATTCTGCAGGAGGCAGCAATCAGATTTAAAGTGGATTCATTCTCTAATGTGATTAGGTCCCTAAGATTGTAAAAATGCTTTCTACATTAATCAAAGAATTTTGTTTATATCTGTTTGAAGTGAGACTCCTTTTCTCAGGTGAACATATTTAGGAATGGAGTCTTCATACATAGTAGAACTTAAGAAAGATGAGTTTTCAGTCTTGAAGACATTGACAAGTTATTATTTTTACCTTTATTTTTCTGCTCAAAATCTTCTAAGCATCTGCTCTGGCTTTCCAAGCTGTATTAAGGAACACTGTTCTTCAGATTTCTTTGGATGAAGCACTGGAAAAACACACAGGTTCTTGTAATCCCTGTTAACCAAAAAATGGCATTTTGAGCTATAGAGATACTTGTTTCTTATTCTCCTTAAAGAAAGATACCTCAGATCAAGGTATGGTGTGAAATATCCTTCCTTATATTTTTTTTCATATTTCAAAGTTCAGGGATTTTTCCTTACTCCAAAAATGGTTTTTTGACATTTTTTTTTATGGCAGGAGACAAATTAGAATCACCCTCCCCATAGCTATTTTGCATAAAAAGTATTATTCCCCCCCCCCCCAAATTCCCAAAATGAGGAAAATATTTGGAAAATGTGCAAAAGTCCAAGTTTTGCCCACAGAAAGATTATTAAATTCTTCATCTTTTCAGGGTCTGCTTGGGATCCTTTCTACCCACAGATGCAAAAAAAAAAAGCCAGATGTGTGTGGTATACAGGCAGTCCCCGAGTTACAAACAGCAAACTTACAAATGACTCATAGTTAAGAATGGGGTGAGACAACATTAAGTGAGAAAAATCTACCCCTAGCAAGGGAAATTTACTCATGAAAAAGTTATCATGGGATAAAGATGTCACCACTGAAGTTTTCTCACCTATCTTTGTTTCCACAGCAAGCCAAATTTTTCAAACTCTGTTTATCACAGGGACAGGACCTCATCACATGGATGTTGAGAAGTGTGGGGGGTCCGTATACCTACCAAAGGCAATCATCCCTTACAATTGCCAATCATCACAGTTTTCAAAATCTAATTATCACAGTGACAGAAACCGAGTTGAAATCTTCTGAACAGGGGAACAGACAGTAAAACAAACCCACAGGGGTGTTAACACTTCCCTATGCTATCCAAAGCTAGAATAGGTAGGTAGGTAGGTAGAGAAAAGAATGTACCTGTTCTGACCTACAAACAAATTCAACGTAAGAACAAAACTACAGAACTTATCTTGTTTGTAATTTGGGGACTGCCTGTATAGGAAAAATAGAAGCAAATCATGTCTCTCAGGTCTTAAATTTGAACATCTCCTCTCAAAATCATTTTGCCCCTTTTTAAATATCTTCCTAAAGCAGTTCATTGTCACAAAGTGTTGGGTTTTGCCCTGTCTTTGGAGAAGCTTTAAAAGAGTTACCCAAGATGCTGAAACCCATCTCTCACATAGGTTCAGCGTCTTGCAGAGTTCATTCTGATCTCAAAAGTGGGTTCATTAGTTTAAAGAATAAGAATATATGCTGTTGATACCATGTAGTCCACGGCTATTTCAAATATTTGAATGCACTGAACTTTTCATGTTAGGGAGGGGGGAAAGGCATCAAAATGCCTGGCCGCTGTAATGGTCTGGATGAGGGCGAACAAATTGAAATTGAATCCAGACAAGACAGAGGTACTCCTGGTCAGTCGCAAGGCCGAACAGGGTATAGGGTTACAGCCTGTGCTGGATGGGGTCGCACTCCCTCTGAAGGCGCAGGTTCGCAGCTTGGGTGTGATCCTGGATTCATCGTTGAGCCTGGATCCCCAGGTCTCAGCGGTGACCAGGGGAGCATTTGCACAGCTCAGGCTCGTGCGCCAGCTGCGCCCGTACCTTGGGAAGTCTGACTTGGCCACGGTAGTACACGCTCTGGTCACATCCCGCCTTGACTACTGCAACGCTCTCTACGTGGGGCTGCCCTTGAAGACGGCCCGGAAGCTCCAGCTAGTCCAACGCGCGGCAGCCATGTTACTAACAGGAGCAGGACGCAGGGAGCATACAACGCCCTTGTTGTACCAGCTCCACTGGCTGCCGATCTGCTACCGGGCCCAATTCAAGGTGCTGGTGTTGGCCTACAAAGCCCTAAACGGTTCCGGCCCAAAATACCTGTCTGACCGCATCTCGGCCTATGAGCCCACGAGGACTTTGAGATCGTCCGGGGAGGCCCTTCTCTCGATCCCGCCTGCCTCACAGGCACACCTGGCGGGGACTAGGGACAGGGCCTTCTCGGTGGTGGCCCCCCGGCTGTGGAACACCCTCCCTGTGGACATCAGACTGGCGCCCTCCCTTATGACATTCCGCAAGAGACTAAAGACGTGGTTGTTTGAGAAGGCGTTTGAGTAAATGCTGCAACAATTGGCAATGACGATTGGAACGGAACATGGATAACGAGATTTGGATTGTGATTCAATGATGAGACGTCGTGAATGATTTAGTGTAATTGTATTATTGATAGTGATGTTGTTTATTGTTGTTTGTGATATTGCTTATGTTGCGAATTGTGCCTGTTTTTATATGTTGTACACCGCCGTGAGTCACCCTAGGGCTGAGAACGGCGGTCTACAAGTGCAGTAAATAAATAAATAATAAATAAAATAATATGTTGAGCATAAGCACACATGAGCCTATATCGTCTATCAACAAGTTGCAATTGGCCAATGCATATGTAGCCACATGCAAGAGCTTGCAACACATCTTTATTAAAATGGATCCTACACTTTTTTTTTCTTCTTCTCTTTGTTTCAGAATCCAGCAATGTGACTTTTACCATCACCATGTTGCTGGCTAGCCTCAGCAGTTGCTGTAACCCTTGGATTTACATGTTCTTCAGTGGACATCTGTTTCATGACATCTTCCACTTTTTTGCATGCTGTGGAAGCCTTCACTCCAATTTCAAGCGGCAGTTCTCCAACGGAAGTCTCTGCAGCCGAAAGACCACCATCTTGACTCACAGCCCCCAAAGTACCCCAGCTGCTGCTGCTGCTGCTGGGGTTGAAATGCAGCCGGGGAGCTTGAAGGATTTGTACCAGCCTTATGAGGAGACTGTGAGTGATTTGGGAATACTCTAAAGTATTGTGGTGAACTGAGGCATTGCCATTGGATGATCATTATTCTCCATCTCTACACAAAAGCTACAATTTGTGTGGGACTGAAGAAAATCTTCACTCACAATGATTTTTTTACAGAGTTTGGAAAATTACTTTTAAAAAAGAATAATTATGTGCCATTCTAAGGCAACAAAATGTACTTAGTTACCATCACAGTTGCATTTTTAGCAAAAGCTATTTTCTTTTATGTTATTCAGAAATGAGTGTCAACATGGGCTTCTAGCTTACATTACACAATGCTGCACTATAAGCTACTGCTACCGAGTACATGATGTATCTATGTAACAAAGCTACATCCCTGTAACTATAAATGCAACTAAAACAGTACATTTCACACTACAAAAAAGAATGTACCCTTTGTTACCTTATTGTAATTGAAACATATCCCTCAGATGTATAAAAAAGAAAAGAAAAACAACTGGTATAAGTAACACTTATTGGTAACTAGTTAGTTCCAAGGACTGTTATGTTTTGTTTTGTTTACAAATCTGCTTGTTTCAATTGGAAGAAAATACTAACACTCATTTTCTACTTACTGGTATCTGTTTTGAAGCTATCTATCATTTGGGCTTTACAAAGAGTGTACTTGAACACAAGGAAGATGATAAAAGTAGACATTGTTTCTATCTGACTTCAGGCACAGTAACTGAGTCAGACTCTTTTGTAAGTTCTGCCCCATTGAATTAAGGATCCATCCAATCTCATACCATTTCTGTAGCCATTCCCTGTGCCTAAGAATCATGTCCCCTGGTTGCCAGAAACAGGAATTGGACACCTGCTTGCTATTCTCCGAGTCTCCAATGCCTAGGAGGCCATTCTAGCTGGTTGGTGACAGTCCCAACTGGCAAATGCCACATCTATTATTTCTCCCTAAGCCAAGAAAGAAAGAAAAAGCAGCATGATGCCATTTCTTCCCAGAAATCTGAGTATTGCATGTTTATTAAATTAATGATCCTTGATAAACTTTTATTTCTTTGAATCAGTCTAATCCTTTAAAAAAAAAGCATATAAGCAATAGATCATCATATTCTGTAGCAGTTAGTGAGTTGTATAGGTTAATTATGTGTTACACAGAGAAAGGCTTATATTTTTTGTCTTTAGCCTATTTGCAATAGTTATAGTGTTATATTAGTGCTATGAAAGAGGGCAAATAATATAAGATATAATTAAAATAAAATTCCCGGAGCAATGCCAGACCAGAAGCCAATCAGTAGCAATGGCAGATGGTGAACCCCCACCAATTAGTGTGTGAATTGTAACCTGCACCACTTTCAATCAGTGCTTGACATGGCAAAACCCAGTTGTTTGAATTGTTGTCAAACTTCTATAAATGTCTTTGCATGTATTCATTGCCTTGATGTCTGATTTGAGAATGCAGATTCTTTTCCCACCCACTTTGACCGAAGTGAATAAAGGTCTGATATTTGCCTGCAATCTACCTGTGTCTCATTTGATATTTGGAGGCTAGGTATGCTGGGACTCTGAAACCATGGTTTTTGCAGAGCTGAAATCACATAAATCACTGCCACAGAGTTTTCTTTGCAAGGTTTGTTCAGAGGGATTTGCCTTTTTCAGTCTTTGAGGCTGAAAAAATGTGGTGCCCAAGGTCACTCAGTAGGTTTCCATGATTGAGTAAGGATTCAAACCCTAGTCTCCAGAATCCTAGCTGAACTCCAAATACTACTCTGTATACAGGTTTATGATTTCTTATCTGGAAATCAAAATATCCCAAAATTTGAAATTATCCACATGGGTGGCTGAGATATTGACACCTTTGCTTTTTGATTGTTTAATGTACACAAATTTGATTTTATGCACAAGATTGTTTAAAATATTTTCAAACTATATCTTCAGGGTATGTGTATAAAGTGTATATCAAACATAAATAAATTTCCTATTCAGACTTTGATCCCATCTCCAAGATGTCTTATTATATACATATGTGCAAATACAGGCATCAACACAATTTGAATCCGACTTCTGGTCCCAAACATTTCAGATAAAGTATAATCAACCAGAGCTTTAATCCAAACCTCAAATCACTATTTTTTCTGTCCCAGATTCACTTTAGGACCATACCTCACTTGTTGAAAGCAACAACCACAACCTATCTTGATAATAGAGGCACAGCCACTGCCTGTTTTAAGGAATGTTCTCACATCAATATCATTATACTGCTGTGCATTTTATTTCTGAATAGACAGTGTAGCCTCATAGACCTGACTTGAGAACATACTGCAAGTAGCTTCTGGTGTGAGAGAATTGGCCGTCTATAGAGATGTTGCCCAGGGGACACCCGGATGTGTTACCATCCTGCTGGGAGGCTTCTCTCATGTCCCCATAAGTTAGAGCTGACAGGCAGGAGCTCATTGCATCTCACAGATTTAAACCGGCAACCTTCAGGTCAGCAGTCCAGCCAGCACAAGGGTGCTGGCTGGACCTTGTCTCAACATAGTAGACCTATGCTTGTCTCAACATAGCACACCTATGCTACACAAACCATATATCTTCCCTGAAACCTGAAGTCTTCTCAAATGGCCATTTTGTGCCTCATAGCAAGCAGGCAAGTTCTGAGAAGTGTCTGGCCACATCCTCATAGTTGAAAAGATTACAATAGTACTGAGATCATGGAGGATTCTGGCCTGTGCAAGGGAAAATTATATGTGCAGACATCTCTAACAGAAGTCTTTAAAAAAACAAATATTTTAAAATCAAAACAAAATAAAAGCCTTTTGCTATAATACTGGCTATCACCAATTGAAGGAAAGTGGTTTTTTTGTTTTATTTTTTTACTATTTTGGTCTACAGTAGTGGTAGTTGGTAGCTGTTATGTTTGTAAGGTAGTGAATTCATGGTTCAACCTACATTTTGACAGTGCTTTCCAAGGTGCTAAATCCATTACCTAAATGGGGTGAGCACCTTGGAAAGTTCCTTTAAATCTAGTAAAAATCTGGAATGGAGTCCCCTCCTCACTCACATGAAAGCTACCAACCTCCACTGAGCACTAACTTCTGGAATTCCCCAGTCAGCATGTCAATTTCATTCCATTTCAAGCCACATGGTAATTTCTGTTATTCATATTGCAGGACACATCCTTGGGAGAAAGAGTTTATGAGTTTCCTGTTTCATTCAATTTCCTTTGTAAGTCAATTCTAATGAAGACATTTGCAAACTCTGTTAATCAGTGACAGGAACAATACCCCTGTTATTTTTTTATTGCAACTTCTTTTTGCATTTACTGTGCTTTTCTATATTGATTTCTTATCTGACTTGCATCCATGTACAACATAAACATTCTATTTCTCTGAACTCTGACTATATCCACATCTCAGTATTTTATATGCATATGGTATTCAAAATATAGCTTGCTCATTTAAATGAAATGCTTTGGATTTTATTTGAAGTCCAAATCCACACAAATGCTCTGTTCCCCCCAGGTCTTGGTACATTAAAATAACATTTGCAATAGCAGAGCGATTTTATTTGAATGCATCCGAGATTGTGCAGAAAGAAATCTTATTACCTGTCTGGTGAAACAGAGAGAGCTGTGACTTCCAGGTCTGCTACCTGGGAGAAAAAAATATAAGCATTATTTCCAAAGTAATTTCTAGATTTCACATAAGCCAAATGATGTAGACAGATAGAAGAGACTAGATTGGAAAGTAGAGACAGGCACTAAGAGGTCACAGGCAGATGAGACCAATCAAACTCAGTCCAGACATAATATATCAACACTTTGGGCACATGCTTCCCATGCTGTTGTACTATGAAAATAGTTACACTACACAGTGACACCACCATTATCAAAGTTGGAAACCACTACAACCATCAGGACATCCTCTCATGGTATTTTGTGATTTGTAGTTTGGTGAGATACTTAGAATTCTATGTTAGGAAGCTCTAGTCCATTCTTGTGAATTGTTGCAGTAGAGCAACAAATCTTCCCAGAATTCTATACCATGGAATTTTGGATGTTTAAATGCATAATGTAGATGCATTATTAGGAGATTATTGCATGATGCTTATAGTACTGTCAGAATCTCCCTTGCCTCAAAGGAAAATGCTCACAATTGCACAACTTGTCAAGTAGCTGTGCAGTTTCACAGACAACTCCAGGTACTGATAAAGATCACTCGTCCCTGTTGATTAAGCATTTTCTGATGTTCTGCAAGATGTCGTCTATCCGTTTTGCAAAAGATGTAAGCATGGGGTAGAACAGCTATAGCTAAGGGATCATGCTTATGGCTTGTATATAATAAGACACATCTGGTTTGTGGCTGCTCCTGGTTATTTTTTTTAAATTGTATCAGAAGTGACTTGAGAACATACTGCAAGTAGCTTCTGGTGTGAGAGAATTGGCAGTCTATAGAGATGTTGTCCAGGGGACATCCGGATGTGTTACCATCCTGCTGGGAGGCTTCTCTCATGTCCCCATAAGCTAGAGCTGACAGGCAGGAGCTCATCGCATCTCACAGATTTAAACCGGCAACCTTCAGGTCAGCAGTCCAGCCAGCACAAGGGTTTGATCCATTTTGCCATAGCGGCTCCTTTCCACTCCTGGTACAACAGAAGAAAGACTCTTAACTGAAAACTTGTAGTGTTTTTGCCCATCAATAAATCTACAAAACAGTGAGTGAGATGGACCTGAAGTTTAACTAGTAATTCACATCATATTTTCTATATTTATTAAATTTGCAAATCAACCACACATTTGCAAGTTGTACAGTATATAAAGAGTGCAGCTTCTTTTCTCTCCAATCCTACTGAAAAGTCTGTCTTGATTATTCATTAAAGTCATGTAGTGAGAGTGACTATACAGATAAAAAGGCGACAACCTAGTTTATAGTTTCTGCAAAAATTACCACAGCCTTGATATAGAAACTCATTTCCTTTATTTTCAGCTCCAGCCTCCTTCCATTTCTATTTACCCATTCAGTTAGGAATTTCCACTCTTTGATGCTTTCTCCGGCTAGTTGTGTCATAAATAATCCTGCTTTGTAGTGGTGCCTACCATATAGAATCTTGCTTAAGTGGCAGTCATCCTCAGACATTTCATTCTTTACTGCAGTGTGAGATCTATTGCTTGGGTTTGATAGTGATCCGAAAACCAAAGAAATGTGCAAGAGGAAATTGCAAACACCCACTAACACAATGAAAAAAATCAGTCACAGGCAGTTTTGCATAGCTACAAATGTTACATTGCTTCATGCACATGGGGTGCATGTGTGCAGATATCTCAGTGGGGGTGTTATTAAAAACAGAAACTAGTCAGCACAGCATAGTGTACATGTGTCAAACTCAAGACCCATGGGTTGAATCCAGCCCACCAACAGTCCACGGGAACATTTTAGCTCAAGACTAAATCTGGATTGCTAAGGCTTGGTGATAAAGCTTTAGTGGAAACATCTTTTCCCCATGATAACTCTTTCAGGAGTGAATTTTTCTTTGAAGGGGTAGATTCTTCACACTTCCTGTTGTTTCATCCCTGTTCTTAACTATAAGTCTTTCGTAAGTCGGATGTCTGTAACTCAATGACTGCCTGTACTTTCCTTTGCTGCTTAGAGACCCCCTACCATCTGATAATGGTTATGTAGGACAGTCTCAGACAGTGAAGAGGAAGAAATTATCTATCACAAATGAATGAATATGAAGTTGATGGAGAAGAGGAGACAAGACATGAAATAACTCATGCAAACGTGTCTGGGCAAGCATTGTGAATTGTGGCAGTACATGCAGTTATATGGGAGTACAGTGCTAAGACTTTGTTTTCTTGTTTCTGTGAGAGAGTAAGGATGAGAAAGTTCTGTCAGTTATAACCGAGAGTGACTCTGTGTTAGCTTACCCAGAGGTGGGATTTGTGCAGCCCTCTGGGTCTTGTTAAGCTGCAACTCCCAACATGTCTTACCATTGGCTATGCTTCTCAGGGCTTCTAAGTCCAACAACATGAGGAGGACCAAATGAGTCCTATCCCTGGTGTGAATGGAACTAAACCTAAAGTAGTGGAAAAGGAAGGGGAAGAAGATCACATTGTTTAATTTCTGTGTTTAATTTCAATAAACTATTGAAATTTATCAGAGCATCACTATAACAGTCATCTTAACTTCTCAAATGATTTATTTTAAAGGACACCATTAATATATACGTCCATTAAATCATATTTGGAAGTCAGTGTGACCCAGTATTTATGCAGTAACTTGGAAAGGACAAGAAGACATTCCTCAGGAAAAGACTCCAACCAAAAGTCACTTTAAAGTATGGCTCGCATTTTCAAGCTCCCTACACAATTATAGCTACTTACTTACTTAGGCGATCCCTCGTTGTCTGAGTAGGATTGTCTTCCAAGACCAGTGTACTGGCGGTGGGTTTGTAGGTGACTGTGAAGCCCTATTCTTGATCTGCATCTTCTCCCGCAGTGAGGGCATTGGTTTCCAAGTGGAAGGCGGTCCCGGTCGGGGTTGGCTTGACATGCCTTCCTCTTGGCACATTTCTTTCGTCCTCCATTCATGCCTCTTCAAATTCTACAGCACTGCTGGTCACAGCTGACCTCCAGTTAGAGTGCTCAAGGGCCAGGGCTTCCCAGTTCTCCATGTCTATAAAGTGAAGTGAAGTGAAGTCTATGCCACAGTTTTTAAGGTTGGCTTTGAGCCCATCTTTAAATCTCTTTTCCTGCCCTCCAACATTCTGTTTTCCGTTCTTGAGTTCAGAGTAGAGCAACTGTTGGGAGACGGTGGTCAGGCATCCAGACAATGTGGCCGGTCCAGTGGAGTTGATGGCGGAGGACCATTGCTTCAATGGTGGTGGTCTTTGCTTCTTCCAGCACACTGATATTTGTCCACTTGTCTTCCCAAGAGATTTGCAGGCGTTTTTGGAGGCAACGCTGATGGAATTATTCCAGGGGTTGCATGTGACGTCTGTAGACTGTCCATGTCTCGCAGGCGTATAGCATGGTTGGGAGGACAATAGCTTTATAAACAAGCACCTTGGTATCCCCATGGATGTCCCAGTCCTCAAACACTCTCTGCTTCATTGGGGAAAATGCTGCACTCGCAGAGCTCAGGCGGTGTTGTATTTCACTGTCAGTGTTGACTTCTGTGGAGAGGTGACTGCCACGGTAGCTGAAATGGTCAATATTTTCTAATGTTACACCATTAAGCTGTATTTCTGGCATTGGAGAGGGATTGGCTGGTGACTGCTGGAAGAGCACTTTGGTTTTCTCGATGTTCAATGACAGGCCGAGCTTCTTGTATGCTTCTGAGAAGGTGTTTAGAGTGGCTTGTAGGTCTTCTTCTGAATACACACAGGTGTCATCAGCATATTGGAGTTCTATAACAGATGTTGCTATAACCTTGGTTTTGGATTCCCACTCTGGTGGGAAGCTTCCCATCAACAAGATGAAGTATCATAGTGATGAAGATGGAAAATAAGGTTGGGGCAATAACACATCCCTGTTTGACACCTGATTCCACCTTAAATGGGTCACTTTGGGAGCCATTGCTGTCGAAGACTGTTGCCATCATGCCATCATGGACAACACAATTACAGCACTACAATTCCTACACAATTGCAAAAGATACTATCTTATCTCCCATGGTTCCATTCTGTAACATCCTGGGATCTGACATTTCATGTGATACTTATAATTACTTTTTCAAGGTCTCTTGTTCCTAAACAAAGTGCAAATCCCATGGTTCTTTGGGATGCAGCCCTCGCAATTAAAGTGTTATAAAAGTATTATGGTTGTGTAGTGTGAAAGAGATCTGAGTTGCTGCTTAAGTCAATAAAACATCATCTTTTAGAGAAAATGTGTCCTAGGGGTTCCATGAAACCTCCTGCTCTGCTGTAAGCAAACTCAGACTCTGTTTCAATGTTTTTAGCTAATTTCTATGCAAAATATATATCCATACCCCTCACTGATGGAAAACATGCCTCAAAAGGCAAAAATATAATAATTTAAGTCACTTTGTCCTCCATTTCTTCATCAATTTATTTTTGAAACAAAACCAAGAAGAGGGTATTACTAAATGGTGGGCAATGTGCATGACTCCAAAGATGCTAACAAAAAAGATTTCATGAAATGTGGCATTACGTGTTAACTTACAATAACCAAAATAGTCAAACATTAATTTATTAAAATGTATGGAAAGAAAAACTTTACAATTTTCATATTAAACAAATGTAATGAGAACCAATGTTCTCAAAATAATAAATATGCATTATTATGGTTTCATGTATTAGCTGAGTATAGTAAAGGTAAAGGTTTCCCCTTGACTTTAAGTCCAATCATGTCCAACTCTGGGGGGTGGTGCTCATCTCCATTTCTAAGCCAAAGAGCCAGCATTGTCCGTAGATGCCTCCAAGGTCATGTGGCCAGCACGACTGCACGGAGCACTGTTACCGTCCCACTAGGTCAGTATCTATAGATCTACTCACACTTGCATGTTTTCAAACTGTTGGTTACCAGAAGCTGGGGCTAGTAGCAAGAGCTCACCCTGCTCCATGGATTCAAACCCCTGACCTTCCAATCAGCAAGTTCAACAGCTCAGCGGTTTAATCCACTGCACCACCAGTGGATTATACATTTTGATTATACATTTTTAAAAATTACAGATGAAAAATGAACATTTTTAAAAATTACAGATGAAAAATGAACTGGTAAAGATAAAGGATTATATAGTGGGCTCAACATTTTAGGCATGTTGTTCAAATTGATGTAATGGGAAAATTATGAACTAAAGATATAATGCTTATTCTGACTATTAACGTAACAAAATATTATATACATTCTATTATAGTTGTTATTTATAGATGTTATAGTTGTTATGTAAAGATGATATTTAACTCCCAATAGGTTGCCAGATGATCTATGAATGTATTGTTAAAGCATTGTCATAGTTGGCCCATATCGCCAAGTTAACATGGATCTGAAAGGATAAATCAATTGAAGATTCTCTGAAAAGCTGGAAGCGACTAATGGACTTTTTGAGCTATAAGAATGCCATAATTTCTGGTCATTGATATTAATAAACCTAATTGGATTTGTAATGGTAAAGTAATATTCTCCCCTTTTCTGATATTTTTCCTTAATAATCCATTACAATTTGGATTGTGGATTCAGTGTTAGTCATTATTTAGAGTTTAGTTTAATTTAATGTCTTAGTATTGGGTTTTAATCTGAGAGCAGTTAGTGTTTGATTATTTTTAATTGCAGTCATTTGTGTATGTATGTATGTATGGTATATATTCTTATATATATTCAATAATTCTCCCTTTTCTTCTTTTACATTATTCCTTCTTCAATCTCTTTCATTGTGCTGTTTTGTATGATCGCATAATTTCTCTTTAACTTTTTATGTATAATTTAATAAACCCTATAAAAAGACAATGGGCTGGTTCATAACTATTTGAACTCAGAACTTCCAGATAGAGAGGGCAATAAATGTAAGCAATAAACAGGTGAGTCAGGTTATCCCTGCCTATAACACACCTATAACACTTGCAATTTCCAACTCTTTCCTGTTTCAATGTTTAAAAAATGTACAGTGACTAATATATATTCCATGGACATCATGATACAACATTCTCATTGGTTTATCTTCAGTTTTATCACAGTGATTGGGTTGGGCATGTAGGTATAAAAATATAGTTTTTGTTCAGTTGTTCGAAGCCAAGGACTGTATAATACCTGTACTGTCACGATGAAGTGGCTAATCCTTGCATTATTTTACATTTGGCTGGTCAGTGGACTGCAAAGGTAAGTATTTTTCTTGAGTTTTTCTTTAACTCTTAGAAGCTATTGAAGACGCTTACATCACCATAGACAGTCATCAAGACCCCATATACCATTTAAATGCCCTGTAATGTTTTAGGGCAGGCTTGGATGACAAGCACTTCCTTGATCCATTTCAAACTGGCTTCGGAGCAGGTTAAAGAGTTAAGACGACTATGGTTGCTTTAGTGGATGATCATCTTTGTCTCAACAGTGACAAGGGGTGTGTGTCTCTGTTGGTGCTTCTAGACCACTCAGCAGCTTTTGATATCATTGACCATGATATCCTTCTGGAACACCTGGTGTTTTTTTTGGGGGGGGGGGGGGGTTGTCGTGTCAGGAGCTCCTGTTGTGAGAGAATTGGCCATCTGCAAGGACGTTGCCCAGGGGACGCCAGGATGATTTGATGTTTTATCATCCTTGTGGGAGGCTTCTCTCATGTCCCCACATGAGGAGCTGGAGCTGATAGAAGGAGCTCATCTGCCTCTCCCCGGATTCGAACCTGCGACCTGTCGGTCTTCAATCCTGCAGGCACAGGGCTTTAACCCACTGCGCCACCGGGGGTTCCACACCTGGGGGTGTTGTACCATTATTTTTTTTGCTATTTTGTCATTTTGAGTGCATCAGTATTCCATATCTATTGTAATATGATGAAACACCTTTCAAAATGTTCGGAGAGACACTCAGCAGTAACATGATGCTATAGATGTATGTAACTACATTGTGCCCTGCTTCGAACCAAAAGAAGTGGGTAATTAATAAAAATTATTATTATTATTATTATTATTATTATTATTATTATTATTATGGTTCATGAACTGCTGTAATGCACAAGCAGAATCATTACATCATATCCTGGAGTTGATACCATAACAAGGAGTTGGTACCATAACAAGAATTTTCAAGATATGAGAAACCCATAAGGAGCATAAAATATTGACCACTGTAATAATAATTCATATTTTTAAAATAAATCATCTTAGTTCATAATACAGCATAAATTATATGGGTTTTTCTTTCTTTCTGCAGAATTCCACTGAAAAGGCACAAATCTTTGCAAAAACCTTTGAGAAAACACAAACAACTGCCTCAGCCTTTGAAAAAATACAAACGAGATAGGATTTTATATGCCCAGGAGAACTCAGCTTTTCTGCAAATTAAAGAGCAGCTCAGCAGCTATTCATATGTAAGTTATGAGTTGAAATGGTATCATCATGGGTAGCAAAGAGATGGCAGCAGCAAATGACACAAACTTGGCACTAATAAAAATTTTCTTGAATGTGTTAAAAATAAATTTTGTGCCACAATTTTCAACAGAACATTTATAAATCCAGGGAAGATCTATGACAATTTACCTTAATTTATCAATTTCTATGAGCTACCAATTTAATTCTGTTTTGGACTTTTAAACTTTAGTCAAAATAGATACCCATAGTGTGTTATGTTTCTGTCTCTCTGTCAAGAGATACAAAGAGAAAGAGAGAACATAGAGAAGTGTGCTGTGATATACTCCACACATGGTCATCAGATTCTGTTTACATGGATTTATTGAGCACTTTCCTGGTCAAACTAAATTTCTGTTTTTTTTTCTCTCCCTTTCATCTTAGATGGAATATTTTGGAGAGATTTCTATTGGGACTCCTCCTCAGAATTTCACAGTGATTTTTGACACCGGTTCCTCCAACCTTTGTATACCGTCTCATTACTGTATCAGCAAAGCTTGTGGTATGAATTTCTGTGGGACAGAGGAGGGAGGGAACAGAAGAAATAGGCTGTGTATTTTTGTTACATATAAAGAAATCAATTCACAAACTTTAAAGGCATAAATACTGGTGTTCACCTTGTTGAATGTATTTGTGGCTAAGGCAGCAACTGAGCTTGTTGAATCTAAAACACTTGCATAAATAAACTCACTTTAAAGAAGTGAGAAGAAGGGGTTATGCTGGCTAAGGATTCTGGGTGTTGTAGTCTAGAAGCACTGCTTTGAGTTCTTCTCTGTGGCAGCTGCTCTCCTGTGGTGAGACTTTCTTGTGGAGTTGTTCTCCATGAGGATTGGGCAAATTTTCTCGTTCCTTCTACAGATCTTTGCCTGTTGCATGGCTGTTTTGCTATGCTTTGATTTCTATGGGGCACAAAGGACTCAGAACCTTATCACATTAGGGAATACTCATTTCGATCAGTATGCATTTTTATGACTGGATGTACATTGTTTTCAGATGGGATGCATACTGACCCCATCACACCCAATTACTATGATCCTTATCTTCAGAAAATACTGCGCTTTGACTCATCACACCACAGAAGGCTGGCTCCTCCCAATCCATTCAAAACATTCCCTACATCATTCTATGACCATTTAAAAAGTATTGTTGCTGATGGGATGCATACAAATTTTCCTATCACACACAAAACCAGCGCTTCAGCAATGGAAGAATATGTAGTTGTTTTTTTTTTAAAAAAAACACACACACACACAATTAGAATTCTGTCTGCAAATAATCCATTTCTGCGAAGCTTTGCAGACAGATTCCAACAGAATACTGAGAGGATGGGGCAAACATCGTGTGATGGGACCTGTTCGAAATCATTCTTAAACAGTCTCAGAAACAGAGTATTTTATAATGTGATCAGGTCCTCAGACTGTAACAATTGCCACGAGAAAGATGTTACTAGTGGTCTACATAGGTGCATCTATACTGTTGAACTGACATAGTTTGACACCACTTTAACTGCCCTGGCTCAATGCTATGGAAACATGGGAATTGTCTTTGGCAGATAAGATGAAAGACCTTGTAAAACTACAGCTTCCATATAATTGAGCCATAGCCATTAAGGTGGTGTCAAACTGCATTATTTCTACAGGTTAGATGTACCCCTAGATCTGGTAATCAGGACAAAATAGCATACGATCACAGAATGTATCTCACTTCACAAGAAGTATAATTAGAGATAAGGTTGAAGGGATTATTACTACCATACATAATACATAGATGGTAAATAAATAAATAAATTCTCACTTTTTCAGGCTGTAATATTGTCCATCTACATGAGGGCCCGTTTATAATAATAAATGATAGCAAAAGACTACATTCTGAAGCTATAATCACCATGCAAAATGAATGGAAGGGAGTTAATATGAAGGTGAATTTTCAATACAGAAAATGAATTTTTACTCAAAAGTCAGTCAGTCAATTTTTCAAATTGCAATTACCATATTTCTTAGATTCTGAGACTTCTATTGTAAAATGCACACTAATTCCAGTACCACCGTTAGAAAGAAGATTTATCATTTTAGAATCGAGGGCATGTGTGTGTGTTTATACACACACACACCATTGATTCTACAATGCAACCCATTTTTAGATATGTTTATATGGGAAAAAGCATGTCTTAGAATCGAAGAAATAGGGCAGTAAACTGCCATTATATCCCAACCATCTACTTAGGTCTCTGCATGCAAGCGTAAAGCCAAAGCTAAGAATTTAGCAGCCCTAAAAGTTACATATTCAACAAAGGACACCATTTTTCAGAGGTAACCGCAGCCCATCTTATCACTTGCATCTGCAACGGAGAGATATACCTCTAATATCAGTGTACATTCTAAAATATAATGGGAAATATCTTCTAGAACTGAGAAATTACAAAAACAGACTCTAATTTCCTTTGGAGACCCTGGATGCACCTTGTTAAATTTGCCAAGCCCATGTAGAATTTTATTTATTTTATTTACAATGTTTACGCCCCACCCTTCTCAACCCCGGGGGGGGGGGGGACTCAGAGCAGCTAACATAGGCAGCAATTCAATGCCACAATATCAATAACAACAGTATAAAACCATAAATGCATAAAAGATTAAAAACAGTAACATTAGTTATACAATCACATAATCACATAGCCACATAGCCATTTTCAATTATCATAACAGTCGTATGGTCCAGTTCCACATTCAAAGTGCTACTGCACCCACTAGCCAAAGGCCTGGTTCCAAAACCATGATTTTAGTTTTTTCCTAAAGGAAAGGAGGGAGGACGCTGATCTAATCTTGCTGGGGAGTGAATTCCACAGGCAGGGGGTGACCACCAAGAAGGTCCTGTCTCTTGTCCCCACCAGATGTAGAAGGCAGTCTCATTTTAGTAGATGGTAAATCAATTAGTTATTTTGAAAAAATAAGGAAAGAGTGGGCAAAATGCATATATTGCTGCTGTTTGATAAGCTTCTTGCTGTATCAATTTGCTGTCTTTAAGACATGGTAGATTCTAGGCTTTCTCCATTTGCAATTCACACAAAGGATCCTGGTTGTTGTTTTGTTTGTTTTTCTATAGATAAGCATTCCAAATTTCACCCTACAAAATCCAGCACCTACACTGAAATTGGAGAAAGGCTTTGCTTTGCATATGAATCTGGGAGAGTAATAGGATTTACTGGAGCCGATCAAGTGACTGTGAGTGACTGCAAGTTGGTGGTTGAGGGGAGTTGTTTATGAGCTATTATACCCTATATGATAACATACTGTGGAATTGCTCTGGAGGAGCTACAAATGCCTAGATAAGTGTTCTCTCTCTGAATCTCTATATCCTCCAGTACAGGAGGTTGTAGAAATAAACCCACATCGAGTAAACCCACACAACATATGGCTCACGGACCAGATGCAGCCTGCAAATGGTTTCCCTGTGACTGATCAGTGAGGGGAAATCCAGCCTTGGGAGTAGCGTGAGGTTGGCAAAGGCTCTGAACCTTCCTCAAGGGTTGCAAAGTAACTGGTCTGTTGCAAAACTACAGTATAAAAAGTGATGCATTTTTATTGCACATCTACTAGATAATAATGAATTGATTTCATTAACATATTTTATGATCTTTAGGTTAAGGGAAGCACTGTTTCCAACCAGCAGTTTTTGGAGATTGTCACAGAGACTGCTGACCCCTTTTGGAATGCAAGCTTTGACGGGATTGCTGGTCTGGCCTACCCATCTCTGGCACCTGATGGGATGACCCCAATGTTTGATAATATGATCGCTCAAAATGTGGTGGAGCTGCCAATATTCTCCTTCTACTTGAACAGGTATGGGCATTGGATGTCTAATGACAACCCCTGGCTCTTCTTGGGTTGAAATCAACATGGCTCTAAATTCCAGCAATTGGTGCAGCCAGAGCAGAATTAGAGTCAAAAATTATAGATGCACTCTGTGGCTCTGCTCCATTTGCAATGGTGGGGAGATTTTTTAATTTTTATTTATTTATTTATTTATTTATTTATTGTTGCATACAAGCATTCCTATTTCTCAGTTTGCACGCACAGCTCTTCTGCCAGCTTTTTAGTTGAGAGAAAAACCAACAAAATATCAGTGCCCTAGAATGTCCAGTCTCGATAAAATAGTAAAGAGTAGAGACATCAGACTGGCAACAAAGATCTGCCTAGTCAAAGCCATAGTATTCCCTGTAGTAACCTACGGATGTGAGAGCTGGACCTTAGGGAAGGCTGAGCGAAGGAAGATTGATGCTTTTGAACTGTGGTGTTGGAGGAAAGTTCTGAGAGTGCCTTGGACTGCGAGAAGATCCAACCAGTCCGTTCTCCAGGAAATAAAGCCCGACTGCTCATTGGAGGGAAGGATACTAGAGATAAAGTTGAAGTACTTTGGCCACATCATGAGGAGACAACAAAGCCTAGAGAAGACAATTATGCTGGGGAAAGTGGAAGGCAAAAGGAAGAGGGGCCGACCAAGGGCAAGATGGATGGATGGCATCCTTGAAGTGACTGGACTGACCTTGAAGGAGCTGGGGGTGGTGACGGCCGACAGGGAGCTCTGGCATGGGCTGGTCCATGAGGTCACAAAGAGTCAGAGACGACTGAACGAATGAACAACAACAACAGAATGGGGCATGGTTAGGGTCACCTGAATTGAGGGATTTGGAAACCTTCAGACCACTTGGAGAGAGGCACGTTCTCCAGCCTTGAGTCAGGGGATGCGGACAATAAAAATGTTTTTTCTCATTTGGAAATCCAATTTTTAAAAATAAAATTACACTGAAGAAAAAGACCACATTAAATTATATTTTGCTCCCATCCAGGAACCCAGATGATTACATAGGAGGTGAGCTGATTTTTGGTGGCTATGATCCCTCTTTTTTCATTGGAAATCTCAACTGGACTCCAGTCACTCAGAAAGGATTCTGGCAGATACAAATAGATAAGTAAGTGTGTAGGGGGGGGGGGGGGTTATTGTCCAGAATGACAACAGAAATTAATTAATTACAATACTAATATTCCGGTGCTTCAGAAGAAATCTCAGGGCAGCATCTAAGTAAAATTATTTTAATTTAAAACAATAAAGCAAAGCAATAAAAGCATTTTCAAAAGACTAAAATGTAGTACATGTTGAGCATTCTTTATTAAGAGTTCTGAACTCTGAAATCCTTTAAAGTCCAAAATTGTCCACATCAGTGGCTGAGGGTGCATCCAGACAGCATCTATTGTGCACACCTTCCTGTGTTTTCTTCTGGGGCATCCAGACAACACGGAAAAATGAATGCTTTCGACACAAAGCAGGAAACCCCTGCTTTGTGCTGAGGTAATTTCTTTGCTGGAAAAACCTGGGTCTTTCAGAAGACCTGAGTCTTTCCAGGTGTGTGGGCTGTCTAGCATCTGTCTCAGGTTTCTTGGGCTCCTGGAGATAGCCACCACTCCCTCCCAAAACCCCTTTAAAAACCTTTAAAAAGGAAAATAACTCAGTCAACTGCCATTCCCCTTTGGCATGTACCAATGATGCACCATTAGAAGGGGGAAAATTGCTCCTCCTCCCCTTGTCCTGACACATCATTGGTACATGCCAGAAGAGCTCTGGAGAAGGGGGGAAATGGTGAGTTATTTTCCTTTTTAAAGGCTTTTTTAAAGGGTTTTCTTTTGTATCCTGATGCCCTGCTGGAAAGACTGGCAAGGGCACATGGACACCTCCCCCCTCCCATCCCAGAAAAGCAGACACTTTCTGCAAGGTGTGTGGACTAGAACTGAAGCAATTGCATTTTTAAAACAAAATTGCTCCCAGATTAAAGGACTATGTGGAACCACCCTGAGATAGTTACCCCCTGTGTTTTCTGATGAGTCCATGTACAAAAACTTCGTTTCTTGTACAAAAGTATTAACAACAGTGTGCAAAAGTACAATGTGTACATGAGACTTAAATGAATTTCATGTTTAACCTTTGGTTTTCATCCCCAAGAGATCTCATTCTGTATATATATGTAAGTACAAATATTTCAAATTTTAAAAATATCTTAAATCCAAAATACTTTTGGTCCCAAGCTCTTTAGATACGGAATATTTGACATGTATTCCAAAATTTGTATAAAACAACAACAAAAAACCAAACAAATCCAAAACACTTCTGATTCTAAGCTTTTCAACCTGTATTCAACCTATAAACATTTTAGCAATGGAAAACCAGTTGCTTTTCCCTAAGCAGCTTATCACAATCAAGTTCTGGAAATGTATCATATCTGAAGGCAAACACAAGGGCCATGCGCCGAATCCAGCCTGCCAGGTCATTTAATAGGACCTGCAAGGCCTTCAGTGGCAGGGTAACAGTCTTACAATTACAAATGACCTTGGAAGGTAACCATAAGGTTGATGTGGCCCTCCGTGAAAATGACTTTGACGTTATCCTGCTGTTGCTCTTTAAGGTATGATACATTAAAAGTAAAAGTAAGAGAATTGTATTCCACTCAAGTCACTTGATGCTAGAGATACAGGAACACCATAAAATTTCCTTTTCTTTGATGCTTATTTCATCTTCTTCCCCATCAGTATCCAGGTAAGAGGGACAATTGCATTCTGTGCAGAAGGCTGCCAGGCTATTGTGGACACAGGGACTTCTTTCCTGGTTGGTCCATCTGAGGACATAACGCAATTGCATCACTCAATCAGTGCACAACTTGTAGAAGGAATGGTAAGACACCCATTTTGGGATCTCTGCACAATTGCTAGATCTGGTGCCCTGTCACTTGGAACAACCCTTGTAGTCCCATCCCATCCTGTTGTCGTCCCCCACCCCCCGGCTTCCTATTATATCTTTTACTTTTGGCTGACCATAGGTTTTCTATCCTTTGTATTTATCATTTGGTTAGCCTGCTTGCTTTCCCCGTGTGTGTGTGTGTGAGCGTGTAAAATACTGGGTTCCTGGATTTTAATTGGAATACTGTTGAGAGACAAAATACACACAACACATGTATTTTTAAAAAATCCAAAGAGCAATTGTGTTCAATGAACAGCAACACCAGCAAGAAAGAGGTGCATTCTGAACGCACAAAAAAGTAGGAATTTACTTATCCCTTTCTAACTGATATTTTTTTTAACAACTATTTTTCTATTCCAGTTTGTCCTTTTCAAGCTGCTTTTCCTTTGTGTGGTTGTATGCATGTTGGAGGTGAAACTTAAATCAGCTTTCCTTACGTCTCTCAGGACAATTCACAGGAATGTGTATATAGTTGTGTGCATTTCCTTTCTCAAATACATGGGTTAGCACGTTTTGCTTTAACTTTGTATTTAGCCTACTTTAGTACCTACTTACATCCATTGTTTCACACAGTATATTGTAGAATGCAGTAACCTCAATACGATACCAGACGTCACTTTCACAATCAATGGGATCCCCTACCCTCTTACTCCAGAGGCCTATACCCTTAAGGTAAGTCCTGTTTCTTGGTCTCATGCTTTTCATGGAGGTGGGTCATAGTTGGCAATGTCTATTTTTAGCTCTGCATTCAAGGAGGAACCATAATAATTCTCCCTTATTAATGATCCCAGGATTGCATTGCATTCAATCAATCATGGCAATTAAAGTCGTGTCAAATTGCATTAATTCTGTAGTGTAGATGCACCCTAAAACAGCTTGGCTGGGGCTCTAGACATTAGTACCCAAATCCACTTAGAACTGTATCACCATGAATGCAGAGCCCCCGGTGGCACAATGGGTTAAACCCTGGTGCTGGCAGGATTAAAGACTGACAGGTTGCAGGTTCGAATCCAGGGAGAGCGCAGATGAGCTCACTCTGTTAGCTCCAGCTCCCCATGCGGGGACATAAGAGAAGCCTCCCATAAGGATGGTAAAACATCAAAACATCCCCTGGGCAACGTCCTTACAGACAGCCAATTCTATCACACCAGAAGTGACTTGCAGTTTCTCAAGTCACTCCTCACATGAAAAAAAAAACATGACTGCAAAAAAGAATTATAAGCAAAACTTGTGAAAAGCCTGTCTGTTTAACTGGAAGTAAGTGCCATTATAGGACTAAATACTCCAAAGGCACTAGGTCCTATCTGATCTTGGAAACAAAGCATGGTCATCACTAGTTTGAATGGGAGACCATCTATGAATACCAGTTCGTGTAGGATATATTTCAGAAGAGGCAACTGGAAAAATCATCTTGACAGGAATAGCCTCCTCTGGGTTTCTTCCCTGCCTCCCAAGCCCTCTCCTCTGCACTCCTGATGTAGCTTCCCTTTTTTTACTTTGACTCTACCTAAGATCACCATATTCATAGAATTATAGAACCACTGAGCTGGAAGAGATCTTGTGGGCCATCCAGTTCAACCCCAGCCAAGAAGCAGGAAAATCACATTCAAAGCACTCAAAGCATATGAAATGAATCTTAAATTTGGTGATGTGTTTTAGCCAAGAAAGGTACACATTACACTCACATAAATACAATATATTTTACTGGCTTCACTGAAGAAAATTATGGTTGGAGGTCAAAGTCTAAATGTCTGTAATCAAATTCCCAGGACTACACCTTTTTCATCATTTATGAGAATTATGTACCTGTTAGAAAGCTAATGTAGTGTAATGGTTTGGATGTTAGACCAGGACTGGAGACCCCATTCAAACGTCTGCTCTACCACGGAAACCCAATGGGTGACCTTGGACAAGCTGCACTTTCAACCTCAGAAGAAGGCAAAAGCAAACCTGTTCTGAATAAATCTTGTCAAGAAAGCTCCGTGATAAGTGTGTTTGGACCACCAGAAACAACTTAACACACATAGCAACAACAGTTATCTGTTAACATGCTTTAAGCTACTTCTCAATAAAACAATAGTGACAGAATAAGAAAGTAAAAGTTCTGGGCACCATGTGGCCATGAAACTGGTGTATTCTGAGAATTACACAAGTCAACAAAATCTAACTTTTTGTAATCATCAGAAATGAGAGTAGCACAGTTAAAATCAAGTTTTAAATATGTCTTTTATTCATCACGTCAACTTTTTAAAACATGACAAATGGCACATTTCAGAAGACTACTGTAAAGTCTGCACATTTCACATCATATTCGTGTAACACAAGCCCAACAAGTATTTTTCATCAGATATAATTTTTAGTCATTCTTATAGAGGTTTTTGCATTGAATTCAGATCTATGTTCATTTTTTCTCTATTGCATGTAGTTTTTGCACTGAGGCTAATCAAATTATTAATGCATTTATGCACTAATATCAATAGAATCTAATTAACCACAAACCAACAAGTATTTTTCACCAGATATAATTTTATGTCATTCTTCCAGAGTTTTTTGCGCTGAGTTCAGATCTGTGTTTATTTTTTCTCTATCGCCTGTAGTTTTTGTGATTAGGTTAATCAAATAATATCAGTTAGATTCTATCAATATCAGTGCGTAAATGCATTAATTATTCAATTAGCCTCATTGAAAAATACACAAGACAGAGAAAAAATAAACACAGATCTGAATTCAGCGCAAAAAACTCTGTAGGATTGACCTAAGATTATATCTGATGAAAAATACTTATTGGCTTGTGTTATAGTTAATTTCCCCCAAGTTTTGGTGAAAATGCATACTTGAATGAGTACTTTATTTTCATGTAAGTCAGTATTATTTCCTTTCACATGTTTAATTTCTGTTTCCATTAGTTCAGTGACAACGAAACGCAGGTGTGCATAAGTGGCTTTTATGAACATGACGTGAAATCACCAAGTGGCTTATTATGGATCTTGGGGGACGTTTTTCTCAGATCATACTACTCTGTGTTTGACCGTGGGAATGACAGAGTTGGGTTTGCTCCGGTTGTTCTTTAAGGCACTTGGATTTATCAAAATTGAATCAGGCTCTGAGAAGCTGAAGTAAAGCTGCACTCTCATCATATGGATCTGTGCCTCACTTTCCTTTATGAATGCAATGAATATAATTCTTTTCTTGTAAATATTAAAATATTTTGATTGCCTCTGGGTTTTTTTGGATACATCCATTCTCGGTGCATCTACATTGTAGAATAAATGCAATTTGACACCACTTTAACTGACATGGTTCAATGCAATAGGATCATGGGGACTGTACTTTGATGAGGCATCAGCACTCTTTGTCAATGAAGGCTATAGACTTTGTGAATCTACGGGCCCCTTCACAGCCCTATATCCCAGAATATCAAGGCAAAAAATCCCACATTGTCTGAGTGTGGACTCAGATAACTCAGTTCAAAGCAGATATTGTGGGATTGTCTCCCTTCATATTCTGGGAAATAGGGCTGTGTGGAAGGCCCTACAATTTGCAGGATTCCATAGCATTGAACCAAGGCAGTTAAAGTGGTGTCAAACCTACAATGTAGATGCAACTTATGTCCTACAACATAGATGCAACTTATGTTGGACCTTTTTGTAAAGGTACTTTCTCTTTTGGTCCTTCCTTTAAAAAAATACATCTTTATTGAGCAATGACAACTTGTAAACCCAAACTGCTATATCACAATTACACACTGACCCAGAAGAGATTTTTCCTTTCTCATGTAACTAATTTAAGGCAGGGCTACACTTTAATTGATTGAACTTCCTTACTTTGTTGTTGCATTTTTCTGCATTGCTATTGTAAAAGGATCACAGGCTGAATGCTATATTTTTCTATATATATTACAAATGTTAAGTCTCTGGAAGTTAGGTATTAGCAGCAAATCTGGAAATAATTTATGCATACTGATCAAGTAAATAAATGTGTATAGTTAAAATCAGTTGTTTGAAATTAAAAACATTGTCCTTGAAAAAATACTGTTCAGTCAATATGAATTAAAGATAAAGTATGGGGAATTCTACTTTAGAGAGGCAAAAAAATAAGGAACAAAAAGTGTATTGAATTGGTACAGTAGCCATTAATCATGTTCCTTATATCTGCAAAATATGGCAGGGAGCTAGAGTAACAGTGGCCAATTGAAGATGTGTATTGGACTGGTGGCTTGTTGAAAGGCCAATAACATCTGATTAGCAATTGGATGATGAACCTTGAACAAATGGACTATTACAAAACTTGTGTAATTGGCCAAGACAAGGTAAAATCTCATTGGTGGTGATGTCAAATCTCCAGGTAGCCTAGCACTATATCCATTGGATAAAAAGAGTATAAATAGACAGAAGATACTTCAATTCATGGCTGGTACCTGCGAAGATGAGATACTGTAGGTATGAAGTGCATGAAATTGTATTTAGGTTTGAGATGCTATTTTAATATGTAATAGCTAAACAGATAACAGATAACTCGCAATTAGAATCAAACTTAGAAGCAGAGTATCTTCAAATGGAAGATTTCCTCCGGTTCCGGTATGGAGGCAAGCAGCTGGGAACACAGAGCCGCTCAATTCTAAAAACTAAAATCCGGAGGAATCCTGAGCCTCCCCCTCATCAATCCACCTCAAACTGAGGGGAGAGAGACCCCTGGACCTCAAGCTCCCTATAGAGGGGCGCAGAGCCGGGAGAGACCCAGGAAAACAGAGAGAACAGAGAAAGAAGCAGGGGACGGCGGAGAAGGAGAGCAACCGCCGCCGCCATTACACCGCGGCCGGCCTACCTTGCAGCCGGCTGCTCGCAGTCTCTTGGTTTGCTGCCGCTGGGCGCCGGCCGCCGGACTCCTGCCTCTGCTGGGACGCTGGGACGCTGTCGCCCTCGGACCGCCGCCAGGCGGCTGGGGCCGCCGCCGCGGTCGCCATTACCAGCGCTGGCCGCCATTACCATCGCCGCTAGGCCGCTAGGGCGCCGGACTCCTGCCCCTGCTGGGACGCTGCCGCCCTCGGACCGCCGCCAGGCTGCTGGGGCCGCCGCCGCGGTCGCCATTACCAGCGCCGGCCGCCATTACCATCGCCGCTAGGCCGCTAGGGCGCCGGACTCCTGCCCCTGCTGGGACGCTGTCGCCCTCAGACCACCGCCAGGCCGCTGGGCCGGACGAGGCTATCGACGCCCCCTTACAGGGGCCGGGCTGCCGCTGAGCCGTTGGGGCTGCTGCCGCCGTGCTACCAGGCCGCAGCCGCCGCCAGGCCGCAGCCGCCATTAGGCCCGCCACCATCAAGCCGTTGCCAGCCGCGCCGCTGCCGGACGAGACCCCCGCCGCCCACTGCGGGGCCACTGCCGGGCTGCTGCCGCCGCGACCGTCACTCCACCAAGCTGCCGCCACTGCGGCCGCCACCACGGGTACGTTGCTACTGTGGGGGCTGGACTACCACCAGGCCGCCGCTGCCGGGGCTGCCGCTGCCATTTCCATCAGGCCGCGGCCGCTATCCCCGCTAGGCCACGGTGGAGCTGCAGCTCTGCTACTGCTGAGTCACTGCCGCTCGGGATTGGTCCAGCGCAGCCCCGCCGTTACCGCCATCGCCCCCACTAGGCCGCAGCCACCGCCAGACCGCAGCTGCCACCAGCTGCTAGGCCGCAGCCACCGCAAGGCCGCGGCTGCCACCAGGCCAGACCATTGCCGCCGCCGCGGCCGCCACCACCACCAGCTTGCTGCTGGGCCGCGGCCGCCATTGCTGCTAGGCTGCTGCCACCACCCAGACAAGTCTACTGCCGCCCAGTCGAAACCACCACAGGGGCCGGGCCGGGGGCAGCCGCCATCGCTGGGAGCTGTATGGGCCGCACCACCGCCCGGACCATCTGAACGGCCGTCCCATCCTTCCATCTGGACAGAGCGACGAGACTGCAGAGGGTCTGACTGACTGACTCTGTGCAGACCCCTGGATAGACATTTTTGTGCTGACCTTCTTGTGTAGACCTCATATTGTGTTGGCCTTCTCTGTGTAGACCTCTGTGCAGACCTTTTGTGTAGACCTCTGGGGAGACCTTTGTGCTGGCCTTTTGTATAGACCTCTGTGTAGACCTTATGCCAGCCCTCTCTGTGTTAGTACAGAGTGTGTAATATTGTAACTGACCAACCGTGCTGTCCCATTGCCGAGTTGCCATCTCCGGAAACCCCATCCGCTTCATTCCAACCGTCTAGAGACCCCATCTGGGTCATAACAGCACTTAGTTAACTTGCCATCATCTCAGCCCCATAAGAGGGTGATTATATACCATCAGCTTGTACATTCCTGGGCTATTATCTGTTGATAATATGATATAAATACGAAATATAGCACCTTACGTAAGAGAGCACTTTAGGCGCCTGCCTCTGCCGCCAACTGCACTAGCACTTTCGCCCCTTTCCTGTCCCTCTGTGCCGCACTTTAGCTACTTTAGCTACCGTCGAATTAATGTAGGGCACTCATTGCACTTTAGACCTAGCACTTTACAAATGCGCCCAACAGCACGTAGTTGCTGATTGAATTAGTATTACTGACGGTGCTGCACCTAAAACTTGTGCACTTTCTGAACTGTCCTATTGGTGTGGCCGGAACATCTTACACCACCTTGTATTGCTGCTATCCATGTGGTCCCCCATCCCCCTTTGTGTACTATCCCTGCTACTACTGTATAGTGTAAGGGACAGGGGAGGAGGTGGGCTGGAGCCTGTAAATAAAAATGAGGTGGGGAGGGGGGAAGAGGGGGAGAAAGGATATTGGCAAGGACCGAAAAATCAAACAACGAACAAAGCAGAAAGCAAGATCTTGTCTTTAGACTGCGGCATGGAGGGGGGGAGGTGTTCCATTAGCTGAGGGGCCCCCATAGAGGTCGTGGTGGGAAGGAGGAGATGCGGGAAAAGGAGACCTCGAATTCGGCCTAATTCGGACCGCTTATCCATATTAACAACTCCCAATCGGTCTCCTAAGGTAAATTGGTGTAACCAGGTGAGCGGGCCCTCTGGTTTGAAGGTGGTGTTGTTGAACGCCAGATCTGTCAACGGAAAAACGACCTGGATTCAGGATCTAATCCTGGAGGAGCGGGCAGATCTGGCGTGCATCACGGAGACCTGGCTGGATGAAGCGGGGGGCGTAAACCTCTCCCAGCTTTGTCCTCCAGGCTTCTCCGTGCAACACCAACCAAGAACCGGAGGACGGGGAGGCGGGGTCGCAGTGGTCTATAGAGATTCCATCCATCTGACCAGGAGTCCCATCCCGCAGACCACAAATTTCGAATGCGTCCACCTGAGGGTGGGTGACCGGGACAGAATAGGGATTCTTGTAGTGTACCGTCCACCTCGCTGCACTACAGTCTCCCTGCCTGAGCTAGCGGGGGTGGTCTCGAGCCTGGTGGTGGAGTCCCAACGGCTTCTTGTGCTGGGGGACTTCAACATCCACGCCGAGGCAACCCTCACAGGAGCGGCTCAGGACTTCATGTCTGCCATGGCAACCATGGGGCTGTCCCAACAAATAACTGGCCCCACCCACTGTGCTGGACACACATTGGACTTGGTTTTCTGTCAGGGATGGGAGCAGGGTGGCGGTGTGGAGGAGTTGTCCATCTCTCCGTTGCCATGGACCGACCACTTCCTGATCAGATTTAGGCTCACTGCGCCCCCTAACCTCCGCAAAGGTGGAGGACCCATTAAGATGGTCTGCCCCAGGAGGCTTATGGATCCGAATGGATTCCTGACGGCTCTTGGGGAGTTCCCCGCAACCTCGGTAGGTGACCATGTCGAGGCCTTGGTTGCTCTCTGGAATGGGGAGATGACCAGGGCAATTGACAGGATCGCTCCGGAACGTCCCCTCTCAAGTAACCGAGCTAAACCAGCTCCTTGGTTCACTGAGGAGCTGGCAGCGATGAAGCGAAGGAAGAGGGAACTAGAGAGCGTGTGGCGCTCGGACCCAAGCGAGCCAAATCGAGCACGGTTTGTGTCCTTTCTAAGGGCATATGCCGCGGCAATAAAAGCCGCAAAGAAAACTTTCTTTGCGGCCACTATTGCGTCTGCAAAAAACCGTCCGGCGGAGTTGTTTCGGATTGTCAGAGGTCTTTTAACTCCCCCTACCTCAGGTGGGAGCCCTGACAACTCGGCCACGCGCTGTGAAGCATTTGCTCGGTTCTTTGCAGACAAAGTCGCTTTGATCCGTTCTGGGCTGGACGCCACATTAAATGCAGTCTCCGTGGATGTGACACAAGCACCTGCTTGTCCTATTTTGATGGATTCTTTTCAGCTTGTGAAGCCCGAGGATGTGGACAAGATACTTGGAGGAATGAGGCCTACCACATCCATCCTAGACCCCTGCCCATCCTGGCTTCTGAAAGAGGCCAGAGGGGGATTGGCTGAGTGGGTAACGGTGGTGGTTAATGCCTCCCTTCGGGAAGGCAAGATTCCAGCGAGCCTAAAACAGGCTATTATAAAGCCGCTGTTGAAGAAACCATCATTGGACCCCACTAAATTTGACAACTTTCGGCCTGTCTCCAATCTTCCCTTTTTGGGCAAAGTCATGGAAAGCGTGGTGGCCTCACAACTCCAGGTATTCTTGAGAGACACGGATTATCTGGATCCGGCGCAGTCTGGTTTCAGACCGGGACATGGTACTGAGACGGTCTTGGTCGCCTTAGTGGATGATCTCCGCCGGGAGCTAGACAGGGGGAGTGTGTCCCTGTTGGTGCTCCTGGACCTCTCAGCGGCCTTCGATACCGTCGACCACGGTATTCTTCTGGGACGCCTTGCAGAGATGGGTCTTGGGGGCACCGCTTTGCGGTGGCTCCAGTCATTTCTGGAGGGTCGTACCCAGAAGGTGTTACTGGGGGACTCCTGTTCAACACCACAGCCTTTGACCTGTGGTGTTCCTCAGGGCTCCATACTGTCCCCCATGCTGTTTAACATCTACATGAAGCCGCTGGGTGAGATCATCCGGAGTTTCGGGGTGCGGTGTCACCTGTACGCAGATGATGTCCAACTCTGTCACTCCTTCCCACCTGCTACTAAGGAGGCTGTCGAAGTCCTGAACCGGTGCCTGGCCGCTGTAACGGTCTGGATGAGGGCGAACAAACTGAAATTAAATCCAGACAAGACAGAGGTACTCCTGGTCAGTCGCAAGGCCGAGCAGGGTATAGGGTTACAGCCTGTGCTGGACGGGGTCGCACTCCCCTTGAAGGCGCAGGTTCGCAGCTTGGGTGTGACCCTGGATTCATCGTTGAGCCTGGATCCCCAGGTTTCAGCGGTGACCAGGGGAGCATTTGCACAGCTTCGGCTCGTGCGCCAGCTGCGCCCGTATCTTGGGAAGTCTGACTTGGCCACGGTGGTACACGCTTTGGTCACATCCCGCCTCGACTACTGCAACGCTCTCTACGTGGGGCTGCCCTTGAAAACGTCCCGGAAGCTCCAGCTAGTCCAGCGCGCGGCAGCCATGTTGTTAACCGGAGCGGGACGCAGGGAGCACACAACGCCCTTGCTGTCCCAGCTCCACTGGCTGCCGATCTGCTACCGGGCCCAATTTAAGGTGCTGGTGTTATCCTACAAAGCCCTAAACGGTTCCGGCCCAAAATACCTTGCTAACCGCATCTCGGCCTACGAGCCCATGAGGACCTTGAGATCATCTGGGGAGGCCCTTCTCTCGGTCCCGCCTGCCTCACAGGCACACCTGGCGGGGACGAGAGAGCGGGCCTTCTCGGTGGTGGCCCCCCGGCTGTGGAACTCCCTCCCTGCTGAAATCAGACAGGCGCCTTCCCTCATGGCCTTCCGCAAGGGCCTGAAAACCTGGCTCTTCGAAAAGGCCTTCAACTAAGTGCTATGATTTTGGAATGACCACCGGAATGGACTATGACTATGAGACTGAGTATGACCCAAACTAGACGAAGCGGATTTTTAGTTTAATTAGTTGTCGTATTAGTAAGATGTCGTGTTATGGTCTTGATCTATTGTAAATTGTTGTCTTTCTATGTTCTGTACACCGCCACGAGTCGCCCTCGGGCTGAGAGTGGCGGTTAACAAGTGCAAATAATAAATAAATAAATAAATAAATCTCAATGGGTCCTTCTACACAGCCCTATAATCCAGAATATCAAAGCAGATCATCTACAATATCTGCTTTGAACTGTGCTGCCTGAGTCCACACTGCCATATAATCCACTTCAATGTATATTTTATAAAGCTGTATGAAAGGGGCCTGTATCTCTGCCGAAGATGCCTTCCATATGTGTATTTCCATCACATATGTAAAATGAACATGTAAAGGAACTTTTTGATAGACATGTACCTGGACAAAGATGTATGTGTTTCTGTATTGTTAAGTGGAATTGATAAGATATGTATTCTGCTAAATACTGTTAAATACTCTGTCTTAATAAATGTTAATAAAGATTTAATTGCAATTGAACATTATTGTTCTTTACAACATTTTCCAGTTAAATAGAGGGCTCTTTGGAAGAAGGAAGCTGCTGATACCTCTAAGAAAGAGAGAGGGGTGGAGAAGCATGCCTGTTTCAAGAGAATATTTGGGACATTAGCAGACCGCCCACATGAACTCCACCTGACATACTCATTTCTCTACTAAGGCCGAGTTTCAGATTTCACAGTACCATGAGATTTAGGTTATCAACCTTCTTCCAGTTGCCAACAGACACTTGCCTGCCTGCTAGCCAACAAAAGGAAAAGTATGGCTCCCTTGTGCACTAGATTTACATCTGGACCTCTTAATATATTTAGTAATGCTACAACGGGTTCCAATGTGTCAGATTTGTAATTCTCTCTATGTCATGTTGGTAATTTAGTCAACATTATTTTAATATTGGCAGAAAAAAAATACTAAGCATGAAAATACCTGCAGATGAAATCACAGTGGGTTTTGTAAGGATTCATGCATGAGAGAAATTTGAATCCATTACAGGGATGTCAGATTCCAGTGCTAAATTACCTGCAAAGAATATTTCCTTGTTTGGGCTGAAGTTGTTTTTATAGCTTTTTCTGGTCAAATTTGATTCCATTCTTTATCCACCACTTTTTTTCTTGCATAAAGTTTTTGTTTTGTTTTGTTTTGTTTTTTGTATCAGGACTGACTTGAGAAATTGCAAGTCACTTCTGATGTGAGAGAATTGGCCGCCTGCAAGGTCATTGCCCAAGGGATGCCTGGATGTTTTGATGTTTTACCATTCTTGTGGGAGGCTTCTCTCATGTCCCCACATGGGGAACTGGAGCTGACAGAGAGAGCTCATCCATGCTCTTTCCAGATATGAACCTCTGACCTGTCAGTCTTCAGCCCTGCTAACACAAGGGTTTAACCCATTGCGCCACTGGAGGCTCCACCACTGAGTGACTCAGATGCTGTTCCCATATAGCAAATAAATAAAATAAAGCTCTTGTGAAAGGAATTTCAATCCAGTATCTATACACATAAGTGCATTCCATACAAGGAACATAATTTGTGATTGAGGGCATCTATGCCTATACCTGTAGCTGCCTATGGTAAAGTCCTCCAATTATTCCAGCCTTTCCTTACTTCAGTATAAAAAAATGGCCTAATAACTGGCTACTGGAATGGAGCAATTGTACAGGGAGCAATGTCTACTCCAGAGAACAGTATTGACATTAAGTGGCGTGGCTTTCTCATGGTACCTTTATCTTCAATGTTAACACTCAGTTGGGTTGGGCCTTTGTTCAGTTATTGGAACTGAACTGCTTTTATTCAGTTGTTAGAAGTGTAAAAAAGCAGTAAGACCTATACTGCCAAGATGAAGCGGCTGGTCCTTATAACATGTTACATTTTGCTTGTCACTGGATTGCAAAGGTAAGTGACTTTCCTTGGCATATTTTTTGGACTGCATCAAAAGGGCTAGCTGTGGGACTCCTTCCCAAAGACCTTACGTATCACTTAAATAACTGGTTGAATATCTTATAATGTTTTCAGGTTCGCAAAATCTTATAATGCAATTTTGTCAAATGTGCCTCAAAGATCAAGATTTATTGAATTGCATTCTGTAAACAAAGAATGCCTCTACTGGAAGCCACATGGTGGGCTGAACAGATCATAGAATCATAGAGTTGGAAGAGACCTTGTGGGCCATCCAGTCCAACGCCCAGCCAAGAAGCAGGAAAATCACATTCAAAGCACCCCGACAGATGGCCATCCAGATATTATATGAATGATAAATCATCAAAGATATTTTCCCCTTTAATGCACCATAATGAGAGAAATCCATTATAACATTATTTGGTGACAATAATAATGACTTTAAGAGAGAGAGGGGGAGAGGAGATAGGAAAATGACCTCCATGAATAATATTTTACAATATTTATTTATTTAATTAATTAATTATCATGTCATCTGGATGACACGTTAAATAAATATTTTACAATGTAATGCATACTGTAGAGTTCTGAAGGTATAGGTAACAATTAAAGAGTATAAACTGCTGGCAATTCTAATAATACTTCTTACTTTAACATACAATATTCAGTTAGCATACTGTTTTGTTTCCTTCTCCCTAGAGTTCCTCTGAAAAGACACAAATCTTTGCGGAGTATTTTGAGGGAACGTGGTGAACTGTCTCAATTCTGGAAAAGTTACAAGGTGGACAACATTCAATACACCCAGGACTGCTCTGCTTTCCAGGAAATTAATGAGCCACTCCTCAACTATTTTGATGTAAGTTGTGAGTCAAACCAGGGAAGTAACTATAGGGAGCAAGTCATAGCAGCAACAAAGTAGATAAGCTTGGCATAAAATTGATGGATGAAGGACTTTGAACACGCCAAAGACAAACTATTTGCCACCATTTGCAACAAAGGATTTTGCATATCCAGCCATTGATTATTCTACTAGTGTATTCCCATTTTAATTAGTCATTTAGGCCTTGGGATCTAACACCTATGTGACCAATCAAAACAAATCACAAGCTAGCAGCTTGTCGGGGCAGATAGAGGTGCACTAAACATTATTATTTCCTGGCATAAAAATTAAACTCAAGATTATATATATGATATATGTATATATATATATGTATATATGTGTGTGTGTGTGTGTGTGTGTGTATCCCGAGTCACCATCTCGGGATACAAGATGGTGACTTGTATCCCGTCACCATCTCGGGATAGCTTATACATGGCACAAGGGGCCTTAAAACAAAACATAAAATGAAAACAATTTAAAAATACAGTTAAATAAAACATATAGGCATATAAACAACAACTAAGACTCAGTTAAAAACAGCATTCTTTACCAGTGGGGTAAGCTACTGTGAATGGGATAAGTACAAAGCTGTAACCGTGGGAAGAGGGCATGGGATTGAATAATAATTGCATAGGTCATCTATCTACTGAATGGACTGGTTGGTCCATCTAGCAGTTCATAGGTACATAATATCCATTTGAATCTGGCTAATTGAATTTGGCAAGATTTCCATTTATGTTTAAGAAGTCTTTCTTCTTTATGTGGTTGTGCTGTCAGAGTGGATGGGAGATAAATGGTGTTTTCTTTTTGTGTTAGGTGGAGTATTTTGGAGAGATCTCTATTGGCACTCCTCCTCAGAATTTCACAGTGCTTTTTGACACTGGTTCCTCCAACTTATGGGTACCATCGGTTTACTGTTCCAGCAAAGCTTGTGGTATGGATTATTGTGGACGGGAAGGAGAGACATGGGGTGTTTGTACGCCTTTGTTCTATATAAGTGTGTTATCTCTTTTAAAGTATTTGTGGCAAAGGAAATGATGGTGTTCCTTAGATGCAAAACATTTTGCATTGGGAACCCAATATAAAGTAAAACTTGGGAAAGTGACCATGCTGGCTAAGGACGCTAGGAGTTAAGGTCCAGAAAACCAAGCTCTCCTTTAAACTCTGCCTATGGCAGATGCTCCATGCAGTGATGCAATCTTTTTGGAGTAGTTTCCCATGAAGACTGGGTAATTTCCAGCATCTTTGTCTGATATATGGCAGTTTTCTGTGATTTGATTTCTGTTGTTATATATCAGAAGCAGAGTCGTTGTCAATGTCACATAAAGTGTATTTGAAATGTTGTTGCTTTAGTGTGTACTCTACTGTGTGAGGGACCTTCCAGACAGCCCTATATCCGAAAATATCAAGACAGAAAATCCCACATTATCTGAGTGTGGACTCAGATAACCCAGTTCAAAGCCGATATTGTGAGATTTTCAGCCTTGATATTCTGGGATATAGGGCTGTGTGGAAGGGCCCCGAGTTATACAGGGTTAGTCAAAATGCATAGGCCAATAAGCCATTCAATTGAATGGCTTATTGGCTTATGCATTTTGACTAACCCTGTATTTTATTCCATTTGTGCAAGCTGGGTCAATTATCCTTTTCCCCAATTGTTGGAAGGTAATTCCTTTCTTTCTAGAAACTGTAGTGCAGAATATCGCTATTCTGGAGCAGAATAATTTTGCTGCTAATCTATATTTAAGCATGTAGTTATTTGAAGAGAAAATAAGAATAGCCAGGAAGGAGTATTAATAGCCAAGGAAATCCTGTATTTCTTCTCCTGTTTCACCACATGGGGACAGATTTACAATAATAAATGAAACATCTATTCTCAAGGTAGATTCAGCATACAAAATCAGAGGTTTTTCATTGTCAAAATTAATAAAATGGGATGGTTGGAATGAAATCTAGCAGTTTAATCCTGTATCTTTTAAAACTCAGAAAAAAATTGCATTGTTATTAATAGGACTGATTCTCAATTAAAGGTGCACAGAACAGCTGTATAAGGCTATGTCAGGATGTCATTCATCAATTCACCAATCCATCACTTTATTTATGTCCCACCTTTCTCCTAGGCTGGAACTCAAGGTGCATATAACAGAATACAATAATTCAAACCTTCTTTCAAATAAGTCCCACTAAAAATAAGCTAGAGCATATGTGTTTCATAAAGGTGCCCTGATTGACATTTCTCTCTCTCTATAAACTATAGTTGAGCACTCCAGATTTCACCCCACAGAATCCAGCACCTACAATGAAGTTGGAACATCTTTTTCCATTCGTTATGGAACCGGTAGCTTGACCGGAATAATTGGCATGGATTCAGTGACTGTAAGTGGCAGGCTCCAGCCCTACCATTAGATATGATGAATGTTCTGCTTCAGACAGAACATTTGGTATGATAAAAAGGCAGCATCGTGCTAATTATTTAATAAATTGTTGTATTTTAAGAACAGGATGGGTGCAGTATGCTTACAAGATTTTCTGCCTCATTTGACAAAGGACCTTGGTTGGTTTTGGATATGATACACCTTGACCTTCACTGGGCGGTGCTAAGTGTAATCAGATATGACAGTACAGTACAATAATGTATATTTTTAAAATGCTATTTATGTTTTTTCCTTGATTGCTTACAATGTTTTATATTTATACATTTGATTGTTGTTTGATTTAGTATTGTATTTTTAACATGTTGGAAGCTGCTTTGGGTCCCCACTGTGAGAGAGAAATGGCATATAAATAAAGATTTATTATTATTATTATGACCAGAGTAGTTTAGTGAAACCCAGGACCTCACTGGCTGAGCATTTTAAGGGCCCCTCTCTAAACTACAAACCCCACAATTCTGCAGGAGTCAGCTATAGGATTTTAAGTGAGATGCAGACTCTTTGCCTACTCTTTCAGCTATAGTGTGATGACATCCTTTGTCTTGGCCCATCCCAGCTGTGGAAGACAAACATATGTTTTTAAAATAATATCTGCATCTTATGTATTTATTTATGTTATTTATATTCCATTCTTCTCACCCCGCAGGGGACTCAGGGTGGATTACAATGTACATATACATGGCAAACATTCAATGCCATAGAAACACAACATATATAGACAAACACACAGAGGCTATTTAACTTTCCAGCTTTCATGAGGGTATTCTGGCCACCAGGTGAGCTGTTGCTTCACCGTCCATTTGTGACACTGATGGAGTACTTTGCTTGCTTGCTGGAGATTTTATGGCTTCATAAATTAGTTAAATTGGCCTCCCTGCATAAGCGGTATCTAAATTTCCTACTTGACAAATGCAACTGTCTTTCGAGCTGCAAAGGTCGACAGCAAGCTACACAATGGTTGGAAGCTCACTCTGACCTGGGCTGGCTTCGCACTCATGACCTTTCAGCCAGTAGTGATCTTAATGCAGCTGACTCTCAGCCAAAAATCCATCTTCAGTTCCCATAATGGGACTTTCCCTTTTTTCATACACCCTGCAGCAACCTGTACTCCCATTACTCACCCACCTTGCAAATTGTGTGGGTGTAAGAGAGGGAGTATCCCATGCCATTAGGGGAATCCCTCAATTTGGAGGAGAGATCTCACTAGAGGTAACTCTTAATTTATGGGTTAACTTCAGCGGATCACAGGCACTTACAATGATTGAAACCCCTGGTTCATCTGCCTGAATCATGTCTACTGTAACGAACCCCAGCTATTCAACACCAGAGCAAAGGAGTTGAGATGGTGTGTTCATGATATACACTATCCTCCACACTTACTAAAAGATTATGGAATGCCATCCCTACAATCTCTTGTTTCCCTTTCTGTAAAACCCATTTCCTTTGGATTGCAAAATATTTATTGTGCCACTATTGGTTTGAATAAGAGGAATTCTCTTTTTCAGGTTGAAGGAATCACTGTAACCAATCAGCAGTTTGCAGAGAGTGTTTCTGAGCCTGGAAACACCTTTCTGGATTCTGAATTTGATGGGATCCTTGGTTTGGCTTACCCATCTCTGGCAGTGGATGGAGTCACACCAGTCTTTGATAATATGATGGCCCAAAACCTGGTGGAATTGCCTTTATTCTCTGTTTACTTAAGCAGGTATGAGCACTGGTTTCCTAATATACCCTTTCAAGGTTACTACTTGTCCTACCACCTCATCAGACAGCCGGCAGCAGAAAGAGGCGGCAGTCTGCTTCGCTGTGAGGTGTGGGGACTCTGGCGCTCCACACCTCGCATCACCTGCAATGCCCACCTCACCGGGAGGGTAATTACATGGTGGAAAGCATGGAGCCCACGTGGTGCACGCAGCTCCCCCCCCCCCCCCCCCACAGATTGGGCAACATGGGAAATCTCCTATATTGCCAGGGTGACGGTGTCATGATGGTTCTGCCCCCCTACACCCCGAGGCCAGCACAACATTGTTTGATAGGAGCCAGCTGGCCTTGTAGATGGCAGGGGCTAGATCAGCATTTGCTGCCAAATCTAGTCCCTTATGATGAGGCCGCAAATGGAATCCAATGAAAGCTAAGATTAAGGACGTCTTCACACGGGGCATTTTTGCCCAATTTTGCTGCTTTTAATCGCAGCAAGGATGGGGCCTGTTATGCAACCATCACACAATGCATGGCAGGCTCCGCTCACATTCCACCCAAAGTGGAAAAGCGCCAAAAGGTGCTTTCTCAACCACTATCTGGAAGAAAGTGTAGTTTGGGTAGTTCTGACAGAAATACCCACACTTTCCTCCCCTTTTTGCCATGGTGATGGCAGAAAGAGTGGTGGGCCAACACATGTTGCCGTCCTGTCTGCCATCTGATCAGTGGAGGGAAAAGGTGCCAAAGCACACTCTCCCATCCCCTTCATGTGATGAAGGGAGGAGGGAGGGCACAGAGCACCACAAGCCACCCTGTGCACCTTCCCTTTCACCGGCAATTTCCAGTGCAATGGCATGGCCCAAAAGGGCTGTATGAAGAGGTCCTAAGATGAAACTCCACAATAAAAATCTAAAACATACATAATTTTACAGCACGGTGGGGGGGGGGGTAGGATGAGCTGTACTATTATCTCCATCTTTGCACCCATCCTTCCCCATGTACAATATCCTCTTTGCACCTTTTCTCTCCTGCTATGTGAAAAAGCATCAATCTCAATCTATCATTGCTGAATAAAACTTCATAGTTAATGTTAGCCAGATGAAAGGGGATGGAGCCACCACAGTGGTGATGCATGGTACAAGAGGGAGGCATAAGTGATGGCAGCAAGGGTCAAGTATGGTGAAAAGCACAATTACAAGCTCCAGCTATTCTACCACCTAAAGCAGCTGTCTTGCTTTGCCTAGTTCCCACTGTTGAGGACAACATTCCGCCATAAAAACCTAACAGACTGCATTCAGAGTGGGAAGAAACATACTTTTGAACTGGGAGGACAGAACGGGAAGTAGACTACATCCACAACCTGGAATGGAGGCAAGGGAAGGGATATGGCAATAGGAGAGCCAGGAGACCTGGGCTGAGGAGCTGGTGACCTTGCTTTAAAGCAGAGTGGGGAATATATTGCTCCTTCAAAAGTTGTTGATCATCTCTTCAACTCTCAACTCCCCAACTCTCTACAATCCCACACACTGTAACTGAGAACTGATTGGAGCTGCAATTCAACACCATCAGGAAAACTCCATGTTTCCCAGACTTGATTGAGAGGATGAGGGGCAATTAATGTTGTATTTCTAATTTAGCATTATGCTGAAGGAAATGCTCATATTAAATTATACTGCTTCTATCTCTACAGGAACCCAGATTCTTCCATAGGAGGGGAGTTGATTTTTGGTGGCTATGACCCTTCCCTTTTCAGTGGAAACCTCAACTGGATACCAGTCTCTAAAAAAGGATACTGGCAGATCCAACTGGATAAGTAAGTTGTGGGGGTTTACTGGGATTTCAATAGAGACAGTGATAGGAAGGCATGTGAAGAGAAAGCAATAAATCATCACTACAATAAATAAACTATTTTTTATAAATAATGAATACATGAATGATAAATAAACTCTTGTTGATAAACTCTACAAGTTAGCTGGCATTGCCCCCCCTCCCCCGATGTACAACAGTAAGTTGCTGCTAACTGAGAGAAATAAGGTTGAACTCTGTGAAAGCCATCCACTGCATGGCTATCAGTCTCCTCCCAGTAGACTCAAATCAAGTAAAAACTTCATGAGAACCACCACTCCTCCGAATGTTCCCCCAGCAACAGCAAGAGTATCCCTCTGGGCAGCTAAACCAGGAAATCCCAATTAAATGGCCCCCCATAAGGGTCTTCCTCCAGGGGCAAACCAAGAATGGGCAACTTGGAAGTCACTGAACAGATTCAGAAGTGGAGTGGGCAGATCAAAAGACAGCCTGGCAAAACGGCACTACCTAAAGGAACCTCCCACCTTGTGTGACTGTGGAGCCGAACAGACAACTTCACATCTGTATGCTTGTCCAAAATGCCCTGCTTCATGTACAGAGGAAGAATTGTTGGAGGCTACAGACAATGCCATTGCTGTTGCCCATTTTTGGACAAAAGATATTTAGCCACTTGTGCTCCTTCTATTTTTATCAGTTTTACACTAATTTATGAAATGTTTTTGATATGAAATAAATAAATAAACTGCAATAAATCTGTCCGGCGTTGATCAAAACTAGATTACTGGAAATTGACGCATCCCTTTAATCCAGGACCTGGAAGGAAATAATGAGCTACTTGTAATGAATTCCTTTTTTCAAAAACAAGTCTTAAGATAATGATAAGTTAAACATAAAAGTAAGAGAATTGTCTTTCACTCAAGTCAGCTGATGCTTAAGATGAGATGAGATGTAATACTCATGGAGAAACAAGAGCCCCCTCGAAACTTTCTTTTCTGCAGTGTTTATTTAATCTTCTTTCCCTTCAGTATCCAGGTGGGAGGGACAATTGCATTTTGTGCAGAAGGCTGCCAGGCTATCGTGGACACGGGGACCTCTCTCATCACAGGTCCACCTGATGAGATAAAGAAAATGCAAAACTTAATTGGTGCACAACCTGTAGATGGAGAAGTAAGTCCCAATTTAGGACCCTTGAGCAACGTATTAGCTAGGTGCTTAAACTGATGCCCAGTCATCTTAACAAGTGTTTAGACACATAATGCACATGGCATACAAATTATTAAAAGCACTCAGAGAGCAATTGTGTAAAATGAAAAACAACACCAAGGTGAAGGAGGTGCAATTTGAATGGGGGTGGGTTTACTCAGCTCTTTTCATAACTCTGTTGTATGTATGTTGGATGTTGTCTTGACATATTCCAAAGCAATGAAAAAGGTGTGGATACAGTTGCATGCACTCCTCTCCCCAAATTACATGAGTTAGCACAGTTTGTTTTTAATTGGAAAAATGGCATTTGCCACACTTTAATGCCTTTGTCTATTGTTTCACACAGTATGCTGTTGAATGTAGCAACCTCAATATGATGCCTACTGTTACTTTCACCCTCAATGGGATTCCTTTCTCTCTTACTCCAGAGGCATATACCCTCATGGTAAGTCCTGCCTCATGGTCCCTCGCCTTGAGAGCACATGCCTTTCATGGAGGTGGACCACATTTGTCAATATCTATATTTAGCTTTGCACTGGGGAAGGAGACATGAGAACGGTTCTCCTTTGTGAACAGTTATTTCCTTATTTGTGAGCTCAGCTGTTGTTTCGTGGCTCCATTGCCAAAAATTCTGAACAGAGGTCAAAACATGAAACTCCATAACCAGATTCTTAGGATGGCATAGCTTAACTCATTAAATGAGAAGTCGTTATCTATTAACATGCTTTAATCATACTATGCAATCAAAATATACTTAAAGAATAGGAAAGGGGGGCAAGTTTCTGTGCTTAATAACTATGCAATGGCCATTCAGGCTGGTATATTGTGACAATTCTAGTCCAGAAAAGTAATATTTCCAAGTTCTGGTGAAAATATTGATATACTACTCTGGATTGTCTACAATTTACTCTCATGTAACTTAATTCTATGTAAATTTACATCTATATTTTTAATTCCCATTAGGAGAATAGCGATGGGATGCAGCTGTGCTCCAGTGGTTTCCAGGCCCTGAACATGCAAACCCCAGAAGGGCCACTTTGGATTCTGGGGGATGTTTTTATTGGCCAGTATTATTCTGTCTTTGACCGGGGAAATGACAGAGTGGGGTTGGCACCTCTTGTTCCTCCAACAGCTGGATGATACCATAATTGAGCCCCAGGTCTTCTCCCTCTGAGCAACTCTAATAAAATTCTTCCCCCACCTCTCCATTCGGTTTCAGATTCATTCATTATCAGAATGCATAGAATGGCTTTCATTTACATATCTTGAGATCTTTCTTTATTCAAAAGGCAATGGCCAGATTGCTGTGTTAAGTTGGTTACAGGCAACAGATAACTGCCATGTGACACCCAACTTCACTGCCCCCTCTAGGCACAAATCAAATTACTCATGGCTTGGGCCTATACTATGTGAAAGACCACACCGCCCTCCATGAGCCTGTCCAACTTTTAAGACTGTATCTCCCTCCATCAGTCTGCCCAAGTTTTAAGATACTTGCTAGAAGGTTTTCCTTGGATCCCACCACCATAATAGTAATCTTTGGTGATGGTATATAAGAGGTCTTTTCATTGCTGATCTTAGGCTGTAGAACTCTCTTTCTTTCTCTCTTCTTTTTCTTTGAATAAAGTACATTGAACTGACAAAGGATTCAAGTTGAACAGGGTGCCTTTTGTAAGCCGCCCTGAGTCCCCCCTAGGGGGTTGAGAAGGGCGGGATAGAAGCACTCCAAATAAATAAATAAATAAATAAATAAATAAATAAATAAACAACTGATGGAAATAATCTTCCAACATTATGAACATCAAGTTACCTATCTTCTTTTCTATTCCTATTTTTTTGTAAATAAAACCATATACTAAAAATAAATAAAAATAATATTTGAAAAAGAACACTCAGAATAATAGAATAATAGAGTTGGAAGATACCTCATGGGCGATCCAGTCCAACTCCCTGCCAAGAAGTAGGAAAATCGCATTCAAAGCACCCCCAACAGATGGCCATCCATCCTCTGTTTAAAAGCCTCCAAAGAAAGAGCTTCCACCACACTCTGAGGCAGAGAGTTCCACTGCAGAACAGCGCTCACAGTTAGGATGCTCTTCCTAATGTTCAGATGGAATCTCCTTTCCTGTAGTTTGAAGCCATTGTTCTGCGTCCTAGTCTCCAGGGCAGCAGAAAACAAATTCACTCCCTCCTCCATATGACTTCCCCTCACATATCTATACATGGCCATAATGTCTCCTCTTCGCTTTCTCTTCTGCTTACTAAACATACCTTTCATGCAAGGCTAGACTTTCCCCCATATTATTTTTACTTCCACTATCACGCAAAGACTTTTTTTTTAATTTTCAATTAGTATGGAGAATTAATTAGTAGTTGCAGAAGAGTCTTTTAATGGCTTCTATGTGCTGTTCTTTTATTCTCATAATTATGCTTTTAATAAAACCTACAAATTGTTCCAAACTAATGTTGTTTTCAGCAGTTTGTGTTTTTTTAAAACCTTAAAATGCAATGTTTTAACTGCACTTTGTTTCAATTTTGAGACTGTGAGTCACTTTGGGTACCACTTTGGCAAAAAGACAGGATATTAAACAAACAAACAAAAAAACAAGCATCAAATGATAAATCAGTAGTTTCCAGTTGTATATAAATTATAACATACGCCCTCTTTCTTTCTTCTGTCAAACCCTCCAACAACAATCCCCAAATATAAATAGTTATTTAGTCAGTTAATCTGTTGAAGCCTTCTTTGTCATTTCTCCTCAAACTGACTTCTCAAAATAATGATTGCTGAATCTAATGCGTTCCTTGATGAATCAATCAATGCGATCGCTGAATCCTATACACTGTTTGCAGAATTAACATAAGCTGATTGTTGAATCAACCTACGTGAGAGAATAATTCAAATTTAACTCATTCAGTAAAAGGCATGATTAACTCAGCGTAATTCAATCAGTAGAAATCTCCCTAATAGCATCTTCAGTTTCGAAGTTAACTATGTGATTTCTGGAACAGAAGAATTGCAAAGGCAGCCCTTGTTCTGTACTGTACATTTCTCAGTAGGGTCTTACAACACAGTCTAAAGGAAGTGAGGTGGGTCATCGACTACTTGGGGAAAGTAGGGGAAAGTGCACAGTTAGTTCTGCTGAATAGAAGTTAGGGTGCAGCCACAGTGTAGAATTAATGCAGTTTGACACTACTTTAACTACCTTGGTTCAATGCTATGGAATCACAGGAGATGCAATTTTACAATATATTCATACTTCAGTGCCAAAGAATGCTGGTGCCTTGCCAAACCACAACATCCAGGATTCCATAGCACTGAGGCAGGCAGTTAAAACAGTGTCAAAACTGTATCAGTGCTACAATGTAGATGCACCCTCAGTGGGTGCCCATCATGTCTGCACAGAGTGCAAGCAGGAACTGGATAATATTACCATATATATTTTAAAGTTAGTAGAAGTGTTTTGTCAATTTGGTCTTACTTTTAAGAAGACAAGTATTCGCATACTAGCCCAGCAAGTAAATGCCTTTATAAGGGAAGGAGAACTGCTGAAGATCTTTCTCATTAGAGCTTCAGAAATATGTAACTGTACTGTTAAAACAAAGAATGGCTGCGGGACGAGGGCAACTAAGAGTGCATTTCTTTTCAAGAGGATTATGAGCATAGTTTTGGTACTGAAAACAAATTCCTGGGCATAGAGTTATTTTGTTCCTCAAGAATAAATGGATGTCAATCTGCCAATATTTTGCACTTGGTTCCAGTAGATGGACTTTAGAATTCTAATACAAAACAAAACAAAAGTAGTTACTTCAAGTCTAAAGTAAACCTGTTGTGATTTAGGAAATATGTCTTTACATTTTAATCAAAAACTAATAGGAAGGTGTACTCTTTATTTCAGCACACGACTTTCAGTCTATATAGCAAGGGTTGGGCCATTTGCTTGGGATTTTGAGGCAGCATGGGTTCACTGATACTGGCAATAAATGGGACTGATCAGGATCTCAAAAGTGGTCAGGATGGGCCCAGTAGATTGTCTGCAACCCCTAACACATATCCACATTATATCTTAGGTCATACAGTGATATTGGTAGACCAGTAGTTGAGATTTTTAACTTTGCAAACTCATTAATCTGAATCCTTATTTTAAATTGTTTTCACTTTTATACATCCCTGGTAGGCTAACATTAATTCTTTACAGATCATTTGTATTCCAGGAAGAGGTCAAATGTCAAATTAGATCTGCAGGATGGCTAGTTTTTGGCCTAACCAACACAATCCCCCCTCCTTTTTCAGTATAAAACATTGTACATTGTACATTCAATGTGTTGTTGAAGGTTTTCATGGCTGGAATCACTAGGTTGCTGTGAGTTTTCCGGGCTGTGTGGTCATGCTCCAGAAGCATTTTCTCCTGATGTTTCACCCACATCTATGGCTGGCATCCGCAGAGGTTGTAAGGCCACAACCTCTGAGGATGCTTGTCATAGATGTGGGTGAAATGTCAGGAGAGAATGCTTCTGGAAAATGGCCATACAGCCCAGAAAATTCACAGCAACCCATTTTACATTCAGTTTGGGGCTAACAATTGTTCTTAGCTGCTTGCCGTATCTATTTGGAGTGCACCAAAACTATACAATGTGAAGGCTAGCAGTATGTCATTTTGCTAAGCATCTAGCTGGACACAAGCAATCAAGCCATTTAAACTCTATAATATTGGAGACAAGTATTCACAGAAGAGTGCAGTAGACATTCTGTGGTGCCCCATACCTGAACACTCACATTTTAGGAAACTAAACTTCAGTATTCCAAGAGTACATCAAATGGTACACAGCTCATATGAGTTAGTTGCTGACATGAATTGTTAAACCCACAAGAGGGGAATGTGCCAGCAGTTCTTTGTTAGCCTACAATAGATGTTCAAGTGCACTTCTCCTAGAATGTAATATATACATATTAGAAGGCACAATATCTTTGGTTGGCTATTATCCTAACAGTGGAAGCTATATTTTGAAATTAAAATATAAGAAAATGAAACAAGCCATTCCAGTCTGCTTTTGTCTGCAAGATTAGACCAACTTAAAATGCCACATATTGCAAGGATGACATCTGAAGAGGCATACAGGGTCTGTCCCCAGACAAAATGTTAATATAGGAATATGGTAAAAAATTTGGGCTAAAATGTTTTATTTGCAGTTCCCAGCTATTTTTTTTATTAAAAAAAACTGTGTGTATGTGTGTATACATATAAATGGTTTGTAACATGCCTGAGATACACCCTGAGATATCCAGTATTGAGATGTAATGCCTGCAAAGACATCTCTTAGACTGTACATGTGGAAAGCTTACCAGGAGGCCTTGGAGCTGGGTTTTCTGGTGAGACTTAGCTCAGGTATTGCAGCCCCGACTGTTTGCATTGAACAATCACACACACACACACCCTGAAACTAAGGAAGGTAGTGAGTGCTCTAAGGCTTCTGAAAACAAAATTGATTGTCTGTGATGTGAAAGACATACAGGCCAGCTCTGAGACTCTGCCTTTTTCTTGTATCCCAGCCACCCTTCTATCGGTTTTGGTTCCTTGGCATCTGACTCATATCTTGAGATTCTTGGCCTCACCTCTGAACTGCTAATCAACCACACAGCTTCTCAGTTCCCGAAGAGAATCACAACAGCATGCATTGTCCCACCAATATCCCCAAAGTAGAGATCACGGTGATTCCCCATTTCTGAAGCACTGGTCCTCAAAGTTAGATCCCATAGATATTTTGATTTTCAACTCCAAGAAGCCTTAGCCAGCATGGCCAGTATTTGGGAGTAAATTAATTTGTTGAATTAATTCAGTTTGATATCTCTTTAAATACCATGCCTCAATGCTGGACTCTTTGGCAGAGAAGGCTAACGACCTTGTAAAATAACTCCCATTATTCCATACCATTGATCCATCACATCTAGAAGACCAACAGTTGAGAACCACTGATTTAATGCTTAAAGAAGAAGTGAAATTTCTGACTGTCATGGCAATTGAGTAACCTCAAACATGAACCATGTTCCTGTAGTGAGTGATTAAGATCAGCTGACATCTGCTTATTCAGCTATAGAGAAGCATGTGATATCATCGCCATAGAGCTGACACAAACATTCAGAGCAATCCCATGCTCTAGTCCTGTGGGTAACAGTTGTTATGAAGTTATTGTTGTATTGGAGTTATTTGTGGTGGGGAAGAGAATTAGGCATATTCTCATGTCAAAACCTCCTTCTACGTGGAAGAAGGAATGACATCAGGAAGAAGACTGTGTCAAATTATTTTAATGACCTACTTGGAAGCTTTATTTCTGATTATGTTTCAGTCATTATGGGTGTATCTGCACATAATGTATGCAATATGACTTTAACTGCAGTGGCTCAATATTATAGAATCATGGTGCTTGTAGTTTTACAAGGACTATTTTTTCTCTACCAATGAGCTGTAGGGCCTCAACAAACTACAACTCCCATGATTCCATAACACTGAGCTATGACAGTTAAAATGGGGTGAAATTGCATTTATTCTACAAGGTAGATGCATTCCAAGTTAGGACCCTTCCACACAGCCCTATATCCCAGAATATCAAGGCAGAAAATCCCACAATATCTGGTTTGAACTGGAATATATGGCAGTGTGGACTCAGATAACCTAGTTCAAATCAGATATTGTGGGATTTTCTGCCTTGATATTCTGGGATATAGGGCTGTGTGGAAGGACCCTTAGTTCAAATCAGATATTTTTGGATTTTCTGCCTTGATATCCTGGGATATAGGGCTGTGTGGAAGGCCCCCTAGATTATACTATTGAGAGAAAACTGGGATATTAAACATAATACTTTATTGTTGGAGAAAGGAATAACTTGAAGGGAACTTCTTATTTGTAATAAATTACTTCCAAGCTCTCATCATAATGGTCAAAGCTATTGTTCCAAATCTTTTTCTCACAAATGTTTGGGGTTTCAGTTTTGGTCAACTTTGACCAGCATCACCTGCATCCATGTATCCCTGCAGTTGTGACACAAAATTATGCATAAGGATAAGATGATCAAGCAGGAATAAGCTAGAACAGCATACAATTTTCCCTTTTAACTCTTATTCTCCTCAGGCTATCCCAATGAATAAAATGGAAAACATAGCTCAAAGCCAAGTTTCAGTCAGGTGCTTTAAGGACAATGACATTCCAGATCAGATTCCCAGAAGCAATGACACTGATAAGGACTTAGATAGTGTTGTAAATTATAGGGAAGTTGCTTGATTTTGTTGTTCTGACTCATAGTTTGACTTCATCTTACTGCTAAGGTTTGTGAGGATGGGAGTCACATGCCAGTAGCCTCGGGCTTATATCCCAGTTACTTATTTGCAGAAATGTTTGAAAAAGAATTCAATCAGTAAAGAAAAAAGAACTGATGGTTCTATGTCTTGCATATCAAATTAAACTAAAATTAAAGATCTTATTTATCTCCCTGACTCAAAGGCCCCTTTGAAATTTTTTGTATTTGATTCTTTTGTTTTGTTTTCTATTTTAGTGTTGGTGTTTTATTTTATTTTTATTCTCAGTCGATCAGATTTACATAAATTACATTTTTCATTTTTTTTTAAATCCAGTAATTTAAAAAAGAGAGATCCACAGCAATTATCTCCAACCAAAACTGTGGTCTATACAATGACCATTCTTACACAATTACCATACAATTGCAAATATGAAACTGAAGGTATACTACCCTTATTGGAAAATCCCAAATTAGATACACACTTTTGTGAGTGGATAATCTGCATATTGGCATTGAATTTGCAATCTAATGCTTCATTTGGGTGTGAGAAAGTATAAAAAAAAGGTTCCCAAGAAAATAATAGACAAAACATATTACAAAATATTACAGAACATATATAATTGCTATCAGTCTCAATCTTCCTCTCACTGTGTGTGTATGTGTGTGTGTGTGTGTGTAGTGGGTTAAACCGCTGAGCTGCTGAACTTGTTGTCCAAAGGGTCACAGGTTAGAATTTGGGGAGCAGAGTGAGCTCTCACTGTCAGCCCCAGCTTCTGCCAACCCAGCAGTTCGAAAACATGCAAATGTGAGTAGATAAATAGGTACCGTTCCAGCGGAAAGGTAACGGCACTCCATGCAGTCATGCCAGCCATATGACCTATGGAGAATGCCAGCTCTTCAGTTTAGAAATGGAGATGAGCACCAACCCCCAGAGTCATACACGACTGGACTTAATGTCAGGGGAAAACCTTTACCTTATAAATATTGCTGCATAATCAGGTCCATCTTGCCCCGAAATCATTTACAGATATACGCATGGCAATATGTAATAATGGATTTTGATGAGGAAAAGGAGAGAGGGGGAGAAAAATAAATGTGGCAGCATTTTAAGTAATTTTTTAAATTTTAAGATGAGCTTTTATGGATATTAACCTACTTCTTCAAACACAGTATCAAGTGTTATTAAGGCCGCTGGTATAAACATAGTTATACAATTGTGGGAGTGGGATATAGTGTAACAGAATCCAGAGAGATGCAAATCATGTCTCTATATTCTATTTCTATGCATGACATCATTGAAGTTCTCTCTCTCTCCATCTGTACAATAAAATGAACATTTGCATTCAGGATTCAGACTTCCTTCCTGACACTTTTTACTTTTGCTTCCTCTCTGCCTTACTTATCTGAGAGTTTAATCTGTCATCCATTAAAGCTTTTTTTGTTAACTGGCTGCGGATAGGATTTTTTCACATTTCCCCAACAATGTCCCTGTCTCCAGTCCAGAGTCCTTCTGGCACCCAGCAATTAGACTTAATTGTGCAAATTAATTATTCATGTTATCTTTAAATTCTACAGGAATGTTCTTTAGGTTCAATATTTATTTGATGATCAATTTAGTGTCCTTCTTTAACATTATTCTGTTTTTCTATATTAGCCATTTGTGACCTGTGCCACCATCTTCTCCTAATCTTTAATTTGTGGAGAGGATGGAGCTTCTCCATATTCTACATCCAATTAAACAGTCTATTTGATTTCTTTATTAGCTATCAGATAATGTCCACAAATACAATCTTTGGTTGCTTGAAGAATGTGTGTGCAATGAATCAACTGTTGGCCTTGCAAAATTCAATCAGTTGGCCTCTTGCTTCATTTCTTGATCCTAGGCAAAGGTTTCTTGCAATATTTTATTCAGCTCTGTTTCGTACTTTTGTATTCCAATTGCTTGTTTTGGTGTGTGATCAGTTTTTTCCTGGACTCTTGCAAAAGGTTTTTAATTTCTTCTTCTACCTCTGTTGCTGGAGCATAAACTTGGATTTTGATTGTATTGATAGATTTTTCCCTGATGTTTTATATTATTCAGTTAGACTTTGCATTATATCCTTTTACTGCTTTTGCTACATCTTTCTTCACTATTAATGTAACCTCATTTCTTCTTAGATTCGTAGAGCACAAAACTGTGGAATCATCTCACTTTAAGGGCCCTTCCACACAGCCCTAAGTCCCAGAATATCGAGGCAGAAAATCCCCCATTATCTGCTTTGAACTGGAATATATGGTAGTGTGGACTCGGATAACCCAGTCCAAAGCAGATATTGTGGGATTTTCTGCCTTGATATTCTGGGATATAGGGCTGTGTGGACTGGCCCTTAAGGTCCCATTCCTGTCCAATTTATCTTGCTAACTCCAAGCATTGTAGTATTTATATGTTCCATGTCATGCATTATTGGGTGTAGCATTCCTTTTTCCAAACTCTGATAAAACCACATAGTGGTCTATTCACACCACACATCGGGAGTAGGAGTTCTTCCACACAGACATATAACCCAGAATATCAAGGCAGAAAATCCCACAATATTTGCTTTCAACTAGTTTATCTGAGTCCATACTGTCACATATTCCAGTTCAAAGCAGATAATGTGGGATTTTAGCTGTGTTGCAGGGACCTAGGAGTGAATGAAGGATGAATAAATTCAGTCAGAGTGAATGAAGATTGAAGACACAATAAGTAGAGGTTCTTCACCCTCCACAGTTACATCTCTATGATGCTACTTTCACTGCCATGAGAGGATCCTATAGAACCCTTTGGCTTGTTGTATTGGAGGCACTAGAGTGCTCTGGCAATTAAACTGAAATACCTCTCCCTGAACTGCAAATCTTAGGAACCATGGCCATTAAAGTTGAACCATTGTACTAGAACTGTGCAGTGAGAAAAGGAGATTTAAAAGGTTAGTGAGAAACTCATATGACATGGACTAATAAACCATAATTTCTTGGGGAGGCAAGACCCATACCATTCTCACCCCTTAGAAGCTACAACATATGGAACTTTGCTTTTCTTGAATCACTTTTTTCAACATAAGGGTATAAGGCCCCTTCCATTCAGCTGAATAAAATCCCACCTTATCTGCTTTGAACAAGTTATAACTCAGATAACACAGTTCAAAGCAGATATTGTGGGATTTTCTGCCTTGATATTCTGGGTTATATGGCTGTGTGGAAGAGCCCTAAGAAATTGATAAGACTCCCACCCCCCCCCACCCTCCCCTCCCCTCCCCTCCCCTCCCCTCCCAAAAAACCCAGAAAGACAAGTGAGGCCCTTTAGCATCTGTCTGGGACTCACTCAGGTATGAAACTAGGTGAAAGGAATTTATTGGCACTTTCATTTTTATCAGAGTGAATGCCTCAGGTGTGCGGGCCACACCCTGCTCCATTCAGCACTGAATTAGATTCCTGCAAAACCTGTTCATTACTTGTGCTATCTAAGCAGTTGTACAGAGGATTACCAGCTAACTAGCAGGAGTCTGCTGGCAAATGATGAAGAGCAGGAGTTTATTGTGAAAGTGTGCATATAGTCTGTAGCACCAACTAAAGACTGGCAGAACAAGCATAATTCTTCTTTTAATATGATTACCTTACTTACTTTATTTACTTAGGTGATCCCTCATAGCCAAAGGGTGATAGTCCTCCAAGTGTCATGTCTTTGGTGGTGGGTATGTAGGTGGATGTGGAGCCCTATTCTTGATCCACATGTTCTCCTGCAGTGAGGACATCAGTTTCCAGGTGGAAGGCAGTACCGGTCAGGGTTGGCTTGACTTGCCTTCCTATTGGCACATTTCTCTCTTTCGTCCTCCATTCATGCCTCTTCGAATTTTGCAGCACTGCTGGTCACAGCTGACCTCCAGTTAGAGTACTCAAGGGCCAGGGCTTCCCAGGTCTCTGTGTCTATGTCATAGTTTTTTAAGATTGGCTTTAAGCCCATCTATAAATCTCTTTTCTTGTCCACCAACATTACATTTCCCGTTCTTGAGTTGGGAGTATAGTAATTGCTTTGGGATAGTGATCGGGCATTTGGACAATGTAGCCAGTCCAGCGGAGTTGATGGTGTAGGAGCATTGCTTCAATGCTGGTGGTCTTTGCTTCTTCCAGCATGCTGACATTTGTCCACCTGTCTTCACAAGAGATTTGCTGGATATGATTACCAGCAAATGTGAGGAGACTGCTTTTACAGATGTTTGATAAACAGGAATAATCCAGTAAAGTTTTTCATTACACATTAGCCTGTTAATTGCTCATTGCTGCTTCAAATGACAGACTCAACTAACAGAGCAAATTCAGAAGGTGGCAACTCCACCCTTTTCACATAACAGACTTCCTTTCCCAAATCTCTAACCAGGACTATTACATAAAGAATCTTCCATATGAAATTTTCATAATTTCAGCCTTGATCTTCAGCAGTGTGGCCATTCTGGACCTAAATAGGGACCAGATTTTTCCCCTGAAAAAAATATGAAGGAATAGTAAAAAATAAATTCATCATAGAAAGAGAGCAGAATGCTTCCCATATTACTAGATAGCCACTACCTGTAACCACTGACAATGAGATAATATGCCTCCTGAAAGCATTCCTGTTCCTTTAAGAAGTGAGCAAAAGTTCAGAATTGGAACAAAGTGTCCATTGCAAGAGTTGTATTTAGGAGAGAAAAAATGTATTCAGTCATTATTGTTTTTGTTATTTTGTTTCATCAGTTCATCTAAGGACATAGCAATTCTTTCACTGTTTTTGAAATTCTAATGGCAGATTGCACATTTGACCAAATGGTACTAGAAGGAGAGAGATTGCTCCTTATTTCCTCATATAGTATTCATGATTTTAAATGCCCTACAGGGCAAAGGGCCAAATAACGGGACTTTCTTATTATCAGGAAATTTATTGTCAAGGCTAATGAGCAGGAGAACAAAAATTCCTTCAATTATTGAAATAATACACACACATTGTGCCCTTGTCTCCTTTTAGTTGCTCTTTGCATTGGAACCTTATTTTGACATTGGATGATACTGGTGAAATGGTCCTATGTTTGGCCTATGAAATACAGTAAGTCCAAACTAAATTAATGTTTGTCAGGTTAGGTTTTTCTTATCACCGGATTTTGTCCAAATATTTTCATTTTTTCATTCCTTTCCTCTCATAGTTCTTCCAATCCTGTTGTTATCCTCACAACAACTTGGCAAGATAAATTATTATAAGGTAGTGTATACACCCTTAGGGTTTACTGGGAACATGCACCCCAAGTCCTAGCGATAACCCAAATCAATGGATGCTCAAGCCCCATTATATATAATGGCATAGTAAAATGGTGCCCCTTATATCAAATGGCAAAATCAAGGTTTGCTTTTGGGATTTATTTTGCTTAAGAGAAGCGATATTTTCAAACAATAGAAGGTTGGATTTCTGGATACAGAATCTGTGGACATGGAGAGCTGGCTCTACATGCCACTGGACCAAGGTTCACCAGCAAGTGCAGATTCAAATCTCCATCTCGTCAATCTAATGCTGGTGTCCTAACAAATATACACCACTGACTCAGGGTTGTTGTTTTTTTTTTTTATGTTAGGAGCAACTTAAGAAACTGCAAGTCGCTTCTGGTGTGAGATAATTGGCCGTCTGCAAGGACGTTGCCCAGGGGACACCCGTATGTTTGATGTTTTACCATCCTTGTGGGAGGCTTCTCTTATGTCCCCTCATGGGGAGCTGGAGTTGACAAAGGGAGCTCAACACGCTCTCCCCAGATTTCAACTGCTGACCTGTTAGTCAACAGTCCTGCCAGCACAAGGGTTTGACCCATTTGGTCATCAGGGGCTCAGATTAAATATACTAAATTACACTGCCTCGGGTTAAAGGCCGCTAGCAATCTTTAGGAGGAGCTTGAAAACGTGGTTGTTCCAGTGTGCCTTTCCAGAATAAGGAAACTCCCAGCATTATGTCCCAATGCACTTTATCAGAGATCCAGGATATCTGCATGCACATCCCCCTCCGAACACCCCACCTTGTCATGCCCAGCACTTTTTAATTTTAATTATTACATTTGGCCCAGCCATTGTTTTTAATTGCGTCATTAGATGTTGTTAATATTATTGCTTTGTTTTTTGTTTTTTGAATTATTGTGTTGTTGCTGCTGCTGCTGTTTTTATTGTTGTATTTGGGCTCAGCCTCTTGTAAGCCGCACCGAGTCCTTTGGGAGATGGTAGCGGGGTACAAATAAAGGTTTATTATTATTATATTATAATTTAGTCCCAGAACTTGTTTTGGGGGATTGTTGGTAAATCTGTGTCTGAGAATTCTAAGCAAACCACCCTACATTACAAATTCCAGGATGTTGCCATGGCAGTTAAAATAAAATGGAGCAGCAGTATAATCAACAGTCAGAAAAGTGTAGTGGTTTGATCCTTGGACTACACCTCTGCAGTTGAGGGTTCAAATCCCTCCTTGGCTGTGGGTACCCTGCCTACTAGGAGACTTTGGGCAAGTCACACTCTCTCAGCCTCAGAGAATGATAAAGAGTGGCTCTACACCAGGCATGGCCAAACTCGAGCCTTCCAGGTGTTTTGGACTCCAGCTCCCACAATTCTTAATAGCCTCAGACCCTTTCCTTTCCCCCCTCAGCTACTTAAGCTCTACACTGCAGAATGAACTCAGTTTGACACCACTTTAAGTTCTATGGCTCAACACAATGGAATCCCTGGATTTATAGTTTGGTTATGCACTTATACTCTCTGACAGGCAAGACTTTCTAAAACTGCAGCTCTCATTATATAGCACTAGCTGTCCCTGCCACATGTTGCTGTGGCCCGGTCTGTGTATATGTGTTTTGTGTGTGTATATATTCGTGTACAAGCCATCCCCTGCCATGCATTGCTGTTGCCCAGTCCGGTGATCTGGAAAATAAAGTAATGAGAAAGTGTTGGTTTCTAATATATGTAATTTCTTTATGCTTGTGGGTAAACAGTATTTGATTACGTTTTCTTGCCCTGGTGAAGGGAGTTGGATGGCCTTAAGTATTTTCTATTGGTCATAGGGGTTCTGTGTGGAAAGTTTGCCCCTATTCTGTGGTGGTCACTCCTTGAGTTAGTAGGTGTCTTGTGGCCAAATTTGGTGGCAATTCGTCCTGTAGTTTTTGAGTTATGTTAATCCCACAAACAAACATTACATTTTTATTTATATAGATTGAGACAGGACAGTTAAAGTAGTGTCAAAGTGCATTAAATCTAAAGTGTCTATGCACTCAAAGTAAGAAAAGCACTTCTGAATGAATCCTGCCAACTCCGCAATAAGCTTGCATTAAGGCCATCATAACTTTTTGGTGAAGATGTGAATGTAAAAAAAAAAAAAAAAAAGACTGAAATCTCAATCGTTTAATTTCATTGCAGTCCCAAATTGCACTGAACTTTCAATACTGAGCAGTATTGCTCTTATATGGCCAGTTTCCTTGCTTTTCTTTTCCTTTCCTTGAAATCTCATTTTCCTTCCAAGTGGGCAGGCTTAGGAAGGATTCCAGTGGCAATAAAGTTCGCAACTGGGTTACAGAAAAGTTCCTTCCTCAAAGCAGAAAAACAAAACAATCCTCCTCCACGCGTGATGTCACTTTGGGACAGCCTCCTTCCCCGCCCTCCCACTCAGGGACGAGGGAAAAGATAGGGCAGGGGAAAGGGCAATCTCGGCTTTCTCTCTTCCTCTCTTCCATGTGGTAGGATCATCCTCCAAGTCCTTCTCCTGTGCCTTCCTGAAGTCTTGCTTTGCTTCCGAGCGCAAAGAAGAGCCAGACTTTGGCGAGAAGGACATTTGCAACTCAAGCAAAAAAAACCGGGTCGCTCCTAAAGGATACCAGTAAGTTGGGTTTGTTTTTTTTGTTTTTTTGTCTTTTCTTCTCTCCTTTTGGCTGTTTCATCTTCAAAATCATTGTGGGTGAGACTCCGATGCAAGTGTCAATCTGCTGGTAAGGAACATCAGTTTGCAACTTTCCATTTCAACCTGGTTTCCAGAAATGGCAAGTCGAGCATCTACACCAGGCCTAAGCAAACTTGGGTCCTTCAGGTGTTTTGGACTTCAACTCCCACAATTCCTAACAGCCTCAGGCCCCTTAAGCAGCTGAGGGGGAAAAAGAAAAGGGCCTGGGGCTGTTAGGAAAGCAAACTTGGGCCCTCCAGTTGTTCTGAACTTCAACTCCCACAATTCCTAACAACCTCAGGCCCCTTAAGCAGCTGAGGGAGAAAAGGAAAGGGCCCGAGGCTGTTAGGAATTTATTTATTTACTATATTTATACCTCGCCCTGCTCACCCCGAAGGGGACTCTGGGCGGCTTACAAACTATGGCAAAAATTAATTGCGGGATCGTGCAGATAACATTAGCATTATCTAAAAAGGCGTTTGTTGTACAATATATTCAAAGTTCTATTTTCAGAACTGGGAACTTTTGGAAACAAAACATATTGTAGCACAGCGGATCAATGACTTTTCAGTTTTGTAGCAAAATAAGTAACTGGATTGGGCATCATGCTTATGTTCTCAATTTATAATGCATTCTGCATGGTCCCTCAGGTTGTTGTGTGCCCACCAAGTGGAGAGGGCTCTCTTTCGGCAGTGGATCCAAAAGACTACATTCATATTTGGAAAGAAGTTGAAGTGCAAAACACCCATAACTAATCTACACTGGTGCAGTGGGTTAAACCGCTGAGCTGCTAAACTGGCTAATCGAAAGGTCACAGTTCAAATCTGGGGAACGGTGTGAGCCCCCACTGTTAGCCCCAGCTTCTGCCAACCTAACAGTTCGAAAACATGCAAATGTGAGTAGATCAATAGGTACCACTCTGGCAGGAAGGTAACATTGCTCCATGCAGTCATGCTGGCCACATGACCTTGGCGATGTCTCTGGATAATGCCAGCTCTTTGGCTTAGAAATGGAGAAGAGCACCAACCCCCGGAGTTGGACACAACTGGATTTAATGTCAGGGGAAACCTTTGCCTTTAATCTACACTGAGGAATTGATTCAGTTGACACCACTTTAATTGCCATGGCTCGGTGCTATAGAAGACTTTGGTCTTAATAAAATAATAAAACTTTATATACCGCTCCATCTCCCCGAGGGGACTCAAAGTGATTTCCAAGTAATATCATCAATACATACAGAGTAAACAACATAAAACATAAGATTAACAAAACAATATAAGCATAAAATTGTCACTGTAACACATATATATTAAAAGTATTCCTGCCTGTTCAAGGCAATTTAAAAGGCCGGACTGAGATTAGTGCAAGCTCCAAAATTCTAGGGGGCCCGGGGATTAAGTGCAGTGCTATAGCAGGCAACAACAATAATAGGTACGGGTCTATGGCTGTTCTTCTCTACCAAGGAGTGGTGGGCCCTTCCCAAACCACATATCCCCCATTCTGTAGCATTGAGAGATGGCAATTAAAATTGGTGTCAACTGCATCAATTCCTCAGTGTAGATTAGGCATGGGCAAACTTGGGCCCTCCAAGTGTTTTGGACTTCAACTCCCACAATTCATAACAGCCTCAGGGCCCTTCCTGTTCCCTCTCATCTGCTTAAGGGGCCTGAGGCTCTTAGGAAATTTGGGAGTTGAAGTCCAAAACACATGGAGGGCCAGTGTTTGCCCATGCCTGGTGTAGATGCACTCTTTCTCTTCACCAAAGTGTCAGAAAGCACATCTGCACTGTAGGATATAGGCAGTTTGACTCCACTTTAACTTCTGTGACTCAATGCTATAGAATTAAAGTGGTATCAAAGTGCATTAATTCTCCTGTGTAGATGCAGCTATAAAGTTGGAGGAGAAAGAGATGACTTCCTTTCTCTTCCCCACTTTTTCCCCTGCTCATATTGGGGGACTTTGAAAGACTCAGACCCCAAAGGGCATCTCCATAGTTCCGGTTCCTTTGGCAATTCTGGCAATGATTCAAAGCAGAGAAAGGGGGAGGAATCTCTCTCTTTTTGAATGGTTGCATAGAGGCAACATGAATAAGGATCAGGGCCTGGTATTTTTCCAAGCTATATCTAACACAGGGAAAGTTTAGAAAAACACATTGGGGAAAAAAGAAATGCAGGACTCATTGCTCATGTTTAAATAAATCCCATCTGCTCTTCTGGCTGAGCTGCATCCTTCCCTGGGTTTCCCATTTGGCAGAATGGCTATTTTGCTGAACTTGGGAAACTTGCCCCCCCCCCTTTTTTTTGGAGTACAACTTCCACAAGGTTTCACATTTTGCAACAGGGCCTCTCTCTGCAAATTTACTGTTGTGGCAAGAGCCACTGGTCATGCTTGAATTCTTCAAGCTGATGTTCAAAACGGTTTTCCCCCAAGTTCATATTTCCAGGAATTACCTGGATAGATTTCACCTATGACATAAAGACTGTACAGCAGGCATGGGCAAACTTGGGCCCTCCCTCCAGGTGTTTTAGACTTCAACTCCCACAATTCCTAACAGCTTCAGGCCCTGGGTTGCTGTAGGTTTTTCAAGCTATATGGCCATGTTCTAGAAGCATTTTCTCCTGATGTTTCACCTGCCTCTTGGCCGGCATCCTCAGAGGTTGTGAGGTCTCAGCAGCTGAGGGTGGAAAGGAATGGGTCTGAGGCTGTTAGGAATTGTGGGAGTTGAAGTCCAAAACTTGGAGAGAGGGCCCAAGTTTGCCCATGCATGCTGAAGAGTCTCATTTCATATTGTACTGTTAAAACACTATGGATTAACTTCCAACTGTTATAGCTGCACCCTACGGATTTGTAGTTCGTTTGTTTTTATTGTGTTAGAAGCGACTTGAGATACTGCAAGTTGCTCCTGGTGTGAGAGAATTGGCCATCTACAGAGACGTTGCCCAGAGGATGGCCAAATGTGTTTTCATCCTGCTGGGAGGCTTCCCTCATGTACCCACAAGCTAGAGCTGACAGATAGGAGCTCACCCTGTCTCATGGATTTGAACTGGCAACCTTCAGGTCAGCAACCTAACCTTCAGGTCAGCAGTCCAGCTGACACTAGGGTTTAACCAATTGTGCCACCATGGCTCAATGTGTAGTTTGGTGAGATTCTAGAGGTTCTCAACTTGGGGTCCCCAGATGTTTTTGGCCTACAACTCCCAGAAATCCCAGTCAGCTTACCAGCTGTTAGGGTTTCTGGGAGTTGAAGGCCAAAAACATCTGGGGACCACTAGAGCTTTCCTGCTAAGAGTTTTAAACACCCCTACCTAAACTACTGGCATCCTCAGAGGTTGTGAGGTCTGTTGGAAAGTTGGAAATGTAGTTTGCTTAATTTGTGTACATATGTAATTGAGGAACTAATGATGCCATCTTTTTATGACTACTTTTGTGCCTTACACAAAGCTGCCCGTTAGACAGACCTTAATGATGTGATGGTTTTCTTGCCGTTGAAGCAAGTGACTGAGAAAGTTTGATTTGCCATAGCATAAAGGCATGTGTGTTTCTTTAAAATCAGAAGCCATTTGAACTTACTATCAGATTTTGAATTGCAGATTTCATTTCTCTATTTGGATTCTGTTAAGAATAGAATCATAGAATCAAAGAGTTGGAAAAGACCTCATGGGCCATCCAGTCCAACCCCCTGCCAAGAAGCAGGAATATTGCATTCAAATCACCCCTGACAGATGGCCATCCAGCCTCTGTTTAAAAGCTTCCAAAGAAGGAGCCTCCACCACACTCCGGGGCAGAGAGTTCCACTGCTGAACGGCTCTCACAGTCAGGAAGTTCTTCCTCATGTTCAGATGGAATCTCCTCTCTTGTAGTTTGAAGCCATTGTTCTGCGTCCTAGTCTCCAGGGAAGCAGAAAACAAGCTTGCTCCCTCCTCCCTGTGGCTTCCTCTCACATATTTATACATGGCTATCATATCCCCTCTCAGCCTTCTCTTCTTCAGGCTAAACATGCCCAGCTCCTTAAGCCGCTCCTCATATAAAGGCAGGACTTTCTTTGGGTGCATCTCCACTGTAGAATTAATGCAACTTGATACCACTTTAATTGATGTGGCTCAACGCTATGGAGTCCTGGGATTGCTAGTCTGGTGAGGTGTTCACACTCTGTAGCCCTTCCATACAGCCCTATATCCCAGAATATCTGAGTTCAAAACAGATATTGTGGGATTTTCTGCCTTGATATTCTGGAATATGTGGCTGTGTGGAAGGGCCCTGGTAGTGAAATCAAAGGACCTTTGAAAACTATAACTGCCATATTACATAGCATTGAGCCATGGTAATTAGTGGTGTCAAATTGCTTTAATGTTACCTTTTGTTAAAACAACTACCTAGCAGCAGTGGTTTTACTCTCCCCACTAGTCTTATCCCATGTTAAGATGAACAATTAGTGTAGGAATCTAAGTGTGTATATAGGTGCCTTCAAGTTACCTGTTGACTTATAATGAAACTCATATAGTTTGTTTATTAGGCAAGGAATATAAAGAGGTAGTTTTGCCAGTTCCTGCCTCAGAAATATAGTCCACAATATCTGGTATTCATTGCTGGTCTCCCATCTGGTACTAACCAGAACTCAACCTAGCTTCCAAGATCAGATAGGATTTCATGCCTTCAGGGTATTGAGGTCTTAGAAAGTTGTTAAATGGAAAGAAAGATGTGGTTGGAAAGCAAGTATTTCTGGGAATGAGAACCTGAAAAGCAAGGAATCAACCTTTCTCAATTTAACTGTGTTTTTAAAAACCATGTCTACATATTCTTCTCACCTTTGCTTCTCATCAGATTGTGAGACATTGGCTGGATCTACAGTGCCATATATTGGAGTTTAACTACTGAACTGCATTATATGGGTCTATACCAATCATGGGCAAATTTCAGTCCTCCAGGTGTTTTGGACTTCAACTCCCACAATTCCTGGCCCCAGGCCCCTTCTTTTCCCCCCTCAGCTGCTTAAGTGGCATTCGTGACACTAGGGTGCTTCATTAACTCTGGGTTTTAATGCAAATATTAAAGGGGATATCTAAGTTGCTGAACTTATTTTGGATGGTAGCATTCTGGACTTTACATAGCTCCTTTAAATTTCAGGCCAAAACCAAGAGCAAATTCACCAGTCTGGGTGAAGTGAGGTGTTTTTTAATCACTCACATTAGTAACTCAACTTCTTAAAAACACATCACGAGAATGGATAACTTTATAAACTGAGTAGCAGTAGAATGAGGTGCAGGCTTTCATCATGATATTCCCTATAATTACACCTTCAGGGAAAGATTAAAAACTCAGGTGGCAATGTTACTCCCAGGGAGCAACAGGGTCAGTTTCTAGCCAATGTAATCCCTTCCCTTTGGCAGTCTTTTGTAATGTTAATGGATCTTTCCAGCCCACTCCAAAACACTTTGGATCACAATTCTTTTTTTACAATGCACTGTTGCTGGGATAAGCTGTTTCACCTCCAGCTACTATGTATTATCCCTGTATCTAAATGACTAAATTTTCTCACTAACAAATAAGAAATTCTTCAGAAGCCATTTCCAAGTGCTTTCATTTTCTCCAATATTGTAAAAAATAAACAATATAAATAAAGTACAAAATAAGGACTGGTTTTAAAAAAAACGTGGCTATGGCAAATAGGGTACACTGGGTCATAATCCCCAGACTATGGAGCTCCCTCCTTCAAAATGGTCATGTTATAATCTTCTCATCTCTTTGGATTGAGGCAGTCTAAGGGCCCTTCCAGACAGGATCTGATCCCGCCTTTTCTGTTTATCACAGATTATCTGGGAATATGGACTCATATAACCCAGTTTAAAGTAGAAAACCTGTGATCAGATCCTGGGATATAGGTCCTATCTGGAAGGGTCCAAGATCTGTCTTACTGTTCTTGTGTGCTTTCCAAATTGTTTCCCACCAACAGGTTTTCACAGTTTCTTGACAAGATTTCTTCAGAAGAAATTTGCTGTTGCCTTCCTCTGAGGCTGGGAGAATGTGACTTGCCCAAAATCACCCAGTGGTTTCATGCCTAAATAGTCTCTAGAGTTGCAGCCCAATGCTCAAACCGTGTAAACCATGAGGGCTTCTCCTTACACTGGGCTTTTAAATACCACTTGCAATATTTGTAATGATGTTTTGGTATTCTTGGAGCTGTTGTTTTTGCTTCTGGCTGTAGCTTTTTATCCCTGCTGTTTGATTTTGCATTATGATTTAATTGTATTGCTATAAATCAGTATTTCTCAACCTGTGGGTCCCCAGGTGTTTTGGTCTACAACTTCCAGAAGTCCTAACCAGTTTACCAGCTGTTAGGATTTCTGGGAGTTGAATGCCAAAACATCTGGGGATCCACAGGTTGAGAACTACTGCTAAAAATAATCATTAAGACTATGTATCTACACGGTCTAATAATGAGGTTTAAACTGCATTATATGGTCAATGTAGATCCATATAATCAAGTTTGAACTGCATTGTATGGATCTACACTGACCATATGATGCAGTTTCAACCACATTATTTAGCAGTGTAGATTTGGCCTAAGTTGTTTGTGACAGAAGGTGGAACTTTCCTATTCAATGGCAGCCTTGTTCCTTTCAGGCATTCTTCTTTGACTCATAAGTTATTGGGAGCCTACTCCTGACTGTTTACCCCTTCAAATACATAGGTTCATATTTTTTAAAAGAATATCTCTTTTATACCAGACTACAGCTGAATCTAGAAAATGTTGATGACTGGTTTGAAATTTGGGTTTAGCAATACTTGAATCCTGTTTTGTTTTGCCAATAGCTTGAGGCCAGTTGTTCTATGAATGTGTTCCTCTTGTCTCTGCCTAGTGTATACAACAGCACATTCCTATTTTATGGGAGTTACTCATAACTTTGACTCATAAGTTATTGGGGGCCTACTCCTGACTGTTTACTCCTTCAATTATATAAGTTCATATTTTAAAAAGAAGTATCTCCTTTATACTAGACTACAACTGAATCTAGAAACTGTTGGTGACTGGCTTGAAAGTTGGGCTTAGCACTGCTTGAATCCTGTTTTGTTTTGCCAATAGCTTGAGGCCAGTCATTCTATGAATGTGCTCCTCTTGTCTCTGCCGAGTGCATACAACAGCACATTCCTATTCTATGGGAGTTATGTGATGATAAGGCAGCACTTCGGACAGTGTTTCCTTTGAAACAGATCTTATTGAACTCAGTGGGACTTTCTTCTCTGTGTTAATGTTCACAGAATCAATGTATATATGTATTTGAGATTATAGTACCCTTGACCTGATGTAGAGATGTAGAGGATCTTGTTAGAAATGTTAAAAAGCACAAAATTAAATGGGTTTTACTCTTCCTTCCAAAACCATAGCTCCATTCTTCAACATGCCTTGTGCAGCCATGCACAAAAAGAGAACAATTTGAATAATCAGAATGATGCATGCACAGCAGGTTTCAGTGTTCCTTGCTCAGTGACTAAATTGTCTTCCCATTACATTAGATGGTTGAAAGGTCTTAATTTAAATAGCAGTATCTTCAATCTTTCATAATCCAAGCTAGAAATATTGGTCATGACTAGAGGGTTACTTCTTTTCTCTCTTTGCTGTGGCTGCTTTTCGTGTTGACTAGAAATTCAGCAGACGGTCCTTCCCCATCCCTACATATTTGTTTGTTTGTATTTATATCGCCTCATCCATTGAAGAATACAAGACCAATTCCTGCCTCAAGCAATTTATATTTTGGAGAGAAGTAGAGAAAAGGGAAGTGGAGGAATGAAGCAGGCTTGGGGATGAACCAGGGAGGAACATGAAAGTGGAATCATCTTCATATTCATTCACTGAATTGCAGTTTGAGTAACAGCAGTACATGGGAATAAGGCTGTGCGCCAAAGGCATCAAATTGTTACACATCTGTCAAAGTCACAAGAGTGTTGCTAGAGCAAAAGAAAGAACCCTAATGCAACTGACTTTGCTGAAAGGAAGCCCTGTGTCATGCAGCAAAGCTGATTGCTTCCTTTTAGAATTCTTCATATAACCCATTTCCATGTAAACCCCATTGCTAAAAATAGTGGTGTTGTGGGAAGATTTCGGAATCCACCCACCTAATGAATGAATGGGACATTACTGGTAGGAGTCATTGAATTGAGATGGATAGTAGATGAAATCTGGGCAGCATCATATGCAGCCATAGTAATTACATTTGTCAATAAAGCCTTCTCAGATAGCAATGACCATTTTTATAAAATTAAACAGTAGTGACGGCATTTTTCCATGTCATGAGTATGAGTCTTGCTTCTTTCACAATCCTAAATGAACCAATTACTTCTGCTTTAAGGGCATTGCTTACCATGAAATCTGGAAATGTTGTACTTTATTCATGTTGGTCTTTATTGTTCATAGTATTACATGATGACTGTCATGATCTTAATGGCCCAGTTCCTGACTTTTCCCACTCCCAACATCCTTCTAAGGGACTTTGGAACGTTATCTTATGTGAGGCTCTATGGTCAGAGATCCCTCATCCCTGGTCATAATTGAATGCCTATGAAAAGTAAAGAGTTGTAGTATTGGAAAGGACAGTAGAGATGATTGGATCCAACAGTGCATAACTCTATAACTGAAGCATTTGGGACAGAAGGCCATCCAAAATCTGAGAATCTACCTACTTTCTGAAGTAGTCTGTAACCATGCAAACAGTACTTACCATCACCTATGTTCTTCCTAATGTTTAATTGGCATCTGCCTTTGAAGCATTGGTTCAGGCCCTTCCCTCCTAAACAGCAGAAAACAAGTTTGCGCTATCTTTCACCTGATAGCTCTTCAGATGTTTGAAGATATCACTCACTTCAAATCTTCATCTTATCTTCCCCTGCCCAACATGTTTATTCTTTCTCATGGGCCTTGGTTTCTAGATCCTTTATTGTCTTGCTACTTGTTGTAAGATTAACCACGGGGAACTTATCAACTGCCTTTCTGAAATCAGGATCTGTTTCACTCACAGCATTTCCCTGATTTGCCAGCTTGTAACTCTTTTTAAAAAGTTGAAAAAGGTGAGAAGTTTAGAGTGCATCTACATTAGTGTTTCTCAATCTTCCCAATGACATGACCCCTTAATATAGTTCCTCATGTTGTGGTGACCCCCAACCATAAAATTATTTTTGTTGCTACTTCATAACTATAATTTTGGTACTGTTATGAATTGTAATGTAAATATTTGATATGCAGGATGCATTTTCATTCACCGGACCAAATTTGACAAAATAGAATACCTGAAATAGCTCAAATTATGAATACTGGTGGGGTTGGGGAGAATTGATTTTGTTATAGCTGCACTCTGAACTTCACCAATGATGGAATTGAACCATACTTGGCACACAGAACTCCCATGACTAACAGAAAATACTGGAACCGTTTGATGAGCATTGACCTTAAGTTTTGGAGTTGTAATTCACCTACATCCAGAGGGCACTGTGGACTCAAACAATGATAGATCTGGACCAAACTTGGCATGAATACTCAATATGCTCAAATGTGAGCACTGGTGGAGTTTGGGGAAAAAAGACCTTGTCATTTTGGGAGTTGTAGTTGCTGGGATTTATAGTTCACCTACAATCAAAGAGCATTCTGAATCCCACCAATGATAGAACTGGGCCAAACTTCCCACACAGAACCCCCGAGCCCCTCCCATCTCACACGCTTCACCTCACCCACACATGCGTACCACGCTGCCATGTGCCAAGCACACCTGCTCTCCCCTCCCCACTTGGAGTCTCAGAAATACCCTTCTCCTTGACTGAGAGGCCAGCCAATCACAACAGGAGGGCTTTTGGTGGGAGGATTCGCTGTCTGTTTCCAAAAAGAAAGAGGAGGGCAGGCAGAGCAATCTTGGATCTTCGGCTTTCCCTGCCAAAAGGGTTCATTAAAAATATATGTTTTCTGATGGTCTTTGGCAACCGCTCTGAAACCCCCTCGCGACCCCTCAGGGGTCCCGACCCCCAGGTTGAGAAATGCTGATTTACACTATAAAGTTAATGCAGTTTGACACTACTTTAACTGCCATGGCTCAATGCTATGGAAACCTGGGATTTACAATTTAGTGAGACACCAGCACTCTTTGGCAACGAAGACTAAAGATATTTGGCAACGAAGACCACAACACCCAGTATTGAGCCCCTGCAATTAAAGTGGTACCAATCTGCACAAATTCTAAAATGATTTGGTCTTGAAAGACTCATGCTGGCTTTTTCTAATACAATAGAACAAGTTTTGCAGTCTTGTTATGACAAAGAGGTTTATTTTAGCATGTACCTTTGTGGATTTGTTTTAGGTCTTAAGGGTGCCCCAAAAATCTTTGTTCTAGGTAATACTTCCATTTGAAACCTGGGTGATAGTTATACTGAACCTGGATATCTAGTATTATTGTCTTTGCATGTATTGGGCCAAGATGAAATAATTCCTAACTGGCACTCACGTGGCCTAATTAAATATTTCAGGGAACACAAGACTATGCCAACTTCTTTCTCTATTATTTCTATTTTAGGGATGGGCAACCCTAGCTAGAAAGAGAATGCAAGATACAGCTGTGAGTGAAAGGCTTGGACTCAAGAAGAAATAGGAGCAATGATGTATCAACAGAGAAGCCTTTAGCTAAACAATAGTGCAATGTGGTGCCTTCTCTTGTGCGGAGCACCAGCGTTAATTGGTTTCTTTAGAGTTCTTTTAGTGACAATTATCGTCTTCTCAGCTGTATATAAAAGATGATCCCAGTCCTCTCTCCTTTCACTGCAGCAGCATAAATGTGGGAATTATTGACCATGGGGAAGCAAGTGGGAGAAAGGCACAGATGTGCATTTATTTATTTAAGTCATTTATACATTGCTTCATCAAAACCAAGGATCTCTGGTCATTTTCCAACTTAAAGAATAAAATACAGAATTAAAGCACAGCGGTCAACAATTGAATGGAGCGGAGGACAGTATGGGTATAAGCAAAGAATAAGATCAGCAAAATAGTTTCTTAGGCTAGACTAAGTTTAAATAACATGTCATCTTTTTATAATGGTTTTAGCCATTGCTCTTAGTTGCTTTTATTTAACGTCAAATTTATATTATTATATTCGTACAGGTTATTTAATTTCTTACTGTCGGTTATTTTGTCTGATGTTGTTTAATATGATTTTTCCTGATGTAATTTGTCTGAATGTCTTTCCCTTTTTGCCACTGAAAGTTTGCCATACATTTGGGGAGATAGGGCTGTCAATAAATAAATTATTGTTGTTATTATTATTATTATTATTATTATTTTAGATAAACATTTCAAGACAGCTTAAACAAGAAAATGGGGGTGACTTTTACAATTAATTGTGTCATTACACGGATACCAGATAAGCCTCCCTAGAAAGAATATCCCACTTTCAGAGTCCCACTGTGGAAAAGGCTCTTACTAGAAGCTACTCAACTCGTAATGTATGCTATGAACTTTGTAACTCTAAAATCCATTGTAAAATTTAAAAATCATGGTGAAATTAAAGGTTGGTCTTGTGCATAATTCTGAAACCCTGCTAGGAAGAGGAACTGACCAAACTGGAAAACAAATTAAATTCGGTCCACTAGATTGTGTGTTTTGTGTGTGTAAGCGCATTTAAGTAGCCTATCAATGGCAGACCAATTAATTTCAAATGATTTTTAGGGCAAGAAATACTCAGTTGGTTTGACATGGCTTCTGGAATTTAGTCTACTGCACCTGGTATTCATTGGTGGTCTCCCATCCAAATAATAACCTAGCCTGACCCTGCTTAGGTTTCAAGACCAGACAGGATCTAGTGCATTTTTAGATTTGTGTCAACCAAATCACAAATTATAGAAAATTGATTGTCGAATTTATGAGCAAAAAGTCCCACATACCTCAAGAGAGTTCTTAAAATTTATAAATAGAAACAGTTTTGTTATATTTACCTATTACTTCTTTCATAGTGATGCACTAAAAGAGGGTTAACCAGCTGACATCATGTGCATTTGTGGTATTGTATTATATGTACATATGTGTGCTTCAGACACAAGATGTTGATTCCTGTTACTCTTGTCTCTCACCTCCCTTTAGATTACATCCATGAGTTCAAGTAAAAGAGTGGATTTGAAGATCATTATCATTGGAGCTTTAGGGTAAGCAGCACTCTTTGTTTTTGACAATGTTAAAAAATCCTCAGGAGAGACTTACTTCCTCTCTCAATTACAATTCTTTTCTTCTCTGGTTGACCTTTGTATGGCACAGCGCTGATTATATCTCTGTTGCTGTATGGCTTCAATTCATTTACAGATTATCACCAGCACCTCCAAGGCAAACCTATTATGGGTTTTCTTGGCAGCATTTGCTCAGAAGAGGTTTGCCATTGCCTTCTTCTGAACCTGAGAGAAGGTGACTTGAGTTTGCATGGAAACGTGGGGAATCAAACCCTGGTATCTAGTCATCATCCAACATTCAAAACATTACACCACAATTGTTCTGATTAAATTTGTATTCTCTAAAGCACTGGTTCTCAACTTTGGCCTTCCAGATGTTTTGGGCCTCAACTACCAGAAGCCCCAATTAGTATGGCCAATAGTTGGGAATTCTGGGAACTAAAGTTTAAAGTATCTGAAAGAATCTGGAAGTCCAAAGGCTGGGAACTGCTGCTCTAAAGGAACTCAGGGAAACGGAAATTTCTCTATTCATTTTCCCCATATAACATCCCTTTGGGGTAGATTAGGCTAAGAGCAAGAGAAAGAATGGCTACATAGTCCCAGGGCCTCATCACACTAGAGAACAAATCCACTTAAAATCCGGTTTCTGCCTCCTGCAGAATTCTGGGGTTTGTAGTTTAGGGAGGAGCCTTTAACAGCCTCACTAAACTACAAACCCCAGAATTCTGCAGGAGGCAAAAACTGGATTTTAAGTGGATTTTTCTCTCTAGTGTGATGAAAACACCACTCTCACATCTCAATGTCCCAGTTGCATGTTGCATTACCTCTTGGAATTGTCTGTGGGGTGAAGATCCCTATTTGTAAAACCTTTTAATGAAGAAGCTGAAATTTATTATTGACTTCAAGTCATTTTGGATACATGGCAACCTTAAAGTGAACTTCTCAAGAGGTTTTCTTGGCAAGATTTGTTCAGAGGGAATTTGCCATTGCTTTCCTTTAAAAGCTTGGGAGGGTATGATATATATTATCAAATAACATATTGTGACAAAATCATATTTTAGTCTTGAGAGTTGGACATTCTTAGATGCAGCTGTAAATTTCTTATCCTCAAAACCTAAATAAAAGTCGTGACAATAAGAGCAGAGAATCAATAAAACTAATGGGAAATAGTAAGACAATGTATTCATTCCAAAGCCTAGTGCGGTTAGTTTGCCCTATTCTCAAATGCTGGGAGTTAAGCTATTGTCTCCCATTTTGTTTGGTGTTGATATATGGGAGCATTGGAGTATATAAAAAGTAATAATGGAAAAATAGTAAGTTATTGAGAACAATACTGGGTGCAGCAATGCGGTCTTTTTAATAAGGCTTCTGGGTACTTTGGTTGACAAGTCAGGAAAAATTCCCATGACTTAAGGTACTGTATAAGTCCTCTGTGAAAACATCCATTAGAATTCACTCTCACATGATTAGTAGTTGCTAGCCTGGCAGGAAATTGAATTTCTGCTTCCTGACTTTAGTAGAAATGACACATTACTAGCTAGTGATTTTTTTCCAGATAATATTTACAGATGTTTTAAAGGGAAATTGACATATTTATTCTCCCCTTTTTCACTGCCTGATGATTTGGCAACAGATTGATTGACTGATCTATAATGATCCATGACATATGACATACATCTGACAATAGCCCACAGTCAAGGTCTGCATTCAAAAGATTTGATACAGACTATGGATTTCATTGTGCCATATCTAGTTGTAATTATCTACAGGCAAAACAGCCCAGTGGTTGCTCTTTCTTATGAAGACCTGCTAAATTCAGGGAACTGTTCAATGTTGGCACATGCGCAGTATCCATAGGAAATTTAATACTGCAGGAAATTGATAACAAGAAGCTATGGGAATACATTTCACACAGTGGAAAAGATTAAAGTTGCACAAACCTTTCAAAAGGTCAGTTTTCCTGTATTTGCCCTTGTAAGCTGAAGCACAATGTCAGCGAGACCTAAAGACCAGCTAATGGCATTTCCAACCAAAGAGCAACATTTGTTTCTTGACAGTCATGGTTGATTGAAGGTGTTTTAATGAACCTGGGCTTTGAAAGGTTGCACTTATCATTGTTACATAGGAAGCCTCCTCAAGCCCAAGGTGGTTGCCTGCTTCATGTACCTCTAGCGTGCTTCTTCCATCTACAAAGCGGGACCATGTTATCAGAAGCAACTGTGACATTATCATATAAGGCAGAATCATCAGGCTGTCATAAGGTTTAGATCAAGACTAGCCCATTTTCAAGGACTGTATTTTTCATTCTGGGATCTTTTGTAGAGCTACATCATCATCATCATCATAATTGTATTTACTTTTATCCTGCTTTACTCCCATAAATGGAAATCAAAGCAGTGAACAAAATAGAAAAAACAAACTACATAATACAGAAAACCATCATCTCAGCAAGCCAACATATAAATAATAAATCAATATATTGCATAAAACACAGATTACATAATATAAATTGCATAAAAACAATCACATATTTCATTATCATAAAATCCCTATACCTCAGGCCACTGAGGTTGTCCTAAAATGTTGAAACATTAAACTAAATGTCTCAGAGCTCCAAGTCTTAGGCCATGTGAGCCTTGACTGACCGAGATAAGCTGTTTTTCTGTGTTGTTGGGGAAGGCCTGCTTCGATAGAAAGGTTTTCACCTGGGAGTGAAAGACCAATAATGAAATAGCTGAACACACCTCCTTGTAGAGGGAGTTCCAAAGTCATGGGTCCACCACTGAAAAGGCCCTCGCTCTTGTTCCCACCAACTATAACAACAACAATAACAACAACAATAACAACAACAACAACTTTATTTATACCCTGCCTCCTTGGGGCAGCTCACAACACAAAAACAATACACATCATATCAAACAAAAGGTTGTAGATCAAAAACAAAACACAATAAATTAAGGATAAAACAATGAAAGTAGCTCATGGCCATTAGGCCCATCAGTATAAATATCAAACAGTTTAAAAACATATAGCAGTTATAGATCTTGAGAAAGCTGGGTTAGTCAATGATACCTATAAAAACTAAGCGAACAGTACTAATATTTGAAAAAGACTGTTTTATTATATTCAGTGGTTAAGCCTTTGGTTTGGAAAAATGATACACTGAGGATGCATGATTTCATTGGTGCATGTGGCCTCTCCACTATTTCACACGTAAGGTACAGAGTTTTGTTGTATCTTAGAGATACATCTCCTTTAAATTCCAGTCCATTTCTTCTGTCTTCTAAAGTTTATGTCAAATAAAAGTAGTACCATATTAAGGAATCACAAGACTTTGTTTATATTCCAACGAACTAACAGAGCTACTGCCTGCCTCCATGAAAATTGGGTTCTTGATTCTTGTGGCTGAACAATTTCAGGTGTTGAGTTTTTTCATGCATACTTTTCCATACGAAGGTGATTCTTGGATTGCAGATAAGCAGTTTGCCTCTAGAGCCATATGCTTTTGAGACTTTGCTAGCATGGCAGAGGCTGCCAGAGCCGATGATCCACTGGCATATCTTTTGAAAGTTGAATGCCACTGCCATGCCACAATAGTGGGCAATTAATCACAACTTCATTTATTCTGGTGACACAGAATAGAAATGGTTACATAATGTTATATTATTTTAAACTTTAAATTTTAATATAGTAGCTTGTTTAATTGCTTTTAACATTTATTACTATTCTTTAATTCATGTACCTTGTTTTAATTCATGTTGCAAGCTGCCTGGGAACACCCACAGTTGAAAAGTATAAACCACTATAATAATAATAATAATAATAATAATAATTTATTTATTTATTTATTTATTTTTATACCCCCGCCACCATCTCTCCTAGGGGACTCGGGGCGGCTTAGAAAGAGACAAGTCCAAAAATTACAGATAAAAACAGAGACACAATTAAAATCAATCAAATAAAAATAATAAAACAAACTCAGTCATAAATAACATTATAAAAAATATGGCTGAGATAGAGATCATAGCTGTGTTCAGGCTCAATGAGTGCAATAATTCCTAAAAGGAGCCCATGGAAAGTGTGGAAATCAAATGAACAGGGGCTAGGGAATACCATTGGCAAAAGTGTCGAGGTAGCCAATAAAAGTGCCAAAGTAAAGCACAGAACTTAAAGTAGGGACAGTATAGTTTTCTGGTGAACTGCCTAATCAAAGACACAGCGGAACATCCAGGTTTTTAATTCCCTCCAAAAGGAAGACAACGTGGGAGCCTGTCTGGTCTCCCTAGGGAGGGAGTTCCAAAGCTGGGAGGCCACCACCGAAAGGCCCTCTCCCTTGTCCCCACCCACCGCGTTTGAGACGGTGGCTGAAGAGAGAGCAGAGCCTCCCCAGATGATCTCAGGATACACACTGGTTCATAGGGGAAGATGCAATTGCAAAGATAGGCAGGTCCCAAACAGTTTAAGGCTTTGTAGGTGATCACCAGCGCCATGAATTGGGACCGGAAATTTATTGGAAGCCAGTGGAGGTGTTTAAACAGGGGGGTTGACTGTTCCCTGTAACTGGCTCCCCTAAGCAGCCTGGCTGCAGATGTTTGGACCAACTGTAGTTTCTGGGCAGTCTTCAAACGCAGCCCCATGTAGAGTGTTATCATCACTAGGCCTGCAGTAACACTTCTTTTTCTATGTTTCTGCTTTCTCTCTAGTGTAGGGAAAACCTCTCTCCTCCACCAGTATGTTCACAAGAAATTTTATGAAGACTACCGAACTACCCTTGGAGCCAGTATCCTGACAAAAATGGTGGCTGTGGACCATACGCCACTAAAATTGCAGGTGAGAGAAAGCATAAAATAATGCTTCTTATCTCCGGTTGTATTTTCAGGCAGATGTTTACAGCTGAGTCCCATACACTGTTATGAAATGAAAGTGATTGTTAACATTCCTCTCTTGACAGCAAATTTCCCAGATGATTAAGTCTGTGGTATTAACATCTAACCTTTCACTAAGCATTTCTTGCTTTGTTAGTGAGTGTAGTCTTCTATGCCCCTTGCTTCTCGTACTGGGGAGATTACAAAAGGTTTATCATTAGCTTGAATTTGGTTCACTTTTGAAAGGAGATCAATGTTGCCTTACTGACTTTTTCAATAATACATGATGTATTTACAAATACGTATGTTGAGCATTGTGTGTGAGAGAGTTAAAATACACTGAGTAATTGTTGTCAGACCTACAAGGAGACAGCCTGTATCTGCAGGGCACTGTTAATTTTTTCCGAGCTCCAAGTTCAGTGCTCTCTGCCCCTGCCTCAAAGAAGGCACTGTCCTTTTGTTTCCTCCTTACTATAAGCACAAAAGCACACATTGCTTTATGCCCCCCTACTCTTTAACCACTATAGGCAGGATATGGATTGGATTCTCTTTATAAAATATTGTGAGACTTGTTAGATCATTGTTTTTAAATTATAAATTGCAAGCAGGGGATGGCTGAACCCCACTGAGCCCAAAGAATGGAGGGAAGGTGCAGGTGTCTTACCTTCCAGGTTAGGGTCTGTCTGGGAAACATACACTCTCCCTTTCTTTTTTGCACAACTCCCATATCTCACTGTGTGTATGTGCCTTCAAGTCACCTGTTGACTTATGGTGACCCCCATGAATTTTGTAAGAATTTTCTTTGCATGACATCTAAAGAACCTTGCTTTGGAAAAATACAAAAGTCCTCGTGGAGAGAGGCAAGGGGAAAGCTACCTGGCAGAATATAATTATCATTCTGTTTTTGTAACAAGACACCACATGTATGGAACCACCTCTTATAGCAGGTGGTTCCATACATATAGCTCACAGCTCTTCTCAATTTGCTCTCTGTAAGCTGAAAACTTACACTCACAGCATCATTATTCCTTTTTTGTCCTTTTGAGTCAGAAAAGAACAAAGAAAATCATTGGAACACCAGGGTTTTTTTGGACTTTCCGGCATTGGTTGCTTTCCCTCTCAACTAAAGACAAAAATACTTACTTCTTAGGCAGTCCTCGTAGGTTGAGGATGATTGTCTTCAGATGTGGTGCCTTGGCGGTGGGTCCGTAGGTGACTGTGCAGACCTATTCTTTATCCGCATGTTCTCCTGCAGTGAGGACATTGGTTTCCAGATGGAAAGTCAGAGTTGGCTTGACGTTCTTTCCTCTTGGCACATTTCTCCCTTTTTGAATTCTGCAGCACTGCTGGTCACAGCTGACCTCCAGTTAGAGCGCTCAAGGGCCAGGGCTTCCCAGTTCTCGGTGTCTATGCCACAGTTTTTGAGGTTGGCTTTAAGCCCATCTTTAAATCTCATCTTTAAAAGACAAAAGTATGGCAACAGTGATTCTTGTTGGGTTTTTTTAACGAGTAGTCTGAAACCCCCAGTTAAGGAAACCTGTAGTGGAGCTGGGTGATTTCTTGCCAGTGATCGGAGAGATAATGACTGAAATCCTATCATTAGTCCTGAATAGACTAAATACGTTGAATCAATGGAACTGATCTATGTGTTGACTCAGCATTCAATATTCCAGTCAACTAACAAACAGGGTTGCTGATCAATATTTGTATCAAAGCAGAGGAACTGTTTTGTTTCACAACAGCACATCTGAAGTGGTATTGAGATTACTAATAATAATGATTATTTGCTCACCTTCTTTTAGATTTGGGACACTGGAGGACAGGAACGATTCAGGTCCATGGTATCCACATTCTACAAAGGTTCGGATGGATGCATGCTGGCCTTTGATGTGACAGATATAGATTCCTTTGAATGTTTGGATGACTGGAGAGAAGACTTTCTGCAGAAAGTGATCCCTACAGAGGAAGGCTTCCCAATGGTCGTATTGGGGAATAAAATTGATTTGCAGGACCGACAGGTAAGAGAAGAGAATGGGAGGAACCAATTTTTCTTGAAGTAGAAATATTGCAAATCATGCTGGGATCATTCCTGAATCTAGATAGCTATGTCAGAAGTATTTCCAGCCCTCTTTTAGGCTGTTGATCCAGCTTTCCTCATTGCTTCAGATTTTCCAGGCATTTCACAGAATTTCAGGTATCTCAGTAGTGGTCCTGGTGTTTTTGAGGCGTGGTATGATCCAGTGTCTGTACGTCAAACAGAGACCCACCATAATAGCATCACTGGCAAGACTGGCAAAGCCTTTGCTGGTGACCTTGTTGTGGCCTCATTAGAAGCACCAGCAAGGCTATTTCAGGAAGGGAAGGGAAGGAAAAGGAAAAAGATGGGAGGTGGGGGAAGAAAGAGAAAGGAAAGGAGAAAAGGTATGAGGGAAGGGAAAGTGAAAGAAGGAATGAAAGCAGCAGGGCAGCAGCCCTGCCAACACCCATGCAACACTGAATAGATATTCTCCATAAATAAAAAAGTTATCCATCAAATGGCATTGTCTCCTTATAGCTACCCATCCTTCCATTCATTAATGGGAGCAGATAGGAATATCCCAATTCTACTAATTATTGAAAGGAAAGGTCCTCCTAATAAAGAAAGTTTTAAAGACATTTCTTTCATCTTGCAGGTGTCCAAAGAGACAGCTTCTTTGTGGTGCAAAGAAAAAGACATTGCATACTTTGAAGTTAGTGCCAAGAATGACATCAATGTAGTGAATGCCTTTGACACATTGGCAAGACAAGCTCTATCAAGGGTAAGTGGCAGCATCACCTATAAAAAATGTTATTGTCAAATACTATCTGTAATTCACAAAGCCAAATATAGTAATTGTTAATTTCCATTGTTTTTGTTACCAGAGATTAACATAGGTGCTTTGCTAGATAGTGGTAAAAATAAAGTGTGATGGGTTAAGAAAGAATCATGACAAGAATCATGAGAGCAGAAGTAGATTCAGGTCTCCTCATGCTTACAATCAAGGTGTTGTTGTTGTTGTTTCTTATTGTGGTCCTTCAAGTTAATTCTGATTTAAGAGAAACCATCAAGAGTATTGAGGGAGGAGGACAACATTTATTGTGAGGAGCTTTGCCATTGCCTTCCTCTGAGGCTGAGGCAGTGTGACTAGCCCAAGGAAATCTAGTGGGTTTCCATGGATGACTAGTGATTCAAATTGTAGCCTCTCAGAGTCTTAGGTCCCCATCTATATTGAACACTTAATGCAGTTCAAGACTAACTTCAGACTGTAGGAGCCAGACAACAAACTTCCTCAAAAGCACTCAAAAGAAAGCCTTTAATGCGTATCAGAGCTCTGTGGTCTGTGTAATCACCATCCAGGCCTCAAACTGGTTTCAGAATGTCCTATGTAATCATCTGCAGTGAGAACATTTTCTTCAATACCACTTTGAAGCTGCATTAAATGGTCAGTGTAGATGATCCCTTAGTCCAACACTAAAACAACTATCTCCTACTTGCTCTTTCAGACCTTGCTTTGCAGGAATCCCACCCTTTACTCTTTAATAGAATTTCCCTAGAAAAATAGTGTAAGTCGTAGTGAAGAAAATGAGGAATACAAATGGCGAGTAATGTCATAGGAAACCTCTGTAAAATGCAGTCATCAAGGTAGAAATTATAGTATCTGAAACTCATCTAAAACTATCATAAATGGTTGATCACTTCCTTAGTATTTCTTACACAGGGCCCTCTTCTCCACTCTTTGCTGTGCAGCAAAACAGCACTGATAAAACATTTCTGATACCTCTTTTAAATTTTACTTTTGGGTTGCTGTGAGTTTTCCAGGCTGTATGGCCATGTTCAAGAAGCATTCTCTCCTGACGTTTCGCCCATGTCTATGGCAGGCATCCCCAGAGATTGTGAGGTCATTTTACTTTTGTTTGCAACAAAGATTGTATTAACTGTTGCTATATTTCAATCTTCTAAGATGCAAGCCCTAGAAATAAGAGGTGATTGTGTGACAGTAAGGTGAAAAAACAGATATACTCTGTTCAAAATCATGATTTACGTGGCAACGACTACAAGCTCATGAGCTGGATTGTGTGTTTCTTGGTAAATAAAGCTGAAGAGTTTGCTTAATTATCCTGAACTTTTACTATCTAATATAAAAAGAAAGAACCAATGCATCCTCCAATAAAACTACAGCTCATTAAAACTGAAGACAGCAGCAATTTGCTTAGGGGGAAAAAAAATCTAGCCAACAGCTATCGTCTGCTGTAGCATCTCAAAACTCTTTTTGCTTTCCTTCTTCTGTTATCCTCCTACAAAGATCTCTACATTCTGATGCTTAAACATACTTCTCCCCAAAATAACCCTGAAGTGCAGCTCTTCTGAGAGGTCCCCGTGGGAGTGAAAGAAACAACACAACCAGCTTTGAAACTGTAGCTTCCGTATGGATTAGGGCAAGCAAATGATGGTTTTATACATTGAGAAAAAGTAATTTATATATTTCAAGGAATGTTTTAAAGAGCAAGAGAGAATAACTAGATTTCTACATTGAGAGTAAATGGTGCCCTCTTGTGATCAGTAAAATAATAGCAAAGGTGGAGTATAATAAGAGTAAGCTTGATTCTGCAGTTTAGCAGCAGTCTTGTTTTATCTGGGTATTTCCCTTGATGTCCAATGCAAATATATTTGGGCCTGTGTTGTTTCTTCAGAGTGCAAAACTCTATACAGAAATTGTGGTAAACAGAATGAAAGCGGGAAATTGAAAAAATAGAACTTTTAAAAAATATAATTCTATACACATTCTTGAAATGTGACAGGATGCAAAAACAGAAATCCTTGTTGTTTAAAAACTCTGCTGAAATTAGTACTTTGAGACTACTTTAAGAAAAAGCAGGGCATAAATAAACATAAAAATGCTATGTACCATGATTTTTTTTCTCCCTGGGTTATAAATGTCATTTCCTAATTGGTTCTATCATAAAAACATTAAAAAGGTTAATTAAGCTGCAGAAACGTTTTTGTGGGACATCCTTCAGCACATTTTGCTATAGTTTTTCAATGAATGCCTCATCCAGTCTCAACCAATTCAACATAGTTTGTGGCAGCCACAAAAACGAAGTTTCTGAAGCATAACAACTGTTTTCAATTTAAGAACCACACAATTAAACCAAAAATAACATTTTCAAACCAGGAACAAGATTTTTTCAAAATTTTTACATAGTGTAATCAACCTACAAATGATGATAGCCTTTAAATGTTTTGATACACCAGTGTGTAGGTAGGTCTGAAGTAATAGGACTTTGCAAAATAAATTTAATGCTTAGGCATTGTTAATCACAGAGTTAATAGCTGCCTTGAATCGCACCCCAGGAGAAAGGCAGCAAATGCATTCAGTAAACAAACAAACAAAGCTTTGCCCCTTTTATCTCTGAGAGATTTATGTTTATCGTCTTATGTTTAATCTTGAAGCACAGTGAATGAGATAAGCCATTTCTAGCCATAGGGTGTCACTGTCTACACAGGCTATTGTATAGAGTAAAGCAACTGAAAGAGTTTCATTCCACGATGTAGTTCCCATCTCTGACCAGTGCAAGCCTTCTTGTGCAGTACAGCAAAAAAATTGCTTTTAGTAAGGCAAAGACCTTAATATCATAGCAGTAGTTTTTAAGTTTGGGGTAATAGTGGACAACAGTGTTGCGGCTCTCTTTCGGTGAAAGAATAGTCTTGGCCGGCATCATCACCAATTCATTGCCAAAGGATTGGTGAAAAGTGCCAGGTTACTGTTTAGTAAGGCATTTTCTCCCTTACTATTTCATATACCATCATATCTGTGATTATTCCCTGCAGCTCTAAGCCTTGAACTTTTATCTATAACATTCTTCCTGGGATCTGGCACTCAGGTCCTGGTGTGACCACTGTACTGCACAAGTGGTCACATCAGAGCCCAAGTACCAGATCCCAGGAATGTAATTAAGCATGGACTGCCCTCTTTGTTAATTACTCATATAAAACATCTAGACAGGAATACAAAATAAAATATTAAATCTTTATAAATAAAATAAACATCTAGTCTTAGTTCTATAGACAGTACACCATTAATACTGTTTCCAGTGAAGTAATGCTTCTCCCTAAACTCTTTAAATACCCCCAAAACCCTATTCAGATTTTCCTCATTCTTCCATTCCTAACTGACACTTTCTAACATATCTTCCCAAGATTTATTTCATTCTTATCTGTTTCTCACTGTTTCTAACTGGCCCTATCTAGCTCTTTTTAAAGAGAAGCCTTTTGTGTGATGCACTACATGCAGATGACATGTATATTGAATGGCTCTTACAAAGGTGAAGAACATGTGGCCTTCCAGATGTTGATCCACTCCCACATGTTTTCCTGGACTGCATCTTAGATAGAATCATAGAGTTGAATGAGACCATAAGGGCCATCTTGCTCTGCTTGTCAGTTTTTCTGAGGCAACTGTCTATGCGCTTGATGAACTTCTAGCTTAATCAGGCGAGATAGTTTATGTGTTTGCCTTACTGGGAAATTCTGGGATTTCAGATCCACATTTATGCTGTTTTTATATTTTTCCTTTCAGTACAAAGGGATCATTGAGAACTACCTAACGGATTCTATAAAACTCACCCCCAATGATGAGCCCAAGAAAAAATGCTGCTGAGATGCCATTTGGAGAGATGAGACATTTCCATTCAATCCAAAGGTTGCTGCAAGGGACAGAGAACAGGCACAACTGCAAACAACTCCCTTCTTGAGCCTTGTCCATCACGGATGGCGGAATAACTGGAGGAATCTCATCCCATGTGCCAGAAAAAAAATGAAAAAGACTACAGATAATTACTGGACATGCAAATCACCCTGAAGTCTCCAGATAATGTTAAAACAGCTGAATCGCTTGGTGGACCTGCCCATTACTGTTTCGTTCAAGCATTTATGAGTTGCCATTTCAAAATTCAAACTCATTCATCAAAATACCTCTATGACATTACTTGATTAATTGGCTTGGTCTGATTTTGCTTCTGTCTTCTACACTTAGTTACATAATGCAGATTATGCCACAGCAGAGAATTCTGAATAGCTTCTGGCACTTGACTGGAATATAAAGTATATTCTTGAAAAGTAGCCCAACTTGAGGTGGCATAAAGGAAAGGCACAGTCCTCAAGTTTCTTCCCTTGCAAACATAATCCTTAGCTGCATTTCATGATTTTGGTCCAGAGATTCAACAAGTTAATGTTTGTTCTCTAAATGTACCATGGCTGAAGTAATGACACAAGCAGCTTGAAATGTCTGGTATCAGATCAGACTGTTTTAAGTGTCAGAAAGGCGGATTGCCAAATTCCCAGAATGCAATCCAAGCAATTTGTGTTTGGGTTTGCATTCTTCAGTTTATATTCTTAGAAAGTAAGGGCAGATTTGCAAATTCACTTAGCACATCAAAGTCTGGAGATTTTCCTAGGGAGTTCAACTCTGTTCCATCTGGCATGTTTCGGTTAGGGGGATTTATCATGCATGCACAGAAGCAGTCACATCAGTGAGGGATTTCCACAGTTGCTTTAAATTACATCACACTCGTTCAGTGTTACAAAAATAATAGAAATTCACCTCAACACAAGTACTAGACAAATATGTGCAATGGGATGTTGAATACTGAGGCTGAAACCCACAGATTTGGATGTGTGAATGTCCTCATTGCCCTAAATGGGAGCAATGCCTATTTTAAAAGGGAATTCTGCAATGTACAGTGACAACAGACAATACTAAGGGAACTTCTTAAAAATGATGTTATAGAATAGAAAAGAACGTGGGATGGAATCAACTTGAACCTGAAAGCATGTAACAGAGGCCTCAGTCTAGATCCCTTTCACGTAATGCTCATTTTTAACATTGTTTTAAGGTTTGGTAAAACACTAGAGAGAACATATTTTATTATTGGAAACTTATAGAGAACTTAGACAAGGAATTAACAAAGTTCAAAGGAAGAAGGGAAATAAATGATAGGACAAATGTAATGATTGATATTCATGAAACTGTATATGAGGATTATTTAAGTTTGCATTGTTTATGAGACTTACTTAAATTTGTGAACTGTATTATGGGTATTTGTTAATTTTGTCTATAATGTGAATGTACATCAACATTTCTATGAATGTCTTTTGTTACCTGCCTTCTGTTCCTTACAAGGAATGGCTAGATTGGGGGGGGGGGGGGCTTTTGAATATGGAAATATGTCAGAACTATATTAAAATTTTGTATAATACAGAAAATTGATACATTTTCTCCCTGCCTAATCTGGAAGTCATGCCTATCTCTAATAATACTGATTAGCAATAACAGGTGAATAGTAATAACTCCCCAACTCGATTGTAGCTTTTTCGCACTGCTCAACTGTGTTGAGCCACATTAGAGTAGTAGTAGTTTGTGTACAACATTCATGATTAATTGAATGGCATGATACATGACAAAAGTCCTCACACATACAGTATGTTGATGCCATCCATAAACTTTGTTTAACGGTTCTATAATTTGGAGACTTGGCTATAGATGAATTAACCAACTTACATCAATAGATCCTGATGGCTTAATTGTGTGGAGGGACAGACTGGCAATGGGGTTCCACACCAATTGTCCTGATGCTGTGCTGGTTCACCACCTAAGTGCAATAAAGTCCTTAGAAATTCAATATGGATTCTAGGTATTTCAGCTCTGAAAATTCATCCATTTATTCTTTCAGTTTCTTGATGTTATAAGAGACAGGAAAGAAAAGAGGAATGTCTATTATTTCTTGAACATAGCTTTAGTGAGACTCAGAAAGACATCCTCCACTTTCTCAATGCATCCGTTGGGGGACAGAGCCCATTTTGCTTCAGACTCTTTTACAAAATGAGCCCACAAAATGCTGATGGATCAACGTGATTCATTAATTAACCTTGCAGCCAACTTTTTACAAAAGCAAAACATCTGTGTTAGTTAAGCAACATCTTATACTGACTAGGTATTCGTGCTTGGTTTAGCTGTATGGTTTTAGAGAAGGAATCCAACCAAGATGGCAATAATATCCAAGGCTAGTTCGCTGCTGGCCTGGCAAGACATCTCATCACTGAGATCCACCAACGTCTGAAAGGGGAGAGACAGAATATTTTTGGCACTTATTTGCTCAGTTTTTAATCTGTCCTACCAAGAAGGGTCAACCTAGGCAACGAAAAGATTTAAACAGGATAAATACTGGATTGATATTGCTAAATATATATATATACAATTAAAATAACCCACACTTATCCCCAACCACTAAATGGCTACCTAAATTCAAATGCCTTGCATCATTCCTGGAAGACATCCATTCCTTGCCTATTCCAGTTCTATCCAAAATTTGGAAAAAGTGATTTGTTTGTATTATGTCTTCCAGAAAGTGGGGATTCTGAAAGGCATAGTCCTAAAAGTAAATTTTCCAAGTTCTTTGACATGGATGCAGAAGCATCTTTCTTTCAGGGGCTACATTCCTCTGCAGGCTGTCTTTCCAGGGAGAGGGTATGCTGGCAGTGCTTTTATTTCTGTTCCTTTTTGCTACTTTCTTTTCTCCCTCCTGCCTGTCTGCCCAGTGGATGATCATGATAGTGTCTGTTGAACTGAGCAGTCTGATCTATTACAGAGGGTTAAGCTAAAGGACATGTGATCCTTGCCAGGGTGGATCCTTCAAATAATGTTGAACTGGAACTCCCATTAATCTTAGATAACACAACCAATGGGGATGGATGCCCTGCCCTAGAGCTATAGGTGGCTCACCTCTTATCTATGGGGAAAGGGAGGACCAAACGTAACATGAGTTTTATCACATCATTCACTATTGTGATTGCCTTTTAACCAATAGCTAACCCAAGGAGACCCATGACACATCAGGACTACTGGCTATGGAATAACAGTCATCAATCTTTTCTCTCTCCTGATTTGAATCAAGAATTTAATGCCTGCTATATGTATTGTGGGAAATTCTCCCCAAGACAAATATCAGTTACACACTTAAATCCCACTCTCAATCCATTTTGCTGAAAACCAAGGAGGAATGGGGCACTACTGCTGGGATGATTGCTGAAGGCAGGAAGTAATGTCTGAATACAATGGTGAAATTTTATAATGAGTTAGCCCTTGCTGGCATTCAGGGTGGTGGCAGTTGGGCTTTGCTTTAAGCAGCAACATATCTTAAGCAACACAGATGAGAAACACGGAATTCCCATTGACCTGATTTTGAGGGAAGTCAGTAGGACACGATAGCTTAGGATAAGCTACTTGTGCATTACAGAAAGGAGAGGGCAACAACTGACACAGCCTTGCTTAATATTGGCATATGTTTCTTTGTATTTATAGGTAGAAATAATTACTGTCATTTAAGAAGAAGCACAATATATGTCACCATATTTGAAAAGACTGATCTATGTGACTGATGAGCAGTCTGCTGTCCAAGTGATGAATGCTGCTGCTTCTTTTATTTTTTGGGATCTCCATTTATATTCTACATTAGCTTTGTTACAAATGTGTAAATAAATAATGTCACTCCATCCCTAGCCTACCTTAACAACCAGCAGCCATGTAGAGTGAAGAGGGTCTGTTCAATTGGTGACTGGCATGCAAAGATGTAGAGTTAATGAATATGGAATGATATCAGATCCATAACTAGTTTTCAGATCTAAAATGCAATACTGGATATCAATCTCCATATTTTTACTGGACTTGAGTTCAATAGTCTTTCAAGTAAAAGTCACCTTGAAAGAGAGGACTGTAGGCAGGGAACATGGCCTACCAACAGATCTGGATTACCAATGGTTCTGCTGGTACAAATTATGAATTGTATGATTGGATGAAAATTAGTTCACATATGAAAAGTTTTGTGCTGCTGTTGCATTTTGTATTTTATTGATTGTTGATTCATTCACTTATTTAATTTCTATAGCACTATACCTATAATACAGTGTCTCTCAACCTGGGGGTCAGGACACCTGGAGGGTCATGAGAGGCTGTCAAAGGTATCACCAGAAATAATCAGAAAACACAATATTTTCTGTTGGTCATGTGGGTTATGTGTGGAAAGTTTGGCCCAATTCTATCATTGGTGGGATTCAGAATGCTCTTTGATTGTAGGTGAACTATAAATCCCAGCAACTACAACTCCCAAATGTCAAGGTCTATTGCCCACAAACTCCACCAGTGTTCACATTTGGGTATATTGAGTATTCATGCCAAGTTTGGTCCAGATCCATCATTGTTTGAGTCCACAGTGCTGTCTGGATGGAGGTGAACTACAATTCCAAAATCAACCCCCCTCCCAACCTTACCAGTATTCAAATTTGGGTGTATTAGGTATTCGTGCCAAATTTGGTCCAGTGAATGAAAATACATCCTGCTTATCAGATATTTACATTATGATTCATAACATTAGCAAAATTACAGTTGTGAAGTAGCAACAAAAATAATTTTATGGTTGGGGCTCATCACAACATGAGGACCTGTATTAAGGGGTCGTGGCATTAGGAAGGTTGAGAACCACTGCTATAATAGCTCATACCTGCACTATTTTTAGAACTGCTCCAAGGCGGTGTTGCTTGCCAAGAACCTGGTGCCAAAAGCATCTAGCCTCCCAAAAACACTGGGAGAAGTGAGCTCCTCTGACTGAAAACGGTCTTTCCCCTCAGAATTCCTCACCTCACAATAATAGCAACAAGAGTGACTTGACAGTATTTCCGGACAGAAAAAGATATTCTAAGAAATTTTCTGGCTGCACCTGAAGAAGGCATTTATTCTTCCCATTTTTTTTTTTGTTTTGAGTTCCTCTTATGTTGCAATAAGGAAAGGCTGAGACATTAAAATGGATGGCTCTGATTTTCAGTTTCCAATCAAGCCTCTGTTTGACCAATCTCTTCTATACTTCCTGACAAGAAAAGCCAGGGAAAGTTATCACTTTGGTGTTAAGGAAGAAAGGAAGAGGGAAATTACTAGCCCAGTGCCAAATAGGCCACTCACTTTTCCTTGCAGCTATTCAGCACTGCCAACTTTCACCTTTTGTTGGGAGTAAGTACCTGGCATGCAGAATAATACAACATTTCTGTGAAGAGTTCACCTTAGGGTTGCCATAATTTGGAAACAACTTGAAAGCAAGCAACAACAATATTGAGACAAACCAAGTTGGATAAATAATAATAATAATAATAATAATAATAATAATAATAACAACAACAACAACAACAACAACACTTTATTTATATTCTGCCCTATCTCAAGGGGACTCAGGGTAGATCACAGTACACATACATGACAAACATTAAGTGCCATTTGGACAGAGAGGACAGAAATAGACAGAAAGCAGGTATGTTGTATCAAAGTCCAGCTTTTTGGCACCTTGGAGGTTGTGCTTGAATCCAGCCACGGGGGTGTGCTGTCACTCCATCCTCTATGACAAAAGAGCTATCAGGGCTTTCTCCTTCCTTTTGGTCACCAGGCATTTTCTGATCTTTTTATTTTATGGTGTCAAAAGGCCTCCCCCGCTTTTTAGCGGTACCTAATTTCTCTACTTACAGCTCTAAACTGTTTTTGAACTGCTTAGGTAAACAGTGAGCTGGGATGACAGTTTGATGCTCGTGCCAATCCGGGCTTTGAACTGGCAACCTTTTGGTCGGTAGATCTTATCGCTGCTGGTTATTTACCAGCTGTGCTAAAGCCTGATCTATACTTCTTCATAGCCAGAATGTATACATTGATAGATGTATCTTTTCCAAAGCCCAGCCTGGACATTAATGTTGTGAAATAGATATTAATGTTGTGCAATTCCAGACTAGATGCCAAAATATGTGATTATCTATTTCTGGAAATTGTTCTCTCCTGTCCATTAAAGGGACTGCTCCCTAATAACCTCGCCTTACTATTATGGCAGCTCTGGAACCCATAAACTAATACAAAAATAAAGATCCTCTGGTCATGTGCAGAGTATTTTCCCTACACCACTAAGTAACGAGACTCGACATACCTGACATTCAGAGAAAGGTGTATTGTATTAGAGGAGTTTGTTTCCTGGGAAAGTTGAACTTTAACTTAAAGGATTATTGTTTGAGAAATTAAATCACAGATGCTCAGATTTATCTTTCAACATAGTCACCAATTTTACCTGGTTTTTGTTTTGAAGGTCACTGCTGTTGTTTATCATCCGGTCATCACCATGTAATTTCAAGCATGATCTCACATCTTTGCAGTTTACCTTTTTTTGTTTGTGAAATCTTCAGTGACCATATTGACTAGGTGTTTCTAAGATTTTTGGTTCTGGCAGGGCTGACACAGGTCTGAAAACAGCAGACTTTGCAGTTACAGAATAGAGTTTGTTGTTTAATAATTTGCATACTGCCCTTCAAAACAGATTATCATCAGTCCATGACAAAAGTCAACATAAAAACAGGAGTACAAGTTCATTATGTCCCAATAATAAAGAAAAGTGGGTCCGAGGTATCTGCTGGAGTTGGCTCTGAAAACCCTTTGGAGCAAAGCACTTGGAACCTAGCTGATTCAGTGGAGACCAGACAGTTTTGTGGGCTGGAGCCACTTTCCACAGAAGATAGTAAGTAAAGGGAGCAGTACAGGAGATCAGGTAATGTAGAGAGGGAGAGTTGTGAATAAGAGCATGAAATGGCAAACACACAGAGAGAGGAGGACCAGAAGAGGAAGTGGCAGGCAGCAGTACATGTCATCCCACCTCACGTGGTGAGCCAGCCTAGGTTGATGTTGACTGAGTCATAAGGCCCAGTCAGGTTCATATCTCAGCAGTTGGAGAGCTCAGGCATAAAAACTGGAGGAAAGAACATCAACAATAGGAGACATGCAGAGGATTCCATAATATTCGGGGGGGGGGAAATAGCAGACGTGGAACAATTACTGAAGAAAGTCAAAGAAGAAAGTGCAAAAGCAGGTTTATAGTTAAAAAAAATACTGATGAGTTACAGCCTCTGAGTTACAAACTTCCGACTTACAAACAACTCATAGTTAAAGAACGGAGTGGAGACAATAGGAAGTGAGAAATCTACCCTTAGGAAGGGACATTCACTCCTGAAAGAGTTGTCATAGAGGTAAGGTGTCTCCACTGAAGCTTTTTCTCCAATAGTTGTTCCACACCAAGGATTTTTTTTTCCAAATTCCAAACATCACAAGGATAGAAAGTGAGATGAAATATTCTGAACAAGGGAACAGACAGCAAAACAATCACCACAGGTATTGGCTGGAATTACAGGGTTGTTGTAGGTTTTTCGAGCTGTATGGCCATGCGCTAGAAGCATTCTCTCCTGACGTTTTGCCTGCATCTGTGGCAGGCATCCTCAGAGGTTGTGATGCAGGCGAAACATCAAGAGAGAATGCTTCTAGAACATGGCCATACAGCCTGAAAAAATTACAATACAATCACCACAGAGGTGTTAATCCTTCCCTGTGATATCCAAAGCTCGCTCGAGCTCTCTTCTCTCTCTCTTTCTATCTATTTATGTATATGGCTGGAGTTATGCTTTAAAATGTACCTGTTCTGACTTACATACAAATTCAATTTAAGAAAAAAACATACAGAAACTACCTTGTTTGTAACTTGGGGACTGACTGTAATTCCAATTTCTATAGCAGATCAATACAAGCTGTAAAGTATTAGTTCATGCTGCAGAGAGTGGTAGGAATGTTTCTATCCTGGTATGACTGGTAAGCTATTCCTTTGTTAAAATAAAGTTATTTTCCTCCCTTTTGCCTGTAAAAGTGTCAGCATTTTTCAAAACAATGAAGAGAGAAAAGGGAAAAAAACATGGAAAAAATCAAGCCAGGTCCTCAGGAGATGCCCTTGGTCATAGTCCAGCTCAAGAATTCAGTGTAATTCATTGTGCCTGGACATTGGTGAATGTCAACTGCAATAAAGACCAGTTTCCATCAGCTTAAAAAAACAAGCTTTCTTTTTCTTATTGCTACACCCCCATTAACATTTTGATACAATCAATAAACCATTATGTTGCTGCACCTGTGACTTGGTTCTGTTTTGTCAGACCCTCAGGCTTTAGTTGACCTGAAAACTGAGCAGATCAGGGACCTGGAATTGCTGCATCTGTCACCAAAATATGAAGTATGTGCATTAATTCCATACACTGTAATGGCAATGTTGCTACCCAGCAAGTGACAGAAACATCTTACACAGAGGAAGCTGACATAATAAAAAATCATCCCAATTTGTTTTGTTTTTGGCTGTCAAAAAAGCTACTTTGTGGCATAGCCTTTGGGAGAAAAATGCCAATTTAGCAACCTTTAGGGCCAGAATCCACTGAATCTAGAGAGTCCACTAATGAATTACCCTATACTTTTTCATCAGAATGGATGAGTCTTACTTGGATTAATGAGGTCGATAAAGATGGCAAAACAGAATACTGGACAGGGAGCAACTAGTATATTTTGATTAATTATGGAGAAATGTGGCTACAGAAAGAGGACATATTAAACTTAACCAGTTTTCCATTTTTAAATGTCCTTGGTATTAAATATGCTATGTGAAACAGTGTAGCATCAGGTATGCCAATGTTTATTTTGTTTATTTATTTTTATTTAAAATTTTAACAAAAAAAAATACAAAGAAAACAACAGAACTTGTAAACTAAATCATACATAAATACACATAAATATAAGTGAACAATAATTACACAATTTACATACACATAAACATACCTGAATAGCAAGTACCCAATTTATCTTCCTGACCTACACCTCTACTCTTAATTACATATAACTTTACAATACAAACATACATAAATTCATTTTACAGCTCTTGTTTTTCACCATTCATTTCAGAGAAGGGGATGGTTCCTTTTTTGTTAAGAGTTTAAAGTGCAGAATTCACATTGATCTCTGGGCAAGTCAACCCAGGTTTGTTTTTTTTTTAGGGGGGCGGGGTTACTAAAATTTCTAGACTTATACATGAGGGTATTTCATGTAAAATCTCAGCGCATATGTGTACTATAATCCCATATATCAGAACACCAATGAAATGTGGAAGATTCTGTTAAATCATTTCAAGCAGTGGTCAGTTTCATGTTTTAAAAACACCTAGGCATGACTTCAAGGCAGCGTTTCTTAACCTGGGGGTCGTGACCCCTGTAGGGGTCGCAAGGAGGTGTCAGAGGGGTCATCAAAGACCATCAGAAAACACAGTATTTTCTGTTGATCATGATGGTTCTGTGTGGGAAGTTTGGCCAAATTCTTTTGTTGGTGGGGTTCACAATGCTCTTTGATTGTAGGCATTCAAATTTGGGCATAATTAGGTATTTGTGCCAAATTTGGTCCAGTGAATGAAAAATATATCCTGCATAACAGGTAGTTACATTACAATGCATAACATTTGCAAAATTACAGTTATGAAGTAGCAATGAAAATAATTTTATGGTTGTGGGTCACCAAAACATGAGGAACTGTATTAAGGGGTTATGGCATTAGGAAGATTGAGAACCAGTGCTTTAAAGTTTTGCTCTCTGAATATTTCTACCACCTTCCATTTTTTCCATTGGCTTTCTGATGGTCTCTCCAACTGCGGTCAACTTGCACTTTCTCCCAGAGGAAGAGGACAAGGTGCCTCTCTGTCATTTCCTACCTTGCTTCCTTACAGCAAAGGGGGTTGTAACTATTTGTACTATAGTTGGGTCATATCTGGTCAAAATGAGAAAATCATATAAAGAAGTATATTTAGGCATCTGTTGTATTTCTTTATAACTACTTGCCATGGACCTTAGAAAGCCAGTGCAAGATTCCAGGGGAGCTTTATTCCTTCCTGCAGAGAATATTTTTGTAAATATCTAGGGCACACTTGGGGCTAGCACTAAACGGCTGACTTCAGCAAATCCTTAACTTGGCCAGCCACATTCTTCTAATCCACAATATGTGCTGATTTACAGGAGTAATATTGAAATATGTTAGTATGGTCTAGTTCTTTGAACATCTCAGAGTTTGAAGCAATCATGATTATATTATTATTATTATTACCCCCACCTTATCTCCCCAAAGGGGACTCAAGGTAGCTTAGCATAAAAGTATTAGTATACAATTTGAAATATACAAATATTCAAACATTAAAACAGAATTAAACACAAAAACACTAAAATATTCACAGTTAATTGTGAATGATTGACCCTCGGTGTTCTGTCTTTGTTAATGGTAAAGAGATGCTGCAAGGCATTTCTCAGATATTCTTACAACAAACAACTTTTCCCTTGATGGCTAAAAAAAAAATCATTTTACTCACTTTTAAAATTACAGAATGGCTCCCTTATCCACAGATTTTATATTCAGTTTCACTTACCCACACTTCCAAGAATATTTCCCTTGCCCCTGGAAGTGTTTGTGGGCTTCTCTAGGTAAGCCAGTGCAATCATTTGATATGCTTTGGCCAAGTATAGTAAAATGTAAGGTATACTACTATCCAAGGTTTTAGAACCCATTGGAGGTCTTGGAACATATGCCTTGCAGATTCAGGGGTTGTATTATGTTTGACAGTACACCCTATTCTCTGCCTGCTTGGCTCAGGAGCCATCAAAATAATCTGATCATAATTAGTTTGAATAAATTAGAATGGATCTTCCCAGATTTTGAAAAAGTTAGCATTTTTGTGTTATAACTCCCAAAATCCCTCAACTAGAATGAGTATTGCTGGCAGAAGATTATGGCAGTTATAGTCCAAAAAGAATTTTTTCAAGCTCCCTTCTTATATATATATGGCACTCCTGATACATATCAAGTGATAGGTGAAGAAGGTGATCTCAGAATAATGAATATCCTACCATAATTGATTGAATCTTGGAAAAAATTTGACTTAGTCGCTAGATAGAACTGAAAGCATAATGTTAGGCAGAATCATGAATGCCATTCACACATCCTTACAATTTCAAGCACATAGGGAGAATGCAATTTATTTTCTATGAATCACCTGGCGCTGTGGCCATTCTGTTTTGGCACAGTATCAGAGGAGTGGCCATCCTACCTGGGTGCTTGACTAGGAAAATTAATTAGAACAAGCACTGTGAATCCAATGGATATGGCCCTTAAGTGGAAGTATAAATATTGATTGAAAACATGAGAAGGATTGAATGGGCTGTGGATTATACATACCATACTTTCTATTTTATGTTGGAAACAGACCACTTTTCTATGCCTACTAGAATAACAGTCCACTTAGGAACCATGCACAGCTGAACACTTTGCTCTAGGGTGTTTATTGGGCTGGCATAAACAAGGGAGGGGTCCTAATAATAAATGCAGTTGAATGGAAGCACCTGTTCCCAATGGACAGAAGTGGGATGTCCTTCCCCGAACTCATTAACCACAAGACAGTGTAATAAAACAGGCTTTCTTGTGTCCATTGGTACTTTCAACATGGCTATCTTGGTGCTCTTTGGAAGCAAGGCAAACATTTGCTTTCCACTTTGGCTGAAAAGAGGCTTCCTTTTATTGCAGGCAGTTTGGGATCTTAAGCACTGAAATCCCAGAATAAAAACAAGAAGATACTTTCACAATATTTATGTGGACAGAAGAATGAAAAGATGTTTCTTCCTGCATTTTGATAATACATTAGAACTGGATTATTTAAATCTTCATCTTCCAGTAAAGTGCATTTGGTAGATTGTTTAGACAGGACCTGAAAAGTTGATGTCATACTCAGAGCCTGGAAAAAAAATTTTTTTTAATTATTTAGCAATGCAGATCCAACCATAGATCCATCCCATAGACACACCTATGTTTATATTGGGGATGGGGTAGAGATTGCATCCTAGAAATGAAAAAAATACCTAGTTGAACTTCAAGGAGCTATTTAACATCTACCCCAAAAGTGTGGTATTTCCTGTATTTTGTGACTAAACACACAACACCCCCTGGTACAAAAGAAAATGGAGCTGTTTCTTTATTGAGAAACTGTGACCATCATAATCCAACTGAAGTCAGGATTTTGATAAATGTAGTGAGCCAACTGGAGTTAATCAGGATTTTGCTACAAGTAGCAATGTGCAGAGTTTTATGTAAAACATTTGTAAGTAGATTAACACAGTAAGGCATCTGCATATATTAATCCTTTATAAGCCACTTATACAATATTGGCTTCTTGATTTTTTTTAAAAATGCACTGTGACATTCTTTACAGCTGAATGTCCTATTCTTCTCTTGCATTCTGAATTTCTGGTTCCCGTGTAAATTCAATATTGCCATCATTCATCATTGATCTGGCAGGAAAAATAAAACATTCTATTCAAGATTTATGTTTTAGTTCTAAACTAACAGTAGCTCAAAGTCACCAAAGATAAAAGCAGGTATGTGCTTAAAGACTGGGGCTGGCCTCATATATGGCCAATCCCTTCAGCCTCCTGGTCTGCAAGGTTTGAAAAAATGTTTAGAACTATAACTCTCAGAATGCCCAGCTGACTTGGAATTGTACTTCAAAAAGTAACTTTTCTAAGCTCTGCCTTCTCCTCGTTCTTCTCCTTGCCATTCCTTGTTGTTGAATGTATTCTCTAAGACAGGGCTTCTTAATTTTTTTTTACTCTTGTGACTCCATTTTGTCAGAGAAAGTTTTGCATGACCTCAGATATGTTAAAATAATCTTTATTAAATTTTCATACAAAGTAAAAAAAGACATGAGAGGTCAGGTGAGAGGGGGTAGGGAAGAGGGGGTGGGGGGGATAGGGGAGGGGTTAAAAAGCTTGGAAAAGAATAGAAAGCAAAGTGGTTTCTGAGTATTTACAACGGATGGTGTAATTATCACTACTGTGTACCGGGTGAAGAAACAAGGAATTTGGAAGGAATTGTGGGGTAGGACGTGGGGGACAGGGAGTATGTGTGTTCTGTTCTGTCTTTGACTTCCCGGTATCTTTGGGAGGTTCTTCCTATTCCTTCGATCTCTCCCTCTTCTTACTTTCCCTCTTCGTCTCTTTACAGCTCTCCCCTTATTTGTCCTTTCTTTCTCTTTCATATAAGTATTTCCATGTTTTTTCCTTCTATTAGGTAAGTTGTTACATCTTTCCAATCTGTTTCAGCTGTTGGAGTGCCCCTTCTTTTAGAGAGTATGTATGTTAATTTATCCATATTTCTTATATCTAGGATTTTCGTTAGCCATTCCTCTTCTTCTGGAGGGTCTTTTCCTTTCCAATGTCTTGCATAGACTATTCTGGCAGCAGTCAACAATAGAAATAATATTTTATCTTTATTTTTTTCCAGTTTTATATTATGTATTCCTAATAGGAAAATTTCTGGTTTCCACGGTATATTGGTCTTCAGTATTTTTTGTAATGTTTTTTGTATTTTTCTCCAATAGTTTATTGCTTTTGGGCAGGTCCACCATAGGTGGTAATATGTCCCTTCCTGTTTTCCGCATTTCCAACATTTGGTGTTCGTATTTTTATTGATTTTTCCTAATCTATGGGGCGTTATATACCACCTGTGGGCAACCTTCAACCAATTTTCTTTAAGTTCCATCGCCTTTGAATATTTTAACTTCTTATTCCAGACTTCTTCCCATTCTTCTTTTTTAATCTCTCTTCCTATGTTGTCCCTCCACTTCTTCATATAGGATTTTTCCTTTCCTGCGTTTCCTTCTTCTTCTAGCAGTTTTTTGTATATTTTGGAAATTAATTTGTTTTCTGATTGCATTATTTTGTCCCAGAAACAGGGACCTTCTTCGAATCCTTTTTCTTTATCTCTCTTGAAATGTTGTTTAATTTGTTCGTATTGGTACCATGAGATTTTACTATTTATGTTTTTTAGTTCTTGTTGGGTTTTGATCTTGAATTCTCCTCTTTCTTTTCTTATTATGTCCTTGTAGTTAGGCCAATCGTTCCATCCTAAAATTCTACTTTGTGAGGCTTCAAGTGGCGACAGCCATAATGGAGTTTTTTTGTAAAATTTATCTTTATATCTATTCCATACCTTGATTAAAGATGAACGTACAAAATGGTTGCCGAATTGTTTTTCTTTACTAGCTTTGTCATATCCTAAATAGGCGTGCCAACCTGATCTCAGTCCTTCCCCTTCTATGTTTAGGATCTTCTCTTTCTTAAGTTTTGCCCAATCTCTTATCCAGATAAGAGCGCACGCATCGTGATACAGTTTGATATTCGGGATAGCTAATCCACCTTTGTTTTTACCCTCTGTCATGTTTTTATAATTTATTCTTGGTGTTTTCTTCTGCCAAATAAATCTCATTATATCTTTTTTCCAATTGTTAATTATTTTTTGGTATCTAATTATTGGCAAATTTTGAAATAAAAACACTAATTTTGGCAGAATTGACATTTTCACTGCCGCTACTCTTCCTAGTAAGGATAATTTCATATTTCCCCAATTTTCCAGATCTTTTTTATTTTTTTCCATTTTTCTATGTAGTTATTTTCCAATAATTGTAGATTCTTAGCCGTGAGAATTATTCCTAAATATTTTATTTTTTGTGTAATTTGGATATTCCAATCTTTCCCAATTTTTTCCTGTTCTTTCTTTGTAATGTTTTTTGTTATTGCTTTGGTCTTTTCTAAATTGATCTTAAATCCTGAGACTTCGCCGTAATCTTTTATTGTCTTTAGCCATTTTTCTAGATTATTTTTTGGATCTTCTATTATTCCAATGATGTCGTCCGCGAACGCTCTTATCTTATAGTCCTGTCCTTGAATTCGTACTCCTTTAATTTCTTTATCATCTCTAATTCTATCCAATAAAATTTCTAACGTCAGGATGAAAATCAGCGGGGATATTGGGCAGCCTTGCCTTGTTCCTTTTTGGATGTGTATTGTCTCTGTTTGTTGACCGTTTATTATAAGTTTCGCTTCCTGATTGTTGTATATTGCTTCAATTATATTACCGAAATAGTGACCCATATCCATCTCTTTTATTACAATTTTGATAAAATCCCAATTTACATTGTCGAAGGCTTTTTCAGCGTCTAGTGCTAAGAACATTACTTTCTTTTGAATGTTGTTTCCGTAATGGTCTATGAGGTTTATAATTGTTCTAACATTGTCAGCTTGTGATCTTTTAGGTAAAAAGCCTGCTTGTTCTTCTTTAATTCTTTCACTCAATATTTTTTTAATCTTTCTGCAATAATATTTCCAAATAATTTGTAATCTAGGTTTAGTAATGAAATGGGTCGGTAATTCTTTACGTCTTCTGGGGTTGTATTTTCTTTATGTATTAAGGTTATCAGGGCTTGTCTCCATGTTTGGGGCATTTCTTTCTTGTCTCTAATTTCATTCATTACTCTCTTGAGCAGGGGGGTCAGTTCATCTTGAAATGTTTTATAATATATGGCCGTTAGCCCATCCGGGCCCGGGGCTTTATCTTTTTTCAGTTCATTTATTGCCTTTTTAATTTCTTTTTTGGATATTTCGCTATTCAGCGTTTCTCTTTGTTTTTCTGTTATGTGGGGTATGGTTTTTTCCCCTAAGTATTTGTAGATTGCATTTTTATCTATTTTTTCTTCTTTATACAGTTTTGACCTCAGATATATATAGATATACAAACCAAGTAATTACTTATAATAAATCATACAGAAATGTATTTTAAACAGTTCTTTGGTATACATAAAATTTTATCATTTATTAAAGACTAGTTTTGGTACCCAGCATTGCCCAGGTTAGTTATTTTGTAATGGCATTTGTTAATAAATGTCATTATTAGTTTTACTATGGGAGGAATGGTTCTATCACCTTATTAAACACAAAGCAGCACTTTCTCTGTCCCTCAGGTAGTGATCATACTCAAGTGCTACAGGTCTGCATGGCAACTCTGTACTAGCCTGTTGGGGTTACAGCAGGGTCTTTCCTCTAATTTCTAAGTTGTTGATAGTGTTGCTCAGTTGTATCACCTGCTCACAGTAATTGTACTGTGTTTCATTTGGAGTGACTTGTCCCATACATACTAATGTGATGGAAGTACTTGTTTATTTTATATAAATAATTAAATATTGGCTGAATACTTGATATTGCAGAATGTAGAGCAACATTTTTCATGCCATGCTGACATGTTTAGTTTGCAGGCCTAATTTGGGGGACCACAAGGGGTGCTGTGGGGGTCCATACCTCCAACTTTAAAGGTCCCAGGTTGTAGAGTAAGAACCCCCGGTGGCGCAGTGGGTTAAACCCCTGTGCCGGCAGGACTGAAGACTGACAGGTCGCAGTTCAAATCCGGGGAGAGGCGGATGAGCTCCCTCTATCAGCTCCAGCTCCTCATGCGGGGACATGAGAGAAGCCTCCCACAAGGATGATAAAAACATCAAATTATCCGGGCGTCCCCTGGGCAACATCCTTGCAGATGGCCAATTCTCTCATACCAGAAGAGACTTGCAGTTTCTCAAGTTGCTCCTGACACAATTAAAGAAAAAAGGTTGTAGAGTGGGCCATGGGTGGGAAATGGGTCTATACCCGCTCTCTTATTTCCATCAAGGCCTCATAAAATCATACAATCACAAAGTTGGAAGATATCTCCAGGGCCATCCAGTCCAATTTTTGCCATACAGGAACACTCAGTCAAAACCTTCCCAACAGAATGCCATTTGGCTTCTGAATCATGGGATTCTAGAGTATGAAAAGATTCCAAGGGCTATCCAATTCAACCCAATTTCTATCTATGTCCAACCCCATATCTATCTAATAGTGTTTTATCTCTTGTTTTAATCATGTTGTATCCAGCCTCAAGCCACAGGGAGAGGCAGGTAATAAATTCATTATTATTGTAATCATCATCATGCAGTCAAATCCATACCCCCCCCCCCCTCCGACAGATGACTATCCTCTGAGGAACTGCTCCTACCATCAGGGAGCTCTTCCTAGTGTGTAGATGGAATCTGTGTTCCTGCATTGCTGCATGTCCTAGTCTCCAGAGCAGCAGAAAGCAAACTGGCTACATCTCCAATACAATCTCCTTTCAGATATTTAAATATGACTATCATGTTCCCTTTCAGCCTTCTTTTCTCCAAGCTAAACATACACATAATAAGCACACACTATTCATCACTTACAAACGGAATGAATAGGTGAATATGGTTCCAAACAAAAAGAACGTTCAAGAAACAGATTCTGTCTGTTAAATATACAAGGCATACATGAGGTTTGTGCCAGGCCTTACACTCATTGCTTCCCACCCAAAACAACTTTCTGGAAATGAAGAGAATTTCTGCAGCTGATGTGACCCAAATCGGTCTTACGACTGACCAGGAGTACCTCTGTCTTGTCTGGATTTAGTTTCAATCTGTTGTCCCTCATCCAGTCCGAGACAGCGGCCAAGCACCGGTTCATGACCTGAACAGCCTCCTTAGTGGTAGGTGGAAAAGAGTGATAGAGTTGGACATCATCTGCGTACAGATGACCGCACCCCAAAACTCCGGATGATCTCTCCCAGCGGCTTCATGTAAATGTTAAACAACATAGGGGACAGTATTGAGCCCTGCGGGACTCCACAGTTCAATGGCCGAGGAGTCGAGCAGGAGTCCCCTAGTGACACCTTCTGGGAGCGACCCTCGAGAAAGGACCGGAGCCACTGCAAGGCAGTACTCCCGAGACCCATTCCCGTGAGGCGTCCCAGAAGGATACCGTGGTCGACGGTATCGAAGGCCGAAGAGAGGTCCAGTAGAACCAACAGGGACACACTTCCCCTGTCCAGTTCCCGGTGCAGATCATCAACTAAGGCGACCAAGGCTGTCTCAGTACCATGTCCCGGCCTAAAGCCTGACTGTGCCGGATCTAGATAGTCCGTGTCCACCAGGAATTCCCGGAGTTGCGAGGCCACCACACATTCCAAGACTTTGCCCAAGTAGGGGAGATTGGAAACTGGACGAAAGTTGACGAATTGAGTGGGGTCAAGTGATGGTTTTTTCAACAGCGGTTTAATTACAGCTTGTTTTAGGCTGGCTGGAATCTTACCTTCCCGAAGGGAGGCATTAACCACCACCTTTACCCACTCTGCCAAACCCCCTCTGGCTTCTTTTACCAGCCAGGAAGGGCAGGGGTCTAGGATGCATGTGGTAGGTCTCGCCTCTCCCAGAACCCTGATGACCTCATTGAGTTGAACAGATTGAAACGAATCCAACAAAACTGGACAAGCAGATGCTTGAGTTACATCCTCAGAGACCGCAATTAATGTGGTGTCAAAGCCCACGCGGATCAAAGCGACTTTGTCCGCAAAGTACTGAGCAAATGCTTCACAGCGCGCTGCCGAGTCGTCAGGGGACCCACTCGAGGTGGGATTCAACAACCCTCTGACTACTCGAAACAGTTCTGCCGGACGGTTCCTTGCGGACGCAATATTGGCCGAATAGAAAGCATTTTGCGCGGCCTCTATTGCCGCTCCATACGCCCTTAGATAAAGGCGTAGACGTGTTCGGTTTGGCTCGCTGGGCTCTTTCCTCCACACGCTCTCTAGCCATCTCTTTGTTTGCTTTAGCTCCACCAGCTCCTCGTTGAACCAAGGGGCAGGTTTCGCTCGGCGACTTAAGAGAGGGCGCTCTGGAGCGATCATGTCTATTGCCCTAGTCAGCTCCCTATTCCAGTGAGCGACCAGGGCATCGACAGAATCACCATCCAAGGCAGCGGAAACATCCCCAAGAGCCATCAGGAATCCTTCTGGATCCATAAGCCTCCTGGGGTGGACCATCTTAATGGGTCCACCACCCCTGCGGAGGTTAGATGTTGCAACGAGTCTAAACCTGATCAGATGGTGGTCGGTCCATGGCAAAGGAGAGATTGACAACTCCTCCACACCGCCACCTTCTTCCCAGCCCTGACAGAAGACCAGGTCAAGTGTGTGTCCAGCACAGTGGGTAGGGCCAGATACTAGTTGGGACAGCCCCATAGTTGCCATGGTGGCCATGAAGTCCTGAGCCGCTCCTGAAAGAGTGGACTCCGCATGTACATTGAAGTCCCCCAGCACAACAAGCCACTGGGACTCCAATGCCAGGCCTGAGACTAACTCTGCAAGCTCAGGTAGGGCTGTTGAGGTGCCCTCTGCCCTATGGCCCTCTGCCTCTCTCCATGCCCATCCCTCCATGAAATAGCCAATAGTCCCGATCATATTACACAGTTCTCTTGTAAGAGCAATGTATGAACAAGGGATTTTTGCCAGGTTCTTTGAGCTTCCTGATTTCTGCAATGCTAAAGCCCTTTGCAGTGGGCATGCTTTATCTTATCATGAGCGCATTTTAATCTCCAGCCTGAACAGAAGCTGGCTAATCATGGTGTGTAAAAATGACATCATAAACCATCTGCCATATAATTATATGACTCTTGAAATATTCTCAAACCAAAATAGCACAGGTCAGTTTACTTCCACAAACTCTTCCTGAATTACACTTGGCAATGCTACTGGTTTCATCTAAAGTAATGTTGCAGATATGAGTTCTTAGGGAAGTTGTCCTGCAAGCATCAAATGGCTCACTCCAGGCTTTCAGTAACTGGCACATTTCTTCTTCTAGATTAAAACTATCAGCTTATTTCACTATGCACAAAATATAGATATACGGTAGACTTGGTTTACAGGAACTCAAACAATCAGAACTCTCAGTCAACTGGCAAAATAATCAAAGAAATAATACTTTAAATGCTTTAAATAAAAGTCAAAAAATAAAATCAATGTTGGTGGAAAATTAAGTTTAAACTTGATGCAGTGTGCCATGAGTAAACCCACACTTCACATATCATGTGCAGTGGTTCCTATCCTTCATTCCCTTAGGCATTTTGGACATCAACTCCTAGAAGTCCTAGCCAGCTTGACGATTAGACAGAAATTCTGGGAATCCCAATGATCAGTAGGACTGTGCTGTCGCACGCTGGGCCTGTGCATAAGACTGTAGACAGGACATAAATTTTGTGTGTCCAACGGGACGCTGGGGCTGCCTCAGATTAAAGGCCTTTGGATTTCCTTAAAACACAGTCTCTAGAATACTTAAAGGTTCAACAAAGTTCTTTATTAATGAACACAAACAGGTACTTTAAGGCTTTCTTAACAGTCTATTGGCTCTTTCAATCTTGTCCACAGGGAACAGGCACTATCTTCTTAACTGTAACTAATGGGGAAATCCTTAACTTCTAATCTGGGCAGTCTGTCTTTGCCTCTGTTGGTGTGGAGCCCCACACCCGGTACCAACTGCTTTTGGCTTCCGCGAGAGACCCTTACCAAGCAGAGCTTTGTAGACTTCCAGGGGGAAAGAACTCAGGTTTCCGTGATGGCTGAATGAAGTCCTTTAGCAAAGGAGCTGTAAGGCTGTACAACCCCGGTCAGGCTGTATATCTCCCCGGCCAAGCCGTAGAAGACGAAGCTTTCTACAGGAGCTCTTTGTTTTATGTCCTGCGTGGAAAGCTTCTCTGTGTGGACTGACCCAAAAAGGCTCCTATTCCCTCCAAAAACCCAAAAAGGGGACAGGACCAGGGATCCTAACTATAATTGACAGGTGGCTTGCCCTACGATTGCAGCCAAAAGAAGCCACCTGTCTGCAGAGTCCCTGAAACTTGGGACTATAACAAACATTAAATGCAAAGCAAACAAAATTGGAGCTCCTGGTGCAGTTGTACCTGCACAAGGACCAAAGATCGAGATACAACTCTTTAGAGTGACGCTTGCGGGCAATTCTAAGTTTCTTGCCAAGCCACAAATCCCAGGAACCTGCAGAATGGGCAGTTAAAGTAGGATCAAACCATTAATAGCATAATATCAATGACACCTATGAAACTCATTTGAATTTATTAACATAACTTTTAGCTTTAGCTCCAAGATGGTGGAGAATCTATGTTTCTTCTGGATTCTCCTAAAAACCCAAATAGTAATTAGTAACAAACTTTTTTAAAATATAGGATTTCCAACTTTTTGACGCCCTCCAACACACAGTAATGAACCAATGATTACATTTCTCTTTGCATAATCAAATCTGTTATTTGCTCATTTCTGCTATTTAGAGGCAAGCTGCTCTGTCTCTCCAGATCAAGGATAAAGAATTCTGCAGCCTCCCAGGTGTTGCTAAACTGCACCTCCCTTGTACCTGTTGAACTGCTGACCTGGAGGTCGGTGGTTTGAATCCATGAGACGGAGTGAGCTTCTGTCTGTCAGCTCCAGCTTCCCATGTGAGGACATGAGAGAAGCCTCCCACAGGATGGTAAAACATCTGAGCATCCCCTGGACAATGTCGCACACCATAAGTGACTTGCAGTTTCTCAAGTCGCTCCTTACACACACACACACACACACACACACACACACACAAACCTCCCTTTCTCATTATTGTTGGAAAAGGCTGCTAGAACTTGCAATGCAACAAGAACTGAAAGGCCTCATAACTTTCATCCCTGTTCTATATGTCCCATCAAACCTAGACAACATAGCCAATTGTGACAAATTATAGGAGTTAGGCCAGATTTTTCTGGATGGCTACAGCTGTGCAAAAGACTATGTGGTGTAGTGGTTTTATCATTGCACTATGTCTCTGGAGGACAGGGTATGAATCCCTGCTTGGCCACTGAAGCCCACTGGTTATTTTTAAAAATGAAATTTACCATATTTCAAACAGGTAACATAACAGCAAAGTGAATGTAGCATATTTTCCTAATGGTTAAACCAAATCATTTTTTTAGTCTGCAACCCTCTCTTCTAGTAAAAACTGAATTTATATTCCTGTGGCTGTCACCCTATATACCAATCTCCCCATGCCTGGACACGATCACGGATCATCTGAGTTATGATCCAAATTGTCTGGATGGGACCAATTTCAAGTAGTTGATATCAAATTTTAGAAACCTGTTGAAAAGGTATCCATTTTTCTAAACTTTCCTTAAATTGTCCAATCGATAATCCGTTTTCATGGACAAAGTAAATGCGTTTTATGTCTGTTGTTGTATTTTGCAATACTTCGGAATCTCCAAATATAAGTAATATATAAATATGTGTAAATAATTAATGCTTATCTAGTATTAAGTCTCATTGAGTGTAATTGGGCTTAATTCTGTGTAGACATGCATAGGGTTGAAATCTCAGTTTGGCCATGGAAACCTACTGGGTGACCCTGGGCAAGTTACATACATTCAGCTCCAGAAATCCCTACGATATGTTCACCTAGAATTGCCATAAGTTAGAACACAGCCTTGCTTAGAACTAGTCTTAGAACTTAGAAATTAGTGAAGTTAGTCATACTTATTGACCTCATTATATTACAAATCAAACTCCCAGCTCCAAGTTGGGGTTCATTGGGCTCATGGCAATAAATAAACTTTTACTGTTTTCCACCCAAGAGCAAGCAATTTGCTACTATTAATTACCTGGAATTAAAACTTCTATTATGAGGGTGTTATCACAATAGCAGATAAAACCATTATATTTTACATCTATGTGGGGTACACTTGGGCGTAGCTCAGGATATTGCTGCTTCCCTTTTCCCAGCCTTGAAGCATTCCTACAATCACTTGTCACCAGAGCAATAACTAATTATGTCTGTGTGCAATACAAAGCTTAAACATGACCCTTCATTGTTTTGTTTTTCATCTGGTGAAGTCAGGAGAGCAAGGTATTTTGGCAGGAGTTATCCAGCCCAACCATTTTCTAGCTGGGAGTGGGATCCTGAGAAAGAGGACTAAATGTTTTTTTGTTGTTGTTGTTGTTTTGTCTTTGGATTCTTCCAAATGGGGCACATATTTCAGGAAGTATTTGCTGTATTTCACAGGAAAAGAGAGCCAGTTAGAACATTAGGCAGAACGAAGTGGGCATATCTGGTGCCCAGCATAGAAAAATGGAGACTGAAGAATGGTGCTTTTCACTGGAGAGCTGTTCATGCTAGCTTTCTCTGGGTATATGTGTGAGTTTGTGTTTGCAAGTCACCTTCAAGGTATGACAACCCAAACAACTTTTTAAAGGCAATTTGCAGTTAGCTTTCTCAGAAATATAACCCATAGCATCTGGTATTCTTTAGTGAATCCAAAGCCTGACGTTACTTAGTTTCCAAGATCAGATAGTATCTGCTACCTTCAGGGTATACACCTGACAGAATTCCCTCTTCTACACACTCAGAGATGCCTTGCCTACTTTTGTATGAAGTAAATTTAGTGAACATTAAATATCCCAGATTTATTGGACTCTATTTCCTATCTGCCCCAGGCAGACTGGTCAGTTGTGAAAGATAATGGATGCTGTAGTTCAACATCTGGCAGATCACAGAATCATAGAGTTGGAAAAGGACCATCCAGTCCAAACCTCTGCCATGCAGGAAAAGCACAAACACCATTCAGTCTCTGATTAAAAACCTCCAGAGAAGGAGATCCCACCACACTCTGAGACAGCGTATTCCACTGTCAAATAGCTCTTAGAATCAGGAAGTGCTTCCTAATGTTTAGGTGGAATATTTTTTTCTGTATTTTTAATTCATTGCTCCACATCCTAGTCTCCAGAGCAGCAGAAAAGAAGCTTGCCCTCTCCTCAATGTGACATTTTTTTCAAATATTTAAACATGGCTATCATTTTCCCTCTCAGACTTCTTTTCTCCAAGATAAACATGCCCAGCTCCCTAAGCCATTCCTAACAGGGCTTGGTTTCCAGACCTTTGAATACTTTGATCGCCCTTCTCTGGACAATTTCCAGCTTGTCAATATCATTTCTGAACACCCTTCAGCAATGCCCTAGTGCCATATGGTTGGCCCTTTGCCCCCCAAAACAAAGATTTGCTCTTAGGGGCATCGTAAACATCTGCTTGTGGGGAGAGGGGATAAATCCTGGCTCAGGGTTAAGTTTTAAACCATTCCCATCCAAGTGAAATGGTCTTAAACGTGACTGGAGCTGTGTGCAGTTATTTGTGCATAAAGAACAAATGTGAAATTACATGCTATATATTTGATATATTGTACAAGTCTTAAGTATTTAACACAAAACTCAAGATGTTAAATCTTGGAGTTCTAGTAGATGATAAATTTGATCTCACAAGCCTGAAGTTTGCCCACCTACTGAATTTGGTGATGTTTGTTTCTGTGTAAACATACGCAGGATTGTATTGTTGAAGGCTTTCATGGCCAGAATCACTGGGTTGTTGTGAGTTTTTCGGGCTGTATGGCCATGTCTCTCCTGACCTTTCGCCTGCATCTATGGCAGGCATCCTCAGAGGTTGTGAGGTCTATTGGAAGCTAGGAAAATAGGGTTTATATATCTGTGGAATGTCCAGAGTAGGCGAAAGAACTCGTCTGTTGGAGGTAGGTGTGAATGTTTCAATTGGCCACCTTGATTAGCATTTAATGGCTTAGCAGTTTTCAAGGTGTGGCTTCTTACTGCCTGGGGGGGGGGGGAATCCTTTGTTGAGAGGTGATTAGTTGTCAATGATTGTTTCTTATCTGGTGTCCCCCTGTTCTTGAATTTTGTGCCTTATTAACTGTCCTGATTTTAGAGTTTTTTAGATTTTGTTCATTTTCATGGTTTCCTCCTTTCTGTTGAAATTGTCCACATGCTTGTGGATTTCAATGGCTTCTCTGTGTAGTCTGACATGGTGGTTGTTAGAGTGGTCCAGCATTTCTGTTTTTTCAGATAATATGCCGTGTCCAGGTTGGTTCATCAGGTGCTCTGCTATGACTGACTTCTCTGTTTGAAGTAGTCTACAGTGCCTTTCATGTTCCACCTACCTCCAACAGACAAGAGTTCTTTCTCCCATCCTGGACATCCCACAGAGATATATATCCCATTGCCCTAGTTTCCAACAGACTTCACAACCTCTGAGGGTGCCTGCCATAGATGCAGGTGAAACATCAGGAGAGAATGCTTCTGGAACATTGCCATACGGCCCGAAAAATTTACAACAACCTATAAGCAGCATCAGATGAGAGCTTTCATGGTGCCATATTCTGTTATTGTTCTGATGTATTTAAACACCTTTTCTTCACATCTCTCAGTATTATCAATTAAATTGCAGAGGAGCTGGGCTCTTGAAAGGAGTTCTATTTGGTATATTTTATAATGTAGGACTTTTAAATCCCATCCATCTTCTTGTAGTTTGTCCTTCTTTTGAAAAACAAACAGTTTAAATGAAACTTATATCAGGAAAAATAAACTATAAAGTCATGGTGTCAAATACAATAGTAATGGGACAATAGATGAGCCTCCCTAAAGGTAGTATATCATCCAAAGTGGTAACCCTGAGAGATTTGCTAGATAAACCACCCAACCTGCTTTTAAAGCCCAGCATTTGCTCAATTCAGGAAACTCTTCTTCAGGAATACACCTGTACTGGTGAAAAAGATATACCAGTAAGACACAACAATGCCAACAACCACCATCTGGGTAAGACTGTGATATAAGAGCATTAAGCTTGGTAGGGTCTCATGTAGCCACGTAACTCCCTGCAAGCTTCCTGCTTCTGTGGCCTCTGCAGTTTCATATATCAAGCTGTGCTTTTAACATCAAGAGATACTGATTATTAATGACTCTTACATGCAAACAATTGGGCAACTATATTCTCTTATCTCTCAGAAAATAATTAATCAGACTTCTACTGACTAAACTGAACAGGTATGATTTCTGTGAATGTGTTCCATTTGGACACTGTGATAAGTTCCTCTTAATAATGATACTTAATGAAGAAAAATTACTGACACTTTTTGAGCTCCTGATATGGACTATTTAGTGTAGCAAAATTATTTTCCCACGGCTGGACAACAAATTCCTGGGAACATGTCAAAGATGACCACTTCCTTCTTCATCCTCTGTTCCTTCTTTGCAGCCTACCTAATGCCATAGTTATGACCCTGCTGCCTCCTTTGTTCCTTGCCTTTTCTTTTGCCTTCAAAATAGCCAAGTACTAGAACAGTTATCATCAGGTTCCCCCCAAAATACACTTCCTCTCCAGCCTGTACTATCTGGATTTTCAGTTAACTGAATATTGAAATGGTAAATTTAGGAACTTCTAAAGCTATACCCAAAGGCAGTGTTTCTCAGCCTTCCTAATGCCATGACCCCTTAATACAGTTCCTCATGTTGTGGTGACCCCCAACCATAAAATTATTTTTGTTGCTATTTCATAACTGTAATTTTGCTATTGTTATGAATCGCTATGTAAATATCTGATTTGCAGGATGTATTTTCATTCACTTGACTAAATTTGGCACAAATATCCAATAGGACCAAATCTGAATACTGATGGGGTTGGGGTGGGAGTGATTTTGTCATGTGAGAGTTGTAGTTGCTGGGATTTATAGTTCACCTATAATCAAAAAGCATCCTGAACACCACCGATAGAATTGGGCCAAACTTCCCACACAGAACTCCCATGATCAACAGAAAATCCTATTTTTGATGGTCTTTGGCAACTCCTCTGACATCCCATCACGACCACCCCCCCCCCCCAGGGGTCCTGACCCTCAGGTTGAGAAACACTGCCCTAAGGACACTCCAAAAGGCAGGGTGCTGTGCTGACCCCTATCAACAAAGCAGTCTCGCAGTTTTCATTCCCACCAGGAAGATGTATTTTATAAAACAAATGGGTCTTCAATTAGGAATTGTTTGTTCAAGACTGAATACCGCAATATGGATACCTCAAAATAATATTTCATATTTTGTTGCTAAGAAAATCTGATTCTTCTCCAGCTTCTCTGACAGTTGAACAGGAAGTTTAAGGCAAATAATGGCAGCATCTTTGCTCATTAAAAAAAACCACTGGTCCTACATACCTACTTGTGATCATTGGTTCTCCTGCATAACTGGTATTCCCTCACTATCTTCTGGGTGCATGGCCTAAATACATAAATGCCACCAAATTTTATTCATTTGTTGTCTAATGTTGTCAGATCTCCAGGGAAATAACTCCACCTATTTCCCCCCAGAAATTATACTTAAGCTCAAGAATGATATCACATTAAAAGTTCTGCTATAACACATTTCTTAAGTTCAATAGGTCATCACAGATATTGTAGTGAGGACAACACAAAGAAAAAGGATAACACAAAATTGTTGTTAACTGTTGTCCAGTTGATTTCAACTTATAGTGATGCTAAAAATGAGATACCTCCAAGTCATCAGTCCTGTTCAGGTCTTGCGTATTCAGGCCACTGCTTTCTTGAGTCCATCCATATGTAAGGTATAGTTTTTCCCTTGACATTAAGTCCAGTCATGTCCAACTCATGGTGATCATCTCCATTTCTAAGCCAAAGAGCCAACATTGTCCATAGACACCTTCAAGGTCATGTGGCTGGCATGAGTGCATGGAGTGCCATTACCTTACCAATCATTATTATCTTCTCTAGTGAAGCATGTCTCCATGATATAGCCGAAGTGCAACAGTCTCAGTTCAGTCATCCTGGCTTCTAGAGAAAGCTCAGGTTTTATTTGTTCTAAGACTCAATTTTCGGGGTTTTTTAGCAATCCATCTTATCCATAGAGAACTCTTTGCTTGTATGAGAAATGACATGTTTCTGATTTAGGGCTATTTGGAGATAAGATCTATCTCAAGTATGATCTGTTTACATCCTTATCTTTATAAAAATCAATTGAGTTTCTGAATGACCATAGGGAAACATCTGAAAAGTCCAGAAGCTCATTTACATCAAAACACAGTAGTATCTAGTGACTGAAATATGTGGTACATTGAGCCTTTGCAAGCTATTTGCATTGCTTGATTATGATGCAGAGAACATCTTTCCTTTGACACGTAAAGTGTAGTAGAATAAAAGGAAATGATCCAATCAAGGAAGCCACAGCCCTGAGTTTGTAAGACCTGAGGGGAGCAGTTTATGACCAGGGTTCTTGGAGGTTTCTCATTTATATGGTCACCTTAGGTTGAAGTGGAATTGATGACAAACAACAACAACAACAAATCATATCACTGAAAGATAGAGACTAATTTTATGTGTGTATGCCAGTACAGAAACAGATTACCTACAGCTCTTTTTCCTTGCTCATCTCAGAGAGTCCAGAATCAATTACTGCTTTTCAGAAGGTCTTCTCTTTGTTTTCTTTATACCTTTCTTATCTTATCCTTTTAAAAAAGAAATAAAAAAACTTTGACGTTAGAAAGGAAATGGTTCCCCTGAACATCCAATCTTCAAAGCCCAACCTTGTGGGAGTTCAAGAGCTGGAACAATGAGTCCCACTGTCCTTGCCTGAAGCAAAAAGGCCATCAAGAAGATACAAAGGCCGGAGACTGGTCCATCATGAAACTATAGAACAGATAAACAAAAGCAACTCCTCTACTTGCAACCCTCCCCCCAAAGTCCAAACATTGGAAGCAGAATAATAGTGGTGGATTTTGCTGGACATTGAATGTGATGTATTGTCTAGGAGTGACCACCTATGTCAAAGGGATCAAACAACCTGAATATAACAAGAGAGAATAAAGAGGGGAGCTGTAGACACAGAGTCATACACCAAAAAAAAGGAAGAGGAAAAAGGGGGTTACCCTTCTTCCAATGTCCTCTTATCTCCTTTTCCAATCTCCTAATATATTTGCCCACAATTGCTTCCACAGTAAGCCAATCAGACTTCAAGCTCAGCCCTCTGTTCCGTTGACTGAGGAGAGTTATAAATGACTCACTGGGCTCTTTGAGAACAGAGCTTCTCAGTTGCACCACCTTAGGAGCAGCTCTCCTGTCACTTCTCGCAGCTCACTCACCTGCCCGAATCAGTCCCTCTTTCCTCTCCTGGAGAGTGAAGGTAAGCCTTGCTCCCAACACAATTGCACTCTTTGTTCAGGGTGGGCATAGGGAGGGCTGGCGGTGAAGATTTGTACTCCTGGGCTCACAAAACTATTGGGTGTGAATTTCAATATTATGTGACTTGGGGGAGTGTGGGGGGGGGGGTCCTCTCTTTAAAATAATTTCCTCCCCTATTTGCAAAGCAAATTTACCAAGGAATTAGTCTGCAATGATTTATGAAGGAAAATATGGCAGCATTTAAACCTACAGTATTGCTATAGATATAATCAAAAGCCTTGCTTGTTGTCTTGAGTGATGACTACCTGTTAAATCACAGGGTCTTTTAAACTGGGACCTTATCCACAAGTCTGTCAAAATACAGGTTTTCTCAGAAGAGAAAAATGGTCATAATCACACAGAAGGAAAGAGCTTTCCTATAGCAGCAGAAGAAGCATTCTTTACCTGAGTGAGATGAGGATTTAAAATTAATATGACACTTTAAGGACATAGTTCTAGTGATTGTAGGCAAGCTGGCTTGCATCCCTTTTCAGCGTGATTTTGGGCAGGCAGTTAAATGAAAGTGTATCACTGTGTTCCTCATATCTAAAAAGCCAAATGATATGTAGTAGCCTGGAACTTTTTAGGCTCAAAGAAAATGAATTTGTCCAAAATGTTGCTATATGTATAGCAAGTGCATCCCCGAAAGTCTAGACAGATACCTGTTTTGATCCATCAGTAAAGATCCACGATCAGAGAAATAAATCTTTGCTTGTGGACCACCAACTTTCTACCTGCAAAAATGTTGGTGGAAATGTGGATGAGTGGCGACAGTTTTATGCAAGTGCCCTACGGTTCTCATAATCCCCAGCCACCAAGGTCAATATTTTCATGGTGCTATTTTCACCAGAGGGTGGGAAGCAATGTCTTTTATAAGAACAAGTACCACAACTTTTCCTGCTGCTTTTGAACACCTCTAGATTGGAGATGCTGTGTTTTATGTCTTGTCCTAATTTCCTGTTTGTTTTTCAAAGCCTCCTTATAAGTTCTAGCAAGAATTAATTTACCAGAGGTATGTGTACTGGGTGCCATGTCACATTTGTGTACTGTCTCAGGAGAAAAAATTTGCATTTATTTTTGGTAGCTGCATGCCCATTCCTAAGGAATGGGTAAAAGCAATTTCCTGCTATGTAAAGTAAAGGTTTCCCCTTGACATTAAGTCTAGTCATGTCCAATTTGGGGGGGGGGGGTGCTCATCGCCATTTTTAAGCTGAAGAGCCGGCATTGTCTGTAGACACCTCCAAGGTCATGTGGCCAGCATGACTGCATGGAGAGCCATTACCTTCCTGTTGGAGTGGTACCTATTGATCTTTTCACATTTGCATGTTTTCAAACTGCTAAGTTGGTAGAAGCTGGGCCTAACAGTGGGAGCTCATCCCGCTCTCCGGATTGGAACCACCAACCTTTTGGTCAGCAAGTTTAACCTGCTGCACCCCTAGGGACTCCCTTCCTACTATATATAGGGGGCTAATTGCTACTTCTCTGTAATTGTGGGTGCAAACTGACACTCTTCTGGGTTCAACAACAATCAAGAACTACTCTAAGCATTGAAAGTGGTAAAAGTGGAATTACCAGGGATTGTTCCCCCCTCTTATTTTTCCTGGGTTTTATCTGAAAAAAGGAGAAATATATTTTACCCTTTTTAGGATTACTGCTCCTATTATGCCAGTCTTGTATTTCCTTCAACCTCGAAAAAAGGATTTTTCCCTCAAGAGAAGTACAACGGTTTCACACTGTCTCTTTTGAACATGCAAAACAACCCTGGGACTAAACAACATGTAGTAGCCAAGACGTGTGAATGGATCTGTGGCTCTAGAAACCTTTTGCAAAATAACCCATATAAAACAAATGACTATATAGTGTTGAGAGTAGTGGTTTAACTGTTACCTCAGGACCATTTTCCAGTAAAAATTCCCCCAATTACGTATTTGCATTTATATCTGTGACACGAGAGTGTAATATTTGTACAAGCTGTGAATGTAAGCAATACGTACTATCTGATTAACATATTTGTTTTAAAGTGATGTATGAATTGAACTGGTGTCCTTTGAAGAATTTCTTGGACTTCTGGAAAAGCAGACATTCAGATCTTGATTTTCAACTTGCAAATACATTTTGGAGTGTGATACACTGAGATTAGATAAAGGAAGTATGCCAGCACTTTACCGTGTCTCCATGTACATATAAGATCTTAACAAACAGATCATAATCACTCAACCATATTTCACAATCTCATTCAGTCCTAATTTGACCTGAATGGGATTCGCTCATTTTCTTTCGCTCTTATTTTGGAAATCATACTGAATTGAGAGAAATGGGGTTTTTTTTGTTCTGTATTGGAAAGTAGCATTTATATAGCCTTTATTTCTGAATGGTTAAGAGTAATCTTCAGATGAGATGTTTGTTTGCTGCAGTTTGTTGCATTTATGAGAGTACGTACTATGTTTATATTTTTAACAGCAACCTAACATTGATTGTGATTTACAATTTTTATAATACAGGGCCAGCGCTGTCGTAAGTCAAAGTGAGACCCTATCTCAGCTGGCAAGTGCTTGTGTGGCAACAGTGAGTTAGGAAGAAGAGGATATGGATGCACCTACATTGTAAAAGTAAAGTAGTTTGATACCATTTTAACTGCCATGGCTCAGTGCTATGGAACTCTGGGATTTGTAGTTTATTGAGGCACAACATTCTTTATCAGAGAAGGCAAAACTTTTTAAACTCCCACTCCCGTGATTTCATAGCACTGAGCCATGACAGTTAAAGTGGCACGAAACTGGATTAATTTGGCAATGCAGACACACCCTATAAAGCATTGCAGTTATGCTGTCCCAGGAATCCCTTTCCAAGAAAGAAAGCTCCTTTAGGCACTGGGTAGGTGACCTGAAACAGTTTGTCCTTCACTATGCCTGGTGCTCTGGAAACAAAAGAGGGTGGGAGGAGCAGAATGTGTGCGTTAGAGTGCTCTCGGCAGGCATCCTGGATAAAAGTGTTCTCAGGTGCTAATGGAATGCAAACTTTCTAATTCCTTTAGACTTTTTGTCTGCCATGTGTTTTTCAAAGTGCAACAACAGTGCAAATATCAGAGATGAAGAAGGTTGAAACAACTCCTGAAGTACCTTAAAGAAACCTACATTCATGATAGCATAATGTTCACTGACTATATCCCATGAAAGTTTATGCCATTGTACGTTTATGGTCTGGTGACAATGTTTCACCAACCTGCAAAAGTAGAACCCATATCTGTGGTCTAACTTACCCATACCCAGGAGGAAATGGAGGAGGCTCCAAAGTGAACCCAGAGTTTCAGAAACATGGAGAGCTAGATCCTTTTAGATTCAACCCAACTGCTATTCGAACCTCCAACCAACCCTCTACTGTGCTGCTACTGACAAGCAGCTCTCTGCAAGAGACTTGCTGGCAACTTTGTTTCTGATAATGTCATATCAGGACACCCAGACATGTGATCAGATATGCAATATTGCCAGCAAGCCTTTGGCAGAGAGCTGGGCTGCCTATTGGCAGTGACACAATAGCAGTGACAGCCCCAAAGTAGGCAGCCAAAGGACTCAGAGGATGCTCCCGAGCTGCATCAGAACAGTTCTAGAATGCTTTAACCCAGATTAATAAAGTAAATTGGCTTAGTATGTTGTTGAAGGCTTTCATGGCCGGAATCACTGGGTAGTTGTACGTTTTTGAGGCTGTATGGCCATGTTCCAGATGCATTCTCTCCTGACATTTCACCTGCATCTATGTCAGGCATCCTCAGAGCTTGTGAGCTCATAACCTCTGAGGATGCCTGCCATAGATGCAGGTGAAACGTCAGGAGAGAATGCTTCCGGAACATGGCCATATAGCTTGAAAAACTTACAACAACCCAAATTGGCTTAGGTTGCTAGAAGTTGCAGGCCAACAACTGGAAAGCCGCAAGTGATCCATGTATTAAAGGATCTTGGGAAAAAGAACTGAGAAAGAATTTGTGAGATTCTTGCTAAATAATATTGAGCTGCACTTTGCATAGGGAAGCTTAATGTTTCCCTGGAGTCTTTCAGTTGCTCTCAGGTAAGGACATAAAATAGGTACCAGTTGATTCAATTGCTGGATGGTCTTTGAAAGTTTTGACTGTTTAGAAAACACAAAACCTGCTGGATCAAACCAAAGGCCTAATATAATCCATCTTTAGGCTCCTACAATAGCCCACCAAATGCTCCTAAGGGAATCCCATAAATTGGACAAGAACAAAGCCAACAACTTCCCATTTGTATTTCCTAATACCTGGTCTTGTGAGACAGGGAAGGAGAATTATCAGTGGTTCAGTTGGTGCTTTCTTCCAAACCCTGTGCTGGCAAGAAGCCTGGTGTTAAAGGGGGAAAAACATAATCTGCTTCCTCTTCATGTTTAATCATTTCTTGAATCTCTCGGTGTTGTTGATATGTTTGTGCATTTGTTGAGTAATTAAGTAAAATAGCATAGGATCAGGCTGTTAGTTTCCCCATATTTGCAGAATTGGAAATGGGTTCAGATGTGATTATTGTTGTTGTATTGTCAATTGTACTATTTAATTTCTATGCCATCATTTTTATAATAGTTCACACCTATGTACAAAGGGGTCCTGTTTTAGGATGGATCCCAGCATCTGAGTTGAGTGGAACTCAACTTCTTCACTTTGAACTCGGTTTACAACAATGGAGGTAAACAGAGGACGGAAGAGAAAAGCTGGAGGAAGAGAGAAAAACGGGGACATTTTAAAAGTAGCTGAAAAAGTAGAACCACAAATGATTAATCAGGACTTTCTGCCAAATTGGAATAGTTGGAGGACATGTTCTCCATAAATATTGAGCCACATTGTGCTAGTGTATCAAATATTTTTTGTGTGAAGCAGTTTTTTCTTTCAACAATCCTAAAATTCAGTTTCCCCGAATGAACTTGGTCTTTGCTGTTATGAGAGAGGTTGCTTTCTCTCTGGTTTCCACACTATTTGAAATTTTATACACCCCTCCCCTTATTTGTACCCCTCCCCATGTTAAAACACTCCAATTGGTGTTAGCCCTCCTCACAGATCTTTTGCTCCAGTCACTTGATCATTTGGGCTGCCTTTTTGTGTATCTTTTCTAGTTTTGCAAAATGCATAACTGTATCTCACATTTGAACCAGGTTGGCCCAGAGATTTGAGCCAGTTTGAGCTAGTGATGCTGGATTAGGACTAGTGAAAGACCATTTCTTGAATCCTATCTCAGTAATTTTCTTGGATGCATTACACTCTCAGATCTTTAATGGTAGGCAATAGGAAACCTCCTCTGAAGACATCCTACCACCCCCCCCCCCCCCCATGATAATGTTGCCACAAATCAGTCATCTTGAAAGCACAGAACAGCTATTATGATGCTGGAAGATTTAATGCAATTCTTCTCTTCATGAATTGCAGCATGGATTTTTGCCTTATTCACACCAGCTGTCACACATTATACCTCATAATGCAACTGTTCATCACATTGTAAACAATCTCCTTTCCATTCACTCATTAACAGCAAAACTCCCATCAGTATTGATGTAACACGGGTGGATGTAACATTGATGTAACATGAACCCAGTAGACATAATTTTACACTTGATTTGCCTTGCATTGAGTTAGGTTGCTCAAGTTCATTATAGTAAAGAGTGAAAACCACTTTTTATTGGACACCTTGTCAAAATGTAAAACTGGACAGGGTTGATCCTACCATTGAGTGAAACAAGAACTTCATCTCATGCATCAAATTTTATGGATTGTGAAAAGGCAGCATATTGCTATTTCATTTATTATTACATTTTTAGTAACAAGCATTGGGGAGGAGTACTTGGGATATTCTCTGTGTCGGTTTCCAAAATTATTCAGTTATTCTAAAGTATCATACATCCTGATTTAGGACTTAGGTAGCAAAATGTTTTGAGCCTGATTTAGCACTGCAACCTAGTACTCTAGAAGAGTGTTGGGACTATAACTTCTATGTTTCTTAACCATTAGCCATGCTGACTAAGCTTATTTATTTATTGTGTCATCCGCAACCAGAACATTGTATTACATTTCTAATAGAACAAAACAAACAAAACAGATAAAAAACAAAAAACAAGAAACACAAATTTTGCAAACTTGGTAGCTGATTAAATGTCCTTTGACCAGTATCTGGCCACTTGGAGTGCCTCTGGTGTTGCCGCTGACTAAGCTAATGGGAGTTGACACCCAAAAATCTGTAGGGTACCTACACTGTACCATGGCGCTATTGGGTTACTTTCAATTCAAAGTCTTGGACTCAAGAGGCGGAGAAGAAATATGTGTGCCTATTTTTAATGCAATTGCTTCAGGTTCTTCTGCTGTTGTATATTTGGAGACTTCATTCTAGTTGCCAAGTGCACAGTTAGTTTGGTTTGAAACTTATGTGAAGTGGTACATCAAACATTGGCTGAGGCTCAGCAGCAATAGAAAGTGCTGGATCTGTGAATGACTGTTGGCTACATTTTCTTTTTAAAGGACGATCTGCCTATGAGACCAGTCTATAAATTCTCCCAAATATTTAATTTAAGCCAAGGAAAACATTGACATTCAGCGTAGTTGTTGGAGAGTCAAGAGGCCTGGGAGGAAAATGGGGACCTTTATTTTGACATAATACTTTAGGAAAAGAATTTAAGAGCTTTTGAAAAGGTAAACAGGATAAGGGAAAATGAAAAAAAGACAAAACACACTTTGCCTTGCCTATTCTCACTGAAACTCTTAGGTTCCTTCTACACAGCTGAATAAAATCCCACATTTTCTGCTTTGAACTGGAATATATGGCAGTGTGGACTCAGATAACCCAATTCAAAGCAGATACTATGGCATTTTCTGCCTTGATATTCAGGGTTATATGGCTGTGTGGAAGGGCCCTATGACATCCATAGAGAACATACAAGTGATTTGAATACTTATTCCATTTTTATGTTATTTCAGGTGTGGAGTTCTTCCATTTTATTGTCCCTGGTATTTCCATTGTTTAATGTTGTGATTATACAGGTTAGGTATCCCTTATCCAAAATGCTTGGAAATAGAAGTGTTTTGGGTTTTGGACTGGGGCAGGGAGTGGATTTTGGAATAACTATATTTGTATGTACATACATTGTGAGATAACTTGGAGATGGGACTCAAGTCTAAACATGAACCCAAATATTCATGTTTCATATCCAGCTTATAAATCTAGCATGAATGTATTTTATAAAGTACTTTTAATATTTTCGGGCACAGATTCATGTACACCAAACCATCAGAAAGAAACCATGTCACTTTCTCAGGGCCCTTCCACACAGCCCAATATCCCAGGATATCAAGGCAGAAAATCCCACATTATCTGAGTGTAGATTCAGTTAACCCAGTTTAAAGCTGATATTGTGGGATTTTCTGCCTTGATATCCTGGGATATAGGGCTGTGTGGAAGGGCCCTCAGATACCCATGTAGAAAACTTTGGATTTTTGAGTATTTCAGAATTCTGGATAAGGGATCCTCCACTTGTATCCATATATGCCTGTCTTTGCCATCTTCTGTTAAAAGAATTCAAGATAGTATAAAAGATCTCACCTGACTTTATGATAATCAGAAGTTAGAAAAGTACAACTCCTTTTTGTATATCAAAGGGCCCTTCCACACAGCCCTATGTCCCAGAATATCAAGGCAGGAAATCCCACTTTATCTGAGTATGGACTCAGATAACCCAGTTCAAAACATATATTGGGGGATTTTCTGCCTTGATATTATGGGATATAGGACTGTGTGGAAGGGCCTTAAGGCAGCACCTAGTGTGATAGGGCCCTGATCCTGACTGATGCCTCTAGATGGCACTAAATCTAAACCATGAGGCAGAGAAAATCATCAGAACAGACATTCCAAACAGGGCAAGATATCCAGCGATTTTTTGTCAGTTCACATTGATTTAATGCCTCTACCTCTCTGAACTCTGGCATTTAAAAAGTTGTTAATTAAAATAATATCACTTGCCCCAGGTAAATACAAGAGAATTTACAATCATATTCAAGAACACTCAGTACAGATTAGTTACTCCATAACAACATGTATCCTAGCAAGTAGAAGACAGGTGATGTTTCTGTCCTTCTGTATCCATATTTAAGTGGATTAAAATTTGTGTTTTTAATTGTGAATTCAGAACTTCTGGTAGTTGGTTTATACAACACTGACTGATCAGAAAAAAGGAGTGATTTTATATACATAGTTTTTGAGCCATATTTAGTAGTTAGCCCCCAAAAATACTTCAGACAACATATATGGTCATTATGCATTCATATAGTTATTTTTCTAAGTGCTCAAGGTTTATCACATTGAGTAAATCCTTGCAATAATACCCTGGGAGCTAAATGCATACATTATATTGTACTAAAGGTCTGTAACATTCACAATTAATCCTTGCAAAGACTTCCTGCTTTTTAATATAGGACAACATAGAAGTCAACACTGTAGAGTTCTCATGGAAATGGTATCCCTCACTTATGATTATGGTGACACGTTAAGTGGTAGTCACTCAACCTATGTTGTTCCTGAGATGATGGGCACCTGGCAAGCTGTGGCCAATGGCCACAGAGTGGGTGCCAGTCCATGATCCAAAAGAAAAACTGCTGCTCACCACTCCCTCTTCCTGCATCAGACAAGACAGTTTGAGAACCACTGCTCCTGGTCCTTTTAGAACAGTGGTTCTTAACCTGGGGTCCCCAGATGTTTTAGCCTTCAACTCCCAGAAATCCTAACAGCTGGTAAACTGGCTGGGATTTCTGGGAGTTGTAGGCCAAAAACATCTGGGGACCCTAGGTTGAGAACCACTGTTTTAGAACTTCTATATGGAGAGAACTAAAGTTCAATGATTTTTCTTGTGTCTATCTATCTATCTTTATTTATTTATTTACTCTATTTATACTTTCTCAATCTCGTAGGAGACACAAGGTGGCTTCAATGTATAGACAATGATTCGATGTCATGTAAACATGCATACATAATAAAATTGGTATATGTGTATTTTATCTATATGTATTTTAATCTTGTATTGTTGTATGATGTTTTAACTTGTATTAGTAGCATTGAATCCTTGCTGTAATCTGGTCTGAGTCCCTCTATGGAGGTGAGAAGATCGGGATATAAAAGTTTTAAATAAATAATAAATAAATAAAATAAACATATATATTAAAACAATAATTAAAAACATATCAAGAATCATAATCTATGGCCATTCTAAATTGTCATTGCACCATTCCATAATTCTCTAGTGGGTTACTAACTGAACGTTTGATCCCACATCCATGTCTTTAGCCTTTTCCTGTAGGTCTCCCTTCATCTGAAACAAAAAGCTGGTTTTTAGTATACCAAATCAAATATATTCCACACTAGATTCAGAGCATGTCTTCCAAATGTTTTTGAATTGCAACTCCCAACATTCCTCTCCACTATATCAACAGGGCCATATTTTATTCATGTCTGGTCTAGAAGATTTTGCTTCAGTTGGCTCCTTCCAGATATTTTGAACTGTACAATTCATATCAATCCTCACCATTAGCCTTTCTGACTAAGGCTGATGGGACCTAAAGTCTAAAACACCAGGGGGAAGTAGTATGTGAGGAAATGTTGCCACAGAGCAACATACTGTTCTTCCTAGGGCATACATCTCTACACACCTCCAGTTAGGCTGCTAAAGATCCTAACTCATGCAGGAGTAACGATAGGAAGAAAAAAAAACCTTTGCTTATTCAAAAGGCCGTTCTGCCAAAGTTATGATTAAGTAGCACCACGCAGGAACTTCAATGTGACTTTCCAGAACAATTGTAGATGATAAGGCTCAGTAAATTTACTAGCAACTGTTGGCTAGTGGGAAATACGAGCAGACATAAGTCTACATACAGCATTGCTGCAAATGCTATAGATGTGTTCAACCCAAAAGGTACCTTTGATCCTCTTGTCCTGTTTCTGTGTGGAGAAAAGTGGAATACGCCCACTGAGAAAGCAAATGTAAATTTTGAATTAATGCGGACTTACAAAACGGATCCAGGAAATACAGAATCAAATTTCAGCCTTTTGTATCAGTGTTAGGAACACTTAAAGGCCTATACTTTAAGGTCATGGGTTTGATTAGCAGACTCTGCCTTTTGGCTTCAGAGGAAAACATGAGAACAACAAACTAGTCACCTGCAGGTTCACATAGGAATGCTTCCAGAGACACATATATGAAGCCTACGATGTGCAATTTTGCACAAAAATGCAGTTTGTGTTTAAAAATCTTTTTGTATTTCTGGAGGGTATTTTTCTGCCAAAAGAAAAAAAAACACTTGTGTCCAGTGCCTTCTACACACACATCCCACACATCTGTTTCTAGAAACAAGGAGTGTGGATGGGCACAAAATGATTTTTCCATAAAAAGTTGACCTTCTGTGCAGAATAATTAAAAAAAACCTTTGGGAATGTGAGAATGCCAAGTGAAAAATGCAAATATCAATTTTTATATAGGATGGGGAGAAAATAATGAATTGTTTTGTTTTTAAACACAAGGACAAAAGAGTCATAGATTTGCCTCCCTAAGTGTATTTAACTCTATGCAACTATAAAGCACTGGCTTTTCAGTCTGTCCCTTGAACCTAGATTTCCTTCCTTGCTTGTCCTTTTACCAACACTTCCTTTTCTGTAACCACACGGCTGGCATCTAAGGAACTGCAATGTAAGTGCTGTCATTATTTGAGTCAGAGATGGAGTATGAATTGTAGAGATGGAACGAATATTTGTCATTATTCGTTTCCTGGTTGAAAAAGGAATTTCCTGACATTCAAGAAACTGTTGGTGAGAGTAATACAGGAGGGAAATGCTTGCGCATCTTGTAATACGCAGACCCTGAAAGATTCTGTGCAACCATTTCATGCAAAAATACAGATGGTTTTCTTGTGTATAAGTGTAAAACATTTTTTTAAAAAACAGAAACTACATGTGAATTTTACAGAACAATTTCCTAGAATATTTCAGGATTTGTTAAGAAAGGTAGGTAAAGGTTTCTCCTGACATTAAGTCTAGCCGTGTCTGACTCTGGGAGGTGATATTCATCTCTATTTCTAAGCCAAAGAGCAGACGTTGTCCATAGACACCTCCAAGGTCATGTGGCCAGCATGACTGCATGGAGTATTGTTACCTTCCCAGAAGTGGTACCTACTGATCTATTCACATTTGCTTGTTTTCAAACTGCTAGGTTTGGCAGAAACTGGAGCTAAAACGGTAGTTTATCCCGCTCCCCAGATTTGAACCGCCAACCTTTTAATCAGCAAGTTCAGTAGCTCAACGGTTTAACCCACTGTGCCACCAGGGGAGGTTAAGAAAAATCAACTGTATAAAATATTCGTCCCCCACCCCAAGAAAACTATGACACTTATTTGTTCTTGTATGGATGAAATAACCAAAGATTGCATCCTTAATGTGTGTTCCTCCTGATTTCTTAGAGCATAGCTACTACTAGGAATGACAAGAGCTGTAATCCAACGATGATCAAACTGTCATGTGGTCCATTGGTGTTTCCATTCCTGCTTAGTTCTTTCAAGAGCTATAAGATTCAGGAGTATTGAAAGGGGTGGGGGGAATAATCCAATAGCAGAGTTTTGAAACTTTATTTACTGCAACTCCCAGAATTCAGTGCAAAACCCATGCTAGGCATGCTGGAACATATAGTTCAGAATAATGTAAGACTGACATTGATTTCAATCAGTTTGCAAACCGTGATGCCCATGGATGAAAAACAATATTTCTAAAAGTACTTTCCAAGCTTGGGATAAAAAGAAAGATCATTGAAGGTTTGTAGAGTGTGGTTGTATTAACTCTCCAAAAATAGGTAAATTCACTGCAACCATATTTGGTTCTGTCAAAGATTCCCAGTCCGTACCCAAGAACAAAGACACACACTTCATGACTGTAGCGTGCCCACTGTGATGTATTCAGGTTTGCTTAATCTGCAGCTTACACTTGCCCAATCATTTCCCCTGAATTTTGCTTATGAACGAGCTCATTCATGATCAAGCACAAAGCTTATTTCCCTCACTTTTAAGCAATAAATTAGAAGAAAGGCTCACATTTCACTTTCATTTTGTTAGGGTGTATTTTAAAAGCAAAATCCCCACTTGAGACCAAGATCCTTTGTGTTCACTCAAATTTTCTCCAAGAGAGATTGCAAATTCTTAACCCTGTTCTGTCCTTTACCAATAATCAAGGGGGGTGGGGGATCTCTGACATTATATCTCTATTTCTATGTCTAAATACAACCCGATGTTCTTTTTGGCTCAGTTCTCCAGGTCACTCAGTTTTGTGACTAAAGTTAAAAACCAGGTCAGCTGAAATAAAGTTGAACACAACAGTGGTCATTGCATGGGCATATGCAACTACTGCCTCTCACCAGCAAACCTCATTATGACACATGCACAGTGCTGGGATAACAAAAAGCCACGACTTGTTTATTGTTTACAGAAGAGACTCAGGGTTGGCCGCACTGCATGGGTCCTGGATCAGGGATTAGACAGCCCGCTGCTGACCGATACCGCTTAACCATGCCAAGGGGTGCTGTTGTTACCGACTGGCACAATACCAGGACATCATTACCGTCGCACCCCTGATAAACCACTGGATGCCCCCCTCCAGTGGGGGGGGGGGATAATTAAGCCAGGGCCCAAGCTGCACACCTGTAAGTTGTGACAAAGGAACAAAGCTCAACGCAAACCATCAAACAGCTCAACACCTATGAAAACACCACCTCAAAGTTGAACACAACAGTGGTCATAGTTGGGGATCTTAATCCCACACTGTACCGTAAGACGTGTTTAGCCAAAGTATTTGGGGCAGGGTGAACATCCACAGCCATCACCTCCATTCTTTGTTCTTTACCAGTAGAGGTCTTATGAGAAAAGTGCTTCCTTAATTCCCAATAATAAGACATTGTGAAGGTCCTACGCTTTGCTGAATGGAAAAAGCATGGTGTGGCTTCCCTCCCTTCTCCTCAACAATGGAGTGCTTGCTCTGTGTCATTGCCTGGGAGAAGCAAGGTGGCAAGGTGACTTCTCCCAAGTAACAAAGCACTTGCTCTTCTTCATTGCTAGGGATAAGTTGAGATGGATTCTGTCCCTTCCCTGGATGACGGGGCCTTTACTCTTCTTTGTTGCCTGAGAGGAGACATGGTGGCTTCCCCCACTTCTGCCTAGCAACATAGCAATGGTGGCAGCAGTTACCCTACTCCCCAAGCCTGAGGCTGTTATGTGAATAGCAGATAAGTGAAACCATTGGTATGGGATGCACAGATATGGGCGTCTTACTGTATTTTCTATGTGCTGAGCACCTACCCAGAAGCTACCTTTTCTGAGCAACCACCATCCCCAATAAAGATGTACCTTCCTCCTGTAGTGGAGCTTTGATGATTTCAATGATGCATCTTAACAGCTTGCAGCAGGAAGTCAAAGATGCTCTGCAGAGGTGATTTGACTGAGTAATATAGGTCACCTACCTGAATTAACCCATTAGGAAGATGGCCAGGTAATCAAAATAACAATCAAACACAAACTGTGTCATGGAAACTTTAATGATCCCCCTGTAGCCAGAGTTGCTAAATTTTTAAAGACCAATTCATGTACACAACTCACTGGAAAACTGGTCTGAAAAATTCCTGAACATTCTAGATTCTGGAGTAAGAAGTCATACACTTGCTAATTTAAAAAAGGAGGGAGGAAGGGGAAGGAAAAACAAAGAAAGGGAAATGTTACAGCACCTTTCAGACTAACTGGGTTTTTTTTCACATGAGCTTTTGTGGATATAAACCTATTTCTTCAGATGGGTTATAAAGTGATACTGGATTCTCTAATATAAAGCATATTTGCATAGTTGTGGGAGTGAGGTAGAATGTAATAGGATCTAAATCAAATCTTGACCCTTGTCCAGTCTTTCAGATCTTTCATGTATTTTATTTATTTATTTATTTATTTATTTAGGACATAAATATTAATATTATGAAAACAATAAATTGGCTTATCAAAAGTCAATTTTCCAGGGTTCAAAACTCTATCTGAGAAGATTACTTTGCCATGTATGCAAAGTAAGACGAGGATTCTTGTATTGTAGGGTGCCATAAAGCATCACCCCCCCTCCCCAGTTCATACCTCTGCTGATGCACTAGAATGCATGAATATGATTACCTAAATTAAGCTGTTTCTTTTTCTTGTCTTCCTTTGTAATTTCCTTATTTAAAAACTACAACCTGTAAATCACTTACTGAGGCCCCTTCTACACTGTCTTTATATTGTAGGATCTGATTCCAGATTATCTTCTTATCCCAGATTAATGGCAGTAAGACTCATATAATCAATTTCAAAGCAGATGACCTGGGGTCAGATCCTGGGATATAAGGACAGTGTAGAAGGGGGCTGAGATTGAAATGTTCTACAGCTGGTTTTTGAGTACTGCCGTTTCTGATGTGTAGTTTTTGTTTGTCTTTAGAGGGGTTTTAAATTCTAATAGCTCATTTAGCTGTCAGAGCTCTTTCAGCAGGTCGTTCCACAGTTTTGGGGCAGCCAATCAAAAGATCCTCTGGGTTATGGTCACCAGTCGGGTTCTGGCAGGTTGGATTAACCACTCTCCAGAGGACCTAAGTGTGTGCACCAGATTGTATAGGAGAAGGCGATCCTGTAGGTAATCTGGATCTAAACCATGTAGGGCTTTAAAGGTTAATACTAACACTATATACTTCACCCAGAAACTAATTGGCAGCCAGTGGAGTGACTTTAGGATAGGTGTAATACATGTTCCTGTAACCAATCTGGCTGCTGTATTTTGAACCAGCCTGTGTTTCCAAACTTGGCGCAAGGGGAGCTCAATGTAAAGTGCATTACAGAAATCCAACCTTGAGGTTACCAGTGTGTGGACTTTAAGTCCTCTAAATCTAGGAAGGGGCACAGCTAGTGTATCAATCAAAGCTGGTAGTTAGTACTCCAACCATCGCATCTACCTGGGTTGACATTTGGAGAGATGGATCCTGGAGGATTCCCAAATTGGAAACATAGTCTTTCAGGGGGAGTGTAACTCCATCCAGAACTGGTTGACACATCTCCCTTCCCAGATTAGGGCCCTTGATGGCAAGCACATCTGTTTTGTCTGGATTCAGTCAGAATTTGTTTTGCCTCATCCAGCCCATTACCTCCTCCAGCCATTTGTTCAAAAAAGACATGCTGTCCTTAGCTGAGACTGTTTTTGAAAGCATGGGGAAGCATATTTGGTTATCATCACCATACTGATAACACCCTGCCCCATGCCTCTAGATGATCTTTCCCAGTGGTTTCATGTATTTTATTTATTTACTTATTTAGGACATAAATATTAATATTAAATATTTAAAAGCATTGAGGATAAAATGGCACCTTGTGGGGTGCCATATAACAGCTTCTTTTTTGAGGATCAGCTGTCCCCAAGTACCACCATCTGGAATCTGCCTGAGAGGTACAACCAGAACCTTCAATACCATGGATGATGGTATTGAAAGCCGCTGAGAGATCTAGAAGCACCAAAAGTGATACACACACATTGTCAGTGTTAGGTCGGAGATCATCCACTAAGGTGACCATAGCAGTCTCAACTCAATATCCAGCTCTGAATCCAGTCTGAAATGGGTCAAGGAAGTGTGTGTCATCCAAGATTCTAAAGGAGAGCAACTGCCTCCTCAATTACCTTGCCCAAAAAAGAAGGTTAGAGACTGGTCTGTAGTTATTAAGGTCCAGAGAATCAAGGGAGGGCATTTTCAGCAGCGATCTAACTACTGCTTCTTTTAAACAGGATAGAAAGTCCCCCTCTCTGAGAGAAGTTGTATTTGAGATCAAATTGCATCTCTATCTTGGATGAACAGCCAAGAGGGACAGAGATCAAGAAAGCAAGTTGTCCTCCTTACTAGCTCCAGCAGCTTGTCCAAACCAACAGTACTCACCATTTGAAACTGACCTAGTATAACCCCACTCACAGAGTTGTTGGACACCTCATTGTTGGCCTCTGCTCCAATGATAGTGTCTAAGTTGGCTCTTATGCCTGCCTCTCAGAATTTGTGAGAGGAATGTGTTATTTTCTAGAATTTGTTGTACAATTTTAGTATATGTGCTGCCAAAGCTCATTGATAATGCATCTGAATGGCTGGGAACTGTATGTGACCACTAGGAGTGTTCTGTCATTTTGTGGTCAATTTGTTTCTTCACCTACTTAGGTAAGTGCTATATTGTAATATGACAATAGCCATCAACATTTATCTTAAGACTACATTATCATTCACGTTTCCCTCATTATATACTTAAAATATCTTATCAGTAGAATCCTCTGAGGTCATGGATGGGAAACCAACATTTTATTGGGACTGTGGGGGAGGAACGTGGATAACATGACAACTCAGACAGTCAGAAATAAGAGCACCTGTTGTAGCATCTTGAAGACCCCATTCCAAGCATCTGCAGTTAGTGGATCTGAGTATATTTTGGGGGGAAAAACCACTGCTTTAGGCACTAGGACCTTTTACCAGTCAGAATAGACAAAGGTTTATTTAAGTGACTTTTTGAGGACTACCCATGGTACTGCTTCAGCAAATAGAGAAGAATGCCAAAAACTCTTTCTAAAGAATTCAGATTGCATTCAGAAGTTGTATTTAGTAGTAGTGGTGGAAACTGTTCGTTTAGTACTGTTTTACTGTGCTACTGATTACAGTTAACCTCTGTGCCAACTTTAGTGCCTTTTCCACTAAAGATGTTGACCCCTTTTCCCATTAAAATGGTGCTAAATAGGACATTCTCATAATATTTATCATATTGCTCTCCAATTTAGCAGGAGTGGGGTATTGAACTGCAACTCTCTTCTCTCTTATCATCAATTATTTTTGCTACAGCTCATGGGTGTGACATTCAACAACACATGGATGGCCACATGTTCCCTCCATCTGCTTCAAAGACTAATTCTATGCATGTTTACACAAAAGCAGTATTTCCACACTCCCAATTTGGCTATATAATATGGAAACAGAGTAAGCTCCCATCCATCCAGCATCCTCTGGGTTTTGTGTATTGTTATTGAGGCAGTTGGCATAGGTCATAAATTCAAGACTGGAGGACCAGTGTTAATTAGCATGAGTATGATCCAAAGTTGGTTCTGCCCAGCCAGGGAGCATACAATTAATACATCTCTACTGGCTGAATGAGCACAGCTGAGGTAGTCCTCTAGGTACTATATTTACTGAAATCTAATGTTCACTTTTTTTTGTTAAATTACATTTCCAAAATTGAGGTACATATTAAAGATGATGGTATATTAGAATCACAGGCATACACCCACCTGCATGAAAAGGTGTGGAGTAACCCAGAACCCTGGTGACCAAGCAGAGGGGCTCGAAAAGGCTGTTCCTGGTGATTGCTGCAGCCTTAGGGCTCCATGGCACCTGGAAATAGAGGAGCACCTGACTGATGACCCAGTCATTTCTACCACTGAGCCACAGAACATGCTTCCCAGGTAACCCTTAGGGTCTCTTGCCCACCCGTGCCCCACAGTCCCATGCAGTTCCCTCCCCCTCCATTTTGATGGCTTCGTGAATGTGGCCAGTTGGGAATCATATGAGGGTGGTGGATTTGCCAGTCTTTGCCTGATAGAGGAGCATGACTTCCCAAATGGCATCATTCATGTTGACTGCTCCCTGATGTTCTATGTCTGTGTAGTTGGGCGCATAACATTCAAGGGCAAATCCATTTTTTATCATCTGCACCTTCCAAATTGAGGTGTACATTACATTTGATGGCATATTATATTCTAGTAAATTTGGGTATTTCTCAGGTCATTCCTACAAGATCTGGCACTGGGCCAGATTTGTAGGCTTATTGGTCAACAAGTAGGTTGACCCATGTATGGGCCCATCCAGACCCATGTATGGGCCTGTCAGTGTCTATAGCTGTAACCAAATAAAGTCATAACTTTTTTTGTCCACATTATAATCCGTATTAGTTATTGTTCATGCACGTGGAGGGTATCTCACGTCTAGACAAGCAAATATCTCCTTAAGTGTTTCCAGTGTTTCAAAGCTTTTCCAAAAGACTGGCTGTTGCTCAGCCACTCGAAGCATTTTCAAGCTACACATTGGTCATAGCTATCTCAAAACTTGAGCTACAGGCAATCTGGCTACAAGCCAATATTGGAATGCTGCAGAATCGAACCAGCATTGGAAATACGTCAATTTTTCCCCAGAGTTTTCTTCCACTATTTATTTCATCACATCAGTTTTTTTACTAAAATGTTTTGGCAGACGTTGGGCATTAGATTGGTTTTATAGATTTTGATAGATTTTGATGTATGATGTATAATGGATTTTTTAAATTGTTTTAATTACTGTTTACATATGTTTATTTTTACCTTATTGTTGTGCCGGCATCGAATTGTGCCTTTTGTAAGCCGCCCTGAGTCCCCCCCTCAGGGGTTGAGAAGGGCGGGGTAGAAGTGCAAGAAATAAAATAAAAATAAATAATAAATTGTCAGCTATAGGATTTTGCACGCACAGCTGTTTTTGTTTCCTGGTTTCCCTACTGATAAAAGTGCTAGGAAGTATTCTTAAGAATAAGGAACAAACCATAGAGGATTGAAGGCAGGCAGAAGGGCAAAAAGGTCCCATGATTAAAATTCCATCTAAAGCAAACAGGCCAATGATGTCAGCATCAACGAAAGTCAAGTTTTTGAGATGGTGTTATCAATGGCCTTGCCCTAGATCAAACACAAGTTGAAAGTTTTCAGATTTCAGGGCTATGTAGAGATGGAAACAATGCAAGAGAAGGCATAAAACAGAACAACGCAAAAGAAAGACAGACAGACAGAAATACAGCTTTTCTCAGACCTTTGCAGATGTTGACATATTTTCTTCAGTTATTGCAATGGACATGGATAACTTGAGGGCAGTGATTACTACTATACTTTTATCTGTCTGTGCTCATTTTTCCACAGCATGACATCTGAAAATAGTTCTGATGTTAGCCAAAGAAGAAAAACAGAGAATTATTGAAGAGCCACACTAATAGTAGAAATAAAGTCTTAACAAAGGACTCAAAGCAATTTGACACTCCTAATCTAGGGTTTAAAGCATATCGGAAGAGGTAAAGTTTTTTTTAAGTACAAAGTAACAGTGGTTCCCAAGCTTTTTTTTTTTTTTTTTTTGACCAGGGACCACTTGACTAGGACCACTTTGATCAGGGACCACTCTCCAACATTAGTACTAAAAGGGTTACAAATCAGTTTTTGGTCAACCTTATATTCAGTTTAGTTATTTGGGGTGGTGATTCAGAAAATTGCAATGAATGGACCATATCAGCTCTAGTTTCTGATACAGAATATATGCCACCCAGTAATTGTCATCTGCTTGCCCAAAGAGAGCCATATTAAATAATCTAGAGCTGATGTGGTCTGTTCAAAGCAATTTTCTGAATCAGCACCCCAAATAACCCGAGAGACAGGCCTAAAAATGAAGACACCAAGGTGTCCCCACTTCCAGGTACCAGATGGAATGGCTCCACTCAGGGGGAAGGAGGAGGAGGAGAAGCAGTCAGGAGGCTTATTGTCACACCTTACATGAGTAGTTGCCCTGGCACTATAACAGGGTTTCGTGAGACCAGATGCTCTTGTTGCAACGGTGTAGTAACAGTGAGGCCGCAGACCATATTTTAGTTCTTGAGGACTACTGATGGTCCATGGACCACAGGTTGGGAACCATTGATTTATAGCATAGCTTTCTGTCATCATGAAATCATCTTGCTATGTGGAAACAGTAGGTCATGTGCCATAGAAGTAATCTTCTGCCTGTTTTGTCATGGCCAGTTCTTCCATTATAGAGAGTGATAGCTTCCTCAGGTAGAAAATGTTGGGTGATGAAAAAGAGGAGCAGAACATTAAATGAACAACAGACTGAAAGCAGATATAGTCTTCCCCATGATAGTGTGATGCAGTTCTATTTAATTGGTATCTGTATATTTAAAATACCACATGCAAAACTGTTGCAGATACTCATTCTGTTGGGAGGGATGATTGCTTGATATATTTCCTTTTCCCAAGAAAGCCTATGAAATGAGCTCAAAGTATGCATGTAAGACCAAACTATGGGTATTGAATTAGGTCCCATGCATTTGCTGGAAAATTCCCCCTTCTAAGGTTAAAAAGATTAATCTCAACAGTGCTGTTCCACTGCAACAGCAATTACAAGTACAGACCAGTGCTGCAAAAATGTTATCAAGCTAGTCACTTGCCCTGGTTTTTTTGTAATGTACCTCATAAAATCTCCATTTTGCCCCAAAATCTTTTTTTCAAAGGGTTTAAGAATTGCTTGGATAAGAAAGTTAAAATGTCCTCATTTTGTTCCTTGACTAAAGCATATGGAAAGTGTATGTTGGAACAACACTATCGGATCATTCTCAGATAATGCTCAAGATAATGCTCTCCACTGGAAGGTAACCATGGAGTTGTGCTGAGAACCAGAAATTTCTAGAAAAACAGTAGTGGACATTGACCATAGGGGAATGGAGAGAACCATGCAGGTTGCCTTGAGCTGTCTGAAGAAAGGAAGGATAAAAATAATGGGAGCAGCGTTGATTTCCAAAAGGTAATCTGGCTTATAAGTCTATTAACTCTCAAGGAAGTAATTTCCAAAATGAGAGAAGAAACACCCATGATGACTCTTAAAAACGTTTCCATTTCAACCTGTGAGAATAGTTCTTAGGCATGTATAGAATTCAGACACACGCTTTCATGTTAGGAGAATGTGTTGCCTTTTGAAAGCCTTGGATGTACATATTTCTTTTTGTTTTAAAAACAAGATATGGTTTATAATACACCTTGAGTTTGTTACGAATGAGAACATTATGATCTAAGCAACAAACTATAATCTCATACCAGGTTTTGGCAATGATAAAAATATGTATATGGAGCCTGCCCAAATTCTGTCCTGTTAAAAGCTATTCAATACTGAATCTGCCCAAAGACCTGAAGTTTTGAGCGTTTATAATTCAATGGCAACATGATGAGTGTCCCAATGAAAAGTTTACATTGGGCAAGAGCAGAAACTGGTGTAACAACTTTGGGTCTGTATCCCACCACAGCTCTTAAACTGCGTTCATTACTCAGAATGGTTTCATTGGTTTTTGCACATCTGCCAGACAGAGAGTGGAGCCAGCAAGTGGGCCTGATCCATGAGTAACCCTTTGTTACATTCTCATGAGAAAAGATCTACAGTGTAAATTCTACAAGGAGTGACAAAGGCCAAATTCCTCGATTGACAACTATGATTAGTTTCCCTTTTTGCAGAAACTTGCCATACCCCTGGCAACCTCTGCTGCCCCTTCCTTTCCCTCTCCTTCCCTCAGGCGGTCTCAGGGTGGAGTGTAGAAGGTCACCTGTCATTAACTCCCAGTTTATATTCAGACCTTTACATAAATCTAGCAGATGGTTCTTTTTTAAGAAATCATTTAGAAGTGGGTCACAAGGTGAAGTCTTTCATCCAAGATCTCCCAGGGGCCAAAAAAAGAAAAAGACAAATTCTCAGTAAAATTCATGCAAGTCACGCAGCACCACTTCATACCTTCCAACTGTCCCAATATGATAAGGACAGTCCCAGTTAATTGGCTACTTTTTCAACTGTTTTAAAAATGGTCCTGTTTTCACTCTAATCTTCCCATTTTCTTCCTTTCTCCTCAGTTTAGCCTTGTTGCTATAAACCAGTGGTTCTCAGCCTGTGGGTTCCCAGATGGTTTGGCCTTCAACTCTCAGATCCTAACAGCTAGTAAACTGGCTGGGATTTCTGGGAGCTATAGGTCAAAACACCTGGGGCCCCACAGGTTGAGAACCAGTGCTATAAACCAAGTTCAAAGTGCAAAAGTAGTTTATACTCAATGCAACAGGAGAGAGAGAAGAGTGGCTGAGTTTTGCCCTTTCCAGTAGACTCAGGCCAAAGCAAACTACTGTAACCCCTCCTGGCTTGTGTGCTTTTGCTGTCTTGACCTCACTCTGATGCTGCTTAGCCACATATGTCTTGGTTTTCAACTGTGAAATATTGGAGAATGTTTATTTATAAGCAACCATCTCTATATCCAAACAGGACTCAGTCTTGACTAACCATGTTTAGGACTGGAGCCTTATTCTACCAAAATTAGTTAGATTGCTTGATAAACAGGTTGCTCCAAAAGCCATTTATTCGTTCCCAACCACTTCTAGCACAGATGTATTGCATCAATTAATTATTATCTCCAAAAACTCAGGCTTTCTGGAGAATATTCTCATTCTCGTGTAGTCTCTCTTCAAGCTCTCCCCTTTCTCTCCATGCTAGAGCTAAAGCAAACATCAATCCCTCTTCCAAAAAAAAAAAAAAAAAAAAAACCCTTTGTATCACATTGGCTTACTCAAGCAAATATTCTCAGCGGGTTCTACATTTATTTAAGAGATTCAAACCAATACTTTTTTCCCCCTTTCTAGCTAGTTTTGCTTCAAACTTCTTTATGGACATGAGATCATGATTCAGCATTTATATGGTTTTTTATCTGTTTGATTGATTGATATGTGTTTTAATTGCTTTTAAATTTAGATTGTTTTATATTTTGATGAGACGTGTTTTATTGTTAACCTGTGTGGCTTTGAATTTTTGCCAGGAAAGGTGGGGTAGAAATGAAATAAATAAATAATAAATAAATTTAAGTTTCCTTTTCCTTTTCAGTGTTTGGTTATATTGTTCTCATTGCTCATGTTTGTGTTGCAAGAAAGTTTTGTTCTTGTTGTTGTTGAATCAAGCAAGGCTGACTTCAAAAGAACTGGTTGAAGTTTACTGTTGTTCCTTTTATAAACAACATGGGGAAAAGGTGGGATATACATTAATTAATTAATTAATTAAATGTTGATTTTTAGTGTTGCAATTCTACAATTCAACGGTAATTTAAAAACTGAATGTGTATACAATAATTAGAATTGATTATGTGCTTATCCAGTTAATCAGATAAAAGCAGTTCTAACATTTAAAACATCAGCTTTAATTGATTAGATGAATTTGTTCCACGCGCGTGAAGCATATAACATCATCCATGATTGCTGGTCCCTGATAGTAATTCCTTCCCCACTCATTTGCCTACTTGTTAGACACCTAAGTGCTTCAATACAACATTGAAGTAATTATCCATATCCTTGTTCTAGACTTATCATCTTGCAAAGGTGTTCTTTTCACCTCCTTTGATAGCTTTGTTTACACTAAGCCTGCACTTCGAGGAGTTTATTTATTACCTGCCTCTGGAAACACCTTGATACTATGTAGGACTGGTTGAACAGGAATGCTTGTCATTATTATAATTAAAATAGGTCAAACTATAACATTCTTAGTTGTCCTTAGTTTAATTGAATATTTAGTGAGCTACAGATCACGGCTATAAAGGGTTCAGAGCAGCAGCTCTAAATGTCCACAAAGCAAAGGCGGAATAATAGGATACCGATGGGCAGAATCCACAAGCACCTTTTATAGGTATTCTGGAATATGTGTGAAGTCTTCCTGCAACACAACCCATCTTTGCAGGAATAGAGCTGATTCATCCTTACGGCAATCATGAATCTCATTTCCTCTGTGGTGAAACCATGGTATAGGAAAGCCAAGTGGCTTGCCCAAGGCTAAATAGCAATACAGTGGCCGTGGCACATGACCTAACATTTGGCCACGTGCTTGTTTTTGTCTACCTCCCACATCACAATAAATGAATGGATTATTTAAAATCCATTGCAGTCTGCCAAGATATAATGACACTTCAGAAGTAGTCCAAGTCATTCGACTACAAAAAAAAATAGAGAAGTAAAGAGGGCGGGACTTTTGGAAGGAATATCTCAGCCAGACTTATGGGAATGAGATAAAGAGGAGCAGCCTACCTCACTGATGGTCTTTCTCTTGGTGATGCTCAGTTCTCATTCCACTTTACTTCCATTTCTTTCTGGGGTGAAGGACTTAAACTGAAGCAAAAATGACTGATGCTCGGCCACGTTATGTCATCAACCGCCCGGCTTATTCTAGCAAAGACTTTGATGAAGAGTTTGAGAGGAAAAATAGAAGTTACCCTCTTGGAGAAAAAATAAAGCATCTTTTCAGGTATGTTGCATGTTTGAAATTAGGTGTTGTATCATAAATACCCACTCTAGATTGTTGTACTCTGCTAAATGATGCACAAACCCATGCAAATTTTCAATGAAACCTTGTAGATATACGTTAGCCCATGCTCTTGCTTTGCGAAAACCAGGAGTAATGATGCTAATGAGTCCTCCAATTCAAAAATGCAACTGTACAATTTTCCATAACGTGTAGTCATCTTAATATATTTTTATTGAATGTATTTTATTATGGCTATGCATTTGAATTGTGTTGTGCTCTGCCTGAAGCCATAATAAGAGGCAGGTAATAAATTATTATTATTATTATTATTATTATTCTCTACCTTCTCCTGTTGGTTCTTCTTTCCCACCTTTTTTGAACAGGACTTGATTACAATTGGTAATGTTGTATTTGACAGCTCTGTTATAAATATATTCTGAATGGAGAATGGAAAATCAGAAGCATTTTACACTTATTTATTTGTTTGCTTTTGATGTTAATGGGTTGCTGTTAACTGTTCAAGAGCAGAAACGTATGTTTCCAATGAGAAAGTCAAGGGACATTAGAATAAGCAAACTACAGATATAGAGAACCTTCTGCATCACAAAGACATAGTTAAGGATGCAGATAAGGCTGTACTAATTCACTGCTACCATCACATGTTATTTGGTGTTGTGTGTTTATGAATAATAATAATAATGAATGCTTTCCAAGAAATCTGCCTCATCTTTTAACTTTACATCTCTGCTATATATTTTAGGAATATGTTGGAAAAGTTAGGCAGTCATTAAGAACAGGAATACATTTGTGTCAACCATGAACAGAGCTTCCCAGTCATAGGTTCCTGGTCCAAAGAGATTTATGTGCAAGTTGTCCAACAACACACTGAAGTTTCTACAGGCAATAGAAACAATATTCAAGTTTACCATTATGCTTCAAAAAGGATTCAAAGTAAAAGTGACACACTTAATCAAAAAGTGTCCCCAGGTTCCATACTATTTTTCTTGATATATTTATTACCGTAGTTATATTATGTGTGAAGAAATGAGGTGTGGTACTTAACAATATATCAGACACAGTTGGTGCCCTGAGGCTACAGTCTAAGAAACTAGACACATATGAGAAAGGAAAAGTCAAAGGGGAAAGGTCAGTTAGAAAATGAAAGAGCAAGAGGTGAATCTGGACCTGTCCATCAAAAAGAAGTGGAGTTGGTGGATAATGCCTCCTTCAATGTATTGTCGAAGGCTTTCATGGCCGGAATCACTCAGTTCTTGTGGGTTTTTTCGGGCTATATGGCCATGTTCTAGAGGCATTTCTCCTGACGTTTCGCCTGCATCTATGGCAAGCATCCTCAGAGGTCTGCTGGAGCTGGGAAAAAGGGGTTTATATATCTGTGGAATGACCAGGGTGAGACAATGCCTCCTTCCTCATTTATTTTTCCCCACCAGATGTTCTCTTTTGTGAAAATATTTTATTTTCTCTGAGCTTTATGATACTTCCTTCTTGTGCAAGGACTATTTTGGATACACAAGGGCCACATTCAGAAAACAACAATATTGATATCAGTATGTATTCTTGTTAATATTAGTATTAATATCTGTATTGTGCTCTTCACGCTGGGTAATGGAGGACTAATTGAGAATCTGGTGAATGTGTCTCTGGAATACAGTAAGACATTACCAAGAGGTTGGAAAGTTATTTACATTTCCAAAGCATCTTCCCATCAATCATTGGTTAGTGTTATAGCTGCAGTTCTTTTTTCAAAAATATGTCTACTTTCTTGCAGTACAAAAGTAAGGAAAAGTCAGATTGCAGCGAAGCACTGGCTTGTAAGATGAAACAAACCTAAGCATAAACTCCTTTAACTATAAAATACTGAAGCATTACAGAAAAGGAGGGAATTGTCACTAAATATATAATGTGTATCTTAGTTATGCTTTAATTTAGTGGAGGGATCATGCCACCTTCCAGATGTTGCTGAATGGCACATCCAAGCAATCCTAACCCAATATAGCCATCAATGAAGAAACACATAATTAATTCCTCCGACCCTTGCCTTATTTATTGCAGAAAGGAATGACTTGGTAATTGTAACTAATTGTTTCTAAACTCTTCATAGTTCATAGACTTCCTGATAATCATATCTCCAGCATAGCTTCCATTTTAGGTTGGGGCCTATTCTACAATCTATGGAGAAAATACTGTTATTTAATATCATGATGTTACTTCATAGTGTGTCTCAAGGCACTTCCACACATCACTTAAATGTGCATCAAAGTAGGGTTAAAAACCCACTTCAGTGCGGGTTTAAGTCCCACACTCCCCCCAAAAAACAGGTGTGTGTGTGTGTGCACTCCATTCTGATTACTATTAGGATGGCATGCAGTCACCTCAAAGCCCCCCAAAACAACCCCTACCTTTAAAAAAAACCCTTACCTGGCCACAATTATCTTCTTCATCTCATCCTCCTGGCATGAGGAAATGATGTTCCAGGAGATAGAGTGGATACCATCTTGGTTTTTCGGGCTCCTGGAGACAGCCATGTGGATTAACATGACTCTGTCCTTGGGCCACATCCACACAGGGCCCACATCTGGTAAGACCCGGATCTTACCTATGATCTTGATCTTACCACGTGTTTAATTAATTTGGAACAAAGCAGGGAAACCCTACTTTGTTCCGAATTAATTCAGAAGTGATTTGCTGGATGTGTAATAGAAGGAAGTAATAGAAGGAACACTGAGATTACTTGAAGTTAACCTCATAAAATGCACTCACAAATATACATTAAAATACAACCCAAGTACACAAATAAAACAATTCTCAGTCAAGCACAGAACATTGAACATTGAACATCAAGCATAGAACATTGATATCAGTCTTCTATGGCAAAAGTTTCTTGAGTATTGAGTGACATAGGCTAATGCATAGCCAAGCAAGCACTACTTAAGTAAACTGGACCCATTACTTTGGACTACACAATAACGCCTGTGTTGACTTTAGATTTAGGTGGCCCCCAGTGTGACTGAATGGTCTCTTAAGTGGACAAATTTATGGAATCATGCCAATGGAATAACTGGTCTCTGTGCGATTTTTTATATTATTTTTAAAAAGCAAAAAGGAAACACTGCTATTCAGGGGGAAAAATAGTCATAGATTCCTAATGTAGAAGAACCTGCTTCAGTGGGAAAGGTCCCACTTGTCTCTTATACAGGCTACATTAACATTTGGTGAAGAGTAGCAAAACAAATATTAAGCATTGCCTTAGCCATGTATTACAATTATTTAATGCTTTTGTCTGGCATAAGCTGTATTTCTTTGCAGTGAATCATTTTTAAAAAAAGAAGTTTTATTAAATTTTGTATAAAATACAACAAAAGAGTGAGAACAATAAAGATATAGAAAAGTGAAGAAAGAGAGAAAGAGCATAGATGAAGACTCTAAAATACATTCTACAAAAATACACCCACACAAAAAAAAGAACAAAAAAAAATGACTTCCATTCCATCTTCTTGGATAGTATTTTCTTATTATTCAAAAACATTAAAAATTATAATAAACATAATAAAATTGTCTTTCTTGTTTTTTATTTTCCCAAATTGTCCAGATAGTCCTGAAGATCATCCCAATTCATTCTTCTTGCCTGTATTTTTCTTCAACAAAAAAGTGAATTCGTCCATGTCCTTTATTTCTCTCATTTTCTCCACCCATTCCTGTATGGGTGGGGCTGACTCTTGCTTCCATTCTCTAGCAAAATCCATTCTAGCAGTGGTCGTAATATATGTAAAATATATTCTTTGCAGTAAATCTGAACACAGCAGAAGTGTTGCCTACTTATTTGCTACCAAAACATAATTAAGAGTTTTAAACCTTTAACAACTTGGAGCAGATCATCCGCGTACCTTTTGATCCCTTATATCCTTACCTGGTTAATGTAATCATCTAGGGAAGGCTGTTTGGCCCTTCCCTAGGTGATCCCAGGATCACAGAATTTGCATGACAGCTATTAAGATCAGGGTTTCTATTAGCAGTGACAGCTTTTAAAAAAAAATTACGGAAGTCTTTGTATATATATCTTCCCATGAACATTAGGCACATGCCAATGATACCAAGTTTCTAGTGCATGTTAAAACCCTTTTTTATTACCGCAAATCTTCCCAATGTACCATTCTAGCTAAGTATATTACCAGCTATTAAATAGCATGAATGTATGTGTTTTACTATGGTTAAATGAGGTTTTAATCAGACACACCACTTATGTATTTGGAAATGTTACATAGTTTACACATTTGTTAAATAAAGGTAAGCAAAGCCAATAATGTTAGTTAATATGGAAAGAACAACACCAAATGTGCTTGATGATTCTCACACTGAATTAGGCAGTCTGTTGCAAGCTGTGAATGCCACTGAAAGGGAAGTATGGCTGCCACCACTCTCATGCCTGTGGCAGCAACCTGCTCTTTCTGTTATTTGCCTGTGTTCTTCCTTTAGTTAAGAAGTTTTGTGTAGAATGTGGAAGCATTATGTTTTTGGATGGCAACTCCCAGAATCACCCACCCAACATGGTCACTCGCCAAGCTTGAGGAAAATGTCTAGCCTTTCAACAATGTTCTGTGGCCCAGGTCCTTATCTGTTTACCTTTGGTTCCTTAGGTGTGACACTAATGGACCCATTCAAACTACAGAATTATAGTGGTGTTATTCCACTTTAACCACCATGGTACCACTCTGTGGAATCCTGGTATTGACAGTTCAGGGGAGGGTATTGAATTCACAGCCAGGGAGCTCTAGTATTGAAGTGCACTAGAAACCCTATGATCCCACTAGATGGAACCATGACAGTCAAAATAGGGTAATATCGCCATGATTCTGTAATGTACATGCACCCAACCTCTGTATTTCTTTATCAGGTTTGCATCTGCACTACACAATTATAAGAGTTTGATAAAACAGTTTTATAAGGTATTAGACTTCTCTGATAGAGATTTCTGGATAACTCTGGAAAGTACAAACCTCATGATTCTGTAAGATGAAACCATGACAATTAAAGTGGCTATAACTGTATAATGAAAGATACTAGTATTGGGATCAGATTCACTTCTGAATAAGAAATAAACTTATGGTCCATGTACACTTCCATATTATCTAGTTAGTTATCTCACACCAGATTATCTGCTTTGATTATCAGTGTAGCAGTGTAGACTCATATAATCCAGTTCAAAGCAGATAATCTGGGATCAGATACTAGATCATATGTCAGTGTAGATCCTGCCAGAGATTCAGGTGCCTAGTATTTGTTAGCCCTAAGGGCTAAAACAGTTCAATGTTATCTTCATAAACCTACGATTGTGTATTTTTTAAACCATTTGTGATCTTGTCTTTGCTTAGCAAACAGAATCAAATTATAAAACTGCAACTTTAAGCCATAAGTGTTACACAAACTTAGGAAAGACCATCAAAGTGGGATGGGACACATGCTTTCAATGCAGAAAGTCCCAGCTTCAGTTTTCAGCATCTCCAATTTAAGGTTCAGATAGCCTTACATCTAACACCTTGGTGAGCTGCTATTCCGTCAGGTATAGACACTACCAGGTCTATAATGGAGCCTTCCTCCAATGGCAGCCATTAGGAGGAAGTTCTCTAGAAGCAAGAAGACAATATTTAAAATAAACATTCATAGGACCAGATTGTGAAATGCTTAAATGTTTATGTTCTTAAATTTGCAACTATATTCTGACTCAGTACTAGGTAGCTTTTGGAGGAGGTTCTCTTGCAGCAATAGGGCCATCTGTGATGTAAATATTCACTCATAAGGCCAAGGTGCTAAGTGTCCTGGGTTTTACATCCTGTTGATTTCTCATATCCCAGTGCTGAAGTAGGCCATGGAGAATTGCTTCGTTCTATTAGCTAAGCTGCTGAGCAGCTGTCAAAGAGCTGCCCAGACTAATAATGTGGTGGTTTATTACACTCATGTTTATCATGACAGTAACATTTTCCATACCATAATTTTGCTCCGAATTTCTTTTGGTATGGACACAGGATCCTTAACGCATACCTTACAGTTGATTTGGCAGGATCAGTCCCAGTTAATTCTCTGTTGTCTTGAATTTCCTGCTGCTTTTAAAATGTCAATGTCTATCTCCCACTTCCCCCTTTGTTCTATGCTTACTTCCATTGCTACAAGCTGAGCTCAGAGTACAAAAGTACTGAATTAACTCAGCAGAGAGGAGAGGAGGAAGTAAAAACCTAAACCTCCCCATTAGACCCAAGGAAAAACGAACTGCTTGTGTGCTCTTCCTCATTAACAACTTTTGCCATCTTGACCACACTATTACATTGTTTGGCCTCATGTGTCCTGATTTATATCTGTGTAATGTTGAAGGTCATGCTAACGTTTAATGTAACATAACTGGAAAACAATCCTGAGCAAACAGTAAGAATATTTGGCTAAGTAATGTGGTCTCCAAAGTTCAGTGGAGGATGAGATAACGGGATACTGATGCATTACAACACTAAAGCATGTAAGAGACTAATTATGAATAATGAGAGTGATCTATATTTCGGTTGTTCCTCGTGCCAACACTATAGAGGTACAAAACTTCACACGCCCAGTCTTTTTTTTCTTTTTCTTTTTTTTTGCTCTGCCAAGTAGGATTTAGCAGGGCTGTCCCAAGACATTGTGCTGCTTAAGGCAAAAAACAAAATGGCTTTCCCTGTATAGGGAAATCTTACTCTGACACTAGCAATTGGATAGTGTCCAGGCTTCACATCTAAAGGCAGCAGACTACTTTGCTTTAATTTATTTTATTTGCATATGGATATCTCATATCACAGAGTTTTAGGAAAAACAATTTAAAAATTAAATCAATATGGAATTGTAAACAATAATAATCTCGAAAGGCTAAAATATGCATGTTGAGAAAAAACAGCTTAAAAACATGTACCATTTGCAAGAAATCCAATTGGATCTCCTAGGGGAGGGTATTCGCATTTTGGGAGGATAGTGAGATAGGGACTTTTCTGTGGTTGCCCCCAGACTAAAAAATTCCCTTTCCAGGGAAGCAAGTCTGGCTCTTTTCTTGGGGCTCTTCCAAACAGGTCCAAACAACACATCTGGTAAAAGCAAATTAATGTGGAGAAAACTGGCTGAATGCCATCCCAGGTTAACCTTTGATTGACCCAGGATGACATCTAGCCACCCCTCAGGGAAAAGCCCAAGGTTTGGGTTGGGGGTGGGGGTGGAAACCCAGGAGGAAGTGGGTTATTTTCACCTGCTTCCTTCAGGGTTTTTGCAGTATCTGGAAGCGGCCTTGGTGTCCTTCCATCTCTTGGTGAAGCTTTCCTATTTCAGCAAGCATTTGGGAACAGATTTTATATATGCAAAAATTCTCCATTTTAGTGTGATGTATTAATTTTATTGAATACTTTCTAATGCTTTAAATCCTTTTAATATTTAGTTCTTTTAATATCACCAAATATTTTAACTCCATGGATAGTGTAATACTACTTTAATTTTGATTTCTGTATGTTTTTTTTAACAGCCTATGGTTTTATTTGTGTTGCTTCCCCCTTTGGGAAAGAGTGAGAACCCCCTCCCTTGGACAGACACATTGGAAGGGAGACTTGTCTGGACCCCATTCTAGTGCTTCAGATGTTAAGGGGTGGGGAAGGGTAGTATGTTACATATATCTCTATTCACCCAGAGAAGGTCGGGAACTCAGAAGGCAAAAATGTTTCTTCTACTATGTGTCTCATTATTATTTTGGGTAATGGATCACCAGCTCCCTTATAGCTGAACACAAAGAAATTTACAGTGAAATTGTTCCTGATTGATTTCATGACGACTTTCCTCTTTTCTTTCAAGATGTTCACCATCCAGATTCAAACTCATTCTTTATAGCCTGTTTCCTATACTTGTATGGCTTCCAAAATACAAAATCAAAGATTACATTATTCCTGATGTCCTTGGTGGAATCAGCGCAGGAACTATTCAAGTGCCTCAAGGTGAGAGAACATTGCCTTATCCATGCTGTCCAAACTTTCCTTGGATATTTTCTCCATAGAACATTTAGGCATCCACCTCTATATCCTATTTCATGTAAACCATGGGTTTAAAATCCAGGTATGTTGTTTGTTCCTATCTATGGCCTTGTGAATCTCACTATTCAAGTTGTTTTAAAGTTTTGTTTTGGTTCATATTTGTGAGAATCACTCATGTGTAAAATGATGTCTTGGTCCACATATTTAAGAATCTCCTATCATGAATTTCTGGAGGAAGAAATATGAGCTGAGGTATATATGTCAACACAGGTCTTTTGGATGTCTCTTGCATACCATTTATCTGCCTTTAAATGCAGAAATAATGTGTCTGGGTATTTCTAGACAGTGTTTTTTTTGTCTGTCCTTCCCTGCAAAAGAAATTCCAATATTTCTCACATTTATTGTCTTATGATGCCACATCTCCTTACATATTTCCATTATCTTTCACTTTCTTCCTCCTCTTTCTGCCTCTTAATGGCTTTCTGAGTTCCAGGAAAAAAATCTTAAAATCCAAACTCATAATTGTCAAGATAAGATATGTGAGTAGTAGAACAGGTTTTATTATTCCTACTTCTCTTCTTCCATTAAATTGCAATGATGTAGCTCCTCAGTGTGGAGGATTTTAAAATACAGTATGACTCAGGGAACAAATTTATTTACCTGCATCTGATAAAATATGTTCTCTTTAGGTATTTTCTAACTGCTCCAGACAATTCTATGGTATGCTTCCACCAGAAGCTCTGAGATATATTTTTCATTTTTACTTTACAGGCATGGCTTTTGCTCTACTGGCCAACCTTCCTCCAGTTAACGGACTCTATTCTTCCTTCTTTCCTCTGATAACCTATTTCCTACTTGGTGGTGTTCATCAGATGGTCCCAGGTAAGACCATATTGTCTATCTCAGTGTCTAAATAAACATAACTGTTCTCTCCAGAGAGTGGATTTACTTCCTCAAGATGTATTCCATTTGCTCCCACTTTCAATTTGTTGTTACAGCTTTATTAATGACTGTGGAAGGGATGGCCAACTGTGAAAGACTAAGGGACTGCACTGCATCCACTGCACAAAAATACATACATACATACTAAGCCTGGGTAACAATGGAAAAATTTGTTTCTAAAATCGATTTGTATTTGGGGGTTTTTTTTGTTTCGATATTTAAAATAATTACAAAATTTTCCCTTAAAAAAGTTCGATATTTACAAAATTTTGTAAATGTGAAAAAAATTGCAAAACATTAACGAATCGATTTCCGAAACAATAATGAATCGATTCGTTAATGGCGGACGCGACCGCGAAATACGCTAAAAAACCTCCAAAAACTTCTGAAGCTTCCCTCTCCCTCTGTTGTTGACTGTTGGTGTGATATTATAATTTTTTTTCACTAATTAAACAAAAAACTTGCCCCAGACATGCGGAAATAATAACGAAACGACCTCAGAACAATAACGAAACGAATACAATAACGAAATACGAAGCATTTACAAAACGTGTTTAAAAATTCGTTTTTTAAAAAAATTGCTCCAGAATGGTTCGTTATCGTTTTGTAATCGAAAAAATTAACGAATTATTAACGAATTACGAATTAACGAAACAAAACCGCCCAGCCCTAATACATACATACATGAAAAACACCATTTGAGAGGCATATGGAGCATTTTCACAATGTTTTGTAGAACTCCACACACACACAAACACACACACATACACATATGGTGGACATGCTTCATCATACTTCCTAGAGAGCATTTTGGGGCAAAATGATTTTTTAAATTTTGCAAAATGTTTTCTTGACCCTTAGAAGACCTTGAAATATAACAGAAATGCTCTCCATTGACCCTAGAGGTCATTTGGGGGCAAATTTTGGATGCCTTTAGAGGGTTGCATCCTGGTATGCATCCTGAACCTTTCCCACCCTGCTGTAGAGACTTAGTTTTGTGAGCCAGTTGTAAGACTGAGAGAAAACTAACTAGTAGATCTTGTTGTACAACAATTATCTGTCACTTTGTTTCCAGTCATGCTACCCATCCATCAAAGACAAAGGGTCAGAATGATTCTCCCTTCTTTACCACTTTCCTTGCAGTTATTTTTTTAAAAAACATCTCTCATTTGCATTAAAGGGGGCTTGATAGAAGCAGAAATGCAGTTTTGGGTTGGCAGTCTGGAATGCAAAGAAAATCTATTTACTCTGAATAGCGAGCTTAGTTAAATTACTTACAGAAGAGGAAATCCCTTATCTCTGATGGATAGAAAAGCTTTCCCTTGCTTATACGAAATGGGAAAAGGGTACAGAGTATGCTGAGAGGGGTAAAGTACGGTAAAGCTGGAGGTTCATATCAGCAGCTTTTGGCCCTGAATAAATGTGAAGAAGCTTCGTATGAAAATTGCAACCAACATTCGTGTATTTCTCATAGGTACTTTTGCAGTCATCAGTATTATTGTGGGAAATGTTTGCCATGAGTTGGCTCCTGAATCTGAATTTTACTACTTCAATTATACAAGCAATGAGCAGATGGTGAACAACACAGCCATGGAAGCAGCCAGGCTGGAAATCTCAGCCACCTTGGCTTGCTTGACAGCTATAATACAGGTAAGGCTGCATTATATTCAAAACTGTAGAACATCCAGACTGTTTAGCATTGAGCTGAATGTTTGCTGATACTGAGGGATGACTACACCAACACTGAGACATGTCAAGGGTATTTACAGTTTCAATGACAGAACAAGTAATTTGGTCTATAACAGTGGTTCTCAACCTGTGGGTCCCCAGATGTTTTGGCCTTCAACTTCCAGAAATATTAACAGTTGGTAAACTGGCTGGGATTTTTTGGGAGTTGTGGGCCAAAATACCTGGGGACCTTCAGGTTGAGAACCACTGGTCTGTAGGATGCTATTATCCTCTCCTTGTTTCTTCCTTATATTTAGGTGGAATCTCTTTTCCTACAGTTTGAATCCATTGTTCTGTGTCCTAGTCTCCAGAGCAGCAGGAAACAAGCCTGCCTTCTCCTCAATGTGATGTCTTTCAGATATTCAAACTTGGCTACCATGTCCCCTCTTGGCCTTCTTTTCTACAAACTAAAAGTACCAAACTCCCTAAGCAGCTCTTTGTAGGGCATGGCTTACAAACCTATTATCATTTAGGTTGCCCTTCTCTGGATAAGTTCTAGCTTGTTAGTGATTCTGAACTATATCCATATAGAGACTTTTTTTGTGCACATTTTGCAACTACTAGTTGAAAAAGAAGATGGATGGATGGATGAATAGACAGACAGACAGACACACCCCTTGATCAGAGAATAGAACAATTTCTTTGTTTACTATATAGCATACTCCAGTGTACCCTTCTGGTAAAATGAAGAGGTAACGCTCCCTCCCACCAGCACTCCTTACAGAAAAGGCTGTTATTTGCCATATAAAGTGTCCATTTTCAAAATGTAAGTCTCAAATTAGTGGAGATAATCTTTCCAGGAATTAAACCACAGCGTTCCCTGGCTGCCTTGCCTCAATTTCTCTTACCTCATCTCTCCAGCAGTTGGGAGGGATCACATAAGTCAGACTTATGCCACAGTCCTACACTGGGGGATTTCTGGGGAAATACCATTTGGAAGAGATATGGCATTCACACCCACACATACAAAGTATTTCATGGTTTACTATGAACTGCAAGCTATCTCTGTGAGAGATTCTATTCATCATTCTGTCTAATGCATCTGCTTGTCTTTCTCTCCATAGATATGCTTAGGATTTGTGCAGTTTGGCTTTGTCGCTATCTACCTTTCCGAGTCCTTCATCAGGGGTTTCATGACGGCAGCTGGTTTACAAATCCTGATCTCAGTGCTCAAATATGTCTTTGGCGTGAAGATTGAATCCTACACAGGGCCTCTTGCCATTGTCTATGTAAGTGAATCACATGAAACTGGTGTTATAAATTCTGTCCGAATTTGCTTGTGCTGTAGAAGTATATAAACCAATTTGGAAAGATGTGGATGCATTATTTCTTGAGGTAAATGTATATTGAACTTATGAGGAATGCAAACTAGTATTATAGTCAGCCCTACAAATTCTCTGTGGTTAGGGGCACAGGACACCCATGAAAGTGAAGAAACACAAATGTACAAAATTGCTGCTGTTGCTTCTTCTCCTTTTTCATCGTCATCTTTTGATTGAATATCTTTCTAGGAATGTTTAGGTCTTCCAGTATGATTCAATGATCAATCTGCATTGGAAGCTGACCATAAAGTTGCACTAAAGGACCTAGAGATTTGTAGAGAGAGAAATTGATCAAATCTGTGAATAATCAGATCTGTAAAAGTCAAACCTGCTAATGTGAAGGGCCTTCTGTATGTGATTTTAAAAGGTCACTTAGATCAATGCTCATTAGGCTATTTAATCTGGATCATGAGTATTTTTCCCCTGTTGTTCCATGGATTCGTATTATGTTGATGACTGCAACTACTTCCTTTCTCCTGAAAGCTTCCTGCAGAGTGGAAGCCATTGGTTCACAGACCAATACTGCTCCACAGGCCACCACTTTGAGTTGAAATGACTTAGTTTTTTTCTTATAGAAGAACAAACAACTCCTTCAAATCTTCTTGAAAGAAAATATTATCTTTAGCCAATGAATTGCCTTGAGTGAATAAAAGTGGAGTTTAAGAAGATAGTGCTGCTTAAGGAGAAAGAAAATAGTTGGAAATTCTGTCAAATCTTACAGGGAAAACAGATTTTAATTTGCTTTAACAAGAGAAGTTGTACCTGGAACACATGCCCCTCCTAGGCAACTCTTGAAAGATGCTGGAGTGCTTTCCTTATACTACTAGGGAATGCACACCTAAGTAACAAGGGTTGCAATTAATTCAACCAAACTTTAATTACAAGGCATTATGAGAAAGATTGCATGCAATTAATCCAGAGTTCCCTGCTGTCAACCTCCTGAACCTTCTTCTAAGGTCTCAGCTAGATGCCATCATCGGAAACAAGTTAGATTAAATGCATCCCGTCTGGTCAGGCCCTACTTATTGAGCCTATAATTAGCCCATAGTTGGCTTCTAAAGGGACTGCAGCTTCTTTACTTTGTGAGCTGCTGCCAGGTTGCTAACTGAAGCTGGCTGCAGAGAGTGGACAACCCCCCTGTTGCAGGAGCTCCACTGGCTGCCAGTCTGTTTCTGGGCACAATTCCAAGTGCTGGTTATGACCTTTAAAGCCCTCGGCAGTTCAGGTTCAGGGTATTTGGTTAACCTAATCCCCTTATACGAACCTGCCTGGGACCGGATATCTTCAGGAGAAGCCCTTCTCTCAGACTCACCTCCAGCTCAAGTGCAGTTGGTGGGAACACGAGAGCGGGCCTTCTCGGTGGCTGCCCCTCGACTCTGGAACTCTCTGCCCAGGGAAGCCAGAATTGACCCCCTCCCTGCTGCCCTTCCAGTGGCATGTTAAAACCTTTTTATTCAGGCAGGCTTTTAAAGAAGAAGGCTTTTAAGATCAATTTAGGGGGGGGGGGCTGTGATTTTTCATCAGTTTTTATAGATTTTAACTGTGAATTTTTAAACACCATTGATATATAATTCTGTTTTAATATTTGTATTTGTACATTGAAATGCTTTTAATGTAAGCTGCTTTGAATCTCCTTTGTGGAGAGAAAAAGCAGGGTATAAATAAACCTTTTTCTTCTTCAGCTGCTTTGAGGACTGGGTACTACAGTCAGGTACAGCCTCCTAGTAGGGATATCACCAGTGAGTGTGATGTGTGCGTGTGTGCAAACTGCACCAGATGACACCATCAGACACTAAAATGACTGTCTATAAACTTTTTGCGTGCCCCCTGGTGATGCAGCAGGTTAAACCACTGAGCAGCTCAACTTGCTGACCAAAAGGTTGGCAGTTTGAATCCAGGGAGCGGGGTGAGGCCCCGCTGTTAGGCCCAGCTTCTGCTAACCTAGCAGTTCAAAACCATGCAAATGTAAGCAGATCAGTAGGTACTGCTTCTGCAGGAAGGTAACGGCGCTCCATGCAGTCGTGCCAGCCACATGACCTTGGAGGTGTCTACGGACAACGCCGGCTCTTCAACTTAGAAATGGAGATGAGTACAGCCCCCAGATTCGGACACGACTAGACTTAATGTCAGGGGAAACCTTTACCTTAAACTTTTCATACAATATTTCAGTAAAATTGTATTTTTGTAATAAAAATATCCCTGAAGGTAGATATAACCACAAAAACATTTCTCATAGATCTAGCTTACATGTGCTGTAACAATATACTTACAAATCTAAAATTCTATGCCTATTTACTTTTTGAACATCCAGTGCAATTGTGGTCTGGCCAGAACTGTCATTATTACTCAACACTTTGAATTGTATGTTTAAACTTGTATATATATATATAGGGACGGGGGGCAGGAGGTAGTAGTGGTAGTAATCGTAGTAGAAGTTGTTTTTGTATGCTTTATAGTCCTTTCTGACTTATGGTAATTCTAAGGTTCACCTATCACAACATTTTCTAAAGCTAAGAGGGTGTGACTTGCCCAACGTCACCCAATAGGTTTTCATGGTCAAGTGGAGATTGAAACCCTAGTCTCCAGACATACTTAAACCACTACACTACAATGGTTCCATGATTTTGTCATTACATTCAATGATATATGAGAATTAGGATTTATGAGTAACGTGAGTACAAAAAACATGGCTAAGGATTCTGTATGGGTCTAGATGGGAGGAGCTCCATGGAGGTGACACCATGAGTTAACAGGTGACACCAACTGTTGTGATGCCAGTGCTTCCTAGGCTAAGTAATGGTCATTGAGGTACAGTCTTTGCATTTGGAAGTAGAAAAACGATGACATTGTGGAGAGGTGACAAAGGTCAGTAGTCCATCATACACTTTCCATGCAGAAAGCTTCAGTTTTCTCTGGAAAAGGAAAACATCCTGCCTAAACTGTTGCAGCATTAATGTAAGGCAACAATGACAACATTGTTCCAGATAGATTGATTCAGTTCAAAATGACTTCACATGGGCCATATGTTCAAGTCCTGATGGTATGAGCTTCCTTGCTTAATCCTTTTCTCCTTTTCCATCCCCTAGACTTTTATCGACATTTGTAAAAATCTGCCAAAGACCAACATCGCCTCTCTCGTGTTTTCCTTGATCAGCTCGGTGCTCCTGATTATTGTGAAAGAGTTGAACATAAAATACATGAAAAAAATCCGAGTTCCCATTCCTATGGAGATCATTATAGTAAGTAGCAGTTCCCAAGATACTTTCTGTGTCTGTCTAAGCAGTTATTAGAGGGCTCTCATTGCCGTTTGTGCCCTCCTTTCTCAGAGGCAAGGATACATTTGTAAAGGAACTGTTGACTATTAAAGTAGTCCAAAATAGAGGATGCAATTGCAACGATTCACTGCTTAATGAAATACTATGCTCAGGTTTAATTCAGCTTAAGGATATTGCTGTGCCTGTGATCACATTAGTAATCTTTTGGGATTGGAGCTTGGTTGGTTTTTCCTTTGCACAAAAAGTACAAATGTTATTGTGTTGCATTGAACTTTTTTTTTTTGTAAAACCATTAGGACTTCATGGGATCCATTTACATTTATTGGTATTTAGGATGCTGCAAGGTTTTTTTTTACTAAGATATATATATATATATATATATATATATATATATATATATATATATATACACACACACACACACACACACACACACACACACATACACACACACACACCAATAGCACTTCACTTGTTGATCTCAGAGAATATTTGATTTCTCAAAACATGCCACCAAACAGGACTATCATTCATGTGAATGATAGCCACCCATCAGAATGAGTCAGTGACATGATGAAGAAAGAGCTACCCTCCCCATTTGTGAACACTTAAGTTACAGTAATTCATTCCTCTTCAGAATTTTTAGTAAGTGAGTAAGCACTCCCCTGCTTTACAATTGGGAAATTGTCCTTTAGCAATATGATTTTAAATGGTGGGTAGTTCTGAGATGGACTGCCAACAGCACTATTTACTTACTTGAGTCTCTTTCAGAGGTGTCAAACTTGTGGCCTTCCAGATGTTTAAGCCTCCAATTCCCAGAAACTCTAGCAAGTTTGTCCAATGGCCAGGAATTCTGGGAGCTGAAATCCAAAACACCTGGTGGTGCACAAGTTTAACACTACTGATCTCTTTCCATCTTTTTTGAACTTTCAAGAGGTGTGTTGAGAAAACAGATACTGAACTGGGAGGGAATCTACTCAGATGCAATTCCACAAGAAATGCTGCTCTCCCAAATTGTAACATGTGGATAAAAAAAATAGAGGCAGTCAAGAAATTGTTGGGAAGGCAAAGGGAACCTCTTCACGTGTTCTGTTGTGGCTTCCTTAGATATTGTTTCCAGTAATTTAGGAAAGAATCAAGGAGTGAGTTACTGTATGTGTTTCAGTAGCAGGTGGAAAGACTGGACTAGGAGCTGAAAACAGGATCAAGATAGACTTAAATCAGGAATCCGGACAAAATGCTACTGAAGTGAAAGCCTTGTTTCATCTGTAATAGCAAGTTATTAAGGAGCCAATACTAAGGAAGATCTGTTGTCATCAAACGCTGATCTGTTTGCTTAGATTTCAGAGAATGAAAGAAACCAAAGTGGTTTCTGAATCAGCCAATTCATTACGCATGAGGGAACTTACCTGCTGGTACATGAAGTCCTAGTTACTGCTTCTTTGTACACACTATGCAGAGTACTGAAATTAAAATATTGTGATGTACATTTTCAGTCTAGCTAAAACTTCTGGTGGTGCTAACACTATTGAAGACCTGGGTTTCTGGTATAGATAAAGAGCACTGCAAAGTTACACTCTTCATGGAATCATCAGGAATGCTATTTTGTTTACCTGGGAGCACTGGGGAAGGGAGAGGAAGGACTGGTCTATTCAGGTCAACCTAGACTCATGTTTCAATGAGTCTGAGTAAAAACATCCCTGGGCTTTATAACAGGAAACGTGTCAACATAATGAAACATGATAATACAGGAAAGTGTAGTAAGATGCCCACATGCCTTAGATGATTGGGGGAGGTAAGAGGCCAATGAATGATCTGGCATCTAGGGAGCATGTGATTAGAGCTGGGCAAAATGCAAAATTTTGACAGATGTTGCCTTTGGTGTCAATTTGCAGTTATTCCACAGTTTGCTATTGCAACAGTTTGAACATAAGATCTGTGCTAATTCAAATGAAAAGCTTATGCAGTCTTGCATTTTTTTTTCCTGCAGTGGCTTACCAGGTGTTTATGAGAAGTCCCAAGCAGGACATGACGATAGGAGCACTCTCCTGGTTTTGACTCCTAGAAATGTGTGTAACAAAGCAGAATGCCTCTGATACTAAAGATTTTTTTTCCATGTCAGGAGTGACTTGAGAAACTGCAAGTTGCTCTGGTGTGAGAGAATTGGCCATCTGCAAGGACGTTGCCCAGGGGACACCCAGATGTTTTATGGGAGGCTTCTCTCATGTCCCTGCATGAGAAGCTGGAGCTCATCCTGCTCCCTGGATTCGAACCACTGATCTTTTGGTCAGCAGTCCTGCTGGCACAAGGGTTTAACTCATTGTGCCACCAGGGGACGAAGTACAACTATTGTTGAGTAGTCATTGTTAGCCCTTTCTTTCCTTGTATGTACAGTTGTATAGAAAGATATGAGGCACAAATTAATCTGCTGGTGGTACCTATAAACAAGGAGCCCCCAGTGGCACAGTGGGTTAAACCCTTGTGCCAGCAGGACTGAAGACTGATAGCTCATAGGTTCGAATCCGGGGAGAGTGTGGATGACTTCCCTCTGTCAGCTCCAGCTCCCCTGCATGAGAGAAGTTCCCACAAGGATGGTAAAACATCAAAAAACATCTGGCCACCCCCTGGACAACGTCCTTGCAGACAGCCAATTCTCTCACACCAGAAGCAACTAGCAGTTTCTCAAGTTGCTTCTGACATGAAAAAAGCTATAGACAAACAGGAAAAATTGAAGTTAATTTTCTTTCAGAAAATTCAACATACAGAAGAGTTGTCCAGAAAATATAAATCTCATATTGCTCTCTAAAATAAACAGCTACACTTTTATATATCATTTTCTCTAGCTGAGCTTTTGAAATTATCTTTAGAACAAAAAAGCTTGGGAACAGACTTCGAAAGGAAATCCATTCACAGATCTAAGTGCATATAACATGCAGCTATACTCCAATATCACTTCAACTTGCCAAGATCAGGACACAAGTGACCAAAATCTTGCTAAAAAGAAGAGACAAGAGCTCCAATCTAATGCCCAGCCCTCAGGACTTCTGGCAAAAGTGAATTATGATGAGGCATTATGTTCCCTTGCCATATGCCCTTTCTTTCCCTTGCCATATGCCAGGAATGGAAGCCACAAGGCTTTTTCTGGTACTCAGTCCCTTAAAAAGTAGCATGTCAAATAACAGTATCTTGTTGTTATTTGAAGGCCTGCTGGGCTGTCTGAATACAATGTAACTGAGTCACTAGACGTAGTGCTGAACTTTGTTGTATCCAAGTGTTTCCTCTGGGCTGTTGATTGTAGGGTGACATGGGGGTCTTTCAGTCATAGCGTCACCATCAACTAAAATTGACCAGACAATCCTCAACAACAAATTCTCAGTTAAAAAACAATGCAATTCTTGTCTATTGGTTCTTCCCCTAACCTTTTTTCAGTCACAGATGTGAATGGTTGCTGAGATCCAGCCACAATGGAGAGCTTCAACAGTAGCAACTGAATTGCTAAAATTGGGGGGGGGGGGGGAATCAGTGCATGTCCCAGTCTGGATGGGTTTCCAATAGAGTGGCAGATGTGGGAGACATCTTCAGGTGAGACCCTAGTTTCAGTCTGCATCTACACTAGCCAAAATACTAATGTAAATGCCTTCAGAGCTGCCCTGATGCACAACTAGTGTTGTGGAAACCCTGGATATCTTTTGGGGTCCATGTGGCCAGCCAGCCCATCAGCACATTGTCAGTAGTGCCCTGGCCTCCTGGGCACTGCCACTTCTGATCTTTTGCCAGCTTGAAACAACTCCCTGACACAGCTATAGTGGTGACGTTACCTTCGGTGAGGTCAGGAGAGAGCAGCAGAAATTATGTCACCGGCAAGGCGCTGCCAAGGAGATGCTTGGAGCCATTTCTAACTGCCGAAACAGCAATGGGTATTTTATTTAGATATGCCTTTGGCATTTAATCTTGTTCTTTTCATGGAATTTCTTCTTTTAATGAAGAATTAAAATGTTTTCATTGTTTTTATTATTGCTACATTTTGGAACTTTGAATGACATTCTTTAGGAGAAAGTTGAGGTATAAATATACTTCATCAGTAAACTAATTGGATGGATTTTGGCACATCTAAATTTATACAGGTACATGACGAATAATCCACTATGAAGCTACAACATTTTTAATGCTTTGATTTCAGGTCATCATAGCTACTGCAGTTTCTGGAAGCTTTAATATGCCTGAGAAATATGATATGCCAGTAGTTGGACATATTAATATGGGGTAAGTAAACCAATAGATTATTCTCTTTTCCCAAACTCCTTCATTTCCGGAATGAGACCAATCTTGTGATGCTGATACATTAATTCCAATCTATTTGATAATAAACTCCTTCCTGAATATGACATGGAAGACATAGAAACAGGAAATAACATCTTGTGAATTGAGCCCCTTTGGGGAGATAAAGCAGGGTAATAATAATAATAATAATAATAATAATAATAATAATAATGGTGGTATAGCTGGGAACAGTGAAAAGAAACAAAAATAAAAGACCTTTTTTTAAAAAAAAAAATCCATACTATTATAAAGTCCTGCTCCCTTTCTCATTAGTTTACAGCAGTGGTTCTCAACCTGTGGGCTGTGGCCCGGCAGTGGATCGTGAGAACAAAAATCTGGTCCATGGACCCTGGTCAAAGTGGACCCTGGTAAAAAAAAAAAAGGCGTGGAACCACTGGTTTACAGTGTTAGCCATCAGGCATGCTAAAGATAACAAAACTGTAAACCTTTATATAAAACAAACTGAAAAAAGCCTTCAAGTTGCCAATGAATGGATGTTGCTACAAGTTAGAGTGAAAAGTAGGGCAGACTCAACATGGATAATGTCTGCAAGCCCTGATCTGTTCAAGTCATCTATTAATGAATTTACAAGGACAGAGTAATTATAAAGTACATAATAATAACTGCTGTATGAAACGTGACAGACTTGCCTATGCTATGTAATTCATTATAATAAGATTGACATTAAAGCTACATACCTATGCTGAAGGAAATATCTTCAATCCAACTAACACCATAAATGTTCTTTGACCTAATACTTAGTCTTTGGGGTTTGATAGAAAATATGATTCCTGGAGAGGTTTTGCAAGCAATATTGATAATGTATATATGATTTATATGATATATATGATGTCAGGGAGCCACCGGTAGTGCAGTGGGTTAACCCACTGTGCTGCTAAACTTGTTGACCGAAAGGTCACAGGTTTGAATCCGGAGAGCGGTGTAAGCTTCGCTGTCAGCCCCAGCTTCTGCCAACCTAGCAGTTCAAAAACATCCAAATGTGAGTAGATCAAGGTAGCAGGAAGGTAACGGCGTTCCATGCAGTCATGCTAGCCACATGACCTTGGAGGTGTCTATGGACAACACTGGCTCTTCGGCTTAGAAATGGAGATGAGCACCAAACCCCAGAGTTGGACATGACTGGACTTAATGTCAGGGGGAAACCTTTACCTATATATGATTTGTTTTTGTTTTTTTTGTGGACAGACTGATTATGTGGATATTTCCTTTGCTGACATCTCATTGCCTGTTAGCTCCAAGTGCAATGGCACAGTGCCACTGAATTTGGGCCACTTACAAGAAAACATATGTGTATGGCCATTGCATTGAGGTAGCCAGCCACAATGGAGAGATTCCACAGTAGCAACTGAATTGTAAAAGTAGCATATGGAACCTTAGTGTATATGCTAGTCTGGATGGGTTTCCAATGGAGTGGCAGATGTGGGAGACAGATGGATCAAATCACCAAATCACATTCTAGCAGAACCTGAGTCACTACTCAAGAATTGTGCAATGTCATAATATTGTGTGCTGAGTCACAGTCTGAGTCAGGACCAATCAATTTGTTTAACTGAAAGGTTGCACAATTTTCTTAAAGTTTAAAGTAGATAGCAATTCTAAAACAATAAAAACAAGCATTTCAAAAATGATGGCAATAGTGCAACAACAGCAGAAAAAGTTGAAACAACATCGAACTGACCTGTGTTGAAATATAAGCAATCCAATCTCATGATTTTATGCCAAACTGTATAATAATCCTGCAGTGAAAATTAGTATTGCCGAAGCTTTGACTAGCATACTTATTTCTTTTTAATTTTATTGCAGATAGAGTCCTCAATTCCTGTTAAATGGCATAACATCTATAGTTCCAGTTCAGTTCGCTATTTATCCTTAAATACATTGTGATTAGTGGTTATATATTTATCCAGTGCTGTCTATATCTTAATGGTGGCTGAACTGAACCTTACTTTCTCATTAGGAAAAAATGCTCCCAGCCTGTCCTCTTGGTTTAAATTGCTGCTGCTTTGCTTCATGACTTTCATGTTCTTTTTTGTTTTGGTTTAGCTTTCCTTCAGTCAGTATTCCTGAGGTGAGCAAGTGGAAAGACATGATTGGCACAGCTTTTTCTCTTGCCATTGTGGGATATGTGATCAATCTGGCCATGGGCAGAACACTTGGAACGAAACATGGCTATGATGTGGATCCAAATCAGGTAACGCAATCATTATAATTATAGGTTGAGTGTCCCTTATATATAATGCTTGAAATCAGAATTGTTTTGAATTTGGGATTTTTCCAAATTTGAAATATTTGTATTTGCATATATGTACATAATGAGATGGGCCCCCTGCTGGCACAGCGGGTTAAACTTCCGAGATGATGAACTTGCTGACCGAAAGATTGGCGGTTTGAATCTGGGGAGCAGGGTGAGCTCATGCAAATGTGGGATCAATAGGTACAGTTTCTGCAAGAAGGTAACAGTGCTCTGTGCAGTCATGCTAGCCACATGACCTTGGAGGTGTCTATGGACAGCACCGGGTCTTCAGCTTAAAAATTGAGATGAGCACCCCCCCCCCCCAAAGAGTCGGACCCTGCTAGACTTTAATGTCAGGGGAAACCTGTACCTTTATCTACATAATGAGGTATCTTGGAGACGAGATTCAAATCTAAACATGAAAATTTTCAATGTTTTGTATGTACCTAATACACATAGCCTGGATATAATTTTATATACAGTATTTTTAATAATTTTGTGCATGAAAAAAAGTTTGTATACCTTGAACCTTCCAAAAGCATCTCAGCTACCTATACGGAGGATTTCAAATTTGGGAATGTTTGGAATTTCTGAATTCCAAAAAAGAGATGCCAAACCATAATTACTATTGTTGTCATCATTGTCATCATCGTATTCATTTATTTACATAGGATCATTACTGTTCCTAGCTCTTTACAAGCAAAACAACAACAAATAGTTTCCTGCTCTCAGGCTTACAACTTAATGAAAAGAAAAAGGGGTCTAGTAGATATTGCCTTTTTTTCTCTCCCTCCATGACCACAACAGTGGATGCCTCTGAAAACATGCAGGAGGTTTCACATATTTCCCATCCCAGCTGCAAGTCCTTGCTCCTTTATAGCTCCTTCACAATTACAGCCTACAACCTGACTCAAAATAGAATCTGGAACAGATCCATTAGGACGATTACTAAGATATTCTTTAACAATTAGTTCAAGGGATTAATTTGAAATACTTTGTCAAATTAAATAAACTTCTTTAAAAGACAGCCTAGGACTGTGACACGTGAGAATACTACGAGTACACCACATGGCTTATAATAGCAACATGTGGAGCATGTTTCCTCTGCAGAAACTTTTTTGTGTTCTTTGCTGCTGCATAGCTGATTCACTAGTGGTAACAATCTCAGATGAGACAGTTGTGGTTAAGAGAATCCTGAAAGAATTATTCTGACCCAAGAAGTGGCAATTCACGTGCTCTAGAAATCTGACTCAGAGAATCCTGGGATACCTCTGAAATGAGCAGATGCAGGACTCAAGGAGTGGAGATAAACCTCAGGAGATAGACTGGTGGTGACACTGCTGGCCCTTTCTATTAATAAATGCCGCCTTCATATACGTACGACTGTTATGTGACTGTTTGACCTAGTTCTTCCACCCAAGCAATGGTTGTGAAAGGAACCTTTTGACAAAGGGCACAGTCATGACGTTTATTTTGCTACCGACTTCTGCTTAGCTTTTTCTCCTTGCTTCCACAGGAAATGCTAGCCCTGGGCTGCAGCAACTTTTTTGGATCCTTCTTCAAAATCCATGTGATATGCTGTGCTCTTTCAGTGACATTAGCTGTGGATGGAGCTGGAGGGAAATCTCAGGTTATTTATTTATTTAGTTTCTCCTCTCAAAATAAAAGAACACCAATATCTCTACATCTTTGGATGGACTTGAACTGATGCAAGAGTGATTCTCTTTATCCAAATCTCAGCATCTAAAACAGTGGGTTCCTTTTATCCCTGTTGGATCCTTGACCTCGTGATGCTTTGGGCAGGGACTTCATTTTTAAACGAATACCATTGATAATATGGCTGATCAATATGTGATTCATAAATCACAAGCCCTTATTTTTGGGAACTTTGCTCCCATCACCCCATCCAAAAGTAATTTTGCTGTCAAATTTCAACTGAAGGAAGCCCCCCCCCCCCGCCCCCAAATTATTTGAAAATAATATGATTGGGAATGACATGGCTTTAAAGCAGAATTGTTCTCTGGGAAACCTCGAGAAAGCTTAATTATGTTTTGAAACAAAGTATGCTCTTCCCATTCACCTTGCTTTCTAAGGAAATTCCTATTATCTACACCCAGGTGGCGCAGTGGGTTAAACCACTGAGCTGCTGAACTTGCTGACCCAAAGGGTGGCAGTTCGAATACAGGAGCAGGAGCTCCAGCTATTAGGCCCAGCTTCTGCCAACCTAGCAGTTCGAAAACATGCAAATGAGTGATCAATAGGTACCGCTTCTGCAGGAAGGTAATGGCACTCCATGCAGTCATGCTGGCCACATGATCTTGGAGATGTCTATGGACAACGCCAGCTCTTTGGCCTAGAAATGGAGATGAGCACCACCCCCCAGAGTCAGACATAACTAGACTTAATGTCAGGGAAATCCTTTACCTTTACCTCTGAGCTGCCATAATTCAGTGTCACAAAATGCCATGTTCACACTTTAAAGTTTGGCTTATTTTATTCAAATTTCTATATTTTAAAATTGATTTAAAATATTTCTGATAATTATAAATATGTATCAAGAGTTAGCTAACTAATTTCATATCTATGTTGCCATTACAGCAGAGTTGATCATAGTTTGGATTGCCAAAGAATCAGATCTATCTAATTACAATTGGAATCATATAGCATTTCATGTGTTCAGAAAACTTTAGAAATATTTGTAATGATTCTTAAAATAACCCTATAAAAATACATCATTGTATTCTCTTGAAATAGATTGGTTGAGACATAGGTTATAAAACCTATGTATGATCTGAAAAACGCTTCTGGTCCAACTTACCTGTCCAAGCGTGTTTCCCTTTATAAGCCAACCAGAACCTTAAGATCTACTGGGAAGGCCATGCTCTCGACCCCACCTCCTTTGCAAGTGTGACTGGTGGGAATGAGAGTCAAGGCCTTCTCAGTGGTGGCCCCTTGGCTGTGGAACTCCCTCCCCAGTGACATCAGACTGGCCCCATTCCTCCTGATCTTCAGAAAAAGGTTAAAGACACAGGCATTCAAGGGAATAGTGTAATATGCAATCCAACTTGAAATGTAGCAGCTTGAATAATGACTATGGAACTTTGCACTATGTATGTTTTTAATCTGTTTTATTGTATTTATATGTTTTAACTGTTTTATAAATTGATATATTATATTTATTATTGTATTATAATGCAAACATTATGTATATATGTATCTGTATTTATAATGCGGCACTTAATTTTGCCATAATAAATACAGATAGTACAGATATTTGAGAAAACCTAAAAATGGTGAAAGTAACTAATAGAGTAAGAAAAAGAAAAGAGCAACAGGTATTATTGTTTCTGTGCAAAATGACATATGCTGAGTTGTTGAAAATAGTGATGTATGTAAGGATGTGTAGATTATTTTGTCTCCACAATAGTTTGTGGAGGTAGAAAAAAATCATCTTGTTGTGTTCTCTTTGCCTGTTTCACTGTAGATATTTACTAAAATGTTAGAAATAAAGCTTTAAAATTAATTAATTATTTAAAACATATTATCATATGTAGCACATCCTTTTTCTGTGACAACAATGTAGCTGATAATATGGTGATTTCTCATTATAAACAATAACTAAAGGCAAACAAGAAGTTAAATCAAATCACAAAATTATCTTCCTCTCCCAGTACCTTCCACTCATAGCCCTCAAACCAATTACTTAGCATCACTTCTTGGTCCCTCAATTGAAAGATATCATAATGTATGTTCCAAGGTTTGGTTTTGATTTTTTTGGTGATAAGTTTTCTTCTCCCTTTAGATGGCAAGTTTCTGTGTGGCGCTGGTAGTGATGATAACCATGTTGTCTTTGGGGATTTATCTCCAGCCTCTTCCTAAGGTAAAAATCAAACAGATTTCTTTATGAACATGTTTCCAGGCTGTGTCTATTGGAATTAGCTCTAATTGGCAAAAATAGCCCTGGGCCAACTGAGCCAACATTAACCCTACTGCGAGGAGTTTCTGATATAGGTTAGGTGAATGTCACATAACTAACTATTTTCTTGGATCTACGTGGTTTCGAATGGCCCCACATTTTTAATGAGGGTGTGCCTTAGTTTTCTCATTACATTTCTGGTTACGGGTTGAATGTTTATTCTTTGTTTTTATTTTTAGTTGTCAGAACTAAAATGTTATAGTCCTACAGCTATAACATAAGATGAAATGCATGATACTGAGAACACTGATACTTGGGGAAAGAGCATAGGAGATAGATAGGTGTTCAATTAATTGAGGGTGACAAGGAAACCATATCCACCCCACAGCTTTACCATATCTCAAACAGGAAAAAAGAGTTGTTGAACAGAAATGAATATATTGAGGGTAGTGCATTACAGCTATCAACAAACCAGGGCCAAAGCCCCAACCAGTAATTTTGGGCATTTTTGGTTGGAAACAACTAGGATGAGCTATGAAATTGAGAACACTGACATTTAGGAGAGTTATCTGGCAATCTCATGAACCCTAGAATCACCTACTAGTGATTCTTTAGCCAATATGCAACAATATCTAGCTTATGGTCTGCTCCAAAGCAGCTGTAGCTGCTGTGCCATAAAGTAGGATTGTGCTGCGGCAGCTAACATGTGCACTATACTTGTGGCTTTTTGTCATTAATTGTAATAGGAGCCGCAGTGGTGCAATGGGTTAAACACTTGTGTCAACTGAACTGCTGCCCTGAAGGTTGGTGGTTTGAATCTATGAGAGGGGGTGAGCTCCCATCTGTCAGTTCCAGTTTCCCATGCAGGAACATGAGAGAAGCCTCCCACAGGATGGTAACACATCCAGGTGTCCCCTGAGCAACATCTCTGCAGATGGCCAATTCTCTCACACCAGAAGCAACCTGCAGTTTCTCAAGTCACTTCTGACATGATAAAAAAATAATTGTAGTGTTTTATTATACTTATTTTAGGCAGTGCTTGGAGCTTTGATTGCTGTGAATCTGAAGAATTCTCTCAAGCAGCTGACTGATCCTTACTACCTTTGGAAAAAAAGCAAGCTGGACTGTGTGAGTATCTCATCTCAGATGTCTTGGGAGATAGATATAAACAGCAGCATGAAGCCAAATGAACAGAAATTTTGCATACAGTGATGGTTGCCTTTTACATTGCTGCATAAAGGTCCTAAGATCTAGCACCCTGAGTATGTCAAAGGTCCTTTTAAAAGAAAGTTTCTAATTGTTATGAAGATATATTTAAGCCACATCTATTCCATAAACAAATATTCTACAAAAATCAAACATAGATTAAGAATATTAGAATATTCTATTGGCATACAGGCCGAAAACAGAATTTGTATCTCCTTACAGTGTACAGCAATTAGGTTGTGGGAGTGTGGTATCAACATGTAATGTTAGATTGCAAAAATATGTCTGTGATTTGAGTTCAACAACAATAAGAATATAGGTGAGCACTCTCCTGATTAGTACCTTTTAATGCACAGACTTGAATTATCCTTACAAAGGCTGAATTTTGGCATGGCAATAAATTGTTCTTAAAAGAATGATAAAGACCTCTTCCCAAAACTAGAGAGAGTTGGCAGTGAAAACAGACTGGCTCCTGACAAGTTTCTGGGCCCAATTTAAAGGGAAGGTTATTACCTAAGAAGCCCTATACACTTTGGTTCCAACCTATCTTCGAAACCACATCGCCTATGAACCAGAGCAAGCCTTGAGATCTGCTGGGGAGGCCCTTCTCTCAGTCCAACAAAGTCATAGGTGCAGTTGGTTGGGGACAAGAGAGAGAGTCTACTTGGTGATGGCTCCCTGGCTCTGAAATGCCCTTCCTAGAAAGATTAGATTAGTCTCCAAATCTCCAAACCTTCTGTTTGAACCTAAAAACATGGCTGTTTACACAGGCCTTTGACCTGGAGTAATGTACTATGGGTATGTGATGATGTCAACCATTGTTATTCAGCACTTTAGTTCATGTTTGAAGAAATTTAATAACTCACAGGTATGATTGTGTTTTAGAAATTAATTATTTTTTTTATCAATTGGCATTGTTCATTGTTTGCATTCAGTCAAATTGTGTATTGTTTTGATGATATGTCATTGGGGATGGACTGGATAGCCGATGAGGTCTCTTTGTTAGCCACCTGAGTCCCTTCGGGGAGATGGTGGCAGGGTACAAATAAATATTATTATTTAATACATAACAAGATGAGTACACAGCAAACAAGACCACTATGCTGACTTTTGTATTTGATCATACGTCAGACATTTCCCAAGTGTCTAGGACTGTGTGATGTATCAGCGAATAGTGTGCTGATCCGAGTATATGTCCATCCAGAAAAGGAGAAACCTTTTTATAAAAGGATAAAAACTCACTAAATACAAACACTATAAATGTCTGGTTCTTGGATAAAGAAGATTTATTGCTCTAAATTATATTTACATACATTGTGCCAGAGTCTTACAAGTTTCTCCAAGCATTACTTTATCAGTGAAAGGAATAATTGAAATTGTCCAGCCACAGCTATCAATAACTTTCTTAAAGTACTGTTCAAACAGAAGGGGAAGGAGGTTATGCTTTGGAGTTCTGTTTAAGAGATTATAAGTGTGCCCTGCATTATAATGGACTTGAATGCCCTGAAGTATGCCGAGCACAACACCCAACAGAATATAGCACCTACACAACTTAGTTACCTTTCAAGCTACTGAAGGAGCTCCTCAACTTTGAGAGCACTTATTTCACAAACACTCTTTGGTGTACTTGACAGCAATATTCAGAGCCACTTTACTCATAGCTGACATAAGTAAATTGCATTTAGAAAGGAGGGATATAACTTATAGCACTAAAGAAATGCTGGCTTATAAACAGAGGCATCAAGGAGTGATGTGGTTTATGTTTCTTATCAAATCATTTAACTGCTCAGTTAATCAAATCATTCTGGCTATGTCTTTCAATATTTGCTGCACTGTGGTAGAAGGAGATGCTATGTGGGAGATAGAAAAGGTTTCTTTTCCTTCCCTTCCCTTTCCCCTGTCTCAGCTAGTGCTTGCAAGGACCAGCTCGGAGTGCTTTGTTTGGTGGGGAAGAAGGAGCAAAGATGGGTTCTTAGATGATGCACTAAACCGAGAACTCCGATCAGGACCCTTGGTGTGTAGTGTGGAAGAGGTTTGCCCTACCGATATGATTCCCTGCTTCTGATTTCAAACTCTGCAGAACAGGGCTTGGAAAGTTCTTTTTTTCCCCCAAACGAATTTGTTATGCAGCTTACCCATTACCCATTAATGTAACACTACAATCTTCCACTTTTCAAAATCAAAATGGTTATCACGAGATAACCATTTTGGACTTAAGTTTCAACATATTTCTGGCATGCTGCCTGGACTTAAGTTGTTTAGGATGATAACAACATCATCTCAGGCTCCATAGCTCAGGCTCCAGCCATAGCTCTGCAGTCATATTTAAAGCACGTGTTCCATCTCGTCATAGAAGGCTGACCTCAGCGCAAGGAAATGACTTGCTGTGTTTATGTCTTTCCACAGATGGTCTGGGTGGTGAGCTTCCTATCTGCTTTCTTCCTGGGCTTGCCCTTTGGACTCGCTGTAGGAGTCGGGTTTTCCATCCTTGTTGTCGTTTTCCATACTCAGTTGTAAGTATCATTTTGATGGTGGCCTGTGATTGGAAAGCAAAGTAAAGATATTTCCCATCACCTGGGTCAAATATTCCAGGGCAGGTGTGACTAGCAGCATGTGGAACATGAAAGGACCAGTCCCTGTTGGTAAACAATGATGTCAGTCTCAGATAACTGCTCCCTAATCTCCCATTTCTATAAATATATTTCAAGGCTGATATAAATATGAAAGTATTTACGTCATGCATGAAAACACCTGCCCGACTTATCCTTCTCTCACACATGTACATACATGCGAAATCTCATTTATTACTCATTAAGCTCTCAGTATAAGTGATAAATACGTTTTATGCTGTTCTTTCTTTGTGGCAGCTTCATTTAGCGAGAAACTTAAACTCATTAATTAGCTTTTCTGTTGAGGAATGAGAGACATTTTCTTTGGGAGTAACATGCACATCTTGATGCAGGTGAATTATGATTGTAAATCATTACTACCATTCCTTTTTAAAGATCTAAGGCTTGGAAAAATGGAAACACTGCATAATCCTTGAAAAATAACAATGGCAAGAAATTATGAGGCTAAAACAGCCCTTGCTTTCTGGATCACAATCTGATAGATCCAAGACAAAACAAGAAAGAATTTGGGGGGGAAGAATAGCAACTTCTTGTCTTGATGCCACATGTGGCTAGGTTAGTCTCCATGATGTTTTTCCATAGAAGGCAAGGGAAGCTCCCCTTCAGCCTCGGGTCACTGACCCACAGCCAAATGTTCTTCCTTGCAGCTATAGAGATGCAGGGCAACAAAAGACTAGAAGATACAGTGCAAAATGGTCTATGCTTTCTAGCTTTCCCTTTTCACACAGGAGTGAAACATCTCTGCTCAGGAAACAAAAGTAGAAAAGTTAACTACAGGAGGACATATCCTCACTTTGGAAACAAACTCTCAAAAACAATTCTCATACTAGGAAGAAGATAGAAAACACGATTCTTTTAACAATAGCGTAGTAGGCGAAATGTCAGAAGATACTGCTGGTCATGACTTATTATTGGAAGAAAGAGGAAAAGGCCAATCATTGCATTTTCTTCATTTGTGCAACTTTTAAAAAGATCCTGGGCCCATTATCAGGAAATGATGTATAACTTTTAGTTTCAGACAGCAAATCATTCTCTGGCTTCATCTAATGATTTTTTCTCAGGTCATTTTATGTTATTGTGCTACCAGATTATCACCACAAGAGGGCGTATTTATAATACAATAATTTAAGTATGGGAAATGTCATTGTTGGTTATTCCTATTTTCATAAGAAAGTGTTCAAAGTGGTGTAATTTCAAAAATTTCACCATTAGCCAATCAAAAGGGGATGTAAAGAACAAGAATGGCAATTGGAAATATCTCTTTTTTTCCATAGCCTGATTACCACAGTCCCAGCCCTTCCATTAGGGAGGAGTACTCTTTTTTCCTTGAGCTATTTTTCCTCCCATGATAACATCATCAATAGAATGTACTTTTTCCTAATTTGGGTAGATTTGGTTTAGGATTTTGTGGAACATGGTTCTGAGAACTCTGCTATTATAGTGTTGTATTCTAGCAATTACTGGAACCTCATATTTTGGAAATCCTGCCCATTAAATCTTGGTCTGAGACAGCAAGAGAGCTTTTGGGTTGTTGTGAGTTTTCCGGGCTATATGGCCATGTTCCAGAAGCATTCTCTTCTGACATTTCACCTGCATCTATGGCATGCATCCTCAGAGGTCATGAGGTTCTCAGGTCCCACGACCTCACAACCTCTGACGATGCCTGCCATAGATGTGGGCAAAGCATCAGGAGAGAGAGAGAATGCTTCTGAAACATGGTCATACAGCCCAGACAACTCACAACTACCCACTGATTCTGGCCATGAAAGCCTTCCATCATCCCAGCAAAAGCTTTCTTGTTGGGATGATGCTCCTTTGCACCATATATTTAGCCTGAGATGCTGATGAAGAAATTGGCAAAACCATCTGTGAGTATTCCTTGCCTTTATGAAACTCATGTGGTGACTATAAGTCAACAGGAGATACATGGTGGCACTAGATGCATATTGGTGGTGGCTTATAGAAAACATTATGTGATATTGATAACATTCTTGTAAGCAAATCAGCCACATTAAACCTCTTCAGCTTTACCTCAATCCACCACTGTATCAAGAAGAAGAGTTTACAAGACTATGTTAGTCTGTTGTGGCTAAAACTATAAAGAGCCCTGTCACAGCTTGAAGATTAATCAACCTTTTATTTCATGAACTACACATTTAATACAATGAAGGAACGCTACACAATTATATTTTTAACATTATTCTTAATATTTCTTTCTAGCCGCAATGGTTGTGTCATTGGCCCTGTAGCTGTTTCTGATATATACAAGAACCCCAAGGTCTACAACAAGGTAAACGAAACTACAATTTTTCCTCATTTTCTATTTTCTCATTGTTTGGCATCTACACACATGAGATTTTGTTTTAAAGATGCTTAATGTGATTTGATGCCTGTAATTAATACAATGTATAGATTTACTACTGTGCACTGTATTGATGCTTTGCAATTGTGTTAGTTTATTTACAGGATTTGATTGTTTTTTAGATTGTGTTTTATGTTCATTTATCTTAACAAAGTTTTAAAATTTTAAACAATACTATGCACATGCATTTCACTGTGGATGAATGTACAAAGAACTTTCCTCTTCAAGAAATTATTCTTCCCTCAATTTGGCCTAACTTATTTGCATCTTCTTCATCCATCACCCCAAGACACGTGGTCCCATTGCATCTCATTTGGTCTTCTATCTAAAACTGTATATATATATATCTTTGCAGGTCCAAGAAATAGATGGAGTTAAAATTGTCACTTACTGCTCTCCATTATACTTTGCTAATTCAGAGATATTCCGGGAGAAAGTTATTGCCAAGGTAAGAGAATTCTGGCCAAACATAAACAAAATTTTATCCCACCAAGTTGCTTTTCCCAACACAGGTTTCTTGTTCCTTTTACAATAAAAGATCTGGAACCCCAAAGAGATAGTGGGGAGGGACAGAGAGGTTCTGTGGTAGGAATTTCACAAGAAAATGGCAGAGCAGAAAAAAAGACAGTAGAATCTCACTGCTAGTTTTAAACCTTCTTAGCTGGGAAACCAAAATAAGCCTTCTCGCCCACCATTTTCAGAAGTCCTACTTCAAGTTATGAAAAGTTAGCTTTGTTGAACTACAACTCACATAATTCTCTGTTAACATACGGGTATATGGGAATAACATTCATTTTACTGTATATGTGGTGCAAGAGGGTGACAAGAAAAGACTTTGCATATTTAAGCCTCTTTGAGAAATACTTTCCTTGTGGGGTATTATTTGGCGCTAAATTTTTATATCTTATTAGCACCACTTTTCAATTTTTCCAAGCTTTTAACTCTGAAGTTTGCATAAAAATTACTGAATTAAAGGTTGCCAATCATAAAGGGAGAAGCTGCCACTGGATAGATCTTAGACTGGACTCAATATCCTAGCCTTGCCAACGGCTTTCCAAACATAAAGAAGCCCATCCTTTAATTTTTCAGCTCTTGTGCCTTACAGTAATATTCACATTCCCTCTTTGAACCCCAGATTCAAGTTCAGTTATCATAAGAGCACAGGCAGCAAAATGACTCAGAGTGCTATGTTTCCTTTAAACAGACTGGTGTTGACCCTATAAAAGTCTTCCTGGCAAGAAGAAAGTATGTGAAGAATCAAGAAAAGGTGGTGGCTGCAGCACAGAAAGTGAGCAAACTAAAATCCTTCTTCAGAAAGAATAAGGTAACTCACTTTAATGCCTACTAATTTGCTTTTTTGAGACAGGAGATAGCTTCATTCATGTTTAATAACGTTACCTCCATCCCCTTCCCAAAAGATGGGGAGGAATGCATCGCAATGCTGGAAAAAAATGGTTGCCACTGGGGAAAGGCTTGGCCTTGCTATTGTTTACCACTCGAGATAGTTTTAATGCACTTCACATGACAGAACATCAAGAGATTCTTAAAACTTTTTTTAAAAGGTTGCAAACATCATGAGTAAATAGCTGAATCATTCATCACAAGTGGTGTCACAGGCACTATCCAACAATTTTGCAGTGAATGCAGTAATCGAGGACAGCACTCACTTTTTCACAATGAGCAAATATTGAAAGAAATATCTGAAACAGATATATCTTTGTTTTTCCATAAAGGCTGTTGCTTGATTATCATGACAATCCAGTTTAATATCAAATGTATAGTTTATCATCTAATTTTGTAGCATCTTAAAAACTCACAGATGTAGTTTGCTTATGCATTCATGAACTAGAGATCACTTCATCAGACACGTAGCACAGATACAGGCATAGAGAGAGATAAATGTGAAATATGAATCAAAAGACCACTGAACAACCTTGGCTGTTTTAATACAAAGTACAAATGCATACAGGATTCACACAGTTAACCTTGGCAACTGGTGAAAGCTTCATTAATAATTGCAGTGGAAGAGAAAACTCTGCTCTCATCCGAGTACTAAATGAATAGAATGAAATTTTGTGGTAAAGTCTAATGCAACAGTTTCGGGCTAGCTTTGCAGTTTCAGGATGACACAATAAACGTGTTAGTCATCAAACTGCCACAGCATTCTCTTTATATTTTGATTGTACAATTCTATTTATGTTTACTTAGAAATAAGTCTGAGCATGTTAAACATGACTTACTCCCTGGGAAGTGTATATAGGACTGCATCCTTAATAAATTTAATTAAAATTAGATATATAATTTTCCAGCTGCTACTGCTTTTCTATGTACTGCTCTTTTGAAATTCCTCACATACTTACTCAGCAACTGGAAGGGGAAAAAATTAAAACTACAGAAATGATTGCAGCATGGAACAGGAATGTCTTGCTCAGCAACTATTATTTGCTCAGTAGCATGACCAGCCCAGAAAAACTGCACGCTAGACCACAATCTAGAGGCTGTTGCCTGAATCCAAATGGTTAGTCCCAAGCAAAGGGGACCCACTGAATCAATATTTGAATAGTAAGTCAACACTAATTGATTAAATCTAATTGATTCAATTGATTTACTTTAGTTGGGGACTAATAATAGGGTTCAAACCAGTTTTCCGGTTTGCAAATTTATATTTCAGATTAAAACACTGGCTAGGTTAGATATTTTCCAACTGTGTCAATCTGATGATGATGATGATGATGATGATGATGATGATGATGATATCCATGAAAGGTGATGCTGAAATAAATCTGTTTTCAAAATGCCATTAGATTCATCCTCCTTTTTATAATGAACAAACACAGCTTCTCTTTGAAAACTGCTCCATTCATTGTTTCTCTGTTCAAAACCCAATGCTGGATTCTGAAATGAAAAATGTCAAATAAATATACAAGTGTGCTAGAAACTGGAATTTCTGGACCAAAATAACAAGGGGATTACATCTCTTCTCCCTTTTTCTTATGATCTTCTCTATGATAGGGAGAAGCTGATCATAGAGTTGTACTAGAGGACCTAGAGATTCTTAAAGAGAACATTTTAATCAAATCTGCAAAAGTCAGACCCACAAATGCAGAGGGCCAACTGTATTACATACAATTTGTAACATTTTAAAAGAATTGTATAATTTTATGTCATAGCCTTGCTTTTTATTTGTCATTATTATTTTATAGTATTTTAGGATACTCTGCCAACCATTTCAGATTCCAGGAGTGGTGGAAGTGTGGTTATGTGCATCTAATCAATAAAATAAATATAAGTTTATTCTGAATGTAGTATCCTTTCTTTTCCTAAAGACTATGTCTCTGCAAGAGCTCCAGAAGGACTTTGAGAGCAATTCTCCAACAGACACAAACAACAACCAGACAGCTTCTAATGGAAATAGCATCTCATTTATTGCCTTCAACCCAGCTATGAATGCTGCAAGGCAGGCTAATGCCCCTTGTGAACAACAAAGCACTCCTAGTCATCGAAGCAGTGTCCTCAGTGTTATCCCAGCCTCAAATGTTGATCCTATAATTACAGCACCTCCATTTGTCAACTTCCACACAATCATTTTGGATATGAGTGGTGTCTGCTTTGTAGACCTGATGGGGACAAAGGCTTTGGGAAAGGTAGGTCATTCTTAATGGCTCCATTCATCTTTTGTATCGCCTTAAATTGCTATTTGAAGAGGTGGTTCTTAAAATATCCCACCAAGTTCCATTAAATGATCTGTAGTTTCAAAGAGGAGCAGTGATAGGTAAAAGCTTGAGTTGAGCTTGCTCTACCCTTCGAAGACAATCATACCCGACTATAAGTGATAGCCGATGATGAGGATGCTTCAGAGAGTTGGGTATTTAAGCAATCAAAATAAATTGCAAACTTTTAAGAATGCAAATCAGTAGTCAGGAAAGATTTTGTGATGTGACAAATCAGGCTGGAAAGAAATTACATATATAGTGTTCCCATGCTCCTTCTCAGTTCGCTTACCGTGGACTCACTGTTCTGCGGTTTTCCCTGCATGGCCCTCCTCCTCGCCTTCCCTCCCTCCCTCCTTGCCTTCCTTCCTCCTTCACTTTCCCTCCTGAGGCTGTGGAGAAAGATGAGGAGGAAGAAGAAGATGCTGGGGCTTCTATTCTGCTTCAGAATTATAGTTATCTGACTGTAGTACTATAGTATGATTTCCCTGAATCCAATATTTTATGACATTGCTTATAATATCACTTTTATTTTAAAACACCCCTTTTCTCTAAACATTGGGGGCTTTGTTCCTCCCATTGTTGTCCATTTGTTGGAGTTGGGATTATACATTCCAGGAATAACATCTATTTTTTAAAAAAATCTGGGACTATCTATATCCTCAAGCTTACTGTCTTCTGTCCACATTCTAACACTGGAAATAATTATCTTGGCATAAAATGTCTAGAATTTGCTGTGTTTTCTGCATTAATGTTCTCTTATTTTTTATTGGAAGTAAATAAAAATATGTGGAAGTAAATACTTTTTTTTGTTTCATCATGTAGCTGTGCATCAACTATCAAAAAATTGGGATTAAAGTTTTCCTGGCAAATGTACCTGGTAAGAAATTTATTCCATGTAGCAAACACCATTTGTCTCCCATAAAGGGGAAGAAAATGGAAGTAGGACTAGAAATACTGCCCATGAATTGTTTGAGTGCAATTTTACCTGTCTTTTTAAAACACAGGGAGTTTTTGCCCCTTCCTTCTGTATAAAAAAATGGAACCAGTCGTACCATCCATAGCAGTATCTGATTTTACAGTTTGCCTTTGAACCAACTTAGTATTTGAGTTTTTAAAGAATTATAACTCTTACTTAATAAAGATGTAATTATTGATAGTGATTAACATTTTCCAAAAATAACTTTTCTAGCTATTCCTCTAAGTTAGTGGTTCCCAACCTTTGGTCCTCCAGGTGTTTTGAACTTCAGTTTCCACAATTTCTAATAGCTGGAAAGCTTGCTGGGATTTCTCAGAATTAAAGTCCAAAACACCTGGGGGACCAAAGGTTGGGAACCTGAACTCTAAGTCAAAGATAATACTACTGGGAGATAATACTCCTTGGTTTTTTCCCCAGTTGTTGTTATGGTCTCTAGGCATGTTACTGCTTATGAAGTGGTTGTACATAGTTGTACAACCAGTTCTACAACCTATTGTAGAATAGGTTGTACAGTTGTAAAGTCCTGCCTTCCAAGACAAGGATCTACAAATGCAAGCAAGAAAGACACCACTGAATACTAGCCATTGCTTTTTGAGAAATGTATAATTTCCCCCTATAGCCTAAAATTAATGCAGAGGATCACATTATTCATGTATATGGTGGGGCTTTGAGTGAGGCATAAAATATTGAGCATCACAATTATTAAAAGGGTCTACGAATACTACTGCCCCCTCTTGTCCATGCCACTTCTTGTTATCTGCTGTCTGTAAACCCAATTTCTTTAGTTCTCTCGGCTTTCTCAAATGGAAACAGCAGCAATTGGACTGTATTCTTACTCCACTTGCCTGTAAACGAATGTGTCATCCTATGTTATGTGGGCTATAGATATAGATTTGTGTGCTGCACAGGCCTGGTCCAATAGGCATGTGCTTTTTCTCATTCTTTACTACTGCAAATTTATTTAACATTGAATATCCTGACACAACTAACTTTCAAACATGTAACTCTTGCTTTCCATCGCTTCAAGTGTACTTGTCTCCTTTTTTTTAGCCCAAGTGTATGATGACATTCGCACAGGGGGAGTCTTTGAAGAAGGAGGTCTTGAGCCTAGTCATCTCTTTGTGAGCATCCACGATGCTGTTTTGTTTGCAACAATGAATGGCAACAGAGCTGTGCGTTGCTCAGCCTTGGACCAGGTATAAATTACTGATGTCTCCTTACTCAGTCAGCCTTCTTTTATGTATTCCTTTTCATTGGTAGACCTTGTGTTAAAGCAATAGTCAGTAATTAGATTGGCAAACATGTTAATTGGATTAGTATAACATACTGTTGTCCTTTTCCACCTTATATATCACCGGCAATAGCTCTATAATTGCTAGCAGTGCTAAAAAGGAAGATACAAAGTCCGGTTTAATGGGGAAAGCCTGATTTAAACATATTTTGGATGGAAAAGTTAAAATAATTATCTATTTATTTGAATGTTTATATATAATCTAACTGACAAATACAGTTGGAATGTCTTACAAATATCAAACAAAATAATGAAAGCACAGATTTGACCATAAAGCAAATAATCCACCCAAAAATTGAAAGTTAAGAGCCAGTAATAAAACTTTAACAACAAATACAAAGATAAAATAAAAGATTGAATGTCTGCTAAAAGAGGAAGGTTTGTCATTTTCAACATCATGTAAGGACACTACACAAATCTCACTTGGGCAGAAATTCCACAAGCTGGGTGAAGGGCACCATTAAGAAGATTTCATTTTTCCAGTCATCAGCTATCTCATCATTCTGGACAGGTTTAACCAGAGAAAGCCTCTGAAGATAACCGTGATAACCATATAGGAGCCCATATGGAGGAAGTGTTCACTTGAGATACCAGCAGTCAGATGCTTAAGGGTTCAAAGCATTTCTTAACCTTTGAATAAGATTAAAAAATATATCTAAGATAGCTAAGAACTAAGTCACAATTTACAGCATCACTTTGAATAAAGTAAAGAAAAATAGAAGAAAAAAATCAGTAAGAAAGTCAGAGGTTGATTATATTGAGAGGGAGCTACACAATTAACGAGATAACTGTCCAATGGTGTTGCTCTTGTTTCGAATAGAGAGAAACTGAAGAGAGAATAGCTCTGCTGGGCTGGAGCTCATTAGAGAGTAAAGAGCAGGGCTCCCATCAAGGTTACTGAGTGCTAGATCCGTTTGTGAGAGGCACCAAGACTAGGAAGAGGAAAAGAGCAGGAAACAAGTACCATAAATAAATCCTGAATATGACAGATGCGCAGAAGGCAAGAAACAAGCAATAGCAGGACATGTGCTTGAAATGAGTAGTATGTTATTTGTTTAATCATGATGAGAAACAGTGGCCCTCACCAAGCTATCGAATGATAACAATGCAAAATGCCCCATATCTCAATTGTGTGTGTATGTTATGGGTGTGCAATCTTTATCTCCATCATTCATCTAAATGGAATGCTGTCAAAGAAAATAGTCCATGACAGAGGTTATCTGCTTTTAAGATCCCTTCCCATGGAAACCTTCACAAGCCAAACTATGATTACATCACAAACTTGCAGGATTCCTATGTTGTAAAATCATCAGAGATCAGAAATTTACTGATTCTGTTTTATTTCAGTAAAAATAGAAATATACTATAAAATAGTAAAATATATATTTTTCTATTTCTGTTAAAACAATAAAATTCTGTAAATAATGCATGAATTGACCTTCCAGGTTCAACAAATTTTGAGTTAGGGCTCATCCAGGCTGGCTAAATGTGTAAGGAAGTGGCAGTTTTTATAGCTGCAATTGTCTTTTCCCAATAGTCAAACAACTTTTTTCTAAGTTCTTGTGGGTTTTTTCGGGCTATATGGCCATGTTCTAGAGGCATTTCTCCTGACGTTTCGCCTGCATCTATGGCAAGCATCCTCAGAGGTGAGGTCTGTTTGGTAACTGGGGAAAGGGTTTTATATATCTGTGGAATGACCAGGGTGAGACAAAGGACTTTTGTCGCTTTTTTCTAATTCCAAGATGTTTCAGGCTATTTCCTTATCAGAAGCATTTAATGCATCATTCAACTTGTCAGGATCCTCAAGTCAGAACCTTCAAATGATATAAAATAGATAAAAACATTTTTAAAACCAGTGTTTTCAAAACTATGCACAGTTAAAACAGTCAGAGGAGTCAGTTCTGGTTTTAAGAACAGTTGACCATACAAAATATCAGTGTGAGCTGCTTGTTTTGAACCCGGTAAAAGGGGACAAATAGAACATGTCATCACATAGATAGCTGCCTATCCTATCAAAAGTGGCGAGAAATGCAAAAAAAAAAACCCACAACTGAAGATCCCAGATTTCTGGTAGACTCCCAAGGGTGGCAGCAATGGGGCTATTGAGGGTCAAAACCAAGAGCCAGCATGGTGCAGTGGTTTGAGTGTTTGACTACAACTCAGGAATTCAATTCCCTACTCAGCCATAGAAACTACTGGTGACCTTAGGTGAGTAACACAATCTCAGTACCAGAAAGCCCCGTGATAGGGTCACCAATGGTTGGAAATGATTTAAAGGCACATGACCAAGAAAAGGTCAAAGCCAATACCATGAATTGTGTTCAGAATAAATTGGATGCAGTTACAGTTTGTCTAAGAAACTGGAAGCCAATACAGTTTGTCTGTGAAAGTCACACCCAACAACAGTCTGGCTGCTGTATTTTGCATTAGCTATAACCTCCAAACAATTTTCAAAGGCAGTCTCACATAGAACAAACTGATATGAAAGGTAATTTAAGACACAATGCACTTTGGTCACATCTGTCCTCCCTAGGAAAGAGTGCAACTGGCAAACCAACAAAAACGAAGCGAAAGTATTTCTTTCCACTTTTTATTTGTACCAGAAGAGCAACTTTAAAAATAAATATACTTCCAAATGGATTAATAGACATCCTAACAAGATGTGGCATTTAATGTTGCTGTGTCAACAATATTCGGTAAACAATATTTACCAAATACTGTTTGAAACCCATGGTCTCTTCCTGTTTCCTTCCTAAAAAGTGCCAGTAAGATCGACAGTGATAATGCTCTACCAAAAAAGTGCAATAATATCATTGGAACCTATCAGTTCAACAATACTATATAGAGAAGTTACAAAAGTAATTCAAAACTGAAAGGACGCATTTTGGGGCAAAAACAAGAGACTTCAGAGTTAGCTTTTTAATGTTTGGACAGGAAAGCGCCTGTAAATGATATTTTACTATATGACCATGTTCTGTGCCTTCAATTTACACAGACAATCAGCCTGGATGGTCCTTTATAAGAACAAGTTTTTTTCTTATTGGCCATCAGTCAAGAACTGCTTATCTGTCATCAAACCTGAATTAATTAAAAGGAAAATCAAGTATAATGATGGCACTTCACTACAGAGGAATTTATGGACTAAATCTGTGAAAGTGTCAATAAACACTATGAAAATATGTGTATATTTAATCTATGATACTTCATTCAGACTTTGAAGTCACAATTTGCTGCCTTTATCAGACACACAAATGCATGTGAAAGTCTTGAAACAACACACTGCTACACATCAGATCTACATGCAACAGACTAGAATGCATTTTTAAAATGCAACATTGCATTCAGTTATTGAGGTCATGGGGATAGTCTTGCTCCAGATTCTTTATTTGCATTATTCCATTTGATAAAGGATTTGTCAACCCAGCCTTCAGCTGACTTGATGAAACACCTTATCTTTGTTGTATAGCAACTATATTTGCTCCTAAGAGATTTACTGAAGGTGAAGCCATCTGGTTATCATTTAGATACGGGGCAAAGGACTAAGTCCTTGTTCCACACTGAGGGTGGGTCAAAATGAAGCTCATTAGGAGACAAGAACAACATGCTATGAAGCCCAGCCTGCATCCTGCATAGGAATACAATCACCTTCACATTCACTGGCTTAACATTCACGGATTCAGTTATTTGCTATTCAGTTTGATATTCTCCTACCACGGCTTTCGCCTGCCTTCCAGGAGAGAACATGCACATCACTCAGGTTCCTAGGCATATGGAGTTAAGTTCCTCAAACTTTGGCTCAGTCTGTATTTTTGCCTATATGGGCCAAGAAGCACAAGGAATGCATGCCTGACAGATGGGTATCACCAGAACCAACTCCTCCCAAAGCCCAGGGCTGTGCACACACACATACACACAACAGCCTCAAGCCTGGGAGGGGGGCACAAATAACTGTTATAGTCAAATCTCTCCCAAAACCTAAGACCCGTCGCAAACTAGGCTCCTGCGGGAGCAAACCTTGCCAGCACGTCCCTGACGTCATGAGACTCCGCCTCTCGCCCTGCCCCTTTCTCAGCCTCTTTCTCCGTGCCAGAGTGGTTTTTACTTTGCTAGGGCAGCATTGCCAGCATACTCTCTCAGTTGAATTCTGCCAACTGAGAGAGTACGCTGGCAATGCTGCCCTAGCAAAGGAAAAACCACTCTGGCACGGAGAAAGAGGCTGAGAATGGGGCGGGGCGAGAGGCGCAGCCTCATGACGTCAGGGACGTGCTGGCAAGGTTTGCTCCCACAGGAGCCTAGTTTGCGGCGGCTCTACGGCTATGCCAATGTGCAAGTACTGGCTTGGAAAATGATAGCACAAAGAATTGCTGCTACACAAATTTGCACAACAGCCTCAGGATTCAGGAGAGGCCACCATGTCAATGTACATATTATAGCTGCAGTCTTCTGGAAGGGAGAACACAAAAAATTGTCACTGCCCCCATCCCCCTCCTAAAGCCTGAGGCTGCTTTATCCATGTTGAAACAGTAGATTGGGCATCAGGAGGGGGTTCATGGCAGTGGCAATTCTTCATGCCCTCCTCTCCCGAAGCATAAGGCTGTATTGTCCACACTGAAATGATGGCCTCTGGCTTCAGGAAGGAGTTAGCGGTGGCAGTTATTTTTCGTGTTTTGTGAAGGAAGATGTATTAAATGTAAAAACGTTGTGCTGTCGCACGCTGGGCCTGTGCATAAGACTGTAGACAGGACATAAATTCTGTGTGCCCAACGGGACGCCGGGGCTGCGTCAGATTAAAGGCCCTTGGATTTCCTTAAAACAGAGTCTTTAGATTGCTTAAAGGTTCAACAAAGTTCTTTATTATTGAAAACAAACGGGTACTTTAAGGCTTTCTTAACAGTCTATTGGCTCTCTCTCAATCTTGTCCACAGGGAACAGGCACTATCTTCATAACTGTAACTAATGGGGAAATCCTTAACTTCTAATCTGGGCAGTCTGTCTTTGCCTTTGTTGGCGTGGAGCCCCTGCACCCGGTACCAACTGCTTCTGGCTTTCGCGAGTGACCCTTACCAGAGTTTTGTAGACTTCCAGGGGAAAAGGAGTTCAGGTTTCGGTGATGGCTGGCTGAAGTCCCTCAGCAAAGAAGCTGTAGGGCTGTATAACCCCGGCCAAGCTGTGAGCTGTATATCTCCCCGGCCAAGCCATAGAAGACGAAGCTTTCTACAGGAGCTCTTGGTTTTGTCCTGGGTGAAAGGCTTCTCTGTGTGGACTGAACTCAAAATGGCGCCTATTCCCTCTAAAACCCAAAAAGGGGGCGGGACCAGGGAACCTAACTATAATTGACAGGTGGCTTGCCCTATGATTGCAGCCAAAAGAAGTTACCTATCTGCAGAGTCCCTGAAACTTAGGACTACAACAAACATTCAATGCAAAGCAAACAAAATAGGAGCTCCTGGTACAGTTGTACCTGCACAAATGTATTAAACGTATTCATTACTGTTTGTCTAAAACTTAAGAAATCTTTCAGTGACTGCCCCTCTATGCCTTCTTTTGGCAAATTGGTGAACATAAAACAAAGAAATCTTGTGATTTCCTATATCATCATTTTCCCATTTGAACTCATTAAAACTGTTAAGAACTGAAATGATATCTCACGGATACCAAGCTGTACACAGAATGTTTAACGGTCTATTCTTGTGAGGCATTTAGTACTTTGGTATATTAACGTAGAGTGCATTTGCAACATGACACACTCCATCTGCTGAAAATCCTTCTTGTGCCCACCATATTGGCAAGCTATATTGGCCTAACTGTCTTTGTTATTTTTCATACAGCGATCAAGTCAGATAGAAGTCTCTGTCTCTGATGAATCTCTGGAAGATAGCAGTGCTGAATTTCAAAACTTGGAAGAGGTATGTTAAAAGGAAAAGATGGTTATGGGTAAATATCTCAACCTTTCATTAGATAACAGGTGTGATCTGACTGAATCATGCTTTATTCCGAGTGACATCAATAATGCAAATGTCTAACCAAATTAGATCTAATTTATTTCAATGGAACTACAGTCTGATTTGGATCCCACATTAGTAACTTTCTGTCCTGGTCATATCAGTTAATAATTCATTTCTAACCCAAACCCTCATTATTATTTTTTTAGGAAATGTTTGGAAGCATTTTTCATTCAGAAGCACAAACAGCGTTGTGAATTCTTGAAGAAGGATTGTGTGATGGCAAACATTTTGACCATGGCATTCATGTATAAAGAAAAGTTTCTGTGCCTGAAAAAACAGAAACATTCAAGGACAACTGCCTTTATACATTTTGGCACGGGAGGAACAGTACCTTTGAAGCATGGAGGCCTCTTATGTGACATTCTCTTCTTTCAAAACCAGAGCAACTGACTATCGGAGCAGTTGGTATGGACAGCAGAAGAGGGAACTCAGGGAATACCTTTCATCTATCCAGAAACAGCAGAAAAGTCGCAGGACAATCACTAGTTCAATTTCCTTCATCCTGTGCTTCAAGCCATGCTTATATACCCACGAGAATGCATGTAATATATATGCATATGGAGGAGGTCTCAAGCAGCAAACTTGTTTTATCAGGAAAAAGAGAGACTATAAAGAGTCTATCATGAGATATTTGGGTATGAAAGCAGACAGTTTCTAAAGTGTGCACTGAACTTTATGGACTTCACACTATAAGTAAATAGGCTTCTGATGATGATGCCTAGCTCTTCCTCACTGAAAGCTAATATAACCTCCTTGGGGTTTTTTGAGAACTATGTATGCCAGTATATTTGATGACTATCTGCCATTTCCTGGAATGAGTTCTGTATCTGTAGTGGTCATGAACATCACCCAAATACTATCTAAAGACAGTGCTGCCTTTCCACTAGCCCCCTTTCTTCATTTTTTGGAACCTTTATCTTCCTGTGAAGAAAAACCTATTATTTCGCATAGGAATTTCTTGCACGAACAGATACTTTCATGGTACTTTGAATTCTTACAAAATCAAGCTTGGGTTGTTGTGAGTTTTCTGGGCTGTATGGAAGCATTCTTTCCTGACGTTTCGCCTGCCTCAGAGGTTGTGAGGTCTGTTGGAAACTAGAAAAATTGGGTTTATATACCTGTGGAAAATGTCCAGGGTGGGAGAAAGAACTCTTGTCTGTTAGAAGTAGGTGTGAATGTTTCAACTGGTCATCTTGATTAACATTTAATGGCCTAGCAGTTTCGAGGTCTGGCTTCTTACTGCCTTATTTGACCTCTAGTGCCTTATTTGACATCCAGTGTACATCTAGTCAAACAATCAAGCTTATTTGACTAGATGTACACTTAAACCAAAGAAATTGTTTTGACTAGTTTTTTATTTAGAAATTTCCAAAGAATAGCTGCTTGCACAATATTTAGTGCTTTAACTTCCTTTTCTGCATAACTAAACATTAAGAAAGGGTTTGAGTTTGGTTCATTTTAAGTAATAAACAAAGTTTCTAAAGGGATCAATTTCCTGATGCTGTCCCATACATATTCAGTAAAAAAATAACCAAAGAATTCATTCTGCTGAATTCATTACTAAAAATATATTACAGGCACCTCAGCTAGAAAGCAACACCTCATATGCAGTTTAGGCTTTTAGGCAACATTCATATAATGGTAAGGATTATTATCTAATCCTTCTTAAACTCTTTTCATCTATTCAATACCAAATGGATTTTCTTTCATGTATGCCACAGATGAAAAGAATCTACCTCTAAGACAGACCTGTCTGCCTAGATAACTAGAGAACAGTCTCTTTTGAAAATTGTATTTTGTAAATGCAATGTAGGATTGTTCCTCGATATCTGCTGGGATTTTGTTCCAGGACCCCCACTCCGATGAATATTTAAATCCATGGATGCTCAAGTCCCATTACGAACAATGGCATAGTAAAATGGTGTTCGTTATGTAAAATGGTGAACAAATCAAACAAGATCATAAGGCTCTGTGAAATGGCAGGAGGCTACAACAGTGTATGCCTACACATCAGAGGAGTGCTTAGTGCACAGCAAAATCAATATTTGCTTTTTGGATTTTTTTCCCTTGAATATTTTCAAGCTATGGTTGGTTGAATCTGTGAATGTAGAACCTGTGGATACAGAGGGCTGATTGTAATTTTTATATTAAAATGTGAATGTAAATACTATTGATGTTGCATAGTTTTCTGTTGTTACACTTTCTTGCATCCCCAATGGGCTGAATTTTTAAATCTCATGAATCAATTCTTCTAAAATAAATCTTCAGATGTACAAGACATGAAGGGAGGAGGAAAGTCTCAAAGTTCAGATTGTATGAAAATCACTAAAATGTCACTGTGTGCATGTAATTTGAAGAGATCATTTTTTTCCAGTAACTTCCAAATAAAAATGTAAAACAGCAAGATAATTAAAGTAACGTGAAACAAAAATTATATTAGCTGATTTTTCAAAATCTTGCATTCTCATAAATAGTGGAATATCAATTAGATTTTGAGAGTGTGCTTAATGTAGTTAACTTCAAACTCTTTCTTGCATCCCCAATGGGCTGAATTTTTAAATCTCATGAATCAATTCTTCTAAAATAAATCTTCAGATGTACAAGACATGAAGGGAGGAGGAAAGTCTCAAAGTTCAGATTGTATGAAAATCACTAAAATGTCACTGTGTGCATGTAATTTGAAGAGATCATTTTTTTCCAGTAACTTCCAAATAAAAATGTAAAACAGCAAGATAATTAAAGTAACGTGAAACAAAAATTATATTAGCTGATTTTTCAAAATCTTGCATTCTCATAAATAGTGGAATATCAATTAGATTTTGAGAGTGTGCTTAATGTAGTTAACTTCAAACTCTTTCTTGCATCCCCAATGGGCTGAATTTTTAAATCTCATGAATCAATTCTTCTAAAATAAATCTTCAGATGTACAAGACATGAAGGGAGGAGGAAAGTCTCAAAGTTCAGATTGTATGAAAATCACTAAAATGTCACTGTGTGCATGTAATTTGAAGAGATCATTTTTTTCCAGTAACTTCCAAATAAAAATGTAAAACAGCAAGATAATTAAAGTAACGTGAAACAAAAATTATATTAGCTGATTTTTCAAAATCTTGCATTCTCATAAATAGTGGAATATCAATTAGATTTTGAGAGTGTGCTTAATGTAGTTAACTTCAAACTCTTAAAATACATTATTTTGAAGATAAATCCAAATGTTTGTTAAATTCTTAGATTTATCTTGGGAAAGAGGAAGAGATGTAGGCTGGATAACTCAGTTACATTGTGGCTTTCAAATAAATGGTGCCCATTTTGCAATGAAAACAAAACTGTATGAATCATTCAGAGTGGGTAAACACATCCTGGATTGCAATAGCAGACTTTCTTTAATTTAGTTCTGTGTCATACTTCATCTCCAGAAGCATTTCCAAGCAAAACATTTGAAAAGATATACAGGAAATAATTTACAGTGCATTGTTTTGGTTCTTAAAAGACAGTGGTCCATAAGGCAGTGTTACTCAAAGTGGAAGTCCATTGAGTGATGCTGCTCCCTGAACCACTGGCAGCTGGTCCCCGGTGAGTTTTCAAGAAACAGTTGAAACCCATGTGGGCAAATGTTAGAGGACATCACATTGGGATGAAAAAAGCCACAAAGGTCTCCCACATCAGATAACTTAAGAAGCATTACCAAAGGAACACAGGAAAGACTGAATCTTTCCATCTGCCAAGGCAGAGTTTTGATCTCAAACAAGGAACCCTAACAGAATGGGAGATGCCTAGCTCAATAGCAGTATATGTGAAAAAAAATATTCGAGTCTTTGTGGACAACAAGTTAAACATGAGCCAACAATATGGTATGGCAGCTTAAAAGGGCAATGAAATTTTGGCCTGCATAGACAGGAGTATAGTGTCTATAACCAGGGAAGTCGTACTACCCCTCTATTCTACTTTGGTCGGACCACACCTGGAATACTGTGTCCAATTCTGGGCACTGCAATTAAAGGGAGATGTTGACAAGCTGGAATGTGTCCAGAGGAGGATGATAAAAATGATCAAGGGTCTGGAGAACAAGCCCTAAGAGGAGCAACTTCAAGAGCTGGGTGTTTTTAGCCTGCAGAAGAGAAGGCTGAGAGGAGACAAGACAGCCATATATAAATATGAGGGGAAGTAATAGAGAGGAGGGAGCAAGCTGGTTTCCTACTGCCCTAGAGACTAGGACACGGAACAATGGCTTCAAAATACAGAAAAGGAGATCCCACCTGAACATTAGGAAGAACTTCCTAACTGTGAAAGCTGTTCAGCAGTGGAACTCTCTGCCCAGGACTGTAGTGGAGGCTCCTTCTTTGGAGGATTTTAAACAGAGGCTGGATGGCCATCTGTAGAGGGTCACACAACAGAAAACATTAAATTACCCATGACTGCAGAAACTGCCAAAGTTTATTTATTTTAGGAAAAAATGTGTTAAGTGGACAGGAGCACAGAGAATCATAAAGTATCCAGTATTAAACATTAGAATATATTCGTCACAGGATTTAGAAAAAAAAACCTAGAAGTGTGATGATCATACTTGGAAAGAAAAGAGAGGTGTGCTTGCATCACTGCTACTTGAGACCGTCCACAATATAGTTGTTACAAGCTTGTAAATAATTGCCATACAAATAATAAAACAGCAAAGTAAACGATAAAGTCAAAGCAATCTCTAAAGTAATACAAACTTATTTTTCTATTACTTAAAATGGAACAAGCAAGTTAACAAACAAGGAAATCATAAAATGCTTTTCTATTGTAAAAGGGCTTTCAGAAAACACTTTAGTGCATATAAAGATGAGCCTGAAGCCAATTAGACCCAAGAAGGAATTCCACAGAAAACACTGCAAACAGACCCTGTCTTTAGTATTCAGCAAAAGGTCTGTTATCATGGAAAACAAGACACCAGAGCATGAGATATAATGGTCTTAAAACCAAGAAGACTGGAATAGATGAAGCCTGTCCCTTAGGTAACCTTTATAAGAGGGTAACGATGCTCAAAATGGTATAAATTTTGGTGGGACCATGACTCATGTAATTCCAAGTTAACTGAAAACTACCTAAATAGAGAATCATAGAGGTTGCATAATTATGCTAAACAAGGTAATTCAATGAAAATAAACGTGCTAACTGTAGGCTAGGAGAGAACTGTACCTTTATAGAAGTATTCTTTACATGTTGAAATGGGTAAAAAAGATGAAATGCTTCGCAGTGAAGGCAGTGAATATGTAGAAAGATGTTATGTCCCCCTAAGGCATGTTAAAGCACAAAATCTTAGGGAGGCCCAATACCTGTTCTCTACCACTCTCACAAAAGTTAGATCATAACTTTGTTGTTTATTCGTTCAGTTGCTTCCGTGACCTCATGGACCAGACCACCCCAGAGCTCCCTGTCAGTCGTTGCTACCCCCAGCTCCTTCAAGGCCAAGCCAGTCTCTTCAAGGATAACATCCATACATCTTCCCCTTGTTCGGCTCCTCTTCCTTTTTCCTTCCATTTTCCCCAGCATCATTATTTTCTTTGAGCTTTAGTTTGCTGCAAGTATGTGCAACAGCATCAAGGAATGATATTCACAGCCACTACCCGATTATCACAACATGTTACATGTTTGCACCTCAAACGTGCATACTTCCTCTCACCTCACTCAAGTCTGTATTTTGGAAGCATGTCCTACTGGGTTATATTTACAGAAGGCCTATGGCACTTTTGTCCAGATGTTTTTGGACAACAGGTATCCCAATGGCCAGGAATTTACTCATTCAACTATTAAACTGACATCTGGCTAAATCACTTATGAGCCATGATATGCCTCCTCTTTTCTTAAAGATTTTGCAAGTGCTTTTCACCAGGCTCAAGAACATTTTTTTTTCTCTCTTCTTCAATATCCTAGCTTTCTGTGTGAATGCACTTAGCAGATAGGTTATGATAGTTCAATTAGTCTCAAAGGTTCAAAGTCTGAATTTTTTGCTGGTTCCACTGATAATCATATTAATCAACTTAATTCTTTCAGACTAATTAAGGGAAATAACAGAACCAGTCTATTCTGCTTTGGTCAGATTTCTCCTGGAGTACTGGATTCCCAGCACTTCAGTTCAAGGATATCAGTATGTTGGAATGGGCTTAGAGAAAGGAGACCAAAGTGCTAAATGGTTTGGAAAAAGCCCTACGAAGAAAGGTTAAGCAAGCTAGGAATATTTAACCTACAGATTAATACAGATGCATAAAGGAATTCCATGGTTAGAAAAGAAGGCAACAACCCTTTCCCAATTATGAGTTACAACCTTAGAATCGTAACGTTGCTTATCAATTTTCCACTATGTGGAATTACTCCTCCCATTTTAATATCATGTTTTTGCAGGACTTAAAGCCAAACCCACTTGTGATTTTTCAATAACAATTTTAGTAGAAATTGAATATCCAAAATTTGTTTGTTTCATCCATACTCCATATACACATAGCCTGGTGGTAAGTTTGTGCACAATATTTTTTTTATTAATTTTGTGCATGAAGGTGTATAAGAAACAGAAATGAATAATGTGTTTAGATTTGAACCCCATTTCCCAAGATACCTCATTAGGTATAGGTAATTATTTCATTAAAAACTGAAAAGAAAAAAAAAACACTTCTCAGGCTAATTATATGCATACTATTTTTCATTAGTGCATGAAGCAATATGTATAAGGTGTGTATGAAACATAAAGGAATTTCATGTTTAGACTTGGATCCCATCTTTCAAGACTACTGCAATAGCAACATGCAAACTCCCAAGGTATATGCCATATTTACTCAAATCTAATTCACATCTTTTTTAGCTTAATGGATTAGCCAAAATTGAGGTGCACATTATATTTGATGGCATATTACAACTGTGTGCCAAAAGGTGCTTTGCCCCTCCATCAGGGTGAGACTAGCGAACTCACTAGTCTCTGCCTGATGGTGAAGCAAGGGCTTCCCTCCCCAAGCCTTTCTCCTTCCTCTCACAGCTGATCGCCTCCCAGCTGATAGATAGAGGAGAAATGGCACCCCTTTCCCTCCCCAAGCCATTTCTTCCTTTGTCCCCCAAGTTGGGGGCAGAGGAAGAAAGAGCATCTCTTTCCTTCCTCGAGCTATTTCTCCCATGAGGAGAGTCAGAAGCCTAAGTCAAACCTTCCAGCCCAGCCTGTGGCTCAACAGGATTCGTGTGATTTTTGCCAACTCCTTCCACTGAAATATAGCATACCATTGAGGGTCTCCCTTTCAAATATTAATTAGCACTGACTTTTCTTAGTTTCCAAGACCAGATAGGACTTTCCTATCCCACTTTTAAAACCTGCAGCGTTCTGGGGCTTTTAGTTCAATGAGCCCAGGACTTATCTTGCTGAAAATGAGAAACCCCTTCCCTAAACTACAAGTCCCAGAATCCTGCAGGCACAGACTTTAAATCCTATTTTAGGGTGATTTTTTTTTTTGGTCGTGTCAGGAGCGACTTGAGAAACTGCAAGTCACTGCTGGTGTGAGAGAATTGGCCGTCTGCAAGGACGTTGCCCAGGGGACGCCTGGATGATTTGATGTTTTTATCATCCTTGTGGGAGGCTTCTGTCATGTTCCCGCATGAGGAGCTGGAGTTGATAGAGGGAGCTCATCCGCCTCTCCCCGGATTCCAACCTGCGACCTGTCGATCTTCAGTCCTGCCGGCACAGAGGTTTAACTCACTGCGCCACCGGGGACTCCATTTTAGGGTGATTGTCTTTGGAGTATTTAGTCCCCATAATTCCTTTCAGTAAGTTAGGGGAGTTTTCCATGTGATTTGCTTGTGGTTCCCTTTTGCAGCTCTAAGGAGATTTGAGGGATAAAGTCTCAGACGCCAGAATTAATGCAGTTTGACACCACTTTTAATTGCCATGGCTCAGTACTATACAATCCTGGGAGTTGGAGTTTGATGAGGCATCAGCATTCTTTGGAAATAAGGCTGAAGATCTTGTAAACTACTGCCCCCATGAATCCATAGCATTGAACCATATCAGTGAAAGTGGTGTCAGTCTGCATTAATTCCAGTGCCGATTCACCCAAGGACTTTGGAATCATTTAGGATGCGACTATACTGTAAGCATGCATACTGCCTGATAACACCATTATTCAGTGTATGGAATCCTGGGATTTGTAGTTTGGAGATGCGACAGTCCTCTTTGACAAAGGCTAAAGAGCTTGACAAACTACAACTCCTAGTATTCCAAAGCATTGAGCCAGGGCGATTAAAAGTGTCAAGTTGCATTCATACTATGCAGTGGTGCTCAGACGGTGGGTCCCCAGATGTTTTGGCCTTCAACTCCCAGAGATCCTAACAGCTGGTAAACTGGCTGTAGGCCAAAACACCCGGGGACCCTGTTGTTGAACATCTATCTTTGTTAATCTGCTGTATACCATCTCAGCCCCAAACATTTTAATCGGATTTAAGAGTTTTTAATGGATTTAATACTTTAAATGTGTTACATGTATTATGTCATGCTCATTTAAGCTGTTTTTGATTTGTTGTTTCACTGGCACTGAATATTTGCCATTGTCTTTTATACTGTTGTAAGCCATCCTGAGTCCTCTTGGGGAGATATGGTGGGCTATAAATAAAGATGACGATGATTATTAAAATTGGCTTGTTATGGAAACAAGGATTGGGGATAAAGCTTAAGTAGAGACAGTTTTTCCCAATGAAAACTCTTTCAGGAGTGAATTTCATCTCCTAAGGGTAGATTTCTCTCATTTGCTGTTGTCTCACCTCCACTTGTAACTATGAGTCATTTGTAAGTTGGATGTTTGTAACTTGGGGACTGCCTGTAATGTGTATTTGAAGCATAAAATCACAGAATAATAGAACTGGAAGAGACTACATGGGCCATTTGGTCCAACCCCCTGCCATGCAGGAAAAGCACAAAGTATCCCTGTCAAATGGCCATCCATCCTTTGTTTAAAAGCCTCCAAAGAAGGAACGTCCACCACACTCCAGGGCAGAGAGTTCCACTGCTGAACGCCTCTCACAGTCAGGAAGTTTTTCTTAATGTTCAGGTGGAATCTCCTTTCCTGTAGTTTGAAGCCATTGTTCTGTATCCTAGTCTCCAGGACAGCATAAAACAAGCCAAGAAAGGACATTCTCGGTGGTGGCCCCTCAACTCTGGAACTCCCTCCCCAGGTAGATCAGGCTAGCACCCTCAATATCCACATTTCATAAGGAACTAAAGACGTGGATGTTCTGCTGTGCATTCGATTGACAATTCCCTTGACAAGTGGTCCCTAACCATCACCAAGCAGCAACAGTGAGAACTGACTATGGAACAACAGACTGGTTCAAAATTGGGAAAGGCGTATGGCAGGGTTGTATATTCTCCCCCAACCTATTCAACTAGTATGCAGAACACATCATGTGATGTGCGGGGCTTGATGAATGCAAGGCTGGGGTAAAAATTGCTGGAAAAAACATTAACAACCTTAGATATGCAGAAGATAAAACTTTGATGGCTGAAAGGAGCCTTCTAATCAAGATGAAAGAAGAAAGTGCAAAAGCTGGGTTGCCCTTAAACATAAAAAAACCAAGATTCTGGCAACCAGACTGATTGACAACTGGCAATAGAGGGAGAAAACGTGGAGGCAGTGACATTTCTAGGTGCAAAGATCACTGCAGACGCAGACTGCAACCAGGAAATCAGAAGACGTCTACATCTTGGGAGGAGAGCAAAATCTTGATAAAATAGTGAAGAGTAGAGACATCACACTGGCAACGAAGATCCGCATAGTTAAAGCTATGGTATTCTGCGTAGTAACCTACGGATGTGAGAGTTAGACCATAAGGAAGGCTGAGCGAAGAAAGATATATGCTTTTGAACTGTGGTGTTGAAGGAAAGTTCTGAGAATGCTTTGGACCGTGAGACGATCCAACCAGTCCATACTTCAGGAAATAAAGCCCGACTGCTCATTGGGAAGGATATTAGAGGCAAAGATGAAGTATTTTGGCCACATCATGAGGAGACAGAAGAAAATGATGCTGCTACCGGGCTGAATTCAAAGTGCTGGCGTTGGCCTTTAAAGCCCTAAACGGTTCCGGCCCAAGCTACCTATCTGACCGCATCTCTGCCTATGAACCCACCAGGAGTTTGAGATCTTCCGGGGAGATCCTGCTCTCGATCCCGCCTGCTTCTCAAGCTCGGCTGGCGGGGACGAGAGATAGGGCCTTCTCGGTGGTGGCTCCTCGGCTGTGGAACGCCCTTCCTACGGACATTAGACTAGCACCATCTCTAATGGTATTCCGCAAAAAGGTGAAGACCTGGATGTTTGTGCAGGCATTTGAGTAATTTAGTGCAATCTGGTAATGGAACATAGGAATGGAACAATGGACGACGAACCTGGACTACGCTTGGATGATGAGAAGATTGGCTACGGTTGTTTTTTGTAATAATTGTGCATTGTAATTGCTTATTGGTAATTTATGGATAATGTGTTAAGTCAATTGTTATATGTTGTATGGAACCACTGCTGTTTCTACTGTTTTTACTGTTTGTGAACCGCTGTGAGTCGCCTTCGGCTTGAGATACAGCAGTATATAAGCAAAGTAAATAAATAAATGCTGGGGGAAATGAAAGGAAAAAAGGAGGAGAGGCCGACCAAGGGCAAGATGGATGGATGGCATCCTTTGAAGTGACTGGCTTGACCTCAGAGGTGGCCCTAGGTAATTTTCAACAGTAAGCAAACAGTATTTTGGCGCCCCCCCCCCCCCAACCAATCATTGATATATATTTTCTGTTCATCGTGGGAGTTGTGTGTGCCATATTTAGTTCAATTCCATCATTGGTGGAGTTCAGAATGCTCTTTGATTGTAGGCGAACTATACATCCCAGTAAGCACAACTCATAATGTCAAGGTCTATTTTCCCCCAAGAGTGCCCCTGGGCAAAATCAACTATACTGAAAATGCTTGACCTTGAAGGAGCTGGGGGTGGTGACGGCCGACAGGGAGCTCTGGCGTGGGCTGGTCCAGGAGGTCACAAAGAGTTGGAAGCGACTGAACAAATAAGCAACATTCTTGAAGTGGATAATAGAATAGAATAGAATTGCCACTAAAGACAACAAATACGTATGAGCTTACTAACCATTCGCTTTCATTAGTTTTCAAGGCATTGTGTAAATACTATGTAAATATGGTCCCAAAAGGATCAGGTGAGAGACAATGAACTGTTATTACGAAATCTGAGGAATGCTTCTGTCGTTCCTATTCCACGCACAGCCACTGGGACAGGTTGGCGAGTGGGGTGTATCCCCAGCCAAGGAGAGGGTTGCCCAACGGGCTCCCGAGCGAGGCCTGCCAGGCGGAAAGCGCCTCCCTCCCTCCCGAGGGGTGAAGGAACAGCCTGCCTCGTTAATGATTGCCGGGAGGCCTTAAAGGCGCCCCGAAGCGCCGGCTGCAGCGCGAGAGGGAGATGGCCAACTGGCTGGCGGCGCTGCGGCCCGGCCTGCGAGGCCTGCTCTGGGCGCTGGGCCTGGGCCTGGCGGGGACCGCGCTGGTCCTGGTCGGGGTGGTGCTCGGCCGGACCTACGGCGCCTCCCGGCCCCCGACGCTGGGCCTGCCGCTGCGGGACAGAGGGCCCCTCGCCCGCCGCCTGGAGCCCGTCTTCACCGCCCAAGAAAAGCAGGCGCTCAAGGAGAACCTCCGCGGTAAAACATGGCTGCGAAAGTGGGGGAAACTTCAGACGGGAGGGCGCAGCGGCAGGCGGAGAGGCGCTGTCCTTCCGCGCCCCCTACAGGCCACAAGCGGAAGCGGAGAGCAATGCAGGAATATAGGCACTGTATAGGCAAACTTTGGCCTTCCTTCCCGGTGTTTTGGACTACAACAGACTACCGGCTGTTAGGAAATTTGGGAGTTGAAGTCCAAAACACCTGGAGGGAGGGCCGAACTTTCTCAAGTCGCTCTGCAGGAATATAGAGACACTTATTGATTTATTTAGTGGTTCTTTTGTTTTTAAGGTACTCATTATGCACAGAGCCTTTATATATATATATAGATTGTGTCAAATCATTAATAAAAAATAAAGGAAAAAAATAAAAGTTAAAAAACATCTGTTCCAAATACATATCATCCCTTCAGCAAAACCTGTGAATGTGTAACAACCTTGCTGTGGACTATATTTTAAGTAAACTGATCTATCACATCAAAAAATATGTCTTCTTTTAACACTTTTGGGGACTCAAGGCGACTTACATAGAGGCAATTATTCAATGCCTTAAAACACATACAATTCAAAAAAAATATTAAAATTGAATTAGATTAAAATTAAAACATATTAAACATTTAAAAACATTCCATTCCATACTGAAATCACTTACAGGCATGGGCAAACCTCAGCCCTCCCTCCAGGTGTTTATTGTAATGTTATTTTGCTAATGTATTAATATGTTTTTATGTAATTATGATGTTGCTTGTTGCTTATGTTTTGGTTTTATTTTGCTGTAATATGTTGTTTGGGCTTGGCCTCATGTAAGCCGCCCGAGTCCCCGTTGGGGGAGATGGTAGCAGGGTATAACTAAAGATTATTATTATTATTATTATTATTATTATTATTATTATTATTATTATGGACTTCAACTCCCACAATTCCTAACAGTCTGCCAGTATATCCCCCATCCAAAGCAACCATTCAATGCAGTTTCAAGCCAGGGTTGAAAAAAGTGGGGTACTGTTCCATTATCCCAGGCATGGGCAAACTTCGGCCCTCCCTCCAGGTGTTTTGTTAATAATTGTTAGGAATCCGACTGTTAGGAATTGTGGGGATTGAAGTTCAAAACACCTGGACTGCCAAAGTTTGCTCCCCCCAGCAAAAATATAGTAATTTATAATACTAATATTCTGCTATGCTAATAATATAATATACTGTATTATACATATATTGATAATAATATTATAATGTAATACACTATAATGCTAATAATAATACAATATAATAATTGTATATTATATGTTACATGTAATATTACTAATAGTATCACATTATAGTGGTATAGTACAATATAGTAATATATAATACTAATATTGTGCTATGCTAATAATATATTGTATATACATATAATATTGATAATAGTATTATAATGTAATACAATATAGTACTACTAATAATACAAGATAATAATAATATATAGGTTTTTCCGGGCTATATGGCCATATTCTGGAGGCAGTTTTTCTCCTGACGTTTCGTCTGCATCTATGGCAAGCATCCTCAGCAAAACAACAGAGAGTAAACAATCAGGCACATCAATTCACTCTCAACAAGAGATTCCCCCCAGGCGCTTCCAGGCCATTGAATGCAAATCAAGGTGATCAGCTGAAACATTACCCTGGTCATTCCACAGATACATAAACCCATTTTTCCTACTTCCATCAGACCTCACTACCTCTGAGGATGCTTGCCATAGATGCAGTCGAAACGTCAGGAGAAAAATTGCCTCCAGAACATGGCCATATAGCCCGGAAAAACCTACAACAACTTTTGAGAGAGTTTCAAACCTCATTAGATGGAGTCCTAAGAGAGAGTATTATGTATATATCTGGAATATATTATGTGAAATGCTTGGGATTTAATGGATGCAGTTTGACCCCACTTTCATTGCCATGGAATCACAGGAGTTGTCATTTTATAAGGTTTTGAGCCTTCTGTAATAATAATAATAATAATAATAATAATAATAATAATAATTTATTTGTAACCCGCCCTATCTCCCCAAGGGGGCTCAGGGCAGCTTCCAATATAGTGACAGACAAATATTCAATGCCTGTATAAACAACGGTAGAAAAAATTTAAATAATACAATACAATACAGTTACACAGTGTTTTAAAAACAAGCCCCCAGTGGCACAGTGGGTTAAACCACTGAGCTCCTGAACTTGCTAACTGAAAGGTCAGCAGTTCAAATCCGGGGAGCAGGGTGAGCTCCCACTGTTAACCCCAGCTTCTGCCAACCTAGTAGCTCAAAAGCATGCAAATGTGAGATCAATAGGTACCACTTTGGCGGCAAAGTAACTGCACTACATGCAGTCATGCCGGCCACATGTACTTGGAGGAGTTTACAGACAATGCCAGCTCTTCATCTCAGAGATGAGCATCACCCCCCAGAGTCAGACATAACTAGACTTAATGTCAAGGGGAAACCTTTATTCTGATAATTATCATTAAATAATCAAAAATTTCTCTGCCCAAGAGTTCTTGTGCCTCTTCAAACTGTGTGCAAATCATGAGATTCCATAGCACCGGCCTCAGAAGTTAAGTGGTACTAAATTGCATTAATTTCACATTGTAGATGCACCCTCAGTCATCTTTACAGGCAGTTTTGGATTTTAAAGCATTTAGAAATTCTCTATACTGGTTGATTGGTGTTTTGTTGAGTCACTTTGTTTCTCCTGGCCCTTCAGCTCAAGGTTGGAACAGAAAAGGCGACAAGCAAAAAGATTAATTCCCCCTTGCTACAATTGATTTTCCCAATTAAGTTTTAGTTATATTTGTTTGCTTAAGCTGTTATACAGTTCTGCCATTATAAGGAAGTTTAGACCACACAAAAAAAGCAACAGCATCACACCAGAAACAGGTGGATAAGAAGTTACTGAAATATAAAAACATCTTTATATATGGAATGGAAAGAATGTGACGGGCTTTGTTGTGTTGTGTTTTGTTTTTGACAGAGAAAAGCTTGAAAGAGGCATTTGCCCAGAATGGTGGAGTGATTCAGTTCATTGCAGTATTGCAGTATTGTTGTAGTGTAGAGTTTTGCTTATCTGTGAAAATATCAAAATCTCTTCTCTTTTATGTAAGGTTCAATCAGATTACAAACCGTTTCCTTCTCAGAAGATGAACAGAATGTAACAGCCCTGGCAGAATTTGAACCATATATTCGTAAAGGTATTTATATTTCTGATCTTGACAGAATAAAATGGCATTTTTTCTATATCTGATTTTGCTGTATGGTTAAATAACGCTTATTATTTCTATCGCTAATATTGCTCTTATCTGACAAGACCAAAGTACTGAACTGATAAAATGTCATTAATTATTCAGTGGAGCAACTGACAAAACATAGATTTGGTGTTGAATACAGTTACAGAAGTTTGCCAAGAGAAAATGAAATCTATAATTGCAGATTTCCCAATCCTTGATTCCCACTTGGGTATAAATAGGTTTTAGCTATGAATAGGTTTTTAATCCCGTTTTAGGGAGTTTAAGTGTTTATTTTTAATACAGTTAATATTTAATTCTATTTTAATGTTCATATATTTTATATTTTAAATTGTATTGTAGTGGTTTTGCTGTAAGCTGCTTTGAGTATTTTTAGAGGCAAAAAGTGGGGTAATAATAATAATAATAACAACAACAACAACAACAACAATTTTGAAAAAGGAGATGGAGGGCCTGATTCTGGCAGCCCAAGAACAAGCCATTAGAACAAATGCCATCAAAGTCAGAATTGAAAAGTCCAGAATTTGCAACAAAGAACTCCAGATGCTGAGTATATAAGGTCTGACAAATTGAAATTGGATGAGTATGGCAAAAGAGAACAACAATGGTATCAATAGTGGTTGGTGCTCTTGGAGGCATTCCAAGAAACATTGAAAAGCACTTGAAAAGCCTTAATTTGGACAGAACATCAATCCACATGCTGCAGAAGGGAGCACTTCTCAACATATTCTACAAAAATATTTCTAATATCCTAGGCCCTTGGGAAGAAACCTATATTCAGACACACTTGGACTTAATGTGCATGTGTGCTGTGTAGTTCTAGACATATAAATTATTATTATTATAACCCTAACCCTAACCAAAGACCTATACAGTATTCTTCTTCTTTGTCCTTCAGTAACTCATTCATTCAAATGTCATTGTAAAATATTTGCCTTAATTAATGTTTCAATGTTAGAAACAAATCTAAGTATTTCTCCTTGTTTTTCTCTTTCATGAAGCCTTTCCTTTAGTGTTCTCTACTACATTCATCCAACATCAAGTTATTGGAGGATATAGCCACCTGTTTACTGTCCAAGGGTCTGACCCACAACTACAGCCCTACATGTTGCTTGCCCATATAGATGTAGTCCCAGCTTCCCCAGAAGGCTGGGATGTTAGTGACCCTTTCTCTGCTGAAGAACGTGATGGGTTCATCTATGGAAGAGGAACATTGGATAACAAAAACTCTGTTATGGTATATTTGTTATAGATTTAACAACTCTTGGAGAAAGCAAAAAATGTTTGCAAGATGCAGATGTGCATGAAATGTAATTTCTCACAAGAAGTAGAGATGGCTACTCATTTGGATGCATTTTAAAACAGTTTAGAGAAATTCGTGGAACATGCAGTTTTTTAATGGTAGTATCAGGGGTGCTGAAATGCTACTGTCTGACCATTCTGGTGAGTTCGGAAAGGGATTAAGTGTGGAGAATGACACAACAATCCTTAATCTGCTTTAAACATCTGTTTTAAATGAGCCTTGTGCAATGGGGCACCCATTTGAGGAAATAAAATCATGATAGATCACAGCAGGCCTACAGTGAGAAAACTTCTTCAATCGTGTCACTTCTAAAATGTATTTTGGGGTGATGGATTTGAGCAACGAAATATCACATGCACTTCGTTCACAAGTTTCATGACTAATTTCAGTTAGTTGTATCTTACAACATAGGAGTATCAAAGCAAAAAAAATGTCCATGATTGAGCAAATCTAGGGTCATTTTTGGATTTAAAATACCAAATTATTTTAAAGGCAGCATACATTTTTCTGAAATATTATGATCCTAAATCTCCCATGTTTGCACAGGCAGCCCCCAAGTTACAAACACCTGGCTTATATATGACTCCTAGTTATAACCCCAGAGGAAGCTGGTGCTCTTGGCCTTTGGCGGTATTTGAAAATGTTTAAGCATTTGCATGCAAAGGTAAAAGTAAATAATATGTTAAGATAAACATCAATCTAAGTTGTATTTAAAGTAGAACTCCATGCTTTTTTAAAAAAAGTTTTGGTTAGTATGCTGTCTCAGCTGCTATTTCCTCATTTGAAATTTACCATTATTTCACTTCCTGCCCCTGAGACAACAGGAAGTTAGAGGAAATCTAACCCTAGAAAAGGAAATCAACTTCTATAAGAGTTATTACCAAAAAGAGGTGTCTCTAGTGAAGCTTTATTGCCAATCCTTGTTTGTACAATAACCCCAAATTTTCAAAATCCAGTTGTTACAGGGACAGAAAGTGAGGGCACAGTGGTGTTAACTCTTCCCTATGCTATCCAAAACTTTAAACAAATTGGCTGGAGTTACACTTAAAAATGTACCTGTTCCAACTTACATACAAATTTAACTTAAGAACAGACCTACAGAACTTATCTTGTTCAAAACCAGGAGACTGACTGTAGTAGATGAAAAGCCTTGCTAAATGCAGTTGAGATGTATATTGAAGAAGTAGTTCTATTGTTTTGTAGTCATATCTTATTCTACTGAGTTTACTTCCAAATCCTTATTGTCAGGATTATTTATCAAAGATAGAGAACAGTTTGATATTTAACATTATTTGTTTCCATTCTTAGGGGATTCTACAGGCACTGGAATTCTTGTTAAAACGAAATTACAGGCCTCAGAGAAGTTTCTATATTGGTCTTGGGCATGATGAAGAGGTATATATTTGTAAATTTTTCCATCTATTTATTTTAGCACTGGAACTTAGTCCATCCAAGAGGCTGAAATGATGCATTCAATTGCTTTTCTGTTTACCTATTGAGTACCTTTTTGATATTGTGCTATCATACTGTGAGATTTTTATATAAATTGCAGTAGAATCATAGAGTTGGAAGAAACCTCGTGGGCCATCCAGTCCAACCCCCTGCCAAGAAGCAGGAAATCACATTCAAAGCACCCCCGAGAGATGGCCACCCAGCCTCTGTTTAAAAGCCTCAAGGGAAGAAGCTTCCACCACACTCTGTGGCAGAGATTTCCACTGCTGAATAGCTCTCACAGTCAGAAAGTTCTTCCTCATGTTCAGGTGGAATCTCCTTTCCTGTAATTTGAAGCCATTCTTCCACATCCTTGTCTCCAGGGCAGCTGAAAACAAGCTTGATTCCTCCTCCCTGTAATTTTCCCTCACCTCTTTATCTATGGCCTTCATCATGTCTCTTCTCTTCTGCAGGGTAAACATGCCCAGCTCTATAAGCCGCTCCTCATAGGGCTTGTTCTTCAGACTCTTGATCATTTTAGTCACCCTCCTCTGGACACATTCCAGCTTGTCAACTTCTCGCTTCAATTGCAGGGCCCAGAACTGGACACAGTGTCATTCTAGGTGTGGTCTAACCAAGGTAGAATAGAGGTGTAGCATGGCTTCCCTGGATCTAGGCACTAGACTTCTATTTATGCAGGTCAAAATCCCATTGGCTTTTTAAGCTGCCGCATGACATTGTTTGCTCATCCACGAGAACCCCAAGATCTTTTTCACATCTACTGCTGTCGAACCAGGCATTGTCCCCCTTTCTGTGTCTTTGCATTTCATTTTTTTCTGCCTAAGTGGGAGTATCTTGCATTTGTTCCTGTTGAACTTCATTTTGTTAGTTTTGGCTCATCTCTCTAATTTGTTAAGATGATTTTGAATGCTGCTCCTGTCTTCCGGAGTATTGGCTATTCCTCCCAATTTGGTGTCGTCTGCGGATAATAAAATAGTAAAATGATTACTGACTAGTCAGGTTCTGGCAACAAGTCTTTTATTTTGTGAAGAATGCCATCATTTCCACATTAGATTTGAACCTATCAATCATTATAAGAAACATTTGAAATAATTACTGTAATTCAGGGATTGTAACTGAAGACTGGGGTACTCTGTTACTTCCATTTATTGCTGGAGGATCTAATACTCTGCTAAAACATTTTTATGACAATTTCCTCTTTATTTGTGGCATTCATCGCCACAGTTCACCTGTTGGGCTTTAGGAGAATTCAGCGAATAATATATTTCTTTGAATGAGATCATACAGATAATCCAAAACCTAAGAATCTTGAGGCAAAATGCTATTTCCTGTATAACATAATTTTATGATAATAGCTTTCTTCTACTGAAATACCGGATGTTTGCTGATGCCAGATGCAGAATAGTCAGGTAGTGGCTTAATGTGTTGAGAACATATTGCTGTGTGTTTTTCAGGTAGGTGGCAAAAAAGGAGCAAAGAAGATTGTGGCTGAGCTGGAATCTAAAGGCGTGAAGCTTGCTTTTGTACTTGATGAGGGCAGCTTCATCCTTGATGGAGTCGTTACAGGAATAGAGAAACCTGTAGCTCTGTAAGTAAAGATGACAGTTTACCACAACAAATAGCCCGAAAAACTCACAACAACCCAATGTCATTATTGCACATATAGGAAGCCAAAAGCCATGCCTGATTAAATGCAAGCAATTCAGATACAATCTGACAGGACATTTTTATCTGTCCCTGATCTAGAATGTTGAAAATGTATACTACTGACTTTCATTTTACTTCAATATGAATATAACAGAATGATCATAGAAATACCATATTTCATTGCCAAATAGTCACCACTGCATAATAGTCACACCCCCATTTTTGGGGTCGCAAAATCAGTATTTTTGTCTTCCTTGCAAAATAGTTGCAGAGACATTTGGTGCTGGTTCTTCCTTCCTTCTTTCTTTCTCTGAAGGAAAGGCAAGTTTAAAAAAAACCTGAAATTGAGGTCTCTGGAGCTTCACTTCTCCCTCATTTCTCCAAAGAGATCTATTTCAGATTTTATAAATTGCTCTGCCTTTGGAAAAACAAGGAAAGGAAAAGAATCTACCCTTCTTCTTCCTCCAAAGCAAGACAGTTCAAAAAAGCAAACAAACAGAAACTGAGCTGTCTGTTTGAGGCTGGATCATCCCTCCTCCTTCTGTTTTGGAGGCAAGAGACTGGAGAACCAAAGGCAGATTTTTTAAATCAGATAATAGTTGCACCCCCTTTTTTAAATAAAAAAGGGCTAAGCAGTGTGATTACTATGTTATGAAATACGGTATTTTTAGCCAAAATAACTGCCAGCTATGGAATAATATATATGTGCCTGGCACACCTGTTCTTAGACTGTTGGTGTTCCTCTTACATAGTGGTTCCCAACCTGTGGGCCATGGCACACTGGTGGGCTGTGAGACCTAAAATGAGATTATTAAATATGCTTTATTGTGGGCAAGCAGATGGCATTTACTGGATGGTATATGTTCAGAAACAAGAGCTGATGTGGTCTATCCAATGCTATTTTCTAAATCAGCACCCCAAATAACTGAACTGAATCTAAAGTTGACCAAAAACCAATTCGTAATCATTTCGGCATTAATGTTGGAGAGCGGTCTCTGGTCAAAAAAAGGTTGGGAACCACAGCTCTTACAGGAAACAGTCATATTACTCGGTGGGGGTGGGGGGACAGGACAAGGAATCTTTGAATCTAAAGTGAATGTGATGTTTTCCCATTGATATTGTGACCTATAGTGGGGTACAGAATAGTCCAATGTTCTGAACTGATCAGAAACCATAAGCACAGTGTGCACCATGATACACTCATCCGGTGGCGAATAATGGACCTGATTATCAAAATAAGCACATTTGTCCAATTGAAGATAATGAAAAATCTTATGAAATTTCATCAATGATTTTTCCCTCACTTATCAGGATAGGCCTCACAGAAAAGGGTGCAATTACAGCACATTTCACTGTGACATCATCACCAGGTCATTCTTCTGCACCACCTAAGAGAACAAGTATCGGCATTCTTTCTGAAGCTATGTCCAAGTGAGTATTTGTCCTTGTAGTAAATTTCCAGGACAAGTCTACTCAAATGAAAGTCCCTTCGGGTTCAGTAGGACTTCTTTTCATGCAAATGTATACAAAATTACAGTTTAAAGATCTTACCTTTTTTCTAGATAGCCTTAATCTAAACAAAATCATTAGTTACTATGATGGATTAAAGTACAGACAGTCCCCAAGTTATGAACAAGATAGGTTCCATAGGTTTGTTCTTAATGTGATTTTATTTGTAAATAGGGACATGAATATTTTAAAGTGGAACTCCAGCCTCTATCTATCTATCTATCTATCTATCTATCTATCTAGAAAGAGAAACAGAGAGACAGAGAGAGCAAGCAAGCTTTGGGTAGCATAGGGAAGAGTTAACACTCCTGTGGTGTTTGCTTTGCTCTCTGTGTTCCTGTTCAAAAGATTTCATCTCACTTTCTGTCCCTGTGATAATTGGATTTTGAAAAAAAAATTCCTTGTTTTGGAAACAAGTTTTGGTGAGAAAGCTTCAGTGGAGTATTTATTTAAAATGTTATCATTTGTTTAAAGAAACATACTCATAGAAACATTATCTGATTACAAGTATGTCTAGGCAGGAGTTGTCATTTTATGTGTTGTGTACAAATCTAAGTTCTTTAAAGGACCAAAAAATTGTTGCTGCTACTACTATTATTAAAATATGCTCTCAAAGGGCTATATAACTGCACCAGTTGTTAAGTTGGCTAAAATTATGAATGGAGTGTTTGTTTGTCCTGCATTTTTTCCAGGCTGGAGAAGAATCCAATGCCAAATCTGTTTGGTCAGGGACCTGAACTCTTGATGTTTGAGGAATTGGCACCAGAAGTAAGGATTTAGCAATTTGTGCCCTTCCACTTGTTTTCAGTGAATTACATGTTTCTATGCCATTTTAGTTCTTGGTTTGATCAGTCTAGCAGTTGCCATTATATCTGACCCAACAGTACTACAATGTGTACTACAATGTGATGGCAAACCAGCTTTGAATACTGCTGTAGAGTGCAAGCATAAATTATTATACATTTGGGTATAACTTCAAAATAAGATTAGCTGAAGTCAAAAGCAAATGGAAGTGGATGGGGTGGCTTACATATAGAAGAAATAGTCTGGATTATGCTTTGTACGCATAATCTGCAAGAATGCTTCCAACAGAAATATTATTTCAGAACATACTTTTTGTTAAGAGCTAGATTTTCTGATATGTTTTCCTGTTTTCTTCTCTTACATTCAGTTTAAGTTCCCTCTCAATATCATCATGGCAAATCTGTGGCTATTTGCACCTCTAGTTGGCAGGTAAGAAAGAGGCAGGATATATTAGTGCATTCCCTTCTTGGAAGTACCTGCTTTCATCTTTAAATTATTCATAATTTTTGGAAGTTGCAAAACAATAAGGGATTTATTTTGCTGAAATATGTCCATTACATTTATTTTCTGTGATATTCTAAAAGAGGACCTATTTGAGTGTCAAGAAGATAATATACTATCTTAACAGATGGTAATGCAGGCAGAATGTAACTACATTGTATACTGAAATAGAAGAAGAAAGGGACTATTCATCCTCTCAAGATTTTCTGAAATTAAATAGATTATCTAATTTAAATACATTTAATTTATGTAACACACATCCACAAGGATAAAAAGTATAACTTCAGGTTATTTTCTGATTCTATGGGAATTCCAGTATATTTGAGATGATAAAATGTATTCCCACCAGTTTCCTTAAAATGGTGCCCAAAACTAGAGACAGTATTCCAAATTAACAATCTATTGCTACTTCCATTGATGGAAGTGTTGAACAGTTGACACAGCCTAAGATTGAATTAGATTTCAGTTTGCTGCCATGTTGCACTACTGACTCATGTTTAGTAGGTGGTCTACTAAAACCTCTAAATATAGCTGTTTGGACAGCATAAAGTACCTACATCTGATTTTTCCCTTCCTAAGTATAAAAGCATACATTTATGTCTGTTGAAATTCAATTGGCTTATTTTCTCCCATTTCTTCAATTTGTTATAAATCATTTTCGATCTAATGAGCTGTTACCAATCCTCCACTCCAGTTCGGCAAAATGTGCAAAATTGATGAGAATTCTCTTTACTCCTTCATCCAAGTCACTGGGTCAAAATTTCTTATTTCATACAGCAATCAGAAATAATTAATACATTGTATGTGGAAATGCGGTGTTCCTGCCAAAACCTTCAAATAAAGAAATTCAGGTGGAACACACACAAACATAGGGGATAGATGTATATTTATTGATCCAAAATATTGTACCTAATTTGTGAAAGGGAAAACTACATTATTTTATTTTGAAGAAATTCTTCATTTTCACACAGATTTCTTGAGCGGACACCCAGCACAAATACATTTGTTCGGACCACTACCGCACTGACTATGTTTAATGGAGGAATCAAGGTACCATTCTATGAATTAAGGGGATTTCCCTAAAGCAGTGGTTCTTAACCTGTGGGCCACAGACCATCAGTAGGCCATGAGGATAAAAATCTGACCCACAAGCCTCCTTCCTCTTTATTTTTTATTATTTATTTTATTTCTGCTCCTTTCACACTGCCTGCCACTCCTTCCCTGTTGCTGACCATGGCATATTTTCTTTATCAGAAACTAGAGCTAATGTGGTTTATCCAATGCAATTTTCTGAATCAGCAACCCAAACCGAATCTATAGTTGACCAAAAACCGATTCATAATGCTTTTGGTACTAATGTTAGAGGTAGTCCCTGGTCAAGTAGTCCCTGGTAAAAGTGGTCCCTAGTAAAAAAAAAAAAAAAAGAAGAAGAAGAAGAAGAAGTTGGGAACCACTGCCCTAAAGTATATTGAGAGTCTCCCAGATTACTAATGTGAATATTATGAGAATACATCCCTGCCTTTCCAAGTGGCAGTTTCTCTTTCCAGGCTGTCTATTCCCTTTTCTTGAATTCAGCATATTGACTCAGGGCATGCATCCCCATCCCCACCCCCACCCCATCCCCTTATATATAGCATGAATAACTTTCTGGTTAGATAGAAAATGAACTACTAGTTTGCCTCTAAATATATGTACTTTAAGCAGAGAGCAGTAGCCAGTTTCAGCATGTCACTGGTGCTCACAGGTTCTAAAAGTGGGTAGAGGAGAGGTTGAACAAATGCGGAAATCCTAACTTTTTTAAAAGGCCACAACGTTTGGATACATGTACAGTAGATTTTTGACATTGCATGGCATGATATAGTTACTTATTAGCATGTCTGCCTAAATGCCGAATATAGTGGTGAAGTCAGAATTCCACTGTGGTGCAAACTGATGCATAGTTCCCTTCCACCATCAGAAGGTATATCTTGATAGAGGATTTCCACATGAGGTTCTGTTGTTATGATTGGGAAACTAGATGCAGGCCCCTTCAACACTGCCATAGAAAATCCAGATTATCTGCTTTGAACTAGATTATATGGCAGTATAGACTCATATAATTCAGTTCAAAGCAGATCATGTGGATTATCTACTTTGATATATATGACAGTGTAGAAGGGGCCACTGTAGCTGAATGACCACAGTCCTGAACCTGGGACTGAGAAAGAATCCAGGCATTCTGAAGGACCACCAGGAGGTTCAAGATTGAAAACCAGCTGAAGTTCCTCTCCACAAAATGGAAATTTGGATCATAGATGAGTTGGGGTCTGAGTTGGGTTGATATGCTGGCACTAAATGTTTCTTAAAAAATAAAGTACTTTAAACCAAAGTTTCTTAAACTTTCTACCCTTTTTGGCCTGAGAATATATAGCTATATAAAATCAGTATAAACCAAAGATTTACTAATAATAAATCAGCATTTGCAAGGCTAGCTAAACAAATGGATTACCCTTTTTAGTAAGTATATCTGAAATATATCTGAATCCACTGTAAATGCCGCAATCAAATTTATGTAAATATCTAAAACATCTACTTGGCAACAGATCTATAATCCTGTTTACTATTGCAGATTTTTTCAGGAACCCAGCATTTATTTATTTACTTATTTCATTTATATACCACTTTTCTCACCCCTGGGGGGACTCAAAGTGGTTTCCAATGTATTCACTGCAAAATTCAATGCCTTACAAAATATGAAAACCTAACATAAAAACAACAGTAACATAAAACTATCAATTAAATCATAAAATGTAATTACATTAAACATTAAAATATGGGATTAGAAACACTTCAATATAAACATTAACATCAGCCAATCCAGAAGCATGGTCCAGGCCGTTCCAGTATCAAATAACATTGTACATAATCCGGGTTCATTTCTTGTCCTGCTTACTGCCCAAATGCTTGTTTCCACAGCCATATTTTTGCTTTTTTCTGAAGGCCAAGAGGGAGGGTGCTGACCTAATTTCATTGGGGATGGCATTCCACAGACAAGGGGACACCACTGAGAAGACCCTGTCCCTCGTACCCACCAGTCACGCCTGTGAAGAAGGTGGGAACGAGAGCAGGGCCTCCCCGGGCAATCTTAACCTCCGAGATGGTTCACAGGGGGATATACATTTGGACGCATAAACTGGGCTGGAACCATTTCGGGCTTTATAGGCTAAAGCCAGCACTTTGAATTGTGCTCGGTAGCAGACTGGCAGCCAGTGGAGCTGATGTAACAGGGGGGTTGTGTGCTCCCTGTACCCCGGTCCAGCAAAGCAATCTGGCTGCCGTCCAATGGACCATTTGGAGCTTCCGAACAGTCTTCAAAGGCAACCCCATATAGAGTGTATTGAGGTAAGGGAATCCCAGTTGGATCCAGGATTCTCAGTATAAGAAACAGTACTCAAACAAATTCCCCTCAAAATAATATTATTTTATTAAGAGGCTTTATTTGATGTGCTAGTTAAACAGTGACACTCAGTGGCGGAATGAGAAAGGGCACATTGGGCTTTTATTATTCGTAATTTTCTGTTTTAAAAAGCAGCCCGAATAACACCCAGTGGTGGCAGACTTGTGCCTTTTAAATGTACTGTTGCCCCAATCATGTGGCAAGCGTGGAATATGGTTTAAAGGGAATGCATCAAAAAGGCAAGTAGGGCTTTGAGCACTGAACTAGGGCTCTGAAGAGTGGCATTGGGATCTTTGCCATAGAAACTCACTGGGTAGCCTTGGGCAAGTCACACACTTTCAACCCAAGAGGAAAGCAAAGACAAATCTCTTCTGAAAAAATCTTGCCAAGAAAACACAGTGATAGATTCACCTTAAGAGTCGCAATAAGTTAGAAATGAGTTAAAGACAGAACAACCTGACCCTGAAGCTGCTTTCCTTCTAGGATACAGCTCTTGTGGATCCCTCCATTGCCAAAGCATCAAAACAGAACTTTATTTTGTGTTAGTATAACTTAAGAGCAAAGGGAATAATGAATTTCAAGCGCAAAGAGTAAAATGTGTATTCCTTAAATGCATGGCTCATTTAATTTTCATAAGGCATCACAGACAAACTAAAGACTGTATAATAATTTGAACAATAATTAGTGGGCAATGGATTGCTTTAAATCTTTGCCTTGTTGCTTGAAGATTGTACCCTTATTCTCTGTGCCTCTTTTCCTTCCCTCTTGTCAAGTCCAATGTCATTCCACCGTTCGCAAATGCAACTGCAAATTTCCGCATTCATCCAGCTCAAACAGTTGACCAGGTATGTGGAATGTGATTTTTGTTTCACCCTCCTTGTTTTATCTTAGTATAAACTGTCAAGTCTGGGATTGTTGTCTTTTCAATTTGGCAGTGAGACAGAGACCTTGCAGACAATAGCCATAGATTTCTCTTTTGTAGACTAAGACTGTTGAGCGATACATTATTGTTTTGACAAACATAAATTGAGTTAGTAGGCCAAGAATATCAAATAACAAAAGAGTTATTTTAATAATTGCCCTCCTATTCTAAAATCAGTGATGGAATAACTAATGAATGTGTCTTCTTGTCTTCTGTTTTCATTTTATTTTTAGCATCTCTCAATGATCTCTACATTAGAAATGTAGACAGTCTGAGGGTCTTTAGAGGTGGTTGCTCAAAATTAATTTCCTGTCAAGAACTTGTTAACACTTGTGATCCCGTTGTGTAACTGGAAAAAGTTCAATAGCCAGGCCCCATACTGGCTTCTATACTGACTCTGTAACTTCCTTTAGAAAGCTGTAATTGATTTGCAGAGTTGACCTACAATCTGTGTTAATTGTGTGACAAAAACCGTCTTGCTACATGGGCTCGCTTGTTCTTTTGGATTTGTTCTTAGGTCTTGGAAATAATAGAACAAACAATTGATGATGGCCAAGTGAAGATAGAACTGGAGGACGCTTTTGATCCACTTCCAATTAGTCCCTGGGATGACCAGACCTTCGGCGTGCAGGTTTTCCGTCAGGCTATTCTGGATGTTTTCACAGATGTTGGCAGTATAGCTCCAGGTACTGGCAATGCATGATTGTTATTACTTTGTTCTTTGTTTCTGCTCAGTAATCCCTATTTTGTTTCTAATTTTTTTGAATTTTATTTCATTGTAGCATCCACAACACATATACACTTGCTCAGATTTTTTTAAAAACTTGTTTTCCCTCCTCTTCCCCCCCCCCCCTTTTTTTGGACCTGAGAACCTTTTGGCAGTAAGCATTATTTTAAAAAAAAAACTAATAAAAACTGGCAAGTGTACTTTGACTTCAGTCTCTCATTTCACATATACAATTTGTGGGAGCTTATACAAAGCTATCACATATACCATATTTTCCGCTATACAAGGCGACTGGGGGTATAAGACGACCCCCAACTTTTAAAGATAAAATACAGAATTTGAGATATACTCGCCATTTAAGACTACTCCTCTTCCAACACTATGACCCTATGGCCCTCACCACTCTCTTTTCAAGGACCTCCTCCGCCCTCACCGCTCACCTCCAAAGGCCACTGGGCTTGCCTAGGCCCAAGGAAGTGCCTCCGGATGATGACTTCCAGCATCCCTGGGTGGTGGTGTGCCTTGGATATGTTCGCTGAGGCATTCTGGGAGCCGTAGTTCCCTGACTCCTACTGCTCCCAGAATGCCTCAGCAAGCACATCCAAGGCACGCTGCTGTCCAGGGCAACTGGGAGTCATCATCCAGAGGTGTAAGGAAGCACTTCTGGACGACTACCAGCAGCCCCGGGTGGTGGGGTGCCTTGGATGTGCTCGCTGAGGCATTCTGCGAGCCATAAGAATCAGGGAACTACTGCTTCCAGAATGCCTCAGTGAGCACATCCAAGGCACGCTGTCGCTCGGGGCTGCTGGGTGTTGTCCAGAGACGATTCCTTGCCCCTCCAGATGACGACTCCCAGGAGGCCTGGATGGCGTTGTGCCTTGGATGTGCACACTGAAGCATTCTGGGAGTAGTAGGAGTCATAGGAGTCTGTTGGCGATAGGTGTGAATGATTCAGTTGGACACCTTGATTAGCATCCTAAGGACATTTCAGCATGTTTCTCCCAGCTGGGACCTAAATCCAGTTGATAGTTCCAACTAAAGAAAATAGCTGAATCAGTTACTGAATAATAGATCAACCTATTGATATAGTGTATTTACTCTAGTTGGCACTTGCAATTGGACTCCGAGGACTTGAGTGTTGAAATTCAGTCACATCCTGCACAAGTTTATAGTTCTCATCAAGGAAATATATAGGCAGATGAGTTAGCTGGTAGAGAAAGTCCTTCCCCATGGTCCTCTCTCTCTCTCTCTCTCTCTCTCATTCTCTCCTGTTTGTTGGGCTGTTAGATCTCACGGACACACTTCTTTTTATCCAAGTGTCCTGGCCACATAGTAAGCCTTTGAGACTTCCATTTTATGCTTCTCCTGTAAGCATATATAGAGAGAAGATGTCTACAGAGAGCTAGATAGATAAATGGGTCCTAACTTTACTATATAGAAATGTAGTTCTTTCAATAAAGTCTCTCATAATTTTTAAAGCTTGACCCTATTCCTATAATTGCTGAATCTCATTTGCTCTACTGCTGTGTTTAAGAAGCTTCTGATCTGCTAAACTGTTGTTGCTGATTTATGTAGGAAATACTTTTTCTATTCTTAAATTACCCAACATTGAGATCTAATTCTTATAATGGTCTTAAAGTAGCATTGACTTCTTTGCTGCCATTCCTGAGTTACACTGATGTTTTCTCTTCTAGGTATTTGTGTTGGAAACACTGACAGTAGACATTACACCAGTCTTACAAACGCTGCTTATCGATTCAACCCAGTGTTCTTCAACCCCACAGATTTACCAAGGTATAGTTGTTCTACTTGATAATTTCTTCCTAGTGAAAGCTCGTGGAGATAAACACGAATGTTTCACTATCATTGCAAATAAATTGCTACTATTGAAACTGGATGCAGAGCAGCCCTTCTCTATAGCCTTGAATGGGTTTATAATATTGTGGTTTGAGTCTCAGAAAAGAATTCAGGAGACCGAGGTTCTGTTAGCCATGCAAATGCACTGGGTGGCCTGGGCAAGTCACATTCAACCTTTGATGAAGTCAATGGTAAACCTCTGAATAAATCTTTACCAATAAAATGATAAGAGTTTCCATAAACTGTAGTCAAATTAAACCAAAAGATGTCAGACAAAGCTTGATCTTGAACAGAAACTGAAAACTCTTTTATGTCTGAAGGACAATTCCTATCCCTCTTGAATTGCCTGGAGAACAGCTTGGAAAAAATATTATTTGATACACAACAAGATTAGTACAAGGCAAATAAGATCACTATGCTGGCTGTTGTATTTGCTCACACATCGGACACTTCCCAAGTGTCTAGGACTATTATTATTTTGTTTATGTTTATTTATGCCCCACTTTATCTCTCCCAAAGAAGACCCAAAGTGACTTACATTAAAAGTATGAGCACAGAATTTAAAATATACAAACATGCAAACTTTAAAACAGAATTAAACATAACAGTATTAAAAATTCACAGTTAAAAACCATTAAAACATATTAAAAGCTAAAAACCACAACTATTTGGATTGCAATTCCCAAAACTTCCAATCACTGGAGCCCGTGGCCAGGCAGGCCTGAAGATTTTGGGAAATGTGGATGAGAAAAGAATTCCCCCACCCCAACAATTCTGGCTTATGTTACAGATACATAATGTTCCATTGTCAGGTGAGCCTAATGTAAAGAAATAATAACACAAGGTAACACGATTTTTGAGCCTGAGTTATAAATGTCATTCCCTGATTGGTTCTATCATAAAAACACGGGAAAAGTTTATACAACTGCAAAAACTTTGTTTTTGGCGAGACAACCTGCATCACATTTTGCTACAGTTTTTTAATTAATTTTTCAGAGTGTCTCAACCAATTTAACATAGTTTGTAGCAGCCACAAAAACAAGGTGTACGGAGTATAACAACTACTTTCAGAGTAAGTCCTGCACGATTAAACGGGAAATAACACTTTTAGACCATGAACATTTTAAAAAAAATTGTTACATAGTGTAATGATTAAAAGTGTAACCTAAAGCCAGCAACAAAAATCCTATGGTCCATAATAGCATTAGTATCGTATTTCTAGGCCCAGCTTTTCTTCCACAAAGCCATGTTTGGGGCTGTTTTAGAGCATGTTGCAGGAGGCAACCTGTGCCTGCAAAAACAGTTAGGAAGTACTATGATATAGATCTAAAAATGGTTTGGCTTGTTTTAATCTCACCCTGTGTTATTGCTTCACACACACAGTAAAAGGAAACAAACTGTATTTATTTATTTACATCAGACATAGAGATCCTAACAAAACTTTCCTATATAATAATAATAATAACAACAACAACAACAACAACAACAACAACAACTTTATTCTTGTATTCCACTACCATCTCCCTGAAGGGACTCGAGGTTGCTTACACATGGCACAAGGTACCTAAAAACACAAGGTGCCTGATCCTTAAGTTTGAAAATGGCCAGAACTTCAAATATATGTTAGAGGTTGGTAGTTGGCAAAGAGCAATATAGGCCCCTCTTTGTACAGTTTTTGTACAGAGTTTGGAAGTATTCGTATTAGCACAAATGCATTAAGATTCCATTCAAACCACAATGATATATGAAAATAAAAATTCAAAGAATATCCCTATATGGGTTGTTGTAGGTTTTTCGGGCTGTGTGGCCATGTTCTGGAAGCATTCTCTCCTAGCGTTTTGCCTGCATCAATGGCAGGCATCCTCAGAGGTTGGATGTGGCATTTGTACTTTGCTACATTCAGTAAAGGACAAGAGGAATCCTCTCACCTCTGCAGGAGTCTACCGAATACCATGCAGCTATGGACAAGTCTACATAGGGACCACCAAACGCAGCATTGCCTAAACACAAATCAAGGAACATGAAAGGCACTGCAGACTACTTCAACCAGAGAAGTCAGCCATAGCAGAGCACCTGCTGAACCAACCTGCGTTATTGGAGAACACAGAACCAACCTGTGTTATTGGAGAACACAGAAATGCTGGACCACTCTAACAACCACTATGTCAGGCTACACAAAGAAACCACTGAAATCCACAGGCATGTGGACATTTTCAACAGAAAGGAAGAAACCATGAAAATGTGGCTACCAGTATTAAAAAAACCTCTAAAATTATAACAGTAAATAAAGAACAAAACTCAAACACAGTGGAACTCCAGAAAAGAAACAATCAGGAACAGCTAATCACCTCTTAACAAAGAATTCCCCCAGGCAGTAACAGGGCACACCTAAAAACTGTAAGGCCATCAAATGTTAATCAAGGTGGCCAATTGAAACATTCACACCCAGCTCCAACAGACAAGAGTTCTTTCTCCCACTTTGGACTTTCCATGGATATGTAAACCCATTTTTCCTAGTTTCCAACAGACCTCACAACCTCTGAGGATGCCTGCCATAGATGCAGCCAAAATGTCAGGAGAGAATGCTTCTAGAACATGGCCATACAGCCCGAAAAACCTACAACAACCCAGTGATCCCAGCCATGAAAGCATCTGACAATATATCCCTATCCCTTTTTCATAACCTCTGTACTTCCCCCTTTCCCCCATCTTTTTCATTTTACTGTTTTTGGTTTCCTTTTTTGCATAACCATACTTTCAAAATATATTTCTGAGATACACAGTCATCCCTTAAAATTTGTGAGTTAAATGTTTACGGATTTAATTATTCACACATTACTGTATGTGCCACTGCCTCTGCCCTGTAGATGATTGAAAGAATAGATTATGGCTAAGCATTTTTGGTCCTCCCGCGCAATTCTATGGTTTCATGTTGTTAACTGCTGCAGCATTTTTCCGTACAGCAATGGGGAAGATGTGGCTCTTCGCACATTGTTGGACTGCAAATCCCACCACAACATAACCAATGGATCAAATTTCCCATAGCATTATCAGAGTCCCTGGCAGACTTAGAGACAATAAACACTTTAAATAAATTAAGTAAATAAGTTATTGAGTACATATGTTAGTTAAAGCATAAATGATTAACTGAAAGTCAAGTTCATTAACTTTAATGTAGGCACGCTCTTAAACACTCTTAGTGAGGTTTACCTCTTAATCCAAATTTCTCACCTGAGACCTTACACCAAACAGGCCCTGTTTACACTGAGATATTATGCATTTCCTTAATGCAGTTTAACTGCATTGAACTGCATTGTATGAGTCCACGCAGTTCAATGCAGTTAAAATGCATTATATGAGTGTATATTGTCCATATAATGCAGTTTCAAACTGCATTATATGGCAATGTAGATGGGGTCTAAAGAACACAAATGACTACAGATACCTGTTTTTGCACTCAGTGAACCACTCGGCCGCATCTACATTGCCATATAATGCAGTTTGAAACTGCATTATGTGGACAATATAGACTCATATAATGCAGTTTAACTGCACTGAACTGCAATATATGTCTATACTGACCATACAAAGCAGTTTCAAACTACATTCTATGGCAATGTAGATGGGGCCTGAGGCTTAATTGAAGAGGACTGAAATGTACATTTTTGACAAAAAAATAACTGCATACTTAATGGATTCGTAATCAGAAGCTTGAGGTTGGCTTCAGATTTAGTTGTATGCCAGCAAATTATTTCTAATTTATGGCAACCCTAAAATGAAACTATCACAGAATTTCTCTTTGCAGAATTTGTTTACATTATGCCTTTCTTGGAGGCTGAGAGAGTGTGACTTGCCCAAAGTCACTCACTGGATTTCAGTGGCCATGTGGGGATTCGAACCCTGGTCTCCCACTGTCCTAGTCATACACTGAAACTATGCTGACTCTCCCAGACTTAGTAGACCTATTAAAATCAGCTAATTACATAGTCACAGTAGAATGGAGATGATTTGATACTGATTGGTATAAAACATCATTATTTTTCTTTTAATCAGGTTCCATGGGTTGAATGAAAGGATCTCTATTGATGGGTATGAAAGGCAAGTGAAGTTTCTCTTCCAAGTGATTCAACATTCCGATTTTCACCAGCCCACAGTGCCACATGCAAACCTTCATGAGTTATGAAAGCAAAAAGTATCAAGGTTTCCGAGGAATTTGAAATATATAGCACAGCTCTGTTCCAGTTTGCCTTCTTTTCCAGAGCGTAGCTGTTAGGAATAATGAGTTGCATTCAGATTTAAAGTAATGAGATATTGTGCTTCACAGGTGGTTAGAAAACCTACTGAAAACTTAAACCGAACAAATGGCTTTGATAAAAACAAAGTATTGAGCTTGCTGTTATTGTTCTACCTCATAATTAACAGAGTCTTGAAAATCTCCATAGGGCAGCAGTATAAAGTTTGTATACTAAAGAACATTTGAATTGTTCTCAGATAGAAAAATGACAGTTTTTCATGTAGAGGCAAGAGACAAAGGAGACACACCTTTTGTGTGTAGTTGAAGTTGGTAGTACAGATTGTGTATCACTTACCAGGAATTCTGATTTCTAGAATTGTCCACATGGGTGGCTGAAATAGTGATGCCTTTGTTTTCTGATGGTTCAGTGTAAACAAACTTTGTTTCATGCATAAAATAAAAATATTGTATAAAATTACCTTCTGGCTATGTGTGTAAGATTATATATGAAACATAAATTGATTTCACGTCTACACTTTGGTCTCATCTCACAGATCTCTCATCATGTATATATAAGCAAATACATATATTCCAAAATCTGAAATAAATCACTTCTTGTTCAAAGCATTTCAAATAAGGAATCCTGAAAATTGGATGCCCTGATAAATTTGTGAACATCCTGCAGCTCCTCCACAATGACAACTGTCTTGGACAGCAACAGCTCCCAAAACAACCCATTTAAGTTGGTGTCATGTGCCAAACAGGGATGCGTTACTATCCTAACCTTATTTTCCATCTTCATAACTATGATTCTACATCTTGACAGGAAGCTTCTTGGTAAAAGGTTTTCCCCTGACATTAAGTCCAGTCATGCCCGACTCTGTGGTGTGGTACTCATCTCAATTTCTAAGCTGAAGAGCCAGCATCGTCCACAGACACCTCCAAGGTCATGTGGCCAGCATGACCGCATGGAGCGCTGTTACCTTCCCACTGGAGCGGTACCTATTGATCTATTCACATTTGCATGTTTTTGAACTGTTAGGTTGGCAGAAGCTGGGGCTGATAGCGGAAGCTCACAGTGCTTCCTGTATTTGAACCTGCGACCTTTCGGTCAACAAGCTCAGCAGCTCAGGGCTTCAACCCACTGTGCCACTGGGGGCACTCTTCTTCTTACCGATATAGAAATCATGTATCAAACAAAAAGATGACAAGCTCTTTCAGCTGGCTGAAAGCCAAAAGTAAGATCACAACAACTTCTGTTTTGGAAATCCAATATGCTTATGACAATGTAGCCTGTGCTCATTCAAAGGAAAACCTACAAGCCACCTTAAACACCATATGAAAAGCTTGGCCTCTCACTGAGCATCGAGCCAATCAAAGTGCTCTACCAGCATGCACCAACTAATCCCTCTGCAATGCTAGAAATAAAGCTTAATGGTGTAACCTAGAAAATGTATTTATTTATTTATTTCGGGTACTTTTACCCCGCCCTTCTCAACCCCCGAGGGGGGACTCAGGGCGGCTTACAAAAGGCACAATTCGATGCCTATACAAAAATTATACATAGTGTACAAAAACCATAGTTAAAACAACTTTCACAGTTAAAACAATCATAACAATCAATATATATCACATCATATAAAAACTATTCACATGCTCAGCATTCGTCTTTCAGAGTTCCAAATTCCATTCCATTAGTCATTTCCTGGCCATTCTCAAAGTCCTTTCTTTATCTGCACGATTGTCCGAATGCCTGGTCCCAAATCCATGTTTTCAGTTTTTTCCTGAAGGAAATGAGTGATGTCGCTGATCTAATTTCCCCAGGGAGCGAATTCCACAGGTGGGGGGCCACCACCGAGAAGGCCCTGCTGGGTAGCGGAAAATGGTCAAAATGTTGACCATTTTCCGCTACCCAGTCAGCCACCTGTCCACAAAAGTTGACATTGGTGCAGAAATACAATACTGTCTGAGTTAACTTGAAGTTAAACAACAACAAATTATGGTGACTGTAATTTCAGATTTAAAGCCACCATTTTAGAGAAATTTAATTCCCTTGGGTTCCGATTGATTAGATTACTTTAAACCTGGAAAGTTGACTCTTTTGATGTCTAGGGCTACATTCCTGAGGCAAAATCTATTGGAAAAATCAAATATTGGGGTGGTGGGATCTGAATAAGCAACTGGCACTGTAAAGGTATGTGAATCCAAACCTGTTGGTAGACCACCTACTGAGTCTCTCCCCTCATGAATAAGATCTATCTCAAGTTTAATTGTAAATTCAGGGTTGGGAAGAGGAACATATTTAGCTTTCCTGCCCACATTCTCCATCTGGTGGCAACTATGCTTAGAAGAAAGGTCAAATTGATGTGAAATTATGGCCGCAAAGACAGGGATGAAGATGAGAAAAGTCAGTGGGCTTTATGGCTCTCCACCCCTACTTTTATTCTGACCATCTGATTCACATGTCTCTACCTCTTCCCCAGGTTTTTAATGGGCTTGCTTCTGAATTCTTCCTTACTTCAGTGTAAACTTACATCCAAGTTTAATTTGAGCCTGGGAGATTCATTCTTTCATGCTCCTCCTGTGTCAGATGTAGCTCTTATCTGTGTAATCACTGTGGGAGATGCTATAATGGAGATGCCATAATTGCACAGTCCTTAATGTAGCTTGTCATGTTTTATTCATATTGCTTGCACTCACTGAAACTTATCACCCGAAACATGATTACATAATTGGCAAAAAAGAGAAATTTTTGATAGAGATCTTTATCCTTTAGAATAGGTACAGGTTGTAAACCAAATGAACAAAGCTGAAATCTTCAGAGTTTGGTTCCTTAGGGAGGCATTTTCAAGAAACATTAAGATCTCTAGTATTTCTGATACAAAGTGATTCAGATATCTCTGGCACAAAGAAATAAGGCTATTACTGGGTAATTATTACACCATGAATATTACAAATTTCCTTATTCTGTGCCATACCAACCACTTATCTGAGGATTGACATCCATAATTTCACCAATCTACTCTCCAAAAAAATCCTCTTCACCCCCTCCCCAAGTGTTTCTGGGCCTCTCTAGAGTCTACAGTGCTATTTTATGTTATGTCCACATATTGTCAAATACAGGGTTTGCTGTTATCCATGGTTTCATGTGCAAATAAATATGAATAATTGTAAAAAGAAGAAGAAGGAGGAGGAGGAGGAGGAGGAGGAGGAGGAGGAGGAGGAGGAGGAGGAGGAAGGACTTGCCTCCCAAATTTGAAGAACTGTTTAACAGTTGAAGAAATAAAGAAGCCAAAGAGCAACATCAAAACATCCCAATCAAAACCTGAGCATGTCCACAGGCCACATTATGCCGAGTATTCAAATGTTGGGATAGAGAACAGAAATCAGGGTGGAAAGCTAGAATGATTTCATATATGTCAGGGCATGGCATATTCCACAATAACACGTTTTGTTGCACATAGTAAAGATAAAGGTTTTCCCTGACATTAAGTCAAGTCGTGTCTGACTCTGGGGGTTGGTGCTCATCTCCATTTCTAATCTGAAGAACTGGCATTGTCCATAGATGCCTCCAAGGTCCTGGAGCCAGCATGACTGCAAGGAGTGCTGTTACCTTCCTGCAGAAGCAGTACCTATTGATCAACTCATATTTGCAATTTTTTCGAACTGCTACGTTGACAGAAGCTGGGCCTTATAGCAGGAGCTCACCCTGCTCCCTGGATTTGAACTGCCAACCTTTCAGTCAGCAAGTTCAGAAGCTCAATGGTTTAGCCCACTGCACGACCAGGAGGCCCTTGTTGCATGTATTTACAACTAAAAATAGACTCTTTTTTGACATGATTCTGTTAGCTAGAGTGGGCTAGTGTGCATTTTTCTGCCCTCTACTTCATTTTCAGCTTCAGTTCCTTTGGTCATTAATCTTGCAATAATTCACTAAGCATTCCTGCTCACTTTCCTCAAGGAGAAAGTTATTGTTGTTACAAAGCAAGCTTTTTGCTGCTGTATCAAACCAAAATAGTAACAGCTAAAAGGGATATATGCTACTTTATCCTTGAAAGCAGGATATGGGTTATGAGTTATTTTGCTAAATGCATGTTCTGCTGTTTGTTACTACTTCTCTGTAATCTTTGGTTGCTTTCAATTTTCAATTATATTTTTAAAGGAATGTATTGTGTAACCTTGGTTGTTTTGGGGAGGGGTAGCATTACCTTTGAGTAGAGTAGCTAGTTTCATTGCTCACTGGTTTTCTTGTTATATTTTTAGTTCTTTTTCTGAAAACAAAAAAAAGATATCAAAATGGCCTATTTTAAAAAAACACATCAAAAGGCCTACTGAAAGAATTTCAGCTTTTTGAAAAGTAATCCCCCACCCCACTCCCTACCCCCACCCTCTGCATCTTCAGCAACTACATGACACAACGTGGTATAGCCATAATACCTCATAATTATTATGTAATACTTTTATTTAATATTTAATACATTTTTAAAAGTTGATTATTTAAGTAAGGCTAAGTAGAAAACAGGGATGTGAACAGGTGTATACTTCCTGCCCTCTGTCCTGTTGACAGTGCCAAAGTAAATAAGTTTGAAGCCAACAAAAGTTAATTCTGGGAGGGCAGGGTGGTGCCTTCAATCCACTATATGGCGTTTTTCAGAATTTTAATGCCTGCTTCTCTAGTTTATCAACAGCCGAGTAAATGTAATGCTTAACTATCTGCTAAATCATTCCTGGTTGAATTCTCAATTTCCCATCAGACTTCACTAGTGGTTTTAACTTTATTTGGTCAATTGTAGCCATTTAGGAGTATGGAAATAAAATATTAATTTATTGTTAATATATTAATGTTTCTATTAATATTAATAGAAACATTAATTTATTATGGAAATAGAACTATTAATATTGAGAAATATTAATTTATTAATTCATGAAGTATATTTTCTAGACCATGGAAAATATACTTCGTGAATTCTGAGAGTGCTGGTGTCCAATAATTTAGCCATAATTAATGTGTAAAAATCAGTCCTTACATTTATTTATTTATATATACTTTATTTATTTCCCAATCACAGTTGCGGTATTGCAGAAAATGGATAGGTCTTTAATTTCTGTCAACCTGCTCCAAATAATATATGCTCTTTGGTGTTTTCTTGCCAACTGAATTAGTTGGGCATTTTGTCAAGCAAAGATATAAATTCAGAACATATTGTGCAAAAAACAAAAACAAAACCCCAACAACCAGCAGGTGTGAAAAGAGCTTACAAAGCAAATATGTTAGGTTGCAGACTACAGTTAACAAAGAAGAGGATTTGAAAACTATTTTGCAGATTAGGCCCCCCTGCTGCATACAATTAGAGCTATTTCACATGCCAACACAATACATGTAAGATCTAGACCAGGCATGGGCAAACTTCAGCCCTCTGGGTGTTTTGGACATCAACTCCCACAATTCCTAACAGCCTACCAGCTGTTAGGAATTGTGGGAGTTGAAGTCCAAAACATCTGGAGGGCCGAAGTTTGCCCATGCCTGATCTAGACCCAAGATCAGACACAAAAAGTGTTCCCCAATTTGATTACAAAAGCAGAATAAAGTACTCTTGTGAAGATTATTGTAGCCCTATAAGTCTGGCTTATAGGATCTCTGTTTGTCTTAGAAAAGGAACTGTATTAGGGTACCTGGAAAAAATTACTTTAAAAAAATCTTCCCACCTTTCTCACTCATTCTCTTTATGATAAATCTTTGAGCTTGGGTAGGTGTGCTGGAGCTGTAAGTTATTCATCCATTTAGCCTTTGCTGTGGTTGCCAGTTTCATCTGCTGCGCATTGCTGCGTTAGTGACAAGAATGTTGCCTATTCTGCTGGCTATATACCAAGGATACATCAGCCCTCTTAAACAAACATCCTACTGACGAATACTAGAAGCACTGGCTCACATTTAAAACAAGGTCAAATCCCACACCTGTGTTTTCTAAAGCAAGCTTCTATTTTAAGGTCCAGATTTATTCTGAGCCTGTGACTGTAGAGAGCTCAGCTCATGTCTGTCTGGTCATGATATGTCAGGCTATTTAACAGCTAGTGGTGCTTTCAAATATGGGGGATGCTGTAAGTACCATCCACTCTGCAAAACCACCCTCACTCAATCTTCACCTATCCAAATTTCCCTCTGCACTGTTACACTGGTGAAAAAGCTGAAAATAAAATATTAAATTCTGATTTTCTTTCTAATGAATTGAGTAATTCCAGATAACTTGGCTTTACTGTTAGGGGGAAAGGAGAGCTTTGGTCCACACCTGGAAGGTGCTCGATTGGGAAGGCAGAGCATGAATGTGAAATATATGGCTTTCAAAATGTTGCTTACCTGACACTCCCATCTCTAGCTAGCATTGCAAGTGCTAAGGTATGATGGGAGTTGCAGTCAAACAACATCTAGAAGGCAGTTCTGAAGTTTGTGTATTCTGAGTCAGTGTGCTGTTAAATACCAAATGCTAAGAACACATGATAGTTGGAAACAGTATTTGTTTCTGGACTTGCTGAAGCCTTTAGGTGGTCCAACTGATATCCCTGCCCCCTCGTGCCCGCAAATCACCCACATTTCTTAATGCTACAAACTCTGGAGGAAAAAATCCATATTTTAGGATTTTTTTTTAACTTACTGCCAGTTCTACTTTGCCCACTCCATCTTCTTTAATACACTGAGTTTAAAATCAACTGCCAGAATCAGCAGGAGGATCTCTTTTCTTCAGTCTTGCCAGACACAGGCAACTCAGTCATAATTTTATTTATTTATTTACCTTACTTATATACCGCTGTTCTCAGCCCGAAGGCGACTCACAGTGGTTCACAACAAATATGAACAGCAAAAAATCAGTGCTACAGTATAAAAACAGTTAACAACCTAATACACTATATATCCTTGATACTTACTGGCTTGTATTAGAGAGGCTTGGCAAAATAAGAGCATTGCTCTCCAATAAAAATTCTGCCTTCTCCCATGCAATTTTCATTTAGTTCAACATTTCTAGTGCTCAAAATTTCAGCAGAGTTTAGTTATACAAAAAAAAAGTATCAGTGAAGTTAAGAGAATTTGAGCACAACAAATGTAAGGACTCCAGATGTGAACATTTGTAATATCTCTTTCTCTGCAATGCTGGAAAATTTGGGGAATAAAGTGTGGGGGTTGGTAAATGTAAATAAAGAGAAGCATTACTACAGTTTTTGAACCAAGACATGCCCTGCACTATAACAAAGTGTCACTTGGGCTTGTGTAACAAGTAACAGCATCTTCAGTTCCAAAAATCAAACAGAGCAACAATATATGCAGCAGTCTCTCTGAATTCACACAGAGAAGAAAGGGAAGAAACAGTCCTTTTAAAGTCTTTAAAATATGCTTCGTGCCTTTAAAATGTTCAGGCTTCAAATAGTTGGCAGCCATTTCCTTCCTGGCTGTTTCCAGTCAGCACTCTCTTCACTCTCCAAAGTGAAAGTGGCAATTAAAACTGTTTGCCTCAGCAGCAAGCCAGAGACAGCAGCCTATCAAAACTCTGGCTCCTGGCATGTTCAGCCAATCAGCTGCCGACACATGTCTTTCCAGTCAACCCATTACATCATGGTGTCTCTTTTCAAATCCTCATATAAAGGATTCTTTTGGAAGGCAATGGCCTCATTCTGCCACACCCACAGTTACACCCCTGGCCTGCATAGGAAAAGGTTTTCTTCTGCCTACAAGAGCAATGCAAGTTTTTCCTATCCCTTTTCAGTTCTGCTGCTCCTTCTCAGCCCTGCTTCACTTACTTCCAGGCCACAGCTGTCCCTACTCAACTGCTGTATATCACCACCCACCCACTACTATCTCATCCCTGTTGTTCTGCCAAGCTGCAGTGTTAAACATGATGAATTCTCACCAAACAATTGCCATTCTTTTAGCAGCAGAGACCTACTAAACAGACCTCATGGGAAAACAATTTTCTGTCTAGTTGACGCCTTGCAAAAATACAGCTATAGGAACATTTTTCATGATTGCACAGTATGGCATATCTTCTTAGCTGCCCTGCAAGGGAACTCTTGCTCATTTCCAGGTCTTAGTGGCTTCCCGGGACAGCAAGCTCTGCAGACTGAATGAGCTCAGTGTGATGGGAAAGGGAGTGACCTGCCTTATTCCCCTTGATTCTCTCCTTTGTGACTGATTTAGGAACGGCCGCCACCAGTGCAAAAGGAAATGGTATAATGCAGGAAGGAAAATGACCACATTGAGGGGAGGGAAAATGATGGATTGAATGATAACTCAGCTGGGCAAAGCAGGAACAACAAAGCAGGGAAGTGTAGATATGGACCCTTCCATGGAATGTTCCATATTCCATTCATGCTTGTGGTGTTTAATTATAAGCAATGGAGAACTAACCTTTGAAGTTGCTCCAGTTGCATCATATAGTGTCAAACTATATGGCTTCCTCAAAATCTTAAACATTTTCCCATTACAATGAAGCAATCATCCAATCTTTGGTTTCAATAGCTGTTTCTGCTTATCTTCCATAGCACAGAATTGGGCCGATTTAAAAAATCTCCTTTATTTAAAAATAAGATCTCAGATCTTACAAGTGGAGCATGGTCAAAAAGACTTATACCTAGGGACCTTTCATGCTACACCGTTGTAGCACCATGATTATACTTATAGCAACATCCTATGGAATTCTGGTGTTTATAGTTTGGGAAGGCATTGGACTTCTCTAGCTGAGAGTTCTAAACTGCAAATCCCAGGATTTCATAAAGTATTTCCATGGCAATTAAAGTAGAATCATTGAGCTATAACTATGTGGCACTAAAGGCCTTAATGTAGCGTATTCAAAGTGGAGAGGTGGAGGTGTATCAGGCAACAAATTTGATCAGAGCACCCATAATCATTTTGTGCACTCACTTCTGGTTACCCAAAGCTTTATTCATTTCAAAATATGATTGAAGTTGAGGCCAAAAGTCAAGGAATAAGAAATCCTTGTTCAATGTATTGTCGAAGGCTTTCATGGCCGGAATCACTGGGTTGTTGTAGGTTTTTTCGGGCTATATGGCCATGTTCTAGAGGCATTCTCTCCTGACGTTTCACCTGCATCTATGGCAAGCATCCTCAGAAGTAGTGAGGTCTGTTGGAACTAGGGAAAAAGGGTTTATATGTCTGTGGAATGTTTCAACTGACCACCTTGATTAGCATTTGATGGCCTGGCACAAGCATGTGGACAACTTCAACAGAAAGGAGGTAACTATGAAAATGAACAAAATTTGGCTACCAGTATTAAAAAAAACTCTAAAATTACAACAGCAAAACAACAGAGAGGAAACAAACAAGGGCATCTAATCACCTCTCAACAAAAGATTGCCCCAGGTACTGCCAGGCCATCAAATGCTAATCAAGGTGGTCAGTTGAAACATTCACACCTAGCTCCAACAGACAAGAGTTCTTTGTCCCACCCTGGTCATTCCACAGATATATAAACCCTTTTCCCTAGTTCCAACAGACCTCACTACCTCTGACGATGCTTGCCATACATGCAGGTGAAACGTCAGGACAGAATGCCTCTAGAACATGGCCATGTAACCTGAAAAAACCTACAATAACCCAGAAATCCTTGTTGCTCTCCTGAGAGAAATCTTCCTAAATAGCCAAACATATCAATTAGTGGTGTAGCAATGGCATAGGGCAGAGAACTGTTTTGTTGCTCTTTTATTTGTAATGTACCATGTACATTAATAGGGTTGCCATATGTTGACAAGTAACTTGAATGCACATACAGACATACGTTTTGATGATGCTATATAAACAAATGATGATGATGATGATGACGACAACAACAACTAGCATATAGAATGAGAGATGTGTTCCAGTATCCAGAGCAGTGAGATGTTACTTTTCTATTACTGGACTTTCAAAGAAATCTCTTACTTTGCAATTGCACACTATTCATGTAATTTTAGTGGGTGGCACATCATCATTCTCTTTATTTAGTAGTCATTTTCTTCTTCTTCCATTTTATCACAGGAGGAAACCATTGAGGGAAAAGCCACAAAGTGCTTTTTGAGTATTAATAGTTGGAACCATCCATCAGGAATTAGACCAGATAATAACTTCTAGTGATCTAAAATGGAGAATGGCATAAAAGCTTCCTTTGTGACATTGCTAGAAGTACCAGCTTTCCTGTATTTGAAATCCATTATATCCTCCCCCTGGAGCTCTTTGCTCTCTTTCTGCTCTTCTTTCTTTCCAATTTGCCTTTATTGACTGTTTTTCCATCCCTCCAGCCTACCTCCTTATGTATAAGTCTTCCTCAAAATTTAGTTCCCAGTTATTATAGAGAGATAGCTTCCTAGATTAAAAGAAGGGCTCTTGGAAAGTAGACTCTTGAAAAAAGTAACCACTTAAATTCTTTCTCATTGTTTCCAAAAAGTGCTTCCAAGTAAGCATTCATATAGCTGTAGTACAAGGTTGGCAGGGCTTGCCCTCCCATTGAACAAAGCAAGGCAACTGCCTCAGGAAGCAGGCACTGGTGACATGGAAGGCAGCCTCACCTCAATTTTCCCAGAATCCAAATGCTCAGTGTCCAGAGATAGGGGAAGCTATCCCATCATCAGTGGCAAAGTTAGATTCAGCTGCCAGTCCAATTGGATTTTATATATGAAAGCAACACTTTTGCCTTAGGCAACAAAATAGCTTGGGCCAGCTTACTGAATTCATACAATTGACGATATTGTCTAGGGGCCCTTCTACACATACATTAAACCCCAAAGACGTGTGTGTTTTGGTTAAACGATGTTTTAGTTCTATATGCTTTACCCATCCACTCATGATTTTTTAAAAATTGCTGCAGTTTAATTCTTTTTATGTGTTCAGCTGTTAAAATGCTGATCCACATTTAGCCAAAGGGTGGGAACAATCACAAGGAATCGGGTTAAGGGCTAGAAAACACATGTTTAAAATGTGCCCTTTAAACCTGATTATTTCTGAGAAACACACATCTTTTCATGACTGTGCATCCCAGCAGTCATGGAAAACACACACTTTCCTTTTTGTCTGCCTTGTATGGACTCCTCCAGAGCTTATGCATTTCTGAAAAACCCAAAACAGCTGATCAGCTGTCAAATGGAGGCACAATACAGCTCTCTTAAATTCTGTCTTTTACACTTTATAATGGTAAACAGAGCTTGAATTAACAATTGGGGAAAGACAGAGATCTGAGGAAAGTTGTTTTTTAATTTGCTCATATGTACTGGATCTCATATGCGCATGTGCACATCTCTGGAGTGCACATCTCTGGAATGCACAAATGCCCTCCATCTTAATCCACTTTTTTTTTTAAAAAAACAAACAGCTGTGAGGACAATGGGGAGCTATGCAGTGGGACTAACAGGTCTGTGTTTGGACTCCTATTGAGGTCCGACATTTTAAAAACCCATTTCTTTGTCCCATGTTTTGGTGCTATCTGGAAGCACCCTAAGCCAACAATATTCAAAGACCAAAGGATTCTTACTCTTGTATTAAATGGAATCAAACCAGAGTGAGCAATATGAATTTTCCAAGAGATAATAGGTAAATGTGTGCATCACAATTCTTCCTTCCTACCTCCAGCTTTAATGAGACCAAAACATTCTGAATAACTATATCCGGTGATGGGGGGAAACTGGGAGATGGCCTGGATTTTTATTTGGCAGGTGGCTGCTTTGTCACCAGATCAACAGCTGCTGCCACAAAAACCTGGCTTCATGACACAGGATATGAGGCTACTTTTATCTAAGCTGTGCCTCAAATCCCAACAGAGGAGAAATCTGACTTTCAAAGCAGTGCGTTGTATAGTATCTCTATATCTTGTGTAGCACATGACTTGCATGTGAGAAATCCACAGCTGGGCAGCTGTGTGTTTGTGGGTTTTAAGGTCAGAGGGAACTTCAGTCCTTGTCATATTGTCATTTTCCAGATAAGGAGAACACTGACCTTCATCCAGTAATGTGGAACACACTATCTTTGGAGCTGTGCTTGTCACCCACCTATTTTGCTTTTACCAAGAAGCATCATTTCAAGTTAACCTTGTCAATTGGTTTTGTGTTTTTAATATCTGGACTTAGATGCTCCTGTTTTAATGTTTTGTTATGTTGTTTTGCTTATTTGTTGTTGTTGGGTTTTTTTAACTGCTGCTTGTTTCTTTGTTTTTCTGAAAGATGATATAGAAATACTCCATGCAAAATAATAATAATAATAATCCCATATGTGGCTTTAGCGTTTGACTGCAGCCAGCTTTGGGGTTAAAACCTAATCAATAGTTTATACTCCTGACCAAGGGCAGAAACAGACAAGAATCTAATACACGAGTTAGGAAAAAAAATGTAGTTTAAAGATCAAACAGGAGCATGTCATCACTGAAGTCAATAATTAAATCTAAATTGAATTTTCCTTGGCTGAGCAGGGATTTGAATCCTAGTCTCCAGAATTCTAGACCACACTCAAAATATTAAAACTTCCATAATCCTGAGACAGCACAGTCCGTGCTGGCTGGAGATATTAGGATATATCACCTGAAAGGTGATCTATTGGGAAACACTGGTTGTAACCCTTAGTCCAGCTCAGTCTTCTTTGTTAAAGAGGTTTTTGTTCCTCTCAATCCAACAGCTGAAGTCTGGAATCCTGTGCAAACACATAGAGGAGATAACAGAACAGGTTGCCTTAACACTAGCTTACACTCGAAAGAGGACTGACTGATATCCTGGCAGTCACTGCTTGGCCTAATGACCCAGGTCAGCATCTGACAAAGATTCTTCCGAGATCCCAGCTAGTCTGCCTACTTATCATGTTGATTATTACAATAGTACTTCACTGACAGAACGGATAAAGAAATGCAGGAGCTTATTTAAATTCTAAATTAAATTTAATTGTAATTCTAAATATTATACATTTGATGAGACTTTTCCAGGAAAACTTTTTTTTTATCAGGGAGGAAAAAAGTTCTGGAAGTGTGGGGATATTTCAGTGTTTTCTTACTGGAATTATTAGTGCTGTTTTGTCCCTAGGAACATGTTCAAGGTCTGACCTTCTGTTGAAATTCAGGAGCTAAGTTGAATATGTCAACATTGCTTTATATTGTTTCCTCACAAACTTGAGTCCTTGACTAATATGAAATTTGCTACTCAGTTCCCACTTGTTGTCTTTCCCTAAACTATATCAATGAGCTCCTACATATCAGATATTTCTGTACAAACCAAGGTAAAGCATAAGTAAATAATAACTTAGTGGCTCTACTCCTGATGTTCTTAAACAGATTACTGAAAAATCTGACTTATCACCCAGTTATGTCTTCAGGTGGAAATCTGTGAGGGCTTGCATTCCTCCAGGAAATTACAGACCCTGCTAAATATTTACTGGTGTAAACAGTAGAGTCTCACTTATCCAACCTTCACTCATCCAACATTCTGTATTATCCAGTGCAGTCTGCTTCCCACCTGGATCCACAGCTTTTTCAATACATTGTGACATTTTAATGCTAAATTCGTAAATACAGTAATTACTACATAACATTACTGTATATTGAATTTCCTTTTCTGTCAACTGTTGTAAAACATGTTTTGGTGCTTAATTTGTAAAATCATAACATAATTTAACGTTTAATAGGGTTTTCCTTAATCCCTCCTTATTATCCAACATTTTTGCTTATCCAACGTTCTGCCGGCCTGCTTATATTGGATAAGCGAGACTCTACTGTATCTCCTTTTTTAAAAATAGAGTATCTAGGTTTAGAGTCTAAACATTTTCTTGTGCCTTATATGCAATGCTCTACTCAGTAGTTGACATAAAATATAATTAAATTTATACCATACAAAATGGTGTCAGTTGCAGCAGAATGGTAAATTAACACTTATGTAAATCCACTTGATTAAAACTTGGATTTAGAACTTTAAGTGAAAATGCACCAGTATTTTTTTTTATTCTGCACCTTTCTGTAATCCCTGAGCAACCCCTCTCTCTGGCATCCATGTAAAGAACATAAATCTCTGAAGAAAGGAGCCCTTTGCATGCATGCTTGTTTGCATTAAGATTTTGCACATCCTGGAACTCTGGTCAAGTTCCCAGTTACATGGAAGACTTTGCAAGTACTCCTGAGCAAGCAAAGATCTTCTTCTGGAAGAGATTTGTCATGTGAATGTATGCCCAAGTTAAGGCTATTCATTGCGGTCCTGCTTATTACCTAAGCGTTCCCTTCCAATAAGCTCTTATAACAGCACAAAAAGCTCTTGCAATCAAGGAGAGTGACAATACCAGGAGAACTATTTCAATTCTTTTCTACAGAATAGGAAGCCATGTGCCCTCAACACTTGCTAGGATAATTGATCTGATCATAAGGTATCAGATTTTGGTTATGGCCATGAACCATGTGACAGAACATTGGTAATTCATGCTACAGTAAGTCTGGAACTTTTCTATTGCTGTTGTTTTGTGTGCCTTCAATTAGTTTGTGACTCCATATAAGAGGTATATTTACATATATTCTTGATGGTAACAAACTACCTGGTTCTTAATATTGGCAGGTTATTGACCCTATGTTTAGTTAAAAATTAAAATCAATCATACTGGGTTGTAATTACTCTATTTAAAGAAATGTGTTTATACAAAAACTAAACACAACATTAAAAACAGATTGATATACCGTAGGTTTTCGGGAGGCACATTGAGAAGCAATGTGTGTTTCCGCATCACTACCATGTGAGAGAGAGCCAAGGTCAGACGATTCCCTGGCTAACAACCTCCAGATTTTATCTAAAGTCAAATATAGGAAAAAAACCTATTCAGTAGCTCAGTTTAATTGTCTTCCTTCATACATTAGGGAGAGATGCTTTAAAAAAAATAAAAATCAAGAGTCCTTTGTCCTTGTCAATCAGAAGAATAGGCTGAAATAGTAGGATATATGCTGTTGGACTGCAGTTTTTACAATAATATTTACTTTGTTTTATAATTGCATTGTCTACCCTCACAGCCTTGAAGAAAAGATGGATTTTATAATTTATATTTATTGGCAGTCAGAAACAAGGTAGTAATGGGAGAAACAACCAAATGTGCAGCTGCCACAGCCAAGATTATTTTTTCATCGTGTTAGAAGCTAATTGCGAATACAGTTATAATGTATAGAAAAACTACAAAGTTACAAACTTGGCATTGTACTAAATTTCTTTTGACCAGGTGTTGGACACTTTGAGTGCCTTTGGTGTTGCTGTGAGAAGGTCCTCCATTGTGCATGTGACATGGCTCAGACTGCATTGTAGAAAGCAGTCTGTAGTTTGCTCTTCTCCATACTCGCATGTCGTGGGTTCCACTTTGTAGCCCCATTTCTTAAGGTTGGCTCTGCACCTCGTGGTGCCAGAGTGCAGTCTGTTCAGCGCCTTCCAAGTTGCCCAGCCTTCTGTGTGCCCAGGAGGGACTTTCTCCTCCAGTCTTTGCCACTGATTGAGGTTCTGGGTATAGCCTATCACTTTTGGACTCTCACTTGTTGATGTGTTTCTGTGAGTATCTCTGTAGATCTTAGAAAATTATTTCTTGATTTAAGGCATTGGCGTGTTGGCTGATATCCGAACAGAGGATGAGCTTGGTCCTTTCATTACAGTTTGCTACTTCCCGACAGATGTCAGGTGATGCTATACTAGCTAAACAGTATAAGGTCTCCAGTGTTGTAGGGCATAGATATCCTGTGATAATGCAGCATGTCTCATTAAGAGCCACATCTACTGTTTTAGTATGGTGAGATGTGTTCCACACTAGGCATGCATATTCAGTAGCAAAGTAGCAAAGCGAAGGGGCAGATGTCTTCATTGTGTCTGGTTGCGATCCCCAGGTTGTGGCAGTCAGCTTTTGTATGATATTATTTCATATAGCCAAGGTGAGATCATCATTAATCAATAACTTGTATTTTTTTTATTTATTTAGCATATTTACACCCTGCTCTTCTCACCCCAAATTGTGCCCAGTAGTCAGTAGAGCTGACGTAACATGGGAGTTGTGTGCTCCCTGTATGCAGCCCCCGTTATCAGCCTGGCTGCCTCTCCTTGGACTATTTGAAGCTTCTGAGTAGTTTTCAAAGGCAACCCCACAGAGCGTGTTGCAGTAGTCTATCCTGGATATAACATGAGTGTTATAGGCAGCAATTTGATGCCATATGGACAAACATAGTAAAATAAACATATATTTTAATACAATAATTAAAAATATATCAAACCTTAAAATCATGTATTTAAAATCAGTATTATACTGTACAGTTGGTTGGTGATTTTATACTGTTTATACTGTACAGTTGGTTGGTGATTTTAATATTACGTATGCTAATGTTTTTAACTTCTTTAAATTGATATGCTTAAATTATGTTATTTTCAAGTATATGTTGTTTTATTTTTATTGATATTCATGGCATCAAATTGTGCCTTTGTTGTGAGTTTCTCTGAGTCCCCTTCATAGAGGCAACCTCACATAGAGTGGGGATATAACCAGAGTGTGAACTTCGGTGGCCAAGTCTGACTTCCCAAGGTATTTTACACTCATCAGAGTTCATTCTCAGATAAAAATTGGCTGCCATACACTCAGGCTAATGTTAGACGCCTTCTCCATAAACCAATTTATTCTCCGTTTCCACTACCTTGGCAGGAACCTCTCCACAAAAGACAACATTGACACTGAAATACAGCACCGCCTGAGGTCTGCGAGTGCAGCATTCTTCCGAATCAAGTAGAGAGTATTTGAGGATTGGAACATCCGTAGAGATACCAAGGTGCTTGTTTATAAAGCTATTGTCCTCCCAAACCTGCTATATGCCTGCAAAACGTGGACTGTCTACAGACATCACAACTCCTGGGACAATTCCATCAGCGTTGCCTCCGAAAAATCCTGCAAATCTCTTGGTAAGACAGGCAGCCATATGTCAGCATGCTGGAAGAAGCAAAGGCCACCAGCATTGAAGCCATGCTCCTACGCCATCAACTCCGCTGGACTGGCCACGCTGTCCAAATGCCCAATCACCGTCTCCCAAAGCAGTTACTATACTCCCAACTCAAGAACAGGAAACGTAATGTTGGTGGACAGGAAAAGAAATTTAAAGATGGGATTAAAGCCAACCTTAAAAACAGTGGCCTTGACAAACAGAACTGGGAAGCCATGGCCCTTGAGCACTCTAACTGGAAGTCAGCTGTGACTAGCAGTGCTGCAGAATTCAAAGAGGCACAAATGGAGAGCAAAAGGGGAAAACGTGTCAAGAAGAAGGTGTATCAAGCCAACCCTGACTGGGACTCTCTTCCACCTGGAAACCAATGTACTCACTGCAGGAGAACATGTGGATCAAGAATAGGGCTTCACAACCACCTACGGACCCATCGCCAAGACACTTGGGTGACTATCATCCTTAGGCTACGAGGGGTCGCCTAAGTAGTATTTTAAGTTCTAATTACATCCAATTAGGGACAATTTGTGCCAAGGGCCCACGTCCCAAGAAAATGTGCTTCACCTAGACAGTAATTGGAGAGAGCTAGGACTATTTGGAAAAAGCATCAGTTATGCAAATATGCACTTTATTCAGGTATCTATTTCCCAGCAGATGTGGCTATGTAGTTATTTATTTATCGTAACAGGAACGAAGCAAGGGTACAGTTGAGATGTATTTGAGAAAACACAAAATTTAAAAACTTGGCATTCTATTAAATGTCCTTTAACCAGTAGCTGGCCAATTGGAGTGCCTCTGGTGTTGCTATAAGGAGGTCCTCCATTGTGCATGTGGCAGGGCTCAGGCTGCATTGTAATAGGTGGTCTGTGGTCTGCTCTTCTCCACACTCGCATGTTGTGGACTCCACTTTGTGGCCCTGTTTCTTAAGGTTAGCTCTGCTTCTCATGATGCCAGAGTGCAGCCTGTTCAGCACCTTCCAAGTTGCCCAGTCTTCTGTGTGCCCAGGAGGGAGTCTCTCATTCAGTATCAGCCATGGATTGAGATTCTGGATTTTTAGCCTGCCACTTTTGGACTCTCGCTTGCTGAGATGTTCCTGCAAGTATCTGAAGTGGCTATGTAGATGCGATATTGACAAGCTGGAAGTGTCCAAAAGAGAGCGACTAAAATGATCAAGGGTCTGGAGAACAAGCCCTATGAGGAGCAGCTTAAAGAGCTGGGCATGTTTAGCCTGCAAAAGAGAAGATTGAAAGGAGGCATGATAGCCATGTATAAATGTGTGAGGGGAAGTCCTAGGGAGAAAAGGATGTGGAGCAATGACTTCATGCTACAGGAAAGGAGATTCCACCTGAACATTAGGAAGAACTTTCTGACTGTGAAAGCTGTTCAGCAGTGGAACTCTCTGCCCCAAAGTGTGGTGGAGGCTCCTTCTATGGAGGCTTTTAAACAGAGGCTGGATGGCCATCTGTTGGGGGTGCTTTGAACACAATTGTTCTGCTTCTTGGCAGGGGGTTGGACTGGATGGCCCACAAAGTCTCTTCCAACTCTATGATTCTATGTTACTTACTTAGGTGATCCCTTGTTGTCTGAGTAGGATAGTCTTCCAAGATCAGTGTACTGGCAGTGGGTCCGTGGGTGACTGTGGAGCCCTATTCTTGATCTGCATCGTCTCCCGCAGTGAGGGCATCGGTTTCCAGGTGGAAGGCAGTCTGGTCAGGGACAGCTTGGTGTGCCTTCCTCTTGGCATGTTTCTCTCTTTTGCCCTCTTCAAATTCTACAGCACTGCTGGTCACAGCTGACCTCCAGCTGGAGCGCTCAAGAGCCAGGGCTTCCCAGTTCTCAGTGTCTATGCCAGAGTTTTTAAGGTTGGCTTTGAGCCCATCTTTAAATCTCTTTTCCTGTCCTCCAACATTCCGTTTTCCGTTCTTGAGTTCGGAGTAGAGCAACTGCTTTAGGAGACGGTGGTCAGGCATCCGGACAACATGGTGGGTCCAGCGGAGTTGATGGTGGAGGACCATCGCTTCAGTGCTGGTGGTCTTTGCTTCTCCCAGCATGCTGACATTTGCCCAAGAGATTTGCAGGATTTTCCGGAGGCAGCGCTGATGGAATCGTTCCAGGAGCTGCATGTGACGTCTGAAGACAGTCCACGTCTCGCAGGCGTATAGCAGAGTTGGGATGACAATCTATATATATAAAAATGTTATGTGCGCAATGAGTACCCTAAAAACAAAAGAACCAATGAACGAAATCACACCAAATGTGGCAACAAAACGTCTCACAACACAAGGAGTGACCATCACTCAAAAATTATGGTTTTTGTCATTTGGGAATTGTAGTTGTTGGGATTTATAGTTCACCTACAATCAAAGAGCATTCTGAACCCCACCAACGATGGAATTGAACCAAACTTGGCACACAGTTTTCCCATGACCAACAGAAAACACTGGAAGGGTTTGGTGGGCAGTGTCCTTTGGTTTGGGAGTTGTAGTTCACCTACATCCAGAGATCACTGTGGACTAAAACAATGACAGATCATTCTGGACCAACCTCTACAAGAATACTCAATATGCCCAAATGTGAACACTGGTGGAGTTTGGGGAAAATAGGATCTCAACATTTGGGAGTTGTAGTTGCCGGGATTTGTAGTTCACCTACAATCGCAGAGCATTTTTAACAACACCAACGATAGAATTGGGCCAAACCTCCCAGACAGAACCCCCATGACCACCAGAGTGGGCCACAGCAACACGTGGCAGGGGATGGCTAGTAGCTTTATAAACAAGCACCTTGGTATCCCTGCGGATGTCCCGGTCCTCAAACACTCTCTGCTTCATTGGGAAAAATGCTGCACTCGCAGAGCTCAGGCAGTGTTGTATTTCAATGTCAATGTTGACTTTTGTGGAGAGGTGGCTGCCAAGGGAGCAGAAATGGTCAACGTTTTCTAATGCTGTATCTCTGGCATTCTATGTATGTCCATGCGCCTTTAAAGTGGTGTCAAACTGCAGGGATTCTCTGTATTGTAGGCGCACTCCGAAGGAAGAGGGGCACAATCTCATTCATGCAGCCCGAGAGCTACAGCGAGCGTTCGGCTCCCTTCCAGCCCGCGGCCTTAAAGGGCCAGCAGCAGGAGCACTTCTCCGGCGAAGGAATGCTACGGATTCCACGAAGAGCATGTGATTGGCTCCCGCCGGAGCGGAAAGCTCCCTCCCTTCCCCGACACGCAGGCAAAAGTCCGCCTCCTGCCTTGCCGCGGTTGGCTGGCGCCGCTACCAATCGTCTCCGCCGGTTTGACCGCGTCAAACGGAGCGACCAATCCGGAGGAAGCAGGCGGGGCGGAGTGGGCCTCCCATTGGGAGTCGGTGATGTCAACTCACCCAATTGTGGGTGGGGTTTACGTCTTGCCCGCCTCTCCCTCGCTCGGCTGGCAGCAGCGGCTTCTTAATCCCCAGTCCGCTTTGCAAGTGGAAGAGAGAGGTCGGCGGAGGAGAGTGAGGGTCGGAGGCTGGCTGCACCTGCCGGAAACAGGTAGGCGAAGCTGGCTTTCGAGAAGTCCAGCGGGGAGGAGATGCTTGGCGCCAAAAACGCCTCACTGGAGGCAGAAGGGGCTGGAAAGGGATGGAGCAAAGCGGCAGGCATTGGCCGGCAGTGGGCTTGCCTTGCTCCCTGCCCTCCTTCCCGCTCCCCAGGTGTATGGTGCCCTCCAGGTGCCTGCTTCAGTAGGAGCCAGGAGAGAAGGTTTGGGATCAGGACAGTGGGGTGGGGGAGAAAAAATAGGGTCCCATCAGGGTTTTAATGGGCTTCCTTCAATCTAAGTATTGTTTTTGTGGCTCTCTATAGGGATATATGTATGTATGTATGTATGTATGTGTGTGTGTTGTGTGTGTCTGTTTGTATACATGCATACACACAGGTACACCACAGGAGTGAAATGATTTGGGGTAATTACTCTGTGGTGTGGGGATGGGGGTGAAAAAGTAGGGTCCCATCAGGGTTTTAATGGGCTTCCTTCAATCTAAGTATTGTTTTTGTGGCTCTCTATAGGGATATATGTATGTGTGTCTGTCTGCTGCTTGGCAGGGGGTTTGACTGGATGGCCCATGAGGTCTCTTCCAACTTTAGGAGTCTATGATACATACAGATATACCACAGGAGTGAAATGATTTGGGGTACATGGGCTTCATTCAATCTAAGTATTATTTTTGTGGCTCTAGGGAGAGAGCTCTCTGTTTTGTGGCTCTCTATAAGGATATATGTATGTTGTGTGTGTCTGTATACATGCATACACACAGATACACCACAGGAGTGAAATGATATGGGGTAATAACTCTGGGGTGGGAATGGTGGTGGAGAAGTGGAGTCCCATCAGGGTTTTAATAGGCTTCATTCAATCTAATTATTGTTTTTGTGGCTCTCTATAGGGTATATATGTGTGTGTGTATACATACACACAGATACACCACGGGAGTGAAATGATTTGGGGTAATTACTCTGGGGTGGGAATGGTGGCAAAAAAGTAGGGTCTCATCGAGGTTTTAGGGCATTTATACTCTGTCCTTCTCATCGTCTGAGGAAGGACTCAGGGCAGCTTCCAAACCGGCAACAATTCAATGCCAACACAACATAAACACATAACAAAATACAGCCATATACATTAAAATAATTATAAATCTACATTAAAAACAGTTTGCCAGATTAAAATCGCCATCCATATCGGTCCAAATGCGGTCAAATAAAACCTTGTCTTCACCAGTCTATTCCGCGAACGCATTATTGCTTTTGTGTTTGTGGGTGTGTGTACACACACACACACAGAGCTTTATTCTTATATCCTGCCATCATCTCCCTGAAGGGATTCAGAATGGCTTACACATGGCACCTAAAACCAGAACATAAAATATACGCAGTATAAAATTCAATAAGTAAAACACCAAGCAAAAGTCAATACAACTGCATTCATCAACCATGCACTTATATACCATATAGATATAGACCAAGTGAAAATTAAAGACTTTGGTTAATGACTATGGGATTGTGATGGTGGCAAAGAACTAGGGTCCCATCGGAGTTTAAATTGCTTTAATTATTGCTTTTCTGTCAGTGTTTGGGGAATTATGTATACATATGCATACACGCACATGCACATGCATATATGTCTTTTGCTTTTTAGTACAAGTATCCCTTACTTGAAATGCTTGAGGGCAGAAGTGTTATGGATTTGGGGGTTTTCCTCCAGATTTTGGAATACTTGTATTTATATATACTGTGTGCCTATAATGAGCGAACTTGGAGATGGGACTCAAATCTAGGCACACAAGTTCATGTTTACCTTGTAGAAAATAAAAGTGTCCTTACCTCATTCCCCCATATGACATTTTGGCAGCATTTGGGATTCTGGGGTATTGTGGACAAGGGATCCTCGATCTGTGTTAGCTGGAGATGTATCTCTCTTTTGGGATGGAAGCGGCATTTACAATTATCTGGCCGAGCCAAAGATAGTGTGGTGGTAAGTCTGATTTGTGACTGAGTGTATTTCTGTTAGATGGATTTGTGCTCTCTTATAGTAAGATGCTTTTGTTATGGGTTAGACGGGTGGGAAGAGCATAGATTGGTAAGTTATGCATTTTGCTGAATTAGAAACGGGGTTATTCTGAGTGGTTGGCAGAGGAGGCAAAGTCCCAGGTGTTCAATGTTGGTGGGATGATATAAAGATCCATTCTACTAATGGAATAGGAGTACGGTATCAGATGGCTAGCCACCCACCCACAGGGGAAGATACAAAGTTAGATTCATTAAGATGAGAGAGAATATAAGTTGCTGTCAAAAAGAGCTTGGTGTGCATATCTAGTTTAGGAAACTAGGTGGACTGCTCAAAATCCTGAAGTGCATCATTGCTGATCCATGTGTCATGTAATCTCATAGTAAATGTGGTATCGCCTGACTCATATACTGGCAGCATTTCCTGTCCAATTTTTTCTGAGTGTAAGTAAAAATAGATCTTTTCACTGTTTGAGCTTGAGTATATCCTCTTCTGGTTTTTTTGTGTGCTTTCAGATTGTAATTGGGATTGTAATTTCAGATTGTAGTTGGGATTGTACCCCTACCCACCAACCCCCACCCCCCAAATTAGAGCTCTTTTGTTCTCAAATGAATGCATAGTATTCTGTCAGTATGGTAAGTGAGACGGCACTCAGCCTGATCTGACCTTCCAAATCTATGGTCTTCTTGGTTTTTGTCATCATGCTGCTCTTTACTAATGACCATTCACATCACTACCAGGGTCTACTATATTGTATTTAATAAGAAATTATTTGGAAGAGGGTATGGTGTGTTGGGATTACAGGCAGTCCCCAAGTTACAAACATCCAGTTTGCAAATGACTCAACGGGTCGGAGACAGCAGAAGTGAGAGAAATCTACCCCTCATTCCTGGAAGAGTTATCATGGAGAAAATGGGGTCTCTCCTGAAGCTTTATCACCAGTCCTTGTTTCCATAACAAGCGAAATTTTCCAAATTGTTCAATTATCACAGGGACAGAAAGTGAGGTGAAATCTTCTGAACAGGGACGCAGACAGCAAAACAAACACCCCCCTATGCTATCCAAAGATGTGTGTGTGTGTGTAGTTGGAGTTACACTTTAAAAAATGTACCTGTTTTGACTTACATACAAATTCAACAAGAACCAGCCTACAGAACCTATCTTGTTCATAATTTGGGGACTGCCTGTATTTGTAAAACTATAGACAGGCACAAAAATAGCTCACTAAGCAACCATCACTTCTGCCTCAAATTATATGTAAGGAGTTGTTTGGCAGAGGAAAGGAGATGATCTCTGGTACTCTTGACCCCAAGAAAATATCAAAATCCTATAAAACTAGAATTTTGATATATTTTTGGGATCAAGAGGACCAATACGTTTTAAATAAGGTACATAGCCACCTCAATATGCCAAGGCGGCGTATCCCATCTGATCTTAGGAGCTAAGCAGTATCAGCTCTCACTAGTACGTGGATGGTAGAGTACCAAAGAATACCAGATGCCGGAGATTACACTGTATTTTGGAGGAAGGAAGTGACCCAATCACTTCAGAGTATTCCTTTCCTGAGAAAATCCTTTGAAATCCATGGGGCTACCGTAAGTTGACAGGCAATTTGAAGGCACACAAGCAAGAAATACTAGAATCCATGACCCTAGGCTAGGATCTGTGCTTGTATTCTTATACTTACAGGATGTGGGATTTTTAAAAGCCTAATAGACAAAACACAGCAGAGGGCAGTAGTGTGCATTCAATAATGCATTTGTGTGGTAGGGTGTCTTGCTGCAGACAAAAGCTTAAAGCAGTGGTTCTCAACCTTATTTTTGACCAGGAACCACTTTGACCAAGGACCACTTTCCATCATTAGTACCATCTTTAGATTGCGTTTGGTCATTGGGTTTCTGCTCGTCCACAGAAAACCATATTTAATAATCTAGAGCTGATGTGGTAGTAGTAATCTTTTGTGGGTAGTCAGTCTCTCCCCTCCCAACATCCCACTGTTGCCACGGTGCTATAAGAGGGTTTCACAAGACCAGTTGCTCTCATTGCCACGTTGTTTTGAGGCAACGTTGCAATGGCTGCAGACCATATTTTCATTCTTGTGGACCACTGGTGGTCCATGGACGACAGGTTGGGAACCACTGGCTTAAAGGGTTTTGGAACTCAGAAATGACATGCATATCTGTCATGATTGAGGAATGATCTTGAAAGTACAGCATGCTGGCCTGGTTCACATTTGAGGATGTTTGTTGGCTGTGTCAATACAAGCTGATAGGAGGGAGCAGTAGTGCCTGTCCTTTTTGTAGAACTTATGTCCTATGACTCTTGCGCTTGAGGTTCTTGTACAGAGTTCAGTGTTGAGAGGGAAACTGGGTAAACATAGCAGTGACAGCGGAAACATAAGGGCCTCTTCCTTTGCAGCTGTTTTGATATTGACGTACTTGGGCAGGCATATGCTTGTGTAGTTGCTTTAAAAAAAAAAGCATACAGGAGAACAGTAACGTTATTGATATATGAAGTAATTTATGAGAGAGAGGGAATTTGTGAATGAAAGCGTAATTTTCAAGTTGCTGAAAGATGTTTCTTATATTTTCCACTCTTCTATTCAAGGTGAGAACAGTGTGATCCCTGAAGAGTCCATTGACATTTTTTTCCCAGTGCTAGCATTGAACGAGTTCACAGCGTAAGCCGGTCTGAAGTCTTCGTGTTGCTTTAAATAAAACACTTCATTGCCGCATGTAAGGTGAGAGATCTCTTTTCTGAGAAGAAGGAGGGCTCTTCTCGCAGCAGCAACCAAGCAGTCTTTTAAGAAGCATGAAAGGGGAGTTGAAGAAACTGAAGCCAAAAGCAAGACTTTAACCAAGCCCTTCATAATAATTTGGAACACCATCAAAGCACAGCATTCTTGACAGGATTAGATCTTTCTGTTGTGGAGAAGAGAAGAAAATACTTGGGGAATTTTATTTTTCATTTCTGGATAGACAGAACTAGCTGGAAAGCTAAATTCAAAACCATTTATATTATTCTGCTTGTGTTTTTTATAAAAAGCTAGAATCCAAAGTTCTCTGGTTTTAAAGACTCTTAATTTGCAAAGTGCCTTTATGAAGAAACTTCCTCCTTCAACTCTTTAAAGCAGATGAATGATTCCTGGCAAATGCAGTAAGAGCTGGACTTGCAATCCAAAGGGTACAAATGTGGAAAGATGATGCTTCAGAGACTTACAAGCCAACATTAATAAGCAGAATATTTTGCACTGTGTATTGAGTGCGCACCAAGGCTTCTTGCCTGGGGAGGAACTTCCAGGAAAGACCAACTAGATTTAATTTTGCTCGAAACGCTTGTGGTTCCTTGGCTGGCTCTGTGGCTGGCATTTCCAGTTCTGAATTGTGCTTCATGGGGGTTTTTGGAAGGGGAGCAGGTTTTGCAGCAAAGGACAACATTGTGGATCTGGGAGACTTGGAACCCATATGCCAACAGGCAGATTATCTGAATCCAAGAAGGAAAGGCTTTTTCTCCAACAGTTGCCTTCTGTAGTGTATTGAGGACTGGAACAAAACCACACAGCCTAGCAACATGTCATCCAAGCTGGAACAAAAGGAGACTCATCACTCCAATGGAGTCGTGCTGCCCATTGTAGTTGGGCCTATAGATTGTCTCTCTAGCCCAGACAGAGAACATCTGGTTGAATCCTCAGAGTTTTTAGGATCGGAAGAAGAAGTAGGAGTGGAGGTGATAGTGATAGAATCCCGAGCCAATGCCAAAGGGGTTTGTGAAGAGGATGCTCTGCTGGAAAATGGCAGTCAAACTACTGAGAGTGATGATACCAGCACAGATCGGGGTCCAGAACCAGTTTCTTTACTCAAAGAGACATCTTTTTCCATTGGGCTACAAGTCCTTTTTCCTTTCCTGCTGGCAGGATTCGGAACAGTAGCTGCTGGAATGGTCCTGGACATTGTGCAGGTAAGAAAGGACAAAAGTTGTTTTCAATATGGTATGGATTCAGAATCTCACATATCTATACATGTTGTTGTGTCTGTTTTACCCTTTAGGTAGTGATCTGGTGTTCTCACTCTTTTTTCTAGGTGTTGATCTTTTAGTGAAAAGAGTAAAGACGCACTTGAGTTATTTGCCTAGTAATTTTGGGATTTTTTTTGTTCCTTAGCCAAGAACCCATTATCCTAGACATTATAGGCAGAATTGTGAGAGCCAGTGTGGTGCAGTGTTTTGAGAGTCTCATTATAGAGACCAGGTTTGACTCTAGAAATGGAGATGAGCACAACCTCTCAGAGTCGGACATGACTAGACTTAATGTCAGGGGAAAACCTTTACCTTTTTTAGTTACAATTGGAAAGTTTGATGTTTTAAAACCTTCAAAAATCTCCTAAAAGCCCAGAGTGAACAGCATTTTTTAAAAAGTTACGCAGACTTTTTAAAAAACGCATGATTTATGTGATGTTTGTGGCATTGGTGATAATGCATGAGCCTGAACAATTGCCAATCTGGGAATGACTCGAAGTGCTGCAGTAAAACTGTGTAGCTGTTAATGATATCAATACTGACAAAACGGAGCAGCTGCTATGTGACTGAAAGGCTGCTTTAGCTGAGGGAGGAAAAAAATGGTGCTCTTACTCTCTCCAAATTCAGACTACGTTGAGTAAATATGAGAAACGTAATCTACGGTGGAGATTTCCAGCAGACTTTTTTCAAAACATGAAACTTATCCCACTCTCTCAAATGACATCCTTGTTTTACCTGGAGTATAATAATGCCATTTGCCCCCCTCCCCTGTGCTCGCAATGCAACTAGTTGGCAGATCATGTTAAAGGCCATGGCATTTCAGTTAGAGACTTACTTCTGTCATTTATGTTAGGTTGGTAGCACTTTGGGAAGAAACCAGCTTTCCAGGTTCTAAATTATAGCTGTTATAGGAAGTGGTGGGTTAATATAAATAGCAATCTAAATTGGTTTTAGCCTGAGCAGGCTGCCTTTTGCACTTCCGTGAAAACAGGTCTGACTGTGATGTAGGCAACATTAAATCCATAGCCGTGGATGTGATGGTTATCATGGCTTCCTGTCCTCAGCCTTCTTCAACTTAGATATTTGTGAAAAGTTTGGCTTCAAGCTATTTACATGTTTTCAGGTACTTGGAGGGGGCAGTTTATTGCTAGTTTTTGTGAAGTTAATTCTCACCTTTAAGCAATATAAAACCTAAAATGTAGCCTCTTATTTTAAGGAACTCCCACTCCTTACAATTGGATATTTGAAGATGTTGTTCCAGTGCTTTTGATTTTGGTCTTCTTTGTTGTTGGACAGGCTAAACTTGTACTGGTAATTAAAATAAAAAAGGAGCATACGTAAGTTATAAAATTGGATCCATTATTATTGTATCCCTTAATAAAGCATGTTTCCTAAAAATATGGGATTGTGGAACTCTATAATTCAAACTTGATTTACTCTTGCAAGGCACCATAATGTATGAATGATGGCGTACGTAATTTGGGTTGTTTGCCTTCAAACATACTTGGAATAAGTAAAACTACTAGCTTTTGAGTACAGGATATCAGTCACATCATCATAATATATTTCATATTCAGTTCTTTTAAAGGCAGCTTGAAACCATGCAAGAAATATATCTGTGTAAATAATATTTTAATATTGTACCGAAGAGCATAAGGGGGCATGGTGGTGCAGCGGCTTAAATGGTTAAACTGCAGAACTTGCTGACCAGAAGTTCAGCGGTTTAAATCCATGGGATGGGGTAAGCTCCCATTGTTAAGCCCATCTTCTGACAGCCTAACAGTTTGAAAATATGCAAATGTGAGTAGATCAATAGGTACCGTTCTGGCGGGAAGGTACTGGCACTCCATGTAGTTATGCTGGCCACATGACCTTGGAGGTGTCTATGGACAGTGCCAGCTCTTTAGCTTAGAAGTGGAGATGAGCACCACCCTCCAGAGTTGGACTCAACTAGACTTAATGTCAAGGGGAAACCTTTACCTTTACACAAGGGCATGCAGGAATCAGTCTTCTACCAGCTGAGTCCCGCAGTTTCCTAGATATAGTTCATAGGTTTTCAGGAAGAATCTTGCTTGTCAGTCCAGGTTGGTAAGAGAGGTCTCAAACTAAACATGCAAGTTGGTCATATATTGGAAACGGAGTGTGAGTTTATTTTGTCCAGGTTATCTCTTCTGTCCCAGACTGGCTTCAAGGAAGCATCTTCTAGTGATTTTAGTTGTTTAGTATTATTTATTGTGGTCACTAGGAGTGGATAAGACATAATGTGAAGCTTTTCAGCAAAACACTCCAAAATAACAATTCTTTTTAAAACCCTGTGTCATACGATGGTGCGTACTCTTTCATACATGCCAGGATATAATATTTCATCCTCATAATAAACTTCAGAATAGCAGAACATGAAACCAACATCCAATATTTTAAGAAAATAAATGCCAGCCTATTTGCTTGTATTGGCTGCTTTTCTTTAAAGTCAAAGTTGTTATGAATATCTTCATGTTCATTTCCTCCACGCTGGAAATTAGAAGGTGGTTTCCAGGCCTTTCTTTCATAGCTCAGTGGGAAATCTGGACCATTTATTCTCTTCTTTTTTTTTAAAAGAAAGATGTAACACCCAAATGTTAGCAGCATGTGTCTGTTGGTAACTCTTAAAAAAACCAAATATTTTACTTAGCAAACTGGTTGATAATTCATTTTTAACCTTTAAAGCACAGCTTTTTAAACTTGCATCATTTCGTAACATAGTAATTCGGTTTACTAGCAAATGGGAGATTAAACCAATCCCTTAAAAGAGATGCAGGCACATACATAAATTCAAATTATATAACAAAATTTATGGAGACACAAAATATCTCATGAAAAACTTTCATTTATATATATATATATTTACATTATGATTTGTAAATGATAACATATATTTCTCAGATTTTTGTCATTTCTTGTTATGTTTGTGCTTATACGCTACGCTACATTGTGTCACGACACAGAGTTTGAAAAACTCTGTTTTAAATGTTTGATGCCCCTTTTCCATCAAATGGAAGCAGGTTACCATTTTGCATGCCTTGATTTCTGTTCTTTTGTGTCCAGCAACTTGACATCTACAACTTATCTGTCACATGTTGTCTTTCACACCATATTTTCATCCAAAGAGTTCTGTCTGTCAGTTCTTCACAAATGAGCCTTTTACTGGATTAAAGGTGCAAGTGCTTTCTGTTATTTTCTTTCAGAATAGTGTGAGCGGATTTTGAGCAAATAGTCCTTGAGGAAATGGGAATCTTGCAGGTATCTATTTTTTGTTGGACAACATCTGTCAGGATTTAATCCCACTGGCTCTGATGAGTAGACTTGATAAAAGCTTCAGTCCAGCAACATCTAAAGATCCATTTGATTTCAATTCCTACACATTGAAGCTAGTCGAAGAATATGATATTCTTAACAGTTTGGAGCTAAGATGCCTGAGAGAGTACCTTCAACCCTTGCATGCCTCCACAATAAAACCTGGAGATTTTATTGTGGAGCCTTACTGTGAGGCTCCTACCAAGTAAAGGCAGTCTCCAAGTTACAAACAACTCATAGTTAAGAATGGGGCTGAGGCAACAGGAAGTGAGAGAAATCTACCCCTAGGAAGGGAAATTCACTCCTATAAAATTTAACATGGGGGAAATGTATCTCCACTGAAGCATTATCACCAATCCTTGTTTCCACAAGCCAAAATTTTCAAAATTCAGTTGTCACAAGGACAAAAAATGAGGTGAAATCTTCTGAACAGGGACACATATAGGAAAACAAAGTGTTGTTAACCCTTCCCTATGCTATCTAAAATACATGCTCTCTCCCCCCCCCCCCCCGTCTATATATGGTTGGAGTTACACTTTTAAAATGTACCTGTTCCAACTTACACACAAATTCAAGTTAAGGACAAACCTACAGAAACTATCTTGTTTGTAACTTGGAGACTGCCCGAATAGCATAGCAGGTGCCTATTAGAAAGGGCAAACTTCCCAAAAAGATTTACCGTGTGCTGTGCTTATGCTTGTGTTTGATGCCAAGCAAAGCCTTCTGGTTTTATTAAAATTTGATCTTAACAGCTTGAATTGTATTTGTGCTGTTTATTTTTAGCCCCACTGGGAAACTTGTTTTATTTCTCTCTGCTGACAATTTTCAGTGCTATGATTTGTTTTGATTCTGTATTTTCTTCTGTTTTGATTGTGAACTACCAAGAGAACAGTACTGTCAGGAGATGTGCATTAATACTGAAAATGGAATAAAAGAAAGGAATGAGCTTTAAGGAGCAGGCAGATTTAGGTTAAACATCAGTGAAACCTGTTTGAGTTCAAGCGTTTGAGCAAGCTATTCAAAGAAGTTGTGAATTCTCTTTCCTGGGAGACTTTCAAAGTTTCCTTGCCATCCTGGCATATCACTATCCATGTTCAATGAAGACAGTACGAAAACAGTAACAAAAAACAGTAATTTCTTATTTTTAGGTAATTAGCTTCTGAGTGACATAAAGAGAGGGCAGCATATGTGGGGCATGTGATTCCCACTACTGCTGTAGTTGGATACATTTAGGAATGCAAAACATAGTCTATCTGCAACTGATCAGATTTCCCCTTCACCTTTTAAAAAGATTTCCAAACATGCCTCGACGCCAATAAAGGATTGGTCGAATTCTATGATTCTATGAATGAAAGGGTGTGGATGGGATGACGATGAAAGACATTAAGATAGATATGTATCAGCTTACCTCGTGTGATTGCCAATCCTAGCAAGGACAAATCAGAGTGGTTGATGTTTTGTAGCAAAATAATAAGTAGTTTTCTGCAACATAAATGTTTATACAATTAATCCCCTCTTGGAGCATCATTTGATAGATGTAACAGAAATTGCTTCACATTACTATTACCCTATTGACTCAGTTTTGCAATTCAGTGCTGAATTGCAATCTGACACGATCTCTACGAACTGGCACGATTTCTAAGATCTTCTGGGTAGGCTCTTCTCTCGCTCCCACCCCCATCTCAGGTATGGTTGGAAGGGATGAGAGAGAGTGCCTTTTCAGTGGTACTCCCCCCCCCCCCAGTTCTGGAACTCCCTCCACAGGGAGATTAAGCTAGCATTCATCCTGTCCATCTTCTTCAAAGATCTAATGACGTGGATGTTCCACTGGGCTTTTGACTAGACTATTCCCCAGATAGCTTGGTCCCAGCTAGGATCCAAAATCTTGCCCTCACTTTACTATTGTTGTGTACTCAAAGTTATAATTCTCTAGCTCACATTTCCCTCTATCTGTAACCTATGTACTTTATCCATCAGCCTTATCCTCACAATTGTTTACGCACCAGTCTGCACCTGTGCCCAGAAATTGATCATTATCACAGGCTCATTGGCTGTTGGTTTGATGCTTGCTCTTATATTTTGTAATGTTGGTGTTTTATTCTGTTTTATAGTGTTGTTTGTATATTTTAATGTGTTATATTTTAACTATGTTGACTAGGCTCATCCCCATGTAAACTGCCCGAGTCCCTTCATGGAGATGAAGGTGGTGTACAAAAATAAAGTTATTATTATGAAGATTTCAACAATTGTATGCTGAGTAGAAATGTAGAAGTGGTAACTCAATTTATTTGTGCTTGAAAAGTCACCTTAAGTGCATTATCTGTACCCATCCTCCTATATGTTTAATAGCCCAATTCAGGAGTGCAGGTTATTACCTACAAAGCCCCACACGGTTTGGGTCCAGTCTATTTGTGCGACCGCATCTCCTCATATGAACCTGCCTGGGCCTTAAGATCTGTCTTAAGGGACCTTTTCATGGTCTCGCCTCCATCATAAGCACGACTGGCGGGGATGAGGAAGAGGGCCTTTTTGGTGGTGACCCCCTAGCTCTGTAATGCCCTTCCCAAGGAAACCAGACTGGCTCCCAGTTTAGTTTTCAGTTTCAGGAAGGAACTGAAAACATGGCTGTGAAAACAGGCTTTTGGAAACGACTAACTGATTTTAATTGACCCTAGTGCTCATACTAGCAAGAGCAGGTCACATGATGTTTACTCGTTTTATGTTTATACATTTTATGTTTTATATGCTTAACTTTCACATAATTTTATATTGATTGTAACGTTCTTGAGTTATATTCCATCTTCTTTATTATGACTCGTTATATTTCTGGTGATTTAAATTGTTTGACTTGTTACTTGTTTTATTATTATTTATGTTATTGGGTATTTTTTGTAAGCTGCTCTGAGTCCCTTTGGGAGATGGGATGGGATATAAATAAACCCCTGTTGATATGGGGACAGTGTTAATTGTAGTCCTTATACTTTTAGGGAACCAGGATGAGGACAGTTGATTTAAGGCAGCTCAAGAGAATGCATAGTGTCTCCTTAAGGGTTGCCATCCGCTTTCTCTGGCATTTGGCGGTATATTTGATATCTGGAGACCTTTCTCCTCATTTGGAATAAGTAAACATTGCCATTTGTTTATCAGACTTGAAATGCTAATAAGAAGCTGCTGATTCAAATGCAAAGGGCTTTGGACACAGCTGTTCTTTCTTCTTTTTTTAAAGGTGTCCCTGACCTCTTCACTGAGGGCATGTCCTCCTAACAGACTGAAGTTAATGGCATGTTGATTCTTGAGCATGGAAAGATTCTGCTTCTCACTTTATCAGTTAGCAAAGAGTTAACAGATATTCTTCTAAATGCATTGTTGTTGACTTCTAGCAACTCTGTGAGTGATAGATCTAGTAATCCTATCTTGCCCATTTCAAGTCCTGAAGACTCGGGGACATGGCTTCCTTGAACTTTTGCATCTGTAATTTGGCTTTCCTCTTTTTCCCGCAGTTTTCTACTTCACCAATCATTATTGTCTTTTCTTGTGAATTAGGACTTCTTATGATATGTCCAAAGTATGACAACCACAGTTTAGGTGTCTTGAGTTCCAATGAGAATTCAGGTTTGATTTGCTTCAAGACCCATTTATTTGTTTTTTTAGTAACCCACAGTATACATAGAATAATTCTTCAACACTGCATTTCAAATTAATTATCCCGCCTTTCGTGGGCTTGAGAAAGGCAGAATAGAAATATCGTAAATAAATAATTTTCTTCCTGTCAGTTTCCTTCACTGTCCAACTTTTAAAACCTATCTTTACTATTCAATGGCATATCTTTACATTCTTAGTCTTCTTCTGATTTTCCATTCTGTTTAACAACTGAGCCAAGATATGGAAAATAATTTGTGCTCATTATTTTCCTTAATGTTCTGTTGTAAACTTTCTTTTGCTCTTCCTCCTTTGGCTTCCTTCTGTAATGGTTCCAGCTCGTTGCCATTTTTCCACTAGTAGTAATGTGTTATCTCTATGTCTTGAATTTTGAAGTATGATGTGTTTACATCCTGAAGCGTGGATTGCACTTGGAGTCAGTGGATGCTGGAGGGGCATGTTGTGGAACCGCAGGAAGTGAAAAAGCAACTGAAATTGACAAGCAGTTGGAGAATTTCATATACTAAGAAGAGCTGTAATATTAAAGACTTTTCACCTTGGAAAAGGGTCAGGTTATGTGGAAGGCATGATAGAGTAGTACATATAAAACTAAGCTGGTGTGAAGAAAATACATAGAACTTCACCCTTAACACTTGATCTTCAGGTCATCCTTTGAGGCTGATTAGTGGGAGTTAATGGAAAGATAAATGAGATAAAGTTTGTTTTACACTGTGAATAACGAAAGGCATTCTCTATCACAGAATGTAATAACGGCTTTCAATTTGGGTGGTTTTAAAAGAAGACTTGACAAATTAATGGACGTTTTGAGTTGTGATGGCTGTATATTACCCTTGGTGTCAGAGGCAATTGTTGAGAGGAACAGAAACAGGAGAATACTATTACATTTATTTCTTGTTTGTGGGCTTCCTGTTGGCATTTAGGTTTCAGCTAGAGGAACACACTACTAGGCTAGATTGGCCTTTAATATAATCCAATTCTTAGGCAGGTTTTTAGATTCATGCTTTTTAACTGCTTAGCAGCACAAGTTATCTCACAATCTTGCCAGGCAGCTCTACTATGCTATTTTATTTTGTTTTACTTTCTAGATTTCCCCGAGGTTCAAAAATTGACACTTTTATAATATTAATTTCTGTTCATCAGTCAAATTAAAAAGTCAATCACTAGATCCAGAAGACACACTGGATGAGATTTCCAGAGCAAAGTAGATTCAAAACTGAGATTCTTTCCTCCAAGACTTACCTACATTCATACTTACTTGATATACAGCTGGCTTCTACAATGGTTTGGCACCAATGATTTCTCAGCCATCACAGTTTGAATTTGGGACTGTGACTCTGGAGAGACTATTGTTCAGATAACTGCACAGCCATGAAAATAAGACCTTCTGAGTCTCAGAGGGAGGTAAAGGCAAAGGCCCTTTAACAAATCTTGCCCAGAAAAATCTTTGTTAGGGTGACCATTATTTGAAGGCATGTAACACTACCACTAATGATTTCTATGAGATCTCCAATGTCTTTGCATGCATTGAATTTTAGAGTTGAGTCTTTCAGTGTCCGAAGGGGTCTCTGCATGCATTTCCTCCTTCAAATCATGTATTATGCATTGCAGTCTTAAGCAATGATTGCACAATGGGCATTCTAAGTACAAGTATCATTACAGAGATTAATTGGCACATTCACTTTCATTACTGTTTATTGACAGTTTTTAAACATTTGGGTAATGTAGTTGAAAATAAAATATGTTCATAGGTTTGCTTAAATTACCCAAATAGGGTTTTTGTTGTTGCTGCTTCTGTTCTATTAAGAAACCTAGGAAATCATAGAGGATATTTGCAAGCATTTTCTATAGAAAAACCTATCATAGCTTGCAACATTAAATAGATCTCATTTCTGCATAGTGTGATCCCAATTGTTTACTTTCAGATTCTAATTGGTTTTCATCATAAAGTTGATCACTGTAATTTTAATCTAATCACTGTAATTTTATTCCTGGGCTTCTTATAATAACTCATGGGAACTCAGTTTTAACAATTTGTTGCCTGAGGAAAAATACTATCCCGGTTCTCCTTTCCCTTCCCTTTTCCAAAGATCTTTTGGATCTTCAGAAGGTGATCTGGAAGACAGCTTAGCAGCTTGAGGATCTTTTCTGATCTTAAAGTGGTGAAGCTGGAATCCATTTTAGGGAGAAAATTTAATGTTTTGTGAATATAGAGTGCTGAGAAGCTATTACAGGTGTTGACTCGAGAGTGATATATTTGGCAATCATACGTTTGGAGTAGGGCAGTTGAACCAGTCCCATGCAGTAACTCTGAAGTGACTCTTTTAGATTCAATGACTCATTAGATTCAAGTAAATATAGGTAATTATGAAACTGACCTTGGGAGTTTTGTACCAAATTAGTTGCAGGCCAAGATACAATATGTCTGGTGTGGTATCATGCAAGGTTCTTTTGGACTTGGGAGCAGAGCACAGAATAGATGTAACCTGGATCTCATGAATCTATCCTATAGCTCAGGTGTGGGCAAACTTCAGCCCTCCAGGTGTTTTGGACTTTAACTCCCACATTTCCTAACAGCCTAATGGCTGTTAGGAATTGTAGGAGTTGAAGTTCAAAACAGCTGGAGGGACAAAGTTTGCCCATGCCTGCTATAGCTCGTTTGTTAGATGGGTCTAGATTACTGGATCTAGAGAGACATGCACCACTATGACTACTTCTACCAGTACCACCTCCTCCTCCAATAATTTGTTTTAGTCAGTGAAGAATCTTTCAAATATGAATTGAGTTTTCCTAACCTTTGAATAGTCTTTGCACATACTTTGAAACTATGATAACACTTTCTAGTGCCTTGTGCCAAATCTCTATCTTTTTGTTGTTGTTTGGCTATTACTCTCTTGTAATGGTTTGACTTTGCTTGAATATATTCCTTGTGTCTTGAGAACTGAACAACCATCATAGCATTTACTAAGATCTTCTGCAATTTTTTCATCTGTCACATAATACCAGCCATACTAAAAAAAAAGAAAAAAGGAGGAGGCTGTTCTATTCCAGTTGTTTGTTATAGGAACTTCGGAATTATGACCAAATTTGCTCTCTGTCCCCAGTCTACCTGTCCCATTCCTCTTTCTTTCGATGTCTGGCCATATTAAGATTTGATAGCAAAGACTTCTTGTTACTATTCTGCCAAAGACTTCTAAGAATTTGGCTGTTTGCGTGAAGGACACAGAAGAAGTTTTCATGCTCATTTAACAAAAGTATTAAGATCTGTAGCTTTAAAATAACAGCAAGTAAGAGCTTCAGTTTGCTAGTGAAATATGCTAAAGGCCTGGTTTGGAGCAAACCGTCTGTGTTCTGAAAGCTGTCATCAAAACAAAGCTGCTTTTAAAAACCCAGTGTAGAAATCAATCTGGCACATAATATACTTCGCTGGATAACTGATTCCAGGTAAGTGTTATGATGTGTTTTATCATTGCATTTTTCTTCTGGCTAGGAGCACAAAGATACCAGTCAAATTGGGTTTTTTTGGCACCTTAGAACATCTATTGTTGTTTTTAAAGGCTCTTCAATCCAATTATTTTCAATTGGACTAAAGGCAAATCAGTGTTTCTGTTTCCCATCTCTCTCTTCCTACTGAGGCTGCCTATTTTCACATTGACTAAGCTGAATGTTTGAGCAATATCATCCTCTTACTGGAGAGACATATAGGCTCATGTTTTATGTCAATTAAATCCCACAATACTCTATGCGCTTATTTCACTGTAAGTATGTTTAGAATTGCAAGTTCAAGTGTTGTGGGCCTTCCTTTCAGAGCTTAGCAATTTCAAGCAAGAGGCATTATCTGCAGGAGCCTGGAAAGTCCTCATTACAGTTATAAATATGCCAGCAGAACTTGACTTGGGGGTGTTATTAAAGGAGCTGGCAAGCACCCATGAATCCTATCTTCTGACATAAGTAAGGCGTCTTATTTTCCCTCCTTGGAAAGACCTTTTTCTCCCTTGGAGAACATCCTTATGTGGGTCTTCTTTCCCTTGGTTTCAGTTACAGTCCGTAATAGATGTATCAGGCTCTGGCTTGATGAACAGACATTAACTGAAAAATGCATATCTAAACATCATTATTGTCCTTCCCATAAACAGTGCTACAATAACTGGGATGCCCTTCAGCTTTGGAGCAAAGGTTAAATGTGTTGCAGACCCTCCATGTACACTTCAGGATACAACTAAAAGGGTCAGTTGGAATCAATATTATGGTTCCAATTACCCAAGCTGCCAGTGAAAAAAATGTTTTTACATAATTTGTCTGTTTTTAATGTATTTTTTAATGTTGAATCCAAAGAAAACAATAAAAATACTGTCCAAATTTCTTGTCACAAATTTCATAATTTTAATTAGTCACATTGTGTTACATGGAAATGTTAAAGCAAGTTTAGTAAAATCCATAAGTGATGGAACAAATCTGATGTTATTTTTGGATTTGGAATGTCAAATTCTTGTAAAACCAGCATACATTTTAAATTTTGTTATATGTATCTCTCCCACTCCTTCCCAATACTATGTCCACTTCTATAACCTGTTCATTAAATGCAATTAAACGTGTGTCTAATTTGAACTTGAGAAGAAAGAAGGAGCTGACATGGATTTGGTAGCTTTGCATAGGCTGCCAAATATTAAGTTTCTTTCTGGGTCATGTGAGATGCTGTATGTTTCACTGTTGCTCTCTTGGGTCCTGCCTGGTGAATAGTTTCTTGTCTTGGAAGTTATTCTTATTAGATACTTATTTAAGCTAGGCTTCCACAGCCTGTTCAAGGAATCACTATGCTGAAAGGGAATAACGGGAACAGCTGCCGAACACTTCTGGAGGGCACCAGGTTTATGAAGACTGATTCAAGGTCTTGAAAGAATTTACAAATAAGACATTGTAAATAGAGAATTTGTCTTAATGTTAGGATAGTTTAAAAAATTTATCTTTCTAGGGCATATCTATTTCCACTGGATAGTGAATACACCAGATAGGTAACGCGGAAATCACGCTGATTCACAAAAGTGATACATCTATGGAAGACCATCTGTTGGGGTGCTTTGATTGTGTTTTCCTTGTTGCCCGGGAGTTAGACTGGTTGGCCCTTGTGGTCTCTTCCAACTCTATGATTATGTAACTCTACCTCCAAACTTAGAGATTACGTTCTTATTCTGTGGCTAGTGCATTAATGGAAGGTATTGCCAGATTTTTAAAGGTAGTAGTATTCGGATTTTGTGATCTGAGATGATTTCCACTTAACTTCTTTACCTCTGAGTCTAGTAATGGCATTCACAAGCAAAATAGTTTTAGACTATTTTTTCCAGCTGCCATGATTATAATGGTATTGCATAGATCCTTTCTGCTGTTATCTCCACCTAGCTTTAATTGGTAATTTGGCCTTCAACTCCCATAAATCCTAAGAGCTGGTAAATTGGCTAGGATTATTGGGAATGGCTTAATCCCCAGTAATCTCCCAAACTTTGGATCTCCAGCTTTATTGGACTTCGAAAAGTCCCAGGCAGTTTGGTCAGCAATCAGGAATTCTGGGAGATGGAGTCCAAAACATCTGGAAAACCAAAGTTTGAGAAATACTTCTCTAGTACAACTGTGGTTTGTGCTACAAAACTGTTTTGGGGAGGGTGTTATACAAAGAGAGACATGGTAATTTGTTGCTAGTTGTTAGGTAGTGAGAAAAGAGAAAAAAGACCCAATGTGTCAGTAGAAAATTGGGATATGGGGCTTTTCACCCATTTTAATTCCAAAGCTTATTTTTGCAGAAAGACTGAAAATGGATTGTGAGAAATTCTTATGTAGAACAAAGAATAAAATATTTAAGAAAAGGTGTTCTTTACTTATCAATCCTGATATTAGAACAAATACTTTGCAAGTGTGAAATAAGATTTTGGTAATAAGAATAATATATAAACAACACACATTTTAAAATCATCTCTGGTGGTGATTCATAACATAATTTTAATGGCGAATGTTGAATATAAAAAAGCTTGTTCAATCGCTTGAATTGTCGTCCTCTGCAAATGTGCATTGGTTTTAGGTATATATGGAGTATGGGAAACATGCAGCAAGAATGTCTGTTCTTTATACCGCTGTGCAGCACCTGCCAATAATTAAGAAAAATTGCTCTTGTTGGCTTCTGTCCATTACTATGAAAGAGAAAATCATTCTGAAGCACAGTTGTGGATAACGGAATGTATTTAAGGTCAATGCTTAACAACACCTTTCTGTAGATATCACCCTTTTATTAATATTCCTATAGTTATTGTATTTATCTGTTTCAGAAGCACTTTTTCTTTTCGAGAGAGTGGTCCAGTAGGTCCAAGGGCTAATTTTTTGCTCTTGGATTACTTGTAGTTGCCACTTTTTTGTTTATGCTCACATTTCTGGAAGAGAAAGGATTAAAGGGAAAGGATAGTCTGAGAATGTCCTTGGTATAGGACTCTGAAACAAACATGTGACTAAGGGTATAACATAGTCCTCTACATACTTACTCAGAAGTAATTTCCACCCATAATCTCTTTCCCCCCAGTTTAGCACAGTTTCGAAGATTCTGTGATCTATGTTATGGCATCTTCATTGTATCTAGCTATTGTATCTAGTAATATAATTTTTGAGAATCTCACACTGTCCCACACACTAATATGATAGGAGGCCCCCAATAAACAATCTTCTTAGCAGCTAGCATGCTGTTTCTGATCTTTTGAGAATTCCCCTGATAAACTGTTGAAAAATCTCAATTTTTTTGTAATTAATTCCAAAACATCTACTGCCTTCTAAGTAGATCCTGAGTTATCATCTTGGTTTTCCAGCACTGGGATGTCTTCAAGTACGTGACAGAAGTCTTCATCTTGGTTCCAGCACTTCTGGGATTGAAGGGCAACTTGGAGATGACACTAGCCTCTCGACTTTCTACAGCTGTGAGTACTTTGGTCTTTGTACTGCAACAAGTGTTTGCTGGTTAAAATATATTGTTCTTAATGCTTGGCTTTTCTCCCCTTCTACATATATAGATTTAAAGTGGTGTTTTTTTTTTGTTTGTTTTTTTGTTTTTGTAAATCATCACCCAGTAAAGTACCCATCAGACATTTGGGGCTGTAGTTCCCATCTGCTTAAATATTATTGTCTCTGGGCAAAGTAGTGAGAATTCCACTCCAAAGGATTGGGATGGTATCAACTTGTGGAAAGTTAGTTCATGTCTGAAAATGACCTCATTTTGAAAAATGAATCCTGTTTGTGTAACATTTTCAGGCAAACAGACCTAGAAACACATTTAATCATTTCAAATAAAGTCATTTCTGACTTCAAGAGCTGAATGCTCTTGAAAACAGACATAGTCACTTTCTATGCATTTAAACTATATTGGGAATGCCTCCATGTATAACGGCTGTTCTTACTTTGATTAGCAAAGCACCTCTTCCTTTGATGCTGCTGTTCACATTTATTCTCTTTTAAAATATCTCATTACACAGGGCAGTTGCCAAATGGCAATTTGGACTTCAAACTCAATTGTGAGCACAATAGCCAAAGCCAACTTTTGACTGCCAGAAACAAAAATCGGAGAGCATTTTACTAAAAATGTTTTCAGCAGAATGACCTGGCACTGTTCCCGACCCACAACATTGTTTTCTGTCTTGCTATAAGACATGGCGAAGCATGTCTGAATTTGGTGAAAGGACATACAGGCTTCTTACATGTACAAATAGGTAAATGAAAGTCTAAACATAGCCATTGACCTCGGTTCTAGTCAAATCTTCCCTCCAGGTGGGAAGGCAATGGATAAAATAAGATAATTTTACTGAACAAATAAAAGTATGCTATGTCTTGGAACCAATTTTTCCCTTGGAAAATAGCATTTGTGGAATTGTGCTTTCTTTCCTTTCTTCTTCGTCCTCTGCAAATACATTCATGGGGCTTAGGAGGTAATTTTGAATGTGGTGGGACATAGTGGTGCAGATAAAGCTGGTTGAAATATATTGTTCTGGTCAAGTAGAAATGGGTCCCATAACTAACAGCCATGATGCCATTGATCTGTGAGGTATATTCTTCTGACAGCTCTGAAAAACCTGACACCTCTGAAAAACTGAGAGAGTATACCACTGCAGTATCCCACATATGAGGCTCTTGCAAGCAGCATCCACTCTTTCTTAGATGCACTCTCTTCTTTCCTGAACAAACATCTTGAATGTAGTGTTGCCAGCTAGCACCTGTCAGTACCCCTCAATCTGACAGATGATGAAACCCGCCCAAAGCCTTCCTGGTGCAGTTATATTTTTAACAAGGAGCAGTACAGAAACCAATTCCTTGAGTATCTCCTCTCCTTCACTGTTTCCCCTTCATAACCTTCACTTGTATAGGCGACTTTTAGGCCTTCAAGTCTCTGTGGCATGACTACTTTAATCTTGTAATTCTTCAGTAGAGAATAGCTTACTTATATCCCACCTTTTCTTCCATCACCTCTATGTAGCATAGCTAGTCCCATTCACCTTTGTTTTCTCTTTACCCAAGAGAAAGGAAGGGCAAGAGAGAGGATGACCCAAATTCATCTGTTTGAGTTTCACAGGCCAGGGGATCTGAACCTAGGTAGCCCAAATACCTGCCTCACATTTTAATTTCTGCTTCATGTTGTTTCTCAGTGTTTTCCTTTCAATGAATTGCTTACCTTCTTTGTAGATGGGAGAATGGATCCCCGCTTGATGTCTTGGAATGCCTTACTTGTCGTGACACTTGTCTATATATGTGAAGGCATCAAGTAGGTTTGGGGTTGATTCCCCCGCCTTCAAGGAAGTGTCTGAATTGGTCTCAGTGAAGTGGTTCCTCCATAAATGAGAGCTTTGGTTTGTGTTTTCCACCTCTCACATAAATGCTTGAGCCACAGAGCTCTTCATCTGTTTCTCCCCCAGTTGTCCCATGACCTTGACTTGAGCATGATTTCTTTCCTCCGAATAGTCCTCCACTGAGCTGTGCTTCCATGGGTCTCGTGTCACAGCAATACAGCTTAAGCCCCTGTGGCATTCCAGCAGAGCTTAATGGCTCTGGCAGGAAGAGAGGATTGGCAAAGAAATTGTACACCCCCTTGCTGGGAGAAAACTTTCTAAGTCTTTCCCACCCTCCTCCTGTCACTCTGGCAAGCTCTTCTATGTAGAGAGCTATTTTGCTTAAAGCATCATGTTCTCCAGATGGACATCTTCATGATATGTTAGTATTCTTATTAACCCAGATATTTCATCTTGCTGACTTTGACAATAGGTGTTCTAATCTAACACTAACAGTGGATGCTGATTTGAGGAAGGTTGGCTTAAAGCATCTTGGAGGCAGGATCCTAAGTACAGGATCTCCTGTTAGAGCAGTGGTTCTCAACTTGCAGGTCCCCAGGTGTTTTGGCCTACAACTCTCAGAAATCCCAGCTGCTTTACCAGCTGTTAGGATTTCTGGGGATTGAAGGCCAAAACATCTGGGGGACCCACAGGTTGAGAACCACTGAGTTAGAGGATCCAAGCAGGCAGTTGTCCAGTCCCTTTTTGAAGACCCAGAGAAGGAGATATCACCACCTTCCTAGATGATTGGTTAATTTGCTACAACATCCTCACTGTCAAGAGGTTCCTTCTAATCTTCTATTGAAATCTACCCTTCTGTAACTTTAAACTATTGGACTTTGTTCTACTGTCTGAGACCTCCAGAAACAAATGTCTTCTCTGTGACAGCTCATGAGGTACATTAAAAGTGTGGTTATTTCACCCCTCAGTCTTCTCTTCACCAAGCTAAACATGTTTAGTTCATTCAAGTTCCTCATGTTTTGCATTCCATATGTCTTACCGTCCTCTGAACCAACTTCAGTCAATCTACATACTTTTTAAAATAAGGAGCTCAGTACTCCAGATGTATCTTGACCAGAATAAAGTGGGACTATTATGTACTTTAACTTGAAAACTACGCTTACATTAATAAAGTCTCAAGCGGCATCTTTATTGTAACATCACACTACTTGCTCATGTTCAACTTATGATCAACAATAATACCAAGGTCCTTTGTATATGCAGTACTTCTGAGCCAAGTCGCCACTATCTTATATCCATGCATTAGGTTTTTGTGGCCTTAAGTGTCGAATGTTGCATTGATTTCTGTGAAATTTCATTTTATTATTTTTTGCCCAATTTTCTAGTTTATCAGGATCCTTTTGAATTCTGTTAATATTTTCCAATGTGTTTGCTATATAACACAGTGTAACATGATTGTTGTTCCTGGGTTTATAAATGTCATTTCCTAATTGGTTCTATCATAAAAACAAGGGGAAAGTTTCTTAAACTTCAAAAACATTTTTGCAAGACAACCTGCAGCACATTCTGCTATAATTTTTCAATCAATATCTCATAGGGTCTCAACCAATTCAGCATAGTTTGTGGCAGCTAGAAAAATGAAGTTTCTAGAGTATAACAATTACTTTGAAAGTAAATGCTGTACAATTAAACAGGAAATAACACTTTCAACCCAGGAACAGATTTTTTTTTCATTTTTTTTACATAGTATAATGTCACCATTTACAAATTTGATTAGGATTCCTTCCATCCCATCAGCTTAAGGTAAAGGTAGTCCCCTGACATTAAGTCCAGTCATGTCTGACTCTGGGGTGTGGTGCTCATCTCCATTTCTAAGCCGAAGAGCCAGCGTTGTCCGTAGACACCTCCAAGGTCATGTGGCCGGCATGACTGCATGGAGCGCCGTTACCTTCCCGCCGGAGTGGCACCTATTGATCTACTCACATTTGCATGTTTTCGAACTGCTAGGTTGGCAGAAGCTAGGGCTGAGCTGACAGCGGAATCTCATGCCGCTCCCCGGAATCGAACCTGCGACCTTTCGATCAACAAGCTCAGCAGCTCAGTGCTTTAACCCACTGCGCCACCGGGGGCTCCCCCATTGATAAAATGATTGAATCATTGTGCTGATGATCAGGAAATGCTTTCACAAGGAGGTGGTTCATTTAAAATTCTGGTGCTTCTGACTAACAGGGGGAGATAGCTTTTCGAAGGATAGGTGCCATCATGGTGAAGTCCCATTTTATAATTGCAAGGCCTTCTCCAATGCTTTTAGTGATTTCACAATTCAAGGGAAGACCGTGTTTCTATTTTGCTAATTAGAATTATTAATTGCATTGAGTATTAATATGAAGACTTTGAATATTTCCCAAACTCAGTACTAGTTTGCAGATTATCATTTTTTTTAAAAACTGAGAAGACTAAACTACGAGAACATAAATGGTTTATCAGGCAATGAAGGAACACATGGAAGACAAGCCTATGGATCTCTGAGCGGGAGGAAATGAAAAGCATTATGTCAACTGAAGAGTTGGGGTCATTCATGGTTTGGGTTCTGGCAGTTTCCACAAGGGGGAGAGAGTTCCATGTAGGAAGACATGTCCAAATTAGATCTAGTTAGTTACTATGACAAGTTATTCCCCTTAATCTAGGCATTATACAGATTCTAAAAACTATTAGAACTACAGTATTCTAAAAAGACCACAACCCATCTGATCCTGGAATAGCCTCTCCCAAAACATTCTCTGACATGGACCTATGTCCTGGCTTCAGAGTCATCTATTTTTGGATCATGCCTTGTCACATCTGAAAGGGTTTTGAAACCAAGTACACAGAGCCAACATGAATGCTGTCAAGATCATAGAGCTCCAGCACGCCCAGAGCCCTGGATGGTGCTTGCATTGGAGACTAGCAATGAATGCTTGGTGCTGCAGGCTATATTTCAGAGGAACTAGCAAAGCCACTGCTGCATATTCCTTGCTGCAGAAAACTATGTAAAATTCATGGAGTCACCATATGTTGGCAAGTGACTTGAAAGTACATATATACACAGCAGGAAACATTTTGTGCACTATGAAATATGTGCCATTGGCAATAGATTTCGTACAGTTGGAAATGTGGGCTTTATTCAGGAACAAGGGATTTCTTAAAATAAATAGATGATGAAAATGTAAAAAAAATAGAACATTAAAATGACTACAAATCATTTTCAGTGTCTATGACCTTATATTGATAGTATAGTATTAGAAACTGTTTCATCCATGCCCAAGAAGGATGCATGCATGAAGATAAGTATGTAGATAGTCCCCGAGTTACGAACAAGATATGTTCTGTAGGTTTGTTGTTATGTGTGTGTATCTATGTATGTATGTATATATGTGTGTGTATATATATGTGTGTGTGTGTGTCCACAACCTTATATTAATAATATAGAATTATAGTTCAGCAACACCTGAGATTGACCATGGCAGCTGGGAAATTATAGTCCAGAGTTTTCAAATTCTCTTTTTTCCTACATGGAAATTTTGCCATCAAAGGGGGCTAAAATCCTGTTAGGAATGAAATTGGCCCTTCTATTGGTCCTTCTGCAGGGTGTTCTGGCTCATGCTCTGCAAACCATTCTCTTAATTCAATGTCATTAAGTGGGACATGATGCAGATATGTTGTTACTTTCCAAAACTATGTTCTGCAACAAAGCTTGAAGTTAAAAGAAACAAGCTGTGCCCACATGCCTGGCTTCAGTATTTTGTTGGCTGTTTGTCAGCGATTAGCTTCACTACTCGGTTAGCTGTAGTTTGAGGACACATGTGTGGGAATCACATGGGCTCCTTCTTTTCTTCTCTTAGGAAAAAGCATCTAAGGAGTTGCCCACCTGTGGAGGGAAGAATCCAGGAGGGGCTTCTTAAAGTGCTCTCCTGGGGAGGGCTTGGTCATTATGCTTGCTGTGTGAGAAGAAAGCTTAGTACAGTTTCTCATTAGCTGCGCATTAGGACTCCCAGAATAGTTTTCCTTTTGACATTCAGGCAAAAGAGGGGTTTTTTTTTTCCATCCTGCACAGCAGATTAAAAATTGCTTTTGAGTACAGCCACATTATGTTGATCCTTACTCTAATTGCAAGAGAACAAGGAGCCCAGGAGCCAAATTCAGCAGAACTAATTTATGGCACTGTATGGAGAGCCTGGTGCCCCATTCTTCCCTGTGAGACTTGCCAGGTTTCAGGCTGCCTGAAGCTATTGGTCGCAGGTTTCTTTGCTGATGAATTATTTTCCTTCTTCATGAGTTAGTTAAATATAGCCTCTAGGTAAAACAAGGTGAATAACTAGTTCCAGCGGTATGTAGATAGGTGTATGGTGTGAGTAAGATAGTTACGGAAATGGTTGAATATGCCAAATTCACACCTCTGTCAAAACATACCTAGTGAGCAACTCATTTCAATCCTTCCCTTTCAAAATACTTGGATGATTCCTCTGTTTTAAGCAGTTTATTTTGAGGAAGGGTGTCTTATTCTGGCAGGATATTTTTTCTTTCTTTCTTTCTCATAAATTGTTCCTTACCTATCTGACAGCTGTATCTTTCATCCATCAAAACAGTTTTTAATCTTGTTCAAATTAACACTATATAGATTTTTCTCAAGTCCAAAGATTACTTCTCCAGTTTTCAGGATATAAATTATAAACCTGTCTTTAAATGTTAGCATAATTAGAACAGAAATAATTATGTAGTTATTATTCCCAACTAAATTACACCCATTGAATCACTGGGAACATGGTGTCTTAGCACTATATAATTTTAATTGATTCAGTGATTCAGCTTACTTGGGAATAATAATATGATTTAAACGGTTTCCGTAAACTAGAAATAATACAATTATTGTGTTCCTGGAGAGAATGCTTCTAGAACATGGTCATATAGCCCGAAAAACCTACCACAACTCAGTGATTCCGGCCATGAAAGCCTTCGACGATACATTGTGGTGCCCTGTTGGTTCCTCACTCATTATCCTACAGTAATAGTATGCTGCATACAAATAGTGTAAACATATCTTAATAAAGATGTTCGTGAACCAGTTATTCATTGGCTTTAATACCAAAACTTACTCTTATTCTGTGTTTTTCTTGTAGGCTAACATTGGGCAAATGGACAGTCGTAAAGAACTCTGGAAGATGATAACTGGGAACATGGCTTTAATACAGGTAAATTCTAGGGAAGACTAAGGTGCTCTAAATCTGAATGGTAACAATGAAATGTTACCAAGGAGAGCAGAGTCCTAGCTGTCTGTTAGTCAAAGGTTCTGGGATGTATTAGTCACATGATTGCCAACACCAAAGAGTGGTGAGGAATCTATTGCTAGACTTTGCTGCAGCCATCTGAAAGAAGATTCTTCTCAGACATATATTTTGTTACATGCTTCAAAAAAGCCATCTGGGTCTTGTCAAGCACTGCCGAGTGGGGCTAGTACAAGAACCAGTGAGGTGACAACATTCACAGGCATGCTTGATGAACCTCTACTGCAGAGGTGAGGAATATGTGGTCCTCTAGATGTTCTTGGACCACAGCTCCTACTTGCAGCTTCGTTCACTTTTAGCAGTACTGGTTAAGATTAGTGGAAGTTGCAGTCCATCAATATCTGGGGCACTGCGGCCTTCCCCCCCCCCCCCCCCCCAATTTTTGATATACCATCTGTGGCCACTGGTAAACAGTAGTAGTCTCCTTAATGGTGTCAGTAAGAATGTCAACTTTAATTAGTCCAGCTAATACCTGACTGTTTCTCCTAGGTTCAAGCAACAGTGGTTGGTTTTTTGGCCTCAATTGCTGCAGTAGTATTTGGCTGGATTCCAGATGGACACTTCAGCATGGGCCATGCGGTTCTTCTTTGTGCCAGCAGTGTGGCCACTGCCTTTATAGCCTCCCTCGTGCTGGGTAAGTCATACATATGATGAGGTGGGAGAAAGTGTCCTGCTTGCTGTCCCTTTACTGCATCACCAGATCTTCTTTTCTCCTCTCTCTAGGCATGATCATGATTGGTGTAATAATTGGCTCTCGAAAGATGGGCATCAATCCTGACAATGTGGCAACACCTATTGCTGCCAGCCTCGGTGACCTCATCACTCTTGCCCTGCTCTCTGGGATCAGCTGGGGGTTGTATATAGAATTGGGTAAGACTAAGACGGTTGCATGTCTTTGTTTTGTATGAACAGAGTTGGGTACTTTACATTAAGCAAAACAGGAGTCATACAAGTCTCTGGATATTGGACTGCAGATCCTAGCAGCTCTAATGAGCATAGTCAACGCCAAAGTCTGCAGAGAGTTATAGTGCAACATCGGGAGATCTACCTGATTTAGCTCCCTGGCCTAAAACCAGTAGTTACTTCCAACTGGAGTAGGCCTGTTGAACAATAAGAACTTCATAAGTAAAAAATGTGAAATGTTTGATTCAGCGGGTCTCCTCAAATTGGAAATAATGATTGGATTCCAGTCTTAGAATTTATTAGCTCATGCCCATAATTTAATTTTAAGATGCATTTATGTATATATTGGTCCAGTCTGGCATCTCTCTGTAAACATTTCTTACAAATCATGAACCAGTCCAGGTAGTATGCTGTGTCTTGCACCCCTCCCCAAAACCATATTACTCTTTCATTTGTCAGTGTTATCCATTGTTCCGAGATACATGATACAGATTTTTTTTCTAATTCTTTGTTGTTTTTTCTAAGTCGACTTTGTGTGGATTAACTATTGAGTTCAGTTCTGTTATGAAAATAAATTGTTAGACTCAGAATTTATTTATTTATTTAGTATATTTATATACTGCCTTTCTGACCCCAAGAATTCAATGCGAACATACATATAATAAAATAAAATCACAATAACTAAATACTGACAGTAACTGTAAATTAAAATCATTAAGACCATTAAACATAGGCACATACGGCATGTAATCACTAAGACAGACCCTTAAAAACATAATATAAATATTATAAACATTATAATATAAATATTAAAATATAAATATTATAAATATTAATATAAATATTAAAATCACATGATCCAAACATTGTCTGCCATGACTATTCCAATTGTCATAGCACATATTTCCTTATTATTCTTTACATAATAACCGAAAGCCTGGTCCCACAATGACGTCTTTATTTTCTTTCTGAAGGCCAGGGGGGAGGGCGCTGATCTAACATACTCAGAGGACTGTTTCTTTTAAATGTGTATCTTTTCTATCTAGACCAGGGGTCCTCAAACTTTTTAAACAGAGGGCCAGGTCACAGTCCCTCAAACTGTTGGAAGCCCTGATTATAATTTGAAAAAAATGTGAATGAATTCCTATGCACACTACACATATCTTATTTGTAGTGCAAAAAAAACACTTTAAAACAATACAGTAATTAAAATGAAGAACAATTTTAACAAATATAAACTTACTAGTATTTCAATGGGAAGTGTAGGCCTAGTTTTGGATGATGAGATAGGATTGTTGTTGTTGTTGTTGTTTGCCTTCAAGTCATTTCAGACTTAGGTTGACCTTGAGTGAGGGCCGGGTAAATGACCTTGGAGGGCTGTATCCAGCCCCGGGCCTTAGTTTGAGGACCCCTGATCTAGATCTATTGGCAGATTGGTTAGGGAATTATGTGCTTTTTGTTTAAAAAAGCAAGCAACTTGGATATGCCTGAAGTTTGCCTTCTCCTTAAATAGGCTAGATCTACACTGTCATATAATCCAGTTCAATGCAGTTAATCTGCATTCTGAAACTGCCTTGTATGGCAGTGTAGATCCAGCCTTAGGGCTTCACCATCTTCTCCAATGAGCAGAACTGTACCTCCCTCTTTGGTTAAACACGTGGACCTATCTGGAACTTAATGAGCCGATCACCTTGGCAGAAGCCTGAGGTCACTTTGTATCTACAGTGGGAGCCCATCTGTGCAAATTCCAATCTCAGTCAGCAGTGTGCATTGAGAGATGACAACTGGACAGATCTCATATCCTTCCTGTGCTAATGTAGTGTGTGTGTGGTTGCGTTGGAACAAGATGTATGAATTTCCAAGATAGAACTCTGCTGATGTAACCTTTAGCTGGGATTGTTAGAGTTGTAAGCCATAGCATGAGAAGAACAAAGCTTCCCTGCCATTGACTTCGAATAGTATGTCCATTGTGTGTGTGAAAGAGAGTGAAAGACAACATTTAGGTTATCCTTGAGTTTTTGATCCATCTATAGTCAAAAGGGGACGTTGCTTTCCCGCTTCTCTGAGTGGACTTGGAACATGGCACGTCTTTTTTGTGATTTGCTCCTTCAGTGCAACAACCTGACTTTTCACCTCCTCTTCGTTCTTTTTGTTCAGAGGACAAACCCTATGTGAATCCCCTGGTGTGTGCCTTTTTCGTTGCACTACTCCCACTCTGGATCATCATTGCAAGGAGGAATCCAGCAGCCCGGGAGGTCCTATACTCTGGTTGGGAGCCAGTCATCATTGCCATGGCTATTAGCAGGTAGGAAGATGGGGGATGCATTTTCTTAAAGAATGATGCCTTGGCTTCAGAGAATGGAGAAGCTTTGGCCTTCCAAAAACTTTTGGTTCTACAGTTTCTACTTTTCTTTATTGTTTGGTACGGGTGATGCAGATTTTACACTCAAGTGTTTGTAGAGTCAAGGATTTCCAGTCTATTGTCTCTTACTTAGGAGGCACATAAAACCGAAGAGGGAAAACAAATGCAGTATCGCCGAGTCTATCTTTTAATTAGGCAACCTTTTCAAGGATGAAGTGTGTTAAGGGGTTCGTGTAAATATGCACTTTGAAGCTCACATTTATTTAAACTTTTTGCCTGGCCAGAGCAAACCCTGAATTCATATTTCTTGGCCAAATGCTTAAAGAGCCCTTTCTTTTTGCAAAACCATTAAAAAAATCTAAGCATTGTGTTCCAAGTCATACATTGAACAAGTGAAATCCGTCTTCTAAAATGGGCTGTTTTTGACTCCAAATTACTATATACTACTTTCTCAAGATCACATGATATGCTTTAAAGGAAGATATTTTTTGAGGAAATATTTATATAAATGCCTGTGATGCTTTCAGAATGTATTTGGTGCTCCCAAGGCAGTACTGAAGACAACAAAAATAGTACTAGCAATGAAGTTTTTGCTAAGTACAAAAGATTGCAATCGTGACTCCAAACATTTTCTTCTGTTTTTCTCCTTACAGTGTTGGTGGATTGATATTGGGGAAAACTGTGTCAGATCCAAATTTTGCTGGAATGGCAGTCTTTACTCCAGTTATCAATGGTAAGTTCCTCTCTACCCTTTTTTTTTTCCGTGTCAGAAGTGACTTGAGAAACCGCAAGTCTCTGGTGTGAGATAATTGGCTGTCTTGTCTGCAAGGATGTTGCCCAGGGGACGTCCAGATGTTTTGATGTTTTACCATCCTTGTGAGAGGCTTTGCTCATGTCCCCGCATGGGGAGCTGGAGCTGACAGAGGGAGCTCATCCATGCTCTCCTCAGATTCAAACTTCTGGCATGTCGGTCTTCAGTCCTGCCATTGCACCACTGGGGTCTTCTTCTCTGTACCCATGACAGATCAATTTTAGATTATTTACGATTTAGGGAACCTAAATTGCTACTATGTGTGTAATTAATTCCAATAGGTTACAATAATTATGGCTCTTTGCTAAACTACAATTCTAGCAAATAGCCAAGTGTAGTTTATTTGGACCACTGGCTCTATAGACTACCAGAATAGAATTAATATGTTGGGACTATGTATGGGAGTGCCTACTGGCATACCAAAGAAATCACCTTGGGGGGGGGGGGGGATGAAGGCAAAGGATTTGCATAATCAGCAACTAGAAAGCATAGTGTGTCATGGGATGGGGGCCACTGTGCTTGTAATGAACCCTGACTATGAGTCCTATTACTCATAGTTTTTAAATCAATGTATAGATACCAATTCTGCTGTAAATAGATCTTGGGGACCCCCCTTGATCCAACTTTGTCACTTGGAGGCATCTGTGATGAAGTGCTTCGCCCAATTTCAGTTAGTGTTCTACTTACAGCCATTCATCAACAGAGATATTTTACTCACTGTGGCTCATATTTTAGTACTGTATATACTTGAGTATAAGCCTAGTTTTTAGCCCCTTTTTTAGGCTGAGAAAGCTCCCCTCGGCTTATCCTCGAGTCAAGGTTATTTATTATTTTACACTGCTATTAGTATTATTTTTATTGAATTTATTACTTTACTCTTATTCATTATAATTATTACATTTACATTATTTTACTCTATTATTATCACCTTTATTATCTTACTTTATTATTATTGGTATTATTACATTTACATTATTTTACTCTATTATTATTACATTTATTATTTTACTCTATTTATTATTACATTTATTATTTTACTCTATTATTATTATATTTCCACTATTTTACTCTATTATTATTATTATTATTATTATTATTATTATTACATTGCCATTATTTTACTCTCTTTATTATTATTATTGGAATGATACGTCAGCACATTTACATTGAAGGTTAGACTAATTGTTTAATGATGGTTGGGCAGTCTTACCTTAAATTACAGTTTTATGTAAATATTCAAAAACATTTAACCTACTGATGCCTCCGTTAATGTCATTTTATTGGTATCTATTTTTATTTTGAAATTTACCAGTGGCTGCATTTCCTACTCCTAGCTTATACTCGAGTCAATACGATTTCCCAGATTTTTGTGGTAAATTTAGGTGCCTCAGCTTATATTTGGGTCGGCTTATACTCAAGTATATATGGTAATTTCTCATTTGATTATCGTTATGCACTTTAATGAGTAGACTTGATACAAAGTACAGCTACCAGAATGCTTACAGAACTCTAATCTAATTGATTGCATTAGGTGACTTCTTTGTTTCTAGAGTGAAGCCAAGGTGCTAGTGTAGACTTACAAAGGCTTAAATAGTTAGGAACTTGGGAACCTCAAGGAACACATCCCCCTTTACCAGCTTGCCTGTGCCCTTAGATCTCGAAGAAAAGTTCATCTCTCATTCTCCCACCATTTAGAGAAGCACGTGCTCTCAGATATGAAATGGAGCTTCTCTGTTTTGACCCTGCAATTAAAATGTCCTTACCCCAAGAGATCTGCTTGGTGCCAACACTGCTGGCATTTCATCTTAAGCATTTTAGTTGAAAGTTAATATGCTTAGATTTCCGCTTTCAAGTTATTACTTTGCTGGTTTTTCAGATGTGTTCTATTTTATTCTGCTGAGGAGTGTTTTATTGTCCTAAGATTAATACCTGCCCTGAGAGTTTTATGAAATACCAAGTATAATTACATAAATAGGTTATGAAAGATTTAATACCAAGCTTACAAAATTGTTTTCCCTTTTATGTTGGCAGGAACAGTTAATATAGGCTATTGATTTTTTAGAAAGCTGACAGCCAGTCACCTCTTATTAGAGTCAAACCTAGAGTTCTGAGTTATTTGTCCTGAGCATGATCAATACTGTAGTTTTAATAGAAGATAAATTTTATACATATCTGGTATGAAAGACTGGCTTTGATTGTATACTTTGTGGGGATTTTTATCTCTTTCTCGTGGCTTCTTGTAAGTTTTGCAATTTGTTCATAAAATTATCACGTCAGTGGGAATTTAAGTAGATGTACCACGAGCTCTGAATTGTAACTCATACACGCAGCTACATAAGTAGGCGCTAGTCCAAATATCCATGATCTCTACTATAGAAATGTACCCTCAGTCTGTTTAGGAGTCCCCTGTGGTGCAGCAGATTAAACTGCTGAACTCCTGAACTTGCTGACCGAAAGGTCACTGATTTGAATCCGGGGAGCAGAGTCAGCTCCCATTGTTAGCCCCGGCTTCTACCAACCTAGCATTTTGAAAACATGCAAATGTGAGTAGTTCAATAGGTATCGCTTCTGCAGCAAGATAACAGTGCTCCATGCATTCATGCCGGCCACATGACCTTGGAGGTGTCTGTGGACAATGCCGGCTCTTCAGCTTAGAAATGAAGATGAGCACCACCACCCACAGTCAGACACGACTAGACTTAACGTCAAGGAGAAACCTTTACTTTTTACCTCAGTCTATTTATTAATCCCAATCAGAGTTGAACCTCCAAAGTAATGGAAGTTATCAAATGGCAATGGGTTAATACTAGTTGAAAGTATCAGTGTAATTTAGTTGGACAAAGTGTAGCACTCCAGATGTTGGGTATCAACTTTCTGTATTCTTCACCACTGGCTATGTAGGCTAGAGCTGATGGGGCTTATGGTCCAGCAACATCTAGAAGGGGCCCTATTTTGTATACTCTTAATTGGGATAAAGGCCTAACATCCAATTGGATGTTTAATGTCTATATGTGTTGTCAAGCTGCATTTTTAAGGAACTGACTATACTATAAGAAATGCATACTGTGGTGGGACAGCATTATGTAATTATGAAATGTATTTCTAGAATGTATTGATATTCAATATTATCATAATGGTCCCTCTCTCTTCTTGCAGGTGTGGGTGGCAACCTGGTAGCTGTCCAAGCAAGCCGCATCTCCACTTACCTCCATATGAGTGGACTGCCGGGAGAGAGCTCAGAAACAGTCGCCCGGAAATGCCCAAGCCCTTGCAGCACTTTCTTCAGTTCAGGTAGTTTTAGTGTATATAAAGTGTCTTGTGTTTGGTTGCTTTCCTTTTAAATCATAGATACGCCTCTCAAAAGACTGACATGGCAGAAAGCCCCCTTTATAAACAGGAAAGAAAGCTAACTGGTAATGTCTTGGTTGGCATGTGCTCTGGCTTGAATATGCATAGCTCTAGCTCGGTTGCAAATCAATTTAAGCACATCTCCTCTCATCTGTAACTAATCTTGGTATCTTAAATTAGAGCAATTTAATTACACAGGAGATTGTGGGCTGCATTTATATAACTATTTGGTGCTCTAACTAATATTACAAAACTCATAAGCAAGCCAGCATGTTTACCTCAGTATTTCATGGCTGTGCTTTGTATATATACATCTCTGTAGGAACAATAGATTGGCACTGTATTTATTGCTCTGCCATGTAAGAGAATTCTGAAATGTTTTAAGGCAAGAGAGCATTTTGTCACTGGGATTACAATGTGTGGTTGTTGTGTTCTGTAATCCAGTGTTTCCTAGTTCAAGTTCACTTTATTACGGTCAGTGACCAGCTCGAGAGAAGAGGGATGCAGTCCCGTAAAATCACATTAGATTTAAGAGTCAAGTGTAACATTATTAGGACATGAATACAATTAGTTTAAGAATCTAAGCTAAAAGCCATCTATCTATCTCACACACAAAACCCCAACACAATTTGTGGCATTTTTTAATAGTATCAGGAGCGAACCAAACAGTTGTATTGTATTTAAAAAAAACAAAGTTTGAAAACTTGACATTATATTAAATGTCTTTTGACACGTGGAGTGCCTCTGCTGTTGCTATAAGAAAGTCCTCCATTGTGTATGTGGCAGGGCTCAGACTGCATTGTAATAGGTGGTCTGTGGTTTTCTCTTCTCCACACTCGCATGTCATGGACTCCATTTTGAAGCCCCATTTCTTAAGGTTAGCTCTGCATCTCATGGTGCCAGAGCTCAGTCTGTTCAGCGCTTTCCTGTCTGTCCAGGAGGGAGTCTCTCTTTGGTATCAGCCATTGATTGAGGTTATGTGTTTGAGCCTCCCACTTGCTGAGGTGTTCCTGCAAGTTTCTCTGTAGATCTTAGAAAACTATTTCTTGATTTAAGTTATTAGAGTGCTGGTTGATATCCGAACAGGGGATGGGCCAGAGATGTCACTGCCTTGGTCCTTTCACTATTGGTTGCTACTTCCCAGCGGATGTCAGGTGGTGCGATACCGGCTAAACAGTGTAATTTCTCAAGTGGTGTAGGGCGCAGACACCCTGTGATAATGCAGCATGTCTCATTAAGAGCCACATCCACTGTTGTGGAATTTGTGGAATTAAAAGGAAGGGAGTCTGAAGGAAGGGGATTGTGGTGCTCATGTGGACAGATAAGGGAAGTCCAGTCAAACAAAGGAGGGAGCAACATTTATACTATAATTAAAAGACTATAATCCCAATTTTCTGCTAAAATCAAATCCTGACTTGTGCTATTTGTCATCGACTGCCGGATTTTAATCGCAGCTGTGCAGAACTTGACAACATTATAAGTTATAGCCAAGTTACTGTCTGAAAGCAGCAAGGAGATGTAAAAAAGTTTTTCCTAAATATTCTTTAAAAAGCAAAAGAAACTCTGCTAAAGATTTTAAAAAAAGAAACTACAGGCGTAATGTCTTAAAATACTGTGCAGACTTAACAGTTCTCCAGAGCACTTTATCAAACTAGATGGTTCCTAAGGCCAGATTGTGGGAAGAGAGGAAAAACACAAATATAAAATGTAGGTGACTTTTTAAAGTGTATAGTTTGTGCTAAGACACAATCTTCAAGGTGGACAGAAAAAACTTCTGAATTTCTTCAGTTCTAAGACACATTTTCCCCTTATATAACCATCTCTAAAAATGCACCTTAGAATCACAAGTGTATCTTATGTATTTTTGTTGGTGATGGTCGTACAGAAATTAGGGTGCATCTTACAATCAATAGCATCTTACAGTTGAAGGCATAGATAGTACTTAGATTTTTTTAGATGAATAGATATTGACTGTTTCATGTTATTTAAACATAAAATTCACATGATACATAAAAATCTGGGTAAAGTTGGAATAATTCTTTATTGTACTGTGGAAATGAATATGCAACTCAAGACAACATTATACTTGTTTCCATATTTCAATTACCGTATATACTTGAATATAAGTCGAGTTTTTCAGCCCTTTTTAAGGCTGAAAAAGCCCTCTCGGTTTCTACTCGAGTCAAGGATATATTTTATTTTACTTAGTTATTTTTATTATTTGTATTAAATTTATTATTTTGCTCTATTTATTATTATTATTATTACATTTACATTATTTTACTCTATTGCTGTTATTTTTATTACATTTATTATTTTATTCTATTATTATTATTATTATTATTATTACATTTATGTATTAGGATCTTTGGACCATAATAAAGTGTTGTTATTGTTGTTGTACTCTATTATTACTGTTATTATTACATTTCAATTGTTTTACTCTATTATTATTATTATTATTATTATTACATTTATTATTTTACTCTCTTTATTATTATTGGAAGGATATGTAATCACTTTTACATTGAAGAAGATTAGAATAATGGTTTCATCAGAGTTGGAAAGTCTTATCTTAAATTATTTATTTATTTTATTTTATTTTATTTAACGCATTTCTATTCCACCATTTTCAACCTGAAGAGGACTCAGAGCAGAGCACAATTACAGTTTTATGTACATATTGAAAAACATTTAACCCACTGATTCCTCAATTAATGTAATTTTGGTATCTATTTTTATTTTGAAATTTACCCGTAGCTGCTGCATTACCCACCCTCGGCTTATACTTGAGTCAATATGCTTTCCCAGTTTTTTGTGGTAAAATTAGGTGCCTATATTATATTTGGGTCGGCTTATACTCAAGTATATATGATTTCCAGTTCTTTATTGTGTATAATTTGAAGTTCATAAGTTCAATGTGCATATATATTTTCTAGCTAATGGGCTGAACTGAGGCTTTACTAATAAAGCCAGGGAATGTTCCCCTTCTTCATTAGCCTAATGCCTAAGTGTTATCCTCAGCTATCTTTTTTGCCTCTTCCATCCTGCAGATGTGAATTCCCGATCTGCTCGGGTCCTCTTCCTCCTGGTAGTTCCTGGTCATTTAGTTTTCCTTTACACCATCAACTGCATGAGGGCTGGTCACACAACACTCACCTTGATCTTCATATTGTTCTACATGACTGCAGCACTTTTGCAGGTAAATATTTGTTTTGGCTCTTCAATTTGCAGCCCTATTGTTATGGTTGGAACTTGGCTAAAAATAATGAATGAGTTTTTATTAACCATGTATCCATATTAGGAGGAAAAGGCTTTTCTGAACACGAGATTTGCTATATCTCCTCTAACATAGACATTCAAGATGCAGCCCATCTACAGCCTGCTCAGTCCCTACTGCCCCACCAGATCGCCACATCCTGCAAAATAGGGGATGGTGAATTTGGCACTTATTGAGATCTTCCAAAAACGGTGGATAAACCGGTCCTCTGAGGCAGAATCCCTAGCATCTTGCTGCTGAGCCCCAACATGGGCTTCCATCCAAGTATTAATCATGGCTAATCCTGCTTAGCTTCCAAGTTCAGATGGGATTCCATGCCTTTAAAGTATTTGGACCCGATAAATACTGAATTAAGATTATAAAATACTCATCATACGTCAAAAAATATTAATGTACAGATCATTAAAACAAGAAGCTAGATGTGATATAGTAGTCTTAATTAGAACTACACTACACTGAAATTAATTAGAATAAATAAGTCTTTAAAACTTCCTAATGTCCTGGGGGAGGGCATTTTAAAATTGTGGCACCAGCATAGAAAGGGCATTTTCCTGATGTTCACCAATCACAGATAATCTCATTCTGTGGCCAAAGGATAGAATTTCTGATTCTAACCGTAACGCACATACAAGCACAAATAGGCCCAGATAGTCCTTCAGACATTTCATTACCAGCATCTTAAATTCAGTCTAGAAACAGGCAGAGCATAAGTGTAACATCATCTGTACACCCAGTTCCTCCAAGTATTCTTGCTCCTGCATTCCGTACCAATTTTACCTTAAAGATTGTATTCTAGTGAATGGTAAAATACATTATATGCTTATTTTGCACAAGTTGCCATTTGAATATAGTTCTATTAGCAATGAAATTGAACTCCAGAGACACGTTTCATTATTTTTGAATGTACCTTTTCTGATTGTATATTAGTTTGTGTCAAATAATTAATAAAATAATTATTTTTTTAAAAAAAAGATTGTCTTACATAAAGTATGATGCAGAAATCAAGCCTGGGTGTAACTACAGCAGATTCAGGTCGGGTTCTTTTGGATCTTTGACAAACAAGCCAAATCTATTTTTAAAGTACTGCAATTCCTGTTCCCCCATGATAAATCCAGGGGAATTCTCAGGACTGCAAAATTATCCAGAATAATCAGTACATCTTTGTCCAAGTCGGCAGATTTCCCTATGAAGAACACCTCTATATTTTCTGGATTCAGCTTCAACACTGTCCCCAGTTACCAATTCAGGGATCCCTGCACTACTAGCTAATTAGCTTCCAAGCACAATTCAGAGTGCTGGCTCTAGCCTATAAAACCCTATACGGTTCCGGTCCAGCTTACCTATTCAAACGTATCTCCCTTTATGAACCAGTTTGAGCACTAAGATCTGCCAGGGAGGTCCTGCTCTCGGTCCCTTGGCTGTGGAATTTGCTTTCTAGTGAGATTTGATCGGCCTCCTTCCTCCTGGAATTCGGGAAACAAGTCAAAACCTGGCTGCTTAAACAGATCTTTGGTGAATCAGGAAAATGTAGTTTTACATCCTATCATGGTATAGTTAGAAATGAACCAGCCAAATTATGATTAAGGGATGGTGCAATGCGTTATTTGTGTGGGGGTTTATTATGCATTAATACGTTTAAGGAGTTTTAATGTGTATTTATATATTTGTTAATTTTAGTGATTTTATATTGTTTGTTTATGTATAATGAGGAATTGAATTTTTGCCTAGACATATGATGTTCACTGCTCTGAGTCGCCCACGGGGTGAGAAGAGCCAGGATAGAATTTAAGCAAATAAATAAATAAATAAATTCAACCAATTAATGGTTCAATGCAGAAGATGCAAGGAGCAGTTTATTTACACTTCCGTTAGAACAAAATGATCATTGCCTTCTTAGTATTGCATCAAGACTGATGTTTTTATAATATACTAGCTGTGCCCTGCCACGCGTTGCTGTGGCCTATAGTAAAACTTATCAAAGTTGAGGTAGATATCTGGACTATTATGAAAGAGAGGTACCTACCTATTCCTTCCCTCTTTTCCTCCCCCTTTCTCTCCTTTCTTCCTTCTCTACCTCTTTCTTTCTTTCCTTCTTTCACTACTTGGTTTCATCCTTCTCTCTTTCTTTCATTCCCTCCTCCTTTCTTCCTTTGCCTTTCTTCCCTCCCTGTTTGCTTCCTTCTTTCACTTTTTATTTCCTTTTATTTCACCACCATCATAACAATAACAATAATGCAATGCATTGCCTCTGGGACCTGACACCTCTCCCATTCCCCCAGGGTCTAATAGGAATAATAGCATAATAATAATAATAGAAATAGCAACCGTTACCCGCCACGTGATGCTGTGGCCAACCTTCCCTCTTTCTCTCCTTCTTTCCCTCCTTCCCTCCCATCTTTCCTTCTCCTCTTCCTTCTCTATCTCTTTCCTTCCTTCCCCCTTTTTCTTTCTCTTCTGGTCTCTTTTCTTCCTTCTCTTTCCTTCTTTCCTTCCCTCCCTCTTTCTTTACATCTTCCCCCTTCCTTCACTCCCTCTTTCCTTCCTTCATTCCCTTTTTTCTTTCCTTCTCTCCTTCCTTCCTTCCCCCTTTTTCTTTCCCTCCCTCTGTCTATAAATTCTTCCTTCTCTACCTCTTTCCTTCTTTCCCCCTTTTTCTTTCTCTTCTGCGGCTGGGCGCCATTGCGCATGCTCAGTTGTTTTGCCATTTTGTGAGTGTGTTGTTGTGTTGTTTTTCATTTTGAGTAGGTATGTTTGTACCTTGTGGGTTGTGTTATGGACATGGGAATTTTGGTTAAGTTTCGTTGGGTTTTTTTTGAGTTATGTTGTTTTGCCGTTTTGTGAGTGTGTTGTTATGTTGTTTTTCATTTTGAGTAGATATGTTTGTACCTTGTGGGTTGTGTTATGGGCATGGGAATTTTGGTTAAGTTTCGTTGGTTTTTTTTTGAGTTTTGTTGTTTTGCCGTTTTGTGAGTGTGTTGTTGTGTTGTTTTTCATTTTGAGTAGATATGTTTGTACCTTGTGGGTTGTGTTATGGGCATGGGGATTTTGGTTAAGTTTCGTTGGTTTTTTTTTTAGTTTTGTTGTTTTGCCGTTTTGTGAGTGTGTTGTTGTGTTGTTTTTCGTTTTGAGTAGATATGTTTGTACCTTGTGGGTTGTGTTATGGGCATGGGAATTTTGGTTAAGTTTCGTTGGGTTTTTTTTGAGTTTTGTTGTTTTGCCGTTTTGTGAGTTTGTTGTTGTGTTGTTTTTCGTTTTGAGTAGATATGTTTGTACCTTGTGGGTTGTGTTATGGGCATGGGAATTTTGGTTAAGTTTCATTGGGGGGTTTTAGAGTTTTGCTGTCCCGTTGAACCAACCTAACAGATTTATATATATAGACTGGAAAATATATGTCATGCGTATTCATTGTGGCACGCATGGGGAGAAAAGGTCTTCTTGGACATCCCGGTTCATAAGTGGTGTTCAGGTAACTCGTAATACATCAGTTGTAATCACTGTGCTTCTGTCTTCCAGGTTCTCATCCTTCTTTACATTGCTGACTGGATGGTCCACTGGATGTGGGGCAGAGGCCTAGACCCTGACAACTTTTCTATACCATATTTGACGGCGCTGGGCGATCTGCTTGGGACTGGTCTTCTGGCACTCAGCTTCCATATCCTCTGGCTCATTGGGGACCGGGACACAGATGTGGGGGACTAAAACCCTTCCTTCTTCAGCTTCTTCACCCTCCTGTAGGTTTCCTTCAGTGACATTCCCTACCGACCCCAGCCCTATTGCCATCATTTGTCTCTCTTTGGGACTTCAACTTTGCTAATGGATTCTCATTATTTTCAATGGGAATTTTATGTGGTTTCTATTTCAAGCCAAGTTTGTACATAAAAGTATATATAGTTTTAGGAAGGATGAAAGAAAACAAATGTGTAAAGACAATCACCAAGTGCAATTTCATAATGGTTAATATGTAGGATACAATAGAGAATGATTGCATCAACAATCTTTAAAGAAATCACATGTTTCTCAATTTGCACCCCCTTTAAGGCACTACATGTAAATCTGTGTGTGTGGTTTTGTTTATGCGTGAGAGAGAATATTTGAAATGCAATTCAGGTTCCTAAGGTGTTAAACGCATCACAAGAATTCCTCATTTGTCACATTTGGGTTCTGAAATAGATTAAATGGTTTGGATTCTCACTCTTCTTTGATCACAAACCAGACTTAGGAAAAAGACCATAGCTATTCGTAAAAAACAAAATCAGTCACGATGGCGGGGTGCATTTTGTACTATGTGGTTGAATGGAAGTGCTTCTTTGGTCTTTGAAGTGAGGCAATAATAATTACAGATTAGCGCATTGGTAGGAAAGAGATGCTCAGTGGGTGCACCCAGCCTACCAGGTCCCAATTAGCAGCCCCCTAAGATTCACAAAGCTTCCTGGACCCCCATAAATATTCTTTAAAAATGTTCCCAAATGGCTCAAAACTTCTACACAATGCAGAGGTTTTATTCCCCAAGCCTCCCACATACCAAAATGGCCAGAAACATAAATGAAAGGGGGGGGGGGATCACTTCCGGTCTCATCAGACATATGCGTACAGGTCCTGGCAAAAGAGTGGACATTAAAATGCCCCCCACTCCACAGTTGCCCATATGCAGTCTAGAGCTGCTCTTCATTCCAATTCCAAATTAATTCTCAGCTGATGTCACCATGAAAACCTGCCTTGAGATGACACGCTTTCACCTGATCTTTTCAAACTAGCTCTTTTTTAGTACCCATTGTAGATTTGTCATTTTATGTTACATTTCTAGTCTTCCAAAAAGTCACATGATTTGCTCCTGTGATACAGCAGTTATCTCTGCAGAAATGTGGCAGTCTATAAAACAAAGGCTGACACTTTTGCATGCCTCCAGCTACCTATTTCTCTTGTGGAAAGTCGTGTTTTTTATCACCTACTTTACACTGACCGGTGTCTCCTGGGTGCCAATTCACGTATTGCCTTTTTAAATCCATGATGCTGTATCTTATCTGCAACTGGCTTATATGGAACTGGAAACTTGAATTAATGAACTTAATGCGTACATGGTTTCCAAATCTTAAATGCCTGGAATTGATATACTGATGCTGAGCCAGGTTGCTTTAATATGAAGAATCACTATTTGGTAGCCTTTGAGATCTAGAGAAAACCAACACAAGATTGTTGAGTGCATCTATGTCTGAATACAAGTTGGATACTATTTAATGTCAACCCAGTGACCAATCATATCTCTTTTGCCCCTTCACACAGTGCAGAAAGTTTGTATCAAGGCTTCACACACACATCGGGTGTTCCAGCACTTCACTTGATTTGTAGGGTAGGTCAGCCAAATAGATATACACTAGTCAGCACGTGACACACGACATAAGAGCAAGATGTAGCTCATATTTAATATTACTTCTCTACAACCCTAGGCTGGCTCTTCTGTGGTGTCAAAATTAATGGTTCCATTTTACAATTGGGTTGTGCATTACAGCATAGGTTTTACCTGGGAAATATGACACTTAAATTTGAGTCAAGTGTTCCTTGCTACATCTGACTATTAGGAAGCCTAGCTTGCAGACACCTTGAATTCTTTTGCTGACTCTATAATGAGTTGCTAATTTAGGGTTCAGTCTTTGTAGGGGGCAGAGTGAGGAATACATGTTGGCTTCCATGAGCAAAGATTTCCTGTTCTTAAGTGTACAACTCTAGACAAAATCCAGCAAGTCCAGTCCTCTGACACTGTATAGGTAATGCAGAGAAGTTGAAGAAATTTAAAACTGAAACATACAAATTAGTTCCATACAATTAGGTGTGGAAAGGCTTGTGAGTAACTACTAGACTCTCCTGGATAACAGATTGCTTCCATTGATCTGGGTTTGTTGTAATACTGGTTTCAACGATATTGTTGAAGTTGCTTGCACTGATGAAAACGATATATTTAACACATCTATGAGGGGCAACAGTCGAAATGCATTTCATCAAAGCTCTACTAAATTGGGGGTTTGGAAGTTGTTGGGTTCATTTTTTTTTGTTCCTGTGACAACTTCTCTTTGTTGATACATCATTTAGCTTTAATTCCTACATAATAACTGAAAGAGAGAGAAGGTGGTAATTAGTATGTTGTCTTGAGGTGTGAGCCCCTAGATTCAACTAGAGCTGGAGAAAGTTAATCTTTTGGGTCTACAGTCCTGCAGAGCCTCCAGGCAATATGTCAATTAGCTATACTGGCTGGAGGTAGTAGCATTGCAGAAAATAAAGGAATGCATTGAAGGCACTGGCTTTCTACTGTCACCAGTTCTTAAACATAGCCTGAATATAACTTCACTTTACAAATATTATGTAGGTTGTCTTTCTTTATCGTAAGCTTTATCTTTTGTTGGGTTCGGGAAACCACCACTGCTTTTCCACTTAATTTGAATTGAAATTTTGAGCTGAAAATGCTTGTAGGAGGCAAAATGGTTACAATTCAAAAGGGCTTACAGTGAGAATTTGGGAAGGGAAATGGTGCTATTATGGTGCCTTGTGATCTCAGTTGGAACACTTCTTTTAATCCTGTAATCCTTCAATTGACAACATTTTAGGAGTAGTTCTGAGACCTTAGAGCAGTGGTTCTCAACCTATGGGTCCCCAGGTGTTTTGGCCTACAACTCCCAGAATCCCCAGCCAGTTTACCAGCTGTTAGGATTTCTGGGAGTTGAAGGCCGAAACATCTATGGACTCACAGGTTGAGAACCACTGCCTTAGAGACTGACATGAGCACAGCAGCCTTCATGTTCTAACATGCCACCAAAACAAAAGAAATGGGACACTTCTGCAAAGAAGTCTGACTGATAAATCCTTACCTTCTGCTTTGCAGGGTAGTCTTGGTTATTTCAAAACAATGGATTATGATGAGGATGTCATGGTTGCCTTGCTTCTGCAAGTGTGTATTCTTGCACTCCTGAAAACATTGTTCAAAATCGAGTTGTCCAAAATTATTACCTAATGTCACCTACCCAATGCTTTCATCCTTTCTCTTTCTGTTAAACTTTTTAAATAGCCTTCATCTGCCTCATGAGTGTTTTGTGTACTGCTGGAGTAATTTATACACAACTCCAATTGAATATCTTTTGTTCCTCATTGTGTATGCTTCTCTTATTAGGAACTATGCCTGTGCATCATCTCATTTTAAGCATATCTCCTCTGGTCTAAATAATACCGATTTGTCTCTAGGCCAGGAAGTTGTGCTTGTGCTATTTTGATGAGATCCCTAAATGTTGCTGTCTCTAAAGGGGGTAAAGTGTGGAAGTGTGTGTGAACTGAATGTCATCCAAAAGCTTTGAAGAATATTTTTATTCTTGCCAGTTGCACTCAAAATGCATGTTTATTCAGACCAGGATGCAAATGAAGATGAAGTTATTGGTATACATCTTTTATTTAAAAGAAAAACGAACTTAATTATTTACAGTTGCTGTAACTAAATTGATGCCAATTTAACTGATAAATTATATTTGGTAAAATAAAGATTACATTTATTTATATGTCTTTTGAGCCTTTATTTGTAATCTGCTAAAAGATGTTAATCACCGGTAGCTGAATTTTTTGGCTGATACTCCTAACCAGGTGTAAAACAAATCCTGGCTTCTTACATGTGTCCACTTCACTGACACCAAGATCATCTTCCTATCCTTTTTATTGGTGAAATACCCACTGGTTTCAGCCTGAGGGGAAAAGGAAGAGGCCTGAGGCTGTTAGTAATTGTGGGATTTGGAGTCCAAACAGCTGGAGGGCTGAAGTTTGCCGATGCATGCTATGGTCCATCCTATCTCCACTAACCCAAGAGTAAGCCAGACTGGACCCAACTGTACTTGCTACTTAATAGGCATTTATAGACTGAAAAACTGACTTTTTAAAAAAGAAAAGGAAATTTGTCAAAACTAAGAAGACAAACAAGCTGGATGACTAAAAATTGGAGTTCTCTCACCAAGAGCTGGGAAGAAAAAAGCTACTGTAATACATTTATATTCCAGATAAAAGCAATTAGGCCTGATGTCTTTAATAAAAGCCAGATTTTAACTTAGTGCTGAAATGGTCCAAATGTTTGTGCCATTGGACCTTGAGGGGGAAGGAATTCCACAACTAAGATCCTACCACAGAGATGAATAAGAAGAGGGTTGCCAAAAGTAGAAGTGGGGATATATATTATCATGAAAGGCAGTATTATTTATTTATTCCAAACATATTCCATCCTTCTCAACTCTCCCCCCCCCCCCCCCCCCCCGGGTGGGGAGGGAGTGACTCAGGGCGGCTTACAACCGGCAACCATTAGATGCTAACAAACAGTAATAATAAAATCACAATTAAACATTAGCTAAAAACAACAGATTATAAATATTCATTTAAAATATTAAACACAGCCAAATCTAAATCTGAATCCAGAGTCATAATCTAAGATCTGTCCATTGTCAGTATCATTAATCATTGCATTATTATTGCTGCACCTGCTGCTCGAATGCTTATTATTGCTGCACCTGCTGCTCCACAGCCATGATAGGAGAGAGGGGGCCAACCTGATTTTATTGGGAAGTGAGTTCCACAGATGGGAAGCCACCACTCAGAAGGCCCTGTCTCTCGTCCCCACCAATCGCACTTGCGAGGGTGGTGGAATCAAGAGTAGGACCTCCCTTGATATTAAACTCTGAGGTGGCTTATAAAGGGAGATACATTCAGATAAAGAAGCTGGGCCAGAACCAGGGCTTTATAGGCCAAAGCCAACACTTTGAATAATAGGTAGAATAATAAGGAATAAAAACCATAGAATTATTGTTAGAATTGTTTTCTTGTCTGTTTGCTTGTGTAGTTTTGTGTACATACATGTCTATGTTGGAGTGTATTTTATTTGTTTTGTAGTAGCTAGAACAGGTATGGGAAAACTTGGCCCCTCCGGGTGTTTTGGACTTCAACTCCCACAATTCCTAACAGCCTCAGGCCCTTTCCTTTACCCCTTCAGCCGCTTAAGGGGGGAAAGGAAGGGGCCTGAAGATATTAGGAATTGTGGGAGTTGAAGTCCAAAACACCTGGAAGCCCAAGTTTGCCCATGCCTGAGTTAGAATGTAGCATTATATAGTATTAAAATTGCTTTGTTGGATTGTTATTTCTTTTCTATGGTATTTTCTGTCATTTTGAATCAAAAATTCTTATATAAAAGCATTTCCTCTACCGGTGAGACACATAGGAGGGCTCCTCTAATACACTTTAATTCTCAGGCAAATATTGAGAGAGCTGCTTTCTCAAGGATTGAGGAAGCCGTCTAGAGAAGGGAATCATGTGCTCACACTGATGCAATCACAGATCTCTGATAGAGTTTCAGTCAAGAGACTACACAAACATTGTCTTTATAAAAAGAAAGCCACAGGGTGTGTTATAGGATAAATGCATGAAGCTGACGCAGCAGCGGTGGGGTTGATGCCGCACCCATGGACTTTCTTCCATAGGGACTCCTAAATAATGTTTTTGTACTGTTCCACATTAGCTATTATATATAAAAAGGGACAACAATTCATTTTGGAACAGGCATAACCTTTTGGAAAACCAGGATCTCCCAAGCCTTTTGGAAATGTGACCTATTGGAAGTGTGATACATTCTAAATGTATCACACTTCCAAAACTTACTAAACCACTTATCCTTTAACTAGTTCACGTAGTGGTTTTCCTCCCACCCTCCAAAATTAGTCTGCTGTTATTGTTGTTGCTAGCTTTTATTGTTATGTTGTTTTTATGCTGTTTTATTCTGTCTTAATTGTTTTTGCTTTGTTTTTAATTGTATTCTGCCTTGGGCTTGGGCCCTAAGTAAGCCGCCCCGAGTCCCTTCAGGGAGATGGAGGCGGGGTAGAAAAATAAAGTTCTTCTTCTTCTTTTGGAGATTAATTGTCATTCACTACAATTTGGAAAATCATAACCTTTTTGTAAAGTATGATCTTCCTGAGAAAAGCTAAAAACTCATTTGAGTGATTCTTTTCTTTAGTGGTAGATGCCAGCTAGTATTCATCCAAGCCAAATTAGGTTTCTCAATTGTATATTTGGCTTTAAATCATGCTCTCAAGAGACAAAAATAAGTAGTTTCATTAAAAATAATATAGTTGTTTTACTTCTAAACAACTTAATGTATTCAGCATACAGGTACATAACTTGTCAATCCAGTTACAGATAGATTTTGAAGTAGTTCCTCTGTGCAGATAACACAGGGCATCCATCCTAAAGAATCATGGAAGACATAGCTCTATTTGGCAGAGAAGCCTATGTAAAACTACCCATGATTGCATAGCTCTGAGCCATTGTGGCGAAAGCAGTATCAAATTAATAATAATAATAACAACAACAACAACAACAACAACAACAACAACACACTTTATTTATAACCCGCTACCATCTCCCCAAAGGGGACTCGGTGCGGCTAACATTAGGCCAAGCCCAAAATAATACAACCTAATAAACACACAGTAAAAAAATACATCATAACAAAATATAAAATAACAAAATCAACAATATAAAACAGCATATTAAAACTAGACACGGAGGGCAGGCTAAATGTGTGAGGTAAAATGTTAAAAAAGTTAAAACCCTGGGTGAGATAGGGATAAAAGTGCATTTGTAGGAAAGGAGCCCAACAAGGAGGAACCATGGGATTTAGCCATTTGGGGGCGGGGGGGGGGGGGGAGAGATACTTTATTCTGAGGGCAGCTGTAGACTAAGATAACCAGATGAGTTGAATGGTCATTCTCCAAAAGCACAACGGAAGAGCCAGGTTTTTATGTCTTTCTTATGTCTCCCATGTTATTTAACATCTACATGAAGCCGCTGGGGGAGATCATCCGGAGTTTCGGAGTGCGATGTCATCTGTACGCGGATGATGTCCAACTCTGTCACTCCTTTCCACCTGCTACTAAGGAGGCTGTCCAGGTCCTGAACCGGTGCTTGGCTGCTGTGACGGTCTGGATGAGGGCGAACAAATTGAAATTGAATCCAGACAAGACAGAGGTACTCCTGGTTAGTCGTAAGGCCGAACAGGGTATAGGGTTACAGCCTGTGTTGGATGGGGTCGCAATCCCCCTGAAGACGCAGGTTCGCAGTTTGGGTGTGATCCTGGACTCATCGCTGAGCCTGGAACCCCAGGTTTCGGGGGTGACCAGGGGAGCATTCGCACAGTTAAAACTCGTGTGCCAACTGCGCCCGTACCTTGGGAAGTCTGACTTGGCCACGGTAGCTCACGCTCTGTTACATCCCGTTTAGACTACTGCAACGCTCTCTACGTGGGGTTGCCTTTGAAGACGGCTCGGAAGCTCCAATTAGTCCAACGTTCGGCAGCCATGATACAAACAGGAGCGGAGCGCAGGGAGCATACAACTCCTCTGCTGCACCAGCTCCACTGGCTGCCGATTTGCTACCGGGCTCAATTCAAAGTGCTGGCGTTGGCCTTTAAAGCCCTAAACGGTTCTGGCCCAACCTACCTATCTGAACGTATCTCTGCCTATCAGCCCACCAGGACCCTAAGATCTTCTGGGGAGGCCCTGCTCTCTATCCCGCCTACTTCACAGGTGCGGCTGGCGGGGACGAGAGACAGGGCCTTTTCTGTGGTGGCCCCTCGGCTATGGAACGCCCTTCCCATGGAGGTAAGATCAGCCCCCTCGCTGATGGTGTTCCGAAGAAGATTAAAAACCTGGATGTTCGAACAGGCATTTGGTTAATCGGTGCAATGAATGTGATGATTACAGGAATGGTAATATGGACGACGAAACTGGATCACGATTTTAGTCATGAGATGCATTGGGTTGTTATTGTTGTGTCAATATTGTGTATTATGCTTTTATGGTTTTAAATTGTATATTGTTGACTGTTGTACCTTTGTTGTAAACCGCCTTGAGTCGCCTGTTAGGCTGAGAAACTGCGATATACAAGTAAAGCAAATAAATAAAATAAAATAATAAATAAATAAATAAATAAAACCAGCTAGGGTGGGGGCTTGCCTGATCTCCTTAGGCAGCAAATTCCAAAAGCGGGGGGCCACAGTGGAAAAGCCCCTCTCCCTTGTTCCCATAAGACGAGTCTGTGATAGAGGAAGGGGCAAGAGAAGGGCCTTTTCAGTGGATTGAAGAGATCATGCAGGTTTGTGACTTGGAGCCCACATTGTAGTTGGGCCCCAAGTCACCTTTAACATATGCTCACTTGCTGAATAAGGGCCCTTCCACACCACCCTATATCCCAGAATATCAAGGCAGAAAATCCCACAATATCTGCTTTGAACTGGGTTATCTTAGTCCACATTCAGATGTGGGATTTTCTGCCTTGATATTCTGGGATATAGGGCTGTGTGGAAAGGTCCTAAGAGACCTTGTCTAAGGAGTGTGTCTACAATATAGAATTAATGTAGTTTGACATCACTTGAATTGCTATGGTTCAGTGCAATGAAATCATGGGAGGTGTAGTTTCACACAGGCTTTAACCTTCTCTGTCAAACTACAAACTCCAAGATTCCATAGCATTAAGCCATGGCAGTTAAAGTGGGGTCAGACTGCATTCATTCTGAAGTGTTTTGTTGTTTATTCATTCAGTCGCTTCTGACTCTTCATGACCTCCTGGACCAGCCCACGCCAGAGCTCCCTGTCGGCCGTCACCACCCCCAGCTCCTTCATGTCAAGCCAGTCACTTCAAGGATACCATCCATCCATCTTGCCCTTGGTCGGCCCTCTTCCTTTTTCCTTCCATTTTCCCCAGCATCATTGTTTTCTCTAAGCTTTCCTTTCTTCTCATGATGTGGCCAAATAACTTCATCTTTGTCTCTAATATCCCCCCACCGCCAGTGAGCAGCTGGGCATTATTTCCTGGAGTATGGACTAGTTTGATCTTTTTGCGGCCCAAGGTACTCTCAGAATTTTCCTCCAATATCACAGATCAAAGGAATGTTTGGAGATGGTTTTGCTAGTTCTTTTGTCTGAAATATAGTCCACAGCACCTGGAAAACATTAGCGGTCTCCAATCTAAGTACTCACCATGGCTGACGCTGCTTAGCTTCCAGGATCATGCAGGACTGGGGACCTTTTGGCCAAGTTTAAAAAGGCCCTACATCATATTCAGTCCTGATGGCCCACTGTGCCACCGGGGGATCTGGTGACCTTCTGCTGTCAAGAATTCGATGACTGCACATTGCTTAAGTTGCATTGACCGACCGTCTGCGCAAGTTTCCATACTTCGCACTTTAACAACACATCCATTCAGTGCTAAGGCTTCCCACCAAAATGGAACTGTAGAGGAGAGTCTACTGAAGAAGCCAGTACCTGCCACATACCAGTACTGCCATCTGTTGAGGAGTTACGAAGCTGGAGACATTACTTTTAATTCAACTCTTGTAGGTTGTGTGTCTATGACATTGAATGTTTGCCATGTATATGTACATTGTAATCCGCCCTGAGTCCCCTGCAAGGTGAGAAGGGCGGAATACAAATACTGTAAGTAAGTAAATAAATAAATATATTATTTCTAGCACCCACTTTTTGCTTTATATTCAGGCAGTGCTTCTTGTAGGTCAGAGAACGGTCCAGAGCAGTGGTTCTCAACCTTTCTAATGTCACGACCCCTTAATACAGTCCCTCATGTTGTGGTGACCCCCAACCATAAAATTATTTTTGTTGCTACTTCATAACTATAATTTTGCTGCTGTTATGAATCATAATGTAAATATCTGATATGCAGGATGTATTTTCATTCACTGGACCAAATTTGGCACAAATACCCAATACACCTAAATTTGAATACTGATGGGGTTTGGGGGGGGGGGGTTGTTATTTGAGAGTTGTAGTTACTGGGAATTATAGTTCACTTACAATCAAAGAGCATTCTGAACTCCACAAATGATGGAATTGAACCAAACTTGGCACACAGAACTCCCATGACCAACAGAAAATACTGTTTTGGAGTTGTAGTTCACCTACATTTAGAAAGCACTGTGGACTCAAACAAGGATGGATCTGGACCAAACTTGGCATGAGTACTCAATATGCCCAAATGTGAACTCTGGTGGAGGTTTGGGGAAAATAGATCTTGACATTTGGAAGATGTTTGAGTCCACAGTGCTCTGGATGTAGGCGAACTACAAAACTCAAGGTCAATGTCCACCAAAACCTTCCATTATTTTCTGTTGGTCATGGGAGTTCTGTTGGTGGAGTTCAGAATACTCTTTGATTGTAGGTGAATTATAAATCCCAGCAACTACAACTGGCAAATGACAAAACCAAATCCTCCCCTGCCCCCAACCCCACCAGTCTTCAGATTTGGGCCTATCGGGTATTTGTGCCAAATTTTGTCCAGTCAATGAAAACACATCCTACCTATCAGATATTTACATTCTGGTTCACAACAGTAGCAAAATTACAGTTATGAAGTAGCAAGGAAAATAATTTTATGGTTGGGGTCACCACATTTATTTATTGTGTCAGGAAGGCATCAAAACAGTTGTATTACATTAAAAACAAACAAACAAACAAACAAAACACAAGATTTGCAGACTTCGTATTCTATTAAATGCCCTTTGACCAGTAGCTGGCCACTTGGAGTGCCTCTGGTGTTGCCGCAAGAAGGTCCTCCATTGCGCATGTGGCAGGGCTCAGGTTGCATTGCAGTAGGTGGTCTGTGGTTTGCTCTTCTCCACACTCGCATGTCGTGGATTCCACTTTGTAGCCCTATTTCTTAAGTTTGGCTCTGCATCTTGTGGTGCCAGAACACAGCCTGTTCAGCGCCTTCCAAGTTGCCCAGTTTTCTGTGTGCCCAGGAGAGAGTCTCTCATTTGGTATCAGCCATTGATTGAGGTTCGGGGTTTGAGCCTGCCACTTTTGGACTCTCGCTTGCTGAGGTGTTCCTGCAAGTGTTTCTGTAGATTTTAGAAAACTATTTCTTGATTTAAATTGTTAAGAGTGCTGATATCCGAACTGGGGATGGGCCAGAGATGTCACTGCCTTGGTTCTTTCACTATTGGTTGCTACTTCCTGGCTGATGTCAGGTGGTACAATACTGGCTAGACAGTGTAATTTCTCCAGTGGTGTAGGGTGCAGACACCCCATGATAATGTGGCATGTCTCATTAAGAGCCACATCCACTGTTTTAGCGTGGTGAAATGTGTTCCACACTGGGCATGCATATTCAGCAGCAGAGCACAAGGGCAGATGTCTTCACTGTGTCTGGTTGTGATCCCCAGGTTGTGCCAGTCAGCTTTTGTATAATATTATTTCTAGCGCCCACTTTTTGCTTGATATTCAGGCAGTGCTTCTTGTACGTCAGAAAAGGGTCCAAGGTAACTCCCAGGTAGTTGGGTGTGTTGCAATGCTCCATAGAATCATAGAGTTGAAGAGACCTCATGGGCCATCCAGTCCAACCCCCTGTCAAGAAGCAGGACAATTGCATTCAAAGCGCCCATGACAGATGGCCATCCAGCCTCTGTTTAAAAGCTTCCAAAGAAGGAGCCTCCACCACACTCCGAGGCAGAGAGTTCCACTGCTGAACAGCTCTCAGTCAGGAAGTTCTTCATAATGTTCAGATGGAATTTCCTTTCTTGTAGTTTGAAGCCATTGCTCCACGTCTTAGGATCATAGAATCATAGCGTTGGAAGAGACCTCCTGGGCCATCCAGTCCAACCCCTTCCCAAGAAGCAGGAAAATTGCATTCAAATCACCCCCGACAGATGGCCATCCAGCCTCTGTTTAAAAACCTTCAAGGAAGGAGCCTCCACCACACTCTGGGGGCCGGGCAGAGAGTTCCACTGCTGAACAGCTCTCACAGTCAGGAAGTTCTTCCTCATGTTCAGACGGAATCTCCTTTCTTGTAGTTTGAAGCCATTCTTCCGTATCCTAGTCTCCAGGGCAGCAAAAAACAAGCTTGCTCCCTCCTCCCTGTGACTTCCTCTCACATATTTACACATGGCTATCATGTCTCCTCTCAGCCTTCTCTTCTTCAGGCTAAGCATACCTTTCCCAGGTAATGCAGCTAATGCTCTCCAAAGTCCTTGCTCAGCCCTTCCCTTTATGAGGCGAAGCCTAGGCTCGCCTCTTGGTCGTTTGGAAACACTACATTTCCCAGGAAGCCTCTTCCCCAGAGGCTGAGGGACGCCTCTCCCGGAGCATGCCGGGTTTTGTAGTTTCCTGGGTGGGGTTGTCCTCCCGCCGCCGCCCTCCCCTCTCACATGACGCCCGACAGAATGCGGAAAAGAGCCAGGCGCGCGGTGTGGGGCGAGGAAGTCCGGACGAGGTTGCATCCCTTGACAGAGCTCTCTCTCTTGTCTTCTCCCCACCCGCCTTCGGAAGAGCCCGCTTCGGAAGAACTGCGCCTCTGCTTGGGCTGCAGCATCCCACGAAAGAAAGAAGAGACCTTTTCTGAGAGGAGAAACAAAGTTAACTTCCATTGCTACATCCTTCTCTTGCTACTCTGAATCCAGCCAAAGTCTCCAACTTTCAAAGTAAAGCGCCTGCCTGTTGAGTGATTCCTGGTCCCTTTGAACCCAGGTCTAGGACTTCCTGTTGTTCCTGGAGGAGATGCTCTGCAGAATCAAAACTAAAGTGCCTTGAGTCCTCAGCTTCCCTGGAGGTTGCTGTTCTCTTTCTCAAAAGCCACTCAAAGAGAAGGCACAGTGGGCTGCCCGCCCCTTGCTTCTTGACCTCCTACCATGGTGGGCCACCATGACCATATGTTCAAGGTGCTGATCATTGGGGATGCCACTGTTGGGAAGACCTCCTTGGTCCAGCGATACGCCAACGACAGTTTTAACAAGCATTACAAGTCCACCGTTGGAGGTGAGTATCGCAGTGCTATGAGGTCCCTTACTTAACCTTGATCCAGCCGTCTGTATTTGGAAGATTTGTGTTGCCTTCTTCCCAGGTTGAGAGGGTGTCGCTTGGCCAAGGTCACCCACTGAGCACGGAGTTTGAACCTGCATTTATGGGAATCTTAATCCAACCGGTAAATGCAATAACAGTGGTTCTCAACCTATAGATCCCCAGGTCTTTTGGTCTACAACACCCAGAAATCCCAACCACTTGGGAGTTGAAGACCAAAACATCTGGGGACCCACAGATTGAAAACCATTGTGCTACACCATGCGGGTAAGTCTCATGGGTGTTGTTCCCACCTGTTGACTTACTTCTGGCTCATTTGGTACAGTTGGCTCACTGGCTTTATTGGCTGCTTAATATTTTAATAACTATTTCAATGATGGTTATGTGTGTTTATATAATGTATGTGTAATGTTTTATGAAAGTTGTAAGGTAATTGGTAGGTTATGTTATCATTTAATTTTTGCTCAATTCTGTCATAGCTGTTGTTTACTTCTGACATTCGATTAGTTTGCTTTTGTATTTTTTTATTTGAATGTGTTCGGCATTAATGTTTGCCAGTTTTTGTTGGAATCCGCTATGAGTCCCATCAGGGAAAGTGGGTGGAATATAAATAAAGTTTTAGTATTATATCATATATCATATTATATTTTTGGGTCCTCCTGGTGGCACAGCGGGTTAAACTGCCAAGTTGCTGAACTTGCTGACATAAAGGTTGGGATCAAGGTGAGCTCCTACTGTTAGCCCCAGCTTCAGCCAACCTAGCAGTTTGAAAACATGCCAATGTGAGTATATCAATAGGTACCGCTTCAGCAGGAAGGTAAAGCCACTCCATGCAGTCATACTGGCCACGTGATCCTGGAGGTGTCTATGGACAATGCTGACTCTTTGGCCTAGAAATGAAGATGAACACCACCCCACCCACCCCGAGTCGGCCATGAGTACACTTAACATCAGGGAAACCTTTACCTTTACTACTACTACTACAATTATTGATGCATTACAGTAATCCAAAATTCTTGGAACCAAAAATATTTGTGATTTTTTTTTTGGGGGGGGGGGATTGGAGTACAGTAGATTTTCTTTTTAACTAGCAGCCATTGAGTTTGGTGGATAATGGCTCAAAGTACTTACTGGTTACTTGAGATTTACTTTAAAAAGTAGGCCTAGCTACTACTATATCTCATGCCATAAACTCTTCATTGACTTTATGGGGCAAATTCAGAGTTTTTGGGAAAGATGTTGTTGTTGTTGTTGTGTATATTTATATCCCACTTTTTCTCCATAAGGAGACTGAAAGCGACTAACATTAAAACCATTAGAATCCAATTTAACATAAACAAATATTAAAACAGTATTAAACAGCATTAGTTTTAAAAACAATTCAGATTAAATCCATAAAATGCAATAGAAGGATATTGAATATGTGCAATGACTATTGGATTGGCCCCGGATTATGCTTATGCAAGGCTTGGTTTTAATAATGCATGCAATGTTTTTAACTATTTTAATGTGTATTAAATTAAATCTTAATTTAAATGTTTATTTTCATTGCATGTTGCTTTTAAAGCAGCGACGGCTATGTGTAAAGCTGTCTTGAGTCCCCTTTGGGGTTGGGAAGGGTGTGGTATAAATATGGTAAGCAATAAATAAATAAAAACATATAGAACCACAGCAGCCCCTGACATGATTTTTAAAACCTTCTTATTTAAAAGTCTGCCGGAATCAAAAGGTTTTAGCCTGATATAACCAGATTCTTGCCAGCATCCATTCAGATTGTAGATATCAGATCCATGTACTAACTAGTTTCTTGAGAGTTACTTTTAAAAGTAGGCCTAATACTACATCCCATATTGTCTCATGCTCATTGACTTTATAGGTGAAATTCAGGGTTTTGATGCAAAATAGCACCAGACTCAGTTAACTGGCACCCAAGCAGATTGGTAGATATCAATACACTGGAAAAAAGATGCCATAACCTTTTGGGAAATGGAAATCTCCATACATTTTTGGAAAATGGTATTCAGTTTTATTTGGGAAAATCAGGAATCTCCCTGGGAAGAGTTAAAAACTCGCTTAAGTCAAATCTTCTCCCTAGTGGTAAATATCCACTAGCATTCATACAAGGAAATTAGGTTTCTCAACTGTTAAACAGATATACCTATATATCTCTTTGAACTGTTAGGGACAAAGATAATGCTAGTGCACAAAACACACACATACATAGCAGTGTTTTAGAAGTGTTCTTTCAGTTGCCCCAAAACATCTACTCTCCCTTAAAACAGCTTGATGTAATCATGCTCTCAAGAGATCAAAATTAAATAGATTTCTTTAAAATAACATAGTTGGTTAACAAACCTCGTGTAGGGACCAGGCTGTGGCGCAGCTAGTTGGTAGCCAACTGCATGAAGTCACTACTGACTGAGAGGTCATGAGTTCAAACCAGCCTGGGTTGGAGTTATCTCCTGCCCATTAATAGTCTAGCTTGCTGTTGTCCTGTGCAGCCTGAAAGACAGTTTCATCTATCAAGTAGGAAATTTAGGTAACGCTTTATGCAGGGAGGCTAATTTAACTGATTTACAGCACCATAAAACCTTCCAGCAGCATGCGTAAGAATGAGGAAGTACTCCATCAAGGAGTCCACAAGTGCACGGAGAATCAGCAGCTCCCTCTGTGGCTGGAATCAGGCATACCCTCATGAAACCAGAAAAGCTGGAATGTTAAATTGCCTCTGTGTCTATCTATATATGTTGCATGACTAATGACATTGAATGTTTGCCATGCATATGTGCATTGTAATCTGCCCTGAGTCTCCTGCGGGGTGAGAAGGAATATAAATACTGTAAATAAATAAATAAATATTCAGCATACAGGCACTTTGCATATCAGCCCAGTTACAGATAGGATTTGAAGTTGTTTCTCTGTGTAGATAACGCAGGACATCTTTCTTATAATCTTAACAGTCTATATAATAATCTAAAGTCTAAAGCATATCTTTGGTCTGAGAGTCTAATAGAGTCTGTCTAGTCTGAAAGTTCAATGGAGTTTGAGATTTAAAATGGAATCTCAGGTCTGAATAGTCCCAGATCTGATCACATGGTCTGTCGTCCCTCCCACAACATAGAGTTAAGGAAAACTGCCTACCAATACAGTAGGCAATCTGAATTATATACATAGCAAACAACCCATGGTGGCTAGAAGAAGGTTGCTATTTCCAACAATAAATGTACTTACTGGTTGCTTGAGAGTTACTATTAAAAATAGACCTGACAAATACTATACATATTATACCATAAATTCTGTATTGACTTGACATTAATATTGGAATACAGTAATTAAAAGCAAGTAAAGGCAAACTTGAGGTAATAAAATACTGTTTTACTGTATTATAAAAACAGTATTATTTCTTTGATATTTTGCCAATTGCTTGAGAGTTTAATTTAACTGAGAGTCTATTGAACTTTTTATTTGCATGTATGTGCATGAGATATCTTGGAAATGGTACCCAAATCAAAACATTAAATTTCATTTATATGCCATATTCACGCCTTAAAACACATACCCTGAAAGCAATTTAATACCAGTGGTGCAATGGGTCAAACCCTTTTGTTGGCAGGACTGCTGACTGAAAGGTTGGCGGTTTGAATCTGGGGAGCAGGGTGAGCTCCTATCTGTCAGCTCCAGCTTCTCATGTGAGGAACATGAGAGAAGCCTCCCACAGGATGGCAGAACATCCAGGCGTTCCCTGGGCAATGTCCTTGCAGACGGCCAATTCTCTAACATCCGAATCATCTTGCAGTTTCTCAAGTCGCTCCTCACCCCCAAAAAAGCAAACCAAACCCTTTTGTACATGAAACAAAGTTTATGTACACTGAACTGCCAGAAAACAATATACTGCAGTCTGTACACCCATGTTCTTGTAAAGACATAACTGACTAGCTAGAACATATTGTAAAAATGTATACCTAATATTTCTCATATGCTCACACCAGATTTTAAAACACAAAATACACACACGAATGAGCCTTGCTATAGTAAACACTATCTGGATACAACCAGTTTCTCCTATGAAAGGAAGCACTGAATAACCAAAACATAAACAGCAGATTGTAATAACTGGAAGCTAAGAGCATGACTAAGAGAAAGTACAGACATATTTAACTATGACACACCAGTAGCATATTGCTTCTCACTGTGTGAAATAATAATAATGATAATAAAACATCCCTGGCTCCATTGCAACACATGGTAGAAACAAAAAGCAGACCCAAAAAGGAACTGAAAGACGCAATATACAATGAAACAGGAATCGAAAGAAGGCAGTATCATGAACTATGGCTTCTGGCACTGGAAGACTTACACCAATGTTTGAATTGCACAAGGCTCTCAATCAGGCTGAAAAGCAACAGATTAGTAGCATTTTACAGTCAAGGGATAGGAGAAAATAATCATGACTATTATCTCTAAGATTCAAATCTCTGTAGTATTTAAGTCTAGGTTGAGCATCTCTTATCTTGAATTCTCAAATGCTTCAAGATCCAGAATTGTTCACATGGGTGGTTGAGATAGTGACACCCTTGCTTCTATCCTCTCTTGTATGCATACAGTGCTGGCTCTACCATAAGGCATCGTGACATTATGTGGGAGTAGTAATGGTAGTTAGTAGGCATGGATTTTCTCCCTATGTTGGAAGATAGAGCTGTTTCTGTCACAAAATCAGCCCTGCCTAGGCTCTCCTAAACTAGACTACTGCTTAACTTATTCAAGATTGCTGGAATACACTTTCTCATTGTTAAGATTGATGTAATTGTCTGTTTCTGTTTCAGTTTCTTTATGAACATAGGGAGGGCAATGTGTCTCAGGCAAAAAAAAAAGTCTTTCTCACTTTAGGTTATTGTTCTTGAAACTAGGATTCAGAGAAATGACTTCAAATTACAGGAAAGAAGATTCCACCTGAACATTAGGAAGAACTTCCTGACCATATGAGCTGTTCAACAGTGGAACTCACTGCCTTGGGGTGTGGTGGAAGCTCCTTCCTTGGAAGCTTTTTAAACAAAACTGTTAGGGATAGTTTGATTGTGCTTTACTGCATGTCAGAGAGTTTGACTAGATTGCACATGCGGTCTCTTCCAATATTATTTTATGATTCTATGATTGGACTACAATTAAGGTTGCAGACTCTGTGGGATAAGCTATTGATGTGAAGGACACAAGGAATATTTACATTAATGTGTGATAGTTGTGCAAAGAATGAGTGGATACTTACAGTTATCTTCTTGATAATCAAGGTGTGCATCTGATCATTTAAAATATAGGTCATCCGTGGGTGTTAGTGCTTAGGTAGAGTGTGTGGGTGAAGCAGCTGGAGTGAACAACTAGGACAGCAACTAATGAGATTAATTGGTGTGTTTAGATAGTGTTGATATTTATTTGAGTTCCCACTTTTATTTATTTCTCTCAGGAATGTAACTCAATTGAAATAAAATTAAATGTTGCAAATACCATTAAACATAAAAGATTAAAATATTCAAAACATAATTTACAATACCCAAATGGTTATAAGCCCATTTGTAGTAAACAAATTGCCCAACACCATCTTTAATAGAAAGGTCTTTGTTTCCAGGTGTGAAGACAATAGGGAAGGAGCTACCTTAGGCTTTCTTGGATGTGAGCTCTAGGTTATATGGTAATATTGCTGGATCTGTGTGAAATGAAAATGTAAAATGAACAGTTGACCTCCATATCCATAGGTTCTGCATCCACAGATTTCACCAGCCATGCCTTCAAAATCCTCCCCCCTCACCAAACCAAAAAAGTAATTCTTCATTTTATCATGTCATATAAGGAGCACCATTTTAATGCTTTGTTATATATAAAAGGACGTGAGCATCCACACATTTTGGTGTCCAAGGGGAGTCCTGGAACCAAATCCCAGCAGATACTACAGACCTGCTGTATGAAGGTGGATATCAATAGCATAAGCTGCAGGCAGAAGCAATTGTAGGCTTTGTCCAGTATATGTATGTCTGCCTTTTCTCCATTCTGGGGTGAATGTGATGCTCTTTCCATTCACTGACTCCCAGCTGTGGTTCATTTGTAACCATCTGCTTATGACTCTGGTTACAAGGCACTTCTTAAGTATGTCAGTGTCTTTTCTTGAAATTGATTTAGGGTAGGTCTGTAATATTTCAATCTATATTTGCTCTGTAGTCTTTCATCATACGCGTGTGAATACCCTAAAGGCACACAATGTTGTCTGATCTTGGAAATTAAACAGAGTCAGCTCTGGTTAGACTGGGATAGAAAACCACCAAGGAATCCTGTAGACTATAATTCAGAAGAAGAAATTGGGAAAAAACACCTCTTGAGTATTCCTTGCCTAAGCAAACCCTATGAAATTCATAGGGTCATCATAAATCCTGGAAGCACATACACAGAGGCATTTCTTTCATCATTAATTCAAGTAGAATCTCAGTACAAGATTAATCATGGTGGTTGGCTTATAGGAGGTCTGCACAACTTGGCAGTAGTAAGGGGTAGAAATTAAATAGGCTAAACCTGTTTTGGGCCACAGTTATTTATTGCTTCCCTCTGGGTTTGTGAGGGGGCTCCTTTCCCTCTGTTGGAAATGGTAACCTTCTTCAAGCCTCCATTAGTTATTTGTTATGTATATAATTCAGATCGCTGATTGTATTGTATAGGTGTATATTGGTATGCAGTTTTGCTTCTTAACTCTATGTTGTGGGAGGGGCTGCTGACCATGTGATCAGACCTGGGATTGTCCAGGAATCAGACTCAATTTTAGAAAGGTAGAAAGCCATTAGACATTAGACTCAGTGTGATAGTGACTAGCAGTCCTTTTCTGACAGAAGGAAAAACCACTAACTCTGCCATGAATAACACCCCACAACAAAGTCATGGTGAACTTATGTTTCTCCTTCACAAAAGAGGGAAATGAATGGTGGGGAGTTGATGGGTTTTCCCACTGGAGGAGGAGGAAATGATAGAAACAACCAAAAAGCAAATAAAAGGTAATGTGACTAAATTGTTACTCTGCTGTAGTGCTGTATGTCACCTCCCTATCTAAGGCTTAGGCTCAGAGCTGCTATGGGCTGCACTAAATCCTTGTGAGGGACACATCCATCCCACGGGCCACATGTTGTGCAGGCCTGGCTTATAGCCTAACTTACTGTCATTAACTGATGTTGCAAAAGGAATTGAATGACTATTTTAATGGTCAGAAAAGAAGACGGAAATATAATACATCATTACATATAATATGTATAAAATATAGTATAAATATTCATTACATCATTTTATAAAATAATATAAAACAGCAGTGCCTAAATACAAATTCAGCATCCTATGCTGGCATGCAATTTCAGCAGTTTAGCGGCTACCTTGTTTGCAATCTGATGTAACTGAGTCTTCAGAAGCTAATCAATATAAAATGCTTCACATTTCTCAGATTTACTTTACACAACTAGAGTAATCAAAAGGCATCATAGTTTACAGGGTGTTGGAGACAATAATCCAAAAGAGTGTGTCCCACAGTTTCCATTTTCTTTTAATCCCAACAGTGTTCACATTATCACACATTACTGTATCTTCCCTTTCATTTTCCAGATGGAAGCAGATTCAATTTGGCCAAAATAAATGCTTTTGTGTATTTTGGAATAGTTAAATTCTGGGACTGTGGTGCAGCTGTCTGAATGTCAGCTGCATTAAGATCACTTCTGACCAAAAGGTCATGAGCCAGCCCAGGTCGGAGTGAGCTTCCAGTCAATTGTGTAGCTTGTTGTTGACCTTTGCAACCCAAAAGACAGTTACATCTGTCAAGTAGGAAAATTAGGTGCCACCTATGTGTGGGGAGACTAATTTAACTAATTTGTGAGGCAATAAAAAAGACTCCAGCAAAGCACTCCAGCAAAAGCATGCGGGGAATGGGGAAGTACTTCATCAGTGTCGCAGATGGACGATGAAAGCAACAGCTCCCCTGGCGGCCAGAAAAGTTAAATAGCCTCTGACATCTGTCTGTATCTGTTGTTTGTCTTTGGCATTTAATGTTTGCCATATATGTGTACATTGTAATCCGCCCTGAGTCCCCTGTGGGGTGAGAAGGGCGGAATATAAATACTGTAAATAAATACATAAATTAAGAAATTGTACATTCTTGAAGAGTGTTCCAAATGGATCAAAGATGAGGAAAGACTAGCACTCTTGTTTCCTTTATACTGCTGATTTTGGAGTAAAATTTCCAAAATACCCTTCCATTGATTGAGGAAGGTAAAATCCAAAAGACCTGGAGAGTTAAAGGTTCCTCAGTTTTGCAACTCACTCTCATTTTTCTTACAAATAACGGGATTTCATGCAGTGGTTTTCAACCCGGGGTCCCCAGATGTTTTTGGCCTACAACTCTCAGAAATTCTAGCTAGTTTACCAGCTGTTAGGATTTCTGGGAGTTGCAGGCCAAAAGCATCTGGGGACCCCAGGTTGAGAACCACTGCCTTAGAGTATCTATCCACTTTAAATCCAGTTGCTGTGTCCTGCGGAATTCTGGGGTTTGTATTTTAGGGAGGTACAAGACCTCTGTGACTGAGCAATTTAAAGGCCCCGTCCCTAAACTACAAACCCCAGAATTCTTTAGGATTTACAGCAACTGAATTTAAAGTGGATAGATGCTGTCGTGTGATAAAGTTCTTGGATATGAGATTTTGACCCTGTCTTCACTTCTTTGTTAACAAACTAGCTCTGGCAGGCACAGACTCCACCTATATAACAATTATTTGTTGTCATAAGCTATTTTAAAAATACTCCAAAATACATATTTAATTTTGGAAATCCACAATTGGACTAGAGGTTGTATCCGCTCTCTTCTTTGTCTTTTGATGTTTTTTATTTGGAAACCAGATTGTTAGCTGCCTTGTCAAGCATAAACACATTTTTGTTGTCTCTTGGCTTGAAGAATCCACAAAAGCACTATTGTCAGTGAAACACAGTTGGAGATAAGACAGGTATTAGGTTAACCTTCCTTGCTGCTCTGTAAGCATATTGAACAGACAATCCTGTAATAACTGCAGCAGAAAACCACTTAAATACTTGGATAGGAGGATCAAAGTAAAGCTGTAGCTTAGTTTGTAGACCTTTTCTGGCCTTCGGATCTTCTCAAGATGCAGCCTTTCCAATAGTATATCATATTCCCAGAGCTTAGGGCATTCTTTTTTTTTTTAATCAGTTATTCATTTCTCCCTTTAAAAGTTTTTGTTACTTGCAGAGTAATATGTCAATTGTACATTTGTTTATTTTCAGTACACAAATCATTTTTAGAAATCCACTCACAAAATCCCCAAAAGCCATGTTTTAGAAGTAGCAAGTAAATGTTGCCACAGTACTGCAGAATGTTGTTACTTCTAATATTTCTTTGGTCATTTAATTATTTTGTAACTCCTTGTTGTTGCTTTATCCCCAAAAGGAAGATATCACCCAAGGGGGACTCAGAGCGGCTTACACCTTGGCACAATTTGATGCCACATTGAAAGTTAAACATAATAGATTATAAATACATTAAACATTAAATCATTGAACATAAAACAATAACATATAAATACAAATAAAACAGGGTTTAAAATGGTAATTAAAACAGCCACATAGTCCGTAATCGGAGTCCGTGAGCCATTCTAGTTACAGTCACATTAATTCCAGCTGTCTATTGCATAAAAATATAAAACACTTCACAAATTTGTGTGTCAAAGTAATGTGTTCCTTTCCAGCTTTACATACTTCTGAGGTTTTCTGAGATATAAAATCTATGGAAAAGTTGAAAATATAAGAAAGCTCTTTTTTCATCCAGTGTTTTGGGAAAAGAAAATTAGGATCTCCAGAAAACTGGGTAAAAATGCCCCCCCCCCTCCCATAACTATGAAACCTATATTCATAATTTCATTTATCCTCGCTCACAAGGGAAATTGTATCTCTAGAAATTTACAATATCCTGAAGGTGAATCTATATTATATTTGTTGGAGCGGATATCTTCTAGGAAAATCTAGGTCTACCAAAACAAAATGTATAGTATGCTGGGACTGGAAGAAAGGTAATTTAATACTGTTCATTTGTATCTGCAGTTTCACATAACTCTGATATAGCTGGGAATGTATACCCTATGGATATGGGGGTCTACTGAAAAGTTTATGATTACAAATTGAATTTTTAAAATTATTTTTTCCAGAAGGTTTTGAACTTCAAGGAACATCTGAACTTTGAAGGGTCCTTTTTGGTTTTGTCAGATTGTGAGGCAGATAATCCCTTCCCCTTCATAAAAGTAGGGGGAAAAAACATCGACATTAGTAAAACTGAAAATTTATTTGCTTCTACAAGTTCCCCATTATAAATTCATTGCTGTAAATAGAACTGAAAAATGGAAACCCAAGATCAGGAATTCTAATGATCTGAAACTATACATGACCTTATATACAAGTCTTCTTATTACATAGTTTGTAGAACTGATTTGGATACGTGACCATCATGTTTTAAACATTTTATTAATCACTAGCCATCCCCTGCCATGTGTTGCTGTGGCCCACATGGGGGTTCTGTGTGGGAGGTTTGGCCCAATTCAGAATGCTCTATGATTGTAGGTGAACTATAAATCCCAGCAACTACAACTCCCAAATGTCAAGATGCTATTTTCCCCAAACTCCACCAGTGTTCACATTTGGGCATATTGAGTATTCGTGTAGAGTTTGGTCCAGATCCATCATTGTTTGAGTCCACAGTGATCTCTGGATGTAGGTGAACTACAACTCCAAAAGCAAAGGACACTGCCCACTAAACCCTTCCAGTATTTTCTCTTGGTCATGGGAGAACTGTGTGCCAAGTTTGGTTCAATTCCATCGTTGGTGGGGTTCAGAATGCTCTTTGATTGTAGTGAACTATAAATCCCAGCAAATACAACTCCCAAATGACAAAATCAATTTTTTTGAGTGAAGGACATACATTGGGTTGTTAGGTGTCGTGTGTCCAAATTTGGTGTCCATTCATCCAGTGATTTTTGAGTTCTGTTAATCCCACAAATGAACATTACATTTTTATTTATATAGATTCTAAAACAATGGTTCCCAACCTTTTTTTGACCAGGGACCACTTGAACAGGGACCATTTTGACTAGGGACCACTCTCCAACATTAGTACAAAAAGGGTTAACAATTGGTTTTCGGTCAACTTTAGATTTGGTTTGGTTATTTGGGGTGCTGATTCAGAAAACTGCATTGGATAGACAACTTCAGCTCTAGTTTCTGATACAGACCATATGCCATCCGGTAGTTGCCATCTGCTCGCCCACAGAAAACCATATTTAATAATCTAGAGCTGATGTGGTAGTAGTAATCTTTCGTAGGTAGTCAGTCTCTCACCTCCCAACATCCTAGTTGCCTCGGCACTTTAAGAGGGTTTCGTGAGATTAGTCACTCTTGTTGCCATGTGGTTTTGAGGCAACAGTGTAGTAATGGTGAGGCCATATTTACGTTCTTGCAGACCACTGGTGGTCCATGGACCACAGGTTGGGAACCACTTTTCTAAAAGAAAATATTCCATAATCAACTTTTACAATTTTTCTAGGAAAAAAAAGGCTTCAGATAAAAATAAGGGGAGACTGGATTCTCCTTTTGTGTTGATTTTTCTACAGACTTTTCATTTACAGATCTGCTCAATAGATACTTGCAACAGGATACGGAGCATGATGGTGCCCATTTTCTGAATGCCTTTACCTTGAATATTAGACATGTTTTGCGCATGTTGAAAGCTTACCCAGTTTTTGAGGAAGGAAAATTTAGCTTCAATTTATAGTTTATATGGGTTTTATATGGGTAATGCAAACATTGTGTATTGATTTTACAATCTAAAGATGACAAAAAAAAAGACAAATTGGTATGAGTTCTACTGAAACAGAGTGCAGTTTCACTAGTCAGTTGCTTTGAAAATATTGGTTTTTTTTTCTTGTGCTTCAAACCTAAACATATCTACGATAAATTAGATTATATTCTATTTAGATTTTAAAACAATATAGAAATGTTGGTGTTTCTTAAAAAATAAAACAAAAACAAATCTGTAATCTTTCCAAATGGTAAAACAAGTTCTTTGTGAATTTGTAGCACCTGTTATTTGAAAAGTTAGACGAGAGAAACAACGTTTATTCCTTTTACAGCCTTTGAGTCTTCATCACTTTCTATGTTTCCATGAAGGACTGAGAACTATTCAGTCTTGTGGATCTGACAGCAGATTTCCGAATTCACTTTTGTAGATTGGAAATGATTTCTGACTCCCAGTTGCTTAATAGTAGTGGTAATAAAATTGCTCACTCTCCAAACATGCCATTCCTAGAAAACCTACTGGTGGAATGAAAAGAATTTGGAGTGCTAAACAGTGACTTTAAAAAATATTGATAGCTTTTGTTAGATTTTTTTCCCCTCTTGAGTATTGATATGATTTTAAAACAAAATAATGAAACCAGCTGTTTATTATATCTATCCCTTATCATCAGTGCAGATCACGAGTATCAGAAATATAAATATCAATCCTCTAAGCAACTTACAACAAAATCAGTTGATCAATGTAAAATGTAGAACAATCACATTTAAAAGAATAATAGCAATTTTAAAATTCTAAAAGCATCTTAAACAATTCAATAGCGCAAAAACATGAAATGGAATACATTAGGAAACATGAGGGAAGGCAAGTACAAGGAACAGTCAGTGACTTGAATGATCTACTTATTGAGGTTACTCAGCCATGCTGCAACTCACAACATTTTTGGGCTTGCAGCATGTAGATTCAGGAGCATGCTCTCAATTATGAAACTTATTTGTACTGAAAAGTACTCTTTGGCACAACTGAAAGCCTGACAGTGATTGAGGCAGAAGATTCGGCAAGCTGGAGAATAGACCAGGTTTCTGGCTGAACGGTTTCTCAGTGTGGGGATCCCCTCCCTTTTTTTGTTAGCTGTTCTCTCCACATTAGTGAATACAAAATAAAGAAGTAGGTCAGAGGTCCTTGAAGTAGAGTTCACATCCCAATGGGGAACTGGTGTACAAAGGATCCAGTTCTTTCCCTCTGCAAGAGATTCATTTCCACTCCACTTTGATCAGTGTTGTGGAGATGATGAAGAGGTTTGGGGCTGTTTCTTTTCTTCCTTTCTTCTCCAGTCTGCCTTAAAAAAAAAGATTCCTGACTTGAAACATCTCAGACCCACTGACCTAGATAATAGATTTTGACCAGTTAATTTTGTTCCTGTTGCGCTCCAGGAGTGAAAAAAATATAGTTCTCAGGAGTCACGTCTTCCTGTTTGATCTATAAGAGAAAAGCAGGCACAGTGAACTATAATTCTTGAAAATAAATCTGCAGATGCCCCATCAACAAGACTTGGCTTATATATATTTGCCAAACTTTTTAATAATCTTATTGGGCATAATCTTTTGATGTTTTTCTTTAGTTTTGCACTAAGTCTATAAGATCATTAGTTTAAGAACAGAACCAAAGTAGGACAAGATTAAGAGAGCTAGCCTTCTTAGTTATCCCCATTACATAACGGTGACCATAATCAAAATGATCTGATTAGCTCCCCTGAGAGTTAAAGCTTTTGGATTCGGAATGCTTTGCTTAAAATCTAGAGTAAATCTAGGGGTAGTGTAAATTGAGCGCAGAAAAAGTAGGAACAGTTTTGGGAAGAAAATTCCATTTCACAAACTTCTTTCACCTTCATTTTTGGAACTATTTGTCAATGCTGCTATTTGATTATCAGACGGAGAAATTTATTTCCGTCCATGTCTGGAGGTTTCAGAGTGGTTTACAATGTTTATAAAATGTATAGAATGCAAGCACACTCATCACTCCACATTTGCAGTTTTGACTTTCGCATATTTGATTAATCAAGAATCTCTAGGTCTTCCAGTGTGACGCTATGGTAAACTTCCTCCAGTCATGCTGGATGACCTAAAAAATTGTAAAGAGAACAAGTCTCTAAGAATCACACTTGAGGACCTAGATCAAGGGTCCTCAAATTAAGGCTCAGAGGCTGGATACGGCCCTCCAAGGTCATTTACCCGGCCCTCACTCAGGGTCAGCCAAAGTCTGAAATGACTTGAAAGCACACAACAACAACAACAACCACCACCACAACAACCACCACAACAACAATTCTACCTCATCAGCTAAAAGCAGGTCCACACTTTCCAATGAAATACTAATAAGTTTATATTTGTTAAAATTGTTCATTTTAATTATTGTATTTTTTAAAACTGTTTTTTGCACTACAAATAAGATATGTGCATAGGAATTCATTCATTTTTTAAAAAATTATAATCTGGCCCTCCAACAGTTTGAGGGACTGTGACCTGGCCCTCTGTTTAAAAAGTTTGAGGACCCCTGATCTAGATATTTCATGTCAGCTTTCAGCAGAAATCAATCATAAAGTCATGCTGGAAGACTAGGCATTCCTAGATTAAATTATCTCAGATTTTAAAATGGGGGCCCTGTGCCCCTAACCCAGCTTACATGAATGACTCTCTGTATGGAATTGAAATATGCCTTAGAAATGTGAACCGTGATCCTATATCCGGGCATGTAGAGCACAACTTATTGGAGATCTGCAAGGGTGACCTTGATAATTTTTTGCTGGCTTGCATTTCTTATTCTGGAATGGGTGCTATCTGGTTAGCTCTCCCATTTGTCCCTGCTCATCAAATGACTATAATTTGAAAATGCCAGAAGAATGGCATATTTGGGCATTTTACATGAGGAGGTAGTAAATACCTCTTTGTACAACATCCCCCCCCCCCAAAAAAAACATAAACTGAATCTAACTCTGGGATATGTTCATGTACGTTACAAGTAGGATTCTAGCCATACTACAGAACTGTTCTAGTAACAGTTTTTTCTTAACACTTTCCCCCCAAATTAAATGTCTTTTGTTACCACTTCGAGCACAGCGTACAGCACATCTTGCCAAGGTCACACTTTATTATTGGATAATGTATATAATATTCCTGGCAACCTAATCTGTGGTACCAGAAATTGTGCTTCCAAGATCATGTTTTCTTTGTATTGTGAATAAAATTATCTCTCCCTAACTTGTTCAGAGATGACATCCAATGTTATTATAATAACAACTTGTATGAATTAAAAAAAGGTTTCATGTGGGTTTTATTCACATGAAACATGGTGTTAGATATGTGAGTATAGCCTATGAATGAGAAAAATGATCCCCAGACGCAGAAGTTTTCCATCCCAATGTAGCCTCACTTTCTCCATAGGTTCTGCAGCCTGGAGAAGGAATCTAAAGCCCCTTCCACACAGCTGAATAAAATCCCACATTATCTGCTTTGAACTGGAATATATGGGCATGTGGACTCAAATATCTCAGTTCAAAGCAAATATTGTGGGATTTTCTGTCTTGATAGTTCTGGGTTGTATGGCTGTGTGAAGGGCCCTAAGACTTCTTCTTACTGCCTTCAGGTAAATAAAGGGTGCTATGACTTCCAGACCAGGGTGTGCAGTTAATCAAAACCTATAGGTTGAAGTGGCATAGATATATACAATCCACCTGCAATTTTGTGAAAGGATGATTTCTTGCAGGAGATCTAGGCAACTGAAAGATCTTTAATCTCAGGAGATTTGAAATGATCTTTATATAGACTGGCCCTTGTGTAGCATCCAGTCTTGAGCTGGCCTAACAATAGGAAGCATTGTCCTGTATTGCTGTTTGAAAGACTTAGCAAATCTAATGGTGGTGAAACTTTTTTTCTCCACTGAAGCCCAATTGTGCACTCAACAGCCTGACATTCTCAGTGGGCCTACCTTCCAACCCAGGGACACACTTTGACTTCTGTAGCAATAAACTATATTACAGCATGCAGTCCAATACAGCCATTATTTTCCTTTAGTTCTCCCTTCCCAAATCAAATTAAGGTAATCTAGGTTAAGATATTGTTATCGTCATATTGTAGATTGTGATCAGCAGCCATAAGAGAGGGAGGCTTGCTTAAATCCAGGAGTGTTCCCTTTTTCACACTACATAGTTCTAGCATCATGATTCCACTGTCATTGCCATCATTCTGTCCTATGGCATCCGGAGGTTTGTAGTCTGGTGATCCACTGTTGCTCTCTGGTTGAGATTTCTAAATTCCTATCCCTAAGTTACACATTGGAAGATACCAAAGGATGTTGCCATAGCTGTGAAAGTGGAATGATAGTACTATAAGTGTGCAGTGTGTCTCCTATATGGAACCCAGTTTCTTCCAGAACAGGTTGAATTCAAATCCCTGATCACCTTTGTTTCATCAGGATTTAGTCTGAATTAGTTTGCTTTTCTTAAAGTTGAGTATCATTTAAGAATATCAGCTGCCTCCTTGGTATTAGGTGAAAAGAAACAGTAAAGTCTTGCCTCATAATATATTGGTATAACCTCACCTCAAACAGCCAGTGTCTTCATGTAAATCATGAACAATGTAGGGGCGAAAAACAGTCTTCTTCTTATGACTTGGAAATGGTAATTTACAACCAGTTTTGGGATGAAACTTGATGTAATGACCAGAATTCACTGCAATCCAGAATGCTAAAATCCTATCTGGTTCATTTCAGCATAAATGTTGCAAGAGGGTGTGTGTGTGTTTTCCTATTACTAGAGACCACAGATCTTTTCCTAAAAGCAGATGTGACTGTGCTTTCATGCCAAAGCATATAGATGAAGTAAGAATGGCGCAGTGCTTGAGAAATATGTGAGCCGTGTGTGAAAAGGTCTAACGCAATATCTATATCTTTCATGTGTGTCTCCTTTCACCCTTAGTCAGTGTGATTTACTAAAACATAATAAATCCCTTGAGGTAAGCAGTGCTAAAGTAATGTTGTGGTTTATGCACTGTATTTCCTACAAATAGGAAGCAACTGAATAGTCAAAGAAAACCAGTATTGCGAGAGCAAATGCTATAGTGCCTGATGAAGTAATGTGTGTTTCCAAACATCATTTATCAAACCTGAGGCAAAGTTGCTCAAGGGAGGAGAATCCATGCATAATATTATTGCTACATGCATAATTATGCATCTTGTTCATAATGTTTTTGCTCAGTCTCTCACTTGCCTGTGTTTCTTTTTCTGCCTCTCTACCCATGGTGTAGTGGATTTTGCTCTGAAGGTGGTGCAATGGTCAGATTCGGAGACAGTGAGGCTGCAGTTGTGGGACATTGCAGGTGAGCTCCTGAAAATCTCCTTTTTCGTGTGTCAATGGCTCCTCCCTCCCAATTTGTTTCTTTTTGACTTTGAAAGATTACTTTTAAAAGGAAGAAAAAAAACATATTGCCCATCACAAGTTTTGGGGGACAATACGTACCTCTTTGTTGTGTTGTGATTTGTACAGATTTCTGGATAAGACTGGAAATGGTACCCCTTAGAAACGCTTTGAGAAAGGTGTTGGGTGACTGGTTCATACTATCAAGATTTACTAAGTTGTATATGGACAACTAATATTCAAACAATTTGTGATGGTAGTAGTTTTGACCTGTCTAGTGAGATACAGACTAGGAACACAGATTTGAACAGTAATATTAAGACAAAGCATCTTCTCTGTCACTAGGCCTCCTATATGAGCCCACACCAATTGGTATAGTAAGAATGAGTGAGAGCATAGTAGACTGAAATCTACTGACAAATCTCTGGGGGCCCTGGATGATTAGTAATAGATTGGCAAAGGTTTATAGTTCCCATGAAACTCTTATTTCGATGACAGAAATGAATTAAATAAGAGACAGTACATTTTTGTGTCATAGAATTGTGATCTTTGTTGTGTTTTTACTACCAGAGATCTTTAAACAAACTCATAGATACCTTAAACCATAAAACTTAAGGCACTGATGTGAGTCATCTTGCTTCCTCTCTTCCCTATTGTTCTTGCTAGGCATCAGATAATAAGTTGGAGAGAGTAATGTGGCAAGGCTCCATTTTGAGTTTCTTAAACTCACATCTCCTTTATCTAGATTTGGAACAATTTAAGATGGGATACAAAGGGGGAGGCTCACTGCATTTGAATCTGAGAATCACTACCTTAAGGTCATGAGTAAACACCTCTTTCTTAAATCTCTAGGTCAAGAACGGTTTACATCTATGACTCGACTGTACTATAAGGAGGCATCTGCCTGTGTTATCATGTTTGATGTCACCAGTGTGAGCACATTCACCAGCTGCCTGAAGTGGAAGCAGGATTTGGACAGCAAGCTGAGGCTACCAGATGGAAACCCTGTCCCTTGTCTGCTACTAGCTAACAAAGTGAGTATCTGTGAATTGGATAGAACCAACTTTTCTACCAGGTGATTATAAACACAGCTTGGAAAAGTTGATGTTTGGACTATAACATCCAGAATCCCCTAGCCTCTGGCCATATTGACTCAGGGATCCTGGTAGTGAAAAAAGTAACTTTTCCAAGCTCTGATTATGTGTGGTTAGCTAAGATTCCTGCTTGGATAAGTCAAAGACGGTGGTGGGAATCATTTGGCCTTTCAGATGTTGTTAGATGTCATTTGCACCATTCTGAGAATCATAGAATCAGAAAGGATCACAGGCTTATTCAGACCTGGGTTTGGTTTCCAAACTTTATATCATTTTGATCGCCCTCCTCTGAAGATGTTCCAGCTTGTCAATATGCTTTTGAATATATTTCTTGCCAATGATTATGTTGGGCCACATCATTCCCACCCCTGTTTTAACATGGTTGTACCTCAAAAATGGGATCTGTTTGTCAATGGTTAATATCTATATAGTGTTGCTGAATATTTCTGCTGCATGAAATAAATCACTGTAGATGCTTTGACTCCAGTTTCCTTGGTGTAATTTTGCCTGTCCTTGACAACCGAGACAGGTTTTTTTTTTCCTGATGCTCACTGTCCTACTTTTAAATGAGTGCCATAGTCTAGTCTTATAATTTTATTTTTATCGTCAAAAGCACTTTCAATTTTTGCATGCTTTCAGTTGTTGTTTATTCATTCAGTCGCTTCTGACTCCTTGTGACCTCCTGGACCAGCCCATGCCACCCTCAGTACCTTCAGGGTCAAACCAGTCACTTCAAGGATACCATTCATACATCTTGTCCTTGCTTGGTCCCTCTTGCTTTTTCCTTCCATTTTCCCCAGCATCATTGTCTTCTCCAAGCTTTCTTGTCTTCTCATGATGTGGCCAAAGTACTTTATCTTTGCCTCTAATATCCTTCCCTCCAGTGAGCAACTGGGCTTTATTTCCCGGGGTATGGACTGGCTTAATCTTCCTGTGGTCCAAGACACCTTCAGAATTTTCCCCCAGCACCACAGCTCAAAAGCGGCTATTCAGATCCCACCTCTAAACATTTGACCTCCTACAAAGGAAAGGATTTTTCCATTTTAGAGAAAGCCTGAGTCTGGGGGCTATTTCTGCAGCTCCCCAAATCCCCCATTATTTGAAGAGGTTCCCAAAGTGCTCAGGTGCATATTTTCAAGGGTACCGTGGGCATGGCAAGAGGAAGTAGGGATTGGAAACAAACTCATCATAGCAGTTTACCTGTGGAAAAAAGGTGGAATAAAAATATTTTTATCTGAGTTTAATGTGTGAGTAATAATAATACTAGATCTTTATTTGTATTCTGCTTTTCTGCCACAAAGGGACCCAAAGTGGCTTACAACCTATTAAAAGCAATACAAGTCCAAAACAATCAGCATATATAACACATTAAACCATTTATAAAATAAAACATAAATAAGCACATTTATTACTGATTCATAATTAGTTCCTTAAGTGTGTATATAAAGTCTTTGAATGGTAAGCTTGGCCCTAAAAAGGAGACTGGTGAAACTGCGCTTGGAGAATGTACCCCTTTGCCATCATTATCTGACCTAATTCTGTCTTACCACAAGATCTTTAAAGATTCAAAGCTATTGAAAAGTAAAGGCAGCATAAACACTTTGCCTGGAGGATGGTAGGATAAAGAATTGTCAGGTGACTTTCTATTTTTACCAAAGACAATTTAGCAAGAATTTTGACTTTTCTGTTTCTGTATGTCTGTAAAAGAAAAATACAACTTTCAAGTATAGAGTGATAGTGAACATCGCAGAATGACAGAGGCAGGTTGGACAGTCTCTTCAGTAGGGTGTTGGTCATTAGGTCTTCTCTGCTTAACTGGCACAGTTGTCCTGGGTAAAGTGACATAGAGAAAGGAAGACACGGTCCGAGCTCCTTAGAGGGAAACCAGTGGTTTGCAAGAGTGGTCTCAACTGGAATTGGATATCCCTATAGTTGTATCCCCTGCTTACAAAGAGAAACTGCCATCCACCACTGGACCAGAACTTCCAACAAGTTGCTTTTTTGGGCCATGCCTTTCAGAATTCCTCATGACTGAGGAACTGTGAGGGTTATAGTCTCCAAGAAAAGGAACTCTTCCTACTGTCCACTAGACACATGCCATGTTATATTAGTCAAATGACTGCACTGCTTGTCACATGCAAAAGGAGGACATACTGCAAGAGGCGAGACAGCAGGGAGTTAATGGACCAGCTGAACAAAGCTACAGAGGTGATACAAAACAAATTTTGATTGTAATATTGATGACTATCTTTATGCCCTGTATTTCCACAACACATTTTACAAATTAAACATATAACAATGTAGTTAAAAACATACCCCAAATCAATGTTAAAATAGATTTAACTGTTAACAATATTAAAATAATTGGTACTGTTCCATTATACAGGCAGAGGCCACAAGGGGGCACAAAAGAGAGAAGGATAGTCTATTTTAAGGGGTGGAAGGTGGGTTGAAGTAAGGAGGGAAACCATTTTCCCTTGTTTTCCTGTTATTCCTCCACCCATGTCCCTGTCTTGGAAACAACCCTCGTTTATGAAAATTGGGGGGGGGGGGGTGGGGGGGGGGAATAACCAGTGAGCACAGGGAAAATGGTTTTTCTCCTTCAACCCCCCCCCCCCAGAATGGACTGTCCTTCTCTCTCTAGCACCCCTTTGTAGACTCCGCCTGGATAATGGAACAGTACCAAATAATTTTAGAAGGATAAACACCAGTTAGAAAAATACAATTTAGGTCCTTTTCTTAAAAGCCTTCAGTTCTAAAACCCTATTGAAATTTTTAAAAAACCTTTCACCTACTGATAGAACAGCAGCAAAGTGGGGTCTATTCCCGCCTCCGTAGGAAGGGAGTTCCAGAGCCTGGTCGCAACCAACAAGAAGACTCTACTGATCTAATTTTTCTGTCAACTGAACCTGTGAAGATGTCGGGACTGAAAGAAGGTTAATTTGCACATCTAAGGGATCTGGGGAATCTGGTAAATGTCTGTTAGATAGCCTGGACCTAGGCTGTATAGGGCTTTATAGGTCAGAGCCAGCATTGCCAACCCAGGCTCTTTGGGAATTCCTACCAAGGCTTAAAATACACAAAAAACCTTCAACAGAGTATGTGTTTATAACGCCAAAGGAAGAATGTGTCAAAAGAAGGCGTGTCAAGGGACTGCCTTACATCTGGAAATCTATGCCCTCACTGTGAAAGAGCATACAGATCAAGAATAAGTCTCCACGGCCACCTACGGACACACTGCCAAGACCCTACACTTGGAAGGCAATCATACTTGGCCATGAGGGATCGCCTATGATGACAGCACCAAGCATTCTGCCTCAAAACATTACACAGAAAGTGGACATTCCCAATACCAAAAAAGAAAAACAGCAATGGGGGTGCCTTGCATAGGGAAGAAAATGTATTATTCATAAAGTTAGCTAGTTCTTTCATCTCAGCAGATAAATATTTCTTCCTGTTTTTCTCTAATAATGTTAGAATGGTTCTAAATTTAGGGCAGCACAAATTAAGGACTTCTTTGTGCAGGATATCTTTAAACTAGGATTTCACTACCATAAGATGGGATGATGACCACCCACTTGGATAACTTTAAAAGAGGGTTAGGCAAATTTGTGAAGGATATGTCCTGTCAATAATTACCCACCATGGTGGCTGTATATTTCCTCCAAGGTCAGAGTTGTCAGAGGCATCTATCAACTCCAGCGGGCAGGGAACGTGAATCAGCAGGCACTGCTCCCCTCATCTTCTGCTTCTGAGCTTCCTCAAGGCATCTGTTTGTCTACCATGTGAACAGAATTCAGGATGAGATAAGCCATTGGCCTCATCTAACATGGCTGCTCTTTTGTTCCTATGAGTGGGAGAAAGGCAAAATCACAGACAAAACAGACACCGATATCCCATGAATTACCTGGCTGATACAGTAATATACCTTGACACAAGAGTTATAGCATATATGTAAAAAAGGAAAGCCCCTTTTTTGTATGGATAGCACTGTTGCCTGACAGCCTTTTGGGAACTGCAAAAATGGACAATACACCATACAATTCATTTCTTTTTATCTAAATCTGTTTTAATTTTTGTAAGGCAGTTTGAACTCTAGTTAAGGAAGAGGGTGGAATAGTAAAGAAATAAAAGCATTGCCTTATAACCAGTATGTCTTGGCATGTGAAGATTTATGAACAAAAAGGAAAAAAAAATGAATTCTTCTAATGGTACTTTAAAAAAGCGATTCAAATGTTCCTGGGTTCCCATTTGCAGTGTGACCTTTATCCTTGGTCTGTGACTAGAGAAGAAATCGATCAATTCAGCAAAGAGAATGGATTCACTGGATGGACTGAAACATCTGTCAAGGAAAACAAGAATGTAAATGAGTCCATGAGGTAAGCAAAATTAAAATAGTTTCTTCATATGCATGTGGGCTTCTGAGCATGGGCGATTGTTCATATGTGATAGATTAATAACAGTGTTTATGTATCTAAAGGGGATGAGAACTTTTCATTTTGATGTGATATTCAGGCTAGGGTCTGGCTACATTTGGAGTGAGGCTGACATCAGGATCCTGGCATCAGCATGGTTTAAACAAGATTGTCACAGTCTTGGGTGATAGTGAGAAACTGGTACATTATAAATGTTTCAGTTTTGGTGATGAAAGAACCTTATACATTCTATAAGTTAGATCCAATGAAGTATGCAAACCTTTTTTATCTGAGTGCATGGAACTTGTTTTGGGCACCTTTTGGTTTATATTGTTGCTACTGTTTATGTTGTCTGTCTGTTTAACTGAGTGCATGGAACTTGTTTTGGGCACCTTTTGGTTTATATTGTTGCTACTGTTTTTGTTGTTGAGTGCCTTCAAGTGCTCTTAATATCTGGTCTTTCTTTCAGTGAGTTCAAGGAAATGTATATGGTTCTTATCTTCCCCTTCATATCATCCTCACAACAATTTTGCAAAGTAGAGCTGGTTGATAGAAGGAGAGTGGCCCAAGGTCATTCCTTGAGTTTCAGGGTTCAGTGTACACAAGAATCTGGATCTCTAATCCCAATCCAACGCTCAAAACTACCACTCTCATATTCTCAAGAAGGCATACTTTTTCCAAAGGTCAACTTTAGAGTTGAATATCATACCTGTCATCCTTCTTTTTAATGTTCTGAGATAAATGATGCAGCACTAACAGTGCTGTGCCCATTCTAATAATCATACAGTGCTCATATAGAGCTCTTTCTATGCTCATATAGAAAAAAAATCCAGGCTGGAGAGGTTGCAACTGTAAGGTCATAGATGGCCTTTCTTGGAATCCTGCTAAAAGAGGGTCTTTCTACACAACCATATATCCCTGAATATCAAGGCAGAAAATCCCATGTTATCTGAATGTGGACTCAGATAGCCCAGTTCAAAGCAGATATCGCGGGATTTTCTGCCTTGATATTTTGGGATAGAGGTCTATGTGGAAAGGCCCTGAGAGGCCTGAGGTTTTCTTTTTGTGATTTAATTCTTTTTCTCTGTAGGGTCCTTATTGAGAAGATGATGATGGCAACCACAACATCACTAAGTGACAGAGATATCTCTATTTCAGGCCAAGGAGACTACATCAATCTAAAAGATGCAACTACGTCCAATTGGGGATGCTGCTAATTGCATGTGCTTCTGCATCTGATCACAGATCAAGGGTACTTTTCAGATAAATACATCTAGTGTTTTTACAGAGTCATAGCAAGTTTCCTTTACACATTTGTGAGGAGTGAAGGAGAAAGAAGCCCTTCAACCTAGCAGATATAATTGAAACCACTTCCTTTGTTCTTCTGATGTGGTCCACCAGTAATACCCTATTGAACACTGCGACCTTGGTAAAGTCAAGAAGGTCTTATATTCCGCTCATTGCTGGTTCCTCTGCAGTTGAAGAGAAAGTCTCCACTCCAGTTAATCCAAGATGTTATGGCAGAAGAAGTTCTTATAGGAATCTTTCAGCAGTCCTAAAGCAAAGCCGAAGGAATCTGTGACTAATGTGCATGCACACGTGTTTTGAACCAGACTGCCTTTGATTTATCATCTCTAGAAATGTGCTTCGGACTGTAACCCAGCTGCAGAATTCATTCACCACAACTCGCGGGAAGGTGCCATTTCTTGCCATGGGAAACCTATTGCCTCTTCTGTATGTGCCTTTCTCTTTTGCCAAAGACTGCAAGTTTTAAATTGAACTCTGGCCTTTTTTTGTGTCCCTGTTTTTTGTGGGTTGCACAGTTGTTCCTTTTCCTGGTGCCATTTTATCAGAGAACCCAACATTGAATTGAAGCGAAAGCTGTAAACTGTTTTGCATTGATGCACCTTAGCAGAGCACCAACCGTGTTCTTTGTTTTTTATAGTCCTTTCCTTCACAGCATCTAATTTGCCTCTTTCAAATTCTGATGAATTACTTCCTCTCAGCTGTCCTCCTGTGTGGGTCTCGGTTGCCATTATGCAATGCTGCCTGAAAGCCCACCCACCGGTTTTAGTGATCTGAGGGGGAACTCAGAATAAGAGGCCCAGCGAGACAAAAAGCAAGAGTTAAATTTCCCCTGCATCCCTTTGATAGCAGGTATTTTGCTATTTTAATGTTATGACAAGTGACAGACTTGTGTTTTTTTCTTGAATAAGGACAATTATACTTTAATTTCTTTCTTTTTTTTAAGTGGCCACTTCGTAATTCAGGAGGGTTGAAATAACAGGGTGGTGAAATGCATTAAGGTGTCTGAATTTTTAATTTTAATTTTAAAATAAAAAGTTCAAGGTTGAATTCTTATGGGAAAAAGATACTGTGGATGAATAAGATACCTATGTGCTTGGCAATTTAGAAAGTAATTGGGAGACGGGTTAAGAATGACCTTTAAAGGTATGAACATTAGCCTTTATTAGTATCCAAGGAAAATCTTCACGGTAGCTGCAAATAGATATCAAATAATGTTGCAGATAATATTAGACTGTGGTGTATGTTTGCCAGATAAACAGATACCTCTTGACTGTTTTTTTAAACAAACTAGAAAGGGTACTAATTATTTTTCCATTACCCTTCCCCATGTAATATAAGTGTTGTGGGTTTATATTATGATATAAATTATAATAAAATATAGGATATTGAACAACTGCTGCTAAGAAAAGTTATGTGCACTGGATGGGGAAGTAGAATCAGTTTTGATTTAGATCAAATTTTGAATGACATTAACTTTTGTTTATCACCAGTATTTTTTTAAAATGATTGAAGACTTACTGAATTTTTCTGCTGCATCTGAAAAATACTGTAAAAATGCAAAGCGCTGAGAAATCTAAGCTGGACTTTTTTTAAAGGGGCATCTTTATAGTATCCTAATATTTATCTGTAGACAAACAGCATTGTATAACTCAACTGCGAATTATACATTTAAACATCTCTTTTGACTATCTGAAGTGACACAAGAAAACTAATCTCAGGTTGGTTCTTTGTGAATCAGGCACACATTTTCTTCCTGAACCAGTAACTAAAATGGTTGGGAAAGGAGTTAAGTAAGAGCTGTCTAGAAACATTCACTTCACCACATATAATCTAGACAGTCTTTATGATACTGTCATTTTTAAAACTTAGTATATAATGGTAGGTTATGCCTTTTGTTCCATTCTTTTGTAAAGTATTATACAGCACAGAGTCTGTCTGGCAGAAATTTCTACTCAGTAACTGGAAGAAAGAGCCTTTGAACACATTTTTCAGATCATTCCAAGAGCATCTCTAACACAACACTGATCTCTATCAGAGCAATAAAACTACTTTTGGTAGTGAGGAATCAAATGTATTCTACTTGGGTGTTGGGAGACAACCCAAGTTACTAACCTGTGGTACTTGGGTGTTGGGGACGCATCTGTGACACTTGGGAACTCATGCACATTACTTTTTCACAAAGTGCCTGTTTTTGAGCCTTTCTAATAATTTACAAGCAAGGTTTTATTTCCAAAAAATTAAAAACACAAAAAACTTGAATAAACATTTAAAAGTCCTGGAAGCTAGGAAAACAACTGACTTCCTAAAGCAGTGGTTCTCAACCTATGTGTCCCCGGTGTTTTGATCTATAACTCCCAGAAATCCCAGCGAGTTTATCAGCTGTTAGGATTTCTAGGAGTTGAAGGCCAAAACATCTGGGGATCCACAGATTGAGAGCCACTGCCCTAAAGATTTGCTTTGTTAGGACCAACTACAATACAAGATATGTAAATAAAACAAAAAACTACAAGGGTTTAAAAATTAAGATAGTTCTTTGCAAAAGAAGTGATGTGTTTCTCTCTCTCTCTCTCTCTCTCTCTCTCTCTCCCCCCCCCCCCCCCTCTTCTCTGCATATGTATTTTGGTCCTGAGTCTCTGCAAATTTCTGTCATGAAACTCTTTGTCATAATGGAATTTGTCACTTGGTTTAAGGGCTGCTTATGTGGGCTTTTAAATTGCATGCACCTTTATAGATTATGGCACTCCATTACCTCTCATCAAATGCTATTGGGTTTGTTGCAGATGAAGTGAAAGCCATGTAAGTAGAGATGGATTCAAATGGCAGGGGTTTTTTTTCTTCATTGGAGATTGTCCTCCATTTCCATTCATATGCAAAGAAAACCCATCTGGGAGCTGCAAGAAGAGGACTGATTAAATGTATCTCAGGTCATAAATGCTGTGTACCTTATATATAGATGAGCCCTCTTCTTCTGCTCTTCGGCTTGTAACCTGTAAGACCTTTGTACATGATCATGTCTGTATAAGTCTTTCCCATCTATTCTATTAGTATATTTAGGCTGAAGCAAAATGGACAGAAGGGTTTTCAGTCCCACTACCAAACAAAACATGACATGATGTAGGATATTCCATAATGATACCATATTCTTGTAGAATCCACTATCCATGTGTTCACTCCTTCATGCGTCTGTATGACATAGAAACTCTGCTAAATTTGATTATTCAATTGAACACACAATGCACCGCCTCTTCCAAATTGGCTTTGTTGAACAGGGAAGGATGTCCCAGTGACATTTATTCTATGTTTGATCATATTTGCCAGGCTTCCTTTGTTTCTCATTAGTCTGGGTAAAAATAATTTTTAAATGATACTATATAATATAATATCTAGATATACATTACTTTAGTGTTAATTTTGTATGATTTTGACATCTGAAGTTATGCATTGCACTGGTGAACCTAAACATGCATTTAAATGTCAGTATTACCTTTCTACTTGTCAACTTGTTATCAACATTTTAGATTAATATTTTAATCTGGACTACACTGTATTTTTGTCCTTTGGAAAAAAAATTATTGTGACAAAAATAAAAAGGCATTTTGACATAAATATTGCATAAAGAGCAAGGGCAACACTGTGATCCCACCTTCATTCTTTTGTTTTCTATTAAAACACCTTTCAGCTGCCCTTTAAAAATGCTACTAAAGTAATCAAACAATACTGCCAACACATAAAGGCACTTTAGTATTATTTAAACTATTTAAATGGAAATAATAACAAATCTGTTTAAAAGTTGATTAAAAGCAGCATACTCAAAATGTGTCATTTTCATGTGCAGGGATATATCGTGTATTGCCCACTAGTGCTCATGCCAAGTGACAAAAATGTTCTGTCAATCTTCCACTGAATTTTATGAAAAATCAATTCCAATTCTGCATACAGCTTATAGAGAGAAGACAGTTGATAGATAGTGCTAAGAATTATCTGTCTCAGGGTTTATTCTAAGGTTTTCTTACCACACAAGAAATCAGAATGCTGAACGAGGGAACTAATTGGGTTCTGTCATTGAGCAAAGACCCTGATCCCAATAGCCTTTAAATCCAGTGAGTTTGTGGTGTTTTGCCCAGTATCATACAGTGAATTGGAGTAAATGGAGACAACATTAATGTGACATTGACTGAAGACACATTAGCACTTTGCCTGAGCTGTGATGTGGTCCTTAACAGAACTCACATTGTTTATGCCATAGTGGAAATCACAGCAAAATCTGGTGATGAAAATTAATACTTTTTAGATGCCAGTGAATCCTACAACCATACTATAAAAGGAGTACTCTGCAGTTTACAATTCTGGCAACAATGAGGTTGGATCCAGAGCAGCTAGAAATACAGTCAGCCCTCCTAATTTGCTGGTGTTATGGCCACAAAATCCCAGTGAAAGTGGAAAACAGTGAATAAAAAATCACAGTTATAGTGTTTCTTATCTATTATTAATATATACATTTCAATAAATATAATTTTAAAAAATTATCCTTTTTTTTAACCTGTAAAATACCTCTCTAGGAATTTCTAGATCCTTGAGCATGATGCTATGGTCAATGTCCACTGGAAGTTGAGCACAAAATTGCACTGGAGGACCTAAAGAGAAATTTTTAATAAAATGAATAAATAATAAAATCAGCAAAAGTTGCAACCGCAAATGTAGAGGGTTGACTGTATCTTCATGGATATATTTTCTTTTCTCACAGATGCAGCAGTCAGGTATTAAGCCCTAGTAGTATATTATTAACATAAAGTTATGAAGATGGAAAGATTAATTTTCTGTGTTTTTTCATCTTTTACTTTCAGAAATAACTTTGTTCCTAATTATAACCAATGCTGCAAACTGCATCAAAATCTATTTCCTACTGCACATTTTATGTTTCTACTGCATAAAATAATGCCTGTCTGTCTGGAAATTTCACCTAGCGATGATCTCTCTGCAAGCAATTCTGTGGGGTTCTCATAGAGGGATAGACATTGTCCTTCATATCGGATCAGTATTTTAGCTGATGATTCATCTGAAGAATTGGTGCTTATTCAGTATCAATTGCTCTTCCTGTAGCTATAGATAATTCTAAAATTCATAACTTCTAACTACCATGTTAACATATTGTTTTATATTTAAAGGACAGGAGGGATTTTAGGTGTGCTATTCAACAACCTATGCAGTATTGAAATAATGAACAGACGTCTGCAATAAATAAATAAATGAACTTTCTTGAGTTGTTTGCGGTTATTGATTTCTCATTTGTACAGTTTTCATCTCACTCATGCTTTGATGTAATTTTGGTTCTGTACCGACTACTGCAGCCTTACAGATGTAGTTGCAGTTCAACAACATCTGGAAGGCCTTACAAATCCCCATCCCTGATCTTTTTACTTATTGATTTGATATAAATCTAGGCTGGTATCCATATAGTAGTTCAGTTGGGCCTACTATACTGAAAAAGATGGTTAGAATTAGACAGTAGCAAAAATGTATCGGTGTCGCTAGATCAGGGTCCACAAACTTTTTAAACAGAGGGTCAGATCACAGTCCCTCAAACTGTTGGAGGGGCAGATTATAATTTGAAAAAAATGAATGAATTCCTATGCACACTGCACATATTTTATTTGTACTGTAAAATCACTTAAAAATCACTTAAAATGAAGAACAATTTTACCCAATATAAACTTATTAGTATTTCAATGGGAAGTGTGGGCCTACTTTTGGCTGATGAGGTAGAATTGTTGTTGTTGTTGTTGTTGTGTGCTTTCAAGTTGTTTCAGACTTAGGTTGAACGAGGGCCGGGTAAATGACCTTGGAGGGCCGCATCCGGCCCCCGGGCCTTAGTTTGAGGACCCCTGTTCTAGATGTTTAAAATCCTCCCTTGAAAGAACCTATCAAGATCTTCCAGAATATTGTGGAAACCCTTCCAAAGCCTATTCAGGAGGATTGATCCTGCAGGAAGATGGAAAGAGGGTGAAGAGGGGAGGGTAATCCTATTACACTGTAAGATTTCTACTCTTAGACATATTAGTGCTATAGAGTTATCTTCCACCAGATACCCTGCCACCAATAAGACAGCTGGATTCAATAAAGGGAAAGGGAGATATTAGGCTGCCTGAGGTTGGGGGGGGGGGGAGGCCACAGAAGCCAAGGTTTTTAATTCATGTACTCCCTCAAGGCAACACGTATTAGTTATTAACATATAATGGGGAGTTCTGGAAGCTGCAGCTACATCGTTTTACAGAACGCCTTTGGAAAAAATAAGTACATCATCCAAATTGAGAGACGTCTTTCAAACATCCGTGGGGAACATATATTTTATGTGTTTTAACTCTACTCCTGAGTATTCTAAAACTGCTTTAGATGAAGCCTGATCAGAAATCTAGGTGGGAAGGTTACCGCAGATGCAGACTACAACCAGGAAATGAGAAGACTTTTACTTCTTGGGAGGAGAGCAATGACCAATCTTGATAAAATAGTTAAAAGTAGAGACATCACACTGGCAACAAAGATCCGCATAGTTAAAGCAATGGTATTCCCCGTAGTAACCTATGAATATGAGAGCTGGACCACAAAGAAGGTTGAGCAAAGGAAGATAAAACGTTTTTGAACTGTGGTGTTGGAGGAAAATTCTGAGAGTGCCTTGGACCGCAAGAAGATCAAACCAGTCCATACTCCAGGAAATAAAGCTCAACAGTTCACTGGAGGGAAGGATATTAGAGAAAAAGATGAAGTACTTTGGCCACATAATGAGTAGACAGGAAAGCTTGGAAAAGACAATGATGCTGGGGAAAGTGGAAGGCAAAAGGAAGAGGGGCCGACCAAGGACAAGATGGATGGATCGTATCCTTGAAGTGGCTGGCTTGACTTTGAAGGGAAACTGGGGGTGGCCACAACTGACAGGGAACTTTGGTGTGGGCTGGTCCATGAAGTCACAAAGAGTTGGGAGCGACTGAACGAATAAACAACAACAAAAACAATCAGAAATATGATGACATTGCTATTTCTACACTTCAAGTTCAAGTGGATGGTGTCAAAAATATTATGACTCAAAATATTGAAAAGGTCTTGAATAGAGTGGCTGCCTAACCTGGCTGACAGAAGTGATGATCTTGAAACAGCTGCTCATGGTTTCCAAAAAACCACAACAAAATTGCAAGGAAGATGTGGTGGAAAAGGAAAAAAAAGATCATAATTGTGGTGATTATCCTTGTTGTGACTTTCATTGTTCTCCTGGTCACAGGTGTTGTTCCAACATAAAAAATATCAGTAGCTAAATGGAACACACAGAGAATATTCTGTAAAATGGTTTGTATTGTTAAAAAAATGTTTTACTCATTTTATATATACAAATATATTTAACAACTACTATACAGTTGCACATGTAGTGCTTGTCTTCAACTGATAAGAAAGCAATGGGCTCTCCCAACCCAAAATTTCATCAATTCCATGCAAAGTGGCAGTCCATTAGAAAGTTCACCTTAAATCTATGAACCAAATCCCTGAACTGAACTTTGTACATTAAATCTCAGAAGCATTTTCAATGGAAAAAAATACAGCTGAATTCGATAAAAAGACAGATGAACGGAAGGAAGAATAGTAGTTGCTGTTATATTCTCTATATAGCAGTCCCAACATTAGGTATTCATCATTGCTGCAAATTATGAGGAAATATTATGACATAATATACAAATACTTAGTGCATACATGTTGTCATGGTGTTTGAACACTTGGTTGTAGGAAACCTTTTGTGTGATCCACAGATTATTTGCATCTCTAAACAGCTGTTGTCTTGCTTTGTTCGATAGCCATGTAAATATCTCTGACAAGAGTGAACAAGTAGCTTAAATACTGAAAATGCAATTTGAATTTAGTCATCCTTGGCTCCTAGTGTTGTGGTGAGAGCATCTGCTATCCAGAGCTAATGATGCAGGAAGGGCAGCCATAGTGCTACAAGAGGACAAGGACTTGGCCAGGGTGTGATAATAATACTCTATTATTACTGGCACAAAACCATCAGTGTGTTAAAAAAATTGTCTCTCCAAAAGGCTTATGTGAGCTATCAGGACTGCTTTTCCACCTGACTAGGTTTGACTTTGGTAAGATAATCTATTTTTGGAAATCAGTGCCCAGAGAAGCTTTCCTAATGCTATCTGGTTAATTTGTCTTTCAGTGCCAAGTGAGGAGTTTATTTGCCGAAGCATTTTACAACGGTTCATTTGACAGATGGGTTTACCTAGTCATTTAAATGCTCTTTTGCTTTGTTGTATTTATTTCAGATTTTGAAAAAATTAACAACTGGCCATGTTGGCGGGTAGATATGGAGAGATGTAGTCCAAAAAAGCAACATTTCCGAGGTCCAACTATTTTTTTTATTCAAAATCATTTCGAGATTTTGCACACCAGTTTGTAAGTCTGAAAAACAACATATAATCTTCATGGAAACAAATCAAAAGTTTAGAAAATGAAATTAAATAGATATCACATGTTGTGGGTTTACAGCAACTCAGGGCAGATTAAAATGTACATATACATGGCAAACATTCAATGCCATAGACACACAACATATATAGACAGACACACAGAGGCTACTTAACATTCCAGCTTTTTTGATGAGGGCATTCTGGCCACCAGGGGAGCTGTCACTTCACCGTGACACTAATGAAGTACTTCCTCATTCTTTGCATGCTTGCTGGAGATTTTTATGGCATCGTAATTTAGTTAAATTGGCCTCCCTGCATACACAGTACGTAAATTTCCTACTTGACAGATGCAACTTGTCTTTCAGGCTGCAAAAGTTGACAACAAGCTACACAAATTGGTTGGAAACTCACTCCGATCTGGGCTGGATTCGAACTCATGACCTTTCGGTCAGTAGTGATCCTAATGCAGCTGATTCTCAGCCAGCTGTGCCACAGTCCCGGTGTATGGTACTGTGCCCCAGGACTCTCCAATCTTTAATAGTTCACTCTTTTTCCCCCTTCCACATTTTAGCTATTATTAGTCGCGCAGCAACAAAAGCAATATTAACAAATTTCTTCATCTCCTGCGCAAATACTGAATAGTCCTAATAAACACATTTCCAGGTTTTTCTTTACTTTTTTTGTTAATCATATTGTTTGTTTCTTTCACCACTTTTTACCAGAACCCTTTAACCTTCTTACATCTCTAGCAAGCCCCTTGTCCTGTTTTCTCTATTTTGGCCAATAATTCTGGAGTTATGTAATTTCTATAAAATATTTTAAACATATTTCCCCTTTTCCAAAGATGTTTCCAACCTTCCAACTCAATATTTCTACCTAAATATTTGGACACATAATCATAACAGTTTTTATCTGGTTGTCTATTAAGTTGTATTCTAAAATATATTTATAGAGCTTGTAGATTAGGCCTCTCTTGTTCTTCTCGAAGACACATTATAACTCTGATTTTTTTAAAGAGGCAAATCCTACCTTTGCGTCCTTCCCAAATCTGTTCAGTTGGAAGAAGCTGAACCAGTCTTTTATCCCCCATTCTTCTCTACCTTTAAGTGCCCATTGCCCTTTCTCTTTGACCAACTATTCCTTATATGTTCCAGATTCAGAATTTGTAGTTTGCTAGGTTCAAGGCACATAAAGTTTGTACTCTATTAAGCAGTGGGGAGGGAGCAAAACTTGCCCTTCACAGTAGGTCAGAGAAAAGCAAGGTGCTACAGCACCTCATCTCTTTTTCCTCTTTAATAACTTGTGCCATCTTGACCACACCCTGATGTTGCTTGATCATACATTTTGTCTGTGAAATGTTGGGGAGGGGGGTTATGGAACTACAATTCCATTTTTCTTTCTGCTGAATTAACTGAGCATAATTTACTTCTGAACTCACTTTGAAGTAATCAGAGGACAAAGGGGTAACACCAGAGGAGGTCAGAGAAACTAGGAAATGTTGAAAACAGATGAAAAAGTGGGATGACACAGTTCTCTGTAAACATTGGCTGCTTTCAGTTTTTCCTAGATTTGGCAACGTCCCCATCCTCATATTCCCATCTATGTAAATAGAAAGTATGTGCCTCTTGTTGCTGGTATACGTAGCCTTCAAGGATTGAATACAGTCTTAGCAAGTGTTGTCCATTTAGATTTTTTTTAAAAAACAGGCATGTGAATGCATTCTAGATCTCTTCACATTACAATTAAAACACATTTATTATACTTCAGAGTGTGATGGAAGCTCCTTTTTGGAGGCTTTTAAACAGAAGTTGAATGGTCATCTGTCAGGGGTGCTTTGATTATGTTTTTCCTGCATGGCAGGAAGTTGGACTGGATTATCCATGTGGTCTCTTTCAACTCTATATTCCAGTGTTTCTCAAACTGTTCTCCTCCAGGTGTTTTTGAACTTCAGCTCCCAGAAATCCCAGCCAAATTACCAGCTGTTAAGAATTCTGGAAGCTGAAAGCCAAAACATCTGGAGGAGCACAATTTGAGAAACTGCTATTTTCTATGATTTTGATTCTATGGAACAACATAATTCGTGAAATTATTTTATGGTAGCAAGGATATGGCAAGACTAATCTATAAAAACGGTACCAGTTGGCCATCCAATCTCATTTTCTTAGCATTATGTAATTTATTTAAAGTTTTAAGTGAAAGGTGAAGAGGTTAACTGCCTTGAGCTCTACTTGTAGCAGAAAAACAGGATATAAATTCAATGTTGTCAATAACACTGACTTAGAGCCTAGACTAGTTGCTAGACTTGTATGCTGAATTCAAAACAGACAGCTTTGCTAAAGCTATCCAAGTTGGCAGCCTTAACTACATGTTGTGGCAAGGAATTCCAAAGTTTAACTATGTGTTGCTTGAAGAAATATGTTCTAAATCTCTCACTGATTAACTTCGGTGTGTAATCCTGGGATCTAGTATTTTGAGAGAGGTGGTACATGGTTGTTGCAAGTCTCCTTTCATTATTATAAACAGGAATTTATCTTAATTCAGCAATCATCCCTAACTTAGTTGTCAGCCTTTCCTTTCTATGTCAGTTTTAGTCTTGTCAAATTTTCCATATCAAATGGAAATCACCAAGGGGGGGACATAGATAAAACCCCTGGGACAATTAGGGGGTAGAGTCCAGTCAATTGAACTTCTGTCCCTTGATGGGAAATTTGGCAGAATATTGTTTGAAAATATAATATGTTTTCTAGGAAGGGTGCAACCTGACACACTTTCAGTTTGGATCTCAGTGGGACTTACATTTAAATGTATGGCCATGTATAAATATGTGAGAGGAAGCCACAGGGAGGAGGGAGCAAGCTTGTTTTCTGCTTCCCTGGAGACTAGGACGCGGAACAATGGCTTCAAACTACAAGAAAGGAGATGCCATCTGAACATGAGGAAGAATTTCCTGACTGAGAGCCGTTCAGCAGTGGAACTCTCTGCCCCGGAGTGTGGTGGAGGCTCCTTCTTTGGAAGCTTTTAAACAGAGGCTGGATGGCCATCTGTCAGGGGTGATTTGAATGCAATATTCCTGCTTCTTGGCAGGGGGTTGGACTGGATGGCCCATGATGTCTCTTCTAACTCTTTGATTCTATGATCTATGAAATGAGTATGGGCTGCCTATCTTCTTGAGTTATTATTTGAAACAACTTTTATGAGCAAGTAGACTCAAATTAACTATATATGAAATGATGGTTTTGAGTGGACAGTGGACTGCATTGTCATAACTATTACTGCAGCAGTTAAGCAACCTTGCAGTTAAATTCTAGGACTGAAGCAGCCAACTTTAAAGGTGAACAACTATGGTAATATTTGCTTTTATAGATTGCTTTGCAACACTTCACTCTCATTGCCTTGGGTACTAGGCCTGCGCATGCTCATAAACAACGTGCCCCAAGCCATCTTAAATACAGCAAGGCCCTGAGTCACATTTGGCCCCTAAAGGTATGTTGGCAGGTGCACTCCATCAGGACTCCGAGGATTTCTTTTTTTCTGATCAAAAACAATAGGACAGGGGCTTTTCAATCCGCTTCTCTCGGAAGCAAGAATTCACTTTATCAGTAGGTTGCAGAGCCTGCTGGATTTTGTTTGTTTGGCATTTCTAGTAATCTGTGTGGCCTCCACGTCTGCTTAACCATCTCACACTAGCAGCAAGAGGCTGTAGAGCATGAATATTAATATAGAACTTTTCCTTATTCTGATAACAATGACATCTACAGCATTAAGAGCTCATTCATTTGCTCATTTTTACTCACAATCTTGTTTCAGAAATGCCCTTTTAAGTCTTCCTATCATAAACATCAGAAAGAGCAATGGTCAAACTCCACATGAAAATGCTTCAGGATCCTCTCTCAATGATGCTAAAGTGGTTTTTGCTAAGCAAAGTTCAAGGGGAGATTAGAGAAAGGCTGCTGAATTGGAACCATTAGCAAGTTCCAAACTAGACTGTTGAGCTATATTACGTACAATAATATTTTTATCCCAATGCATGTGTTGATTAGTTTATCTAGTGCCAGAATGTGTGTTATCAGTACATTTTTGAATGTTATTAGAGGAATTTAAATGTCAATGCGTGCATTCAGTTTTCCCTCTGACCTCAGTATCTCCAAAGCCATTCCAAGCTATGTGTGTTGAGTGTTCGTGGAACACTTTATGCATCCGGAGCCCCCATTGGTGCAATGGGTTAAACCCTTGTACTGGCAGGACTGAAGACTGATAGGTCATAGGTTTGAATCCGGGGGGAGCACAGATGAGCTCCCTCTGTGAGCTCCAGCTCCCCATGTGGGGACATGAGAGAAGCCTCCCACAAGGATGATAAAATATCAAAACGTCCAGGCTTCCCCTGGCAATGTCCTTGCAGATGGCCAATTCTCTCACACCAGAAGCAACTGCAGCTTCTGAAGTCACTCCTGATACAAAAAACAAAACAAAACAAAAATTTTATGCATCTGGTGTAATTCTGGCTTAATCTGTTAGAAACGTTTAAGGTGCCACAGGACCTTAAAGATTTGGAGCTAGGAAGTCTGAAAGTGGCAACTCAGGGCTTGAGAGGAAAACACTTTGCTTGTTTGGGTTGAACCCTGTGTTAATCCTCCGTTTTCTAAGCAGTCTTAGAAATAATATTGAATTAGCCACGAAAATAAAGGTAAATAAGGAAAGAGCAGGTAGTCTCTAAAGGGGGAGAAAAAGACAGAATTACAAATATGTTTTTTTGTGGTTGCCGTCTGCTTTAAAAGATAAATACCATCCTCCAAGAAATCTAGGACTGACCCCAAAATTGTAGACATATAAGAATTAATTATACAAATATTGTGATTGGTCAGTGTCACAGATATGTGGGACAGAACTGAATATAAATCTTCCTTACTTCCAAAATCCTAGCCTGAAACTATCAGACTTGTTTGTTTTCCATAAAATCAGCACAAAGACTAATTTTCTCATGAATAAAGTAGACTGGATTTTTGAATTGTAGGATGGGAATCCATGGATAATTCCATAAAAGCTGTGACTTTTCGATCACCATGCCATGCTATTTATATCTGACAGCAGGTTCCATGTGACATATATTACATTAATTTCATGTTTTCTTTCCATTAAAAAAGAGCACACAATGCCCCTAACACCACTAAAAACAAATTATATAATATATCAACTGAAGTCATAATTTAAATTAAATTAAACAATGAAAACAATGAAACAAAGTCAAATAAAACAATCCATTGTTTCTTTGATGTTTTCATCCTTTTCATAAATGGCAAAAATAAATTTTTTAACTGGAAATGGGGGAAGCAGAAATCCATATTGATACTGAGGATTTTCTTGTGGTAACTCACTTTCTAATTATTGGGGAGTGGGGAGGACTTGTATGGCTCCATCTTATCTCCTGTTGCCTTTGAGCAGCGTGTGTGCATTCAAATTCTATCTACTTGAAAGCCTTTTATTCAAGAGTGTCAAATTACAAGAAAGGGTTGTGCTAGTCCTAATTTAAGACTGCCAGGTTGTCTGTGTCTGCACACACTTTGCATGCTTCCAGACTGGATCAAAGATCTCCTTTGTATGATCTGCTTCCTTTTATAGCTGAATTCTAGAGTTGAAAGAGACAGCAAGAGCTACCACCCCCTGCCATGCAAGAAAAACACAATCAAAGCCCTCCCAACAGATGGCCATCCAGCCTCTGCTTAAAAACCTCCATCAGACTCCAAGCAGAATATTCCATTTACTGTTAGGAAGTTCTTCCTAATGTTTAGGTGGAATATATTTTCCTGCAATTGAAGCAATTGCTTCATTTCCTAGGACCCTTCCACACAGCCATATAACCCAGAATATCAAGGTAGATAATCCACAATATCTGCATTCAGCTGGTTTATCTGAGTCCACCCTCCCATATAATCCTGTTCAAAGCAGATGTGGGGTTTTATACAGCTGTGTGGAAGGGGTCTTAGTCTCCAGAACAACTGAAAGCAAGCTTGGCCTCTCCTCAATGTGACATCCATTCAAATATTTAAACATCGCTATCACGTCTTTTATCAGCCTTCCTTTCCCCAAGCTAAACACACCCAGCTCCTTCAGCTGCTCTTCATATGGCTTGGCTTCGAGACCTTTTGATAATTTTGTTCGCCCTTCTCTGGATGCACAGACATTCCCAAACTTTTTTGGCCTTCTGATTCCTTTTCAGGAAAAAAATTACTCAGTGTCCGCCTGGAAATCTACGCTGTCTTAAGTGAACGATGCACTGACACATTTGCATTCCTTTATATATCTATATTTCTACCTACATCCTACAACATGATAAAGGTGTTGTAAACAAGACACCTTGAAGCTTGAAATTATAAAATTATTTTTAATCAATCAATTAGTAACATTCACATTACACACAGAAAATTAAGATCATGAAAGATAGTATTAAAATAAAATTACAAATAAAATTAAAAACAATCCTAAATGAGAAGGATAAAGCTTGCACACTACTATCAATTTATTAAAGTTGTTGTCAACAGCACAATATAAAAAACTAAGTTAGATTTAATGTGTGTTGCCTATACTGGAGGAAGTGAGGGAGTTTCGGAAAAAAAATATATTCCTGCTTTTTGGCAGGGGGTTGGAATGGATGGTTCACGAGGTCTCTTCCTATTCTATGAGTCTATGTTTTATTGGCTATTCTAGAGCCTTTGACTCTGTGGATCATAATAAATTGTGGCAAGTTTTTGGTGGTATGGGAATACCTAATCACCTTGTCTCTCCTGAGGAATCTGTATAACGACCAAGTAGCAACAGTAAGAGTAGACCAAGGTACAACAGACTGGTTCAAGATTGGGAAAGGAGTATGGCAGGGCTATATACTCTCGCCCTACCTATTCAACTTGTATGCAGAACACATCATGTGATGTGCGGCCTTGATGAATCCGAGACTGGAGTTAAAATTGCTGGAAGAAACATTAATAACCTTAGATGTGCAGATGATACCACTTTGATGGTATCAAAAGAGAGGAGGAGCTGAGGAGCCTTCTAGCCAAGGTGAAAGAAGAAAGTGCAAAATCTGGGTTGCAGTTAAACATAAAAAAACAAGATTATGGCAACCTGACTGATTGATAGAGGGAGAAAAGGTGGAGGCAGTGACAGACTTTGTATTTCTAGCGAGAAAATTACTGCAGATGCAGACTGCAGCCAGAAAATCAGAAGACGCTTACTTCTTGGGAGGAGAGCAATGGCCAATCTCGATAAAATAGTGAAGAATAGAGACATCACATTGGCAAGAAATATCCGCATAGTTAAAGCAATGGTATTCCCGCATAGTAATCTATGGATGCGAGAGCTGGACCATAAGGAAGGTGAGTGAAGGAAGAGAGACGCTTTTGAACTGTGGTGCTGAGGGAAATTCTGAGAGTGCCTTGGACCACAACCAGATCCAACCAGTCCATACTCCAGGAAATAAAGCCCGACTGCTCACTGGAGGGAAGGATATTAGAGGCAAAGATGAAGTACTTTGGCCACATAATGAGAAGACGAGAAAGCTTGGAGAAGGTAATGATGCTGGGGGAAATAGAAGGAAAAAGGAGAGGGGTCGACCAAGGGCAAGATAGAAGGATGGTATCCTTGAAGTGACTGGCTTGACCTTAGAATCATAGAATCGAAGAGTTGGAAGAGACCTCATGGGCCATCCAGTCCAACCCCCTGCCAAGAAGCAGGAATATTGCATTCAAATCACCCCTGACAAATGGCCATCCAGCCTCTGCTTAAAAGCTTCCAAAGAAGGAGCCTCCACCACACTCCGGGGCAGAGAGTTCCACTGCTGAACGGCTCTCACAGTCAGGAAGTTCTTCCTAATGTTCAGATGGAATCTCCTCTCTTGTAGTTTGAAGCCATTGTTCCGCGTCCTAGTCTCCAAGGAAGCAGAAAACAAGCTTGCTCCCTCCTCCCTGTGGCTTCCTCTCACATATTTATACATGGCTATCATATCTCCTCTCAGCCTTCTCTTCTTCAGGCTAAACATGCCCAGTTCCCTAAGCCACTCCTCATAGGGCTTGTTCTCCAGACCCTTGATCATTTTAGTCGCCCTCCTCTGGACACATTCCAGCTTGTCAATATCTCTCTTGAAGGAGCTGGGGGTGGTGACGCTGACAGGGAGCTCTAGCGTGGGCTGGCCCATGAAGTCACAAAGAGTTGGAAGCGACTGAACGAATAAACAACATTTTAAAGAAGTAATGACGTGTACATATTCCTGTTGATGCATGCTGCACTTCCCAACAATACCAACACTTGCTTGTTAAGGCCTGTCAGTGTATTTGTAGTAGTAATAATAGTAATAATAGTAAGAATATAAAAAACACTATGATTTTCGGAAGCACTGGTCTAGCTTGTCAATATCTTTATTGAATGGTGGTGCCCAGAACTGGACACAGTATTCCAGGTGAGGTCTGACCAAAGTAGAATAGAGTGGGACTATTGCTTTTTCAGTCTAGAGACCCCTGGCAATTCAAGAATGAGTTATTAACAGTGAATTGTTTGCATTTCTTATGGTTCTAGGGGTCTCATATAGAGTATATAAATATATAGTGACATACACATTTTAAAAATTAAAGTCAGAATGTACACAGCAATCAGCTGGTGACAATGCAGAGGGGCAAAGCCTACTCGTAGAGAAGAGTGGTGACAGCATAGAACAGGGGTCAGGAACCTTCGGCTCTCCAGGTGTGGTGGACTTCAACTCCCACAATTCCTTGAGGCTCGGCATTCACCCCAAAGGCTTACCTTGGCCTCAAGGAATTGTGGGAGTTGAAGTCCACCACACCTGGAGAGCCGAAGGTTCCCCATGCCTGGCATAGAATTAAGGAGAGAGCACATGAGCACAGAAAACTGAGGCAACTTTCACTCCAAAATCCCTACATCTCTCAACATTACAAGCTATACAAAATATATTAAAAATGTCTTTTTGTATAGTAATTAAAAAGATCAAAGTATTACAGAAAAAAGCTTCCATTAACATTGTTGTATATTTATGCATTTCAATTCTCTATCATACATTTTGAAGCTTTATTGGATATTTTTCATATCTCCATGTTATTTTTTTATCAATTTCTGCCTCACTATTTCAGCCTTCCATTCTTTTCTTTAATGGATGCCATGTTCTTTTGAAGCTTGTTTAGACCAAGTTTATGGCCTTTTAGGCTTCCTCCAGGTGGAAAGGAGGAATTATATTTGTGTGTGTGAATGTGTGTTTGTAGAGAGGCATCAGGATTGTAGAGATGCTTAGGTGTGTATTTTTCATGGTATATTTATTTATTGTGTCAGATGCGAGTTGGGGGTACAGCTAACATGTATTTAAAAACAAAAAGTTTAAAAACCTGGCATTATACTAAATGTCCTTTGACCAGAAGCTGGCCACGGAGTGCCTCTGGTGTTGCTGTGAGATGGTCCTCCATTGTGTATGTGGCAGGGCTCAGATTGCATTGTAGTAAGTGGTTTGCTCTTCTCCACACTCGCATGTCGTGGACTGCACTTTGAAGCCCCATTTCTTAAGGTTGGCTCTGCATCTTGTGGTGCCAGAGCACAGCCTGTTAAGCGCCTTCCAGATTGTCCACTCTTCTGTGTCCCAAGGAGGAAGTTTCTAATTCAGTCTTAGCCACTGATTAAGGTGCTGGGTTTTAACCTGCCATTTTTGGATTGTCACTTGTTGAGGTTTTCCTGCTAGTATCTCTGTAACACATCTGGGCGCCCCCTGGGCAACGTTTTTTTTTGACAGCTGATTCACACTAGAAGCAACTGGCAACATTTTAAATAGTTATGATGATGCTATTATGTTAAGTCGTGTTGTTCCCTTCAGGGGAGATAAAGTGGGGTATACATAACAATAACAATACAAGCAGAGGCATAACACCTTGCTCGAGTGATTCATTGGAACCTGTGCCACAAATAGCATCTGCCTGCAACAAAGAACTGGTGGGATCACAAGCCGGAGAAAGTTACAGAAAATGAACACATCAAACTCCTCTGGGACTTCCGAATTCAGACAGACAAGAGTTCTGGAGCACAATACTCCTGACCTCACGATTGTGTTAAAAAACAAAGTATGGATCATCGATGTTGCAATCCCAGGTGACAGCAGGATTGAAGACAAACAACTGGAAAAGCTGACACAATATGAGGATTTAAAGATCGAACTGCAAAGACTCTGGCACAAGACAGTAAAGGTGGTCACAGTGGTGATCGGCACACTGGGTGCAGTTCCTAAAGACCTTTGCCTGCACTTAAACACAATTGGCGCTAACAATATTACCATCTGCCAGCTGCAGGCCACCTTACTGAGATCTGCACGCATTATTCGCCAATACATCACACAGTCCTAGACACTTGGGAAGTGTCCAACGTGTGATCCAATACAACAGCCAGCAGAGTGATTTTGTCTGCTGTAGACTCATCTTGTTGTGTTACTACTACTAATAATAATAATGGGGCATGGCCAAGAAACCACTGGTATAGATACTATACTATTGATGTAGCCTAGAATCGCATTGGCCCTTTTAGCTGCAGCAGTACATGGTTCAGCTTGAGGTCTACTGAGGCCCCTTCCTCACAGCTGTATAAAATCCACATTGAACTGGATTATATGGCAGTGTGGACTCTGATAATGCAGTCCCACACAATATCTGCTGGATATCCACAATATCCAGCCGATATTGTGGATGATCTGCCTTGATATCCTTGGTTATATGGCTGTGTGGATGGGCCCTACGACTCCTAGAGCCCTTTCTCATTGACTGTTTCAAGCCAGGTGCCATCCTATGTCTGTGGGTGAACTAGAAAGCAGAAAGAGAACCAACAGCAAGGAGAGTGCAAAGCCAGCTTCTCTGGGGCTACAATGCTTCTTCCTCATTCATCCCCCTCCGCATCCATTTTGGCCCAACATGTGGCACGAAAGCGCTCCTTTCCCCAACTGCGGGCTCTTTCCCTTTGTATGGAGGTCGCCGTGTTCTTCCTTCCAAGAGGGAACCTAACGCGAAACACTCACACACACATTTATACAGGTTGCGCATGCGCGGAGGTGTGGCGAATCTGCCGCGCACAACCCCGAGCGGGGTTTCCTTCTGGCTTGTTGGCTCCAGCTCTCTCACATTAGCTTTAGTGAGGGAGCTCCTTTTCACTCCTCCCGCCTCGACGAGGAAAGGGCGGGCCGTCGCTTCCGTGATGGTTCGAACGCGCCAATGGGAGGCGGCGAGGCCGGCGGGCGGCCAATGGGAAGAGGAGGGCGGAGATGCCAGCCGAGTAGGTTGCGCCGCCCCTCTCAGCTCGGCGCATCCTCCTCCGCTGGACGAAGCGCGACCATTTTGCAGGGGGGAGCAGCGAGCAGCGGCTGGCGGAGGAAGAAGGGCGCCAGGCGGAGGAAAGGCTTGAGTCGCGGAGCCGGGGATCGAGGGAGGGAGAGGGAGAGCGGGAGGAGACGAGAAGAGAGCGGCGCCGGCCCCTCAGACGCGCCTCAGGGCCTCGCTCGGCTCTGCAAGATGTCTAGGCCCGTCAGGTGAGTCCTCTGCGAAGGGAGGGAGGGAGGGCGGGAGAGGCCTTCCCCTCAGAGGCCTGTGCCGGCGGGAAACAGAGAGAGAAGGAGGGAGGGAAGGAGGGGCGCGTGGGCTCCGTGGGAGAAGGGCTTTCGCTCCCGCCCTCGCCCTGCGGGTCCTTCCAGGCGGGTGCGGTGCTGCCCCTTCAGGTGAGCGCCAGCACAGGCCGCGGTGGCGGCGGCGGCGGGAAAAGGGGAGCGCGCGGGCCTGGCCTCCTGCGCACATCGGCGGCGCAGAGCGAAAGGGAGGCGAGGCCGCGAGGAGGAGCCCAATGCGCTGCGCTCGCGGGGAAAGGGGCCTGTGCGGATTGGCCGCTCGCGGCCTCCGTAGCGGGCCTTGGTCGGGCCTGCTTCCCTCGTCTCGCTCGGGCGGGAAGGCATCGCCAAGCCCCCGCTAGAACTCCATGCCTGAGCAGGGTCCTCTATAGAATCATAGAGTTGGAAGAGACCTCAAGGGCCATCCAGTCCAACCCCAGAATATTGCATTCAAATCACCCCTGACAGATGGCTATCCAGCCTCTGTTTAAAAACCCCCAAAGAAGGAGACTCCACCACATTCCGAGGCAGAGAGTTCCACTGCTGAACGGCTCTCACACTCAGAAAGTTCTTCCTCATGTTCAGATGGAATCTCCTTTCTTGTAGTTTGAAGCCATTGTTCCACTTCCTATATGCCATTTTTCCTCCAGGCATGGTAGTGAGTGTGATACCCATCTCCCATCCATTATGTCCATACAACACTTTTATAAGGTTCATAATGTAGAGGGAAGAAATTGTTTGATGATGAGTTCATTGACCCTGGATCTCCCACTATTGCACCGTTTTGCCTTGGGCAGCAAGGAGTCTGCAGTGAATGTTTGCCTTGTTTATGTGTAAATGTAAATAAATGTACTTTATTTATATACCGCTTTGAGTCGCCTGAGGGCTGAGAAAAGTGGTATATAAATAAAGTAAGTAAATAAATAAATAAACCATCCTGAGTCCCTTCGGGGGTAGAGGATGGTCTAGAAATAAAGTTTATTATTATTATTATTATTATTATTATTATTAGTGATGAATTCAATTATAGGTGTTTTCTATTTGAATATTTATTAATTCTAAGCCAATTCACCAAGGTGCTCATATCGAATTATGGGCACAACAGTCCTATGAGATATGTGAGGCTGAAAATAAGTAATGTCACCATTGCTCTCCAGCGGACGTAAAATTGGTGGATTTTGGTCTGTGTGTGTAGAAGCCTTCTCTTTTTTGGTTGCACTTTATTGACAAGCTGCAAACAATTATTTTCATGTCCACCTTTGGGTATTGTACAGCCAAAGCACCAAGAGCATCCCAGACACACAGTCAGAGAAACCTAGCCTATACACTCCTCTAAGAAACCAGAGGGGTGTGGAGTCTTCTTCAGTCCAATCATAGAGCTGTCAAGACCAGGAGCTTCTTAACTGAAGCATCAGACTCAGCCTTCATTCTAATGGGAAAGGGAAGCAATGAACTTATTTGAGTGTTTTCTACCAGCATGCATGATCATACTAGCATGTTCCTCATTAGAGTTGTGAGGTTTCTAGGTGCTGCTTCAAATCCCCCAAGAATCATGCAGCTTCTCTAGGCCACTGTATGTAAACATCATTCCTGGAGCTAGAAGAATTGGAAGAGCAATTTTAACTTGTTTCTACAGTTTGGAATTAGGTTTCTGGAAAGTAGTACCAAGCACTTTTCCTAACATAGCTTAATGCTAAGGCTCAGTGTATCTGAGCACAAGGAATTTCCCAAAAGGCAAGAGTAAGAAAGAGAAATGATCAGCACGTGCACTTTCACTGAACGGAGTGGTTGTGTTAACAGTAAGTCTTGGCATGAGCTCTCTCAGTGGCACAGTTCTTGAGAAAATTCTGTCATAGCTGAGATTGATATTACGGGTAAAGTAGAAGGTGGGCACAGAATGATGGAATAGGACAATGACACCAGTAGAAGCAAAACAGACTTTTCCCAAAGCTAGTGAAGGAGATTGCCTGCCAATTGTTTCATTCATGTATTGAGTGAAGCTGTTGCTACTACCCCTACATGGAAGCAATTCTACATGTGACTGTTGCTCTTCATACAAGTTCTTACAGCCTGGGGGAAGTGCCTTCAATCTAGGAAGATGCGAGACTCTAAAAAGGCTATCAGTTAGCTTTATTTTGTTTGTGATTAAACTTTAGTTAATATTTTTATTTATATCATCTCTTCTGATTAAATTACTCTGCCTTTAGATACCTTGGCATTTTCAAGACTTCATATATGTACAGGATGAACCATGCTGTTGAACATTTGTTCATTTCAGGGAAGGATACAAACACACTTTAAAATGGAGATTGAGCAGTAATAACATCTGGTGTAATGGTTGGCTCTGGAATACTAGAGTGATTTTTGCCATTTTAATGTGGTGAAATTAATAGTTATGTTTTCTTTGTATTTGGGCTTCAGCTCAGCATCATCCTGCTTGTTCAGAAGATGATTAGGCCAGCCCTGTGGTTTATCTTCATTGTGTTGGCTTCCCCTCCATATTGACTAGAATTTTAGAAAGTACAGCAAGAAATAACATTCTGCTTCTTAAAAATCACAGTACAATTGTCCCTTCAGTGCAGACCTGCGGTTAACCTCTGCAGGATGTTGATCATAGAGTTGTATTGGATAATCTAGAACAGAGTTTCTCGAACAGTGCTCCTCCAGATGTTTTGGACTTCAGCCCCCACAATTCCTAACAGCTGAGATTTCTGGGAGCTGAAGTCCAAAACACTTGGAGGAGCACTGTTCGAGAAATACTGATCTAGAGATTCCTAGCAAAAACGTTAATTAAATCCCTAAAGGTTGACCAGCGGAGGATCCACGTAGAGTTGTGTTGGAGTATCTAGGGATTCCTCAGGAGATATTTTGTCAGATTTTTAAAAAACAGTTTTTCAGTTTTGGCGTGGACCCTGTATCCATAACTGTAGTGGTTGTGGAGGGCTGACTGTATTTGTTAAATTATTTTGGTATTATTTAGAAGCAAACACTCATTCCTCTCCAGAGATGTTCTTACTGCCTTTTTATTTGTATGAAGGTTTTGCTTCCTGTCCTTTAAATCTACCATTTTTATGTCCACTCTAGAGGTGTTATATAATTTAATTCCTTTTCCCTATATAGTGTTCTTTGTTTCTATGTTTGGGCCTTCATTTTAGTTCTATTAATTGTGTTTTCTGCTTCCTTCCCCCCCCCCCCCACGCCTCATTGCAGTTCAAATACTTAGTCCACTTTATCTCCAAGGAAGTTGTTTAGGTGCTGTATTTTCTAAAGGAAATAAATAGTGTACTTAGTAGTACATAGAAAGAAAATCTTCTAGGAATTTGTATTCCTTGTAATAATGATAAAATAGCTTTGCTGAAACAAAAACATATTCTGGGGCAGTCCTATAGGTCTTGCAACAAAATACAATGACAGCCACAAAAAAGCCATACTTTTATTAGCTAACCAAGACAACATGCAGAAATATACATCATGCATGTTTTCAAAGTTTCAGTGGCCTCTTCATCAAGCAAAGATGTTTAAATTTATATGAGAAAATATATTTCTCTCTTGTTAGAAGTGTGTGTTTTAGGAGTTGACTGCATATCTCCACTGAGTGAAAAATATAATAAATAAATGCCTCATGCGATCTGCTTCCTCTCTGTACAATTTGCTTTGGGGAACATGTTCTTTCCATGAATGGTATATTGACATTATAACCTGGATAAACAAGTTTGGTAATAAGTTTCCCTTTTTAAAAGACATGATCATGCCATGCAAGCCTTATTAATATTAATATTGTGTATTTTAAACCCAGACAGGATGCAATCCAATCATAACATGTTTAACAATGCATATTTTCTCAGAGGTAGGGCCTGTGACTGTGATTGGGGTTAGTTTCTACTTTTTGTCCCAGCTAGACCTATTTTATTAATGGAATATGCATAAGTATTGATTTGCCAACTTCCTTTGGATTCAGTGGGTTAATTTAGTTGAGAATAACCGTTGGGGACTTAGTTTCTGGTAAACATGAATAATGTTAAATCACAAAATTTACAAAATTTTGGAGCATAGTTTCATGTAAACATGAGTAATATTAAACCATTTTATTAACAAGAAGACTTTATTTTTCATGGGCCATCATCATTTTACCCCTTATTCCCACACATTCAACCTTAAGAAAAAGCTACTCATGCTACTGGGGTCAAAGAACTAACTTTCTGCGTTTTCCTTACGTGATGTATGTGGTTGTATTTTCTATGGACTTCCACTTGCTCATTTACATTTATGATCTTAAAGTCCCTGCCATGCCTTTTCTGAGGAATGTGGGTTGTTGTTAAAGTAGAAAAGGTCCACCTGTTGAATTCTGTTTTATTTTTTGGCTGTTAAATGCAATTATCTAGACGAGTATGGTTTTTAGAACTGGATTGAAATTAAGTATTTTAAATGGATACAGTCATGTATACACAGTCTCCAGTCTTTTGCTGATACCTAATTTATCCTATACCTGTTATCTGTTGGGAAGTAGCAGCCAGTAATGAAAGGACCAAGGCATTGACATCTCCGACCCATCCTCTGTTCAGATATCAATCGGTATGCAATGTCTTAAATTAAGAAATAGTTTTGTAAGATCTATAGAGATACTCACAGGAACACTTTAGCAAGTGAGAGTCCAAAAGTGGCAAGTTAAAACCCAGAACCTCAATCAGTGGCTGATACCAGATGAGATACTGTCTCTTGGGCACACAGAAGACTGGGTGACTTGGAAGGTTCTCAACAGACTGCGTGTTGGTATCACGAGATTCAGAGCCAATCTTAAGAAATGGGGCTACAAAGTGGAGTTCATGATATGCAAGTGAGAAGAGCAAACCACTACTTACTACAATGCAACCTGAGCCCTGCAACATGCTCAATGGAGAACCTTCTTACAGCAACACCAGATGCACTCAAATGGCCAGCTTCTGGTCAAAGGAAATTTAGTGTAATGCCAAGTTTTTAACTTCGTTTGTGGTTTTTTATACATTATAACTGTATTCTCATTTCTGACACTATAAACAAATAAATAGCCTGCAATCATCCATTGGTTTCGTGTGTTGATCATTTTATGGTAGCAATGACCAGTATTACATAATTACAAGAGATACACTATACACGTATTTCATAAAATTATCATTTGATATATTCTCAATATAATGCATGCATAGGTTGACACAGATATTTCTTTAAAGAATGTACTTTATTTATTAATTAAATATTTACATTATGCCCAATATCATAAGATCTCTGCTTTATTTATCAAATCAGTTTATATAATTTAAAAAATAAAAATAATTTAAATATTTTAGACCAGGCATTGGCAAACTCTGGCCCTCCAGGTGTTTTGGACTTCAACTTCCACAATTCCTGACAGCTGATCTAAAAGCATGTTTAAAATGTAAGTGTAGGAATAATTTTAAATGTATGCATATTCAGGAGTTTAGATAGTTTAAATTAGGAAGACGCCATTAGGCCCGTAAAACTTCAATAAATATGTTTCAGAATAAAAGGAATCAGAATTAATAACTCAGAAGACCAGGTTTCAGTTTCTTGCAGCTTTAACTGTCCCTCATTTTACTTTTAAGCTTTGCCAAGGCAATGCAGTTAAGTTACTTGCAAACAACACTGGAATTGTTTTCTTAAGGAATATTGCAGTTTTAGGTAGTGTGGATGAGCCCAGTTAGACGTTAGTTTCTCAGAACTTATTTCATTACCACATTAACAAGCCACAATGCCTCTTTCTCCTTTGCATTCTCACCTCCCCCAATATGTGCAGAAGACCTGAGGGGAAAATAGGCATATGATTCTCTTCAGAAAAGGCATTTAATACTAAATTCCTCAACGTAGCTGTTAAGTGATTGATATACACATAAGAAGTGATGTAAATTGGAAGAACAGTTGTGAAGAGTGATTTCAACTAACTGCGAAAAGCAGATTCTAGGCTGGTGTGCTTTGCTACGCCAGATTCAAGATTGAGCCAGATCCAAGACGCAAACCAGGTTTGAAGGCAACAGGAACAGAGGTTTATTACTTTCAGATTTGAAAGGATGTCAGATGCAGAGTGTGCGCACTCAAAGGCTCTAACATAAACCATGCAGCAAAGTACAGAACATTTTATTCAGTCTGACAGCCATTCAGGATACCTGCGCATTCCCCAGATTGACTGAAAGGCTTCTCCAGCTAGGATCCGGGAATTTGTTGGTTAGAGATGCTTCCTAACTGGTGGTTGGGGTTTCCTCCATGGTGAGAAAATAAATAGCTGTCATTCATTGATTTGAAAATTTGAGTCATTTGGAAGATCCGCCCTGAGAAAGGTACAGACCCTTGGAATGTAGTGGGGCAATATGCAGAGCAGTCTGTAATGAGATTAATTGCTCATTCCAGTTTACACAAGGGATGAGCTTTAGAGAACACTATGGATTTTTATGTAACAATTAGGCATGCACAATCAATAAAAATATTTCAAAAATCATTACAAACTTAAGAGGCGCTGGTGTTCGGATTCTAAAGTGTTTCTAAACTATAGTTAGTGAAAACTTTGTTACTATAACTATAGTAATGAAATTTCATTACTTTTTTGTTATAGTAATTGTGCATAATTACTATAATTGGGAAAACTTAAGGGGCTCCTTTCTCCCTCATTTTACAGCTATTGGGGTGAAACTTGCTACAGTGATAGAACACATATACCAGTGTTAGCCCATCAAATTTCACAACGTTTCACTTATCCATAGATTTTTTTGGGGAATTTTTCAAAGGTTTTATAATATTTTTTTAAAAAAAGTACAAGAGCTATATCTCCTTGAATTTTTTATACAATGACACAAGATACTGAATCATTTCCCCAACTTTCAGAAATATTCATACATCTATTGATTTTAGGGATTTTTGAAGTTTTGACAAAAACATGGCTTTAAAAAAAGCCACAAGAGCTATTTCATTGAATGTCTCTCATATATTAGCCAATATTAACCAGTTCTATATTTTCATAGAATCCTAGAGTCCATCTAGTTCAACTCCCTTCTTACAGGCAGAAGGGCATCTTCAAAACTCTCCTGAAAGATGGCCATCCAGCCTCTAAACATATTAATATGCTTCCCCTGTTGAGTTGGAAGGGACACCTAAGGGCCATCCATTTAGGGATCTCCTCTTTGCAGATTCAATAATTTATTTGAACTCTGGCTGGCTGCTGCTACAGAGAGACAAATCTATCCCCTCTCCTGATTCAGGCTTTCTGATGTGAGTGGAATTCTTGGAAATGTTGTTTAGAGCAGGGCTTTCTGCATTCTCTGCTATAGGGCTCATCACCTTACCAAACTACATTTCCCAGAGTTCTGTGCTTTCTTTCCCAGTGAACTACTTTTTCCCTGCTTTCCCTCTCCTAATGGCAAGAGGCCATTGATTTAAAGAGGAAAGGCAGACTTCTTGGCTTGCTTGCACTAAAAATAAAACTAATCTTTTGGAGGCTTCTGAGATTTATAAAATGCAAATGAAAAAGTATTGGGTAATTTTTTGTTCTTAACTATTTGGTGTGGGCCATGCCCACGTGTTGGATATTGCCTTGTAAGTATGAATTTAACAAATTTGGTACAACGTATGAGAACTAACAAAAAATTGCACACCTTTAATAACTATGAACACTTAAATGAAAGGTACAGAGTTAATCTGTGCGCTGATATCTGGCAGCAACTCATCTCAACCCCTTCAGGAAGCTGGAAAACTAATGTACATGGTGGCATTAATTTCACATGTTGGCATTGTTCTTTCTTGATGATCCCAATCTCATGGTAGGTGGGAAGCAGGAAAAAACTGTTACATGTAGACACACAATATTGTTTTAGTTTCCCAGTGCAGAAAGAGTCCTAACAAATTCTCCTGGTGCTTTTATTGTAGATTCTGCAAGGGACAATTATTTACAGCATCTTAGGATACTAAGATATGTTGACACTTGGTTGGGAACTGGAAATGAAGGTTATGCTTGGTAAATTTTTGGTTTATTGTAAAATAAATATAATCCTACAAAATGAGAACCCCAAATTAACAGCAGAAAAGAAGCAACAAAATAAATACATATGTTTATTATTACAAGACATTCTGAAGCTTTTAATCATTGTTTTAGTGTGTATATATGTATACGTGGTAATGTTTATAATAAACATAATGCTTTAAAAGTATATTTCTTTTTCTTGATTCCATAGCATTGAGCCATGACAGTTAAATTGCTGTCAACCTGTATTAATTCTATAGCATAGCTGCACCCTTGGCCAGGAACTTCATCCCTTCTAAAGGATACATTTAGAATTGAATCTGTTCACAGAAAAATTGGGTCATTGGGCTGTATGAAGGCAGCTGAGTCACCGTTTAGCTAGATTAATTTCAGATTTGTCCATCTTCACCTATTTGACTATATCATAAAGATGGAAAAGATTCATCCAAAATGTAAAGACCTGGATGGTTATCTCTCAAAAGGCAGCTTTTTAGTTCATAGTATCCTGAAGCATAGTAGAATTGGCTAAAGTGAATGTGGCATTCAATCAAATTTAATTAGTCTTTTTTATTTTTTTAAAAAACTGACTTAAAAGGGCAACCCATCACAAAAAGAGCCATAAAGATTATAATTGTAAATTATAAAATGACCAAATGCAAAACCTGTGTTAAATGAAAGCATTACAGTCCAATAAAGCAATCTAAAAAAAACCTAATCAGAGCAACAGACTTAAATAGATACCATTTGACTTCACAGGAATGAACCTTAGGCCTGAAAAGGCTGTAAATCTCTCATTGAAATCAAAGCAGATTTAGATGAATTAGAAGGCTGGGTTAAACTGCTAGATTGCCTCAATAGCAAAAAGAAAAGTATAAAATAATCATGACTGATCACTAGAACTGACACCTGAAAATTAATGGATAGAGAAAATCTGTTTACTTTTATTGGGTGAAAACAAAATATCTGCATTTCAGGAAGAATGTAAGCATCCCTATTTCAGATGTGCTCCAATTGTTTTTTCTTTGACATAGAAAAATATATTTTTACACAGTGAATACATGTAGGAGTTGGTTAAGCTGGTAACTGTCACGTTATAATCCTTAAGTTTGTTACCATTAATCTCATTAATCTTCAGAATAAATATGGTATTTTGATTTTTTAAAAACATGATTTTTATTTAAATGGAGTTTAATTTTCATCCAATTTGTGTTGGTTAGAAACAGGTGCTTTGCAATGTATGTGGAAGATAACAGTCAACAATTTCTGCATTCTAGATCTTTCTGGCTCTAGCTGTTAAACAATAATCAAGGGCAGCTTAATATAATGTACTTTTAGTAATTTCTTTTGTTAGTCAACTTGATTTGACCCCATGCTGCCAATTGTGCAATTAAATTTGACAACTTCCGAGCAAGGCTGAATTTTCTGTAATGGGTACTGTATTTACTCAAATCTAAAGCTCACCCTTTTTGCCTTCTCAAAATTAGAATGCGCATTAGATTCATGTAACGTGGTGATATTAGTGCTGAGCCAAAGCAAAGAACACATGGATATCATTTCTTATTTAATTGCCACGGCTCATTGCTGTGCTATGCTGGAATCTGTTTGGTGAGACATCAGCATTATTAAACAGCCCCCATGATCCCAAACTACAGCCACCATGACCCAGTAGCATTGAGCCAGGGTCAGTGCTATTAAAGTGGATTCATTCTACAGCAAAGATGTACCCAAAGGTTTTTTTTTCCATTGCTGAAAGCTTTGGTGTCTTAACACATTTGTTTTTTAAAGAAATAATTCTAAGCATGCAGCCACTGTAATGTACACCTTTTTGACCAAATTACAAAGAGTGCACTTTTTGCCACTGTGCATTACATTTGCCAGAAAATACTTTTTTCCAGAGTTTTGAAAAATGAATGATTCAATGGCACATTAGACTTGAATAAATATGGGTATTTTTTCTCCAAGCAAGTACCAGCTTCAACTGGAGAAAAGAGGTTCCGCTTGACCAAAGCAAAGAAAGGAAGGGTTAATTTTTCCTCCCTAAAACTGCCCTGATAAGTTAATTATAAGCTCTATGGCTGGTGCTATTTGTCCCTTAAAAACCATACATATATGATACAAATCCCATGTCTAGTCTTACGCTTAGAAACATACATATCATGATTAGCTTTCAGCAGACATTTAATCAGCACTTTAAAAAACAGATGGTATAACACCAAGTCCTGTGTATGGTAAGCTGTTCTGATGGGTGATACTGTAGAAGTTGAGTAAAATAATGGTTGGTGTTGTACAGCACTCTTCTCTGTGGAATCTACAAATCTACAAAAGGAAGAAATAGACACTGCACTTTACACAACAAGAACTTTAGGGTGATGTATTAAATAAGAATGCAAGTCATACCAAAGAAGTGGTCTGCCTAGTGGAATTAACTGTTCCACAAGAGATGTCAACAGCAGTTGTAACTAGCTAAATTTCATGATTTCCTATAATAATAAATCTTCCAATTCTCTGAAGATGCCAGCCCCAGATGCAGGCAAAACATCAGGAGAAAATGCTGCTAGAACATGGCCATACAGCCCAAAAACCACACAACACCTCAATAAATCTTAAGATTTCCTTCAGCAGGAAACAGCTTGGAAACCAGCTTTTTGGTTCTGTTTGGTAGAGTTGAGTGTTGGTCAGGCCAGGAAAGGAATTGTTTTCTCTCTTTGGCAATCAGAATTTTTGGCTTTACTACCAGAATTATGGATCCTTGTTGGTTTTGCAGATAATTTATCTAACGAATAGCTTTCAAATTCATTAAACTCAAAAGGAAATCATTATGAAAGTCCAGCTGCAATAGTTAAGTAGGAAAGCTGATGTAGCTCCTACTAAAGCAATAAATGAAATTGCAAATACAAGATTAGTGTTGCATATTGTTAAGAGCCAACTTAACACAAACTATCAAGTGAGAGAGGCATTGATGTTTTTCTATTGTTGCCAAATCATTTTGATTGCCCGCACTGTGTAGAAGGCTTTGGAAGATGTTTGGGATGTCACAAAAAAGTTGTTATATACAGGGATATCTTAATATATGTACAAAGGATTTTTGTGCCCTTTCAATCCTCCTGTATTTTTTTTCTGTCTCGCTGGAAGTTTTTCAGTAGCATTAGTATTAGAAGGTTGGTGGACATGTAAAGAGAGACTTTTGGTGTTGGACATAAACTGGAATTCGGAAGGAATATTGGTCTAGCTCAGTGGTTCTCAAATTGTGCTCCTCCAGATGTTTTGGACTTCAGCTCCCACAATTCCTAACAGCTGGTAACCTGGCTGAGTTTTACCAATCCTGCTAGAGCTGTGTGTATCTACGAGGGTTGGAACGAAACCAAAGAATGTCACGTATACCACACGTTACATGCCAACCTTACTTCTGAGTGAAAATACTCGCCCTTAGCACGGCACGGGCATGTAGAGTGACATGAAGAACTGTGCCTCATATTAGCTTGCGGCCTAAAGTAAGTGTCACGATGTTTTTGAAACAAGAACAACGAAGTTGGGTAAAGATTGAATGTGCTATGCTGTTGCCGCACATATAGACAGTGATCGACGCTATACGATTCGTGAGCTGGCCCAAAATACAGGATTTGAACATACGACTGCTCCACATTCTGAAGGAATGCCTGGGCATGAGAAAAATTGTTTCACGATGGGTTCCACATTATTTGACAGAAATGCAGAAATGGCTACGATATAATGCTGCTCGTACCCACTTGGAGCGCTATGAGTGCAAAGGAGAGGCTTTCTTACGCTGTATCATTATGCTGGATGAGACTTAGGCTGGATCGTACCAGCCAGAACTGAAATGCCAGTCGAATGAATGGCATCATTACGGGTCACCACGAAGTTCAAACTTTTGTCAGAACCCCAGCAATGTGAAAGTTATGGTGATCCTCGTGTACGACTGTGATGGTGTCATCCTAACGCATACTGTTCTCACACATCAGATCATCAATGCGCAGTATTACTGCTCATTTTTGGAACGCCATCTCAAACCAGCTTTGAGAAAAAAAACGGCAACACTTTCTGTAGAACTTTGAAGAATTTTGCATGATAATGCTTGGCCACATGCAGCGCAAGCTGTGGCTGATTTGCTCAGTTGGTGGGGCTGGGAAGTGCTGTACCATTCACCATACCCCCCAGACTTAAGCCCTTGTGACTTTGACTTAATTCTTAAGATGAAGGAACCACGTCGTGGCATTCGCTTCAGAACTGTTCCAGAGATTCTTGCAGCAGTAGACCGCTCAATATGAACTATCAACAGAACAGGCACTGCAACAGGTGTCCTATGACTTCCACATTGTTGGAAATGGGTTGTACACAATGCTGGCTACTATATTGAAGGACTGTAAAATTTGGTGGCATGGCTTACTTTTGTATTATATGTAAATAAATAGTTGCTACTATTAAAGTTCCAACCCTCATATTTAAAACAGGCAGCGTAAACAGTGGTTGCCTTTAGAAGCTTGTGAAAAGGGGAAAGCAGATGAGACTCAATCACCAGCTACCCTTATATTAAAGGATATATCTATAATTTTGACCACCAAAAATGGAACTCATGAGAAAAAAAATGCTAGTGAAAGAAATATATATTTTTGGAAGAAGTTTTCAAGTGATTTTTGTAAGATATAAAATTATTTTCTTGACTTAAGCTAAACTTACCTGGCTTGATTGTTTCCTTTGACATGTCCATCTTGTGATTCTAGATAAAAACTTTGGTGAAACGTGTTTGTGGCATAGAAACCTATTCCTGTTCTTTCCATGTTGTTTCTGTATTTGTTAAGGAAATAACGACTTATCTATTTTCTTCATTGAGATATGATAGCAAACTTATCAAGGTTTTCTACAAGCTGCAGAAAGATTGATTAAAAGCATTGTTAATCTGTACTTTCCACTCTTTAAAAATATGTGTGTACACGTGTATTTGTGTTTATTTAGATGACATGGTTATACAAAGTTCATATTACATGTCATTAAAAAAAACTCTGGACCATACATCTATATTAAAAAAGAAGAAAAAGTCCAGCATAATTTGCCTAAAAGAAGTGGAAGAAGTTGCCTCCATGTTGTACTGTTGATAATTTTTACTATGTTGACAAATTACTACCCCATGATAAAATAAATTCCTATGTATTATTAAGTCTTTAGCACCAAAAAAGCAGAATAAGTGAAAAAATATATTTTCTATCAAGCTGGCTTTTCACTTTCAGTACATTGCATCTGTGCTAATCTGTTGTCTCTTCTGTAGTTAAGGATAGAACCATCATGGTATAGCGCCACAGATTGGAAAAGTGGTCCTAAAAGTTCATGGTGCCAGCATTAGGGAGAGTTGATAGATTGTGTTTCTGACTTCAGACCTATTGTACTTGTAAATGAGTGACCAGTGCACAGTCTCAGCAATTTACAGGTGTGACTTGAAATTTGGGAGACTAGCACCTCTAAATGTGTTTTTGTAAACAACACCAAAACTGGATAATCAACTGATAGCCTCTTGATTTTATTTTGTCCTGCTGAATTGTGTTATATTTCTTTCAGTAAAAAAGCCCCTTACAAAAACTGAACAGAAATAAAATAGTCTTCTGTGAGTGAGGCATTAATTTATGCTGGATTTAGGAAAGCTAAAATCTGTTTTGGTGTTTTGCTAAAGTTAGTTCGTTAAAGGCTTTGATCACTATCTAACTAGCTAATAATTGACTACCTCTTTTTTGACTGGTCAGGTTTTTAGAAGAAAGAGGAAAACTCCCTATGCCTAGCTTGCCTGGTACATTAGGTACGGAGAGATTTGCTTAATAGAACTACTAAATCAGGCTTAAAATTTATCTATTGATAAAGAAGTAATTTGTCTTAATGTTCAAAAATGATTGAAGATGACATAAATTTCAGTCTTAATTTATCTGATATCTATTTCCATCTAATATATTTTTCTGCCCTTCCAGGAACAGAAAAGTTGTGGACTATTCACAGTTTCAAGAATCAGATGATGCAGGTAACTATAATTCTTGGACAATCAGGTATTTGGACTACAGTTTTCAGGGTCACTCACTCAATGTGGTAATTGGCACATGTAATAATGTCTTAATTCAGATGCTGTGAGGTTCACAACGTCAATCCATGGATTTGATGAAAATGTTATATCTAGGAATCTCTAGTCCTAAAGATTCCTAAAGAATTGTTCTTAGTTTTTTTAAAAAAAGCTGGTTCCCCTACTCCCATATGTTTCCACTTTATTTGGTGCACAGGGAATGTGGAGGGCTGACCGTATTCTACCTAAGCTTTTGAATTAGCCATTTACCATCTCTATATAAACAATAACAAAATATATTTAAGCCAATACAAACATAATACAACACAAGCATTATAATAGGAAGGCTGGGGCAAAGGAATGTAGTGAAGTACCTTTGTATAAATATGTGTTTCAGTTTATGTCCTGCTTAAGAAAATAAGACACTGGTTTAGTCTAGAATTTGATTCCATATAGCCATGCAAACGCCAATTGAACCCCACAAGGAGTACGTGAGAACAATAGAATCCCTTCTGCTCCTTTGGATTGTTGTTATTACAGATAATAAGACTGATTGATTGATTGGTTGATTGCCTGCCTCTCCTCATGAATTGAGGTGCTGAACAGCAGCATATTATAATATGAATTATCAGTTAAAACACATAACACATAAACCAGTTGAAACATAAATTGAAAAGACCAGTGCATTTGAAACAGTTATTACACAATTTAAAAATCATCTGGATAAATCTTCTGGAAGGGACAGGTCTTTATTTCTGTTTTAAATTTAGATAGTATATTCAGCTGTCGAAACCTTTCTGACAGGCCATTCCACAGTCTAGGAGAGGCAAAGGGAAAAAAATCTGCATGTCTATTGCCAGTCTAGTCTTGGCTAACTGTAGTAAATGTCCCCCAGAGAAGCTCAGTGCATGGGGAATATTAACCCCGTAGGTATCTGGACCAAAACTTTTCAGGGCTTTAAAGGTAGTGGTCAGTACTTTGATCTTTTTCCCATAAATTAACTTGAAGCCAGTGGAGTAATTTTAGCATAGGTGTACCAGTGACCAATTTGGTTACCATGTTTTGGACTCATTGGAGTTTGATACAAAGGTAGCACATTACAGAAGCCCAGCCTAGATGTTGCCAGCATCTTTAGATTCTCCAGCTCTAGGAAGGGAAACAGCTGGTGTAATAATCAAAGCGAATAATCAGCATTCCTGACTGTCACATCTATCTGAGCTGTGTTTGGCATGATGAATCAGGAAGCACACCTAAGTTGTGTACACAGGTTTTCAGGAAGAGTGTATATCTAGGACTAGGTTAGGACTGTTGACAATAAGCACCTCCATCTTGTCCGGATTCTGCTTCAGTTTATTTTTCTTCATTCATCCCATTACCTCATTAGTGCATTTATTACAGAGGAAACATGGTCTTTATTTATTAATTTGAAAAATGTATATCTCGCCTTTCTCTGAGCACAGACCCAAGGTAGTTAGAACAGAATAAAACGATTCAACACAAAGTTTTAAAAAATCCATTAAATTATAAATATTTGGAACGGCAAACACAACAAAATTTTATGGATATTAAAACCAAGATAAAAATCCAGAGCTTCTACTGCCACTTATTTGGCTTAATTAAGTGTCTTCACACCCTTCCAGAATGCCATTAAAGAAGGGGCCGATCTTAACGCTTCAAGCTGAAGCTGTTTTAAGGAACGGAGAAATGTTTTTGGATGTCATTGGCATGCTGATTCATGCCACTCCATGCCTCCAGATTACCTCTCCCAGTAGTTTCATGCAGATATTGTACAGCATTAGGGAGAGAAGGAAAATTTGCAGTATGCCATGTATCATCCAAGACTGCCTGGAGTTGAGAGGCAAATGCCTTTTGGATCAGCTTACCCAAAAAGGGAGATTTGGTACTGATCTATAGTTGCATCAGTCCAAGGAGAGTTTTGTCTTCTTTTTTGTAATGATTGTAGCATTGCTTTTAAACAGGATAAAAAATTTCCCTCCCTGAGAGTTGTATTAATAATACATTGCAGCTGAAGTCTAGCTATCTCCTCCCTGGACACCTAGGAATCAAGAGGATAAGTGGTCTTCCTTACTTGTCCTAGTAGATTATAAACATTTGTGGCAGTCATTAACTGAAACTGATATAGTGTAATCCTATTCATGAAGTTGCCAGATACTTCACTGTCAACTTCTGCTTTAACATTGGAATCTAAGTTGGCTATTATATGAGATATTTTGTCTGTGAAATGATCTTTAAAGACACCACAGGCATTATCCTCCATAATGGTTAAGGACCCCCCCCCCCAGTACCCCACCTATCCCAAATTCTCCAGCATTTGACTTCAACAAAAGTTGCAACATCCTCAGGCTACAGGAAAATGCCCAGTATTTACCCAAGTCTAAAGCACCATCAAATCGAATGCTCAATTTTCAAAACCCTGAAACCAAAAAAGTATTTGCTGGCAAATGTAATGCGCAGTGGCAAAAGTGCACTCTTTGTAATTTGCCCATTGCTGCCTGCTTAGGATTCTTTTTTTGAAAGCAAAAGTGTTGGCGCACTAAAACTTTCAGCAATGGAGAAAGTAAAAAAACCTCGAGGTGTATCTATGCTGTAGAATGAATCCACTTTAACTGCCCTGGCTCAATGCTATGGGGTTATGGGGATCATTCATACGGGATCATGGAGGCTGTCAAAGGATGCTGATGCCTCATCAAACTACAAATCCCAGCATTGAGCATGGCAATTAAATGAAAGGCAACCTCCTTCAAATAGGAACTCCAGTGGCTCCTGAAACAGCTTCCCCATTAGCTTTAGCTCAGCACTAAGATTATCATATTACATGAATCTAATGCGCACCCTCATTTTGGATACCTCTTTTAGCCAAAATAGGTGAGCACTAGATTTTAGTAAATATAGTATGATAAAAATTAAACCCAATTGAAATTAGCAAAGTAGAGTGTAATGTAATGGAAAAGAGCATCAAAACTATGTCTTTAAAAACTTGCTGTCTTTTTAATACTTTTCTTCCTATGTTATATATTGTTTTGGTAGGAGTTCTAACTTCTTAAAGTTATGCCTTTAAAATTATATCATCAAAACTTATTATCTCCTTTTAAGCCTGTTTTATCCGTTTACTATGTAGATGAAGAATATGGCAGAGATTCAGGTCCTCCAGCCAAGAAAATCCGTTCATCACCAAGGGAAGCGAAAAATAAGAGGCGACCTGGAAAAAATTCTCAGGAAGATAGGTGAGCTGGATTTAAAATGTATAGCAATTGGGTTTCTTACCGTTTACACATTGGATATAAAGCAGAAGTTGTAGTCTTACATTTAGGGTCCATATGCATCCTGGGCTTCATTGGGTTCACTAGAGATTATGTGTTCTGGGATAAATTTGGAATCTCTGGGAGCTGAAAGGTTATAATATGGGATTGACCCTGACCGTTTGTGTTCTTTGAAGTTTTCGCAAGTAGATTACTGGCTTCCTTGACTATTCGCAACCTGTAATCATCATTTGCGGCATTCTGACAAAAGATGAGGAGAAGATTCTCTTACTTTATTAAAACAAATTTTCCTTATGAATCTTGGAGATAATTTTTATTCTCCACAGGTTGCTGGGATTGTTTGTAAATCTTTAGTGAATATATTTTCATAGAAGCAAATTGGTGAATCTGAACAAAGGAACTTTTGCTTATGAATTTCATTTAGTCCAAAGTATGGCTGTGAAAGAAGAATTAGGCATGTACATAATGTTTCAGTGCGTTTCTTCATTGCCTTCATGACCATATTATCTTCATTTGTAAGTCTGATTCAGAATACCAGTTTTGACCTATAAACTTTCACAGCTTAGAACTTTAGTATGTAAAGGATTACTTTTCACCCATTTATACTTCGCCCAGACTCTAAGCTTCAGTGGAGACACTCTTATTCTGATGTTTGGAGAGTGAAGATGTGATCCTGGGTCTTTTTAAAAACTGTAGTGATCACTTCCTTTTTAGGAGCATTCTCCCTAGAGAAATTAATATCTACACACCTTAAGTGTCTGGTTTTATGGTGATTTGAGTGTATTTTTCTGTGTTTGAGTTACTTTCTCTGTTGTAGTCTTGCTTTCTACATTTACAATGCTAGTGTATATTCCAGTTGTACATTCTACCGTGATTGGTTTAAGTAGTTGAGTTATATGTACATTCTTGAGAGATTAATAAATAAAAATATCTGTACATTTAGAAGTGCACTGATTTGCATGCAAGGAATTTTTATGAAGTGGACTGAGGTGATCTAGGGGTAGTTTAAAGCTTTTTCTATGCAACCACTCTATCCTGCTTGTATTGTTTTATGAAGAGTCCAGATAATATTCATTGATAACTCGTACATTTTCCCAGTGCTTCCACCTTTTTTAATCTTCACATTTTGCTCCATACTATTAAGAAGGAAAAGATTGACTAGCTGGCCTGATTTCCCTTCTGGTTGATAATACAGAAAACTGCTCATATGAAAATACCATTATGCTTCCTATGATTGTGAATGCCAGTTGTTTAAAAATAGGTTGGACTATGAAATAGAAATCAGTCCTGAAAATACTGGCCACTGAAACCATGATAATTAAAGAATTTTCTGGGATTCGAAAAAGCACTTTACTGCTCCTCAGCCTTTTCCAAATACACTGTGGAAGGTTGGAATCTCTGAAAAAAATGAGTGGCAAAGCTGATACAAACTATCCAGTCATGGAAATTTTGTCTCTTTTGTGTTCTGCATTATCTTGTTCTTCCCTGCTCATTGTTAGAAAATGGACTGTGAGTATAGAAATACTATGTAGCTTGAGTTTCTTCGAGGTTGAAGCAGGTCTGTAAATGTTTTGATCTAGATGTTTCAGAGTATGCCTTTTGACATAACCCCGCAACAATTCCAAGTTACTGTGCTCTGTAGATCTTCACGTTACCTCATCTCTGCTGTTCAGCAATGTGTTCTAGACAGCTCTACACGAGTCTTCTGGTGCTAATGGACAACCAGGTTTTTTTAAAGGACTAGTACAACAGTCTTTGCCAATGCTAGAATCTTTTAAAGGCTTTGTGTAAATTATGCTCATTTAAGTATTAATCCTTCTTAGAATTTAACATCTGGTTATTCAGTAGATAGTTTTGATAATGGACATTCAAGTTCCTTGTTTTTTTATACCGAGACTCTATACTTGAAATATTTTGTTGCTGATTCTTTTGTATGGAAAGCATATCTTAGCAGCTGTAATAATTACTATCATCTATTGGATATAAAGGAGAGGTAGGGGAACCTTTCAAGATAGCATTTCCTCCGGTGTAATTTGTTAGGCATATGGCACATATACCCAACATTCTCTTTTTCACCTCTTGCACCCCCCTTCCCTGTAAGCACAGCACTGCTTCTTCTTCTTGAATTTAGAAAAGGGGTGGTGAGCTGTAGGGGGCTTTCGTAGTGCATCTTGCTCTTCATTCTTTTCCCAAGATGTCTGAGAAGCGCATAGCTAATTTGATGCTAGTTGAATAAACTTTCCTCATTTTTCTTTGAGGATTGGAGAGTTGTAAAAGCAGCGGGAGAGCCTTGGAAGAACCAAGGAAGAGAGGCTGCAGGGTAATTTATGCTAATTAGATATATGTGGATTGGAGGCTCCCCATCTTTGAGTTAAAGTTGAAGAACTTGTGAATGGGGGTCTGCAGGCAAGACATCACTCAGAACCAGTTAGGTAAAAGATTTGATAAGATCATTTATTTATAACAAATATTGTTATTAATAATAAGAGAGAGAACATGGAAGTTCCCCATACAATAAACATTTATAAAACAATAATGATGTAATTTTACATAAAACAAATATACTGTACATAAAACACCATGTGAAACTCCTACTAATTTTAATAAGATACACAATAAAACATAGCAGTAACTGCGGATTTAAGGTAGGCCATATTCAATTTCAGTCACATAAAGTGCCAGAGTGAGACGATTCACTTGGTCCTCAAGTTTTTTTCCCTGCCAGCCACAATTGAAATGGAAGTGGGACCAAGAGGAGGGCCTCCCGAGCAGAAGTTAGGGCCACGCCAGTTTATAGGGGGAGATGCAGTCTTGAAGATAGGTTGGACTCAAACCGTATAGGGCTTTGTAGGGAATAACGTGCTCTTTCAATTGGGCCCGGAAACTTGTCGGCAGCCAGTAGAGCTGCTTTAATAGGGGCTTTGTATGCTCCCTATACCTAGCCCCAGTTAGTAATTTGACTTCCGACCTTTGCACTAACTAATTTCCAAGCCATCTTCAAAGGCAGCCCCATGTAGAGTGCATTCTGGATGTAACTAAGGCATGGACCTCAGCTTTTTGAGGTATGGTCACAGCTGGAGCACAAGTTTTTACTGGCCACCAACGACACCTGAGCTTCAAGTGTCAGCACTGAGTCCAGGAGGACCCCAGACTGCAGACATGTGTCCGACCGTAACCCCATCGAGCACAGGTTGCCACCCTATACCCTGATTGGCCTCATGACTGACCAGGAGAACCTCTTGTCTTGCAAGCCTCAGTTTGTTGTCCTCATCCAGTTCATCACAGCTGCTAGGCTGTTTTGCTACTCATGCATGTTTAGTAAAAAATATTGGAGGCAGATATTGCTTACTATGTCAGTTGAAGACAAGCACATACAGCTACAATAAGATTGGCTATAGCAGACTCACAAACTTTTCCAATACAAACTGTATTGCAGTATTTACTGCAGGCATGCTATTGTAACGTGGCGCTAAAATTCTTTGCTTCTCCAATCCTCCACAATCCATCCAGTACTGTAAAGCTGCTTTTATATTAAAAAGTTATAGCTGGACAGAGGACAAGGAACATTGGAGTTTCTTTCAGAGGTATTATTTTGAAATGTGCTTGTATGTTCTCTTATGTAGAATTTTTAAATTGCAGGTTGTCCTGAAGAAACTATGGAAATGGTGGGGTTGTTTTAGCTGTTAATAATTGTCGTGCAGTATCTGGAAGCTTTGCAAGTTATCTTTTAATCTGTGGGGCAAGTAGAACATACACTGTTAAGGGTAGTAGAATCATTCGCCTGTTCTGGTTACATGATGCGACCTACTTGTTTTACTTTTTCTCACCTCCCCATCTAAAAACATAGTAATATAAAAATCCTCTTTGAGGTTACACTTAAATTACAACCATTGGAATTTATTTTATTCTCACAGTGAGGACTCAGAAAAAGATACGAAGGCAAAGAGGGATGACTCACACTCAGCAGGTATTTACATATCTATTATAGTATAATTAACCAACTGTAGGTTTCAGTTTCTTGCCCTGCCATTGCACCTGATTTGATAACTTTAAATGGAAAGGATCTAGCTAGTGATACCACTGTATGTTAAGTTTGCAACATTGCAGAAAGAGTCAGTCAGCATCTCCTTGCATGGTGCTTGTTCAGAAGGCACTTTCCAAACACTGGTGCATGCCCACACAGCCTTTTATTGTCAGGGGAAGGGCAGGTCAAAATGTGGACAAATGTTTGCATTGGCTGCAGAAATAGGACTAGATGCTAACTGGGCATTAAATGATCATAGTACCACAAGCTGGAACATGAAAATTGCCTTTGGTCTGCACTAGGAGAGTGTTATACTCAATAAGCTCAATTTAGGATAATGCCCCTTGCTTTTTGGCTATAAATCATCTATCAGTATCCAAATAATTTTCTTTTGTTTTCAATTTTCTTGATGGTTTTTAGTATCAAATCCTAGGGCAGTTAGCTCTTTCTAATTTTTCCGTATGGCATATGTCTAACAGTATTCCCTCACCCACTCTTGTATCTCAGATGAAGATTTTGGCAGTGAGGATGATTTAGGAGCAGGTGATGGTAAAGCTGATAGTGACTATGAAAGTTCTCAAAAGAACAAAAAAGGAAAGAAAGCCAAACCTGAGAAGAACAAAAGAGCAACTTCCAAATCCAGAAAAAGAGCTGCAGGTAACTATGATTTAAATGAAGCCGCTCACTATATTGAGATTTTCCCCCCTTACAGATTCAGATTATGCCAAAGTAATGGACGCTGTTCATGTAGTTCACATAAAATTGAGGTAACACACTTACGAAAACTTACAGGACTCTTACCTGTAGTAATAAAATGAAATGACAGTGTAGATATATCTATGGCTTTGAAATATAGATGTATGAGTAGATAATAAAAGGCATCTGGGTATGTGTATTGTAGGTTTATTTTGTTTTTAAAATTGATTTATTTTTATTTAAAATATTGTTTGTTTACTGTGGGACCAGCTTCAACCTGCCAGATCTTCCCCAGGTTGGTGAGATAAAAGTGGAGGTGACAGGTCAATTAATTTTTCCATAGCTGTTTCTAGGTAGGTGCTTATCTCTTCAGACAGTTCAGAGAGCATATTTTGTTTTGTTGGGTGGGAGCAGGTGCACCAAGGGGGGGCTAATGCAGCTCTTTAGTCTTCCACAGATATTCACCCCTGATTTAGAGCGGTCTAGTTAGCCTTTCTTTCTTTATGGTGGCTTCACACACCACGTATGTACTTCTAGGAAAGTGAATGGTGTTGTGGTGGTATACTGCACACCTTCATTGTGTTTTCATGACTTTGTAATAGATGACAGTGAGGATGAAAAAGAAGACCACAAAAATGTGCGCCAGCAGAGACAGGCAGCATCTAAAGCTGCTTCCAAGCAACGGGAAATGCTCATGGATGATGTAGGCAGTGAGGAGGAAGATCCGGAGGAGGAGGAAGAGGAAGCAGGATTTCAGGAAAGTAAGTGGTACTGGATACACACGAATGGAAAATGGGAATTGACTTGACAAAGAACTGCCAAATTTGATCATGGGTTCAGATTCAGTTGCCCAGACAGGCAAACCTATTGTTGCAACTTCTTGAGTACTGAGTGCAATCCATCACTAATATATATTATCTTTAGCTTCGTTACTAACAACAATAATACTGTCTTTCTTTATTCAGGGAATAAAACCTTTTAGGGACACATGGAGAATTTTTTCGCAATACTTCTCTTGCTATATTCATCATTGTTATCTTCAGCACTGGGCAACAAACTGAACAGACCATTTGATTACAAATACCATCCTATCTAGCTTCATGATGCAGTGATGCCCTTATGTTCATGATTAAACTTAAATTAAACTTTACCCTTCCCTTCCTCCCCAAAATACATAAATACCTGCAACTTAAATATTTTGTTCTGATTTGTCTGTTGTGTAAATTGACAGACACTTGCTCAAAATGATGAAAGATGGGGACCTTTGTGAAATTTGCAGTGATGTGTACAAATTAGAAGGCACCCAGTGAATCATTGAACTGATGAACTATAATCATGAACACCCTTGGATACAAAACCTGGAAGTCTGTTATAGGAAGCAGTAAACTATTGCTGTCCCAAATGTAGTACATTACTGGTGTTGACTTCAAAGGGCACTTCTTCAGCCTGCTGCAAGATGGAAGAACAAGAGAAAAGGCTGGGAAGGGCATTGATATAGAACGAGCAGCAGCTGGTATAGAAAATGGTCAGGCTGAGACTACATGTAATATTCCATGAGGGAAGGAGAAATTTACCTATGCAGCCAATGATTTAAATAATTTTGCTACTTATCAACAGTCATTAAGGAGATTTACATGAGGAAATACTGGGACAGAAGCTCTGATTCTCCAAGTTCTAGGAAGCATGTGACAGGATGTAGAAGCCAAGGATACTGACTCCTGTCCCCTGATCAACCTACCAGACTCTCTCCCTCATTCTGTCTCTTTTCCAAGTGAACAAGGACAGACCTTCTTAGAGACATTTCATTCCTCTCTCTCTGCACAGAAGATTCTGGCAGCGATGAAGACTTCCTTGTGGAAGATGATGATGATAGTGATTATGGCAGTTCAAAAAAGAAGAACAAAAAAGTGGCTAAGAAATCCAAACCAGAAAGGAAAGAAAAGAAAATGCCTAAACCAAGGCTAAAGGCTACAGGTGAGCTCGGCTTGCTTCAAAAGTTCTTCCTTTGCAGCTGTTAGGAATAGCATAATGGAGGTTTGCTTACAAGGTGCTTGTATTTTCTCAGCTCTTCACCTCTTCTGTTTAAATGGATCTGAATAAACCCTTTTTATTCTTCTTAACATAAGCAGTAGCTTGTATAGTATGATAGAGTAGGTTTGGAGAAATCATTTGTGGATTACTCTTTTTTTTTTTTTACTCCCAGAGATTCAAAGTAATTAATGACTGAATCAGGATGGGATTCTATGACTTCTCTTGGTTGCCAGTATTGTGTTCAGACCACTTGCCAGTGCTGATTAAAACAAGTGATGTTTGTGCATCATGAATAGTTCTTTTCATTCGATTCCAAGTAAATACAAGATGCTGAGTGTTGACATAGGTTTTGCTGTACCCAGAACGACACACGTGTTTGACTAAAAATACTCCTTTGATTGAATCTTACCTTAATAAAAATTCAAAATTCATCTTGGATAGAAATTTCTGTTTGGAGATTTGTCTTAAATTATCTAATATGTTTTTGGATCACTAGTCTGCATGACTATTATATTTAATACATATTCTCCTCAGATAAAGGAAGGTGTAGAGTGCTTAGTCTCTAGCTTTTGCATTCATGAAGAACTTAAGAATGCTGTTTGTACATTAGCCCTGCTTACAACCCAAATTAGTTATAACACTTGAAAAGCTATATGTTATTTAAGCAATGAAGAACTACCATATTAGCACATGCCCTCCCCTGAATGCAGTGCTGCCATCATATTGCCACAGAAATATGGACTTTTTATCATAATTGATTTCATTGCTCATACTTTTGGAGAACATGTGAAAGGCAAGCATTGTTTCTAGCAAAGTCTTGATGTCACATTGAAGGAATCTCAACAGTACATGGGCACATTTGTTTGCAGAATAATTTTATAATGAACTGAGATTTATTGCACACGTTTTATACGTTCCAGACCATTATTTTGTAGAAATTCAAGCTTTGTTCAATAGTCATCTCGTTGCAAATTTACTAGTTCTTATGATTAAGACAAAGATAAGTAAACAACCCAGGAATGCTGCCATATGTGCTCAGACTCCTTGTTATATTTTGATGTTTTGCTTTCACCAGTTACACCGAGTCCAGTGAAGGGCAAAGGGAAGGGAGGCCGTCCCACAGCTTCAAAGACGTCAAAAGAAAAGACCCCATCCCCAAAGGATGATGACGAAGAGCCTGAAAGTCCTCCAGCAAAGAAGAAATCAGTTAGTCCTCCTCCAGACAAATCTGGGGATGAGGGTTCCGAAGATGAAGCCCCATCTGGTGAAGATTAAATGGTGTGGGAGAGAAACTTTTTGAGAGAGAGTAAGGAAAAGAGAATATGCTTAGGGGGTAGAACATGGTTTTGGTTGTGGCTTGACTCATGGGCTGTGAATGCCACCTTTACTTTAGCTGTTTTAATAGTACCGTTCTTCCTTCTCCTTTTTAAAAGAGAACCTTTACACAATAATATTTTGATGTCACAGTCTCTACTGGCCATTCCGTTCTCCCCAACCAAATTTAAATTAATATCTTACTAAAGATATATTTTGAAGGCTCACTGCAGTTGTAAAGCAATAAAGTTTAAGGCTGACACTTGGAGGCTCACAATTAACAAACAGAATAGGTTTTTCAAAGCTGGGAAATTCATCTAAGCCAACTTGCTTAATTGAATCCAAAACAAGTGTATTATTGCACACAGCATCCTTTGTATATGAATTCTTTTGAATTCCATCCAAGGGTTTAAAGTTCTAATATTCTGAATATTTGGGGTTCCACAATCTATTTTTAATGGCCAAGGTAATTTTAATGACCATGTAGTCTCTTCTGTATTTTAATCTTTAGAAAAGCCCTGCCTGTTCATGTCATTAATATTTTAATTTTTTCTGAGTAGGATAGCATTTCAGTTAGTCAAAATGCTGCCGTTTCCTTCCAGCTCTTTTTTAAAAAAGTTTCTCTTTTGCCATACTTTGAATCTTTGCATACATTGTGTAAAGTTTGATTTCAGGGAGGCATTCTGGAAGGCTGAGGTCATTTGTTCTTTACAAATGTGAAAACAGTTTTCCATAATGGCACAGTCTTTGTGTTTTGATCCATGTGCACTGGCTCTAGCGTTTCAGAAGTAAGACAACTCCGCTTCTTCCGCAAAGAATATAATTTGCCTGTAGACATCCCCTCCTTGACTTAATTTACCTTCACTGCTTCCTTTGTGATGAATGTTTTTTCATTGCCAGGTCTTAGAGGTTCTATATTCAGAAGAAATCATACACCCAGGCCAAACAAGATACAGGCTGTGAAATGAAAGACACAGCTCCTGAACAATGTAGTATGGTGCTTCACAAAAGCAAAATATTTTAACAATGTAAAATATATTCAAGAGGGCTGTGTGCTAACTTTTTATTAAGTTTCAAGCAGTGTGTATGTTTAGCCAGTTTCAACAAGATGGACTTTGTCCTTACTAGGTAAAAAAATTGCAGTATTTGGTGTGAGATGAAGTGCTATCTGCTTCTCACCTTCTGTCTTGCACATTTATAAGAAACACTTCCTGTCACAACCCTTTCTCTCCAAGTGACATTATTAGAGATTTGAAGCCTCAACCTTTGACATTTCTGGTTTAATTGATTGTTTAAAAACAAAATGGATGCAATTTATAAGTATTCTCATAGAGGATCAGGCCTGCCAGACTGATAGTACAAAGCCAAAGTAAAGCATGCATAAGCAGGAAAGCGTAATGGGGGTTACCTCTTTCTAAAATACAAAAGGAAATGACATGTATACAGTTTTAAGACTTAGCAGAATATTTTCTTCTGCTGTTTAAAGCAACTCTGTTCACATCAATGTGGTGTTTGCTATAAATTGATTTAAGTGTGTACAAAGGATTAAAAGTTCATTCTTTTTATCAAGAAGAAGCTGACATTTATATTGTTGAATAATATTTGGAATTTTTTTTAAAAAGTCCTGAGTTCATCTTTGGACAGAAACCAATCCAGTTTGAGTCACTTTTGTCGGTTTTACCAAGTTTTAAATGTTGAATGATATGGATACAATGGACACAAAGATTGTACTGATACTTTCAAAGAGTTGAGTCCAAATTGGTGGTTTTATCCAATACTGCAAATAAAAAGGTGGTCCTAGACTGTTCATCTGCTTCAAATGTATATGTTTGGAGTGATTACCTCTCATCATTATGGTCAGCCAGATATATGGAAAATACTTCTGCTAGGCCTTGTTTTGTAAAATGCCTATTTTTCTCTTAGTTCCTTTCTTTAACAGATACAACTGTGCATAATTGGCTTAGTAAAACTATTCAGACTCTTCCTTTATCTCTTCTTCAATTGTTTGAACCAGTTATCACCTTTAATTTTGTGAACAACTTATTTCAAATTTATGATGGCAGCAGATGTCTTTGTCTTGAATCTGTGAAAACCCTAAATACTGTGCTTTCATTTAGGTTTGTATATGTCACCCTAGAAACAAACAATTTAGAAGGTCCTCAAAACACTAACATACTTAATAACTTGCTTGCACTTGCCCACCTGTTCAGTCCAGACACAGAAGGAAAGTATTTTTCCCCTCCAGTTCATACATCTCTAGTAAATACAGTCATCATTTTCACTTTTGTCCTCTGTGTATATTGCCTTTTGAGTGCAGTATTCTAGGGATGCAATAGCCTTGTTAGTTCATTACTTTGTTCCGCTGAACAACTATTGCCAGAAAAACAAGTAGAAATACTCCAGTGTGCATTCATCACTCTATATCAGTTGCTTCCAAGGAATGGCAGGTTATTTAATATCTTACTTTAATTAAGTATTTCTGACATTTAAAAAAAAACCAAAAGCAAACTTGTTTAGTATATGTAACTTACCACTTTTCAAGTAATTGTGAGAATAGCTAGGAATTCAGGGAAGTATTTGCCGGTTATGTTTTGGGCTTGACCAGGTAATAGTTATGTTGCTGAAGAAACAGCCCAGATAACTTAAAACTGAATATCCAATCTGAACATACAATTTTGTGAGGGCTTTTTCTCTTTGGTGTAGTATTTTAGGACAGACCAAATGCAAGAATGCCATGATTAGATTGATCTGACGAAGAATTATGTTTCATGTCCCCCAATGGAGAGATGGAGATGATGTGCATTCAGGTATAAAGCTTTCTAGAATTGTTGGAAGGGCCAGTATGATGTTCAGTATATTCAGCTATTACATGCCTGCACCAAGTACCCAAACTGTTAATTAAGTGAATTAAAAATTCATTACCCCAAGTACAACAAACAGCTAAACTAAGGAGTGGAGTTGGGTTAAGGGGGAAAGCTATAACATGCTGGAAGCTTATGAGCTGTAGAAATCGGTGCTTTTGCTTTATGTATTTTTTCTGTGGAGTGTTTATTTTTTTATAACAAATCATAATGTTGGCACATGATTTTATAAAATAAAAGGAATTTGATTCCCATGATTTTAGGTATTTGAAAAGTGATATTAGTACTTTGTGGGGGAGATTTTTTCCCCTTCCCCTCCTTTCAAGTAGCTTCATTCAGTAGGCTCTTTGTGAGGCTTGGGTCCACCTTTTACTGAATACCCTGTCCCCTTGCATTTTGAACAAATTATTTGTAGAACATGAGCCCCAAATGGAAACTGCATAGTGAATTCTCCTTGTGATTTGTGTGTGATAGCATGCCATCAGTTCAATTCACATGGCAGAAGTTGGGTGTGCTTGTAATAATTTAGGGCTCCATCGTTCATGGATTGACAAAAATATACTTGCAGTTTCCTTGGATATGCCTCCTCTCCCTGACTTACATTTTTAGTTTTCTGCTTCACTAAGTAGCTCACGCTTTCCTATTCTGTATTACATTCTTTCCTAGCCCCTAAAGCAAAAGTTTCCCCTTTTCACATTCACTAAAGCATTCACATACATGCTGAAGATCCGTTGACCACTGTTGAAAAGATTTGCTGCCCATCTGCCCCTGTACAAAACTGTAGAAAATGAAATGGTCCCCTCAGTCTGAGCATGTTTTGGTGTGACTGCAAGATTCCACTGTGCATACACTTTGTATATTTGGGGAGGGATTTTTTTAATAGGGAACTGTAGGCATTTGGGGCAGAACAATACACAAACCTGCTTAAGCCACAATGACATGAAAACCCCTTCAAGTATCTTGTGTGAATGGGAGTGAACAGTGAGCATATGTGTGCATGCGTGGGTGTCCGTCTGACAATTTAATGTGTGTTAGGAATTTGTGAATTTTACTTTTCCTGCAGAAACAATTATTACAAAAAGTTGTATATAAGAGAATTGCATAATTTTTTTCCAGGAACACGTCACAGCAAAACCCTGAACTGTTCTCAAACACAATGAACAATAAGGCTCCAAGTTGGGCAAGTGCCCTTAACAGCAGATAGGAGTAGATTCAGTGGAATGCAGTGGATAATTGTCTTGGGTATTCCCTCCCTTTTGGCATCCTGGTCTCCCCTGGGATATTTCATGAGCAGTTGTGTAAGGCAACTGCTGAATAAAATACTCTGTGCTACTACGTAGAAGATCCCACATCATGATGATGACCAACGGGGCTGTGAATCCCTTGACAGTGAAATCTGCAGCATGGTACTAGGAGTTCAGTTTGAATGTAACATTGATGCTTTATTTAAAAATGCATTTTTTAAAAAGGGGGGAGGGAGGGAGGGTTTGAAGTGAACATGACGTTGTTGACCATGTTCGTGAATTATAGATGCAACATGCATTGGTAGAATTGTGTGATGGTCTTTTGTGCTACTTAATTTTACATATTCCAGTCTCTGTATGTACTTGCAATTTCAAAACAAAATTAACAGTCCTTGCTTTTGCTTTTTATTGAAGGGTTTCCAGGACTGCATATCTGCTCCTGAGCTCTGTTTTAAGTATGTGTATCCTTGGCTTGTATTTTGTATTAAAAGAGAATATGGAAAAGAACCCTTTATTGTTCAGCATGTTGGAATTGTGTCCCCCTCATTTCCCCCCTCTCTCTTTTATTATTTTTTGAATATATTAAGCAACTTATTCTTCTGTATCTTAATTTCTTTTGTAAACATTTTGGTTTTGTTTAAAAATGGCTTTATAAAAGGGCTTTTATAACCCATATAGGTGCCTTCTGTGTTTTTTCTTCTCCCTAGTATCAGTTCATTTGCTTTTTAAACTTGCAAGTAGTGCAAGCAAATCCTGTGTAGAAACCATTGAGGTCTGAGGATTCATATTGAAGTCACCTACTCTTTTAGTTCTACTGTACATATCTTGCACAGTAGGCAGTGTGTAATTCTCTATTTAGCAGAGTTTCCTTCCTAGAAATTGTGCTTAGTCTAGATAGCAAGGTCTTAATAATTGCAACCACATTATTCAGAGATTCTCCCAAGTTCTAATGCTTTGTGCTTGCTTTATTGTTGCATTTAACCTGGTTAATCCAAGTCTGTGCCTCAGTCACAGACCAGCATGTGATGCTCGACACTGTAATTTATAGACACATTGAATTGAAATCACATGTACAAGATGAAAAATGAATTTGTCAAAGATTGTATTACCATTTTATTCTTTCTAGTTGATTTCTGGGAATATGAGGTCCTTCCTGATTAGAGGGTCTGCAACAGAATTACTGTGGATGGTAGAGATATCAAGGCATCGAAATTTCACCAGTAAGCAGAAGAATTTCATTTGAAGGGGTGGCAGTGTTACCACATTAAGGAAACATAAAATGTTAAGAAATTTCAATCTTGGATGGCTATTCCAAAGGCGAAACTTCATTGAAATAGTTCTGTTTGCCATACAGCTACCAAAATGATCTGTCAAAACAGAAAGTTGGTTCAAGTCAAATGGACAATCATGGAAGAAGATAATCTAACCCAGATTCAGCAGAGGAGGAAATGGGAATCCTGCCTATCCTAGAGCACCAGTGGCAGGCAGAAAATTAATTCATCATAGAAGCTGGACTTGTAAGGCCATAATGAAGTAGGATAGCAGAATGTCAAAGATGATTACTAAGAATGTGTTTAAGGGAAGAGAGGAGATGTTCCTTGTTCAGGGGAAATGGGGAAAACAGAAAAAAAGCCAAAAGTGAGACACCACAACAGAAGGTTGCTGTGAGTTTTCCAGGCTGTATGGCCATTGCTCCAGAAGCATTCTTGTGCCGTTTTGCCCGCATCTATGACAGCCATTCTCAGAGGTTGTGAGGTATGTTGGAAACTGGGCAAGTGGGGTTTATAGATCTGTGGAATGTCCAGTACAGGAGAAAACTCTTGTCTGCTTGAGGCAAGTGTGAATGTTTCCATCAGACCCTCTCAACCTCTAAGGGTACCTGCCATAGATGTTGGTGAAGCGTCACGAGAGAATGCTTCTGGAACACGGCCATACAGCCCAGAAAACTCACAGCAACCCAATGATTCTGGCCATGGAAGCCTTCGACAACACATTAAGCAAAACAGATTTCTCTAGATGCCCAAACCATGTGAATTATGGTGCCACCCACTTATCCACAAATTCAATATCCACAGTTTAATTTAGTCATGCTTCAAAAAACATTCATCACTTCTCTAGGGCCTGGTGCAATTCTATGCTATGCTTCTGGCCCATATATAGTAAAACTATAAACTTCATTATCTATGATTTCAGGTTTCACAGGCAGTCTTGGAATATATACCCCACAGATGGAATCATACTGTATTAGAAGAACCCTCCAAGGACAGTTTCATCACAGCCTAGAGGAAAAGGTTTCATTTCTATAATATGTGAATTCAAAGTTTTACAAACAGAAACAGTACCTAATATTACTTTAGAACAGGAGTGTAGCCCACCAGATACTGGATCTAAACTCTGGAATGGTCCAAGCCACCATAGCCAGTGGTCAAAGGTACTGGGAATTGCAATTCAATCCAGACTCTCCACACCTGATTTCCAATTGATATACCATTTTATTAATTATTTATATTGAATAGTTTATTTAATGCTTATACCATAGGTCTTTCACATATAAGGCAAACAAAGATACATGAAAACCAGATTATTAAATACAATATAAAATACACCATTAAAATCCTATAGATCATTAAAATCTACATATATCAATGGCAAGATGCACCCTGAAAATACTACACACTGCATAATTAAAAACCAGGTAAAACCAAATAAATACAGCATTATTAAAACTTAAGCAGGAACATCTTGGATATAAACAGCCACTATTAGTTAAAAGCATCCTCAGCATAGTCAACTGTAATATCAGAAATTAGTCTCTCTTTATGTTGAAGATAGACTAAATTTAAGACATTTTTGTAGAAATCAAACATTTTTTTTTCTATGAATAGAATTTAAACTGATAAAGCGAGTTATAGGTGCAAAAATAGATCCAAACAAATATCCTTAAATTTCGAAGAGCATGATCATGCTTTGAACAAGGTGGTGATTAGCGTTGGCTGTTACCTTTGTTTTGGGAGTAATGCTAAATCATCTTTGGAGTTAGCAGGTCAAAATTGTAGAACCAGGCAAATCAATTTGTACAGAGAGGTTCAAAAAGGCTATGAAGAAATCTTTCAACCGTAACATTGCACATAATCTCCAGAAGCAGCAGAGGGCGTAGTTCGACCTCCGTTGCCTTTTTACCCCCTTGCAGAGAGCCTTATGAATTGTATTTCAAGTCTCCTGTGTTAACAAAAGCTTCCTGTTCTCTTTCTTGGGTTGTGTTGACATTTATTAAAAGCTCAAACAACATAAACATTTCAAATCATTTAGAAATTTGTATACTTCAGTCTTAGCATTTGCAGTTTGGTCTATGTTGGGCCTGGTTCCAGTGTGTTTGAACAACAAGAACAGGTTCAATTTTGTAAGGTATATAGGGAATGCTCAAAAAGGCACACTATGTTAGGGACAGAGTAGCTATAAAATATTGCAGTGACGAGAGAAGTATGTCCTAGCATGTTAGAAACAACACCAGGGAAGGAAAGCTTCAATTGCAAATAGCAGAATTTGAAGATAGTTAGGAACTGATCCAATCCTGGAAACCAGGTTGAGAGCATCTGGATAAGAATTAAGGGAACAAGGACTGAAAAAGTTGTTGTGGGGGTCTACTATAGCCCTTCAAGCCAGACGGAAGAACTGGAAGTCTTCCTTGAGCAGATGACCAAACATGCAGAAAGAACAGCGGTAAAAGGGGTATTTCAACTACTCTGATATTTGTTGGAAAACCTTTTTACCAAGAGTACAAAATCAAACAAATTACTCACTTGCCTTGCAGACAATCTTATTGTCCAGAAGGTAGAAGAGGCAACAAGGCGATCAGCTATTCTGGATCTGCTCCTAACCAACACTGAGGATCTAGTGAATGAAATGGAAGTGATTGGATCCTTAGGTTGTGACCATGTGTTTCCTGGAGTTTGTGATACAAAGGAAGGGTGAAAGTAAGAGAAGTCAAACATGCATTCTAGACTTTAGGAGAACGGACTTCAAGAAATTTAAGGAAGTTTTGAGCGTGATTCCATGGACAGATATACTAAAAGAGAAGGGAGTTAATGATGGATGGAAGTTTCTTAAAAGTGAGATACTGAAGGCACAATTGCAAGCAGTGCCAGCAAGGAGAAAAAATAGGAGAAGTGTAAAACAACCAGAATGGTTGTCCAAAGAACTTTTAATTGAGCTAAGATTTTAAAGAGATATGTACAAGAAATGGAAAGGGGGGGAAATCATCAGAGTAATTCAAACAAATAACATATGTAGGGAAAAGGTTTGGAAGGCTAAGGCACAAAATGATCTTAGGCTTGCCAGTGGGATTAAAACCAATAAAATGTGTTCTTTGGTTATATCAGAAGAAAAGGGAAACAGTAGGGCCTCTGCATGGAGAAGGTAGTGAAATGCTAACAGAATAGGGAAAAGGCAGAACTGCTCAACACCTTTGCCTCAGTCTTTTCCCAAAGGGAGATTGGTGTTTAACCTGCGCAATACAGAGCAAATGAGGTAATGGGGGAAATGCAACCCAAAATAAGTACAGAAGTAGTCCAGGAATACCTGACTACTCTTAATGAATTCAAGTTTCCAGGGCCAGATGAACTACATCCAAGAGTATTGAAGGAATAACAGAAGTCAATTCAGAACCAGTGGCAATAATCTTTGAGAATTCTGGAAGAACAGGAGAAGTCCCAGTAGACTGGAGAAGGACAAACGTTATCCCTATCTTCAAGAAGGGGAAAAGGAGGACCTAAATAATTACTGCCCACTCATCCTGACATCAATACCTTAACGATCTGGAGCAGATTGTTAAGGAGGAGGCCAGTAATCACCTAGAATGCTGTGATTGCTAAAAGTTAACATGGATTTCTCAAAAATAAGTCATGCTGGACTAATCTTATCTCTTTTTTATAGAGATTCAAGCATGGTAGATGCAGGGAATGCTGTGGATGTATCATATCTTGATTTCAGCAAGGCTCTCAACGAAGTCCGCCATGACCTTCTTGCAAGCAAACTAGTCAAATGTGGGCTAGGCAATGCTACTATTAGTTGGATCTGTAATTGGTTAAGCGACCAAACCCAAACAGTTCCTCTTCATCCTGGAAAGAAGTGACTAGTGGAGTGCCGCAGGGTTCAGTTCTGGGCCTAATACTGATCATTTATTAATGTCTTGGATGAAGGTTTAGAAGGCATGCTTATCAAGTTTGCAGATGACACCAAATTAGGAGGAATGGTTCATATTCCAGAGGACAGGATCAGAATTCAAAATGACCTTAGTGGAATAGAGAGCTGGGCCAAAACTAACAAGATGAATTTCAACAAGGACAACTGTAAGATACTACATTTGGGCAGAAAAAAATGAAATGCAAAGATACAGAATGGGTGATGCCTGGCTCGTCAACAGTCCATGTGAAAAGGATCTTGCAGTCTTCATGAACAACAAGTTGAACATGAGCCAACAGTGTGATGCAGCAGCAGCAAAAGAAAAAAAAACCAATGGGCTTTTTGGGCTGCATCAAAAGGAGTATAGCGTCTAGATCAAGGGAAATCGTGGTGTCTTTGTATTCTGCTTTGCTTGGACCTCACCTGGAATACTGTGTCCAATTCTGGACACCACAGTTTAAAAGAGAGATTGACAAGCTTTCCTACATGTGCTTTCCTACATGGCAGGTTGGACTATATGACCCATGTGGTCTCTTCCAATTCTATCATTCTATGATCCAGGATTTTTGAATTTATTGAAGCAATAATTTTTAGGCTCTTACATCACTGATCAAGGTCCACCTCACAAAGAGAGTGGGCTTTTCATCTTTCTTCCAAAGCTTTGGTATAATAACCTGCATTCTTGTCTTGGTAAGTGAAGCATACCATGGAATGAAACTGAATGATTCATCTGACAGAGCTAGATTCTTTGCCTGAGGCTGTCCTTTTCACAATCTTTGTTAACAGTTCTGCCACAGCAAAGTTTTGGTGACTTTGCTAGATCTTTAAACATAGCAAAAAGTGGTTACCTGTGAGCGTCTTCTATGAAATGGATATTGCTTTCTGTTGAATCAGGCATGAAGGAGAATAAATGGATGCCACCACTTCCCAGCTTATTTATTTGCTTGTTTGTTTATAGTATTATATTCTACCCTTCTCACCCTGCAGGGGGCTCAGGGCAGATTACAATGCACATATATATGGCAAACATTCAATGCCATTTTAGACATACAACATATAGAGACAGACACAGGCAATTTAACATTTCAGCTTTCCGGCTTCATGAGGGTATGCTCAATTCCGGCCACAGGGGGAGCTGCCGCTTTACCATCCACTTGTGACACCGAGTCCTTTAATGGAGTATTTCCTTATTGTTACGCATGCTGCTGGAAGATTTTATGGTGTCATAAATTAGTTAAATTAGCCTCCTTGCATAAAGCTGTACCTAAATTTCCTACTTGACAGATGCTGCGGTCTTTCGGGCTGCATAGGTTGACAGCAAGCTAGACTTAATGGTCGGGAGCTTACTCCAGCCTTGGTCAGTAGTGATTCAATGCAGCTGGCTACTAACCAGTTGCGCCACAGCCTGGTCCAGCTTTCAATTTTTCAGGAAGCCCTGACAATAAAGTCAGGCTTTATTGTCCCCTTTACATCATAACCTATCTGTACAGAATCCTCTGTTGCCAGTATTTCATTTGCATGTTTTTAAAATTAAGCCCACATTTTTTTAATGTACTTTTCTGGTGACTCTCACTTATAAGGTCATTTTTATTAAGCCAGCACAACCTGTGGCCCTCCAGGTGCTTTGGACTTCAGCTCCTAGAATTCCTGACTATTGGACAAGCTGGCTGAGGCTTCTGTGATTCGAAGTCCCACAGGTTGTGCGGGCCTGCTTAAAAATTGATGCCAGCTAACAACAAGCTTTTCTGAATTGGCATGGGATAATTACAGAATGCACATAACCCTGATGATGATGCAAAGCTTGAGAAATGCTATTCTAAGTGTCAAATCATTCCCTGATGGTGCTGGTTTCTACTAGTTGACTGTTCATTCAATGCCAAATGCATTCACTCTGTTTCTCAAACTAATTGCTTATCCACTTACACCTTCCTGTTGCTTTCCCTCTCGTGATCCCCTCACTCCATAGCCTGCTAGTTCAGTGACCATGCTTCAGTCCGTGCTATTCTTGTACAATCTGTACTGTGCCGGGTTATAAACACGCTGGCATTGTTTCGAAGAGTAGGAGTGCTTATTTACATACAGGGTGGTTGCCTATAACAAAGGGCATGTTGTCACCTGCTGATGGAAAGAGACAGGAGCATGAGTGGTGCAATATTTTATATGATGCCAAGTCCAAGTTTTATTGAAAAGTTGCTCTTTAATTTAAAACCAAAAGAAGCACTTTCAGGATGATGTTACCAGTTGTGTGTGGAAAGGCATTTGTTTTGGAACCAATTTGATGCTAAGGGCAGAATTAAGGATGCAGGAAGGAAGGAAGTACCGAAGAGGGGTTTTGTATTTTTAAAATATACTTCTAGTCCAGTGATTCTCAACCTTCCTAAAGCTGCAACCTCTTAATACAGTTCCTCATGTTGTGGTGACCCCCAACCATAAAATTATTTTCATTGCTACTTCATAACTGTAATTTTGCTACTGTTATGAATTGTAATGTAAATATCTGACATGCAGGATGTATTTTCATTAACTGGACCAAATTTGGCACAAATACCCGATATGCCCAAATTTGAATACTGGTGGGGTTGGCGGATTGATTTTGTCCTTCAGGAGTTGTAGTTGCTGGGATTTATAGTTCACCTACATTGAAAGAGCATTCTGAACCCCACTAACGATGGAATTGAACCAAACTTGGCACACAGAACTCTCATGACCAACAGAAAAAACTGAAAGAGAGCAAACTTCTCATCTTGACTGACTCCTATGTAAATACAATGAAGCTTGATGATAAAATTGTAGCCCCACCACTTAATGACTGGTATTTTCCTTTGAAGTGTTCTTATTAAACTGCAATTAGTTCAACAGCAAATTGTCCTGGAAGTCCAAAATGTGGCTTGAAAGATCTCTAGTGGAAGTGATTTATTTCCATTGTCGAATTTTTGCCCATGTATCATGATAGAGGATTAGAAAGCATTTGAGTCACTGATGGCATTAAGTTTTGAGTGGGTTACTTAAGAAAATACAGGATGCATTTGATGACAAAGTCAATTGTGTAAACCGCGTTGAGTCGCCAGTTAGGCTGAGAAACTGCGGTATACAAGTAAAGTAAATAAATAAATAAATAAATAAAATTGTGGGAGTTTAAAGTGACATTACATATTCTGTGAGGTTGAGATTAGGCAGTATTAATTCCCACAATCAAATCACCTAATGTTGATGGTCATGAAGAGCTTAATTTGCCAGCTGAAGCGAAAAGCATATTTAAAGGCCCTTATTGCATTATATCACAGCACCCTTTGCACCCTCTGAATGCACTTGAAGAAACTTTTTGTCCAGAAAATTAAAGAATATTGCTTCTTTTTAAACCAAGGAATTTTCTTTTCACTACTGAATTTCTTCAGTTTTATTATTTATTATTTCAGATATTTGTAACCCACCCTTCTCAGGGCGGCTTCTAGTTGGCAACGATTCGATGCCTCCATGTACACACAATAAAATACATAATAAAGACCAATCATTACATACAATTAAAACATTAAATCAATTCAATTAAATATGCTTAAATATAACAGCCTTGTGGCCTTATCTAGCTGAATTCTGTGATTGGAGATTCCATCAATCTCGGAATTCCATCAATGGACTATGGACAAAGCTTGTCCATAGTACATTACCATAGCAATTGTCATTATTGTCAGGTGTAAAAAGGAACTCTTCGGGGCTTTAATTGTTGAGTGAAGTGGACCATTACATGCCCTGAGACTATACTGAGTAAACCAGAAATGGGAATCAGATGCCCTTCAGATATTTTTGGACCACAACTTCGTCAACCCTGTTAAGCACAGCCAATGGAGAGGAGTACCAGGAGCCTTTGAAAGTCGGTATGATACCCACTGGCTGAGTGGGTGCTTTCCCATTATAAAGCAAAATTACTTTTTTTCTGCTGTACACTTGTTGTGTGGCCGTATGTTGTGTAAGTCTGATCTATATGCAGGGGGTTTAACTAGATGACCCTTGTGGTCTCTTCTACATTCTTATTCGATAAATCTTACAAACCTCACTATAGTTGGGAACGTAGCAGTGGGCTGAGCTGGATTTTCAGGATTCCTGTATTTTTTATGAGTGATCATAAAAAAAATAATACAGGAATCCCATGAAACACATAACAGTGACTTGGTGTAATCATCAGTAGTCAAGTCCCATTCATTTTCCAAAAGATATGCTCTTGGTAGAAATGTAGACAGCAATGCATAATTTGTGGGATGGATCATCACAGCTTCTTGAATTTCTGGGGCTGAAGGGGTGACAAAATCCTGCCACAATGACTGCATGCATTTCAGAAGCCATCTCTATACTGCTGTTGTGAACCCAAAGCTAAAAACCGACCCAAAACTGTGTGTCTGCAGCTTCATGTTGAGCATAGCTTGTTTATATTATATACAATCACACAAACTAAAGCTGTGGTTCCCAATCTGTGGTCCATGGACCACTAGTGGTTCTCAAGAACCAAAATATGGTCCGCAGCCCCACCGTTACTACACCGTTGCAAAAAGAGTGACTGGTTTCATGAAACCCTCTTGTAGTACTGAGGCAACAAGGATTTTTTTTTTCATGTCAGGAGCAACTTGAGAAACTGCAAGTTGCTTTCGGTGTGAGAGAATTTGCCATTTGCAAGGAGGTTGCCTAGGGGACACCCACATGTTTTGATGTTTTACCATCCTTGTGGGAAGCTTCTCTCATGTCCCCGCATGGGGAGCTGGAGCTGACAGAGGGAGCTCATCCGTGCTCTCCCTGGATTCGAACCTCTGACCTGTCGGTCTTCAGTCCTGCCAGCACAAGGGTTTAACCCATTGTGCCACTGGGGGACACTAACTAAAGCAGTGGTTCTCAAGAACCAAAATATGATCCGCAGCCTCACCATTACTACATCGTTGTAAAGAGAGCAATTGGTGTCACGAAACCCTCTTATAGTGCTGAGGCAATGAGGATGCTGGGAGGGAGAGGCTGACTACCCACAAAAGGTGCAACAACAAGCCTCCTGACTGCTGCTGCGTCTCCTCCTCCCTCCCCCTGAGCAGGGGCTGGGAGTGCCTTGGTGCCTTTATTTTTAGGCCTGTTCCTCTGGTTATTTGGGGGTGCTGATTGAGAAAATTGCATTAGATAGACCACATCACCTCTAGATTATTAAATATGGTTTTCTATGGGTGAGCAGATAGTGACTACTGGATGGCATATGTTCTGTATCAGAAACTAGAGCTGATGTGGTCTGTCCAATGCAATTTTGTAAATTAGCACCCCAAATAACCAAACTGAATCTAAAGCTGACCAAAAACTGATTCGTAACCCTTCTGGAAAGTGGTCCCTGGTCAAAGTGGTCTTTGGTCAAAAAAGGATTGGGAACTACTGAAATAAGGGACAGTGAAAACCCAGTATTAGAGCCACGATTGTGCAAATGGTTTATCCCACTAACAGAGTAGGTTCTCTTTTATATTTACTTTAAAAATTAAATTGTTTCTTTGTGTTTCAAAAAGTCCCCTTGTCTTTCAGGCAAAATAAGGATTTCATCAATGTTTGCAGAAGATAAGAATATTCCAAGCAATGATTAATTTCTTTGATCATGCTAGTGTGCTCTTTCCCCCAAAGCATTTTGGACAGGATGTTTGGCCTGAGTTGGAGACTTGGACTGAGCACCATCATTTAAAGTATTCTGCCAGCTTTGGTCTCCTCTCTCCAACTTGCATTCTCACCCCACCCCAAACACATACAAAACAATGTTGATGAATGAGTGCATTATGGGTCATGAGAACTATTCTGTCTTATTTTTGTGGGATGGCCTTGAATGTGTGGCTTTGTTTTTTCCTGGTTTGGAATCAAAGATCCCAAAACACTAGATTGCCTTTGTCTTAGTGTTGTGAAATGAATGTGAAATTCAGTTTACAGAGGAGAGAACCAAAACAGAAGTAGGAGTCAGATACTCGAAAAGGAAATATAAGCAGGTTGAGTATTGGAAATGTTTGGGACCAGAAGTGTTTTAGATACTGGATTTTTTGCAGATTTTGGAATACTTATATGTACATATATCAGCATAATGAGATATTTTGGAGATGGGACCCAAGACTAAACATAAAACCAATTTATGCATCATATACATCTCCCCACACTTTACTTTCTGGGAAGGAAGTTGATGTTTTCTATATGTTACTCTGGAGCAGTATTATTTGATAACACTTATATGAACAAAAAGGTGAATTCTCATTATCTGTACTTAACACATTTAAATTCTGTGACCTCACTGCTTACAATTCACATCACATGTGTGTGCATGCACAACCATGTTAGGAATATATCACTGCCAAATGAGGACAAAACTTTTTTCTCTCTCAGGAAGAGTAGTTTTGGCAATTTTCTCCTGCTGAACAAAGGTAACTTGCTCGTGCAAAAGTGTCACATGATTTTCTTATAGAGGAAACCCCATGTTCTGCATAGAAAAATGCTTTTTCTGCACATAAAACAACTGAATACATTTTAATGTTTTAAACTGGAAACGGATTGTGAATGCTCATCAGATGGATGTGAATTCTGATGACATTTTTAGATAATAATGGTGTATATGCATGGTATATGCATGGGTGATTCAGCCCATGCATATACTCATTCTCTGATAAGGAAATGATAATTTGACAGGCTGTAAAGTTTTTTATATTATGGAGGCTTACTTCCTTAGAGCATAGTGTCTAGATCTAAGGAAGTAATGCTACCCCTCTATTCTGCTTTGGTTAGACCACATCTGGAATATTGTGTCCACTTCTGGGCACCACAATTCAAGAGAGATATTGACAAGCTGGAATGTGTCCAGAGGAGGGCGACTAAAATGATCAAGGGTCTGGAGAACAAGCCCTGTGAGGAGCGGCTTAGGGAACTGGGCATGTTTAGCCTGAAGGCAGAGAGGAGATATGATAGCCATGTATAAATATGTGAGAGGAAGCCACAGGGAGGAGGGAGCAAGCTTGTTTTCTGCTTCCTTGGAGACTAGGACGCGGAACAATGGCTTCAAACTACAAGAGAGGAGATTCCATCTGAACATTAGGAAGAACTTCCTGACTGTGAGAGCCGTTCAGCAGTGGAACTCTCTGCCCCGGAGTGTGGTGGAGGCTCCTTCTTTGGAAGCTTTTAAGCAGAGGCTGGATGGCCATTTGTCAGGGGTGATTTGAATGCAATATTCCTGCTTCTTGGCAGGGGGTTGGATTGGATGGCCCATGAGGTCTCTTCCAACTCTTTGATTCTATGATTCTATGATTCTATGAGGCACTAGCACAAAGCTTTTTTTTTTTTAAATGTAGCCACTCTCAGTGCCATACATTTTAGTGTTTCATATCCTTCTTTTGAAATGAGGTTAATATGAATGATGATTCAGCTTTGGAAAATTTCTTTTTCTGCTAGGGCTCAACCACAGAAGCTATGAATTTATAGAATACCTTTCTATCACCAGCTAGTAAGAGCACTCTGATTCCATACAACTAGAATGAGGGCAGCCTGTCTTCTGGATCAGGAGACACGGCTAATGTTTAGAATCACCCACTCAAAACCACTTTGGAACATATTTATAGAACGGTTCGGGCAGTTATAAACAGACCATATAATGCAGTTTGAAGATGACTCTATGGCATGGTGTCCACAAAATACTTCCACACACACACATCACCACCCAATGCACACTGCTGCATGTATCAAGCTAGAAATAGTGCATTACAAAAACTCACCAGAAAGTCCAGAATAAGGCAGATAATGAGCAGAGTATATGCCATGCAAAATTTGAAACCAATCTAGCTACAGATATTGTGGTCTGGGGTTCAGTTCCAATCCTCAATCAACAGATACTGTGGCTATCATCCCAGCCTCAAAACGGTTCCTGGGATGCTTGTGTAGACATTGCACAGCAAACCCAATTTGTTTTAATTGACTTCTATTGTGGTTTATAATGTCTGTGTAGAATAAGGATTCCCAAACTAAGGCCCATGGGCTGGATGCAGTTCTCCAAGGTCATTTACCCAGTTCCCATCCTAAACTTTAGATTTAGAGTCACCCTAAGTCTGAAATGACTTGAGAGCTCACAGCAATCCTAATTAATTTGACTATGTCATGAGACAAAAGCAGGCCCACACTTCTTATTGAAATAGTGGTAAGTTTATGTTGGTTAAAATTATAATTCATTGTAAAGATTGTATTGTTCTGGTAAGGGTTTTTTGCACTACAAATGAGATATGTGCAGTGTGCAAATGAATTGGTTCATGTTTTTTCAAACTACAACCTGGCTGTCCAACAGTCTGAGGGACAGTGAACCAGCCCTTGGCTTAAAATGTTTGAAGATTCCCGGTGTAGAAGCACCCTTAGAGGAAAAGAAGGAGTCTTCTTAGCCTCTTTGAGTCCCCTTATGGAGAGACAAAGCAGGATATAAATAAACAGAAGAAGAAGAGGAGGAGGAGGAGAGGAGGAGGAGGAGGCGGCGGCGGCGGCAGCGGCCGTGGACGGCTTAACCAGTCCATATAATGGATGTTGTGGCTCTATGTAATCTGAACCCTGGTTTCCATTTCTGCTCCACCCTTCAGTCAAGTGCCACCTCTGAGTAGAGTTCCTTAAATGTATAGCGAAGATGGTAGCATTTCACCCAAAGTGAAATATTGGAAAAATAAGCATGACAATCAGATGTGTGTGAAAGAAATCTGGTAGTACAGTCAAATATTTGTCTCATTGAAGCTGTGATCCTCCAAACCAGTTCTTGGATTTGATCTAGCTTTCATTCATTGTCACAAAGTGGAACGAAGTCAATATATCCATGTACTCTGGCTTGAAACTTGAAGTGTAAGTGTTTATAATAAAGGGTTTGTTCTGGTTACCTTTGTGAACTGGATGTATCACTGTACATTTGTAGGATGCAACTTTGGTGTTGATCATATAGAACGAATTCACATAGCTATGACTTTTGGATGTATATACAGCTTGCATGGAGTGCAGTGGCAGACCCAAGTGGCAGACCTTTTGGAACGTTATAATTAATCCATATTAAAAAAAACCCTTGCAACTTGTAATGTAAACCTTTAGGCATGTGCTAAATTTCACAATGTTCAAGGAGCTTTTTTGTGTGGAAGATCCATCCAAAATATACCTCTTCTGCAATTCAAAGTGATACAGTCAAAAGTGAGGTTCTATGCTTTCCAAATCTGCTAGCTCCAATTGTGAATGAAACTAAGTCTTGAGACATAGTACTATCGCAGGTGAAATTGCAACTGAAATTTTAGATCAAATGTTTAAAATGTATCAAGTTGATGTACTTACTTAGTAGTCTTTCTGGTGCTATTTGAATGTTGTTTCCCACCCGTTTAAAGCTCTTAAATTGGCATCAGACATCATAGTTAATTTACTTCTTGGTTTTATTGTATTTTATTGTTATTTTAACCTGCCCTCTACGCTTTGTTATTGAACAGCTCATAAATGCCATTAATAATTTAGAAGTGATGGACAGAAGAGGAAGAGGGAACTAAGAGTTATGAGGTTTAAGAAAACATAAGAACAGAATGAGAAAAATGAGTTATTGCTAGACAGTTAATCAAGGCACGCTCAATCTTTTACTTATTGATAGGATTTATCAAAGGAATTTGTTTTAAACTACTGAAACAGAGTTAAAAGTCCTTTCTACCTAACTTTTCTCTACCTTTTGCCAACCAAGTTGCAGTCAATGTTGAAACACTCAGGTGAACTTCAGACCATATGTCTACTGCAATATTTAGTGGGGTCTTGCTTCACAATACTACTGTGGAACAGGGCAAGGTTGACATGCCTCCTTGGACAAACAAAGGGCCTGGAACATATTTCAGGAGTATGCGTAACCAACTAGAACAAACTTTTATGCAGTATAACTACTATTACTTCTTAAAGTAATGTGTGTGTGTGAGTGTGTGTGCACAGGGAGAGGCATTTGCAGGGCAGTCAGCAAAAGAAAACACTTTAGCCAGACAGAGTTGATGCTCTCTTGAAACCTCCTGCATGTACACCCTCTTCTCTTGTCAGGAGGATATTTGCGGTGAAGGGTTGATGGCATAGGAAAATTAGACCATCCAGTTACATACATTTTTCTTCCCAAATCATATATAGATGCACAGCCCTAACTTCTTATATATACAAACACAGGCTTGACACACACGCACGCACACACACACACACATCCAAGTGTGAAACTGTAACTGGGTTGGAATATATAGGAGCCAATAATGGCGAAGATATTGAGTTTGGAAAGTTACTCTTTGAAAAATATAATATGTTACATATAGAAATCCATTACCTCTCCCCCCCCCCCCCCCCCCAATTGCTAGATTCAAATATAGTTATGATTTCAATTGTAACAATTTGATATCCGGTTTTTTGGCAGTAGCCAAAAGAGATACGCTTGATTCATTTTTTGAAGATGGGATGCTACTAACCACTAGTTATTTTCAAACTTAACTAAAGCATGAAGAAATTCATCCAGAATAGTCTTGCTCATGGCATTATCCCTATAGCTTTGTTGTTGTTTATTCATTCAGTCGCTTCTGACTCTTTGTGACCTCATGAACCAGCCCATGCCAGAGCTTCCTGTTGGCCATCACCACCCTCAGCTCCTTCAAGCTATTTATTTGTGATTAAGTCATTATCTCAATAATGGTCTTTTAACCACATTACATTTCAACCACAACTTAATGAGGGATCGTCTAGCTTTGTTGCCTTTATGTTTATCATGGGCATTGTAGTTTTACAAGGTCTTTAGCCTACTATGCCAAAGAATGCTGGTGCCCCAAACTATAACTCCCATGATTCTATAGCACTGAGGCAGTCAAAATAGTGTCAAACTGCATTAATTCTACAGTACAGATGCACACTATGTCTAATTATCTATAGGAGATTAGGAGGACCAGATGGGAGGCTAATGTGGTCCATGAACCAGATGTTCTCCATCCCTATTTTAGTCTTCTAGTGCTATATCTGTGTTTTGACAGTCTAATCTGAAAAAATTCCATCTATTGTAGCTCATCATGTATAAAATATATGAAGGCATCCTAAAATTAGTCATATCTAAAGATGCATAAACATTTTCTGGGGCAACCAGGAAAGTTTTGTAAAAAGTTTTCTTTTTCAAGTTTTAAAGCCCCTTTTCCTGAAAAACAACTCTGAAAATTATACCATGGATTGATGTATAAAATGTTTAATCTATGGCATTTATGTATTTACTCCAAATTATTTCAAAGAGCTATTTGAGAATAATTATTTATTTATTTCCAACATGTGTACCCTGTTCTTCTCAACCCCTTCTCAGGGCGGCTTACAACGGCAATAATTCGATGCCAAGACATAGAGAATACATACACAACATATCACAATATTACACATTAAATAAAACCATTAAATTTAAAATTTAAAAACATTAAGAACATTTTTATGTTAGGCCATTATTGATCATCGCTCTCCCTGTTGACCTTTTTTTCTGAAAAAATCCTGTGCATAAATGGCTTCTTCTTGAAGCTTCCAAAATTTGCAGTTTATATTGTAGTCAGCAGCTCTTCCTGCACTGTTTTTGTATGTCCATATATCTGTAGCTGTTTCTAGTATTTCAAAACTGCAAACGGAGTCAGTTCCAATTTTGTCATCTGTCCCTCCCTCCCTCCCTCCCTCCCTCTCAGACACATACATTTCTGGCAGCCTGTGATACCTCTGCTGAGTCCGAGGGGCAAAAAGCAGGCCTGAGATGTGCCATTTCATTCCTCACTTGGTCCATAACTCTTAGCTTCCAAAACTCCTGGGAACCAAAAGGTCATTCCCATCACTCCTGTTTTTTAACTAAAACAAATTCTACATTCAATATGATTGAATATAGTGTGTTTTGCATACAAAAATATTATCAAGTGCTGTCTTTTTTTCTATCTCTGTGTGTGATACATACATATACATATACATACACACACAGAGAGAGAGAGGGGGGGGGGGACAAATTGTATAGTAGCCATGGAAATTCACTGTGTGACTTTAGGAAAACCACACTCTCTCAGCCTTAGAAGGCAATGGCAAAAACCCCTCAGAACAAATCTTCCCTATAATAACTGCTTTAAGTCTCCTCAGGAAAGATAAATTGGGGCATAAATAAATATAACAGCAACAACAGCAGCAGCAATAAAAACAATAGGTAAAGGTTTTCCCTTGACATTAAGTCCAGTCATGTCTGACTCTAGGGGTTGGCACTCATCTCCATTTCTAAGCCAAAGAGCCAGTGTTGTCCGTAGATGCCTCCAAGGTCATATGGCAGGTATGACTACATGGAGTGTGGTTACCTTCCTGCCAGAACAGTACCTATTGATCTACTCACATTTGCATGTCTTTGAACTGCTAGGTTGGCAGAAGCTGGGACTAACAGCGGGAGTTCACACTGCTCCCCAGATTCAAACCTGTGACCTTTCAATCAACAAGTTCAGCAGCTCAGCGGTTTAACCCACTGCATCACCAGGGGCTCCAGCAACAACAATAACATCATCATCATAATTCATAGTTGATGTGAACACACATTGCAATAACACTATACACATGCACACATATATCCATGAGCTGTTTCTCTGCTAAGCTAGGACTCCTTACCAAGCTTCCTTCTTCAATCTGTTTAATTCAATGGTTGTCGTTAGTCAATACTACCTGGAAGCAAAAAAGACAATTTTTTCCATAATCCTCAAGGGCCCAAACAGGAAGCAATTTGTTTCTACCTCACCGAGGATTTAACATAGCAGGAATAAAACAACATGTTGCTGGTGATTTAAACTGGATTTTTCTTTCTTCTCTTTCTTTTGCAGTCATTTTTTGCTTATGTGGTACAAATGTTTCTGAATAAACACACTGGGGACAATTTGCAACGAATCCAATAAACAGGCTGAGGGTGTTTACCTGGAGCAAACAGCATATCTGTGTTTGTGTTCCATGTGAAAGAAACCAAGATAATGGAACAGATGGCTCACAATTGGAAATATGGATGCAGATCATTTTGTTTGCACAATGTTTTTTTTCCCTTTATTTTGTTTCAAACTGGGTGGCTCTTGCAAATATACCCTTGTTTATTGCCGCCCTCTGTTTCCAGCTTTGCAGTGATGTAACTACGTGACTCTGAGGAACAACTAGCACGCTACAATTTCTAAACAGGAGGTGGCTAGGGCATGATTCCAGGAATTCCATACTTTGGCAGATGTCATGTATGAATCACGTGTTTTCATTTCTAAGCTATGTACTAATATTTAACTTTGGGAAGTCACAATTTGCAGATTATGGGAAACAAGTTTGTAAAGAAGAAATGATATATATGTGCCTGGTCATGGAAAACATTTGATGAATGTCTTCTAATATGAGCCATAAGAAGGAACATATTTGATTGTGTAACTTCCTCCAGTGCTTCGATTCCTTCTCAGTCTCTGAGCCCTGGAAGCAGTCTTGTGGAAGGTCTTCTCATGCATTTGAAATGGGCAACATGTCACCAGAAGGCCACATGATGCTTTCAAGTCACAATCCTGTTTGAAGCCCAAGCAGCACTGGCAAGACGTCCAAATCTGAACTTCCTGCCAATTCCATCCTACTGCTCTTTTCCACAGTAGTTTCCTATCACACTTTGCTGTAATTTCAAATGATGCAAACGGATGTCCTGGCATCCCCATCCCACATTTGCCAACGGTATTTCATAATGGCACCCACCAGGCATGTAGCTGGGGGGGGGGGGAGGTTGAGGGACTTCAGCCCCCCCCCCCCCGAAATTCTCAGGGTGGTCCACGAGAAGGCCTTACTGGTACATTATTTAAACTGTTATGTTTATTCATATCATGATCTGATCACCATGCTCAATATATCTCATATGCATGGGGGTATTGGGGTAACGATACAAAAAGTTTGCTAGGGTAGACCCTCTTTCACTCAGACTCAGCCCCCTCCCCCCCCCCCCCCCCGAATCAAACTCAGCTCTCCAGAATCAAAATCCTGGCTACAGGCCTGGCACCCACCAAATTTCAGGAATGTGGCAGCAATACAGCCCATCCTGGGATCAGTGTGGTCCATGTGCCCTCCTGAACCTGTGACATGTCCATGTGTCACTGATCAAGCCAGGGTCCCAGTCTTACAAAGCTCACATAATACCATGATGTAGTGTGTAGGTTGTTTAGTGGTTTAGTGTAGCTTGCTGAGTGGTTGGTTCTAAAGTTTTTAAAATTTTCATCTCCCTTTAGGTGGTGTACAGGCAAATGACCTTAGTGGTCTGTTTTGGGGCCCTTCCACACAACCATATAACCCAGAATATCAAGGCCCCTTCAACACAGCTGTATAAAATCCACACTGAACTGGATTATATGTCAGTGTGGACTCAGATAACCCAGTGAAATAAAAACAAGAAATTGATGTTTATTTTGTTCTTGAACAGTAAAGATGTGTAATAGTTTCAATAAACTGTCAGGATTTACTTTTACAGTGCAAGGTTTTATATCATGAGTTTCTTGCAAACAATGTTCCACACATAGGAATAAAAACAGGTTGTTTTTAAACCTTTTGAATCCTCTTTCTCTGAGGCTTCAACACCAGCCCTCTAAAACTATAGAGGCTTACTATATTTCTTACTCCTTCTCCCTGAAGGCTTTAATTACTTCTCTTAAAGAGGTATTTTTCTCATAACAGTTCCCAAAACTCTCCCTCCTTCCTTCCCCTTCAAATCCCCTAAATTAACTCTCTCTTCTCCACGAAGGTCTGCCTCCAGGGGCAAACCAAGAATGGGGAACTTGGAACTCCCTGAACAGACTCAGAACTGGACTGGGCAGATCAAAAGACAACCTGGCGAAGAAGAATCCTCCACCTTCAGCAACTGTGGAGCGGAACAGACAACTCTGCATCTGTATGCTTGTCTGCAATGTCCTGCCTCATGTACAGAGTAAGAGTTGTTTGAGGCTATGGACAATGTGGTCGCTGTTGCTCGTTTTTGGTCAAAAGATATTTAATTGCTTGTACTCCTTCTATTTTTATCAATTTTTAAATGAATGCTGTACACTAATGTGGATGTTTTGTTTAGATTTATGTTATTATAGAATTTTGTTTGACTATATGTAGTTTAATTTATTTATGTCAAATTTAATTTACTGATGCTAGGTTTTTTATTTGATGTTAGGTTTTAATGCTACTTTTATATGTGGGGTTTTTTCTGGGATTTTATGTCAGTATCATGTGTTTTATGTAGGCATTGAATGTTTGCCATTGTTATGTTGGAATCTGCCATGAGTCCCCTTGGGTAGAATACAAATAAAGATGATGATGGTGATGATGATGATGATGATGATGATGATTATTATTATTATTATTATGCAATGCTTTTGGTAAGGAATGAATAAATAAATCTATTGTCGAAGGCTTTCATGGCTGGAATCACTAGGTTCTTGTGGGTTTTTTCGGGCTATAGGGCCATGTTCTAGAGGCATTTCTCCTGACATTTCACCTGCATCTATGGCAAGCATCCTCAGAGGTAGTGAGGTCTGAGGATGCTTGCCATAGATGCAGGCGAAACGTCAGGAGAAATGCCTCTAGAACATGGCCCTATAGCCCGAAAAAACCCACAAGAACCTAGTAAATAAATCTATTATCTCAATTATATATTAAAAGCTCAGCCAGACTGGCTACATGTTGGGACATGGCAGTTTTTACTGCTGTTCCTTGCTTTAAATATTTTTTTTTTGTCCTGGGATATTTCCCAGTGATTTCTTTCCATTACTCCAATGTTTACTTTTCAATTGAATTGAGCTCTTTTGCCTGTTTGGGTACACTTTAGTACCTTTTAAACTCTAAAGTCCACATGTGCACTTTTGTTGCAATTGATTTTATTTTAGGCAGTTCCTTGTGGGCGGTGGGCAGTACCTTTTCATGCTTTTGCAGCCAGCTACTTGTCCCCACTTCCATTTCTCACTTGCCAGATATGACTTTACTGAAACTGGTCACCTTCCTGTAAAAAGAACTATTTTTGAAAACCTCTGTTGTGCTTTAGTTCATGATGGATATGAGCTCCTGCAGTGGCATGGCTGTTTTCCTCTAGGATCACCCTCCCAAAACAAACTTGCATGGAAAAACACAGCAATGCTACCACAGCAGTGGGTTGGTTGTTTTTGTTTATACCCATTCTGTCTCCAAGTGTGGAATCCAAGATGGCTTACAGCAAAAACCAAAATAGCACTTATGCTAAATGTATAGCAATAATGATAAAAATCTAGAGAGATTTTAAAAAACACTAGAGGTGCTAAAGTTTTAGAAAAAAATTATAAATAATGTAAACATTGTAAGGAAGCATCCACATATTTGAAGATTAATTCTAATAAACTGAAGCCATCACTGCTCCAGTCTCCCAGCCAAATCAGGCCAGCCCTATCTACTATCATTCATTTACCATACCAAGAGTAAGGTTTGGGTTCAAGACAGGCATCATGCACTGCAGCATTTTAAAACACTGATTATTGATCCAAAAGTTCACATTAATCCCGAAGTTCAAATTTTTCAAAATTCTTTATGACATTTTGTGAAAGAGAAAAAGAATATGTGAAGGAGTTTGGAAATTGTACATTGGGGTGAAGGGGTAAATAACAGTATTCTTTCAGGGCACTTCCAGACAGCACTAAATCATGGGACAAAAAATCCCAGGACTTCAGAAGAGGATCACATACAGACCTGTTGGTCCCAGGATTTCTGCCTCTGTTGTCCAGACTTGATTCTTTGTTCTGAGATTTCGAGGCTTCAAAGATGGCTGCCATTGGACTTCTACTGGAAATCAGCAGGTTTTTGTTTGTTTTGTTTTTTAAAAAAAAATCTCCTCAAGATGCAGATATGCAGAGAATCGCTCCAGCAATTTTTTTTCCTGGCCAGAGAAACTGTGTCCTCCAGACATTTCATGAAGTATCTGCCACACAAACAAAGTTTATGGAGGACCACTTCTGCCCAGGTCAGCACTGCACAATCAAACACAACACACACTTTCAAGCCAGGAACAGAACTTTGTCATTATTGACACCTTTTAGAGCCTGGCCACTTGGCCATCTGTCCAGACAGATTTGGTTGTGTACTTGTGGCACCAAACAATAGGGTCCTGTTCTTGGGTTATATATGGCTGTTCCTGATTCCTCTTCTTGTCAAAAGATGTACAACATTAACTAGGGGGCCACAACTTTATTTTGGCCAGAGAAAATATGCCCTCTGCATTTATGCCCTTCACAAAATATGCCCTTCACATTTCATGAAGTTTCTGGCACACAAACAAAGTTTTGCCTTCTACTCAAGTGACACCTTCTTTTTAGGAACTAACCAATCAGGAACAAGGATCTAAAACCCGGGAACAAACCCAGACAAAATCCCGTTATTTCCGATTGCAGAGACATACAGACATGTGAAGATCTGGATATTTGGCTCAAAATCACAATATTCCCACACCTGGAAATCTCACATTTTTTTCCCTTTGTAGCAATTGCTTTCAGGTTTACAGGGAACGGCATCTGGCCACTCTTCTGATTGCTGCGGGAACTCCTGGGATAAAGGTACTTTCTGGATGGGCCATCTGAATGTTTTTGAAATTAAATACTCAGTCATTATTTCTAATAGTCCTCTCTTCCCCCATGGATGAGAAAACCATTTATCATTTCTCACTCTTCTCTGCCTTGACAATCAGCCTTACAACTTCCCAGCTGTATCTAAAAATTCAACCTGAATTTCAAATTGATGCTGTAACTCCAAGAGATCATATATCTGGACCCTACCTGAGTTAATGCAGGAAGACCGGGAGTAGGGCTTTGAATGTTAACCTCATATCTAACCAGATTTGTATGAAGAAAATGTGATATTTCAGCAATGTCTGGTACAGGGGAGGCAAGCAAAATACTAAGCCTGACTGTTTTTGATAGCTTGGCTCACAGTGTGCCACTTAATCTAACATCTGTGCCCTGCAAGCAGCAGGTTGGCCACCCATGTTTCAGACTGGTGGGATGTGATGTAAACCTCTTGACGTTTGAGTGGAAGAACAGCTGGCATCACTGATGGTGGCGGGCCTCCTTCAATCTATCAGTGTCACCTTCTGGGGTGGTCCTCTGAGTAGCTGCTGCTCATCTTCCGGCGGCTGCCCTCAGACTCCTCTTGAGCTTTTAGCTGTTCAAAGGTCCAGCAAAATTCATGGCACAGAGGAAACCACAGGCTCTGGAGTGGTGTGTGTGTGCATTTTTCACCCTCAAGAGACTTTTGCTTTTGTCTCCTGTTGAGTGCAGCTGTTTCGTGAGAGATTTTAAGGAGCGGTTGGAGCTGCCGAGTACACACTCTGTAAAAATGCGGTTGGCCCGTAGCCCAGGTTGGTGCAAGCTAGCAGCTACAGGCCACTCTCACCTACTTTCAATAGTTTCATAGCAGCAGCTCACAGGAGAACACATACAGGAAGCTATCACATACACATGGAATTGTAAATCTTTTTAAAGGGAGGACTTTTCTGTCGGCAAGCTTACTATTTCCTTATGGCAGTGGTAGTCAAATTTGACCATCTGCAATCAAGTAGGAATGCAGTGAAGTAACATTAAACTCCAGTCATAATTGTTTTCTGAAGAGGCGAGGATACAGAAAGGGAATAGTGCAGTTCTCTAGAGCAGTGGTTCTCAACCTGTGGGTCCCCAGGAGTTTTGGCCTTCAACTCCCAGAAATCCTAACATCTGGTAAACTGGCTGGGATTTCTGGGAGTTGAGGACCCACAAGTTGTGAACCACTGCTCAAGAGATTTATTTGCATCCCTCACCATTGGCTATGTTGGCTAGAATTAATGGGAATGGTAGTTCAACAACTCTTGGAGGAGGGCTACATGATTCCCATATTTGGTTTAGATGTATTGTTAGTGTGTATTGCTTTACTTCTAAACAATGGCTGTGTTTGATAGCCCTTGTGTGTCTTTTTCTAGCCCCGGAGTCCTGTCTTGACAGATGCATCATCTTAACACAGAAGGCTGTAATGTTTCCCTCCCTTAGATGGGAAATTATGATTAATGATTACAGCATTGTTCACATAAAGGAATATTACTTTTGAAGTACCACATGTCTGTGACTCAGGCCTGCAATAACTTATCTCCCTATACATCTACATACCTGGTACAATGCTTCTGGGCCAGTATGTTGGCACATCAGGGACTGGGATTCACCTTCTCTCCCACATTCCCCACCTCCCCTTCACTGTTCCTGAGGCAGTAAGTCTTTGATTTTAAGTTTTATTTGATTTTTAAAATATAACCTTAACAGGAATTACAACATTCCTTTACAGTAAAGTTATTTTTTAAAATTATGAAGTAGCAGAAGTGTGGCATGGCAGTTATTATTATTATTTATTTATCGTGTTAGGGGCAGACCAAACAGTTGCATTGCATTTTTTAACAAACAAACAAACAAACAAACCACAAAGTTTGCAAGCTTGGTAGTTGATTAAATGTCCTTTGACCAGTATCTGGCTACTTGGAGTGCCTCTGGTGTTGCTGCAAGAAGGTCCTCCATTGTGCATGTAGCAGGGCTCAGGTTGCATTGCAGCAGGTGGTCAGTGGTTTGCTCTTCTCCACACTCGCTTGTCATGGATTCCATTTTTTAGCCCCATTTCTTGAGGTTGGCTCTGCATCTCATGGTGCCAGAGCACAGTCTGTTCAGCACCTTCCAAGTCGCCTAGTTTTCTGTGTGCCCAGGGGGGATGGTATCATTTGGTATCAGCCATTGGTTGAGGTTCTGGGTTTGAGCCTGCCATTTTTGGACTCTTGTTTGCTGAGGTGTTCCAGTGAGTGCCTCTGTAGATCTTAGAAAACTATTTTTTGATTTAAGTCATTGACGTGCTGGCTGATGTCCAAACAGGTGATGAGCTGGAGATGTCACTGCCTTGGTCCTTTCACTATCGGTTGCTTCTTCCCAGCGGATGTCAGGTAGTGCAATACTGGCTAAACAGTGTAATTTCTCCAGTGGTGTAGGGTGCAGACACCCCATGATAATGCGGCATGTTTCATTAAGAGCCACATCTACTGTTTTAGTGTGGTGAGATGCGTTCCACACTGAGCAAGCATACTCAGCAGCAGAGTAGCATAGCACAAGGGCAGATGTCTTCACTGTCTGGTTGTGATCCCCAGGTTGTGCCAGTCAGCTTGCGTATGATATTATTTCTAGCGGCCACTTTTTGCTTGATATTCAGGCAGTGCTTCTTGTAGGTCAGGGCACGGTCCAGAGTGACTCCCAGATATTTGGGTGTGCTGCAATGCTCCAATGGGATTCCTTCCCAGGTAATCCTCAGAGCTCGGGATGCTTGTCTGTTCTTGAGGTGAAAAGCACATGTCTGTGTTTTAGATGGATTAGGGATCAGCTGGTTTTCCCTGTAATAGGCAGTAAGAGCACCTAGAGCTTCGGAAAGCTTCTGTTCTACCATCTCAAAGCTCCCTGCTTGAGCGGTAATGGCACGATCATCTGCATAGATGAAACTCTCTGTCCCTTCTGGAAGTGGCTGGTCATTTGTGTAAATGTTGAACATGGATGGAGCAAGCACACTCCCTTGAGGTAGGCCATTCTTCTGTTTCCACCATCTGCTTCTCTGGCCCTGGAACTCAACAAAAAAGCTCTTGTTTTGTAGCAGGTTTCCTATGAGGCAGGTGAGGTGGTAGTCCTTTGTGATATTATACATTTTTCTCAGGAGGCGGTAGTGGTTGACAGTATCATAAGCTGCTGACAGGTCTATGAAGACAGCTCCTGTGATCTGCTGCCTTTCAAAGCCATCTTCTATGTGCTGAGTCAGGTTCAGCACTTGCGATGTGCAGCTTTTGCCTTTCCTGAAGCCAGCTTTCTGTGGAATCAGACATGGGTCTATTTTTTCCATAATTCTATGCAAAATAAGTCTCTCCAGAACTTTGTAAAGGTGGCACAGCAGGGAGATTGGTCTATAGCTTTTTGGGTCATTACGGTCTTTGCCTAATTTGAAGATGGCTATGACTCTTGCTTTCCTCCAGATTTTGGGGATCTGCCAGAATGCAGTGCAGTTGTTCATCAGTTCCAGCAGCCAACACCTTGCTTTTGGACCAAAGTTCTTGATTTGTTCCATCCATAGATCATCCAGGCCAGCTGCTTTGCCATTTTTACATTTATTGAGAGCCATGTTCAATTCAGTAGATGTAAAAGGTTCATGAAGGTTGTTGTTCTCAATATCTGGTTGTCTGGCTATTGGTTTCTTTCCTACTTTGGTGGCAAGGTTGGGTTTCCCATTCTTCAAGAGTTGGTGTGCTATCTGATCTGCCTTTATGTTGGCATGGGTATTAGTCTGTGAGGGGTCATTGCTCAACCGTCTTAGCAGCCTCCACGCCTTCTGGCTGCTCCTGCCCATGTTGACTTCCCATGGCAGTTTTGAGGTTATGTGACAGTATTTATGCAATTGGGTGAAAGGCAAGATGTACGCTAGTGAGAGTACATATATCAGTATGTTGCTGCTTTAAGGCAACTGCTGTAGAATGGAGGTTTTGTGCAATAAAGTCCTCAAATAACATTGGGGTTGGTCTGAATGGCTATTGTAGTTTCTTCCATTTGTATGATTAGTTGATGTTTTAAAGAGGGATTTCGGGACTGTTTTTAAGGCTGGGGGGACTCAGCTTTGGCAGGCAGCTTATTAACGTGTATGTATTTATATTGGGGCTACGATGGCACAGTGGATTAAACTGCTAAGCTGCAGAAGGTCGGTGGTTCAAATCTGTAGACTGGGGTGAGTTTATGTCGTTAACCCCAGCTTCTGCCAACCTAGCAGTAAGAAAACATGCAAATGTGAGTAGATCAATAGGTACCGCTCTGGCGGGAAGGTAACAGTGCTCCAGGCAGTCATGCTGGCCACATGTCTATGGACAATGCTGGCTCTTTGGCTTAGAAATAGAGATGAGCACCACCTCCCAGAGGTGGACTCAATTAGACTTAATGCCAAGGGGAAACCTTTACCTTTACTATATATGCATTAAGGTGCATGTATGTAGAAGTGTTCTCCATGTCTTAAAAAGATTTAAATTGACTATCATATAAAATCAGCTATAATTTAAATCATTTAAAAGGCAGAAAAAAAGATTTTAAAAATGCAGCATCCTCACCCAATGAAAACCTTTTGCGTGGTCTTTTAATCATCGAATGCCTGCTACATAAGGAGGTCTTTACCTTTTGATGAAAGGAGAGCATAGAGGGTTCCAGGTTAACTTTCTGTGGGAAAGAATTTCATAGTCTGGAATCACCATATTTAATAATAAATACAGAGGGCAGAATATACCGTGAAGCTGAATGTACAAAGAAAGAGAAGATTAAAAAAAAAACAGTTTATACATGTAGGCACATCAAGAGTTTGTTTATATGTTCCAGCCCTTCATTTCTCAACTGCTGCACCCTGCTGCAGAAGCACATTGCAGGTTAGCAAGAGCTTTTGGGTAATTGACTGCCCAAGTAATTAGAACTGCATTGGTGGAAGAAGACAGCAAGTGTTGAAGTAACCACTGTAAAATAATTGGTGGTCTGTTTCTAACCAGCTTTTCTTTCCAAGACTGGTTTTGTTTTCTTCCAGGATTTATATTTTATGGTTGTTTACAAACCAGCCACAAGACAACTCTCTGCAAGAAGGGAAAAGCAAACTCTACTTGCATGCATGATAGCCGAATCTAAGGCCCGTCGCAAACTAGGTTCCTGCGGGAGGAAAATTGCTAGCATGTCCCTGACGTCACGAGACTCCGCCTCTCTCCCCGCCCCTTTCTCCGCCCCTTTCTCTTTGCGAGCGTGGTTTTTCCTGTGCTAGGGCAGCATTGCCCGCATTTTCTCTCAGTTGGCAGAATTCAACTGAGAGAAAATGCGGGCAATGCTGCCCTAGCAAAGGAAAAACCACGCTCGCAAAGAGAAAGGGGCGGAGAAAGGGGCGGGGAGAGAGGCGCAGGCTCATGACGTCAGGGACTTGCTAGCAAGGTTTCCTCCAGCAGGAACCTAGTTTGCGACGGGCCTTAGGAGTATGCGTAAACCAATCTTTGTTTTTTCCATCATCTTGTTGCTGTTGCTGTTACTGTGCACATTCATGCCATTTCTGATTTATGGCAACTCTAAAGCAAACTTTTCTTGACAGAATTTGTTCCACAGAGAGTTTGCTTTTGCCTTGCTATGAGCCTGAGAAGTGATCCAGTGAGTTTTGAACTCTGGTCTTCAAATGTCATTGTCCCGAAATCTGATCCCTCATACCAACTACCTTTTCCTATTTGCCTTTAAACAGTAAATAAGTCCAATGTATGAGTTGCCCTTACCATGCGATAGTTGGCTGCACTTTTGGAATGGAAGATGTTGCTTGCTCTGAAGGATAGGGAGGGGGAGCGAGTCCAAGGTTGTTGGTTCTTTTTGGCCATTTTTGGTATAATGACTTAGGAAATTAAGCTGGTAACAATCAGAGAACAGATATTTTCAACTGGAAGACTTCCTTGTCATGTCTAGCCGACACTGCCCTAGTTCTCCTTTAATTTCTGGGTAACATTTCAAAATATTTTCCCCAGATCTTTTAGATTCAATAACTTCTGTAAGGTGCTGTGTTGTTATCTTGTCAAAATGCAGTTTCTTTAAAAATATTAGGAAATATCCCGCCATATAACTATGGGATTATTTGGTTTATTATTCTGATGCATCTTTACCTCTTGTTTGCTATCTTCATTTTTCTTGTCTTTCTAATAAATAGATTTGGAGGGTTGTTCAGAAGTATTCCCCAATCTTTCTGTTTCTTTACAATCAAAACCTTTACTGTCTGTTTTAAGTAGAGATAGGAACTGTGTTTGCTGTTGTTTATTCATTCAGTGACTTCCGACTCTTCATGGTCTCATGGGCCAGCTCCACCAGAGCTCCCTGTAGGCCATGGCCACCCCCAGCTCCTTCAAAGTCAATCCAGTCACTTCAAGCATAACATCCATCCATCTTGCCCTTGGTCTGCCCCTATTCCTTTTTCCTTCCATTTCCCCCAGAATCATTGTCCTCTCCAAGCATTCCTGTCTTCTCATTATGTGGTCAAAGTACTGTGTAGTTCTTCAGATATTGTTGAACTGCAAATCCTATAAGATAGGAGATGTTCAACCTGTGTGCATACCTCTTCAAATTGCTGATTGACTAATGGTGAACATGAATTTCATAGGGTTTTCTTAGGCAAGGAATACTCAGGGCACTCCAGACAGCACCAAAATGCGCTTATTAATAGCCAGAGCTGACCCTGATTACATTCCAAGATCAGATGGGACCTGCTGTTTTTTGCATATTTAAGTATAATCATTTAAATGAGTTGCCTACCAGCTGAGAAAGGCGGCATAAAAATACATTAAATAAATAAATAAATTGAAAATGTCACAAACTGGATTTGAAATCCTTGGCTCCAACATGCAAAAAATGATCTAACAATGATATTTTCACAGAGGCCATAAAACTACTCTTATTAAAATTCAGCATTTCACCTATCTTTTTCATCCATGAGCAGTGCATAGATTAGGTCAGGTTGATTTCGGCAGTTCACCCATTGCAACACAGTGAAAGATGGTAACCGTAAATGATGTAAAAGGATGTGATAGTTCTCTGGTTTTATTGTCAAAAAGGCCAGGGGCACAGAGGTCAAGAGTACAGTCTCTTGAGAACATGGTGTTGAATTCTGAAGACTTGATCTCCCATGAGATAGCTGTACATATACACCCCGAAACCAGTTTTTCCTTTTGCAGAGACTCTAGGCACCTTTCCAAAATCAATAAAACATTATCCTTGGTTGACTACATTCTGCTAAGCCTGTAAATATTATGCAATAATCTCAGCTTTATTTACAAGCAGGTATTCCATCTCTTCTGATACGGTGCATTTTCTCAAGACAGATATCCAGTAGGGCTGGGCGGTTTCGTTTCGTTAATTCATAATTCGTTAAAAAATTCGTTAATTTTTCAATTACGAAACGATAACGAACCAGTCTGGAGCAATTTTTTTAAAAAAACGAATTTTTAAATAGTTTCGTAAATGTTTTGTATTTCGTTATTGTATTCGTTTCGTTATCGTTTTGAGGTCGTTTCGTTATTATTTCCGCATGTCTGGGGCAAGTTTTATAGTTGTTTTTGGTTTTCTAAGGGTTTTTATAGTTGTTTTTGGTTTAATTAAGCTTCAGAAGTTCCCCCTGTCCGATTTGGAGGTTTTTTAGCGTATTGCGCGGTCGCGTCCGCCATTAACGAATCGATTCGTTATTGTTTCGGAAATCGATTTGTTATTGTTTTGTAATTTTTTCACATTTACGAAAGGTGCCTAGAACTTTTTTAAAGGAAAATTTTGTAATTATTTTAAATAACGAAACGCAAAACCCCCCAAAAAACGAATCGATTTTAGAAACAATTTTTTCCGTTGTTACCCAGGCCTAATATCCAGTATCCTGAATCTGGAAACATCTGGTTGACCTTTTAAAAATATTAATCAAGATTGACCCCAATATTACACAGAATTAAGTAGCTACTTTAAGCAGCTGTGGATTTGGGGTCATGGATGCATGGACAACTAATATTACATATCTAATTTGTTATCATTGCTGTTTTGCTTTGTAAACTTTTTAAAAATTAAAGGACTGGTGAAGGTGCTTATGAGATTTTCTGGCTCAGGTATTAAAATACCTTGGCTGGCTTTGGGTATAGAGTATCTTGAGCTGGGATTCACACCCTGGTCTTCAAGTGCTAGTCAATCACTGAAAGAAATACGCAATGCTGACTATTCTGCCACCTTCCTTCGTGGCATTATCTCTAGTAGGAAGGTTGGAGGATGTTACATTGTTCCCACATAATAAGGCTGAAGTCCTAACAACACGTATTGAGGAGTAGATCCCATCGAATATGGTGGAACCCAATTCTGAGTAAACTACTGTAGAATTGTACTGTAAGACAGGTAAGATAAAGGGATATTCTTAAGACATTATTGCACACAGAATAAAATGCCTCAGGCATTATTAATGAATTGTTTGAAATCTGAGCCATGAACCGTTTCCCTCTGGGCAAGGCCAAATTTGTACTGTAATCCAATTAAAGTCTAGCCAGTGGAGATTTTCTTTATTCTTTGAACAAACTGCTTAGAAACCTCCCTCTTGGCTTCTGTTTTCCTCCAAACCTTCATACCTGAAGCAGACTCAATAGCACAACACTTTTAATCAGGAATTCTTATTAAAAAAAAGCTGTATGTTTTTGTTTTGTTTTGTTCAGGTCACTGAAACATAACCACATAAAGAGTATGTGGTGTAGGAGATCAAATGGCAAATTAAAAGAAGCAGCTATTTCTGAATGCATTTTACCCATCACGTGAAAAGAGAAACTGTGGCTGAATCCACACCTGCATAATAAATTGTCTTTATGTTATTCCTGGTGCTGCTGGAACCCATGATTCACTTCTATATTAAAAGTGAAAGTATTTCTAGGTTTGAAAGCAATTCAAAACATGTTTAGCTCTGTGGTTTCGAGAAAAAACTGTTTCTGGCAACATGTGTCCTGAGTCCAAATTGGGATCTGGGTGGAATAAATACAATCCGTATTTATGAGTATTACAGAAACGATCTACACCTGTACTGTCCTGACCTCAGGTGACAGGCGAGGAAGGGGACTGAATGGAGTGGGCAGGGAAGAGAGAGGACAACTGAACTGCTCTGATCAATCACTTGGACAGGAGGCTGGGGCCGGATCCAGACAAGCCTTTATCCCACAAGCATCCATTTTTTTAAACCGGATCTTTGTGGGGGCCTGTCCATACTCACCCCAGAAAGTGCACGCTTTCTAGGATGGGTTGTCCACATGTTCTGTTTGGACTAGCCTGAGAGAACATGTGGAGACCTTACCCCCTCCCCCAAGCCCCCAGACCCCTTTGAAAACTAAGAAAAACTTAAGTGCACTCCATTTGAAGCCCTGGTGAGCAATTTTCCTCCCCCCTTCCCCCCCTTCCTGGCACGTAATTTCTACGTGCCAGGAGAGCTTGCCGGGGCTTCTAATGGAGTGCACATAAGTTAGTTAGTTTTCTAAGTGATCTAGGGGATTGGGAAGAGGGGGTGAGTATTCCCACAGTTTACTGGCCTATTTAGTCTGGTAAACTGTGGGAATACTGTCTGGACAGTATTCTGCAATCCAAACCCGGAAATAGTGCATTTATCTCTCGCCTTCCAAGAAGGTGCAAATGGTTGAAGGACAAATGGTTGAAGGAGGAAGAGTTGCTGGTGCCTGGCTCTCAAGGCAGACATAAGGAGCACAGCAGGGGAGGAGACCATTTTGGCACCACTGAAGCCCCTTCCAACTGCCCTTGCACCATTGAGCCATTCACCACCTGCACTCTGTCCCATGTGTCTGTTTGTTGGGATAACTGCTTCCCCATTCTTCAGTTTTGGCAATGACATTTGAAGTTCCTGTGCTCACCCACTCAGTCCTAGGACCTCATCACACTATGCCATCCCTTGTAATGTTTAAAGGGTTAGAGGAAGGCAGCAAGGCAACTCAAATTGCCCTGTTAGCTGTGTGCCCCCCCCCCTCCTTATTTATTTATTTACTTTGCTTATATACCGCTGTTCTCAGCCCGGGGGCGACTCACAGCGGTGGAAAGGGAAGGGCAGAGAAATCGCTATGGGGCTCAGGGCGCCCTATCGCTTTCTCCATCAGATTGAATGGAAGCACAAAAATAGTGCTAAAAAGAGAAATTGGTGAGAAATTTACCTATATCACGAGTGCTGCCCGTGTTGTATAAATTTGCAATGGCTGACGAGATGCTGCAAACATGCCAAAAGAGGAGTGGCCATCTGTGCATCATGTGGAGGGATGTGTTAGTTGCCGTAAAATTGGATAAAAGAAGTGGAGATCAGTATAAAATTGCTTTAAAAAACCCCATCTAATGAGGTCCTTAATTACACTTAGTAGGAGGGGAAGGGGTTTGAACGGGGGAGCAATCCAATGGGAATGCGAGAGGATTGGCAATATTTACAGGAAAATAAGAAAGGCTCTTGGTTGATAGGTTTATCCATGCTGGAAAATCAACAACCCTGAAGCTGCTATGGTCATATGACCTAAAGTAATCTGATACTCAGAACATGTGAATATGTCAGAAATACCTTTTTTGTATCAAGATGACTTCTAGGGAGGTTCAATTATGTGGCCAATTTCAATTCAGATTAAAGCAGGTGAGTGTGACTTGCTGTTACAAGAGAGACAGAGAATAGGTCTACAAATCTCAGACTAGGAATAAAAATGATTGTAATAACTTTATGTGTGCTTTTTATATCTTGGCTAACATTATTTTTATTTATTCTTTTATTTTGATTTATATGCCATCTTCTGAAAATACTAGGCCCTGAGATATCTCAGGAACAATAAACAACAGAATTCACAAAGTTTTGACATTAAAACAACAATGTAATTTAAAATACTTAATAAACACATTCAGAAATTAATTCAGTAATGCTAAACATTTTAGTGAAAATTATATATTTTTTGTTTTAATCGTTGATAACATTATACTAACATGTAGATTGTTTACATTTTAAAGGACACATTGAAACTTCTAAAAATTACCAAAATAACTAAACACAAAAAATTACCACACCAAAGTATTTAAACAATATGAAATGTTAATTACCATTCAACCTATTATTGCTATTGTAATTGATTTAAGAACTCTTATTTGTGGTTGCTGATATAACTACGGAAACTATGGATGATAGATTGATTTTAACGAATTATTTGCAAGTTGTGGCTAGAAAAAAAGGGTGGGTAAACTTCTTGCTTGCAGAGTCTACTTTGTCTTTTTATTTGGAAACCCACATTGTTGATTAATTTCATTATTTAATTCTTAAAATGTAAGAATTCTGAGACCAGAACTATTCTACTAGAAACTGAACTGAGCTTCACAATCCTTCCAGACTATTGGCTATTGCAAACTCCTTTTATTCCAGCATTCTGGTGGGAAAGAGTCATTTTATTGTTGTTTTAGTTAAATGACTGGGAACAGGAGATCCTTGCTGTCAATATGCTGCAAATCCCCCCCTTGAAATCTATCAGTGGGCCTAGATCTAGCCTCTGCCAACGCCATTGCTCGTATTTCCTTCGGAAGGAATATAATAACATGTGTCAATACTGATCTGGCTCAAGGAAGAGGCCGTTTTCTTCCCAGGGAAATTAAGGAGTGGGCCGTATGGAGTACAAATGGCTCTCTCATCAAACCATGATGAATCAAGGTGCAGTGTAACGGAACACCTTAATTTGCTCTAATGCATTGAAAAGAAAGTCATGAGACTTGTTGTTTTCTTTTCTTCTTAACCATCTAAGATTAGCCATTTTTCAGTCTGGCAGTGATCCAGCATCAGTTAATTTACTTCCCAGGGAAAGCCCAATTTAAGCTTCTTTCTTTTATTTTTTTTACTTGACAGCAAATGCCAACATTTGCATTTCTGCAGTTCCCTGGAGGTCTCCCCAGTTCTGCTGGCTCAGTGCCACTCAGGCTTGAAAGAAGACCAGGCATGTTAAAGCATATAAGAATATGTACTTCTGTGTGGCAGGAACTTTGTGCCTTTCCTATTCAAGTTGCCTGTCAGCTTATGATGACCCCATGAATTTCATAGGGTTTTCTTAGGCTAGGAATAATCTGAGGTGGTTCTGTCAATTTCTTCCTCAGAAATATAGCCTAAAGCGCCCGGTATTAATTGGCAGTCTCCTATCCAAGTAATAACCAGGGCTGGCCCTGCTTAGTTGCCAATATTGGAATCTAGAGCATTTAGGGTATTAGTTGACTTTAAATCAACTAGAAAGGGCCTCCTAGAGGTATCACATTGCTTATAAGATCCACCATCCAATCATTGACAGCAGAACACTTAGGACTTTATCCCACAGGTATCAATCCATATCACACAATCCATATCACACAGTTTGGTTCCCCATCATGATTATTCTGTCAATAGCGCCCAGTCCCCCAACATTCCTGTCACCAATCTTAGTGCACTTAATCCCTTCCACTTCTGTGTCAGTATGCTGGTAGTAAAGTGTTATCAGGAGGCAGGATTTTCCTTCGCTTTCCCTCCTTGCCTCTGCCTTGCTATTCCCAAATTGGCTGTTTTCCTTTTATTGTATTTGCCTTTTTAAAATGGTGGAATTGTGCAATTGCATGATGATGATGATGATGATGATGATGATGATGATGATGATAGAATTGCAGTAATGAAGGAAGGCAGGCTTCCTAGAACATGCAAAAGTTGAATTAGTTCAACCTGAAATGCATTTACGATCTATGCTACAATTACCTCTCTTTGTCCTGTATTTCTGGAAGAGATCAAACCACAATGACAAAGGGACTTTTTTTTTACAAAGGTAAAAAAAATTAAATTCAGTTATTAAAAGACATGCATTCAGATTTAATATCCTGTGTTTTTAGTAATAGCACGTCAATGACTTAAATCTAGAAATAGTTTTCTAAGATCTACAGAGACACTCGCTGGAACACCTCAGCAAACGAGAGTCCAAAAGTGGCAGGCTCAAACCCAGAACCTCAACCAATGGCTGATACCAAATGAGAGACTCCCCCCTGGGCACACAGAGGACTGGCCGACTTGGCAGCCACTGAACAGACTGCGCTCTGGCACCATGAGATGCAGAGCCAACCTTCAGAAATGGGGCTAAAAAATGGAATCCTCGACATGCGAGTGTGGAGAAGAGCAAACCACAGACCACCTGCTGCAATGCAACCTGAGCCCTGCCACATGCACATCCAAATTCTGTATTCTGTCTGTTTGTTTGCTTTGTTCTGTTAGAAATGTAATATAATTTGATTGGTTGTCCTGACACGACAAATAAATAAATAAATAAATAAATAGTAATATTCTTCTCCCACTCTTCTGAATGCAAGCATTAATTGTGACTACCTTGAGAAACATCTCTCAGGAAATGCTGGTTTTAGTTCCTATACAAACCAACTGTATTTCTGATATCGAGATGTTTTGCTTTTTCCAGTGTCCTTCCAATATATTTTTAATTAAACTCCAGGTAATATGATTTTTTTTTTATTTCCATGACTTAGGTAGGTTTATTGTTAACCCAGTAGATTCCAAAATGAAAAAGATTGCTTACTTGCCTGTGTGTTTCTAGTGACTCGGAACAAATAAAAATAACGGCCAAGTAAACCAAGATACTGTTTTCTGAACAGACATCAAACAAGGGAAAGAGAATGGCTGGAATGAAAATGATGATCATAATGCTTAACTAGCATATTATTGCTAAAGCACTATAGCATAGTAAATAAAACTCTAAATAATCGCAGAATCATGAGCTGAAGGGTCCTTTGGGCCATCAGCTCCAACCCTCTGCTCAATACAGGATATCCAGCTAGAGCATCCTCAGATGATAGCTGTCCAACCTGAGAAGGAGATCCATTATCTCTAGGCAATTGATCCTATTGCTCAACTGCCCTCACTAGCAAGATCTCACTGAAAAGGATCTATAATCCAGTTCAAAACAGATAATCTGTATTTTATATGGCAGTGTAGAAGGGGCCCAAGATGAACACACTCGGCTCTTTCAACCTTTCCTTATATGTTTTGTTTTCCGTATCTTCTGTCACCCTTGTTGCCCTTCTCTGAACTTACCCCAGCATGTCTATATCCTTCTTCAAATGAGATGCTCCAAAATGAATACAGTATCCCAGATAATATGCAGAATACAGGATGACTATTATTCTCTTGTGGAAATTATCCTTCCATTATTTTCCTTCAGATAACATTTGCTTCCTCTGCCACAGCCTTACTCAGCTGCCTCATATTCAGTTTATGAGACAGCTGAGTCTCATAATCATGAGATCCTTTTCACATGTATTGCTGCTGAACCAAGTATCCTATACCGGTGCATTTAATAATATAAAGAGCTCAGAGGAAATTAGTGGAAATCAGTTTCTGAATTGTTCATCAGACTCGATGTGACACATGAACAAGTAGAGAGAGGGTGAAACCACAAATATTTTTAAAAAGGACTAGATGGAAAAGCATGGAAACCTGTGAATGAATATGCAGGTGATTTTTTTTACAAACAGAATTGGAATATTTTCAAGCAGTCTGGTTGAGCCCATACATAATATGTCTGGCAAAGCTGTTCATTGCAAACATATCAGTGTAAGATTTTTCCTTGCATATTTTCTTCCATTTGATTAGAAATGTGGAAAAACTAGGCTGTGAGCCATTTGAATAAATGCCACATTAATAGCATGCAAATAAGAGTAATGAATACTTGCACAAAGTGCAAATTATCTCCCAGTATTTGGAGAGTCTGGATTCCAGAAAAAAATACCTCCCTTTTCTAGTGAGTCATAGAAGTAATAATACGTTAGGAGACAGACATGGTTGTCATGTGGCTAGATTTAAAACAGTCAGATGTGAATTAAAGTTTTGCTTTCATGGACTTCTTTTTGTGCTCCTCACCCATTCCTACATTTTAAATGAATTACGTGCAAAATTGCAGCATTTTTAAAAAACGAATCCTCTTTCCAGTCTTGTTCTCTGATACCTTGTGGGCTTGTGTCTACATGTGGATCACCACAGCACAGAAGTTTCAGTCCTATGGTCCACTTTGATAGGTTGACTCAACATTCATCATCCACCCTTTTAATTAGCATTTATGTCCTCAGTATTTATCTTATTATATATTTTCATCCCACGTAGGCAACGTGACATTGATATTGTACTTTTCCAAGCATATGGTTCTCTAACTTCATATTCTCTATAGATAAAAAAGTCTCATTGAAACTGAATGTGATATTGTCAGGCCTACAGTTCAAGATTAGTGCTTGTTTTTAGCTTAATAATAATAATAATAATAATAATAATAATAATAATAATATAAAACTTTATTTACACCCTGCCACCATCTTCCAATAGGGGCTCGGGATGGCTTACAAAGTAGCATACAACACATAAATACAATAAAGCAACATTTATAAAATCAGTGAACATGTCAATTTACATAATTTGGGAAAATGGAAATTTCCATAACCTTTATGAGATTTTATTATCTTTGGAAATATATGTCAATGCATAAACACACACAGACATATATAGCAGAGTTTCAGAAGTGTTCTTTTTTTAGTTGCCCAAAAACATGTACTCTCCCTTAAAATATATTTGCCTTTAAATCATGCTCTCAAGAGACAAAAATCAACAGACTTCTTCAAAAGTAACATAGTTGGTTTGCTCACAAACTTCATGTATTCAGCATGCAGGCACTTCGCTTATCAATCCAGTTACAAATAGGATTTGAAGTAGTTTCTCTGTGTAGGTAACAAAGGCATCATTCCTTATACTCAACAGTCCAAAGCATCTCTCTGTTCTGAGAGTCTAATGCAATCTCTGTCTAGTCTGAAAGTCCAATGCAGTCTCTAAGCCTACAGTTCCTGCTGGCATCTAAAAGCAAACTGTTCCTTCTTGTCTTCTTAAAAGCATACTGTTCTAAAATGAGTCCTGAACAAGCCCAGTTTTGATCACATGGTCTGCGGCCCCTCCCACAACAAAGAGTTACAGTAAAATTGCAAACCAATATACACATGTACAATATAGTAAGCAATTATATACATAACAAATAACTAGTGGAGGTTTGAAAAAGGTTGCTATTTCCAACACAAAACCACAACAAACAAAAATTAACAGAAGCTCAACTCAATTTTTTAAAAAAAGATCAGTAAAATGCGGCGGTAGCCACTAATTAAAAAGGGGCCTTGGCTCTATTAATTCCTCTGGCCATTTATTTATTTGATTCATATTCTGCAATAAGATCTATATGATGTAGTAGTTTGAGTATTTAACTAGGACTCTGGGACACCAAAGTTCAAGTCCTTGCTCAACCATTGAAACCCATTGGTTGGAAAACCCAACCATGGAAACACTTTCTCAGTTTCTGATGAAAGAAATACCTCCTGGCTGTATCTTGTCAAGAAAACCCTAGGATAGGCTTGCCATGAGTCAGAGTTAATTTGAAGGCACACAACAACAATAATAACCAATTATGCTGCATCATATTGGACTACAGCTGCTTACAGTGGTTTTTCCTGGATGTTGCTATAAATATGTGCTCTAATTTAAACATAAATACAGTGCAGCCTACCACAGTGGGGAAGAAGAGTCAGGAAAGCTATTGTCCAAAAAGGTAACATTTCCAAGCATTGCAATGAAAGTGGAGCAGACAAGCATGCTCATTAGCTGTCTGGATCCCATCCCTGTCTAAGGGTGGCACCGGCAAGATTTATTTCAGACAACAGTAAACTCTTCCAGATTGATTTCAAAAAGCAGGAATATTCATAATATACACTGGTGTGTTTTGCAGGGTTTCCTGTTGTTGTTGCCTTTGTGTTTACTAATACATTCGTCTAAGGGGGCTGTTTGTGGTGATGAGTAGGATCTGCATTTGAGCTTTTTTAAAGCAGTGTTCTCAATAGTGTGAAAGGTGCATTTCCTCCTCAGCAAATTTTGAAAAAATATATTGCAGTGAGGGATAGATAATATGTATAAGCAGAAAAATAACACTAGATGCCAAAAGTATGGTAGGTTGTATTGAATAATATGTATCGGCTGTATAACAAACAATGTATAACAAATGTATTAAACCATGATAAAATAATAAAAAATATTACTGAAAAAAAGAAAAGAAAAATATATTGCAAAAATGCTACTTTACTTAATTTTGGTGCCCTTCCACACAGGCATATAATTCATAATATCAAGGCAGAAAATCTCACAGCATCTGCTTTGAACTGGGTTATCTGAGTCCAAACTGCCATATATAATGTGGGATTTTATTCAGCTGTGTGGAAGGGGCCTTAGTACAAAGATGTCATCGCATTTTGATGATTGTATATGTATGTGCTTACAAGTCACTTGTCAATTTATGACAACATTTATGGTGGATTTTACAGTGCTTTCTAAGGCAAGGTTTCTTCCTTTAAATATAGTATCTTCTTCTGAAATACAGCCTATAGTACCTGGTATATGTTGGCAATCTCCCACCCAAATACTAGACAGGGCTGACCCTGCTTAGATCAGCTTCATCTGGTGCCTTCAGGTTATTTAATCCCATTGATGCCCTACATCTCTAAAAGGAAAGAAAGGAAGGGAAGACTTTTTAAAAACAATATATCTTGGAACAAAAAAGAAATCCATGCAAAATAAAATAAAATGGGTTGTTGTAGGTTTTTTTCGGGCTATATGACCATGTTCTAGAGGCATTCTTTCCTGATGTTTCACCTGCATCTATGGCAAACATCCTCTGAGGTAGTGAGGTAGTGAGGTCACTACCTCTGAGGATACTTGCCATAGATGCAGGTGAAACGTCAGGAGAGAATGCCTCTAGAACATGGCCATATAGCCCGAAAAAACCTACAACAACCTAGTGATTCCAGCCATGAAAGCCTTCGACAATGCATAAAATAAAATGTTACAGCATGCCCTCTCCCACCACACACTCTTTTGGGATGCAACTTATTATTATTATTATTATTAAACTTTATTTGTACCCCGCTAGCATCTCCCGAAGGATTCGATGCGGCTTACACAGGCCGAGGCCTCAACACACGACATAACAGTACAATCTAAGCAAATCAAACAAATTAAAAACAGAATAAAGCAAAATAAACAGCAGGCACAATACACTAAAACACAATAAAACTGGGCTGGGCCAGAGAATGGGTACAAAGATTAAAAGTGCTGATGTGACAGGATGTGTATCTAGGGCTTCTAGGGCAAGTGCGATGTGCGATGTGCAGCAATCATTGGTTCTGATAAAGTGCTTATGGGACTTGGTAGTGGAGATTTCCTAATCTGGGAAGGCGCATCGGAAAAGCCAGGTCTTCAAGTTCTTTCTGAAGACAGCCAATGTAGGGGCCTGACTTAGGTCTTTGGGGAGGGTGTTCCAGAGTCGGGGGGCCACCACGGAAAAGGCCCTGTCCCGCGTCCCCACCAAGCGTGCTTGCGACGCCGGTGGGATCATGAGCAGGGCCTCTCCAGATGACCGAAGTGAACGTGTGGGTTCGTAGATGGAAATGCGGTCACACAGGTAGGCTGGTCCCAAACCGTTCAGGGCTTTGTAGGTAAGCACCTGCACCTTAAATTGGGCTCGGAATATAAACAGCAGCCAATGGAGCTCCTTGAACAGGAGGATTGACCTCTCTCTGTAAGGGGCCCCAGTTAGCATCCTGGCTGCTGATCGTTGGACCAGTTGGAGCTTCCGAGCCGTCTTCAAGGGCAGCCCCACGTAGAGCGCATTGCAGTAGTCCAATCTGAAGGTGACCAAGGCATGGACCACTCCGGCCAGATCTGCCTTCGCGAGGTACGGTCACAGTTGGTGCACGAGCCCTCCCAGACACCGCCGACGCCTGAGCCTCAAGCATAAGCGTTGAATCCAAGAGGACTCCCAAACTGAGGACCTGTGACTTCAGGGGGAGTGTAACCCCATCCAGCACAGGTTACCACCCTATACCCCGGTCAGGTTTATGATCGACCAGAAGGACCTCTGTCTTGTCAGGATTGATCTTCAGCTTGTTCCTCCTCATCCAGATAGACACAGCGGCCAGGCACTCGTCCAGCACCCGAGAGGCCTCCTTGGTTGTTTGGTGCATGCAGCTCCAACAGAAGAGAATGGCCAGAATTCTCAGAAGGAATAGCATATGGAGAGAGGTCACTGGCCAAATTCTGGTCACCTCACTCTATATCAGTGGTTCTCATCCTGTGGGCCACAACCCAGAGTGGGCCGTGATAACAAAAATCTAGTTTGTGAACCTCCTTCCTCTTTATTTTATTTTATTTCCTCTCCTTTCCGCAGAGCTAACCAGCCCTGCCCCTTTTGGTACTAATGTTGGAGAGTGGTCCCTGATCAAAGTGGTCCCTGGTCAGAAAAAGGTTGGGAACCACTGCTCTATATTAAGCAGTCCTGGCCTTAACTTGGCCCTCACTGTGCTGATCACAAAGATGTGTTTAATTTATGTATTAATTGCATGTATTTCTTGCCTGTCCTCCAGTGAATTTAAGAAAGTATGTTTGCTTTTCCTCCTCCTTTTATCTTCTGAACAACCTTTGGAGGTAGGTGAGTATGAAGACAAACTTGAAAAAAAAATACTTCAATTCAGTATCTCCTAGAATCCTCTATTTAGTGGCCTTTAAAAACTCCAAAATATAACTTTTCCACACTTAGAAAGTGTTAGTGATCTAAGATGACCCAAAGATATTCACAGGATAAGGATATTCTAACACCCAGTAACCTTTTAAGTTCTGTTAAGAGGAGTGAGTGAAAGAAAGAATGGGGTAAAAATAAGGAAAATTATAATATTTCCTCTTTCCTCAATTATTTTTAATTGCTCTGGGAACTGAGATGGAGCAATGAGTGGTATTGTCAAAAAGGCACCCATAACAATATAAGAGGAACTGGTTTTCCCCCTTTCCAACTGGAAAACACACACACAAAAATTATTGAGTCATTTTTTTCCAGAATCTTCTCAAAATCTATATAAGCACTGAGGGCAGCAAATGTACTAAGTAGTAAAAGGTGGCACCTCTCGTCAAACTCAAATTTGACAGGTACCACGCCCACTTTGGGGGAAGGCCCCTCCCACACCCCTCCCACTCAATGCCCGGAAGTCCCGCCTCTCCTAAACAGGAAATGGATGCCTGTGAGCCCCTCCCACGGGCTGAAACCCCACCCCCACCCTAACCCTAACCCCTTTGTGTGGAACATAGCATGGATAGACCTAATCCCAACGAATGGCATGAGGAAATGAGCAGCCAGGGGCCCGTGTGGTAGTTCTAAGATGCCATCACGTGTTGCATAGTAACCAATAGGGAATGGTTTAGGCTCATAAGGTGACCATGTGATAGTGGGGCCCAATAGGCGGCGTTTTTAGGGATAAATACCCCTGTGTGAGTTTAGGTATTAAACTCCTCCCTGTCTGATGTATCCCTCTGACTGAAGCCCTATGCCCAAGTGTCCCATCTTGTTCTTCTGGCATTTCTTATGCCACATATGCTAAATGTCTTTATAGAACTTTTTAAAAAGTTTCCATGTTTTGGAAATTAAGGCAGCAGTCTGTCGTTACTTCAATCCTTGGCGTCCCTTGTCTTGGAGGGGTTGGAATATATATTGCTGAAGATACAAACCAGTAAAACCTAGGGATATCTTGGTCTTTCAAAGATTTGTGAATATTATTATGGGAAATGGATATATAACATAAGTCAGATCTGAGTAAAATTAAGTAGAGCAATTTTTTTGCATGGTCAGTTTGGTTTGGCTGTTTAGTGTTCTTTTTGGCTAGAAGTGTCTGGATCCTGCTAGTTGTCAAACTGAATGTACCGGGCAAAGAGTCATGCCCACTCCTACTGCTGGAACTTACCATGTGATGGGACAAGCCCAGACATGTTTCACCAAAGCATTCTTTGAGATGCCTATGGGCCGAAAGGCCCTGCCTACATCAACTCCTATGCTTGAGGAAATGAGCAGCCAGGGGCCACATGCTTCCTCTGAGGTGCCTCACGTGGATGCTCTGTGACCAATAGGCAACGGTTTTAATAATGGATGCAGTACTGTCATCCGAAGATTCCTCCCCTTGGCCCTCAGGAATAGGAAAGAGGGGCTAGGCCATGAAATTTGAGAAGCACAGTACTGGAAGCTGCTGTCTTAGCAGTATGAGAAAGCCTTTTTTTAAAGAACCAAGCAAGACTTAAAATATTTTCCAGTTTGCAACAAGGAAAATAAGCCCAAATGTGCCCTGCTGTGTGCTACCTATACCCTTTTGCCTGGAGGAATTCACCAAGAAACTCAACTGATTACTTCCACCACTGTATAAAAATTTCTTAGTCTGTGGTACATGTGGACATTCAAAGTTTAATAAATCTTCAGGGGACAGGACAGACCAGTCGGCAATGCAGAGAATTAAGGTTCTTTACCTTGCGTCCCAATTAGTTTTTTTCTCAGATGTTCATTTATCGGTGTGAGGATTGTAAAGCACATCTTAGCTTGCTTGTGTACAGCTAGTCATTTCCTAAGGTTTGTTTTGGAAGTGCTAGAAACCTTACTTACTTGTGTCTTACTTGAACAAGTGCTTCAACTCAAACTGGCAAAGTAATGGGTTCACATCCCAGAATCATTTTTATAGCTGGTGTATGAGAATAAAATATTAAGAGCCCTAGGTTTATTTTTGTATATATATGTGTGTGTGTGTGGGGGGGGGGGGTGTCCTTCCCTCCCTTTTCCTTATGAGCATCCATAATATGGAGAAAACAGAGAATTTGATCTTTGACTTCCAAAGGCTGGCATATTTGGGGAACTTCGAACCCTTCCCCTTTAGTGCAGCTCTGGCCTAAGTAAGCCGAAGTCATACAAGGGAGGAGACCCTGAATTTCCTTTTCAAAGCTTTCTACCACTATCTCTCACTGCAAGAAGAGATATGCTGTTCATTGCAAACACACAAAGATAAGCAGAAGTAGTAGGAACAAAGATGGGTAACACACATTCACGAAAAACCCACTGGTATTTTCTCTTAACCAGGCTCCCCCCAAACCTGGCACTCTTCAGATGTGTTAGACAACAACTCCCATTATTCTCTGATGTACAGATCAATGCAAAAGTAGTGTATAACTAGATTTGGGGAAAGCAGCCATAAAACCAGGGAACTTTCCATCATGTCCTGTGTTTAAAACTGTTGGGTTTCATCCCTGACTGCGCAAGTCTCCAGCTCTCAATGAGTAGATAACCTAGATAGACTTAGGGATTCCTTCCCAATTCCTTTAGCTATATTGGTTAAGAAGGGGTTAAAAGGGGGAATTGTCTCACTGGTGTTTGCATGGTACTATCTCCTCCCCATTTGAATACCTAGGAATGTAATCCTATAGGGAAACTTCCTCTTTTAAAGGTCTTTTTATTGCCCAGGGCTGGGCCATGTGGCCTGTCTCCATTTTCAGGCCGCTTCCCTTTGTCTTCTCTAGAGTGAGGAAGCATCTTGCCATTGTCTAGGCAAAGATGTAGTACACATAGTTACTTTTATTATTTTTTCTTTTACCTTAGATGATAGCTCAGTGAAGCTCAGTGAAGCTCCAAGAACCTTTCCTATCTAGAATGGATTTCTTTTATCTTTAATAAACATATTATTTGATCCTATGAGTTGTGGATCTGCAATCCTGTTCCATCCTGCTGAATGGAAGTCAATCCTTGCTCACTACATGTAAGTTTCTGCTGCTTATTTACTGTGCATCCTGCACTTTGCTACATTTTTGGTGGAATCACCCCAGAGAGGGTTATTTTTGAGCCTAACAGCTCTTGATTCCCAACAAAAACTAATCCTGCAGAATAGGGCTGCTATGTGTGTTTTCTCAATAAAATGGGTTTGTTCTGTACCCGTGTGTTGCATTAGGTGACATAATGTCAGATGCGGTAAGAAAAAAGCATTTTGACATTGACTCAATGCTATATAGTTTGACTCAATGCCATGGGGTGTGTAATTTGATGAGATATAGAATGAATGCAGTTAGGTGCCCAATGAACCTCCATGGCTCAATGCTATGGGTTGTGTAGTTTTGAGATATAGAATGAATGTAGTTAGGTGTCCCTTGAACCACCATGGCTCAAGGCTATGGGGTCCCGGGATTTGTAATTTGGAGAGATATAAAATAAAATACAGACAAATTAAATAAAAATATAACTCATGGATAGGGATACTAGATTATATTACATTACAATACAGAATATTATTAATTATATTATAATACTAAATATATTATATATGTGTGGGCCGAATTACAAATGGATTACTGATTTTTAAATCTCAAAATAAAAGTGTTGTACTTAAAAGGTATGTAGAAACAGAGCTTTCCCTTAGAACCATTATCTCTTTTATTAAAATAAAAGCATCCTAGGTTTAAAAAAGATACTTTACCATGTGTCTTCTGCTTGTAAGAGGGGGGGGGGGGGGCTCGCAAGGACATGGAGCAGTTAACTGAAATATTACTACACCTCAAAAGGGTTGTGTTTAGGGCACCAGCCAATGGGCATTCTCAGTTTTAAAAAAGGGGGAGTCATCCAGAAATATGCCCCCACCCCTCTCCGCATGCTTAAAACACCCCTGAAATCTAGGATCATTCCTTTGGTCATGCTGCCTTTCTGGCTGAAATGGTAAATCTCTCCCCCCCCCCCTTCTCTTTCTCTCTTTCTCTCTACCTCCTCTCCACCAATCCCCTCTCTCTCTCATAATGATTTTAAATGACATGGAGGGGATCCTTTTTGTGGTAGGATTAGTTTGTTGAATTTTAAAAACTCTCTCTCTATATAATCTGCATATGCATTATTTCATTAACATTTAAAATTATATGTATATACAATATATTATATTATATTCAATATATTGTATATTTGCATATTATGTTAAATTCTATATTATATTCACAACTTGTATTATACTTAATATATAATATATAATTAATATTATGTTGTATTACATTATATTATAATATATTATATCCAATATATTGTATTTTACTCTGCATATTATGTTAAATTCTATATTATATTCACACTTTGTATTATGTTTAATATATAATATATAATTAATATTATGTTGTATTACATTATAATATTATTATCAACATTATATGTATATACAATATATTATAAAGTCTTAAGACTTTATTTACTACCATTCCTCCATGATGGTAATGGGATTTTGGCCTGCATCAATAGGAGCATAGTGTCTAGATCTAAGGAAGTAATGCTACCCCTCTATTCTGCTTTGGTTAGACCACATCTGGAATATTGTGTCCAATTCTGGGCACCACAATTCAAGAGAGATATTGACAAGCTGGAATGTGTCCAGAGGAGGGCGACTAAAATGATCAAGGGTCTGGAGAACAAGCCCTATGAGGAACGGCTTAGGGAACTGGGCATGTTTAGCCTGAAGAAGAGAAGGCTGAGAGGAGATATGATAGCTATGTATAAATATGTGAGAGGAAGCCACAGGGAGGAGGGAGCAAGCTTGTTTTCTGCTTCCTTGGAGACTAGGACACGGAACAATGGCTTCAAACTACAAGAGAGGAGATTCCATCTGAACATTAGGAAGAACTTCCTGACTGTGAGAGCCGTTCAGCAGTGGAACTCTCTGCCCCGGAGTGTGGTGGAGGCTCCTTCTTTGGAAGCTTTTAAGCAGAGGCTGGATGGCCATTTGTCAGGGGTGATTTGAATGCAATATTCCTGCTTCTTGGCAGGGGGTTGGACTGGATGGCCCATGAGGTCTCTTCCAACTCTTTGATTCTATGATTCTATGATGGCAAAGACAATTAGATTTCCCATTTAGCAAGTACACAGAGATGCATTCAGCCACATTATTCACACGATGTTCTGTGTAAGGCAAATTTCTGACTAAAATGCAACCAAATAATATTATAGAAAAAATCTACCTCAGTTAACCTTTGTTTGCTGCATTACATGATGAAGGATTTCACAGTTCTGTGTTGGGGCTGTCCAATTGTAGTGATGATATTATAGGAAAAATCCTTTTCTCCAACACACTCATTCTTTGTAAAGATAAACATATTTCACTATCTAATGATGTTTCTTTTGGGGGGGGGGGGCTTTTCCAGCAGTGGTGGGGTGGGGAGGGGTGGGTGGGTCTTGTGTGGAAAATGTGTCTCAACATGTTTGTGCAATCTGTTTTTTATATATTTTTATTATTTTATCATGATTCAATACACATGTCATACAGTGTTTGTTTTGCAGCAGATACATATTATTTAATACAAGCGACCATACTTTAACTTTAGCATCTAGTATTATTTTTCTGCTTATATATATATTATCTAACCCTCACCGCTGTGCTCCCCTTCCCCTCCTCCCCAAGCCATAGCTTTTACATATCATCTGTCCATAATTTCAATTCTTCTTGTGGAGGTCATTTTCCTTCTTTATTTTTTAATCCTTTTTCAATAAATTTTCTCCATACATAATCAAAATCACTATGTTTCTGTATACCTCTTTTAACTTTTAATATACATGCCAGCTTATCATTTATTGCCAATTTCCATACTTCCTTATACCACTCCTCTATTTGTATATTTATTTCTCTTTTCCAATGCCTTGCTATAAGTAGTCTTGCTATTGTTGATAAATTTGTTATCGCTTCTTTATCCTCTTTTTTCAAATATTTATTATTATATAATGATAATAAGGCTATACTAGGACTTCTTTCTATTTCAATGCTCATTATATCTTCTATTTCTCTAAATACAATCCCCCAAAATTTATTTACATATTTACATTGCCACCACATATGTATGTGTGTGTATGTATGTGTGTATGTATGTGTGTGTGTGTATGTGTGTATATATGTGTGTGTCTGTATGTATGTATGTGTGTGTAGTGTGTGGGTGTGTGTGTTCCTGATTGTTGACATCCTTTCCAGCAATTTTTTGAATAGTTTTTATTTATATTTGCTATTCTTACTGGTGTTAGGTACCATTTCCATATTAACTTGTAATAATTTTCTTTAACCCGTATTGATAAGTTTTTTAGATGTCTTTGTCTCCATAATTGTTGCCATTCACATCACGACATGTGGCATTTCCTATCAGAAATAGCTACGTGTATTTGCTGTGCATCCTTAGTAAAGGAATGTAACATTCTGTTGTATTTTGCAGATAGAAGGCCTGATTTCAAATGTGTTTTCCTTACAAATTATTTCTTTAAAGTTAAATGAGGATAAAGGCAGAAATGGTATTCTGTTTTGTGGAGGAGTCTGTTTTTAGCTGAGCATGAGCAGATGGGTCATAGATAGTTGGCCTTTGAAGAAAACAGGCCTTTGAAGGACATAGAAAACAGGCCACTGAAGGTCTGTTTTAGCAGATGGGTCATAGATAGCTCCGACATAGGGTATTTTCCTATCAGAAATAGCTACGTGTATTTGCTGTGCATCCTTAGTAAAGGAATGTAACATTGTTGTATTTTGCAGATAGAAGGCCTGATTTCAAATGTGTTTTCCTTACAAATTATTTCTTTAAAGTTAAATGAGGATAAAGGCAGAAATGGTATTCAGTTTTAAATCATTTTATTCCACATCATTTTAAAATACATTTTACATTGTAACGGAATTATTGCTTTTTAAAATTAGTTATAATAGGCCAGGGTTTTGTTTCATTTATTTTTATCCCTAAATCTTCTTGCCAGGTCTCCTTGAGGATGTTATTTTTTGTTTTTCTTTCCTTTATTTCATTTATTATCTTATATACTTTACTAGTTATTCCTTTCAAATTTTCATACTCTTCTACAAACCTTCCATTTTGCATTAATTGTTCAAATTGGTTAAGCTTACTTCCGTTTTTGTTATTTTCCCCAATTTTTAAACCATTGTTCTAAATGTGTACAATGGAACCATTTCAATTTTAATTCTCTAAATTCCTCCATAATCATTTCCTTCTTCATTCCAACCTTTATCCAAGTCCAACCTGTTTTAACGTTCATCTCTTCCTCTCTCCCGCTTCCTAGATTCAACACACTAATTCCTTCAGAAATGAGTAACATCAAACAGCATATCTTTTCTCAAATCCAAATTCAAAGTCCAGCAATCCAAGGCAAGAAACCACAACTGACACACTTACAGAAGCTGAAGAATTGGGTATTGGTACTTTATACTCCAAAGGTTAAACATTCAATGCCCATGAACACATAAACCTCAATCAAACCTAAACATGAAATCAAATAACTCAATATCACTTATGAGTAACATAAGGGTTAGACTAAACAAACATAATAAAAACAGAGTAAAAATACAATTAGTCTAGTGTCTTTTACCCATCAAAAAGCAACCTCTAAACCCTTTTAAAACCTGCAAGAAATATTCCCATCCACAGATAAATGCACCCCATCTGGCCTATAAAGCTTGTGGAAAACAATGTCTGGATGGTGGAGGTCCTGGCCCGATAATTTTCCACACTCTTTCTCATCTCCTTATTTACTTTACATCTAGTTCTTTCTAGCACCCAGGGGTCACCTTTGCGCCCAGACAAAGTGTGGCAACATAGCTGACCAGATGATGCCCAATTGTGGCCCAATGGGGTGAGACAGGCCTGCCACTTTGCCCAGTAGACCATACTGTGGCCACAGATCAGGATGCTTCGACATGAAAAAAGTGGGTCTGAAAACTAAAAACTAAGAAAATTAACCCCCCCCCCTTTCCCCTGGAATGGACAAATGTATCTCCTGAACGCCTGTGAATGCCCACTGCCAATCCGCTGTATATATTGCAGTTTCAAGCCCATGACCAAGACTGTTGAAGCGCCCCCCTCCCCCTCCCCCAATTCTGAAAGAGCGGGTGCAAAATTTGACCCCTTAAATCCCCAACAACTCCATTGTCTTAGAAGTTACACTACAAAAGTGATACTTGCTGAGGGTAATACCCCACCATGGCAAAAGAAATAACCAGGAGTTGCTCCCTGAATATACTTTGTTGAGCCATCTCCCCACATCAATATTCAATAACCTTTGGAGTATAAAGTACCAATACCCAATTCTTCAGCTTCTGTAAGTGTGTCAGTTGTGGTTTCTTGCCTTGGATTGCTGGACTTTGAATTTGGATTTGAGAAAAGATATGCTGTTTGATGTTACTCATTTCTGAAGGAATTAGTGTGTTGAATCTAGGAAGCGGGAGAGAGGAAGAGATGAACGTTAAAACAGGTTGGACTTGGATAAAGGTTGGAATGAAGAAGGAAATGATTATGGAGGAATTTAGAGAATTAAAATTGAAATGGTTCCATTGTACACATTTAGAACAATGGTTTAAAAATTGGGGAAAATAACAAAAACGGAAGTAAGCTTAACCAATTTGAACAATTAATGCAAAATGGAAGGTTTGTAGAAGAGTATGAAAATTTGAAAGGAATAACTAGTAAAGTATATAAGATAATAAATGAAATAAAGGAAAGAAAAACAAAAAATAACATCCTCAAGGAGACCTGGCAAGAAGATTTAGGGATAAAAATAAATGAAACAAAACCCTGGCCTATTATAACTAATTTTAAAAAGCAATAATTCCGTTACAATGTAAAATGTATTTTAAAATGATGTGGAATAAAATGATTTAAAACTGAATACCATTTCTGCCTTTATCCTCATTTAACTTTAAAGAAATAATTTGTAAGGAAAACACATTTGAAATCAGGCCTTCTATCTGCAAAATACAACAATGTTACATTCCTTTACTAAGGATGCACAGCAAATACACGTAGCTATTTCTGATAGGAAAATACCCTATGTCGGAGCTATCTATGACCCATCTGCTAAAACAGACCTTCAGTGGCCTGTTTTCTATGTCCTTCAAAGGCCTGTTTTCTTCAAAGGCCAACTATCTATGACCCATCTGCTCATGCTCAGCTAAAAACAGACTCCTCCACAAAACAGAATACCATTTCTGCCTTTATCCTCATTTAACTTTAAAGAAATAATTTGTAAGGAAAACACATTTGAAATCAGGCCTTCTATCTGCAAAATACAACAGAATGTTACATTCCTTTACTAAGGATGCACAGCAAATACACGTAGCTATTTCTGATAGGAAATGCCACATGTCGTGATGTGAATGGCAACAATTATGGAGACAAAGACATCTAAAAAACTTATCAATACGGGTTAAAGAAAATTATTACAAGTTAATATGGAAATGGTACCTAACACCAGTAAGAATAGCAAATATAAATAAAAACTATTCAAAAAATTGCTGGAAAGGATGTCAACAATCAGGAACACACACACCCACACACTACACACACATACATACATACAGACACACACATATATACACACATACACACACACACATACATACACACATACATACACACACATACATATGTGGTGGCAATGTAAATATGTAAATAAATTTTGGGGGATTGTATTTAGAGAAATAGAAGATATAATGAGCATTGAAATAGAAAGAAGTCCTAGTATAGCCTTATTATCATTATATAATAATAAATATTTGAAAAAAGAGGATAAAGAAGCGATAACAAATTTATCAACAATAGCAAGACTACTTATAGCAAGGCATTGGAAAAGAGAAATAAATATACAAATAGAGGAGTGGTATAAGGAAGTATGGAAATTGGCAATAAATGATAAGCTGGCATGTATATTAAAAGTTAAAAGAGGTATACAGAAACATAGTGATTTTGATTATGTATGGAGAAAATTTATTGAAAAGGGATTAAAAAATAAAGAAGGAAAATGACCTCCACAAGAAGAATTGAAATTATGGACAGATGATATGTAAAAGCTATGGCTTGGGGAGGAGGGGAAGGGGAGCACAGCGGTGAGGGTTAGATAATATATATATAAGCAGAAAAATAATACTAGATGCTAAAGTTAAAGTATGGTCGCATGTATTAAATAATATGTATCTGCTGCAAAACAAACACTGTATGACATGTGTATTGAATCATGATAAAATAATAAAAATATATAAAAAACAGATTGCACAAACATGTTGAGACACATTTTCCACACAAGACCCACCCACCCCTCCCCACCCCACCACTGCTGGAAAAGCCCCCCCCCCCAAAAGAAACATCATTAGATAGTGAAATATGTTTATCTTTACAAAGAATGAGTGTGTTGGAGAAAAGGATTTTTCCTATAATATCATCACTACAATTGGACAGCCCCAACACAGAACTGTGAAATCCTTCATCATGTAATGCAGCAAACAAAGGTTAACTGAGGTAGATTTTTTCTATAATATTATTTGGTTGCATTTTAGTCAGAAATTTGCCTTACACAGAACATCGTGTGAATAATGTGGCTGAATGCATCTCTGTGTACTTGCTAAATGGGAAATCTAATTGTCTTTGCCATCATAGAATCATAGAATCAAAGAGTTGGAAGAGACCTCATGGGCCATCCAGTCCAACCCCCTGCCAAGAAGCAGGAATATTGCATTCAAATCACCCCTGACAAATGGCCATCCAGCCTCTGCTTAAAAGCTTCCAAAGAAGGAGCCTCCACCACACTCCGGGGCAGAGAGTTCCACTGCTGAACGGCTCTCACAGTCAGGAAGTTCTTCCTAATGTTCAGATGGAATCTCCTCTCTTGTAGTTTGAAGCCATTGTTCCGTGTCCTAGTCTCCAAGGAAGCAGAAAACAAGCTTGCTCCCTCCTCCCTGTGGCTTCCTCTCACATATTTATACATAGCTATCATATCTCCTCTCAGCCTTCTCTTCTTCAGGCTAAACATGCCCAGTTCCCTAAGCCGTTCCTCATAGGGCTTGTTCTCCAGACCCTTGATCATTTTAGTCGCCCTCCTCTGGACACATTCCAGCTTGTCAATATCTCTCTTGAATTGTGGTGCCCAGAATTGGACACAATATTCCAGATGTGGTCTAACCAAAGCAGAATAGAGGGGTAGCATTACTTCCTTAGATCTAGACACTATGCTCCTATTGATGCAGGCCAAAATCCCATTACCATCATGGAGGAATGGTAGTAAATAAAGTCTTAAGACTTTATAATATATTGTATATACATATAATGTTGATAATAATATTATAATGTAATACAACATAATATTAATTATATATTATATATTAAACATAATACAAAGTGTGAATATAATATAGAATTTAACATAATATGCAGAGTAAAATACAATATATTGGATATAATATATTATAATATAATGTAATACAACATAATATTAATTATATATTATATATTAAGTATAATACAAGTTGTGAATATAATATAGAATTTAACATAATATGCAAATATACAATATATTGAATATAATATAATATATTGTATATACATATAATTTTAAATGTTAATGAAATAATGCATATGCAGATTATATAGAGAGAGAGTTTTTAAAATTCAACAAACTAATCCTACCACAAAAAGGATCCCCTCCATGTCATTTAAAATCATTATGAGAGAGAGAGGGGATTGGTGGAGAGGAGGTAGAGAGAAAGAGAGAAAGAGAAGGGGGGGGGGGGAGAGATTTACCATTTCAGCCAGAAAGGCAGCATGACCAAAGGAATGATCCTAGATTTCAGGGGTGTTTTAAGCATGCGGAGAGGGGTGGGGGCATATTTCTGGATGACTCCCCCTTTTTTAAAACTGAGAATGCCCATTGGCTGGTGCCCTAAACACAACCCTTTTGAGGTGTAGTAATATTTCAGTTAACTGCTCCATGTCCTTGCGAGCCCCCCCCCCCCCTCTTACAAGCAGAAGACACATGGTAAAGTATCTTTTTTAAACCTAGGATGCTTTTATTTCAATAAAAGAGATAATGGTTCTAAGGGAAAGCTCTGTTTCTACATACCTTTTAAGTACAACACTTTTATTTTGAGATTTAAAAATCAGTAATCCATTTGTAATTCGGCCCACACATATATAATATATTTAGTATTATAATATAATTAATAATATTCTGTATTGTAATGTAATATAATCTAGTATCCCTATCCATGAGTTATATTTTTATTTAATTTGTCTGTATTTTATTTTATATCTCTCCAAATTACAAATCCCGGGACCCCATAGCCTTGAGCCATGGTGGTTCAAGGGACACCTAACTACATTCATTCTATATCTCAAACTACACAACCCATAGCATTGAGCCATGGAGGTTCATTGGGCACCTAACTGCATTCATTCTATATCTCATCAAATTACACACCCCATGGCATTGAGTCAAACTATATAGCATTGAGTCAATGTCAAAATGCTTTTTTCTTACCGCATCTGACATTATGTCACCTAATGCAACACACGGGTACAGAACAAACCCATTTTATTGAGAAAACACACATAGCAGCCCTATTCTGCAGGATTAGTTTTTGTTGGGAATCAAGAGCTGTTAGGCTCAAAAATAACCCTCTCTGGGGTGATTCCACCAAAAATGTAGCAAAGTGCAGGATGCACAGTAAATAAGCAGCAGAAACTTACATGTAGTGAGCAAGGATTGACTTCCATTCAGCAGGATGGAACAGGATTGCAGATCCACAACTCATAGGATCAAATAATATGTTTATTAAAGATAAAAGAAATCCATTCTAGATAGGAAAGGTTCTTGGAGCTTCACTGAGCTTCACTGAGCTATCATCTAAGGTAAAAGAAAAAATAATAAAAGTAACTATGTGTACTACATCTTTGCCTAGACAATGGCAAGATGCTTCCTCACTCTAGAGAAGACAAAGGGAAGCGGCCTGAAAATGGAGACAGGCCACATGGCCCAGCCCTGGGCAATAAAAAGACCTTTAAAAGAGGAAGTTTCCCTATAGGATTACATTCCTAGGTATTCAAATGGGGAGGAGATAGTACCATGCAAACACCAGTGAGACAATTCCCCCTTTTAACCCCTTCTTAACCAATATAGCTAAAGGAATTGGGAAGGAATCCCTAAGTCTATCTAGGTTATCTACTCATTGAGAGCTGGAGACTTGCGCAGTCAGGGATGAAACCCAACAGTTTTAAACACAGGACATGATGGAAAGTTCCCTGGTTTTATGGCTGCTTTCCCCAAATCTAGTTATACACTACTTTTGCATTGATCTGTACATCAGAGAATAATGGGAGTTGTTGTCTAACACATCTGAAGAGTGCCAGGTTTGGGGGAGCCTGGTTAAGAGAAAATACCAGTGGGTTTTTCGTGAATGTGTGTTACCCATCTTTGTTCCTACTACTTCTGCTTATCTTTGTGTGTTTGCAATGAACAGCATATCTCTTCTTGCAGTGAGAGATAGTGGTAGAAAGCTTTGAAAAGGAAATTCAGGGTCTCCTCCCTTGTATGACTTCGGCTTACTTAGGCCAGAGCTGCACTAAAGGGGAAGGGTTCGAAGTTCCCCAAATATGCCAGCCTTTGGAAGTCAAAGATCAAATTCTCTGTTTTCTCCATATTATGGATGCTCATAAGGAAAAGGGAGGGAAGGACACCCCCCCCCCCCCACACACACACATATATATACAAAAATAAACCTAGGGCTCTTAATATTTTATTCTCATACACCAGCTATAAAAATGATTCTGGGATGTGAACCCATTACTTTGCCAGTTTGAGTTGAAGCACTTGTTCAAGTAAGACACAAGTAAGTAAGGTTTCTAGCACTTCCAAAACAAACCTTAGGAAATGACTAGCTGTACACAAGCAAGCTAAGATGTGCTTTACAATCCTCACACCGATAAATGAACATCTGAGAAAAAAACTAATTGGGACGCAAGGTAAAGAACCTTAATTCTCTGCATTGCCGACTGGTCTGTCCTGTCCCCTGAAGATTTATTAAACTTTGAATGTCCACATGTACCACAGACTAAGAAATTTTTATACAGTGGTGGAAGTAATCAGTTGAGTTTCTTGGTGAATTCCTCCAGGCAAAAGGGTATAGGTAGCACACAGCAGGGCACATTTGGGCTTATTTTCCTTGTTGCAAACTGGAAAATATTTTAAGTCTTGCTTGGTTCTTTAAAAAAAGGCTTTCTCATACTGCTAAGACAGCAGCTTCCAGTACTGTGCTTCTCAAATTTCATGGCCTAGCCCCTCTTTCCTATTCCTGAGGGCCAAGGGGAGGAATCTTCGGATGACAGTACTGCATCCATTATTAAAACCGTTGCCTATTGGTCACAGAGCATCCACGTGAGGCACCTCAGAGGAAGCATGTGGCCCCTGGCTGCTCATTTCCTCAAGCATAGGAGTTGATGTAGGCAGGGCCTTTCGGCCCATAGGCATCTCAAAGAATGCTTTGGTGAAACATGTCTGGGCTTGTCCCATCACATGGTAAGTTCCAGCAGTAGGAGTGGGCATGACTCTTTGCCCGGTACATTCAGTTTGACAACTAGCAGGATCCAGACACTTCTAGCCAAAAAGAACACTAAACAGCCAAACCAAACTGACCATGCAAAAAAATTGCTCTACTTAATTTTACTCAGATCTGACTTATGTTATATATCCATTTCCCATAATAATATTCACAAATCTTTGAAAGACCAAGATATCCCTAGGTTTTACTGGTTTGTATCTTCAGCAATATATATTCCAACCCCTCCAAGACAAGGGACGCCAAGGATTGAAGTAACGACAGACTGCTGCCTTAATTTCCAAAACATGGAAACTTTTTAAAAAGTTCTATAAAGACATTTAGCATATGTGGCATAAGAAATGCCAGAAGAACAAGATGGGACACTTGGGCATAGGGCTTCAGTCAGAGGGATACATCAGACAGGGAGGAGTTTAATACCTAAACTCACACAGGGGTATTTATCCCTAAAAACGCCGCCTATTGGGCCCCACTATCACATGGTCACCTTATGAGCCTAAACCATTCCCTATTGGTTACTATGCAACACGTGATGGCATCTTAGAACTACCACACGGGCCCCTGGCTGCTCATTTCCTCATGCCATTCGTTGGGATTAGGTCTATCCATGCTATGTTCCACACAAAGGGGTTAGGGTTAGGGTGGGGGTGGGGTGGGCAGTGGGGGTGGGGTTTCAGCCCGTGGGAGGGGCTCACAGGCATCCATTTCCTGTTTAGGAGAGGCGGGACTTCCGGGCATTGAGTGGGAGGGGTGTGGGAGGGGCCTTCCCCCAAAGTGGGCGTGGTACCTGTCAAATTTGAGTTTGACGAGAGGTGCCACCTTTTACTACTGTACTATTAATCCACCATAGTAACTCTTAAAATGTGTCATCAGTCTTTACCCTTCCTGTATAATGGCTGACAAGGCTTTACTGCCAGGCAAAAGTAATGTCTTGCCTATTGGGCAAAACTCCAATCTTAGTTTTAGGAAATGTTGGTATCTCTGTGTGTGTTTTTAATTCTTGCAATTAGTCTTTGCATCCTGCAGTGTGACCTTGACCATGCAATTCCATTTCCTGTGATCAATGTTTGTATAAGAAACATCCCTATTACTTTCTATAATCCATATAAATGTGTAGATTTTTGTGGGTCTACTCACATACACCGCTGTTGCCTTGATCCTTGGCCCCATGGCACACAGTTGAACCTGAAATGTAAACAGACACAGGATTGCACTGGAGGTAAAACAGGGGTCTTGAGTGGTTGGGTTTTGTGTGCAATGTACTTATAAAAAGCTACTCTCAATTTTGCTAGTAAATCTGTGAGAACTAAAGCTTCAACTTGTAAAATTGGGTTGCTATAGATGGGAAGCTCTTTCATGTCATGCATTGAATAGCACTACATTTCTACTTGGGAAGACATATCTTGAACTCTCAGCCAGAGAAAGATAGTGCTTCACCAAAACCCAGTATTCCACAGAAAGTAGCTAATAGGATTGCTATATCCAATTCTGTAAAACTAGACATTTAATTTAAATATCCATGTAAATTATTCTAATGATAAAAATTATTGTGATTTGTATTCTAAATGTGCATTTTTAAACTCTACTATTTTGGATCTTCATAGGATTTTTGCAGATACAGCTGTTTTGAGAGCGAACCAGTATAGAGTTAATGGTTAAAGTGCTAGATCAATTCTCTGCTTGATTGTGACATTTACCAGGGCCTCCCTACATTTCAGCGAACCTACCATAAGAGGTTGCTGTGAAGATTTAAAGAGAAACTTTTAGAAATGTACATTTATAGCAAATTACAAACAAAACAACACAAACTTATTGTCATGTAGATACTTCTAGTGTTATTCTCATAAGATCAGTAATATTTGCCATCAATGTTTCACTGATTGCAAAAAAGCTACATATTCACAGGGCAAGATGAAGAGGTAAGTAAGGATGAATGGCAGCAACTGAGGGAAGAAAAGTGTGGTCTGGTTTCCTTCAGAATGTTTAATTAATATTGTATAATAACTAGGAAACAGTGTATGGTTACTTTTTCACTAATTTCATATTTCATCAATATACACACACCACACACACACACATCTGGTATGGCAGAAAAGACTGATTTCCTTTTAACTATGAATTTTATTCTGTGTCCAAATCAAGATTATCCCCTTTGGGCAGCTACACAGACATGGTTTCTATTGTTCATAGTAGTGCTAGAAGGCTTCTTCTGTAATGCGTTTCAGCTCAGTGGTTACTCTCTTCTGGATATTGTCCAAAGTATCAAAATAATAACTTATTGTTATGCCAGTGGTTTTTAAGTTGGGGGAATAAAAAGAAATCACTATGGGCTGAGAGCTGGCAAATAGGGGGTTGGGGAACCACAGGAATGCTTTTTTCTGCCAAAAATTTATTGATGGAGAGGAGACTGCTGTGTGACATAGGGCCTTGTTGTGGTGCGGCACCCAAGTGCGTGCAATGCCTGATCACACACATGCAACCCTCTTCCTGAGTTCTTCAAGGACATCCCAATGAAAAGTTTGACTGACACATTCCTTGTGGATGATCCCTTGCCTGTCAAAATAACAAATGAGCATCATTTTAATTTTCAATTTTCTCCTTCTTGCTTTTTTGGGGACAGGGAGAATTTGCAGTGTGCCATTCTGGACTTTAGCGCTTGGGCTCTGGATAGTACTCAAAAATCCATTATTCATCACCTGTGATCATGTGACTGAAGAATTCTGGCTCCCTCTCAGGAAGTTCAGAAGATCAACACACACATCGCTCCAATTGGCCTTCAGCTCAGCCATGAGGGTTTATTTTTGGAATTATCTTCTTTCTGTTGTCTGTTTTGTAATGCAGCTCACAAATAGAACTTCACATCAGATGCTCTCAACAACTGCGTAGCAACTGTAGCAAGTTCAAACTTGTAATGCATTTAAGGTAGGGGTTAACCTAACTGCCATGTGAAGTGGAGAGTTGCAGTGTTGTCAGTTTGTGCACAATGTTGCCAATTTCATTACTTTTCTGCTGTACCTCTGTTATTGAGAAATTGCACACCCTTCCTAAAAGATGGACTCAACACAGGCTACATGACATCTTATTTTTATTTTATACAACTTTGCAATTCTGAGAAAGCAGCTTTTCTCTGTGCTACCTTTTGTCCTACTTTCATTGACCCTCCCATGGAAGGCTGACTGATTGCACACCCCAGAGACATTAGCATTTCCCCCTGTGAATGAGTGGCTCACTCACAGAGAACCACTCATTCACTGCCCTGGAGACTAGGAGCAATGGGTTCAAATGACAAAAAAAGGAAATTCCACCTGAAAATTAGGAAGAACTTCCTGACTATAAGAACTGTTCAACAGTGGAACTTACAGCCTTAGAGTGTGATGGAAGCTCCTTCTTTGGAGGCTTTTAAACAGAGACTGAATGGCAATCTATCAGGGGTACTTGGATTGTGCTTTTCCTACATGGCAGAGGTTGGACTAGATGGTCCATGCATCTTCCAGTGTACTCTCTTGAGATTCATCCATAAACTCTGTACAATTTCATTCATAATTCTTGCATGGCCATATGTTCATTGATACAAGTACAACTGTATGTGCTGGAGTTGTTTAGGGAAAGATGTGCTTATACAGTCCAGTGCATAAGTCCCAGAACTTGTTAATGATTAGGGGTGAATAAAACCATCCAGGTGTGTGGCAACTTTGGCAGCCATGCTTGATAAAGTGAAATTATACTACTACAATTGTGTCATATGAAAGGGGCCTTAATTCCAGGAAGGTAGTCATGTTAGTTATTGCAGCAACTATCATGCAAGAAATAGCCTTGCAGTATCTTGAAGATACTGAAGATATTTGGCATAAACTTTCAAGGCCATCAGCCCACATTATCAGTCCGTGAAATCTGCTTAAGTAGCCTGCAGTCCACAAAAGCTTTTGCCAAATAAAATTGCTAGTCTTTAAAGAGCCACCAAACAGTTATCCTTTATTCTTTAGTGCTGAATGGTTAATATACACAAATAACTTCCAAATACATACTTAAGCAACTGGATGAGTGTTCTAGATTTTTATCACTGCGGAATGGACACCTAACAATCTTCATTAACTTAATTAGTAAATATTTGATTTTCCTACTACCCAGAGAAGGCAGAAGAGAAATATCAGTCACCCTTCAATTTTTGAGAACTCTTGTCCCAGTTCTTCTTTTTGTAGAAAAATGCTTGAGTCGAGGGTACATTTCCTGTTTAGAAGACAAGGCGCGTCCAGACGCCTGCTGTGATGGTGTCAAGGACCCTGCTGTTCAAGTGCTGTGGGATTCTTAAAATAGCTTATGATGTGCATGTTTTCAAAGGTCTTATAGTGAAGAACAATTTTAATCATTTGTCATTGACAGATTTCCTAGTATTTACTAAAAACAGATAGGATGGGAGAGAGAATCCAGAGTGAGTGCAAACCAGGATATTGAATTTTCTCTGTCTTGTGGATAAATGTCATTCATGGAGACATTGCAATACACAACTGTATGGTGTGGTACTGATTAGTTGGAGCCCTAATTGTTGCTATAGCACAATGACTCCATTTTAATGTACTATGGTCATGTAATGACATTGGCCATTGTTATTCAGCACTTTAGTTCGTGTTCGAAGAAACCCAATGACCCACAGGTATAACTGTGTTTTAGAATTTTTAATTTTTTAAATTTTATCAATTGTTTTTTTCTGTTATTTGTATTCAGTCAAATTGTGTATTGTTTGGATGATATGTAATTCTATTTTATGTGTGGCACCTTGAGTGCTTTGTTAGCTGCTCCGAGTCCCTTCGGGAAGATGGTGGCGGGGTACAAAAAAGTATTATTATTATTATTATTATTATTATTATTATTATTATTATTATTATTTTACTGACACAAAAACACAGTATGTCACAGCAAACAAGATATATATGCAAAATCACAAGTCGAACACTTTCCAAGCGTCTAGGACTGTGTGATGTATTTTCGAATGATGCATACAGATCCAAGTAAGGTGGTCTTTTGCATTTGACAGATCACAATTTTGTCAATGTTTATTGTTTCCAATTGCCAGCTGAGATATTTTGGCACGGCACCCAGTGTGCCGATAACCCCTGGGACCACCTGTACTGGTTTATGCCAGAGCCTTTGCAGTTCGATTTTGAGGTCCTGATAATGGCTGAATTTTTCCTGTTATTTTTCCTCAGTGAGACTGTCACTTGGTATGACGACATCAATAATCCAATTCTTTTCCACAATCATGATGTCTGGTGTATTGTTTTCCAAAACCTTGTCTGTCTGGATTCAAAAGACCCACAGTATTTTTGCGTGTTCATTTTCCATTACCTTTGCAGGTTTATGATCCCACCAGTTCTTTACTACTGGCAGGTGGTACTTGTGACATAAGTTCCAATGAATCATTTGGACTACAGAGTTGTGCCTCTGTTTGTAGTCTGTCTGTGTGATTTTCTTGCAGCAGCCGAGGATATGATCAATGATTTCATCAGCTTCCTTGCACAGTCTGCATTTTGATTCATCAGATGATTTTTCAATCCTAATCTTAATTGCATTTGTTCTGATGACTTGCTCCTGGGCTGCAAGAATCAGGCCTTCTGTCTCCTTCAGTGTTCCATTCGTGAGCCATAACCAGGTCTTCTCCTTATTAATTTTTCTTTCATCTTCTATTCTTTTCTTTTACTCTAGGGATGTTTGCGTGTATGCATATATGGGTGTATGGCAGAGTGTGTGGGGGTGAGTGGGTGTATGCATGGGTATATACATTTTTCTTTTCTTCTCTCTTTTTTCTTTCTCTTCTTTCCTTCTCTCTTCTCTCCTCTCAGCCTTCCTTTCTTCTTTCTACTTTCCTGTTATGATATGTGTGTATGTATATTTTTCTATTTGGAAAACTCAATAAAGATTATTTTTTAAAAATTCTTTCAATTTTGTCAAGAAACTGCCCATGCAATGAATTGTTGTGCCAGCTGTCAGCTCTGGTTTGTAGTGCAATTTTCTTGTACTGATTCTTTGTCTGCTGTGCTTTGAGAAGTTTCTGATTACTGACTTCAGTTAAAGCAGGTTCTTGGCTTTCTTTTACATATTCTGCCAGGGTGTGTTTTTCTTCTTCAACTGCTTGTTTTACTTGTAGAAGTCCTCTGCCACCAGTCAACATTACTGCGAGGATGTAGTAAATTATGAATGGTCATGAGTTTTCTTGTATTATTATTATTATTATTATTATTATTATTATTATTATTATTATTATTATCTGCCACTGCAACATCCTATAAAATACTGGGATTTAGAATTTAAGGAGATGTATTTAGAGTTCTCAAGAAGACAGCTTTAATAGCCCACCAAACCACAAAGGTGCTGAAAATGTCTTCAATGGGGACATATAGAGGCATAGCCAGATAATTTGCTGCCACCCCCAATTCTCCACCAGTTACTAAATGGGTGAATTATGACTGCTCAGCATGTGACAGGCGGGGATCATTTTATAAAGAGGTGTTGAACTCCTAACTCCACAATTTAAAAAAGGAGGGCATACATTAGTATTACCCTGGAGATTGCCCCTAACAGGAGACCAGCAATAATCTTTCCACACAGAACATGAATCTGGTAATTGATTTTCTAGTATAAAACTAGCCATTACCAAAGACACTAAGGATGCCTCTACACCAGTGGCTCTCAACCTGTGGGTCCCCAGGTGTGTTGGCCTACAACTCCCAGAAATCCCAGCCGGTTTGCCAGCTGTTAGGATTTCTGGGAGTTGAAGGCCAAAACATCTGGGGACCCACAGTTTGAGAACTATTGCTCTACATGGTAGAATCAATACAGTTTGGCCTCACTTTAACTGTCATGGAGTCATGGGTGTGGTAACTTTACAAGGTTTTTAGTATTCTCTGTCAAGGAGTGCTGATGCCGCACCAAATTACAGCTCCCTGAATTCTATGGTATGGAGCCATGATCATTCAAATTGCATTCATTCAATGTGGTAGAGGCAGTCTAAGGCTTAGGGTGAAATCATATGATTAGATTTATTTTTCTGCAGCCTGATATCTTGAAAGATATTTGGGCTAAATCAGACAAAGCATTGGGGCCATCTATTTATCTAAACAAAAAAAATGTAATGTTAGTTTGTGGGATTGACTGAACTCAAAAACCACTGGACGAATTGACACCAAATTTTGACACAAGACACCTAACAACCCAATGTACGTCCTTCACTAAAAAAAAAATGATTTTGTCATTTGGGAGTTGTAGTTGCTGGGATTTATAGTTCACCTACAATCAAAGAACATTCTGAACCCCACCAACGATGGAACTGAACCAAACTTGGCACACAGCTCTCCCATGACCAACAGAAAATAGTGGAAGGGTTTGGTGGGCAGTGTCCTTTGGTTTTGGAGTTGTAGTTAACCTACATCCAAAGATCACTGTGGACTCAAGCAATGATGGATCTGGACCAAACTCTACATGAATACTCAATATGCCCAAATGTGAACACTGGTGGAGTTTGGGGAAAATAGAATCTTGACATTTGGGAGTTGTATTTGCTGGGATTTATAGTTCACCTACAATCACAGAGCATTCTGAACCCCACCAACGATAGAATTGGGCCAAACCTCCCACACAGAACCCTTATGTGGGCCACAGCAACACATGGCAGGGGATGGCTAGTCTATATAAATAAAAATGTAATGTTTGTTTGTGGGATTAACATAACCCAGAAACCACTGGACGACTTGAGACCAAATTTGGACACCATACACCTAACAGGCCAACAAGTGACCATCTCTCATAAAACACAGAAAAAAACAGCAGAAGAAACAAAAATTACATTACAATGCATGAGCAAAACCACACATATATACGCAAACACACATATATACACATATACACAATATATATACACACACATATACACACAGAAAACACAGACTGGGCCACAGCAACGCGTGGCAGGGAACGGCTAGTATTATTTAAAAACAAAAATGCTCCCAATTCAGTTTAGGACCACAGTACCAGGAAATAGATTTTTTTTTGCCCCAATTTGCCATGCTGTTTTTCTTATATAAACAGTCTTCCTGTCTCCTGAAACTGCTACTTGCCCCAGATATACATAGCACTTTCTGCTGCCTATCAGGAACTAACAGGGCTTTAGGACAGCTGCTCTCTCTCTTGCTGTTTTGCTTTACTGCCATAGCTCAAAGGGAGAAGAGTTGTGTGCTGATAACTTGGCTAGCTACAAATTGTGTGGGTATGTCCATTTTAGATAAAAGGAAAATCTGTGAAGTCATCTAATCAGGGAGGAACGGCCAATGTGACAGTTACCCTTCTTCTCCCTTGACTTCTTAGTGCAAGTTAAAATAACTGTATTCTTTCCAACCACAGATGTATACATAGCATAATCATGACACTGTATCTATATCAAATGCTAAAAACAATAATGTATCTTATACTAAAAAGTCAATACACAGACATCACTATATTTGACCCCTCCCCCCCCCCCAAGTATATTGTCCCTCAATGCAGAAAACTCTGTTCAGACTTGAGTGTGGCAGTCAGTAGCCATGATCCAGAGCATAATTGTACAGAATAATCAAATTTACTATTCTGTCAAGTTGGGCTCAGTTGGATTTTCATGTAACAATAAACAGGGTTGTGGCAAGAACCTTTGGTTATGCTTCTTGCTGGTTTCTGGGAGTTTAGTACAAAAATATATTTTTTCTAAGTTGGCTGTGAGTGTTGGGTTTGATTCAAATGGATAAAAATCATTAAGAGTCAGATGATTGTGATGATTTGGAAAGTGTGACTTCATTGTACTGTTTTGGTGTTAGATTACAACAAGGGTAAAGAACCTTTGAGGGACAGGGTCATCAAGTTACTTTCCTTGGACATACAACAACTTCATTATGGGGATTTTGGGCAAGATTTATTCTGAAGAGGTTTGCTATTGCCTTCCTCTTAGGCCGAGGGTGTGTGACATGTGCATGGTTATCCAGCAGGAAGGTTTTTTTTTTTTTTTTTTTTGCAGAGAGGGGATTTGAACCCTGGTTTCCCTGAGCCCCAGGGTGCATCTACAATGTAGGATGAAATTTGACTTTCACTGCCATGGTTCAGTGTTTTAACCTTCACTGCCAGAGAGGGCTGGTGCTTCACCAAACTACAAAATCCGGGGAGTGGGGTGAGCTCCCATTTGTCAGCTCCAGCTTCTCATGTGGGGACATAAGAGAAGCCTCTCACAGAATGGTAAAACATTTGGGCATCCCCTGGGCAACATCCTTGAGGGCACCCAATTCTCTCACACCAGAAGTAATTTGCAGTTTCTCAAGTCATTCCTGACTTAGAAAAAAAGTTTCTAGGATTCTGGAGCATTGAACCATGACAGTTAAAGCGATGCCCAGCTGCATTAATTCGATGGTGAGGATGTACCCCTAGACCAACATTCAAACCATGACACCTTGTTGGATGTCAGGCGACAACCAAGTCCTAAGTTGTGGCTATTTTTGTGCATGTGTATTTATTTCAGCAAAACCTTGGGCTCCTCTAAATGGTTTTGCTCCATGGCTTCTGATTTAGCCCCAGTTGGGTTGGCACTCATCGATTGGATTGGATCTCAGAGAATGCAATGGCTATTTTCAGTAGAAAGTAGAACAGAGTTTGGCAGAGCGAATGTACAGCCTATGGACTGCCTCTTGGCTCTTATTTTAGCTGATTTAGTAAAAATTTAAAAGCAAGATGATTAATCATAAACAGAGACCCTTTGGGTTTTAGTTTCAGCATGTTCTGATTCCCACTTTGTTGCTGACCTCTTCACCCTTGTGAGGATGACCTCGTGTTAGTCACAGTAGCAGGTGAAAACATTTGGCTTTGGCTAATTGAAAAATACACACTCGATCTGGAACTCAGATCACAGTGGAAGCCACTTACGAACATTTATCCAGCTACCTTTCTTGGACACTAAATAAATGATGTTTCCTGGCTTGAAATCTCTCCATACAGGTTCCGAACTCTTATTATTTTTACAAATATAAATAGAATCCAGCTCTGTTCACTTGTAGAGTGAGAACTGGAAACCATGTGGGGTTCATACAGGAAACAGCACCAGATTTTTATTTTACTTTTTTGCAAACTTCATTTGCCTCAGAGAACCATGCCAATGGATTTGTTCCTATTGGTTCGTGTGACTGCAAGTGCAGATGTTTCACATGCTTTTCTCCATGCAGTGTGGGTCTGCAAGCTGTTTGGACTGAACAGCTGTCCAGTGTGGAAAACAAGGTGGCATTTGTACTCTTGCTCCAAAATCAAGTGAAAAGTGTGAAGGATGAGATGCTAGGGAAGGGAAGAAGGCAATAATTTGTGGCATTCTGAATGGTACCTCACAAAGCAGGCACATTCGGCTTATGTCTTGGTCTAGCAGTAAGCTAAAATAATGGTCCTAGTTCCATTGACTTGTATATCTGTAAATGCTTGTCTAATTGGAGAACAGATGTTCCCACACTCTCCATATGTGCTTCTGTTTATGAGGATTTGCACAAACATCTACTTGGTCACACAGATGTTCAGGGAAAGTTCACATTTGTGTATGGATAAAGGATTGAAACAAACGCACACTATGAGAAGATGTATACAGACAAAAGTGTAAAATTAATTTGCATGCAAATGTACATGGAGCTGAAACAAAGAGTCAATTTATCATTTGCAACTGGCATATTGATGGCAGAAAACATGGACTCCAGTCTGTGGGGTCTCCATACAGTAGCTGCTTGGCTCACTAAAAGCTTGTCAAAATTATACTGAGACCTCTAAATTATGAAAACAGAAAGATAACTGACATAAAATTCAATTGGTCTCTATAGTCAAGATTAATTTCTTGAATACAAACATTATAAGCTCAGTGGTTACCAGGTTCAATGAAAAATTACTTTCTTTGTTCCTCTTCTTTCTTCTCCAGCTCAGTTTTATAAGCTGCCTCCCCATCAGTCATTCAATAGTCAAGAGCTAAGGGGTTAATGCCATCTTAAACAGAATAATAACTGAAAGCCAACTAGCCATATTAGTATTTTAATGAATCAGATGCGGAACTCTAAAAGAAGAAATTGCTACTTAAAAAGACAAGGTAGGTCCTCTAAAAGCTGCTGAACAGGTCACTCCCTTGAAGATCTTTGGTGCATATGGTGGTCATGTCTCTGAAGCAAAGTGTTATTTTCTGGTATGTTAAGTAAGTAATGCAGAATGGTTTGTTTTTCTTCCTGGAGTCCCCTCTTTAAATGTATTTTGTTGCTTTGGACTCCCAAGACTGAACTCAAGATATAAAGCCCTAGTAAAGGTAAAGGTTTCCCCTTGACATTAAGTCTAGTCAAGTCTGACTCTGTGGGATGGTCTCATCTCCATTTCTAAGCCGAAGAGCTGGCATTGTCCATAGACACCTCCAAGGTCATGTGGCCAGCATGACTGTATGGAGCGCTGTTACCTTCCCGCTGCAGTGGTACCTATTGATCTACTCACATTTACATGTTTTTAACTGCTAGGTTGGCAGGAGCTGAGGCTAATGACAGGAGCTCACTCCATTCCATGGATTTGAACCACTGACCTTCCAGTTAGCAAGTTCTGCAGCTTAGCAGTTTAATCCGCTGTGCCACCGCAGCTCCATAAAGCCCTGAAATGCATCAAATATTTATTTGAAATTGATCATCAAATTTGGGGTCTTCAAATTTGAAGAAAAGGGAAAAATAAATAAATGTACATACTCCTGTTATAATATTTTTACTGGAATAAATACATAATAATTCCAAAACATTCAAACAAGGCCTTACTAATTTTCATTAATTAATAAGAAGGCTGATGCTGCATTTCACATAAGCTCCTAAATTCAAGCTCTAAATGGAGTATGGAATTTCTTAAAGATAAATAGCATTAATGGGTGGTCCCGTCACTCCCAAAATATTATATATTTGAAACAACATTATGACTCAGCTTATTGTTTAGATTGTAGTTGATGAATAACAGTGATACTATGCTAGCCGTAGGCTGCATAAGAAGGACTGAAACTACTTCTGAGGTCACTGCTTTCACTTCCAGTGTCTGAAAATCCAAAAGCAATGGATTTTAGTAATCATAAGTTCCACTGTGTGATAAAATTTGAAATATATTCTGTTCTTGATTTGAAAGTGTTATACTTGTTTAATTGTGAAGTACTTAATTGGAAAGTGGTCGTTACACTCCAGAAACTTTGTTTTCGTGGCTGCAACAAACTATGTTGAATTGGTTGAGACTCGGTAAAATTGAAAAACTAGAGCAAACTGTGCTGCAAGATGTCCCCAAAAACAAGGTTTTTCCATGTTTTTTTAAATGATAGAACCAATTAGGAAATGACATGTATAACCCAGGAACAAGCATTGTGTTACATAGTGTTATCATTCAACATAGTTTGTGACTGGAGCTGATTTTTCCCCTGAATAAAGTTATATATACTTTAGAAATTTTAGAAATGTTTGAAATAAACCTGTTTTGTGTTCAATGGTTAAATCACTTAGTTTGTTTTTATTTAAACTTTAGGTGGAGTGGAGAGCCTGTTCCCTGCCCACTGATGGCATTAATGTAAGTCATTTCTACAAAAAAAAATCAACATTAATATTGCCTTCACTGCCTACCCCACCCTAAGAAAGACTGAAATCCTTCATATACAGCTGTGAGAAATATCTATAGGCTATACACTTGCATCAGAACATGCTGCACACGTACATGGAAATGAATTCCATGGAAAAAGAGTGACACCCCAGCCAGCATATATCACTATGCATTCATCAGGGTTCCTAGGAAGCAGTAAAGCCTGTCACTTGAGGTGTTTCTAGGGGAGTGCCATGCAAATGCTCTGCCCTCCTTTACAGAATTCTGCACAAGATCAGACAATGACTCCTTCTCTGTCTTTAATTATAGTCCACCTTTTGCCTAAAATTGGGACTCAAGATAGCTTACACATGACAGTGAGTACAATATAGGTTTTAATTCCTCAAATGTCAAAATTAAAAGAGAATCAAATTAACAAAATCAATTTTAATGTGGAGAAATGTAAAATGCTACACTTATGCTAAAAAGAAAAGAAATGCACAGATGTAGGATGGGTTGAAAATAGTACGTGTAAAAGGGATTTAGGAATCTTAATGGAGCAAAAGCTGAACATGAGTCAACAGTGTTATATGGCAGATAAAAAGGCCAATGCAATTCTAGGCTCTATCAATAGGAATCTAGTGTCTAGATCAAGGGAAGTCATAGTTCCACTGTATTCCGCTTTGATCAGACTTCACCGGGAATACTGTGTCCTAGCACTATAAAGCTCAGCTTAGAGAATTGGTTATGTTTAGCTTAGAAAAAAGAGGAGCCATGATAGTCATGTTTAAGTATTTTAAAAAATGACACACTGTGGAGGGAGCAATTCTTGTGTTCTGCTGATCTAGAGATTAGGATAAATTGCAGGAAAAGAAATTCCATCTAAACATTATGAAGAACTTCCTGACATAAGAGCTGTTCAATAGTGGAAGAAGCATCTTTGGAGCATGGCGGAGTTTCCTTCTCTGGAGATTTTTAAGCAGATGACATCTGTCGAGAGTGCTTTGATTTTGTGTTCCTGCATGGCAGAATATGGTTTAACTGGATAGCCTTTGTGTTTTCTTCCAATTCTATGATTTTAGTTACAATATTAAAACAACTTAAATCATATACCTAAAATGCTAAAAAGCTAATTTAAAACAATTGAAGCAGTAGAGCATCCTCTTAAAAGCCCTTCTCCCAAAAACCTTCTGTTCTAAACGTTTGTTGGAATAATAATAAAAAAAGCCAGATCTGCTTGGTAAGGAAGTTCTTGAAGCAGCCACCGAGAAGCCCTTGTCTTGGCTCTCCACCAAGTGGAGAAGTCCTGAGAGAAGGACTGAGAGAAGGACTTCTCCACAGGCGCTGAGGACTCAAGCAACATCATGTGTAGAAATATGATCTATGGGAGGACACAAGCCATGAAGAGTTTTATAGAGCACAACCACTTTGTATTGTGCCTTGGATCGGACTGGTGGCCATTGGGACTGTTAAGAAAGAAGTTTTGTGGTTTCTGTAATCAGTCCCAGATAAGAGTCTGGTGGCAGCTCTTTGTACTAACTGAAGTTTCCGAACACTCTTCAAAGGGAGCCCCGTGTAGAGTGCATGACAGTAATCCAAACAAGATGTCACGAGGATGTGTGTCATATTAAGGCACATTTGTAGCCCACCTGTTTTTTCTTATCAATCGCTATTGATAACACAAGTATGCCGGTATTGCTAGGGACCCCAGAACTGTTATTCAGGGGGTAGAGTCAACATTGGAAGGCAGAGTGTTGCAGGCACTTGCAGGCAGAGGGCAAAATACTTTCCCCATCCATTAGCATATAAACATTGGATAACACAATCTAATGAAGGGACACCAAAATGAACGTCTGGAAAATGTTTGTGCAGTGTTTCAGCAGACATTTATAATTTTGTAGTAAAAGTAGCCCTATAGTTACACATAACCACAAACATAAACCTAGCTTACATGTACTGTATCAATATACCTATAGGGCAATAACACTATGCTAATTTACTTTTTGAACCTTCTTATGTGCAAGCGTTCTGGTCAGAGCTGTCATTGTTACTCAATTATGTTTCAAATCACATAATTTTGTCTGCATGTTCTACAAGCATGTGCTGTTGTTTTTGTTCCTGCTTTTTGGAAAATTGTAGCTGTTTTTGTCAAAGTTTCTGGTATTTTAGCAACAATGTTGCGCCATGGTCTGTGAGGGTAACACCATAATTTACTGCACTTGAAGGGTTTCAACAACTCTAGTGATGACACTGTCTCCTTGTGTTCGGTGTAGCACACTCTCACATAAGTGTGCTTAGGATTCCAGAAGCCATCGAGGTGTTTTATTCAATCACCTGAAAGTGATGCCAGCTCAAGGTAATCCGCCAAAGGAAGCTGAGATACCATAACATTGCAAAACTGACATTTTTATACAGTGCAGCCCTTTGAAATTCCCACTCCCACTCAGCTGGACGTGGCTTTGCTGTGATTGGCTAGGAACTGCTGATGTCACAGAACAACTGAGGGAGGATTCCCTGCAGAGGTGGGACTGCAGCTCTCATCTGCCAATAGGAGAGCGTTCCCCGTTCCTAATGCAGATTCCTGTTCTCCAGTGGTGGACGAGGGGCAGGAGAGTTCAGGAGACAAAGCAAAGGTGATGAGTCTTCAGTGGATTACCAGGTCCCAGCTGAAAGAGGAAATGTCATTGTTGGAGAATGGGGCATGGCCTCCTGGCATACTGGTAGTCATGCCAGGTGATGAATAGCATTTTAATGTCCAGGTGACTGAAACAAAAAATGGGTGGCCCCGCAAATGGATCCTGTTATCCTCTACACAGTCATGGATCTATGAGGTCAGTATAGATGGAGTGGCCCAAAGGTGATGGGTGATCAAGGCCTTCTTATGTAGATGATGCCCAAGAAGGCAGCTGGATGGTCTTCCCAAGTCAGGAGATGTGGGTGAAAGGTCACCACAAAGACTTGGTCAGTGGCATGCTTTTCCAAAAAGGATTTAATATAGAGATATGAAATATAATATAGTATGTTTATTTAGAGTTGGAAACAATATAACTAATAAGAAAGGGGAAGATCATTATCAGAAAGTCTCCCGGGCATTGGTAGCTGTTGCTAGGCTTCTCCCTGTATCCGTAAGCCAATTGATTGAACTTCAGACAACCTACTACTTGAGGAACTCTCCACTGCTAACACACATTTTGGTTCATCAAATGATAGACCTGTTTCTGGGTATATTTGACCTGCTGATTTCAAACATGGCACCTGTTTCCCCCATCGGTTCTAGCTTTTGAGTTACAGAACATATGCCATCTACCAGTCGCCATCTACTCACCTATAGGAAAGCATGATAACCATATCTAAGAAACTAGCGTTGCTGCAGTCTATCCAATGCAATTTTCTGAATCTGAGCTTCAAATAACCCCAGGAACAGGTCTAAAAACCAGGGTGTTTTGTTTTTTTGGGTGGTCTGTATAATTATTCACATTCCTATTCAAGTACATAGTGTTGCTAGGTGAGTGGATGTTTGTCACCCTTCTTAGCCTATTAAGGTGAGTGGGTTTCAAGCCCTCCCCGCCCTTCTTTCTGGGATCCATGGATAACGTGATAAGGACCCCCTTCCTTGCCAGAGCAATGCTGACAGACTGGAAGTTCCTGCTGAATTATAACACAGCAGAACATCTTTACAGTGCCATACAATCCACTGCACATCCCTGTTGTGCTGTTTTGCATCATCCTTAGAGTTCCCTGGAGAAAAGACGGAGTGTAAGTAGAATTTATAGAACCAGTGTGATGCCATACTTTGAGTGAAGGGTAATGTTTTAGAGCAGGCATGGGCAAACTTGGTCCCTCCAGGTGTTTTGGACTTCCAACTCCCACAATTCCTAACAGCCTCAGGCCCCTTCTCCCCCCCCCCTCATGTCTTCACATGGGGAGCTGGAGCTGACAGAGGGAGTTCAACTTGCTCTTCCCAGATTCGAACTACTGATCGCCAGCAGAAGGGTTTAACCCATTGTGCCACTGGGAAGGGGGGGCCTCCTGGCTTCAATACAGATGATGAATATATTATCGATGTTGATTGTGATCACTGAATTTCCTGCTAGAACCTGAAAAGTTGATGGTTTCTATTTCTGTGTTAACCTTTGGTTGCAGTAAAAAGTGTGGAAGAAAGGAAGAAAGAAAGAAAGAAAGAAAGAGGGAAGGAAAGATAGAAAGAAGGCAAGAAGGAAGGAAAAAAGAAAGGAAAGGAAGGAGGGAGGGAAGGAAGGAAAGAGGGAATGAAAGAAGGCAGGAAGGAAAGGAAGGAAAGAGGGAAGGAAAGAAAGAAGGAAAGAAAGAAGGCAGGAAGGAAGGAAAAAGGAAGGAGAGGAAGGAAGGAAGGAAGGAAAGAGGGAAGGAAAGAAAGAAGGAAAGAAGGAAGGAAAGATAGAAAGAAGGCAGGAAGGAAAGAAGGGAGGCAGGCAAGCAGGAAGGAAGGAAGGAAGGACGGAAGGAAAGAGGGAAGGAAAGAAGGCAGAAAAGCTAGAAAGAAGGCAGGAAGGAAAGAAGGAAGAAAAGAGGCAAGAAAAGAAGGAAGAAGGAAGGAAAGATAGAAAAAAGGCAGGAAGGAAGGAAAAAGGAAGGGAAGGAAGGAGGGAAGGAAAGAAGGCAGGAAGGAAAGAAACAAGGAAAGATAGAAAGAAGGCAGGAAGGAAAGAAGGAAAGAAAGAGGGAAGGAAAGAAGAAAGGAAGAAAGGAAATAAAAAATGAAAGAAATAAGGCAGGAAGGAAGGAAAGAAAGAAGGAAAGATAGAAAGAAGGCAGGAAGGAAAGAAAGAAGGAAGGAAAGAGGGAAGAATAGCAGGAAGGAAAGAAGGCAGGAAGGAAAGAAAGAAGGAAAGAAGGGAGAGAGAGAGAGAGAGAGAGAGAGAGAGAGTTGGGAGTTTGGAAACCCCTCCTGCCGGAGCCCAGGAGGCAGCAACGTGTCCCATCCCGCCCAGTTCCCGGGGTGAAAAAAAAGAAATTAGGAAAGGGGGGGGGGGGGGAGAGAGAGAGAGAGAGAGAGGATCAGGTCACTCCTCCCAACGCCACCTCGGCGCATGCGCCTCCGAGCCCAGGCGAATTCGCTTTTTTAAAAGGCGGCAGAGGCGAGAGAGAGCCCGGCTGGACTCCGAAAAGGAGAGGACGAAGAAGAGGAGGAGGAGGAGGAGGAGAGGCAGTCCTGCGGCGGCGCTCCCGGCTCAGGTAGAGTGCACCGTCTGGCGTAAAGCCCCTTCGAGGCGGGGGAGTGAGCATCCCTCCCTTGCTTTCCAAGCCTCTGTTGGTAGATCCTGGGGTTTTGGAGGAGTTTCCCCCAAAGTTGGTCTGCAGGGCAGAGCGGGGGCTGCTCCTCCCCCTCCCCAGGAAGGCTCTTCCCAGGTGCTTCTTCTTCTCTGCCTCTGGATCCCGGGCGCCTCCTTCGAGCATCCTCGGAGCCCTCCCTCCCTCCCTCTCTCTCTCCCTTTGGAAAAGTTCCCTCTCCTCTCTGCCGGTCCTTCGGGTTCTTTTCTGGAGCGCTCTCCGGGAAAGAGGAGTGAGGAATCGAGGTGTGAGTCCCCTCCCTGTTGATGTTGGTGGCCGCGTCGCCTCAGCTCTCAGGTCTTGACCCGGAGGCCAGCTCCCTTCCCTGGGACAAAGCCCAGTTTTCTGTCTCCAGTATTTTTTTGTTTATCTCGAGAGTCCTATATGCCAAGTGAGGAGGTCCAGGTCCATCGTTGGTGGGGCTCAGAATGCTCTTTGATTGCAGTCGAACTATAAATTCCAGTACCTACAACTCCCAAATGTCAAGGCCAATTCCCTCTCAAATTTGGGCATATCGGGTATGCATGCTAAATTTAGTCCAGATCCATCCTTGTTTGGGTTCACAGTGCTCTCTGGATGTAGGTGAACTACAACTCCTATAAATCAAGGTCAATTCTCCCCAAAGACCTCCAGTATTTTTTTGTTGCTCATGAGGGTTCTGTGTGCCAAATGTGGTCCAGGACCATTGTCGGTGGGTGTCACAGAGCTCTGTCTTGATGCAGGGTGAACTACAACTTCCATCATGTTGAGTTAGTCCCCCAACCCCCTCCAGTATGTTCAGTTGCTGACCCATTCCATTCTGTTTACTGCACCCTGCAGAAAAGTATAGGAAAGGGTTATGGGAGAGGCAATGGGTGGGGTCATGCCAATTCCACACCAATGGAGAGAGTCAGGAACACTGAGATGTCTGTGGTGAAGAAAACACATAAAATCTAGGATGATATTGTCCCCATATGAAAGCCTTCACTTGTTTGGTGGGCAGTCTTGTGTTTGTGGAGAACATTGGCAGGGGTTGTACATGTTCACGATGCTAAAGTGGGCCAAAGCTAGTGTCGTCTTGAGGAAAGTGAGTAGGCCGAAGCCTGTTAGAGTCAGTGAGCCAAAGCTAGTGTCATCCTGAGGAGAGTGAGTGGGGTGCACCTACACTCTAGAATCAATACAGTGTGACACCACTTGAACTGCCATGGCTCAGTGTTATGGAATCCTGGGAGTTGTAGTTTTGCAAGGTCTTCTTTGCCACTGAGTACTAGTGCCTTGCCAAACTACAACACCCAGAATTCCATAGCATTGAGCCATGGCTGTTAAAGTCATGTCAAACTGCATTAACCACATAGTGTTGATGTGCCCAAGTTCTCAAAGGAATGGATGACTGGAACTACTTGACCAAATTTGAGAAAGTTGTGTTTTTGGGGATTGCAAATCCCAAAGCACAGAGGGAAACTGGGAGCTATAGCCTCCCCCCAAATCTTTTCAAAGGCTTCCTTGTATCTCTCTGTCTCCTGGTCTTGCCTTTCTTCCCAGTGCTTTGCTGGCTTTCCTAGGTCCATGACCTGCTGTTGGCTCTGTTAATCTAAACAAGGAGTTGGACTTCTGAGTTAATTATCTCAAGCTCCGATAGGGCCGTTGAAACGAGTCCATTTGCTAAATATGAAGAATGCCGATTTGAATTTGACACAGCCCAGTTGGTTGGTTGTCCTGTAAAATACAAACAAAATGCTTTTAAGTAGCTTGCGTGTGTCAAGGGAGAGAGACCACAGATCCTTCGCTGAGTACTTTCTTTGGCGGATTATCCCTTTTATCCCACTGTACAATATGGTGTGGCTCTTAAGCATTTCTGGGAGCCAACTGACCACCCACCCACTGAAAAGAAGAAGGGCTCTTGGGTGTTGTACAGTATTTAATGAGCTTTTTTTTGGGGGGGGGGGGAGCATCTATCTATATGGGCTCTATCAGAGGCACTGGTCCAAGTCATAATGCAAGCCTGGAAATGCTTAGAACCAGGTGACACTGAAAAGAACAATCTGTTTTGCCATATAAACATACCAAGACATTAAGATCTCATGAGGCCATTTCTGAGTGAGGTAGGTACGTTACTTCAGCTAGGGCAGTGGCTTCCAACCCTTTTTTTTTTTTTTACCAGGGACCACGTAACCTGCGACCACTCTCCAATATTAGCACCAAAAGGGTTACGATTCAGTTTTTGGTCAACTTTCAATTTAGTTTGGTTATTTGGGGTGCTGATTCAGAAAATTGCATTGGATAGACCACATCAGGTCTAGTTTCTGATACAGAACATCGCCATTTGCTCACCACAAAAAAAAAACCCAAACATATTTAATAAGCCTCAGCACTATATGAGGGTTTTGCAAGACCAGTTGCTCTCATTGCAATGGTCTAATAACAGCCATGGACCACAGGTTGGGAACCACTGGGCTAGGGAGAAGGTATATTTGGATGCTCTGTAACAGAGCAATATTAGTAGACGGGCTTACCTGGTGCCATTTTTGTGGTCTTGGGGTGCCAAGGGCCCTCACTCTTTTTATATAACTTAGTTTTAGCCTGAGCTAACAGTTTAAAGGAGCCCCCAATGGCACAGTGGGCTAAAGTGATGAGTTGCTGAACTTGTTGATTGAAAGGTCGCAGGTTCGAAACTGGGGAGTGGCATGGGCTCCTGCTGTTAGCCCTAGTTTCTGCCAACCTAGCAGTTTGAAAATGTGCAAATGTGTTTAGATCAACACATTTGCCGACAGGAAGACCGACAGGAAGGTAACGGTGCTCCATGCAGTCATGCTTGATACATGGCCTTGGAGGTGTCAGTGGACAACACCAGCTCTTTGGCTTAGAAATGGAGATGAGCACCAATCCCCACAGTCGGACACGACTGGACTCAATGTCAGGGGAAAACCTTTACCATTACCTAATAGTTTAAAATTATAGGGTTTTAGCAAATTGTTAATAGTTTAAATAGTTAAAGCAATGGTATTCCCCGTAGTAATATACGGATGTTAGAGCTGGACCACAGGGAAGGTTGAGCGAAGGAAGATAGATGCTTTTGAACTGTGGTGTTGGAGGAAAGTTCTGAGAGTGCCTTGGACTGCGAGAAGATCCAACCAGTCCATACTTCAGGAAATAAAGCCCGACTTCTCATTGGAGGGAAGGATACTAGAGACAAAGATGAAGTGTTTTGGCCACATAATGAGAAGACAGGAAAGCTTAGAGAAGACAATTATGCTGGGGAAAATGAAAGAAAGCAAGAAGAGGGGCCGACCAAGGGCAAGATGGATGGATGGCATCCTTGAAGTGACTTGCTTGACCTTGAAGGAGCTGGGGGTGGCCACGGCCGACAGGGAGCTCTGGTGTGGGCTGGTCCATGAGGTCACAAAGAGTCGGAAGTGACTGAACAAATAAACAAGAGCAAATTGTTGTTAACGGTGTAGCTATACAAATGCGGAACTCTTCTTCACAATTACTTGGATTGATTCGGTTAGAAAGTGAAATGGCATTGGATCTGGCCTCCTGAAGCTGACTGAATCACAGGGTTGGAATTTTTTTGTTGTTCAGGGCAGGGAAGGTGTCAGTGATTGCCTTTGCTAGGATTTGGGGCATTGGCAGCTGCCCAAAAATGCCAGGTGCTGATGCCAGCCATCCGTATAAACGAAATAACATCACTTACTATTTCAAGCTGTGTTGCATGACAGATTTTCTCTTTATATCTGGGGTAGCTTCCATTCTGGCAGCTATTGGAACTGACCGTACCATGCACAGGACACCTCTATGAATATTTGAGACGAAAAGTGAATGGATATACTGAAACAGGTTGACTGAAGAGCCCCTGTCACAAAGTCAGGTTTCTGTGTGCTTTCTGCTATGTAGAAGGAAGAACACCAGAATGTAGTGCCTGGCATTCCAAGAGCTATAGTGCTGGCTTTGGCCTATAAAGCCCTAAACAGCCCCGGCCCAGTTTACCTATCCGAACGCATCTCTCTTTACGAACCACCACAAAGACTAAGATCTTCTGGAGAGGCCCTGCTCTCGGTCCTGCCACCGTCACAGGCGTGTTTGGCGGGGATGAGAGACAGGGCCTTCTCAGTGATTGCCTTCCTGCTATGGAACTCCCTTCCTGGCAATATTAAATCACCCCCCTGCCTCCTGTCCTTTGGAAGGATGGTGAAGACCTGGCTGTGGGACCAAGCCTTTGGGGCAGTACAATGAGCCAATAATAGAATGGTGTCCTGAGATAGTTTTTAAGCAGCTGATTTTAAAGTGGATATAAGTGATTTTAATGTTTGTATATATTTATGGTTTTATGTCCCGGCATTGAATGTTTGCCGTACACATGTTGTGCTCTACCCTGAGGTTCCTGCGGGGTGAGAAGGGCAGAACAAAAATGTTTGAAATAAATAAAATAAATATAGTTAGGAAGTAACGTTTTCAAGCTCTGAAACTTTGAGAAATTTAGATGATTGAATTGGTCCTTGTGTGGCTTTGATAAATGTTTAGCAATGTTTCTCTTTCTAATAGTGTGAATATTTTTTAACATTTCATCCAAAGCAAAGGGGAACTCCGATTGCTCAACTTTTCCTACTGTTGAGATCTTTTCCTGATAGCTAATTGAATGTTATCTTCTTCATTGCTTATTGCCGCCATAAGCAATGAGGAAACAGAATTTGTTTTCTAACGTTTTTGATACAGCATGGCTCTAGAGAACAAACAATAATTCCGTTGCCTCCTTGTAAATGCATTAACTAATAGCTTGCAAGCAGTATACGTTTTGTTTCATGTACTCTTTTGCTAACCCTGCCGGTTGAATAGGCCTGTGCTAAATCAAGTTTGCACACTCCTGTATCAAAAAGTAATCCAATAAGCTATCAGCTTGTTTTTTTCTTCTTTTACTCTCTTTTGGAAGCCCGAATAATGGACTCTCTAAGTAGCACTAAGCCCTTATGACAGGGAAGGATATAACCCCAGTGTTTTAGTTGGGATTATCTGAGATACGGAGCACCTGCTAACGCAAGCATGAAGAGTAGTTTAGTGCAATGATAATGGAAAGTACAAATATTTGAGTAATGAGTAGCTTAAACGCTCTTAAGCATGTTCAGCTCAGAATCACTATTCTGGTGTTTTTAGGTTCTCTCTCTCATCTTTTTTGTTGTTGCAGCTCTTCTTGCAACTCTTCTTTTTGTGTGTGCACTTTCTTTTGCCTTGCGGAAGATGAGTGCACATTCTTGGAAATCTCAGTTCTTTGGTTACTTTCCAAGTGGGTTCCTCATGCAATTCAGAGGGATAAACACACCAATTATTAAAATAAAGGAACAGAACCACAACACTCTTATGTGGTGCTTAGTGATAACTGATGGTATTGCAGTGTGGTATCTCTCTAAAGAATATCCATCTAGCTATAAAATGTGTGCATGTATGTGGAGTGTTGCCATGACCAGGAGATGTTGCTGATTATATATCATTATAAAGCAGCAATAAAGGGTTGGATTGTTGTAGGTTTTTTTGGGCTATACAGCCATGGTCTAGAGGCATTCTCTCCTGACGTTTCGCCTGCATCTATGGCAAGCATCCTCAGAGGTAGTGAGGTCTGTTGGAACTAGGAAAAAGGGTTTATATATCTGTGGAATGACCAGGGTGAGACAAAGGACTCTTGTCTGCTGGAGCTAGGTGTGAATGTTTCAACTGACCACCTTGAATAGCATGTAATGGCCTGACAGTGCCTAGAGCAAACTTTTGTTGAGAGGTGATTATATGTCCTTGTTTGTTTCCTCTCTGTTATTGTGCTGTTGTAATTTTAGAGTTTTTTAATACTGGTAGCCAGATTTTGTTCATTTTCATGGTTTCCTCCTTTCTGTTGAAATTGTCCACATGCTTGTGTATTTTAATGGCTTCTCTGTGTAGTCTGACATGGTGGTTGTGAGAGTGGTCCAGCATTTCTGTGTTCTCAAATAAAATGCTGTGTCCAGATTGGTTCATCAGGTGCTCTGCTATGGCTGACTTCTCTGGTTGAACATGCAGTGCCTTTCATGTTCCTTGATTCGTGTTTGGGCAATGCTGCGTTTGGTGGTCCCTATGTAGACTTGTCCACAGCTGCATGGTATACGATAGCCACCTGCAGAAGTGAGAGGATTCCTCTTGTCCTTTGCTGAACGTAGCATTTGTTGGATTTTCTTGGTGGGTCTGAGAGGACATCCACAAGTGTGATGTGGATTCTTCTTTGAGCAGTTTCCCTAAGGGCCCTTCCAGACAGGCCCTATATGCTAGGATCTGATCCCAGGGTTTCTGCTTTAAATTGAATTATACGAGTCCACACTGCCAGATAATTTGGGATAAACAGAAAACCTGGGATGATGATTATGATGATGATGATAATAAAAAAGTTTATTTATATTCTGCTCTATCTCCCCAGGGGGACTCAGGGCGGATTACAGAACACATATACTTCAAACATTCAGTGCTGTTATACAATTAACAAGGACAGACAATACATAAACAGAGTTATAGGCTTTCCTATCTTTTTTCCTCTCTGCCATCTGCTCAACTCCGGCCATGAGGAGGTGCTGTTACTCTTATCTTCCATTCCATTCGAAGGAGCTTTGTTGTCCTTAGTTGTCCTCCTGATCGAATCACCGGCATGTCCTTATGGGCGTTTTTTATTACCTCCCCAATTAAAGTGGTACCTATTTATCTACTCACATTGCTGTTTTCCGTCTGCTAGGTGAGCAGAAGCTGGGTTGACGGCAGGAGCTCACCCCGACCTGGGCTTGAACTGCCAACTTTTCGGTCGGCAAGATTTTCTACAGCTAGTGGTGTAATCCGCTGTTCTAAAGCCCAGGATCAGATCCTGGGATATAGGGCCTGTCTGGAAGGGCCCTAAAAGAGACTGAAGAAATGTTGTTTCTGTTAAACTTCATTAATAATGAGATAGTGTATCAGTCAGGTTGTATGTTGCTATCAGGGATTATCTTCACATATTCTGGATCATGGTTGGGAATTATATGTCTTATGGAGCACATGCAACCCTCAAAGCTGCTGTGTGGCTCCCAGAACCCTTGCCTCTTAAATTAAGAGGGTCAGCAGTGAACATTGGTGCTGTTATCATATGACTCAAACTGACTCCAGGCCATTTCTTGGTCCTTCTCGTTGGCAGTACCTGGTTCACGGTGAAGGATGCATAGACTTCCAGTTGTTGCTAAAGTGTAAGTTCCATCAGCCCTAACCAGTATAGCCAATGGTGAAGGATCACAAGACTTGTAGCCCAGTGATCTTCTGGTTGCCTTGGGCCATGATAATCTTCCCCACCTTCATTGAACTTCTTGGCCCAGAACATCTCATCTTTGAACTCCTACACTGGTAATGTTCCATAGCCTTTCTAATTTTCGCAGAACTATGACCTGAAGCCCCTGCTGGCACAGCAGTTTAAACTGCTGAGTTGCTGAACTTGCTGACTGAAAGGTTGGCGGTTTGAATCCAGGGAGTGGGGTGAGCTCCCGCTGTTAGCTCCAGCTTCTGCCAACCTAGCAGTTTGAAACATGCAAATGTGAGTATATCAAAAGGTAACAGCGCTCCATACAGTCATACCAGCCATATGATCTTAGAGGCATCTATGGACAATGCCAGCTCTTCGGCTTACAAATGGAGATGAGCACTACCCCCCAGAGTCCAATACGATTAGCCTTCATGTTGAGGGGAAACCTTTACCTTTACTATGACCTGAAAGATATATTGTTTGCTTTCTCATCCTTACTTTTTTCTTGTCTCTGGGTACAATTATTTGCTGAACTGTTCATTAGCCTGCCTTTTGTTTTTAATTATCACTGTTGATTGTTCTGACTAATATCAGCTCCTGACCTGAGTATAGATATTAAAAGTAAATTAGAGGCACAGACCAGGAATTTTAATATCATATTTTATTTGTTACATTGTTAAATTACAGCCAGCCCTTCACATTTGCTGGGGTTTGAGGCATGGGGGTGATGGCAAAAGTAGAAAACACATTTCTAAAATTTTCTTTTTAACTTGAGAGAACACTTTTCTAGGTCCTCCAGCACAATGGAAGTTAACCATAAAATCACATTGTAAGGCTTAGATATTTCTGGAGAGACCATATCGATCAAATCTGTAAATAACCTAATCCACAAAAGGTGAGCCTGAAAACATGAGGGGCTGGTTATGTATCTTACCTTTCCAAGCAGGGAATAGCTAGGCATACCTGACTAATATTTAAGGCAGTGTCTTTTTCAGACCTGTAAAGATCTGTCCGTCTTCTTAAAATAAAGGTCGCTTGCTCTCCTGCTTGTAGGCAATTTCTGTTTATAGTTAACAAATTAAAAGTGGCTGTTTCTGTTTCCAGGGGCTAGAGATCAGGATTTAATGCCTTTTAATTCTGCCTTCAATCTCATGGCCTCCATTTCCCCTTTGTGGCTGATTCAAGGCAACCGTTTCTCATTTTTCTCTCAACGACCCAGTTGTTTTTCCTGTCACATTTCTAAATGATCAAGATTTAAGATCGCTCATCCAGGATGAGGTATCTGTGTTCATGCAATTGTGACACAGCTGAGTTGGTCACAAAAACTGGATTTTATGACTTCTGCATTTGAGTTCTTAATTTAAAAACTAATCTATGAATTACAGGGATTTGAAGCCTGCTTACCAATTATATTAATATGAGTTTCCCAACACATTTTCTTTTCTGGCTTATATATGAGAATCGTTGTAGTATTCAATTGCTCTGAATGTTCAGCTCTTGAAATTTCTCATATTAAAGCAAATCAGGGTATTGGGGTATAGGGTGGCAACCTGTGCTCAGCAAGGTCACACTCCCCCTGAAGACACAGGTTCGCAGTCTGGGGGTCCTCCTGGATTCAGTGCTACTGCTTGATTCACCGGTGTCGGCATTGTGCACCAGCTGCGACAGTAGCTCATGAAGTTTGATCTGGCCATGGTGGCCCATGCTTTAGTTACCTATAGATTGGACTATTGCAATGCACTCTATGTGGGGCTGCCCTTGAAGACGGCCCAGAAACTTCAATTGGTACAGCGATCGGCAGCCAGACTGCAGAGAATTTCAGGGAGCAGTCCACCCCCCTTTTAAAGGAACTCAATTGGCTGCCGTTTATTTTCTGGTCCCAATTCAAGGTGCAGCCTTTGAGATCGCATTTCTCCCTACAAACCTGTGCAATCCCTTTGATCTTTGGGGGAGGCCCTCCTCTCACTCCCGCCTCCATCACAAGGGAAAGGGCCTTCTCTGTGGTAGCTCCTGAGCTCTGGAACTCACTCCCCACAGAGATTAGGCAAGCACCCACCCCGGCAGCCTTTACGAAAAGTTTAAAAACTTGGCTTTTCCAGTGTGCTTTTGAGGAATGAACAATTAATTCCCATGTCAGGTCCTGTCTCAGTGTCAGTTGGTTTGCCGATGCACTTTATCCCATCCCTCAGTTGAGAATAACCTCATTGTTTATCCCTCCCAGTCTCTCTCTAAACACAGCACTTTATTTATCTACCTCACTCATGGGTTTTAAAATTTTTCATTCCTCGCACTTGGCCTAGCTTGCCCTCGTCTATATTCTTGTATTGTTTTTAATACTCTGTTTTGTTATGTTATTGTTACTATCTTATTGTTTTATTATGTTATTGTATAAGCATTTTTACTTGATGTTGTCGTGTGTCTTATATGTATTTTATTTTGTTTTATTGTAATTGTTTGGGCTTGGCCCTATGTTAGTCACCCCGAGACCCCTTGGGGAGATGGAGGTGGGGTACAAATATAATTATAATTATTATTGCTTACTATGTTAATGTTAAAGTTAACAATGTAGCTTTAGATGTGTTGTCGAAGGCTTTCATGGCCAAAATCACTGCGGCGCTGTGAGTTTTCTGGGCTGTATGGCTTAGCTTTTGTACAGTACAATTCAGATTTCCTTTTAAGTTGGGAGATGAAGAGATTACCAAAGGGTTGAAAGGCTCAATTTCCTGACCTGATAGTATCTATCCACACCGGAGATCTACAGGAACTGAACTTACTGTAGTCTATTCATGTGGTCTGATGTTAGTGATTGAATCCTGCCTTCTAACCTACCGTAATCTCTTGATGTATATGGGCTTTCTTCTTAGCTCAGGTCCGTTTTTCACCATATTCTTGAGTATATGGTGAAAAGGGAGATGAGCATTTTCTGAAAGCATAACCATGGAGAAAATAGTCTTATGGCCCATCCAAATCTAACACATGTATTACAGCATGACAGTTGTAGGCTTGCATCTTCTTTATCAGAGACATGAGTTGTTATCCTTTGAGAGGATGTGGGTGACTAGAAGAGGCATTTTCAGCATTGAGGTCAGATACCAATTAAATGCAAAACAGCGCTGTCCAACTGTTAATTTACATCTTGAGGAAGTCTAAGTTAAAGCTTAAACAATACAAGCACAGTGGTCATTACAACAGGTTCTATCGCTAATCATTTTTGTTGTTAATGGTAGCTCTACTTCTTATGTTTATATTTAAGCTGCAGTCTAAAACACACACCTGAGTTAGCCACAAATATCTTTAAAAATCTGAAGGGCTGTCACATAGAACAAGGAGCAAATTTGTTTTTGGTGCTCCCGAGAATAGGACAGAAATCAGTGATTTCAAATTATAAGAACAACAGAAAGAGCTATTTGGCTATGGAATAGATTGACTTGGAGCATTGAGCAGAGATTAGATAGACGTCTCTCAGGGGTGCTACAGCAGCAGATTCCTGCACCAATAAGAGGTTAGATTAGATGGTCTTTGAGATCCTGTCCAACTCTGGAAACTAAATGGGACTTGGAGTAACTAGGCATGGTATTGCACTTTATGTTTAGTCTCTGGTTCTATTCCCTCACCAAGTGTGTGCACATTATGGCCAAGATTATGGTGGAACTGTAGTGTGTCTTTTCAAGCCTCCTTTCGCATCTCTTAGCCTCGATAGTTCCCCTGGCCATTGTTGGAGAGCTAGAGAAGAAGCGTTTGACAATAATAATAATAATAATAATAATAATAATAATTTTGCAGGTACACTGGAGCCTCCCCTATCCAATAATAATAATAATAATAATAATAATAATAATAATAATAATAATAATTTATATCCCACCACCATCTCCCCCAAGGGGACTTGGGTTGGCTAACATGAGGCCAAGCCCAGTAATACAATAAAGCAAAATAAAATACATACAACAAATAATAACATCAAATAAAATACAACCAATAACATAGTAATACAATAGGGTAAACACAGGATAAGGTAAAAAATAAAATAATAGAAATTGAGTACTATGGGCTGTGACAAATGCAAAGGATAAAATTGTAAAAACCCTAGGTGAGATAGATGGATGGAGTAGTGTAACTAGTGGCCTCATAGTGAATGAAGTGACGGGTATATTCCGGTTAAGGAATATAGCCAGATGCTTCTCAGAGCCTCAGCTCCCCTCACTACTGGCTATGGGGCATATGGGTTGTGTCAGCTAAACAGTGAATTAGTGATATTGGCTTTAGTCATTTAGGAGGTGAAGAGTAGGAACCTCCACAATTACTTTAAAAAGACAAACAAATGTATATGTTGGAGCTGTATATGCCACTAATGGAATGCCAGCCGATATTTGCTAACTGAGGATATCATTTCATATATCTGACAAAGTAGACTTTACTTCGCAAAAGGTTTTGTTCCCATTCTAGAGGTTCACTTTCCCTTATCCAGATTCTTAAAACTTGAAAACTTCAAAATCTGAAATTGTCCACATGGATGGCTCAGATTGTGACACCTTGGCTTTCTGACGGTTCAAGGTACACAAATATTGTTTCTTGCACAAAATTATGAAAAATACTGTCCATAAAATTATCCTCAGGCTATGAATTGTAAGTGAAATGTATGCTTAGACCTGGGCTCCATTATGCATGTATTTGTATGTATGCATATGCAAATACAGGTATTCCAAAATCTGAAGAATTCTGAAATATAAAACACTTCTGGTCCCAATAATTTTAGAGGAGGAATAGTCAACCTGTAGGAAAATATGATGGATCTGAGATATTTTGCAGGGACACTGGCGCAGCCTCAAATGCTTTCTTTACATTAGACATAATTTAAAGCTGGGAAAACCTTGGAAGCTGCAAAGCTGTGAAGTCTTGGCCATTTTGACGACAACCTAAATTCCTGCTTCTGTGGAACTGCGCAAGAAAATCGATGTCTGTATTGTATTGTTGAACTTGTTCTTCTTCTCTCCCCATTGAATTCCTAGGAGAGCCTTTGAACTTGTGGCATCCTTGGTTTTCGCCTCCCCTATCCAAACAAAAACTGGTTCTTGTGTGTTAAGTCTGAAAATATTTGTTTTAACATTTTACCATTCTGGATATCAGCAAGATCAACCATGGGAAAGTAAGAAACAAAACAGAAAGAACACAACTCAAATAGCATTTTTTTTTTTTGTTTTGGTTGGAGCGGGGAGACAGAGTAGGGACTGGACAGTGTTAGCAGCAAGTATTCAGGTGCCAGTGTCTGCAGGCACGCCATAAAAACATCCCTTAATGCCTGTGGGGTGACTACATTCTGATCATAAAAGTCTCTTTCTTAAGATTGCGAGTACTGAAGAGAAACTATCCCTTTCATGAGAGATGACACTGACCTTCGTTGCTCTGGAAATAACCTCTGTTCCAGCTGTTTACAGTCAGAATCACCTGCTCTGGGCCTGACTTGAACAAGCCATGAGGTTAATCATGCGGATTTTAATGAACCACAGGAGGGGTTTGCCTGCAGAGCTTTGATGATTTATGGTGTGATCTAATGATGCAGAAAGATACCAAGACATCCTGACAGAATTGTAGGGAGGAGTTCAGCACAATTGTATATGGTAGCTTCTGAAAATGGCATGTTAATGTTGGAATTTAGGCCTTAAAATGCAGATGTTTATTGAAATATGTGTGATTCATAGCAATCTGAATGTGGATTATCTTCTTTTCATTTGCATTCATAAACACTTGCAAGCATGGACATGCATACACTGAAAAGGTCTTGAGTGCTGGTAATTTTGGGTTAATGGGCTTCACAAAATGCGTATATCCTGGAGTTTAAGAGTACACACACCTTCCTGATATTTAAAATTAAACTTTCAGACTTTAGGGCTAAATTGGCTGAAGTTCATTGTTGCATTGGTTACGAGATCCTCACTTTTGATTTCCACCATCTTTGCATTTGTTGAATCACTGAGCCATCATTCTACTGTTTTTGAGAACTAGCAGAGCTCATGTCTTGGTGGAAAGACCACTTCTTGGTGCTTCCTCTATAAATATGACTTCCTCCAGTCATCTTTCCTATTTTTTAATTTTTTAATTTTTGCTGTTGATGGTGGTAGTTACTCACTCTTAGCAGAGCTCATTTCCAGCACAGTCTTACTGTTTTATGTATTTTTACTCAATTGGCCCTTTGCTTGCAGCCAGTGCTGGCTCACCTCCCAAACTACCAGAGTATCATCTTTCTGTAGGATTGCCAATGCGGGAGCTTATTGTGAACAGGGGCCACAGCATCCTTCTCAGCCATGGGTACTGTTAGGACAGGACTTTAGGGCAGAATAAGAAGAAATGTTATGGCAGATATGGCAAAGGCTGGCCATTACCATAAGCTGAAGTAAATGAAGTAGTACAACAAAGAGCTATGGGGCACCTTAAAAACCAACATATATTATGAGCTTTTTGTGATCTGCTTGATCAGAGATGCATGCAAGCATTCTCCAAATTTCAGCTATAAACTTGATACACATGATTGGGGGTTGAGATGGTAGATAAGGAGGTAAGCAGGAAATTAAATGCAGAAAGTACAGTTGGTGAGAAATATGTTATATGGTTGGTGACAGCAGCATCTTGGTTCTAGGTAAGCCAATCAACAGCTACAATAGTAAACAGTACAAGAGACAGTATGATGAGAAACCGTTACTCCAAACTTCCAGTGGAGGACTGAATGTGTGAAATTTTAAATTTCTTCTAACCTTACTATTTGATTTTATTCCTCAAAATATCAAAGCAGGACAAATTTGTTCTTCTTTCATGTGCAGCAGGATTTTAAAGCCAGATTCCAGTGGCATAATATTGCTAGGTTCTGAACTGGCACCCACCTGCCTCTATGGGCCCATCTAGACAGTACCATTATGCCAGGAGCTCCCGAAAGAAACAGGAGGGCGACCAGATGCCATTCCCTGTAAAATGCAGAAGCAGTCACTACAAAAGGCAAAAAAAGTGAGAATTCCATGTGCAGGAATATCATAGTTTTGAGCTGAATATGTAGATCTTTGCAAGTCTGAATGTACCTGCAATTGGAAATTATGAGAATTTTTATCTAGGTTTGTTTTCCTGGGTTTTGATGGTTGTTACTGATTGGTCATTTTCTAAAAAGAAGGTGACACTTGAGTAGAAGGCAAAACCTTTGTTTGTGTGTGAAATATCTTGAGGGCACAGTTTCTCTGGCCAGGACAAATAATGGAACTTTTGCAGTGATTCACTACAGTGATTCTCCACATATTCACATCTTGAGGGTTTAAAAAAAAAACACCAAAATTTCCAGCAGAAGTCCTGTGGTGACCACCTTGGGAGCTTCTAAATCTTGCAACAAAGCATCAAGTCTGGACAACAGAGGCAGAATTTCTGGGATCAACAGGTCTGTATGTGGACGTCTTCTGAAGTCCTGGGATTTTTTGCCTGTGATTTAGTGCTGTCTGGAAGCATCCTATTATTTCACCTTAAAAATCAACTCCAAAGAACTAGGAAATCCTTGGAACAGGTTTTTAGGATATATGGGGATGCGGAAGCAGAGGGGAAATTTTGTTGTTGTTATTTTTGTTGCAATAAACTAACATTCCAATCTTTTTGGAAATTAAGTAATATACATTATTATATAAAGGGCTTTTTTTTTAAAAAAAAAAAAAAGGCCAGAGTCTAAAATTTCCTGATTGCCCTTCCATACTTCAGTTGGGTTTTTAGAAACAGAACTGGCAATTATCCAAATGTAGGACCAAGGACTGCTGTTTATGTGCAACAGAAATGTGGGCTGGAGTCTTAGATAGGCACTGTAGGCACAAGACAGTCCTTTTTCCCTGCATCATTTTATGAAAACTGTTTGACCAAAGCATATGGGTAATGTGAGCAACAGCTATTCAAGCTGCAATGTGCCCAACAAGATTGGACAAAGCAGAGTGGACTAGCTCTGTCCCCGGAGGGGAAGATGATGATGCAACAGGGTCCTTTTCATCTCTTTTTGATTTGTATGAACAATGTCTCTGTCCCTCGCCCTCAAAAGCTATTCATCATTGTTCTCTACTAACAGTAAACTAGTCAAAGGGATGGGCTGGCATTTCATTCCAAAGCCTTGGGTTCCTCTCTTGATCTGGTAGCTGCTCTTTTGCGCTTCACATCTGAGATCTGCTCATAAACTACCTTTGGACATATTTAATTCTTCACAAAACACTTAGTGACTTGCAGCTGAATTAGAAAATAGGCTCCAATGAAATGTGTTGCGTTGAAGTGATATTTGGGTTATTCTGGAATCTTTTGAGCATAGGACAACTACAAGGTTTTAAAAAAGTTACTCTTTGGCTTACTCCCAGAATCTCCCAGGCAGTGTGCCTACCAAAAAGAAAACATTTCTAAACTTTGATCTCTCCCTCAGCCTTCCCTTTGCCTCTTTCTTTTCTTTTTAAAATAAAATATAACCTTTCCCAACTTTATTTGCTTACCTGATGATTAATTCAGAAAACTTTGATTTGCTACACACAGGCATTTCATTAGGAAAATAAGTTTCAAACTGTTACGTATTTTTAGTATTAAATATTCCTCACTGTCTAGACAAGACCAGCTGCCGGTGGAGCTTCAGATTACTGAAATCTACCAGAGGGCCATCATATAAGAAACTGGGATACATAGTTATGTGTAAATGTATCCCAAAAAACTGTGTTTGACTTGTGGCTTCAGAGTTTCTATTCCATCAGAGGTGGGCAACCTGAAGTTTTCCAGAGATTGTTTGACAGAAGTTTCAATCATCTCCTGTCATTAGCTATGCTAGCTGGGCATGTAGCAATTGTAATCCAAAACTGTAAAAGTGAGGATGGCCACAATTTGCCTAGCCTTGTCTTAGAGAAACATATATCCAAAACTGATTGGGTGAAAATAGGTAGTTAATTGTTGGTCATTGGCACTACCCCCTGGTGGTGCAGTGGGTTAAACTGCTGAGCGGCTGATCTTGTGGACTAAAAGGTTGACCGTGCGAATCCAGGGAGCAGTGTGAGCTCCTGCTGTTAGCCCCAGCTTCTGCCAACCTAGCAATTCAAAAACATGTAAATGTGAGTAAATCAATAAGTACTGCTTCTGTGGAAAGGAAATGGTGTACAATGCAGTCATGCTGGCCACATGACCTTGGAGATGTCTACGGACAACGCCGGCTCTTTGGCTTAGAGATGGAGATGAGCACCACCCCCCAGAGTCAGACATGACTAGACTTAATGTCAGGGGAAACCTTTACCTTTACCCATTTATCTTTACCACAGAACAAAAAGGGACAAGCCAACACAAATTAATATTCCAGGAAACAAAACAAAAAATGGTGCTGGAATGGAATCTGATGTTCAATGAACAAATCTCTGTCTTAACAGGCTGCCTTTCTGCCAGAATGCCTACATGATGCTAATTCCTGCTCTTCTGTAAAGCCTTTGGCTGAACCCCATTAGCTCTCAGTTTAGCTGAAGCAGAGTTTGAGTTAGGGATAGGAATTTCTGGAGGGTCATATGATCTTTACCCATTGTCTAAGATCCCTTTCACGCTACAATTACAGCACTTTGGTAGCACTTTAACTGCCATAGCTTCACCCTGTGAAATCCTTGGATCTGTCATTTGAGAAGGCACTGGATTGTTCTGACAAAAAATTCTAAATACTTAGGGAAACTGTAAATTGCATGGAGACTTGGCAGCTATAACATGCTGTGATTTTGTAGTGTAAATGAGACCTATGTTCATATTAATATCCCATAATTACTCCTGCCTTTGTTTCCTCTCCCTGTATTTTCTCCTAGAAAAAGAAAAAGGTTATGTATTTGACACATGTGTATCTGTCTGAGGTGCTTAACCATTTGTATTGTGTGTGTACATTTTCCAAGTCACCTGTAGATGCACAAATTTCATAGTATTTTCTTAGGCAAGGAATACTGAGATGTGATTTTGCCAGTTCCTTCCTATGAAATATAGTCTGTTGCATCTGGTATTCATTGGCAGTCTCTTATCGAAGTACTAACCAGTGCTGACCCTGCTTAGTTTCCAACATCAGATAGGATCTGGTACTTGCCTTTAAGGTACTTCCATGTATTCACTTCCTTGTTATTAACAGATCACCTATCAAGGTGGGTTATGATTGAAAATAATGGACTGCAATCCAAACTACCATATGTATCCAAAAGGAGGTGGGAGTGGAAGAGACAAATAAGTACATCTGGCCACAGTGGTCCACACTATGGTTACATCCCGAATAGATTACTGAAATGGACTCTACATGGGGTTGCCTTTGAAGACTGTTCGGAAACTTCAACTAGTCCAATAGGCAGGAGCCAGATTGCTCACCAGAGCACCATACAGGGAGCACCCCCCCCCCCCGCTATGTCAACTCCACTGGCTGCCGGCCCATTTCCAAGCACAATTCAAAGTGCTGGCCCTGGCATATAAAACCCTATACAGCTCTGGCCCAGATTACTTGTCCGAATGTATCTCCCTCTACGTTCCACCTCGTATTTTAAGATCCTCCAGGGAGGCCCTGCTCTCGGTCCCACCAGCCTTGCAAACGCATCTAGTGGGGACGAGGGACAGGGCCTTCTCGGTGGTGACCCCCCGCATGAGCAACTTGTTCCCAGCGAGATTAGATCAGCGTCCTCCATCCCTTTGTTTAGGAAAAAACTGAAATTGCGACTTTGGAACCAGGCTTTTGGCTAGCACGCATAACTGCACTTTGTACATTAAATTGGACCACATGGTTGTTTTAATAATAGAAATGGCTATATGATTGTATAACTAATGTTATTGTTTTTAATCTATTGTGCATTTATGGTGTTATATTGTTGTTTCCTGTGATATTTGTGGCATTGAATTATTGCCAGTGTTAGCCACTTTGAGTCCCCCCTCGGGGGTAGAAATGTTGTAAATAAATAAATTGTAAATAAATTGAGGCAACAGTCTTCCATACTTTTGGATAATAACCAGGTTGAATGACCAGAGTCCCTGCAGAAAAATATTTTGGGATGAGTGGGAAAGTGAAAGAGCAGTTTGTCCCAGACAGGCTATGCAAGGACCTCATGATCTCACCTTTTTTCTGTTGCAGCCAGATGAAATGTTAAGTGCACTGATAACTGGGTGCACTGATAGTACTGGGCAAACAAGAACTATTATATTTCATCAGCTTTTCAAGCTGTGGACCAGGCAATAAACAGTGTGTAGTTTAAGCTGAAATGTTTTGTGTGCTAGTATTAGAGAAAGTCATATTGACATAAATGGGAATTGCTTCTGATCCACACATGTACATTATGGCTTAATAGTCTGTTTATCAGGTTGTACAATGTGTGGATTAAAAGAGCTTTCTCCAGTGATTTGTATCTTCTAGGGACAAATGCAAGGTACTCCACTTAGGCAGAAAAAATGAAATGCAAAGATGGATGGGGGACGCCTGGCTCAACAACTGTACATGTGAAGAAGGTTAAACATAGCAATTTAAACATGAGCCAGCAATGTCATGTGGTGGCAAAAAAAAAAGCCAATGGGATTTGGCCTGCATAAAGAGGAGTATAGTGTCGAGATCCAGGGAAGTCATGCTACCTCTCTATTCTGCCTTGATTAGACCACACCTGGAATACTGTGTCCAATTCTGAGCACTGCAATTGAAGGGAGATGTTGACAAGCTGGAATGTGTCCAGAGGAGGGCAGCTAAAATGATCAAGGGTCTGGAGAACAAGTCCTATGAGGAGCAACTTAAAGAGCTGGGCATGTTTAGCCTGCAGAAGATAAGGCTGTGAGGAGATATAATAGCCATGTATAAATATGTGAGGGGAAGTCATAGGGAGGAGGGAGTAAGCTTGTTTTCTGCTGTCCTGGAGACTAGGACATGGAACAATGACTTCAAATTACAGGAAAGGAGATTCCACCTGTCCATTAAGAACTTCCTAACTGTGAGAGCTATTCAGCAGTGGAACTCTCTGCCCTGGATTGTGGTGGAGGCTCCTTCTTTGGAGGCTTTTAAACAGAGGCTGGATGGCCAACTGTTAGGGGTGCTTTGAATGCGATTTTCCTGCTTATTGGTAGGGGGTTGGACTGGATGGTCCACGAGGTCTCTTCTAATTCTGCAATTTTTTCAAGTTTCAAATGGCGAGTGCGAATCTGTGTTTGTGGAAAACTAGTCCTGCATTTTCTACTTACTGTATTCATATTCATTTCAGTGCACTATTATATAAGTACTCCATTTATAATCCTGGCTAGTTTTTGATAAGTTCAGACTTTGATGGACTAGAAAAGAGATCCTAGATTTTAAAAAAGAGGTTGTTTTTCCTTCTCAGATGCTTTTTTGTGGTATCTAAGTATTTTTGTTCATAGATAATGAAAAGTGTAGCTTTACAAAAAATGAACTTCAGGAGTAAAACACTTCTTGCTATATAAATGATAAAGAGTCAATCTTCCTGAAATGAATGATCAAACAGGTCTTTCTTAAAGCTTCCCAAAGGCACTTGTAACATTATAATTACGAAGATGTGAACACTATTACTCAGTTACATTTCTACTTGCCGTGTGTTCCCTGTGAACTTTGATCAGGTAAACACAGCCAGAGGTGGGCAAACATCCGAAGACATTAACCATAAAGGGCAATTGGAGGCAAGAATGTGTCCTGTCGTTCTTAGAGAGTGTCTGTTAAAGACACCGTCCCTCCCATTTGATCTTGGAAGCTAAGCAGAGTAAGCCCTGTTTAAGATATGGATGAGAGACTGCCAGTGCATGCCAGGCACTGTCGGGTATATTTCAGAGGAAAGAACTGGAAAAACCACCTCTGAGTATTCCTTTCCTTAAAAAACCTATAAAGTTCATGACCATCAGAAATCAATAGTTGACTTAAAAAGACATACACAAGCTCAACAGGACACTGGGTGACCAGGATTCAAATCCCTCTCTGCCATGGAAACCTGCTGGGTGATCCTGGGCAAGTCACACTGTCTCAACCTTACAGGAAGCTAAAGGCATACAGAACCCTATGACAAGTTCGCCTTAGGAATAAATAGAAATCACCTTACATAATAATAATAATAATAATAATAATAATAATAATAATAACAATGCCTTTTTATCAGGAAGGAGCTAGCTCAGATCCACTAATGAACTTTTAGGCACTTGACAATACAAGTTGAGTATCCCATATCTGAAAAGCTGAAAGCAAAATGCTTCAGAATCATTTACATGGGTAGCTGATATAGTAACTCCTCTGTTTTCTGATGATTCAATGTACAAAAATGTTATTTCATTGACAAAATTATTTTAAAAATTGTGTATTCAATTGCCTTCACACTATTATAAAAGGCACATACGAAACATAAATAAATTCTATGTTTAGACTTGGGTCCTTACCTCCAAGATATCTCATTATCTATATGCAAACATTCCATAATCTGAAAAAATCCAAGGCATTTCTAGTCTAAACCATTTCAGATAAGGAATTCTTAACCAGTAGTTGCCATTGACAATAACTCTGAAAAGGGCATCTATCTCCCCAAATGTTGGTAAGCAGGGGACATACCATTTCTTTTAAATGGAAAGAGTTAACTTGACTGGCATCTCCACAGATCCACAATGTAGGTCTCAAAATTTGGGAAAGCATTAACAGCATTTAGTTCATTGATTGGAGAAGATCAAGGCGACTAGTATCCAAACCTATGCAATTTCTAGCTCCATTGTAGAGAAGAGCCTTGTTTTTAACTCAATTCACCTGTTTCTGTCTTGCTTCCTATTTAGTGCAACCCAAGTACCTGTCTCCTCTTTTTTTTGCAAAGTTTCTTAGATTCTAAGCAATCTCATCTTCTTCTTCTTCTTTTTAGAAATTACAAAGAGGGAACCTGTTTGGAAGGGTCAAAGAGTGCTTCAAGAGATGATGGCATTAAATTAGTCTGACAGGGATATAAATAGTTGGAATCTCAGACCAGAAAATTGCCAAGGGGAGAAAAAGGCATTAGCTACCATGTGATTACAAAAGGACCCATTAGGGTTTTGTGCCTGGGATTCAAAGTGTATTCTTCAGTTAAGAGCACAAGGTCATGATCTTCACTTCAATCAGGGGGAAAGTAATAAAACTTGAAACTTTCTGTCATAATCACTTCAAAGCCGCTTATAACCAAGATTGGGCAGTGGGATTTTTCCTATCAGTGCTCCTTTGGCAATGTGTGCTAGATAAGGGTTTCCGATCGTCATTATATCTTATTTTTATTTAGTTTTGTTCAGTTTTGCCCTCTTAATGCTAGTATTGAGTTGACCAGTGGATAGTGTTTGGTTTGTTGCAAAAATGTCAATTCATTTGGGTATTACTCCCCATAATGTCCAATCGCTTTTCTATAATTGGACATTTTACTGGACCACAGAACAACTAACATTAGACACAGGTTTTGGATAGACTTTCTTTCCTTGCAATTTTTTTGCAGCTTGTAAGACTCAAATACAATTGTGTCCATATAACACTTTCTATACCCAGTTTTAAGAATGTTCAAAACTGCAGATTGTGGGGCAACAACATTGTTCTTATATCTTCTTTGCATGCCTTGTATTGGTCCGCCTCTATGTACTTAAAACTGCTGGGGAACTTTACAGCTTTCTCAAGACTTTGTAACATTTCGATTGTAATCTAAATACAGTATTATTATATTCCAGAATTATAAACATGGGCCTCCATCCACATCATTTCCAGCCTATCAATAATATATATATATATTTGGTCGCTGAGAATCCCCAGAAAGAGCTTTGTATTCTAGTGCCATAATATGACAATTATCATTATAACACTCTTTGAAAGCTTATAATGAAATCAGAAGATGTTTACTTCTTGGGAGAAGGGCAATGACCAATTTCGATAAAATAGTGAAGAGTAGAGACATCACACTGGCAATGAAGATCTGCATAGTTAAAGCAATGGTATTCCCAATAGTAACCTATGGATGTGAGAGCTGTACCATAAGGAAAGCTAAGTGAAGGAAGATAGACGCTTTGGAACTGTGGTGCTGGAGGAAAATTCTGAGAGTTCCTCGGACTGCAAGAAGATCAAACCAGTCCATACTCCAGGAAATAAAGCCCGACTGCTCACTGGAGGAAAGGATATTAGAGGCAAAGATATAGTACTTTGGCCACAGAATGGGAAGGCAGGAAAGCTTGGAAAAGACAATGATGCTGGGGAAAATGGAAGGCAAAAGGAAGAGGGGCCAACCAAGGGCAAGATGGATGGATGGCATCCTTGAAGTGGCTGGCTTGACTCTGATGGAGCTGAGGGTGGCCATGGCAAACAGTGAGCTCTGGCGTGGGCTGGTCCATGAAGTCATGAAGAGTTGGAAGTGACTGAACAAATAAGCAACAACATAATGAATGTGTGTTGAATTTCAGATGACCCTATCTACCTATGTCATGCCCTCTGTTGTACACATGTCCATATGTCTCAAAGATAAGATTAAATTGTAGGAAATGCTTTTAAAATATTTTGGTGCTATGAAACTGTAGTTCTGCATCAAATGGTTCCAATAACCATATTGCCTAATTCTGTCATATATAGTTGTGCGCAAGGTTGTGTTACACCCATGAATGTGTGCATGAGTGTTGGGATTCTGGGAAACTTGACATTATTGTATGAGCTCTGCAATATTTACCCATGGTAAAATAGTCTTTCTGTCCTTATATGACTATGTATACAATCCTCTCTCTGTAGCACTTGTATTCATATAGGAAATGCAAACCTTCTGTGAAATGACTATAAATTGGGCACTTCCTGAATGAGTGTGACTTGAATATTCAAGTACCGAATTAGCACTTTATAATCCTACCTAAGGAACATAAACTGCTTAAATTGTTCAGGATACAATTTCTGTTTTAGATAAGTTCACGTTTCAGTTCCTTTTTGTAATGAGTGACCACTGAACCTTTTCTTTCCTCTTATTTTGTTCTGCTTACTTGCACGAAATACCAAACAAATTCTAATAGTATGAGTAGGTTGGGGTCACTTAAGTTCATTGGCCAGGAACTAACTAACTTCCTGTAACCTCTTTAAATACTAGCATTTTCCAGGGACAATATCCATTCCGATCTTGGCAAAGGCAGGTTCACATGATCTGTAACATATTACTAATTTAGCCTGAAAAGTCTACAAAAGGTCCTATAAAATGCTATTTTTTCATGTCAGGAGTGACTTGTCCCTGCATGGTGAGCTGGGGCTGATAGAGGGAGCTCAATCTGCTCTCCCCGGATTCAAAACACTGACCTGTTGTTCAGCAGTTCTGCCAGCACAAGGGTTTAACCCATTGCACCACCAGCAGCCCCTTAAATGCTAAATTAGTAATATGGTAAATTAAATTAATTGCTTGAAAAAAGTCCTGATTTTTAAATATCTCCCTCACTTTCACATAGAATTGCAACAATGGCCAACATTTGGTGGGTAAGGGGCTGTATTTGGTCCCCAAGTTCACTAATGGTTGTACTCAATATCTCTGCCAGATTTTAGCAATATAGTAACAAGATCACATTTCTATTTTGAAACAAATCATGTGGGGAGTGTGCACCTTGTTTTAATTCAAATTGTGCACCCAAAAATAGGGTGAATGCTCACTGTGCAGACAGTTGTAAAGCTAGAATGCAATTGTCCTGTGCTGCTGTGCCAATATTTTTTTGGGGGTGGGGGTCATTTGCAAAAACAGACAGGTGGGCATGGTCTGTAGGTTGCACCATCTGATATATAGTTATAGCCCACACTGGTAGAGAATAGTGATGATGTTGTAGGGGAAATGGTGCTACTGAGAAAAAAGAGGCAGGTATCAATATTCTTGAAGGAATCATAGAAGTGGGCAGGACTTCATCGAGTCCAACCCCTGCTTAATGCAGAATTTGCAATGGAAACATCTCCAGCAAGTAGCTGTCCCGCCTCTTTTTGAAGTTGTCCAGAGAAGGAAATCCTTAGGCAATCTCCTCCATTGCTGAATAAGTCTTACTATCAAGAAAGTCTTTCTAATGTTCACTCGAAATGGTCACTTCAAACCACTAGACCTGTTCCTACCCTTTGGGGCAATTGAAAACAGTTCTTCTTTCTCCTCACTGTGACAGCCTTTGAGGTATTTAAAGAGTGCAATTATGTCATTGCTTAATTGTCTTTTCAAATTTAGCATGTTGAGCACCTTTTATCATCTTTGTTGCTCTCCTCTGAAACTGCTCCAAGTTGTCTATAACATTCTTAAAATGAGGTGCCCAGAATTGAACACAGAACTCTAGAGCAGCCCTGACCAGCACATAATGTAGGGAGACTATTGCTTTCCTCAACTTGGAAGCAGTGCTTCTATTAGGACAGGTGAAAATAGCATTCTCCATCTTTGCTGCAGCATCACACTGCTGCTTTTGTTTGATTTATGACCAACAATAGCTCCAAGGATCTTTTTGCATGTAGTACTGCAGAGTTTATGTATTCCCCATCATATACCTGTGCATATGACCTAAATGTAGAATTCCGGATTTGTCTCCACTGGATTTCTTTTTATTAATTTCTGTCCAGTTTTCTGGTTTAACTTGGTCCTTTTGAATTCCGTTCTTCTCTTCCAGTGTGTTAGCTGCCCCTCACAGTTTTGTCTCATCTGCAGACTTGATAAGATTTCCTCCACCATGTGATCTAAGTCATTGATTAAAAATATTGAAGACTAATGGTCCTAAGACAGAACCCTGAGGCTCGCCACTCCAGATTTCCTTCCATTTTGAAAAGCAGCCACTGATGTCAATTCTTTGAGCACAGTTTTCCATGCAATTGTGGATCCAGAAAAACAACATTCACAGCATTCCCACCATCACTAAACTAGTTACTAGATTGCAAAGAAGATATTAGACTAATTCTATAAGACAATATCTGTAGAACATTGAACACTATCACTATATTGCAACAGATTGTTGCAGGTTTGACTTGTTCCCTCTCTGGATGTTTTGCCGGATGCTTTTAGATTCTACTGGTTGGCAGAAGAAAGCAAAGGGATAAGTCTAAATTATCTTTGACAGCATGACTGTGCCCCATCATAAGCAAGAAAGTGTCTGATGCTGCTCTTTTTAGCCTGACCTTCTTAAAGCCCATTGCATTTTTCAAATTCTTGATGCCATGGAGTGATGTTAAGCTGACAAAAGTATCTGCCTCTGACTAGAGCTAGGGATATGGGATGGAGGCAGAGTCCGAAAACCTTCAGATCATGTGCTCTTTGATTTCTAGCATTGTCTGAATGTTTTATATTGTGGAATCTGGCAGTGAGAGCAACCTCTCCTCCGTCCCTTTTGTTTTCAATCTGTGACCTTGCTGACTGAACTGCATCCTCCAACTTTATCGCTAGTATGGAGCTAGGGACTGTGGAGGAAGAGGGTGAATAGGGATTTGGAAAGCCTACATTCAGCATCCGGGATCTAATGTGAACATGTTCAGAGCAGAGTCATTGTATTGGAAGCCTCATGTTAGTGAAGATAACTGCGGTTAATTTTAACAAAAGATGGTCTGTGTTTTAATAATTGTTTTAGTTTATTTTTATATGTGTTCATAGTGGTTGTTTTTATAATTTTTATGTGATATTGTTTTAAACTTATGTACTGACTAGATTTAATGTCAGGGAAAACCTTTACTGTTTCTGTTATGCTGCACTTGGATTGCCTTGTAGCCACCCTGAGTCCCTTCCGGGAGATGGTGGTAGGATATAAATAAAGATTATTATTATTATTGCTATTGTTGTTGTTGTTGTTATTTGAAACACAAGATGAGTCCACAGCAAACAAGATTGCTCTGCTGGCTATTTTATTGAATCATACGTCGAACACTTCCCAAGTGTCTAGGACTGTGTGATGTATTGGCGAATAATGCGTGCAGATCCCAGTAAGGTGGCCTTTTGCAGCTAGCAGATGGTTATTTTGTCAGTGTTGATTGTGTTTAAGTGCAGGCCAAGGTCTTTAGGCACCGCACCCAGTGTATTATTATTATTATTATTATTATTATTATTATTAAGATTTCTCCATCATTCCCAATTCTTAGTAATATTATTTGAGCATTTTTAGCAATGTAGAACAAAGACCTGATATTTGTTCTTCTTACTGTCATTCTTTCTTCTGTCATTTTTCTTTTCCTTTTTTTGCAATTCTTCTGTAGCCAATTCATTTACTCCAGCTTCCAAAGTGTGACAGTCCTCTCAGGTCTGCTTTTTTTCTTTTTCCGTGTCAGGAGCGACTTGAGAAACTGCAAGTCGTTTCTGGTATGACAGAATTGGCCATCTGCAAGGACATTGCCCAGGGGACGCCCAAATGGTTTGATGTTTTATCATCCTTGTGGGAGGCTTCTCTCATCTCTCCCCGGATTCGAGACTGTGACCTGTCAGTCCTCAGTCCTGTCGGCACAAGGGTTTAACCCATTGCACCAGCTACCAGAGGCTCCCTCATGGCTGCTGACTATTTTGGGTTTGTTTCCTTTTTTGATGAGTTGCAAAAAAAAAAAAAAAAGGAAAAGAAAAAAGAAAAAGGGGCCTGTATTTGCCACTGTTGCCCACACTTGATACATTGGCAATTGTGGGTTGTAGGGCTGCACTTTATCATCTCTCATTGTGCTGATTATAGCCTACGGGGGGTTGTAGGCCATCAGATTCATGAATTCCATTGTTGCCTACCCCAATCTACTGTGCCAACCTTGGTTGATGTTGTTGATGGTAGTCAGTGACTGCAGGAACACAAAAGCCATAGATAGAGCTGTGAAGGAAGTAAGGCCTTGAGCTCACCAGTAGATTTTTGGCTGCCTGATTTTTCTACCACTCTGCAGCCCTGGAAAAATGTTCATTATTGTAACATGTCTGTGTGTGTTGGATTTTTTCACATGTCTGTTGGTTGCACACTTTCGTGAATTTGATGTGCAATTGATGTGTGCATTTTGCAGGATTAAAGCAAATGTGCCCTCTCTGGGTTCTCAAGTAATTTTTTAGAATATTCATTTATTTATTTGCAGCATTTATATTTAGAATAAAACTGATCATGTTGTTTAAATCATTTTGATAATTTAGTCCACATTGGTTAAATATCAATTGGCCAGTTGCTATTGGCTGGGTTGGCTACAAGATTTGTGAAACTGGGGAGTGGGGAGCAGGGTTGCCCCTATTGCCCTTCTGCTGATTCCAGGCCTGTAGCCAGGATTTTGTTTCGGAGGGGGGGGGGGCTGAGTTTGGTTCGGGGGGGGGGCTGAGTCTGAGTGAAAGAGGGTCTATCCTAGCAACCTTTTGTATCGTTACCCCAATACCCCCATGCATATGAGACATATTGAGCATGGTGATCATATCATGATATGAATAAACATAACAGTTTAAATAATGTACCAGTAAGGCCTTCTCGTGGACCACCATGAGAATTTGGGGGGGGGGGGGCGCTGAAGCCCCCCAAGCCCCCCCCCCCCCCAGCTACATGCCTGGCTGATCCCCTCTGGCAAATTTACCTTTACTGAAATTTGACACTGATTCTTTTAAGAGCAGAAGTAGCCTTTATTTATCCCAATGATTCTCAATCTGTGGGTCCCCAGATGTTTTGGCCTTCAACTCCCAAAAATCCTAACAGCTGGTAAAGTGGTTGGGATTTCTGGGAGTTGCAGGCCAAAACACCTGGGGACCCACAGGTTGAGAAGCACTGCTTTATCCAGTTTGTTTCCATGTTTAATAAAAGCTTCTTCTGGACCTAAATTATCCCAGAGGTGCAATATATTGAACCCCCCCCCCCCCCCCACTAACCCATGTGAATGATGTCTCCAAATTGGCATCCTGGGTTGTTACCTAATTGTGATAAGTATGTGGCCCTAAATCTATTTCTAATCGTCAAAGATAGCTCAGAATTTCTGGGGAAAAGTTGCTTAGGACTCTTTCCCCATGCATTAAAAAGCAGAAGAGATACAAAGGCCCTGAACTTGGCATAGTTGGGAAGTTGTTGTTTCGGGGTTGGGGGTGCAGGGCAGCATGGGTGCATAATGAAAAAACACAATCTCTAGAATCCGCCTAAATGAGGCAAGAGGTGGAGAATTGGACAGTCAGTGTACATTGTCAGCCCCCTTTCAGGGCTCCTGTTCCTGTTCCGAGAAACAGAAAAGGACCAAGGGAGGGGAGCTGGGCCACCTGTTGGATTTTGACACATTGGGATGCGGGGGGAGGCCGCTGCCCTTTTTAACAGTGTGGGTCTGTCCTCTTTCTCCTTGCTGGTGCCCCTCTCTTTTGCTCCCAATCTCTCAGGGTTCTGTTTACAACCGTCCCATTGTGGCTCTCAGGCTCGAAGCAGCTGGGCAGACTGTGGCGGGCTCAAGTGTAATTTCAGCTTCTTCAAAAGCCTTTTAGAGGGTCCCCCTGCCCCCCCTCATCCTGCTCCTTCTCTGAAGAGGACAGCAGCACCAACAAGGGGATAATTTGATGGATTACTCTGCAGGGCTGAGAGGCTCTTGGCTAATCCCTTTTGTGTGCCTGTTGGGTGAGACGCTCAGCAGAAGCCCCCAGCCCCAGGCAGAGAAAAGGCCGCTCAGCAGGGTGGGTTTTACATACTGACATATAAATACAAGAGCGCTGGTCATGTGGTGCAGAGTTTAATCCTTGCCCACTACCGTGGCCTAGAGGTTAAGGAGGGGGGCACCTGTTTGAGTCGAGTTTGGGCTTTTCCCACTTGCTTTGATTTACATTTTTATTCTTCTTTTCATAACTTGGAGACATGGAAGTGGGGAGGGTCTGGCAGAGGGCAAAGCCGAAGGTGGAGCTATGGGCCTAAATCGAAGGTGGAGTCCAGCCATGCCTTAAATGTTAGCATGCTCGAAAAGGTACACCAGTTTATCTGAGGAAAGATATTGTATTTTCACATTTATGATTCACAATTCCTCATCAAAACATCTGGGCATCCCCTGGGCAACCTTTTTGCAGATGGCCAATTCTCTCACCCCAGAAGTGACTTGCAGTTTCTCAAGTTGCTCCTGACATAAAAAAAAAATCCAAGGAGTTCAAGGCAGTGCATGTGCTTCCCCTTCTTTAGAATCTTCATATCACTGCTGTAAGGTAAGTTAGTTACAGAACTGCTGGTTAGACCAACATCTTTACATGAACTTCATGGGACGAATATTGATTTGTAATTGCATCATCTTAGAATAATGTGCATTTGGGTGGAGAGGTACTGCTATAAAGCTTCTTAATTTTTACATAACTTCACACCTTCATATGTCTTAAACTGCCCTTGCTTCCATTGGCACATTGTGTTGTTGTACTTGGAAACTGCCAAAAGTGCTGTAATTCAAAGACAACTGGAGTGGGACATGCTTCCTACTCTATATGTTTTTGTATTAGCCACACAACATATACACCCAAATGACTGAGATTTTACCTTACTCACATAGGAGCTTGAAATACTTATAGACTGGGTGGGATGGGTTTGTTGCCACTGTATTTGCATAGAGTTGATCATACAATGTGGGTGGGCTTCCTACAGAAGGTTGAAGTTGGCCTCCCCCAACTTGTTACTTTCCATATATGTTGGACTAACTTCTACCACCCACCAAGCATGGCTGTGCCACCAGGGAATAATGGGAATTACACTCAAACACATCTGGAAAGTCCTAGGTTCGTAAAGGTGGGTTTTAGTTATGTTTGTATCCTGCCTTTTCTCCATGTGGCTCAGATTTGTATGTGTGGGAGTTCTCATTATTACATTTCCACAGGATGTGTTCAGGAATGGAGACCTGTTCTAGCCCACCCAACAGGGAGAGCTCAATACATTTTGCTGCCTGAGGCAGAATAGGGTTCTGTACTCAATGAAGTCAAGATGCAGTGTACTAGAAGCCAGACAGGCACCTATATTTGCTTGTTTTACTTTTTCAGATTTGAATATTCACAAATGTGATTAAAACGCTATCTCTAGGTCCTTTGCTGTGACTTTGTGTTCAACTTTTGCCAGAGTTTGACCATAGCGTCGCAGTGGTCCATCTAGAATTTCATAAAGAGGTGTTCTCTTGGGTTGTGTTTTTTCACTTTCATGGCAGTCCTGTGCCCTAACCCAAGTAAATATAGAGTTGTGACTGTGCGGGTCTCTAGAGTTCAGTCTGAAGAGGTTTCATGGGTTTAACTCTTCAGTAAGTGTGTAAAATTACATTTTTAATGGGGGAACTCATCATGTTACTATAATGCTGATTCATAAATCATAGAGAAAGAGTCTACACTTGGGACTGGGTTTTCTTGCTTTTTGCCTTTGTACCTAGAGAAAATGCTCCATCATTTCTGCCTTCCTCTTTGTATAATAAGAGAGTTCTAGCAGTCTGTTATTAGTTGTGCTCTTTGGTGAAGAGCCAGCAATGTAACAGAGGTCTGAGCTCACCGGAAACCTGAAGCTAATTCAGGGAGATGAGATTAAATAAATTACAACTGTGTTTTCATCTTCCCTGCTGTAGGCACATAATTTAGGAAGAGCAGGAATTGGGTTGGAGAAGGTCAGGTGAGACTTCCATTCCATCTCATGCAATTTAGCTGGAATTGTTCATTGTGTATTTAATGTTCAGTTATTTTGGCTCCATATTTTTCTGGAAGTCAAAGTGGAAATTAATTTACTCTGCTCATGATCCAGATTATAGCATCTTTTACACACATCCTGAGGGGAAAGGAAAGGAAAGCTAGAAGCCAGGAATTAAGCTCCAGCTGGATATGAGGGAGAAAGGTAAGAAGGAAATAACTAGTCAGTATAGAAAAGATTTTGGCCACCATAGAAAAGTTCTTTATACTTCCAACCTGATAAAAATGTAGGGGTCAGAATCCTGTCCACCAGAATACTGTTAAGTAACCACACACCATATCATAGTCCAAAGCAGTCTGAGGTCATCCAATGCAGTCAGCCAAAATAAGGGTGAAATGCAAGAGTGGCCCAAAGTCCTTTCCAAAATGTTCAAAGCAAAGTAATCTCACCAACACCAAGGCTGCAAGCCAAACTGTAATGCACACACCAAAGTTAAGGTCCAGTCAATACTTCAAGAATTTACCAGCATCAATTCAAGCTGTAGCAGTTACACAAACATTGCTTCCAGTATCTAGCCCAGTGGTTCTCAACCTGTGGGTCCCCAGATGTTTTGTCCTTCAACTCCAAGAAATCCTAATATCTGGTAAACTGCCTGGGATTTCTGGGAGTTGTAGGCCAAAACACCTGGAGACTCACAGGTTGAAAACCACTGATCTAGCCAATCTAGTTTCCAGCTACTTATGCCACTTTTTCAAGTTTTTTTTGTCGTGTCAGGAGCGACTTAAGAAACTGCAAGTCATTTCTGGTGTGAGAGAATTGGCCATCTGCAAGGACGTTGCCCAGGGGACGCCCAGATGATTTGATGTTTTTATCTTTCTTGTGGGAGGCTTCTCTCATGTCCCCACATGAGGAGCTGGAGCTGATAGAGGGAGCTCATCTGCCTCTCCCCGGATTTGAACCCCACCTGTTGACCCTCCTCTCAGCCAACTGACTGGATCTCCTCGGTTGAATGGCATCAGATCTTAACTGCAGCCTAGCTAGAATACTTAATTCCTGGTTTGCTTCCTGAAACCCCTGATCCGGTCTTGACTCTAGATTCCTATCTCCTTGGGGTTCCTTCTCTGCAGAGGTGGGTTCCTCAATATCAGACTGCTCATGCTGTGGATCTATATTTGCCCTTGACTCAGATGCTGGACAAAGAAACCCTTCTCCCATATCCTCATCATAAGCCCTGGCAGTAGGAAGCATAAATCATAAGGCAGCCATCCAATTAATGAGGTTTTGTTCACTTGTTTTTGTGTACTTGGGGCTGGCTCTGTTATTAGCTGGAGTTAGAAAGTATATTGAGAGGTCAGTAAATTATTAGCTGCTTGTTATCATATTTTTGCTGTCAAGAAGAGGGAGCGGTGCTTGTGGCATTTTCTGTCTCATTTACCAGAATAACACAGCTGGCTGTAGGTGCCATCTACCTTGGCATGAGTGGGTGCCATTTTTTGCCTTGTCTCAGATAGCAAAATTACCGGAACTGACCCTGTGTGGGTTTTCAAAAGTGCTGGAGGACCAAGTCTTTTTATTGTTATTTTTAATAATTAAAATTCTTTTTTTTAAAAAAAATGATTCATTGCAAATATGAAACAACTGTATCAATTTCATAATGGTGTTCAAAACTCTTGATTGAACTTATTTTTCTTCTCATGGCCTAATAAATGGAGGGGTTAGAAAGATCAAAAAGATAGATTGGTGGGGAGAGGTAGATTAGAATAGAATGGATGTGTATACAATGTTAATTAGGCTCATCTGAAATGGTTGTGGCATTGCAATTTGATGAGGTGGAGTGTCAAATAATAGCTTGGCACTTGAGAACTAAAGCACAGGTCAACCTCGCTTGTGTGCCTTTGTTAGTCCAGGGAAACTTGCAGCTTGTTCTAATTTGGGAATGGAGAACAGGTGTCACTCCAGATGTTAGATTGCAACTCTCAGCATTTTCTGCCATTGGCTGTGCTGGCAGAGACTGTTGGGAGTTGTAGCCTCTGAGCCTTTGAATATCCATATATTCTCCATCCTTGCTTTAGTCTAGCATTCTCTTACCAGAAGTTCTGAAATCTCTTTAAGGGAAGATAGATGCCAGAGTTCTCAGGATGAGCAATATTCACATTCCCTCTTTCCCTGCTACTAGATTGCTGGGCTTGGTGGAGGAGGCGGTGAAAGCCTCTAACATTGACTTCACCTAGTGATCTTCAGCAAGGTCATTGAGATTGAGGCGACTTTCTGACTGTGCCTACAGCTATTCTAAATTATTGAGATGATTTGGCAAAGTCTTTGTGTGTGCACATGCATGCATGTGGTAAAAACCCTCATCTGTCCACAATAGGTCAAGATGTACCCTATGTATAAGTCTAGACATTTTGGTCACAAAACCAGCCTCCTAGACCTAGATCGACTTAGCTTTGAGTCAATGTAAATAACTCTTATCCTCAAAGGAATTGTCCCTTCTCTGAGCAGAGTAGGAAAAGGCAGGAGCGTAGTCCATCCCAGGGGAACCTAAAAAAAGTGTCTACCCCCTCTACTCACTCAGCCGTGGAGCCACTTCTGGCCTTTATGAAAGGCTGTGTGGGGAAATGGTAGTGGTGGCCAGGCATGGCTGGCCCCCTAAGGTAGCATTGGTGCTGTCCCCTTTTCATGGAAAGACCCTTGATTTACCCATCAGTCATAGCAAAATCCATAATTTTGTCCCCAAACCATGCGGTCAACTTATACATGAATATATAGATCACAAATACTTAAATACAGTATTCCGATTCTCATTCAATGTTAATGTGTCTTCAGTGAGTATAAGGTTGATAAGCATTTGACTATGAGTTTGGAAACCAGGGGCCCTTCCAGTCAGGCTCTATAACCCAGGACCTGGTCCCAGATTTTCTGCTTTAAACTGGATTAAAGCAGTTTGAAGTATGATAGCAAAAGTATGATAGCTGGGACCCAGTGCTGGTAGTGCTACGCTGGTTGCGTAACACGGCACTGAATTAGAGAAGGGAACACATGCACGGGACAGCGCACCGAATGAGAGATGCAGCTGCGGCAGGATCCCATTGAAGTACTGTAATGCAGGTGGGACAGGATAACAGTGAAGTAATGTAAGAGTGACAGGATTTCATTCATTTTTCACCACTGCTCATATTTCTCCCCTCCTATCTATTCTTCCTTCCAATGCAATAACATTTTTTGAACGTGTTAGCATATGATCTCCGGATAGCCTACATCAGTATGCTTGGCTGCCCCCCCCCCTTCTACCAAACTACCTTGTTGACTCTGTTGTAGCTGCGTCTCTCACTGCGTGCGGTCTCTTCCGCATGTGGTGCTATGTCTGGCGCACATGTTCCCTTCTCTAATTCAGAGCCCTGTTACACAACCAGCGAAGCACTACCAGGACTGGGTCCCAGCTATCATACTTTTGCCCTGGATTATGAGAGTTCTTACTGCCAGTTAATTTGGGATAAACAGAAAACCTGGAAGCAGATCCTGGGATATAGGGCCTGTCTGGAAACCCTGCTTGGCCATAAAACCTACAGTGTGATTTTGGGCAAGTCACACTCTCTCAGCAGCACAGGAAGGCAACAGCAAACCTCTTCTGAACAAATTGTTCCAAGAAAGCCCTGTTATAGGTTCATCATAGGTTGGAAACGAGCTGAAGGTACACAGCAACAACAAACAAAATAGTGAAACACTAGCACAGAAGAGCAAAATTGTGTCTGTATTAGTGGTAGTGAGTAACTCTTCTTTGAAAGGCTTTTCATTCCTCACCGAAGAAAGCAAAACAAAAACATTCCTGTCCTGGTAAGCTGAAGCAAAAAGTGGGAAAAATGTTTTAGTTTTAAAATAGCTATTTCCATAGATGTGAAATCTGCTAGAAGAGTATTTTCCCTCTGGGTGTCTCTCTTTGGAACATCCTTTTCACTCCTGTGTACACCCCTCCTTTTTTCCCCAATACCTTGCAGAGTGGAATAGGAGAGAAAGTTATGCTGAAGCTGCAGGAATGTAAAGCATCCAACCTCGCTCAAGGTTGGCCATTGTCAGAACTGCCTGTCACCCTCTGAAACAGTGCTCTAACCCTTCCTTCCCTTTGTCTGGCATTCCCCCTGCCTTTCAATTACATTGAGGCATTGAGGCCCAACCCACTTACCTGACTTCCAGGTAGGGAAGTTTGGATGAGTTATTTTCTTGTTTCTTAGATGGGGAAAACACCTCTGAGCTGTTCTCGGTACATCAGGTAGGACTTATACATGTTGCGTTTAATAGAAATTTTCGGTTTCTGTCTCTCATTCTGTAAAACAACCTTCTTGATCCTTTGCCAGATTGGTTTAGACCAGGCATGGGCAAACTTCAGCCTCCAGGTGTTTTGGGCTTCAACTCAAGTCCAAAACACCTGGAGGGCCGAAGTTTGCCCATGCCTGATTTAGACTCTTGTTGGTTCTGTTACTTTCTTGGCAGGCAGTTCCTTATTTTATTCTTTAAATGTGTATATTTCTTAAGAAGTGCAAGTAGTAGATGGCTTGTAGGATATTCATAATGGACATATTTGTAGATTATGTAACATTTTAAGCTGTTTTATTGTATTTATATGTTTCAATTGTATTCTAAATTGATATGTTGTATTTATTGTATGTATAGTGGGCATTGAATTTTTGCCATGATCTGTAAGCTGTCCTGAGTCCGCTTCGGGCTGAGAAGAGCAGGGTATAAATATAGTAAATAAATAAATAAAAGTAAGAAAGTAATATTTGACATAGGATTTTTTTTTAAAAAAAGGAAACTCATGGAGGGATTTAGAAGCAGTAGGACAGATTGTTCACCACAGTCACATCGATTTACTCTTTGCCTAGCAAGAAAATTTGAATATGGAGGCTCAGTTACAGAATTCCCATTACAATTAGCATGTATTAAGCTCAGTGGTTCCCAACCTGTGGTCCATGGACCACCAATGGTCCATAATAATGAAAATATGGTCAGTGGATACACCATTACTACACCATTGCCTTGAAACCACATGGCAACAAGAGCAACTGGTCTCACAAAACCCTCTTATAGTTCCGAGGCAACAGGAATGTCAGGAGGGGAGAGGCTAACTACCCACTAAAGTTTACTGCTATCACATCAGCTCTAGATTATTAAATATAGTTTTCTATGGATGAGCAGATGGCAACTACTGGATGGCATATGTTCTGTATCAGAAACTAGAGCTGATGTGGTCTATCCAATGCAATTTTCTGAATCAGTACCCCAAATAACCAAACCAAATCTAAAGTTGACCAAAAACTGATATGTGACCCTTTTGGTACTAATGTTGGAGAGTAGGCCCTGGTCAAAAAAAGTTTGGGAACCACTGATTTAGCTGGTAGTTGCTAGAGATTGGCATAAAGTACTGCATCCAACCCATTCGCACATTTAATTCTATATTGTCTACAATAAGGCAGAGGACTTGTGTCTATCCAGGTAATATTGGACTCCAATTTTCACTATTCAGTTTTGAGTAATGATGGGAGTTGTAGCCTACCAACATCTGGAGGGCCAATGGTCTCCAATCCTGAGTAGCAGTGGTTCTCCAGGATTTTCAGACTGGCTGCCATCCATTTTTCCCACTGAGCTATGTCCTTTCTCTAAGTGCGATCTCTTATTTAGCAATTCAGTCTTTCTGCCTGTTGTCTTTTATGGGTTCTGGTCATTTGGTGCTGCTAAATATTCTTCTTGTAAAAATATGTCTGTGATTTCAGCTAAGCAATTTGAAGTAAAACATGTAGAGTCACACACGGTCAGTTGGATTTTGAGTATGAAAGTTGGATTTCCTTTGATGTGGAGTTTAGCATTCCAGAGCAGGTTGAAGGGATGTGTGGATTCTGAGACAGCCTCAAGGCTGTGGCTTTTAAGTGCAGTAAACCCCAAATCAGAGGTTAGAAATGTTACTTTTGTGAATTACATCTCCCAGAATCCCCAGCCAACTCAATCCAAATTCATTTAAGACAGGGACTGCTCTCCTGTAGTGTCTCACAAAGTGTGCCTGTCAAATCCCATCCTGTAGTAAAGTAGAGTGGAGTCGTTTATAATAAATACGTAACTCTGAGTGGGAACGTGTGTAGCCACACTGGCACCTGCAAAGTAGGGAGTGCTAAATTGAAGGCAATACCCCCCTCTTCATCTTGATAGTTGTTTACTCTAGATAAGGACTTGAGAGCTTTTGGAACTTCAGGTGATTTGGATTTAAGATTACAGAAACCCCGTTAACATAGCAATTGAGAAAATTACAAGTTTGCCACGTCTGCTATAGGTTATTTAGAAATAACCTAGACCTTCTGTAGCCTTCTGTGTCATGGCTGTGCTGACTATACTACATGCTGAGTTTGCATCCAGGTCCAGTTGTATAATGGTCAATTGTTTCTGGCTTCATTGGTTCAAATTATTATTATTATTTTTATTATTATTAATATCATCATCATCTATATACTGCATTTTTCTCTTTAAGAGACTCAAAACCATTAGATGTATTGCTCATTAGCAAAATATCTTCAGCCAATTAAAATTATACTTTTGACTTTTAATTATAATACTGACCATCTTTAAGAAAAGTGTTAAATTTGAACTGCTAGGATGAAGAAAGACTTTGATCAAGGCACAAGAAAGAGTTATCTAGCTTCCACTTAATTATTTGCCTTGATCTCTGTGCTAATCTGTCACGAACAGTGGTCAAAATCGGATAGCACGATAAGCCAGGGGACCAAGAGTGACAGTAGTCCCGGCTTAGTTACGATTAGCATGGAATAGCTGCTTACCCACTCCTGCTTGCAAGCTGTTTACTGTGTTTGTTCATCATTTTTTCTGACTGTGGATGCTTTTCCATCTATGAATCAATGTTCTGTGGTTCAGAGAAACAATCCACAGTTTTGTTGGGACTTTTTGATGGGAGAAAAACAAACCAGAGGGAGGAAAGCACCCACATATGGATGACATACTTAATTGTGGTTTATAGGATAGGATAGAATATAATAGAATCGCTTTATTGTCATTTTACATTGCAAAACAAAATTAATTGCTTTCCCCTGCACCCATCACAAAAACAACACACCCATTCCTCCACACTCCATCCAGCACTGTACAGCCCTCTATGCCACATCAATGTGAAACCATGAAGTTCAATGTAGTTACGGCTCTAGCCACTTCCACTGCAGACAGGAGTGATTGTTCATACATGACAAACCAAGCTTTCTGTGAATCCCTGGTTTGTTCTGTCCTCAGAACCCATGCAAAACATAATACTTAAAAGCCTTGTTATCACCTCATTCACTTGTTAGAAGAAGGACAATTTGTCAGTTACTTTGGGAGATGGCATCACATTTGTGTTGTTCTCTCGTGTTCCCTTCTCATAATTGCTCAAGTTAGTTGAAGCCACAGTCAGAAGTTTCTTTCTAATAAACAGCCCATAATTAAGCTAGCTGTCTTATAAAATTGTTCCCTGTTTTGTTGGTTTGTCCTTTCTAATACTGTCCTCCCATGGGAGTGTTATCTTGATGTAGCTGTTCAGTTTCTTAATATGCATGAGGTTTGGAGCTAACACAAACAAATGTACCAGTTTTTACCAGGGACTGTGTCCTGAGACAGTGAGCACCATGTACACTGACATAGTCCTGAATGAACTGCTCAGGAATCACATAAGAGCTTCCTGCACAATAGCTTTTATTCCTTGCCAGTCTAGTCTGGATTATTTTGCATCCCTTGGAATACAAACTTTTGCATTTTGTATTCCAGTAGGCCTTTGTACTGGAAACCTCATTGTACTGGAAACAGAAGCATTCTGATGCACAATACCTCACAACAGTATTTCTCTTTTTTTTTGTATTAAAGGCTTTTTTTCAGGGTGGAGCTTTTAAACAGCTGGGTGACAAACAGAATGCATCAGATGATGTTGCTGGTGATTAAATGCAGGAATAGGGACTATACTTGTTGAGCTACTGTGTGCCAGGCCTTTCTTTATCCTTTTAATGTGCAGCCAGACTCCACATGGTCAGCTAAGAACATGTGGGCAATTTGGAACATCAAAAAACCAACCAAAATCACTGCCCAGAGATTCCACTGCACCTGTCAACAGAATATTTGTCTGTCAAAAATGGAAGGAATAATGGTAAAATATTGTGAACTCTTCCTGAGGAGTCATTTGACAGCAGCAGAATTACAAGACTCTTTGTAACTGAAACATCTAGTGTTGGGCTATGATTGTTTGATTATATAATTTTAATTGTTTATATTGATATGTTTTTAATTTCACATTTTAATGTAAATCAGGTCATGTTTTATTATTTAATTGATAATTGTATGTTATTATCGTTATGTTAAGGAGCCCCCGGTGGCGCAGTGGGTTAAACCCCTGTGCCGGCAGGACTGAAGACAGACAGGGGACATGAGAAAAGCCTCCCACAAGGATGATAAAACATTAAATCATCCAGGCGTTCCCTTGGCAATGTCCTTGCAGACGGCAAATTCTCTCACACCAGAAGCTTCTTGCAGTTTCTCAGGTTGCTCCTGACACGACACAAAAATCGTTATGTTACGTTTCTGTATGTAAGGCATTAAATTTTGGCATAATTATGTTGGAAACCATTTTAAGCCCTCTGCTACGATGAGAAAAGCAGTATACAAGTGAAGTAAATAAATAAATAAATAAATAAATACTAAATAAATATGCAACATGACAGTCCTAAACATGAGTTGTATTGTGGCAAAGCTACATGAAACATCTTTGCTTGGAGTGTAATCACAGAATCAAATCATTTGAGCTTTGAAAAGAATAATCTTCTCTTCACATTTTCCATGTTAATTAGGATCTGTTTTATCTTGTTTTAAATACTGTTCTTCATTCTAAATCATTGGATTTCCAGTCTGGGTCCTCAGGTGTTGAACTGCTAATACCAGAATACCTCACCATTTGCCACGGTGGCAAGGACTTCTGGAAGTTGAAGTCCAACAATATCCAGGCACTCAGGTTTGGGAACGAGTGCTCTAGACCAGAAATATGTTTACTGTGCTGGTCAAATGTTAACAATGTCCTTGGCATCCTTTTCCTCTATTGATTTCTGTCTCTTCCAATACATTGCTTCAGTCCAGTTGTTTGTGGTCAACCTAAAGATAAATTAAATAAGCAGTGCTAAAAAAAACTCCTCCCTTTATATGCTTAACATACCACTACTGCTTTTTACTCTTTGTGACAAATGGTATATGTACAGAAAGACTGCTATTTTACTAGTTGACTTCCTGGTTGTTCCAGGATCTTATGTCTATGTACTAAGAAGGTTGTGAGATGAGAACCAAGGTCTATTGTATTGTATTTGTGTTGCTTTATTTATTTTTCCCCTTGTATTTTTCTTATTATTTAACATCTCACTACAAGTAAATCACTGTTTGAGTTTGTGGTTCCTCTTGGGTGGAGCTTCACAAGGACATTGTTCTGTGTTCATAAAATTACAGTTTCTGAGGATTTCCCCCACTCTACGTAAATTTCTAAAGGCTAAGTAAGAAAATATATAATTCAGCCTTCCACATTGGCAAATTTGACTTTTGTGGATTTTATTATTAAAGGATTTGATTTTAAAAATGTACTATCTAGGAATCTCTGGGTCCTCCAGTGCAACTCTATAATCAGTGACTGCCAAAAGTTGATCATAGAGCTATGCTGGAATACCTGAAGATTCCTTTAAAAACCTCTCTATGAATACCTAGGTCTTCTAGTATGATCCAGTGGAAATTATATTGAATCATCCTGGAGAAGCTAGATATTTCTGGAGAAGTATTTGCCCCAAATGTACAAGTGCCTTGTAGCAAGGTATCAGTGGCATGCAAAAGTATAATGGCATTCAATTCAGCATGTCTATATTTCCCTTTTTACAACCCCTGCAATCTGTTCTGCTAACGTGAGCATGGTGAGAGGGATTCTGGGAGCTGTAGGCTAAAGAAAAGTGACTTCATTAAGGTCTGCTAATTTGAAAGATCGGCATCTTTAAGGAAGGGAGGCAAATAAAGAAGGGCCTTTGAGGTGAATTATAAGATTAAAGGGAAAGAATAGAATTCCTACTCTTTGTAAAATATACAATAGTTTCACAGTGTGATTTCTGTGTTGACAATGGGGATTGGAGAGGCAGCAGCGTGAGAGGGAAGGCTCCCAAACCTCATAGGGTAGGTGTGCTGAATATACAGGTACAGGTTAACTTGGCCCCGCCTCTCCTTCCTGCAATTATATTCCCTGCTTCTCATAATGAATGGCACACTCCCTATGTCTTGGTTGAACTCTCTGCTGCAAAAGCTTTGTCTGGGGAATGAAACCAATGTGTTCACCTGTTGGTCCACAGCCTCTTCAGACTGTCAGGTGAGTTGGTCCACAGAAAGCGGTAGCTTTTCAGAAGATTTCAAGGGAGTGGAGTAGCACAATCTTGCTGTGACCATATACAACTGCTTCATGTTTCTGTCCCAGAGTAATTCCTCTGATTCCTCCTTTATCTCCCCTTCTTCTCTTTCTCTCTCTTCTGCTCCAGGCTGCTGAACGCTCCTCCTGGAAGTGTTGCAAATATTTTGAGAGAAATGTAATTTCAATGGAAAGCTGTGGTCGTTTGTTTGACCTCACTTGTAAAATATGGCAGTTAAAAATCTGCTGGGAATACATTTTTCATAAATGATAGTGGAGAAATAGAATTGTAAAGCAGCCAATAGTAGATATGTTTTTTTAAAAAACAAATAAATGCCTGCCTTTCATGCCCGTCAATAAATCTTGACTTCAGACTGTGGATTTCTTTCCTTCTGGCACATAACATTTTTCCTGGCTACTATTTAGCCTTAAAAGAGCTTAGGTGGTAGAAGATCAACTTATCTATACTTATGGTTAAGCTTAAATATGGTTAAGCTTAACCATATTTGTACGGAGAAGCACTCCCAAAATCAGCATGTTACAGATTAAACTCTTACCTGTATCTAAATTGTGTGATGTGCTTGTTGGAGATCATATTTCATATTTCCTTTTGAGTTTCATGGCTTTAGGGTAAGTGTATGTATCTCAAAGAGAGTTTCACTCTGACAAGTTTTAAAATGCTCTGACTGTGTCTGTGTGCACACATGTGCCTTATGGCTGACTAGTTCAACTCCTACTAGTCAAGAGGCAATGTCTAAAGTTAGCATATATATAATTGAATTAATGTGTGCAGAAAATCAGCAGTCACCTTTGTCTTTCATGTGTAGTGATAGCAATGATTAATTCAAACCAGGTGTCTTAGGAGAAGATTTTTTAAAAAAACCGAACACCATGTGCAGTTCATATGCTCATATGTTCTGCACACAGCCTCTGTAATACAGTGTTTTGTTTCTGAGTAAATCCTAGAGCAGTGCTACTCAAAGTGATAGCCTGTGGCTCAGTAGTAATCCATGAGCCATTGGCTGTTGGGTTCGGAGCAAGTTTCCAGGAAAAGGATTTGGAGCTTTAAGGTCAGCTCTCCGTACCAATCTTTTCGCAAGTGTGATTGGTTGGGATGAGTGGCAATGCCTTCTCAGTGGTGGCCCCTCAGTTGTGGAACTCCCCCCCCCCCAGTGATATCAGGCAGGCCCCATCCCTCCTGGTTTTTAGAAAGAAACTTAAGACCTGGCTTTTTATGCAAGCGTTTGGTGAATAGGAAACTACTGAATGAGATTTCAATGGCTTGAATAATGGACTATGGATTTTGGAAAACAATATGGACGTGAGAACATGACGACATTTTATATGTGGTTTTAATCAGTTTGATAGATTGTTATGTGTTTTAATTGCTTATATGCTTAGATTTTTTCTATTTTTATGGGATGTGTTTTATTGTTTACCTGTGTGGCACTGATTTTTTGCCAAGTTTGTAAGCTGCCTTGAGTCGTTCCCCCCCCCCCCCTCCCCCGGTCTAGAAAGGCAAGGTAGAAATAAAGTAAATAAATAAATAAATACTTGTGCCTAGTGTCCTCCAAATTAGCTCAACTGCAATTCCTCTTATTGAAAAGGATATAAATATATACACACAAATGCAAACGGTGTGTTGTGAGAGTGGAAAGATTCACATGTGAGTCACGAATATGTGAAAATATTTAACTGTTTAAGGAACTATAAAGTTCTCTGCTTTTCCTTACAACATAGGGCTGCATTGATGCAACTGAGCCCTAACTTCTCTGAACAGTGCTGCTTCTCAGCTTTCCAAATGAGTTGCTGTTACTGCTCAGGACTATTAGTAAATAAATGTGAGAAGCATCTCTTAGAATCTTCATAACTTTATTCTGCTCATTTTAAAACTGGAAAACATGTTCACTGTGAGAGGCTGTTTCCATTTCTCTTTGTATTTCATCCCTTCCGCCCAGTTGAGTTTCCACTTATAGGGCAGGAAAATGACGCAAAGAGACACTATTTAAGATTATGAAGAAACTTGCAGTGGCATCCATCTTTCAGAGAGCACACACTATCTCTCTTTCTCTCCATATTTCTATATACAGTTTGTGCTGGTCAGCCTACCATAAAACAGAGTAAAAGAGCAGATTTTTATGTAATGGAAAGGCTGCCAATGGTTAATGGTTGAATGTGTTCTTGATTCCCCCCCCCCCTCATCTTTTTCACTACCAGGGACAGGAAGATGGATTTCTGGATTTAATCTTCATCTGGCGTTAAAATAACTTGGGTGCAATTGGCATTTGTAAATTGGGTGCGTGGATCAGTGCCACTTGTTCCACCTCAAGCATCAAAGCATCTTTCTCCCTACCTTTTCCCCCAATAGATATTCTAGAGAAATGCAATCTTCTGCAGACTCATTAAAACCATGAGGATGGGTGGGAGCAAATGAGTTGTCAGGGGGGAGGAAGGGAGGGAAGATGTGAGGCATGAAATGTCTGTACTAGTTATGTGTCGAATGAAGATGATGGCCCCATGAACTTCTCAACTCTAAGCAAAGATGCTCCTCCCTTAAGGGCCATAATTGCTTCTCCGGGGAGAGGTCAATGTGCCTGGTATAGAGAGCATCGACCTTCTGTGAAGCCTATACATTTGAATTAGTCAATTAAAGGAGTCCGTTAATGGGAGTTGAAATTTTTCAAGTTAATTCTCTGTATTTTATCAAATCTTGAATATTAGAGAATAGTGAAATCATCTGGACTCATCATGCAGCCGTTTTCCCTTGGTGCCAGTTGGAATACACAATGTTGTTTATGGCAACAGACTCACTGCTTTCTGGATATCATTATCTTGCTGTGGCAAGGATAAGTTTATGCAAATAGGAAATGTCAACATCATTAGAGGACATCTCTGCACATAAATATTTAAAAAATGCAAGCACCTTTTCCCAGAATGCTTCCCACTAGTTGCTTCCAAAAATCTGAATCTTTGTAGTATTGGATTATTAGTATTCTTGTTTTCTTTTATGCTTCTCCTTCTATAATTGCTTGAGTATGGTTGTATGTGAGAAGCAGTTCGGCTGCCGGCTGGAAAACAAATGTATAGAAGTTGTGATTTCGACAAAAATCAGTTGTGGCGATTAGGAAAAAAAAGATGGATACTAACGTCTAGCAAATTATCTGGTTCAAGAACCATTCCCATGATTCTGAATTAGAAAAGGCTTGTCTGTTACACATCTGCCCGTGTTCCTAATTTTAAAATCAGAACACTTCAAGTTGGCTTGAGTTCTTGCAGCACCTCTGTGCGTTTTTAGCATTTTCCTGACTACTTTGTCCTCATACTATGCAATGCAGAGCATCCAGAAAAGAAGATTGGTTCCATAAATGTAGACACTTGCTCTTCATATAATATTTATTCAGCTACAGAACGTGACATTCCAGGTGTTGTTGAATTTCAGGCCCCAGCATTCTTCATTATGTGTTGTGTTGGTTAGGGTTTCATAGTTCCCACACTAAGTAAGCTGACCTTATAAGGTCAGATATGGTGGTTGAAACTGATATTAATCTATCTAATGATTTATCTACTCTACAACACAATAATATCACCTTCTTTTTCTGAACCCAAATCGGATTTCTAGACTTCTTTATTTTGGAAATTATAGCAACTGGAGTAAATAGCACTTATGAATACTTTTGCCAGCACAGAAGTTTGACTGGCAGTTCTATCCGCTTCTGTCAAAGTGCACCAAAATTAAAGAAGAAAAAGCAAGAGGTAAATAAAAAGCACTCCGCAGCCACCTAAAAAGGCACCCTGGTTCAGATATATTAAGCAATTTATAGAGAGGCAATTTATTTAATGGTTTGAGCATCAGACTAAGATTTTGGAGACCAGGGTTAAAATCCCTGTTTGGCCATGAAAACCCACTGGGTGACCTTGGGGAAGTCACACTTCCTCAACCTCAGAAGAAACCAAAGGCAACCCTTGGCTGAACAAATTTTGTCAAGAAAACACCACAATATATTCATGTTAGGATCACCATAAGGCAGAAATTACATATGAAGGTATTATTCAATATATTGGAATGGGGGTTCCTTTTTAAATGGCTGCTTTTATTTATCTCTTGCTCTAATTTTAGTGAATTTTGAATCCAGAGTACAGAAGTAACGTGCATCCTTATATGCTGGTTAAGAAACTGGTAAAATAACTCTATCCCCAGTTGTAGTAATTTTTAGAAAGGCAATTTGGCCTATAACAGAGAACTGTGCTTGCGCGTGATATAAAATATTATCTTCATTGACCCCCCATAATAAGAGAAAGTAGGGCCTCCATATTTTGGGCTGTACTGTCCAGATACCAAACAAATACTAATTGGATAAAGGATGGACTATATTGGAGTGAATGTATAAGAACAGGTATGGCATGGTTTTGGAAGCAATAGCTCCACCTGCCGGTTTAGCCAAGGCTGAGAAAAGATTCCCACAGAATGGTAAAACATCTGGGCGTTCCCTGGGAATTGTCCTTGCAGATGGTCAATTTTTTCACACCAGAAGCGACTTGCAGTTTCTCAAGTCACTTCTGACACACACAAAAAAACCTTGGTCATAAAATTTAAACTGTTTGGTGAGTGGTTGTTTAGCAGGAAAAAAAAGGGATCGGGTTCGTGGGGCAAATCCATTGTAGTACCATTTATTGTTCTGTTCAGCTACATGTCCTATGTGCAAAACTCCAGTATGTTTTTTACATGGAAGACCTTTTGATGAGGTCTTGGATTTGAAGGAGAGCAATAGTTCCCTGTTGTCCTCATTCTTCTGGCACAAATCATGAAAGAAGAAGGCCTGAGCCAGTAACCATAATCACATGATAATGAGGCCATAATAACTTGTTGGATATAGTGCTTCCCCATAGAGGACTTGCTCCAGCTTTATGATCACTTTTATTGCCCTTCCCTTTATGTTATCCAGCTCTTGTTGTTGAGTGTCTTCAGGTAGTTTTCAACCCATTATGACCCTAACACAATATTTTCTTGGCAAGATTTGATCAGAAGAGGTTTGCTTCCTCTGAGGCTGAGAGACCCCTACTTGCCCAGGGTCACCCAGTGGGTCTCATGGCCAAGCGAGAATTTGAACTCTGGTATCCAGAGGCATAGTTCAACAAGCCACTATGTCACATTGGCTCCCAGTCCAGTTCTACAGTTGTTGATATGATTATTCTTTTCAGTGTGTGATCATAACATAGGTTTATATAGGGGAAGTAAAATACTGTTAGTTTTGTTTTTGATCTCTCTTGTAATCGTCTCACTCAAATGAAATTGACTTTTCAAAGATGTACTTTCACTAATATCTCCACTAGGGTGGGAAGTTTGGCCCAATTCTATCATTGTTGGGGTTCAGAATGTTATTTCATTATAGGTGAACTATAAATCCCAGCAACAACTCCCAAATGCCAAGGTCTATTTTCCCCAAACTCCACTAGTGTTCACATTTGGGAATATTGAGTATTTGTGGCATTAGGAAGATTGAGAAGCACTGTGCTAGGCCTTTGTTATGCTTTGTTTGAGGCCTCAATTTGAGATGCATCATTTTAATTAAAGTTGCTACATTTGCTATTTGTTGCCCATTCATCCAGAGAATTAAATGTACCATATGATCTGTTGGGCTAGCTGCAAATGTAAAATTATAAATAGATAAATAGCCTCATTAAGACAGAAACCTCATTTAGCAGCTTTGGGTATATTTCATTTGCCTGCCAATCTTTGTCTTTCTCTCATTTTCCCCTTTTCACTAATGCTTGCATTTTTTATGTTTTGACATTGCTGCTACTACTGTGGCTGAATTTCCCCAGTTTGGGATGCTAGGCAGCTTGCAACCATTAAAACCAAACCTAGATCGCCATATTTAAAAATAACTGACCTGCCAGTGATTAAAATGAGTTAAAAATCCAGCATGCTATGCAAACCCTTTTTCTCCCACAGAAACTCAATTCTCAGAAGCCTGTAAGAATAAAAGTGTTTTTAAAAAATAAAATAAAAATAAATCTGCATGCAGAAAGAGAATAAAGAAGGTGCCACTCTACCCCACTGGAGAGAGTCCCAGAGTTTGTATTAGACAATTAAACTGGTTTAAGGCTGCAGTTATTTTTCTGGGGATTAAATCTGAATGTGCTTGTATAGCATTGCATTCCTAACCAAGGAGATTTAAGGAGTTTAGTTCTGATAGATTAAGGGAAAGGTTTCACCTTGGCATTAAGTCTAGTTGTGTCTGAGTCGGGGTGGTACTCATCGCCATTTTTAAGCCAAAGAGCAGGCATTGTCCATAGACACCTCCAAGGTCATGTGGCTGGCATGACTGCATGGAATGCTGTTAACTTCCTGCTGAAGTGGTGCTGCTTATTTATTTGCATGTTTTCAGACTGCTAGGTTGGCAGAAGCTGGGGCTAACAGTAGGAGTTCATCGCGCTCCCCGGATTCAAACTGTCGACCTTTTGGTCAGCAAGTTCAGCAGCTCAGTGGTTTAACCAGGGACTCTCCCTTATCTCTGATAGATTAGAGATAAGAAAACTCTAGGGTTTATGCCCTTGGAGAGTGTTTCATCCCAACATCTCTTATTTATTATCACTGTTTTGGAGTTTAAAGGCTATTAAAAATGGTCAGTGATTGAAGATAAGACGTGTAATAGTATGGAACTGTCCTTTGGTGTGTGGCCCATAAAGCTCTTGCACTTTGCAGACCTTTGCAGGATTGGGTTGTACCTTGTATGCTTGATGGAAAGTATCTAGCTAAGTAAGAATTACACTTCTCTCCACCCCATGCCCTTCAATCCATCCACTTTCAGAGTCAGAGCCTTTCCAAACTGAAATTCAACTTCTGACCTGAAACAGTTCCCCAACTTAGTTAGAGCTTATGGGTCTCAATACATAATTTCCACATTACAGTTCCTAACAATTAGATGCTCCATGTGGAAGCTACTTAAGGGGGAAGATGAGCTATTAAATTCACTCAAAGTAAGACTGTTCTCAATTATGAATGAAAGAAGCTGCCAGTAGTCTATACCTGGGTGGCAGGAAGGCTTGTGGGATTGCTAAGCAGCAGAGGAATTTTCTATAAGGTATTGCGGCTATTAAAAAGTGTAGATGTGAGGATGTTGGGTATTGATGGGGAGTTTGGCTTAACTTTCTCTATTTTCATGCAGAATGTGAAGCACAGGAAAACATTCCGGATCGTCATGCCGCCATTTTCAGACCAGACACTCTGCTGATTTTGACCAGTGGCCAGCATAACAGAAGGTGTTTACTACTGGGTATACCATGGCTCTCAGCCTTTTGCTACTGAGTCTCAAAAGAAGACACAGGACTCAGATATCCTGTTCTGGATTACCTTGAATGCTTTCGGCTTGGCGCAGCCTTCCGGTGCTGAGGTGCGAGGGGAGCATGGCTCAGAAAGCCTGGCTCAGCACACTGTTCCAGAACCGCAAAGCCCAGCTGCTGTTGGTCAACTCTCTAACGTTTGGCTTGGAAGTCTGTCTTGCTGCAGGCATCACCTATGTGCCCCCACTCTTGTTGGAAGTGGGAGTGGAAGAGAAGTTCATGACAATGGTTCTAGGTAGGTAGTTTCTTTATTGTATTTTAATAAGGTATGCATTCTTTATGTGAGGTCTGATGTCTGACTTGAGAGGGTTTAAACTGCCTTGAATGCACCCAGGCTTGTTTGACATTGGAAGCTAAGTAGGATCAGATCTGGTTAGTACTTGGATGAGAGACTTTTAAAGAATACTAGGTGCTGTAGTCTTTATTTTGGGGTGGAAGGGACTGTCAAAACTGCCTCTGACTATCCCCCTGCCTAAGAATACCTTAAGTCACAATAAATGACTTGAAGCCACATACATAATACACACAAAAACTGCATAGTGTTGCAAGTATGCACACAGAGAGATATCCAGAGGCAATCTTTGATGTGAATATGTGGAAGGGCTTCATCCACCATTGTAGATTTATTTATTTACAGTATTTATACCCTGCCCTTCTCATCCCGAAGGGGACTCAGAGTGGTTTTACAGAACACACATATGGCAAACATTCAATGCCAATTATACAGTAACAGGACAAACAACACAACAGAGGTAAAGGCAGTTTTTTCCATTTAATTTCCAGCATCTTGGAGGCTGTGCTTGACTCCAGGGGTATGTGTGCCCGCACACTGTCACTTCACCTTCCATGCCGAGGAGCTTTTCCTTCAATCGATGTACTTAAGGGCCTCTTTATTACCTCCCCTCTAAAAGCGGTACCTATTTATCTACTCACATTTTTGCTTTTGACCTGCTAGGTGGGAAGGTGAGCTGGGACTAAATGCTCAATCCTGACCCAATCAACAGGATTTTTCTGCAGCACAGTGGTTTAGCCTGCTGTGCTAAGCCCGGCCCCCACTAGAATGAGGCTACCTTCCATTGGAGGCAATGCTTAATTAAAGAGATGCAAATCATTATGGAGTTTGTATATATACCATAATTGAGGGTTTTATCTTTCTAGTTCTATTTAGCCTACAGCTCTCATTAGTTTTAGCCAATATATCCAATGGTGAACTTCCACAATCCACACTCCCCCCAAGGAACAGGCCAGCAGGACATTTTGGGAACTGTCATCCATAAAAGTTACCTTTTCCAAGTGCTGAGTAAGAGTGATCATCTTGTCAAATCTCATCACCTCAGTTAACATTTCTCTTCCTTTCTTAATTCTAGGGATTGGACCAGTTCTAGGCCTAGTCTTTGTGCCGCTCATTGGCTCTGCCAGCGATCATTGGCACAGTAGCTTTGGCCGTCGCCGGCCTTTCATCTGGGTCCTATGTCTGGGAGTCTTCCTGAGCCTTCTGATCATTCCTCATGCTCATCGTCTGGCCAGCCTTATTGCCCTGGATACCCGCTCTCTGGAGTTAGCCTTCCTCATCATGGGCATTGGTTTGCTTGACTTCTGTGGCCAAGTCTGCTTCACTCCCCTGGAGGCTCTTCTCTCTGACCTCTTCCAGGAGCCAGACAATTGTCGCCAGGCCTTCTCAATGTATTCCTTCATGGTTAGCCTGGGGGGCTGCATCGGCTACCTACTACCAGCCATTGACTGGGACAGTAGTTTTTTGGCTCCTTACCTGGGAGGACAGGAGGAATGCCTCTTCAGCCTCCTTACCATCATCTTCCTTGGCTGTGTCTTGGCCACTGCTTTTGTGACTGAGGAGGTGGCTGCTCAGGTGGAAGTGCTCACAGGCCCTGCAATGAAGGAATCCTCCAGATCCCCACCCTTTAGCTGCTGCTCTTTCTGGCTTCCACAGAACTTTTTCAGGACCAGGCATCTAGTGCAAGCCTTTAGGAGCCTTTGTGCCTTGGCCCCACGCCTACATGGAGTATGCTGCCGTATCCCCAAGGTAATCCGGCAGCTTTTTGTCGCTGAGTTGTGCAGCTGGATGGCTCTCATGACCTTCATGCTCTTTTACACTGACTTTGTTGGGGAAGGACTATACCAGGGAGTTCCCAGAGCTGAACCAGGCACAGAGGCCAGGAGACATTATGATGAAGGTAAGCTGATGATTTTTTTTCAGGAGCTGGGGTAGTGGTGGGAGGTATTTGCTTCTTCTAAATTTGGAAGATGTTAGTGTCATTCAAGTTATGTAACTGAAACTCTCAAAGCTCCAATACATTATGCAAGTGAAGCAGACTTGCATAAAGTTTCCTTTGTACTTTGCAAATCCTTGGTTTTTGCTTAACTTGGAATTTGGGGAGGAAGTTGAGGGCAGGAGGAATGAAGCCAGTATCAGTGTGGTCCTGGGGTAGTCCTGGACTTAGATCAGGAAACCAACATTTTATAACCTTTATATGCAGAAATGCATTTGTTCAAATGCTTTAGTCTTTTGAAGATCTTCAAGTATGAATTCCCTCATTTTTTTTCCACTTTTCAAAAATCCAAAATATAAATATTACTTTTTAAGAGGCTTAGGCTGTCCATTGGCCTGAACATGTACCTCGCATCAGCAACTGAGTGCTCTTCAGATGTTTTAAACTATACCCATTGGCATTGCTGGTTGAGCTTTCTTGGGGAGCTGCAGTTCAAAACACCTGGAAAACACTAAGTTGTATCCTTAAGCATAGAACCATTTCTGTGCTTGTCAGAATAGGTACTAAAATTTAAAATGAAGCGTAAATATTTTGCATTTTAATGAAATGCAAAATTGTCTTAAGTTGGAATTTCAGCATTAATGTTTCTCCAGAATTAAATTCTTATCAAAGTATTAGTTTATTGTGCCATGATGCTAATAAGTCAACAAGCTTTTTATTATCCACTTGTGACCCATTCGGTACCAGGACAATTTTCTTTCCAATGTATATTCTGTGAAGAAAAGCATATGCGTGAAACATCGAATGTAAGAGTATTTTTCTGAAACCCACTGTCTCTTGTGAGGGCCCTGCTTTCATTGATATATTTATTAAGACTACTTGGGGGTGATGTTTTACCATTCATGTCTGCACAATATATACAATACTGAATATATGGTGCAGTATTGTATATATTGCCAATACAATATATAAAATATTGCACCATATATTCAGTATTATATATATTGTATACAGTATTGTATACAATAGAATCCCACCAGTGATCTGCTGAGATCACAGGACCACTCAGCAAGTCTGAGAAACCTTGGAGAAGAATCTAGCTTACTGTCCAAGGCCATTTTTAAATTGGAGGGATTCCACCATATGAAGCAATAATCTAATTCACTGTACTTTGTTCAAATATGAGGACAACCTGCTCCCTTCCACTGCAAAGAGCCAATTTCTATTGGATATCATTTTGACTCATTAACACACCCATTCTAAAAGATACTTGGCATTTCATCCTGCATGATACTTCAGCATTGAATGAAATGCTTTGGATGAATCAGCAAACCAAAAATAATCTGTGGTGGACTTTGAACAAAAATAGTTCTTTATGAAAGGAACAGATGACACAGCTGTTGCAACACCCACTTTTTAACATCTAGCCTGGAGTTGGCTGGAGATGTTACTCATATATGAATTCTCTTGTTGCATGAGTTTTGCAACAATCTGAATCTAAACATTTGTCTCATTTCTTTTCTAACATAGAAAAAACAATTCAGATGTGGGAATTCTTGAGCATTCCTTGCTAAAGCTACTAGATCATTTGCCAGCCTGATGTTCCATATACAATAGTTCACCACAAGGTCTGGGTGACCCATCTCGAGTGTATTTAATTTTTAACATCTCTGCCCAGTGCTGCCAATGAGCCCTGCCAAAATTCAAAGTTTGATTGTGTGTGCACAATGAAGAACATTGAAGGATTGCAACAAACCACGACCATGTCCATGGATCCATTTCCATGTCTCTGTAGATATCCTTGATAGTTTTATGGTTGAGAAACTGGTCTTGGCACTGCTTGCAATAGTTAATTCAATTTTTGTTGTCGTCATGCAATTTAATCATACTACCTCATCCTTGGTGTTAACAATATGTGCTGCAGTTCCCATGCAAAATCCTAGGACAGAATTCAATGAATATCTGTTGTTGTTTTATGTTGTTGTTTATGTATTTTAATGTGTTCTATTTTAACTATGTTGATCAGGCTCATCCCCATGTAAGCTGCCCCCAGTCCCTCCAGGGAGATGGAGGCTGGGTACAAAAATAAAGTAGTAGTAATGCTGTTTTGATGTTGTTTTGATATTGCTAGGTTGTTGTTGGATTATGTTCTGTAATTTGCACCTTATTCTCCATGTTGTACACCGCTGTGAGTCGCCCCTGGGCTGAGAACAGCGGTCTATAAGCACAGTAAATAAATAAATAAGCAGTAGCAGTAGTAGTTGTTGTTACTGTTGTTATTATCTGGTTATGAAAGTTTAAAACTTAATAAAGGCTTTTAGGTTTAAGTTACATACTCATGAATTTTGGCGTAAGCTGCCCTAAAACCATTAGAGCTTACCTTTGAGTAGTAGACATATATAAGTTTGCATTGTTAAACTCTCACTGGTTGACCACTATTTTGATTTTATTTGGTTTTATAAAAATAGACTGACTTCTGATTAGTCTGCCCAAAGATTCTTTTCCATTTCACCCAATGACCATGTGTCTCATTTCAGGAATTCGTATGGGAAGCCTGGGCCTCTTTCTCCAGTGCATCATCTCCATCTTCTTCTCGACAATCATGGACTGGATGGTGAAACACTTTGGGACACGAATGGTCTACCTGGCCAGTGTGGCTTTATTCCCACTGACTGCCTTCATCATGTGCTTCTCTCAGAGCATCGTTATAGTCACTGTTTCTGCTGCCCTGACAGGTTTCCCTTTCTCAGTGCTGCAGATCCTACCGTACACACTGGCATCACTCTACCATCATGAAAAACAGGTATGTATTCATATAGATGCAGAAAAGAGAAAGTATTTAGGAGACATTTGGGGTATTTCTAGGTGAAATGGGTGAGGAGGAGAATAAGCAACCTGGCCAAAATGGAATCCATAGTGACTTGCCCAAACTAAGCTTAAAAGGCCTAACAACTTTTGTTCTATTCTGTTCTTCTGGAGCAGTGATTCCCAACTTATTTGGTTTACCCCTGGAAATCATTTTTTCTAAATCTTCTCTTCTTTCTTTTATGCTTTCACCGCCCCCTTACAGTTATTCATCGCCCCCAAATGCACCTGTGGCCATTACCACCCCCCCCCCCAGATTGCTGCAGTGCCCAACAGGAGGCGGTAATGCCCACTTTGGGAATCACTGTTCTGGAGTATTCTAGTTTTACCTTATTTCATAAAGCCCTCAGTGGTCATCATCCTTATCCCATGGTAACTGTGTGGCAGCTGTGAACCCGGAATTGCCCATTGGAAGTCCCTTTTATAACCAAGTTTTAAAGGTATGGATAATGATGTCTCTCTCCTCATCCAGTATTGGCTATACATTTCCAATTTTGTAATGATAAAAAGTACTGTAATGGAAAACCAACTGACTAGTGACAACCCTTTGTTCCTACCCAATATCATAGGATGCAACATTCTTCAAGGCTATCAAAACGTGTTTGCAGCATCCCATTTAATACACCTTGTGTATTCTCCTCATCCACCCTCCAGCAAGTCCATGGTTGCTTGGTAATGATGCAACTTAGACATCTCACAGAATAGATTGCATGTTGTCTCCAAGCCAGACATGTCATAATGCAGGGAGGAGAAATGTGGGGAAATCCAGATGTTATTAGTCTAGAGCAGGCATTGTTGACTGAACTGGCTAGGGCAAATGAACGTGTTAGTTCAACAATCCCTGGAGTGCCAAACATTCTCTACTCCTATCTCAAAGAGAAGGATAGATGGTCATTTGAAACTGCAATGCCTTCAAAAGACAGTGATGAACTGTGACCCTTCTTGCTTACATGTGTGTGTGTGTGTGGGGGGGGGGGGGTTCCTGGAACAATTTCCTGACAGAAGTCCAGTCTTTGATTTTTTATATTTTCAGGACACAGATTGGACTCTGATGTAACTGAGCACAAAAAAATGAGATCATTACGGTAGCTCAGGGCATCTGAGAGAAGCTGGACAGAGGGTGTCTGTGCTATAATAAACAATTCTGGAGCTTGAGGCAAGCTCAAAATCCTGTGCCCTTCTTAGGCCCCTTCCACACAGCTGAATAAAATCCCACATTATTTGCTTTGAACTGGAATATGTGGCAGTGTGGACTGAGATAACCCAGTTCAAAGCAGATATTGTGGGATTTTCTGCCTTGATATTCCGGGTTATATGCCTGTGTGGAAGGGCCTTTAGTGGTGCAGTGATAAACATTGAAGCAATGGTCATTAACAGTCCTTATAGCTACACTCTCAAAGTGCAATCAGTTGTGTTGATTGGTATTAAGCACACACAATAGTTAATAGGACTGCCCACTCATGACCAAGGCACTCAAAACACTTCGATGGGAATGGGTATAACAATACATTGTAGCTGTAGAAAATCAGTATCTCGTTCACCTACTCTTTGGGTTGGAGCCAAAAGCTCCAGAAGGAACTAGGGAATTCAAAGAAGGTGATAAATGAGATTGTTAATTAGAAAGTCCTGAGCCTCTGACCCCGACCCCCAGCTTTTTTATTCATGTCTCTGCCCCTCACATGGCCTCCCTGCAAACATACAAAGAGGTGTTGTTTAAAGACCATGGTATCTAACTGATTAAAGGTTAGCATGAATACAAGTGTTTTAACCGAAATTGGTTTGGTGTGATTAGTAAAATCTGATGGATGGTTGTACTGTAGATAAGGTAATAGAATGAAAACTGGAAAAATCTCTGATATGGTTAATGGTTAGGTGGAAGAGGGAGTTTCAGCAGTTGTCAGATAGCAAGAAACATCTGCTGAAATTTCCTCTTTTACACAGCCATCAAAAGCACAGGAATTCTCTCCAGTTTTCACCCTGGTAGTTTTAGCTGTTGAGCTTTCAGAGCATGGTTGCTCTTGATAAACCATTGAACATGTTTTTGGGTTTTCAAATTGCCCCATTGAATGTGTGTCTCATTACTGAAAATGTGAAATAATGTATTTCTTAATCTTGTATTTTATTATTTATAACGGTGTGGTGTTCTGTGTGAGTTTGGACCAGAACTCTGAAAGGCCAGCATTCGAATCTCTGGTCAGGCAGTGAAACCTACTGGGTGGACTTGTGCAAATTACACTTCCTCATCCTCAGAAAAAGGCATTAACATTTCTCTCTGTACAAATCTTGCTTAAAAAATTCCTGTGACAGGTTCACCTTAGGGCCACCATAAGTGGGAAATGACTTGAAGGCACACAGCCACAACATTACATATTGTTTTTGTGTGTCAGGAGTGACTTGAGAAACTGGTGTGAAAGAATTGACTATCTGCAAGGACGTTGCCTCGGGGATGCCCGGATGTTTGATGTTTTATCATCCATGTGGGAGGTTTCTCTCATGTCCCCACATGGAGAGCTGTAGCTGACAGAGGGAGCTTGACCACTCTCCTCGGATTTGAACCGCTGACCTGTCGGCCAGTGGTCCTGCCAACACAAAGGTTTAACCTCCCATTGCACCACTGGGGGCTCCATAATATTACATAGTACATGACTATTACTACTTTTGCTTCTTTGTCTAAGTTGTGTCTAAAACAGATATCTAACTCTTCCCACCTTAATTACGCTAAGACTTAATATTTTCTTTGTAGCCATTTCTTTCTTAGGGGTTTTACTATTCTAAGCCACCTGTTTTCTTTGCTTCTTGTCAATCCTTTCTGTCTGCTTCCTGTGTTTCTTTGCTTCTCTCCCCTTAAGAGAGTTACTCCATAACTGCTGCCATTCCAGTGTTGTGAGAGCCTGCGAGACTAACCCTGTCTGATGCTTCACGTTCGCAAGCCCCGTAAGTCGCTTGCATTTCTCACATGCCCTTCAATTGTGATGTGCTGCTTCTTGGACCATCTCATTACGGCGTTTCACCCTTTTAAGTGCCCTAAGAAAATCTTGGGACAGGTAACATGGCACAAAACCTTTTGTTACCCAAATTGTAAATTGTGAATCCTGTTTTCTTCTGGTTTGGTTTATGATGATGAATGTAATTCCCACAAAGACTGTCTTTCTTCTTCTGAACTACATTTCAACTCAAATAATAGCTAGGAATTTCAGAGGAGTGTAACAATTCCTTGTGTATACTTTTGTTCCTGATTCAAACCTGCAGAGATCTATTTCAGACTTCCAGCATTATGCGATCTTTACTTTGACAACCGTTATAAACATTTTAGAGTTTGGACCAAAGGCTTAAATGAGGAATCCTAACCCCCTACCAGCTGCTGTGGCTGCAGATGGCCCAAATAGGGGTGAGGCACATTCTCTGGTCCAGGGGACACCCATAAAAAGTTCCAACTGCTGAAGTTGTTCCCTGCAAGGATACGCCCCAGTACATACCCTGTGTATTCAAGGGGGCTGCTCAAAGATGGACATAGATACGGAATTCCTCTTTTCCCCCGAGAAGCCTTGGGCTCAGTCCATTGCCTACAGTAACTTGGAGCTGATATAGGTAACATTTTCCCCACTGAAGCTAATGGGACATGTTGGAGATGGAATATGCACACTGAAAAAGCTTCTTTTTGCCATTCAGCTTCTCCACACAACCACACAGTTTGCATTTTATGTGTTTTGTTTTTTTTTCCTGAGTGTCTTCTTCTGGAATTAATATTTGGCTGTTTGAATTTTGAAAACACAGAAGATATTCTTGAAAACCCAGAAGATGCACAATTTATTGCAGAGCTAAGAAATGTTACTTTATCAGATTACTATTTCCAGAATCCTCCATTCTGCATGGTCACTAGCTTTATTTCCAAGGAGCTTTATTTCCAAGGAGCAGCTTTTCAAAATTCTACTTTGAAGTTTGTACTCTCTGCTCCTTTCATGACCAGCCTGCTTCAGAGTTGCCAAAATGGCATTGGCCTCCTGATCTGGATTAGGATTTACTTTGATCTAGTATGTCCTCCAGTCCAGCATTATGCAGATAGTAGGCAATGACAATCAAAGGGAATGAAAAGATTAAAGTAGCCTTCCTCACCATCTCCAAGCCTGCTATTTTCTTTGAATTTTTTTCCAAGCTTTTAAAATTGTTGTTTGACTTAACTACCTATATTTCTTGCCCAAGTCAGCTTTGTATTGTGGCTCATATTAAGTTGGGTTAGTTTCCTAAAGCATGGGTAGGAAACCTGCATCCCAAATGTCATATTGGTCTGTTTTTTGGAACATGCCCTGTTTTGGATTTGATTCCTGCACCAACAGGATTCCTGCACCAATAGCTGAAGTGTAACCTCTAATAGGTTTTGACTGAATTCTGACTGAAAAAAGGTTCTTTTCCCCTCCTTTTAGATTAGCAACAGTTTCAGATTTAGATGTAATAACATTGGTCAACTGAAAACATAAACAAAGCCTTCTGATCACCTAATGGCTGTACAAGAGAAAGACAGATGGGGAGTGTATTAACTCAAAATACTTGCATGTAATACTGAAATCACACACATGTAATATTTTACTACAGTTTAATGTTGCATTGGACACAGCCATGATGACCAAAATGTGTGTATTATGAATAACTGATAGAGTCAGCATCACCTTCTATAACTGATAGCCTGAAAAAGTGCCATTGAGATTGTGAATTTGTTGTTTGTTTTCTCTGTATTCTTGTAGTTCACACATTCATTGCCTTTTCATGAGTGCAGATCAAAGAGTGATGGTGCATAGCAAGAAATCTTTTTGTGTTTAAGTGGAAAGTGCCGCTTGATCAAAGACAAATAGACAAGAGTTACAGTTATTTTTGTCATAGTTTTACATTTCCAAGAGCAAGCTTGTTTATGAGGTGGTGTTTGCTTTATGAATGGGCACCCATTAGGTTGAGTGATAGTGTAGGCTGGCCTGGGCAAATGTAGCTGTGAATATAGACAGTAACATGGCTTTATGTCATACTAAACTGAAGTATGACATGTGTCATACTTTGTTACCTGGTGTGGGTCCAATGTGGACCATGCAACCTGCATCTGTTACTTGTAGGCTGTGTGCAGAGGAAGAGTTGAGATTCGGAAATGTGGAATCTGTGGAAGTTGTGTTGATAATTCCTAAGGTTTTAAAACAAGACCCTGATTACAAAACACAGAGGAACAATCTTTGCAAAGAGTAATATCTAGCTAGTTAACCATTGGATCCTAAACAACATTTCTGCACCAGAAGTTCTTCCTCGCCCAGGGCATTCTCTTCCACAGCATAATCTACTGCCTGAAACATCTCTACCTAGAGACTTAAATTATGAGGTTATACAACTTCTGGAATGATACGTGCATCAACATGAGTGTTAGGCAGATTTTTAATTTGGCATGCTGTGGACACTGGAATGTATTTGGAGGACTGATTAATATTTTGAATGGCTTCAGTATGGAGGCTCATAAAACAATGGAAGGATTGCTTATGCATGTGTGGTTGTGTGTGATCTAGCAAAGTGATTGGAAGACCTATATGAGCAAAACTAAGCAGTGGCATTGACTGGCATATTTAACAATGGCTGCAAGTTTCCTTCCTCATAACTTGGGCACTATAGCAAACAAGTGAGTTTTCAGGAAGATTACAGAAATGTGTAGAAGATAAACTTGTCGATACCCATTAGCTATAAAACTAAAAATAGCTATAATAGTACTATTTTATGAATAGAAATTCAGAAAGGACAACAAATATATTTTTAAAGTCTTGATCTCAACCTGATATCTTTCTCTTTTACATACTACTGGTATCTGGAAGCTAGTGAGAGAAACAGAGTGCTGAAGCAATTTGCCACAAAATATTAGCCTCAAGGCAGCAGTGAAAGGAGGGGGCTCTTGTCTTCATATCCTCCTGGTATGCTTTCCCAAATGCATGTGTTTCACTTCCCTGAGAAAAAGGAGCCTGCAAAATATGGACTCATCCAGCACTGTTTTTCTTGTGTTTTAGCAATATGTATGTTCTCCTACTATAGTACAAGCATTCAGTTTTCTAGTAGGAAACACTGTAGTTTTGACAGGCATATTCTTAAAGCATTATGTTCTTCCTTCACATCTGTACTGACCAGAAGCACTGTGTATGGAAAAGTGCGTGAAAGTCTGTTCTCTCACTATGCAGATATACAATAAACAATCAGGCCCCATTTTGGTCCTGCCTGCCTTATACCAAGAACTGCTACTTGAAGATAATGAAATTGAGCTCCCCTCCGGTAGCACTTTCTGGTGTGCTTTATTATACGCTCCATAATAATAATAATAATAATAATAATAATAATAATAATAATAATAATATTGTTTCCCCAATGTCCATGTTTCAACCAGTTCAGAACCTCTCAAGCTGGTGTGTGCATGATTTGTGGTAAGACTGTATTTCCCTCTTGATCTCAACTCTAATCATACTCTGTAATTGATTTTTTTTTTTGTTCAACTCTAAGAAGCACAAGTCTAAATGTTCTGTAGAAAGAGATTCTGGGATTTGGAAGTCCAAAATATTTGGAGGATGACGGGCTGAGAACCCTGCCCTAACTCAGTCATCAATTCTTGGGTTTTGTGTGTGTGTGTGTGTAGCGACTTGAGAAACTGCAAGTTGTTTCTGGTGTGAGATAATACGCCATCTGCAAGGATGTTGCCTAGGGGACACCTGGATGTTTTACTATCCTGTGGGAGGCTTCTCTCATGTCCCCACATGGGGATACTGGAACTGACAGATGGGAGCTCACCCTGCTCCCTGGATTTGAACTGCCGACCTTTTGATCAGCAGTCCTGCCGTCATAAGGGTTTAATCAATTGTGCCACTTGGGAGCTCAATACATTTTTATTCATCTCCAGCTGTTTTGAGCAATAAAAGTGTATGCTTAAGCAGAAGAGGCTCTTGCCTTCAATCAAAATGCTGCTTTCTGCGTAATGCCGAGTTGTGCAGCTACCTCCTAGTAAGATCATCCTTGTGCCAAAATTAACTTGGTCTACTCAGTCCTAACCAGGTTAGAATGTGCTTGATTTGGATCTGAAGTCAGTTCCATTTTCCTCAAGTAGCTCCACTCTCCTAATTTCCGCCTTGCTCCAGCTATTTGCGTATTTCACAGCTGATTTTGTCTTTGCAGGATTCTGGAGCAGCATCTGATGTTTCTTTTTCTGTCATTGCAGATATATTTGCCTAAGTATAAAAGCAAAGAAGAAGATGCAGCTCAACTAGACAAGAAGCACGGCTTCCTCAAAAGCCATATTTCTGGTCAGAAACTGACATACCAAAATGGACACAATGGAAACCTCTTCTCCGCCCCTGGTGCTGGCTCTTCCCTCTGCGTCGGCTCTCCCTGTGAAGTCCCTCTCATGATGATGGTGGGAGATGCAGACACTGCAGCTGCAAGCCGAGGCATATGTTCAGACCTGGCCATCTTGGACAGTGCATTTCTCCTTTCCCAGGTCATCCCATCCCTCCTCATGGGTTCACTTGTTCAATTCACTCAGTCAGTCACTGCTTATATGGCATCTGCTACTGGTTTTGGCTTGGTGGCCATTTACTTTGCAACCAAAGTTACCTTTGACAAAAGTGACATGGCCAAGTATTCACTGTAGGAAGGGAAAGGATGTGACTCAAATTCCAACTTGAAAAAGGGTCGTGGAGAAGAGTCAGTTTGTATACAGGTTGTGTCTTCTTTCTTCCCAGGTTGCATTGTTAAGGGACATATGCAAAAATCCTGGCTGAAGGATAAGAAAACAAAAGAAAAATACTGGGCTAATCTCAGGGTATCTAATGAAAGGGAGTATAGTATCACATTGCCTGTTTCTTCGTAATGCCTACACCAAAGTGCTTTGGCATTGAAGCCTATAGAAAGAGGATTCCAGGTTTAAAAAGTAAAGGGAGAACATTTGCATAACTGCTATTAGAGATGGGAACATTTACTCCTGTGGACTACTGTTGCCAAGAATGATGGGGCTGTTATTCAGAAAGCTAACTTTCCTAAACTCTGACTACTATGTCAAATTGTGTGGGAGGTACTGGCACAGAAGGGGCCAAAGATTATTCAAAGTTCTTGTTCACCTCACTTTTTTATTGTAAATTTTAAAGCACTGCTGTTGGTTGGTTTCCAGATTGTCTTATAGGTAAAGACACTATTGTAATGTAAGTCTCCTTGTCTTGGCATGATCCAGAAAATACATGAAAAGAGGACTATAAGTTGGCACTTCTAAAAGGAGAGGTAGAAATAATTCACTCCCTTTACCCAGGTGTCTTGTAAGTCAAGACTGAGGTGATATAAACAAACTGAACAGTATCACATAGGACTGGGAGGGGGACTTGTTTAGGTGTGGATACTTTGGTTGAACTAGCAGCAACTGAGCAGTGGCCTGACGGAAATGAAAAACTTGGTCATCATCTGATCCTCCCCCGCACCTCTGTTCTAAACTGAGCTTGCAGTGAGTGCAAACAGAGAAGTTCGCATAAACATCAGCCAAAGAACACACCCTTTTGGAAGGCTTGGTTTTAGTGACTGACTGGCACAAACAAACCACAGTGCCTTTCACTGTGTGCAGTCCTGAAAAGGAGGCATAGTGTGCCAGAGTGGTAAAAGTTCTCTCATACATGCTGCCTTTCCTACTAAGGACGCATCCTACAGCCTGCTAGTACTAAAGGGCTCTATAGAAAAACCGACCATGTTTCTTAATACCACAAAACAGGCACCAAGCTGAATTTTTCCAGTGTGTGATTTAGCCATTCTGCCACCCAGATTGAATGGAGGCACTCCCTCCATCAGGCAAATTTTGCAGAACAAATGGCTCTCTTTGAACTCTGTAAATTTTTCCTGCATTTTTTAAAAACAACAAATCAGTTTTGAGCAAGTAATATATGTGGCTCGCAACTATTCATGCAGCACTAGGCAGTGCAGCTGTTTCTAACCAGGAGTAGAACAACTCTTAGTAAGGGAAAATCAGGGTACATGGAATATTTGGGTTAGAAGGGCACTTGAAGGTGAAACCCAACCCATGGCTACTGAGGCAATAAAATGTAACAGCCTAGAAAAGTTAGTTTTTTGATCTATAATTCCAAGAAATACACAGGCACATTAATCATATTAATTTGGTTAATGGCACATCTAATGTGGCCCTCACACCCATTATCAGTGTTGAATTCCAACCTTTTGCCCTTTTGAGTGATGAAGTAATTATATAGGTAACCATTCAGTAGACTTGTAGGTGGTGATAGCTTGTGGACTGAATGGGCTGGGTGCTCTCCCAAGTTCATTCTCATCCATGGTTTGATCCACAAGGACTCTGTAGTGACAGGAAAACCACTTAGTCAGCCACCTCTGTCAATAAAGTTCCAGAGTAGGGACCCCTTCACACCACACACACTATGGTTCCACTTCACTGCCATGGTTTCATTTTGGGATTTGCGGTTTAGAGAGAGGTGTTTAGAATTCTTTACCAGAGAGCTGTAGTGCCTCATCAAATCACAAACCCCAGGATTCTATAAGATTCTGTAAGATGTTGCCATGGCAGTTAAAGTGGAATCACAATGCTATAATTAACCACCTTGAATCTTGTGCAAAGAGGAAGGCGGCATATATATATTATTTCTGTGACTCAAAAATCTCCCAGCATTCCTGTACCCAGCATTTGCCATATAAAACTATTGTTTCCCTTTTCCTAATTGGTAAAGGATTTGAATGAAGGCAAACTTTTCTGAGGCTGAATGTGAAAATCAGTTAAAGCTTTGTCAAATATGATTGTTTCCTACCAAATAATCTTAAGGAATTACTGGTTAATCTTTTTTTGCCACATATTCATGGTAGTTGACTATACAAGGGCCATCTTTGAATGTTTCAAGAAGGTGAGCCAGGGATCCAGCACAGAATGTGGAAGGAGAACAGCCTTAACCACTGTAAAAGATCTTACTGTGGTAGTCTTTCCAATTTTGTGGGTGGCTGGGTAGAGTCTGCTACTCTGGAAGTAAAGTTACAAGTTAAAGTTAAATAGGAGCAAAAAGACTTGGGAGCTCTCCCAACTGAGGCCCCTTACACAGAGCTGTATACAATCTCACATTATCTGCTTTGAACTGGGTTATATAGCTGTGTGGACTCAGATAACCCAGTTCAAAGCAGATATTTTGGGTTATGTGGCTGTGTGGAAGCGCCCCAAGGGACTTGTTCGAAACTATGAGAGAGCCACAAAATCTCCCAACAATCTCAGAACTCAAACAGGAGAGGGAATAAAGTACAGGATATTAAAAATATAGAAGCAAAATGAGAAGTACATTGTCATAATCCAGCTTTTCTCAATTTGGTGTCGTCCAAAGATTTGAGACTAATTTCCATCACCCTGAGGAATGACCATGCTGATGAAGGCTGATGGCAGCTAGAGTCCAACATATACTTCTGTCACTTTGAAACCAGTGGTGTGGAATTCAACTGTCCTTTGTGCCCTATTGACAAATTTGCTTTCCTTTTTTTACATCCTAGACATCAGCCAAGGCAAGAAGATGACCACACTATAGTTTACTGTGCTTCGAGTTGTAGCCCCAAAGATCTAAAAAACATCTAAAATAATTGTTTTGTTATTTTGAACAAGTGTTTCAGATAGAGGAATGAGAAGAAAGCCTTTGCCCTCTTTGGATCACAAGTATCTTTGGTCTGGTCTTTGGGGTGGAGAATGAGGAAAATTATGATGTGAAATCCCAATGATTACCCAACTTGTCCTGCTTTCAGGTTTTTTCACTTTTTTGTTTCATGAGGCCAGTGACATGGGCATTGCAAAAAGAATGTTAAATGTATCTTTGCCATTGTTTTTGTTTAATAAGGGGTGACTGAGGGCTGATTTGTGAGCCATTCCAGTTGCTGCTTGTAACTCTGTCCCACAGTGCAGTGTTCTTTCCAGTTTTGCTCACATTCTTTAGCACTTAGCCCGTTCTAGTTGTCAGAAATAGTTGAGATGGGCCAGTGAAGACTCCATCCCAACCAAGTATTCAGCCACTGGATAATGGATCAACCCACTTCAACTGTTGCTGTATATTTAACATCACCTCAGTTACAATGGCATTCCCTTTAACAAGTTTTTCTTTCAAGTGTTTTCTGTCAAGCAATGGATTTTTCCTCCATTACTGATGTCCACCTGCTTTCCCCCCACATAGCTTTATTTAAAGGGAAGTTACTGAAAATGTTTAGGCCAGTGATTGGATGGGTGCCTTTACTTCCAAACAAGAGATTTCTTTGAACTGTATTTGTTTGAAAGGGAACACGTCTCCCTCGCTGTGTCTTGCTATCTGCAATTTGTGTTTATTTATTTACGGAAGTAAATATTTTGTATAGTTTATGTTCAGGGGATATTAAAGTCTATTAAGGAGTGGTAATTTTAAGAATGGTGTGTTTATAATTTAATGACCCAATGAGAACTTTCTTTGGACTTGGAACTGGATGCTGAATGAATCTTATTTTTTGTCCCAAACTGAAAAAAAATAATAAAAACTGAAGATAATAGACGGAATTCACATGACTGCAGGTATAATTAATTACTGCTTTCATCTCATGCTTTATTGGAACAGCTGTTTCAAACATGCCGATTAATCAAGGTATTACAATAAGACATTGCTTATGAAGATAGGATTAAAAGCTGAGAATTACAGTGCTCCAGAAGACAAAGCAGCTGCCGGTTAAGAACAGGAATTTGAAGTACTGTATTACAATGAACTGATGGCAGCTTATTGCAAAACACCAAAATAATACATTCTTTGAAAACACAGACAATTGCAAGAAGAAAATCCTTCTAAAGAATGGAGAAATTACAAATACCCAATTGGTCAATGTACTCACTGTGTTGTCTTTAATTTTGCACTTCATTAGGAAGGCATATACACACTTCACACTGAGAGAGACATCATACCCAAATTGACAGAGATATTGACTTTCCATTTCTTACTCTCTCTCATTCTTTCTTGAAAGGTATCAGCAGGTCTCGGCAGCTCTTAGGCAGGATTCTTATGTCTTAAGAGTTGTATAATGGCAAACGTTAGCAGTTTCAATGGGGCCGTGATGGCGCAGCACGTTAAACCACTGAGATGCTGAACTTGTTGACCAGAAGGTCAGTGGTTCGAATCCACGAGACAGGTGATCTCCTGTCATTAGCCCCAGCTTCTGCCAACCTAGCAGTTTGAAAATATGCAAATGTGAGTAGATAAATAGCTCCAGCAGGAATGTAAGGGCACTCCATGCAGTCATGCTGGCCACATGACCTAGGAGGTGTCTATGCACAATGCTGGCTCCTCAGCTTAGAAATTGAGATGAGCACCCCCCCCCCCCCAGAGTCAGAATCGACTAGACTTAATGTCGAGGAGAAACCTTTACCTTAAGCCGTAGGAGCCCTTGGTAGTGCAATGGGTTAAACCCTTGTGCTGGCAGGTCTGCTGACTGAAAGCTCGGCAGTTCAACTCTAGGGTGTGGGGTGAGCTCCCATTTGTCAGCTCCAGCTTCCCATGTGGGGACATGAGAGAAGCCTCCCACAGGATGATAAAACATCTGGGTGTCCCCTGGGCAACGTCTTTGTAGACAGCCAATTATGTCACACAAGAAGTGACTTGCAGCTTCTCAAGTCACTCCTGACATGAAAAAAAAAACAACCTTTAGCTGTTTGTTTGTTTGTTTGTTTATATATAGTATTTATATACCACTTTTCTCACCCCTGGGAGGACTCTATCACTGAATACTCAGAGAGATAAAGGCAGATAAAATAGAAGATTCCACTTTTAAGCAAAAAAAAAAAGAGAGAGACACTGAACTGTTGAAAATTGAATAGGCATGTGTGAAGAACATTGCAATTCAGGGGGGAAAGGTCAACTGGAGGCCTTTCATGCCATACAATTGCAGTTCGCATGTTTTTTCTGAAATGTCAAAATATTTCAAAATCTGAAAATGTGTTAAATCAGTGGCTGAAACAGTGACACCTTTTATTTCTGATGATTCAAAATTATTTTAAAATGTTGTATAAAATGATCTTCAGATTAGATGCATAAGGTATATATGAAACATAAATGAATTTCATGTTTAGACTTGGGTCCCATCATATACATATGTGCAAATATAGGTATTCCAAGATTGGGGGATAGGATGGGACAGGACCCTGAATACAAAACATTTCTGGTCAGACATATTTGGGATAAGGGATACTCAGCCCGTTCTGCGATTCCATTTTTGGTCCTACAAAATTCTGGCATGCCATGATGAATGATGCTGATGGAGATGAGCATTCATGCTGGCACTGCTGCATCAACTTACTTTAACCCCAGTCAATAAATTCATGTTGAGGAACAAAATTACATTTGAGTGATATCTCGAGTGTCATGCTATTGAAGAAATTAAAGGTTGTAATTATGTAGATCTAATTTGAGGGAAAATGTGGAAACAGCTTATTTATTTATTTATTTATTTGCAGCATTCATATCCCATCCTTCTCAATCCCACAGGGGACTCAGGGTGGCTTACACAAAAAAAAAAGGCACAATTTGATGCCACTTTAACATACATAAAATAAAACAAAACATGTACATTAAAATCAGTAGTTAAAACACATAATCTTAAAAAAGTTACATTAAAAACCACGCAGCCCAAAGGCATATTCCAGGAGCCTCTCCATAAATTGCACTATTCCTTAGTCACTTATTACATTGCAGATCACTTGCAGATTACTGTTCAAAGGCTTGGTCCCACAACCATGGCTTCACTTTCTTTCTGAAGAACAGGATGGAGGGAGCTGATCTAATTTCACTGGGGAGGGTTCCACAGCTGTGAAGCCACCACTGGGAAGGTCCTATCTCTCATCCCTAGCAGTCATGTCTGCAAAGCTGGTGGTACCGAGAGCAGGGCCTCCTCCAAATATCTTAACCTCAGAGATGGTTCATAGAGGGAGATATGCTCGGACAGGTAAGCTGGATTGGGCAGTGGTTCTCAACCTGTGGGTCCCCAGGTGTTTTGGCTTTCAACTCACAGAAATCCCAGCCAGTTTACAAGCTGTTAGGATTTCTGGAAGTTGAAAGCCAAAACAGCTGGGGACCCACATGTTAAGAACCACTGGCTTGGGCTTTATAGGTTAATGCCAGCCTTTTGAATTGTGCTTGGTAGCAGACTGGTAGCCAATAGAGCTGGCGCATCAGGGGGGGTTGTGTGCTCCCTGAATGCTGGCCCAGAGGAGTCTGGCTGCTGCTTATTGGAGCTTCCAAACATCTTCAAAGGCAACACCACATAGAGCACATTGCAATAGTCTATTCTTGATGTCACAAGAGCGTGGACCACTGTGGCCAAGTCTGACTTCCTAAGGTAAGGGTTTTAATTGTGCAATAGCTCCCCTGGCCACTGCCAATACCTGGGGTTCCAGGCTCAGCAACGAATCCAGGAGGACTTCCAAGCTGCGGACCTGTGTCTTCAAAGGGAGTGTAACCCCATCCAGCACAGGCTGCAACCCTATACTCTGTTTGGCCTTATGACTGACCAGGAGAGCCTCTGGATTCAGTTTCAATTTGTTCTCTCTCATCCAGATTGTCACAGCTGCCAAGCACTGGTTTAGAACCTGAACAACTTTGTAATCAGGAAAAAAAAAAGTCAGGTTAAAGTGCTAGCCTTTGACCTGGCATAAATTGTATAGCAAATAATACTTTTTAGATGTTTTAGGTGATTCCATCAGCGTTGCCTCTGAAAGATCCTGCAAATCTCTTGGGAAGACAGGCGGACAAATGTCAGCGTGCTGGAAGAAGCAAAGACCACCAGCATTGAAGCAATGTTCCTCGGCCATCAACTCTGCTGGACTGGCCACGTTGTCAGAATGCCCGATGACCATCTCCCAAAGCAGCTACTCCGAACTCAAAAACAGGAAACGGAATGTTGGTGGACAGGAAAAGAGATTCAGAAATGGACTCAAAGCCAACCTTTAAAACTCTGGCATAGACACTGAGAACTGGAAAGCCCTGGCCCTTGAGCACTCTAGCTGGAGGTCAGCTGTGACCAGCAGTGCTGTAGAATTTGAAGACACATGAATGGAGGGCAAAAGAGAGAAACATGCCAAGAGGAAGGCACATCAAGCCAACCCTGACCGGGACCACCTTCCACTTGGAAACCAATGCCCTCACTGTGGGAGAACTTGCAGGTCAAGAATAGGGCTCCACAGCCCCCTTCATATCTACCTGGCACCAACTGCTGCTCTGGCTAGAGTGAAGAGAAAGGGGGACAGAAGACAGTTCCATCTTGTCTCCTGCCTATAGCATCCGTTGGGATTCCCCCCCCCCCCCCGGCACCAACTGCTGCTCTAGCCAGAGTGAAGAGAGGGGTGTGTGTCAAGGAACAGTTCCATCTTGTCTCCTGTGCTTTACTAATAATATAATATAATAATATATTGTAGATACATATAATATTTATAATATTATAATGTAATACAATATAATAATAATACAATATTATAATTATATATTTTATATTACATGTAATATTACTAATAATATTACAACATAACGGTATTGTACAATATAGTAATTTATAATGCTGAAATTGTACTATGCTAATAATATAATATATTTATATATATATAAAATTAATAAAATTATAATTTAAAAAATAATATAATATATTGTATGTATATATATCTTGTAAGCCACTCTGAGTCCCCTTCAGGGTGAGAAGGGCAGCATATAAATGTCATAAATAAAATAAATAAATAAATAAATAAATACCGGCAAGACACATCACTTGGAGGACCACCATCCTCAGACTACAAGGAATTGTCTAAGTAAGTAAGTAAAGTAATACTTTTTAGGGATGAAGGTCAGCAGCTACATTTTTCTGTCCTCCCAACCAGGCCCGTAGCCAGGATTTCGTTTCGGGGGGGGGGGGGGGGGGCTAAAAAATTTTCAGGGGGGGTTTCGGGGGGGGGGCTGAGTTTCGGGGGGGGGGCTGAGTCTGAGTGAAAGAGGGTCTAGCCTAGCAAACCTTTTGTATCATTACCCCAATACCCCCATACATATGGGATATATTGAGAATGGTGATCAAATCATGATATTAATAAACATAACAGTTTAAATAATGCACCAGTAAGGCCTTTTCGCGAACCACCATGAGAATTTCGGGGGGGGCTGAAGCCCCCCGAGCCTCCCCCCTGGCTACATGCCTGCTCCCAACACTAGAAGAATTGCTGAAACTATATCACTGGAGCACTGGACAGGGATTTGTCCAATACTGTGGCATTGCCTTTTGAAAGTTGCTTGTAAGGCTTAGAGTCCTTTTTCAATGCGTTTTACATTTTCCCCGGTAGATGGTGCTGTAGACATCCTGAGCACAGCAGCACTATGATTAAATTTCCTTTTCTGTTCATTTTTAGCTAGCCAGTAGCTTGCTTTTGGTGCTGAAAGGCTGTGGAAGGTTGCTTCACACAGCTCAGAACTCTTCATATCAGCTACAAGTATATGCAGAATCCACAAGTAATGATACTTTTTTGGGACCAGTTCCAAAATATGAGATATTCTACTGGTATGTGAACTTTTGAAACTTTACTGGCTTCTTCTTCAAGCAATTGTGTTAAAAGTCATACAATAGCAGGCAAGCCTTGCAAAAAAGCATGCATATTATAAGTTGAATATTTACAGTCATTGTGCCTGTTGACCAGTGTATGGCTGTTAGGGAAATCAGAGGATGGGCCTAGCTAGCACCTGCTGCTGGCACTCTTGAGCAGCTGACAGCAGAGCCTGGAAAGTCTGATGACAATGAATAAACATAACAACTTGCTGTTGCTACCCATAAGTGGCCAGTAGCTGAATGTTGCTCTAGATCCAAGAATGTCATCTAGCTGCTGTTTTGTTGTGGATGGCTTCACTGGCTGAGATCTTACATTTGGAGGCATGTATTGGTTATGTCGAGTTGCAATGTTACAGAACCTGATACACTATGGAATGCTTAGTTGTTTACACAACTGAAATGCACAATTTGAATGCCCATCTACATGCATAACAGCACTGAACTCAACCGAATCCTTAACCTTGACCTGAATGTAGATGTACGCCTCAGATAAAACCATCCAACTGCTTCTATAAAAGCCCTTAATGCATGTATTAAGGGCCCTTCCACAAAGCTATATAACCCAGAATATCAAGACAGAAAATCCCACAATATCTGCTTTGAACAGCATTAAGATCACTACTGCCCAAAAGGTTATGAGTTGGAAGCCAGCCCAGGTCAGAGTGACTTTCTGACCAATTTGTGTAGCTTGCTGTTGACCTTAGCAGCCCGAAAGACAGTTGCATCTGTCAAGTAGGAAATTTAGGTACTTTATGATGCCATAAAAATCTCCAGCAAGCATGCAAAGAATGAGGAAGTACTTCATCAGTGTCACAAATGGATGGTGAAGTGACAGTTCCCCTGGTGGCCAGAATATCCTAATGAAAAAGCTAGAATGTTAAATAGCCTCTGTGTATCTGTCTATATGTTTTGTGACTATGGCATTGAATGTTTGCCATGTATATATACACTGTAATCCGCCCTGAGTCCCCTGAAGGGCGAGAAGGGCGGAATATAAATACTGTAAATAAATAAATAAATAAATAATAAACTGGAATATATGGCAGTGTGGACTCAGATAACCCAGCCCAGGGATTTCCTGCCTTGATATTCTGGGTGATATGGCTGTGTGGAAGGGCCCTTAGATATCAACAGAGATCAACAGAGGTAATTTTCCATCTCTGATGGATAAAATTCTGCTAATGCAGGTGCATTAATTTGCCCTTTCCTGCTTCACATCAAAATAGTAATTCAATGTTTTAAAAACCATGATTAGACCATTTCTCAATTTTCATGGTGTTTTTGAATAAAGCTACACTAGGGAGCCTCCGGTGGCGCAGAGGGTCAAACCACTGCACTGCTGAACTTGCTGACTGAAAGGCTGGAAGTTCAAATCCATGGAGCGAGGTGAGCTCTCACTGTTAGCCCCAGCTTCTGCCAACCTAGCAGTTCGAAAACATGCAAATGTGAGTAGATCAACAGGTAATGCTCCAGCGGGAAGGTAACTGCACTCCATGCAGTCATACTGATCACATGACCTAGGAGGCATCTATGGACAATGCTGGCTCTTTGGCTAAGCAATGGAAATTAGCTCTATCCCAAAGAGTTGGGCACGACTAGACTTAATGTCAAGGGGAAACCTTTAGCTTTTACAAGGGAATTAGCAAGACTTCCTGACTCTACGAGCTGTTCAGCAGTGGAACTCTCTGCCCTGGAGTGTGGTGGAAGCTCCTTACTTGGAGTATTTTAAGCAGAGGCTAGATGGCCATCTGTCAGGGATACTTTGTGCTTTTCCTGCATGGCAGGGGACTGGATTAGATGGCCTGTGTGGTCCCATCCATCTATGATTCTAGTGGAGCTATCCAAGGTGCCAATAATTGAAGACCCATCTCTTCTGGCAGGCTTAACCGGTCCATTTTAAGTTCTGAGAATTTTAAGTTTAAGTTAACTCTGTATCTTTTTTTCCCCTGCCATGAGAACCTTGAGAGCCTTCAATAACACAATTAATTAATTATTATTATTATTACTACTACTATTATTAATTTGAGCCTAATATTCAGTACTTTGGAGGGCTCTGACAAATCCTAAGGTTGAAAGGTGGATGCACCACTTCCTGTCTTTTGTATGGATGCTCCATAGGGAGTACTTTTCCAATTGGAGGAAACTAGGTAAGTGGGGTTTATATATCTGTAGCATGTCCAGGGTAGGAGAAAGAACTCTTGCCTGTTTGAGGCAAGTGTGAATGTTGCAATTGGCCTTGCAGCTTCAAAGCCTGGCTGCTTCCCACCTGCCTGGGGGAAATCCTTTGTACCCAGGAGCAGAGCTGTCCCTTGGGCTCATTACTATAGTTTTACAAAATGAAACTGTCATGAAACTGCCATATCTCAATGCTCTGAACTCACAAGAGTCTAACAATCTGTTGTTTTGGGGCACTGTGCATGTGCCATTGTAAGCCGCCTTGAAAGGCGGAGTATAAATATGGCAAATAGACTACTGCAACACACTCTACGTGGGGCTGCCTCTGAAGACTGCCCAGAAGCTTCAGTTAGTCCATTGATCAGCAGCCAGGTTGGTCACCAGAGCAGCATACAGGAAGCTCACAACCCCTCTGTTACGCCAGCTCCACTGGCTGCCGGTCTGCTTCTGAGCACAATTCAAAGTGCTGGTTTTAATCTTTAAAGCCCTAAACCAGTGGTTCTCAACCTGGGGTCCCCAGAAGTTTTTAGACCTACAATTCCCAGAAATCTCAGCCATTTTACCAGCTGTTAGGATTTCTGGGAGTTGAAGGCCAAAAACATCTGGGGACCCCAGGTTGAGAACCACTGCACTAAATGGATCTGGGCCAGTTTACCTGTCCGATCATATCTCCTGTTATGAACCATCATGAAGTCTAAGATCATCTGGAGAGGCCCTGCTCTCGATCCCACCAGCAGTGGGATTGGCAAACGCAATTGGTGGGGACAAGGGACAAGACCTTCTCAGCAGTGGCCCCCCATCTGTGGAATTCCTTCCCCAGGGACATCAGACTGGCCACCTCCCTCCTGTCTTTTAGAAGGAAACTCAAGACTTGGTTGTGGGACCAAGTGTTCAACCAGTGAACAGCAGCAATGTGTGAAGTTTTAAGCAGCTCGTGAAAATGAATTTACCTGGACCTGGATTTGGATTTGAATTGGCATGTTTTAATCGATTGTTTTAATTTACTGTTTTAATTAACTGTTTTTAATGAATTGTTTTAATCGATTGTTTAATGTTTTAATTGCATTGTTGAATGTTTATAATTTTGATAGCACCGGATGGTGCTTGCTGTGAGGCCGCTCTGAGTCCCCCCTCAGGGGTGAGAAGGACGGGTTACAAATGTAGGAAATAAATAAATAAATACAGGGTCTTTAGGCGTCACCGGCAAAGAGTCCATCACCTGACCAAATCCAATGATTCCATAACATTGAGCCATGGCAGTTCAAGTGATGTCTCTTGTTGTTTATTTGTTCAGTGGCTTCCGACTCTTCGTGACCTCATGGACCAGCTCACTCCAGAGCTCACTGTCAGCCGTCACCATCCCCAGCTCCTTCAGAGTCAAACCAGTCACTTCAAGGATCCCATCCATCCATCTTGCCTTGGTCGGCCCCTCTTCCTTTTTCCTTCCATTTTCCCCAGCATCATTGTCTTCTCCAAGCTTTCCAGTCTTCTCATGATGTGGCCAAAGTACTTCATCTTGGCCTCTACTATCATTCCCTCCAATGAGTAGCTGGGTAGTATGGACTGGTTGGATATTCTTGTGGTCCAAGGCACTCTCAGAATTTTCCTCTAACACCACAGTTCAAAAGGACCCTGGGGCATCTACACTGTAGACTTGATGCAGTTTAAATCTTCCTTCGCTTAGCCATCCTTATGGTCCAGCTCTCACAAAGTGGTGTCAAACTGCATCAAGTCTACAGTGTAGACGCCCCACAGTCCTTTCGCTTAGACAGGGAGTCTCTCCACGTATCCGAAAGAGGCTGGGGGGAGGGGGGGCGGGGCCTTCCTCCCCAGGCATTTTTCTCTGTGGGTGCCACGTGGTTCTTGGAGGAGAGGAGGAGGAAGAGGAGGAGGAGGAGGAGGAGGAAGGGCCAGGCGAGCCCCCGCGATGGGCGGCCCAATAGAGGAGCCAGGAAAGAGCCAAGCCTTCTGAGTGGGCGGGGCGCCCCAAACTCCGGTTGGCACCTTCTCCTTGCATCATGTGAGAGAGAGAGAGAGAGAGAGAGAGAGCGTCCTTAGTCGCCAGCTGGGACAACATGGTAAGGGGCTACGAGGGAGGAGGAGGAGGAGGAGGAGGAAGAGGAAGAAAGAAGGGAGGAGGAAGAAGAGGAGGAGGAGGGGTTTGGTGAAAAGAGTTTTCCCTTTCCAAACGTGGCAAGTATGGGTGCATCCTCCTCACTGCACTGTGGAATTAATGCAGTTTCACACCGCTTTAACTGGCATAGCTCAATGCTTTGGAATTATAGGATTTGCAGCTTTCTGAGATACTTACTCTTCTTACGCTCTGGGGTGCATCTATGCCAAGCATGGGCAAGCTTGGGCCCTCCAGGTGTTTTGGACTCCAACTCCCACAATTCCTAACAGCCGGTAGGCTGTTAGGAATTGTGGGAGTTGCAGTCCAAAAGACCTGGAGGGGCCAAGCTTGCCCATGCCTGAGCTGTACTGTAGAGTGAATGCAGTTCGGCACCACCGAACACTACAACTCCCACAATTCCATAGACTTGAGCCATGACAGTTCAAAGTGGTGTCAAACTGCATTCATTCTGTAGTGAAGATGCGTCCTAAGAGCTTGCCAAGGTGCAGAATGAATGCCGTTTAACCCTGCTTTAACTGCCATGGATGAATGCTAGGGAATCATGGGATTTGTAGTGTGGCGAGGCACCAGAAGGATAGGCAAAACAACTTACAAAACTGCAACTTATATGACTCAACAGCATTTACTTATGAGGTGAAACTGCATTGATTGTACAGTGCAGGTGCACCCTGAGTCTATCCATCTGGAAGGTGGTCTTCCTCTTCTCCTGCTCTCCTCCAGCCTACCAACCATTATCATCTTTTCTAATGAGAGCTCTCGTCTCACGATTACATGCCAGACCCACTGAACTTTTACTGCCATGGGTTGCTGTAAGTTTTTCAAGCTGTACAGCCATGTTCCAGAAGCATTCTCTCCTGACGTTTCACCTGCATCTATGGCAGGCATTCTCAGAGGTTGTGAGGTCTGACTCCGTGCTGTGAAATCCTGGGATTTGTTGTGCTCTTTGGCAAAGTAGGTAAAGACCTTGTCAAACTCCAACTCCCAGGATCCCATAGCATTGAGTGGGATCCAAATGCATTCATTCTACAATGTAGTAGATGGACCTATTTCTCACGTGCCTGTCGGGGCATCCTGGCTCTGTTTTTCCAACCTGACATTTCAACCAGGAAAGGGTTAATGCAGAACAAAATAATCAGGGTTTAAGGTGGAGGAATCCAGCCAAACAGGCTAAACTGCCTGGGCCAGGGACTGTTTGGTTAGAAGGCGGGATTCCATTATGAATGGGTCAGATACTGATATTGGTAGTTTGATAGTAAAGGAGGTGTGCTAAATGGCAGCCAAAGAAGCTGACATTTTGCACATATTATTTTCAATAGGCTCATCTTAGGACTGCTCAGAGTTCTGTAATGCAATTTAGAAGTGGATTAAAAGGAATCGGATTTGCTTTGCAACAGCTATACAAACATCCCAGAAACTAGTTCGAGGATAGGCATTGGCCACAGTATCCACTGATTGCGGGTCAGAACCAAACCCAGGAACCACAGTATCTGCAATGGAGTTTTTTCTTACCCAGTCCAGTGAGATGTGCTGATGCAAATGGACCATGTCAGTTCAGGATCAGTGTTGGACCATGGCAGAGAACAGGAAGTGAGAGCAAAAGGGTGGTAAGCAAGGGTTCTCAAGGGAATGGTGTGGTTTCCCACTTGGGAGATAAATTGTTTACCTTCTGGCCAGTTGTGTTTTGGTCTTTTAAAAGAGCTTCATCATGAGGAGTGCCCAGAAAAGTAGGGATTCCCTGTCATTAACAGTTTTGTATGTCTATGTGAAGTCCAGGAATGTATCCACTGTGTTTCTGTGGGTCATACTGTATATCCCTATGACTTTCCCCCTTTGCCTGGGATTTAAAAATACAACTAAACATGCATTATTAAACTACACAGTAATTCAATTGAACTCAGGTTAAACACACAGTTGTCAGAGAAGTGTGACACCTGCACAAACACTTAAAAAGCCACAGCCAGTCAGTCACCAGACATCTCCCCTAATGACAAGGCCTTTGTCTCCTGGCAGGTTGACAAAAAGGAGAACAAACCTAATTGGCCTTGGAAGCGAGAGCCACAGTCTGGAAGAGACGTCCACAGTTCTCCTACAGAGGTGGCTAGGCATGTTTATCCAAATCCATATTCAGTTGGAGGTTGTGAAAACAGAGTTGTGCATGCAATGGTATTATTCATGTTGTGCCATATCATGCAGGTATGACTTGCACATTGCGATCATGCATTGGCTATTTATTTGCATGTTTAGTTGCGCAGTACTATATTTCACGAATGCGTAGTCTTTATGTAGCTCCGTCAAGAGTAAAGTTGCAGTGATGTAGGAGCTCAGTCAGTTGGTGCTTCTCAGTGTCAGAGCACTGTTCCTGTTGTCTTGAAGGAGGTGATGATGAGCAACCTAAAAAACCCTGAAATCACTCTTGATCCAATGGTTAAGAACAATTATTTCTTGATGACAATTCCTCTAATTTTGAGTAAGGCTCCTCAAATTTAAGTAACATTAGAAGAAATTTACTATTTAGACCTCTTTGGTTTTAGGCTGGATTTGGGACTAGAAACAGCTCTGATCATCTAGTGGACAACTATTACTGAGGAATGTATGCAGGGAGTGCCATGCTAAAAGTTTCCCTGGATCAGCTGACTATTGATCATGCTGACCATGGTACCTTCTGGTCTGGCTACACAACAACAACAACAACAACAACAACAACAACAACAACAACATTCCTGACCTCACAATTGTGAAAAAAAACAAGTGGTGATTGTCAATGTTGCAATCCCAGGTGACAGCAGAATTGACGAGAAGCAACTGGAAAAGCTTACACGATATGAGAATGTAAAGATAGAACTGCAAAGACTCTGGCACAAACCAGTAAAGGTGGTTGGCACACTGGGTGCAGTGCCTAAAGACCTTGGCATGCACTTAAAAACAATTAGTGCTGCCAAAATTACCATCTGTCAGCTGCAAAAGACCACCCTACTCAGATATGCACACATTATTCGCTGATATCGCTGGATCACACAGTCCTAGATACTTGGGAAGTGTCCGACGTGTGATTAAATACAAAAGCCTGCATAGTGATCTTGTTTGCTGTGTACTAATCTTGTTATGTGTTTAATAATAATAATAATAATAATAATAATAATAATAATAATTTTATTTCTTCCCTGCCACTCTCCACTGCTCGAGGTGGGTCACAGCACAGTTGAAAACACACAAATACTATAAAAATTATACAAACACAAATTTAAATTCAGTTCCACAAAAGATACAGATCAAAGCATTTCTGTAAAATACACATTAATCACACAGGACAGCAATTGGCTTTAGGATGCACAACCTTATGATGGAAATTCGCATTGGGTATATGGGGGTATTACAAGGCTTGACCTTGTCCCTAGTGCCTTTTAAAGCATGCATGAGATCACTTTGTTATGATGACTGTAGGCTTGAGTCAGCCATACAGTAACGACACACGCAGTTTCCATTTTCTACCTTCAAAATTTTGAGGAAACCATGAAATTCTTGAACAGGTGTCTGGAGATGGTTTTGTGACTGATGGTGGGAAGCAAGAACTGCCAACCTAGCAGTTTGATGAAACGTAGAGAAAATATGAAGGCACAGTGGATAAGTAGACTAGCTGATTGAAACGGAACAGCTCTAGATGGGGTTGCACCCTTCTTGAAGGGCCAAGTTCACAATAACTTTTTGGAGTAGGCTGCCTTTATCAGGGTTTAGAAATCAACTCTTTTTGGATCACAAGCTGGGAACTGTAGCCCAAAAACTGTAATTTTGCAAGTTGTGGTTTGGCACTGTCTGTGAAATAATAGTTCTTGGCATCAGCTAGGAAAGCCATTTACTTCCTGATCACATGTGGACAGAGTGGCTCTAATCTCAGTCTTGCAAATTGTTGCAAAAATACATTAAATTACAAAGCTTTTTAGCACTGTATCATCACTGGTTTAACCAGCAAACTTGTCGGAAACAGAGAAAATTCAACAAACTCTGGTCTTTTATGAAATCCTACTAGCAAACAATCTGGGAGAGAACCTAAGGGCTAATCAATTAAATTTATTTATTACCTCTAGGAGAGAACGATAAAGAAAAATAAGACTTGTTACTCACAAACTTTTCACTTACCTTAGAACCACTTAGGGTGGGAAGTAGACACACTTTTGTGAATAGTGTTATGAAATACATTGTGCAATGCAAACTCTTTGACATGGATGTTTGCTACTGGGAGGCCATGGAGTATTCCAAGTGTTGTGCTCTTAGGGCCTGGGTGTGTATACTCAGGAATGCTTCCTTGAATTTCTAGTTGCATTTTCAATCGTTTGGAAAGGTAACAATAGTAAAGAGAGTGTTATGGAGAAATCTGTAGCTTTTCCATACATTTATGTGTATATGCTTATGAGTCCCTCATGCCTTTTGATTATTTATTTATTTGCCATATTTATATCCCATAAATATATCAAAAGGCATGAGGTCCCTTTTAACTGTGAGTGAATAGAGAAACTATTTAAGGGACAAATATTATGTTTCACTGGCATACAGGCATAGTATAATATAGTTAATTAATCTTTAGTATGTTCGGTTTCTTGTTAACCAATAAGTTGATAATGTGAAGATTTATGATTTCATTAGTACTGGTGGCCTATGCACAGATTCAGGTGGCAACTATTTTACACACTGTCACAGAGTCATAGTTGCCGGGACCAGTTTGTTTCCTGTGGCTACACTAAACTTGGGAGCCCCCAGTGGTGCAGCAAATTAAACCGCTGAGATGTTGAATGTGCTGACTGAAAGGTCAGAAGTTAGAATCCGGGGAATGGGATGAACTTCCGATGTTAGCCCCAGCTTCTGCCAACCTAGCAGTTTGAAAACTTGCAAATGTGAGTAGATCAATAGGTACCATTTCAATGGGAAGGTAACAGTGCTCCATGCAGTCATGCTGGCCACATGACCTTGGAGGTATTTAGGGACAACATTTGCTCTTTGACTTACAAATGGAGATGAGCACCACCCCCCAGAGTCAGACACAACTAGACTTTAATATCAAGGGGAAACTTTTACCTTTATCTTACACTAAACTTGTAGAATGTACCTGGCTTGAAACTGCAACTTCTATTTTTATAGAGTTTAGCCAGACTCTTTTGTGTTAGTCTCTTGTATTTGATGTAGAAGTCTTATTTTTATTTAAATATTGAAATTATTTTCATTGCGCATGCAATTTCAAAATCTAATTTTAAAATTAGATGTTGGGTGAGCTGCCAAATTAACAGAGCCTTGTCAAAAAGGAGTGTCACATAATTTACCCCAAAGGTGATATGGATAGAAAATGTGATTGCCTGAAAAAATAATCGGTATATTTTCCAGAACTATGGCAGGTACTATGGCTGCTAATTGGGAAATTGAAATCTGATCCAAACTCAAGGAATGAAAAAACAAAATTATAAAGAGTGCTGTGGTAGATTCTAAAGTATGTTTGAGCATAAAATAAGTTTTTATATTAAATGTCATCACATAGTTTGACATTTCTTGCTTCCGTTGATAGAATGTAGTCCTTTCTAGGTGTTCTGCTTCTGTTTCCTGTGTTGACGTCTGAAATTGTGGTTGTCTTCTTGTAGGTGGGTCTATAGTGTTCCAAGCTGCATCATTTTCAACTGACCTACTTAACAGTTATATATACCTCAATCTACATACTTGTTTATGAGAAAGGAACCAATGGTCTCGGTAATTAATAGAGAATCAGTGTCTTCTTCAGGATCCTTGACGGCCTCAGTTTCTGTGCAGCTAGACAATACCTCAGATGCTGTCAAGCCTGCAATGTCACCACTAAATCTGCAAGACTACAGTGGGGAACAAGTGTTTAACCCAGAAGATGTTTCCAACCTAATTTGCACATCAGAGATGGGTGTCTCATTATCAAAGGTAAAGAAGGAAATCGAGAAACCACAGACCACTGTCTATGAAGCTTATCTCAAACTACCAGATGTGTGCACAGAACTCTCTAGGGACTTCATCCCGACCCTGGAGGAGATTGAAGAGTTCCTGAATGAGAAAATGGCAGTTCTCAAGGATGAGCTCAGTGAGAAACAGCCAGTAGGAAGACAGTTTGAGATAAAATCTGAAATCAACCTGGGAAGCCCTGGAGAACAGTCTGTTACTGGAACCACTTTGGATGATGGCCTTTCATGCTCTGTTCAGGCTGGCGTCACAAGCATACCTGGAACATTGGGAACTATCCCTGTTGTCCTTCAGATCCAACCCATCCAAGTGACTGAAGGTGATCCGTCTACTCAGGGTCTTACTGGGGGCATAAGAGTGACACAATTGGTCATCAAAATGCAAGGGCAGAGCTTGACTATTCTTCCTCAGGTTGTCCAAAGCCCTACCACAGGCACAGACCAAAAGTATGTCCGCATCGCCCCTTTGCCTGTGGCATTGAGACCTGGAGTTCTTGGAAGCACAAGGAGCACTGAGGCCAAACTCCCCAAGTTTTCTCCTTCCACCATCCGAGTCCACAAGTGCACACATCCTGGCTGCACAAAAATGTACACCAAGAGTTCTCACCTCAAAGCACACTTCCGACGTCACACTGGGGAAAAGCCTTATATATGTACTTGGCCAGACTGCGGCTGGAAGTAAGTATACATCACTGAATGCTGCTTTCCCTGTCCTGCTGTTCAGACTTCATTCTTTGCTAGTAGATTAGTTGTCTTGCTTTTCATATAAGTGAAAGTGAGATTAGCTCTTTCAAAATCACCTTAATTATTTCTCTCAAACAATAATGCAATCCTATAATCCTTTTCTTAAATTAATTACATTCTATCCCCAAGCTGATAAAAGTTCATAATTTTGGTATTTTCAGATGGGTATTTGCTGGTTTGTGGGGTTTGTGGTGGTCTTGGGGTGTAGGGGTCACGATGTTTCAAGGCAAAGCTCTTCATGCTTTCTTGTGGGATTCTGAGGGCTTAAGATGCCAAAAAATATTGATGGCAACCTGAATCCAATGGTCTCCTTTTTTGCCCTCATGATGTAGACAGTTCTGTGCAAGATATACCAATAGTCTTATTCTCACACTTATCAGCAGTATGGGAGAAAGTCCCGCTTATTGATTTGATGCTTGTTGCCAAGTTTAAAGGCACAGGAACCTTATCCTGCAAGAAAAACAGTGCTGCCCCTACCCCTCCTGACCACCCCTGCTCCACAGAATTGCATCCAACATGACTACATGGATACAGTATAATCTTCATATCGGAGGGACCGATATACATGATTTAACCTACCAGCATCTGACTAAATATGTCCTCTCTAGGAATTTTCTAGACCATCCAAGTAATTCCATGGTATGCTTTCACCAGACATAGAATTATCCTGGGAGTATGCTCTCTATGAATTTGCTAGGTCCTTTAGGGCAGCTCTATATATAGTACCTTTAGGTGGAAGCCATTTGTTTCAGTAGGGTTCACTATTATCCACAGTTCCTGTTGCCACAGTTAGTTCAAGAACTAACTGTTGCAACTCTGTGAATGCAGAGAAAGTACTGTATTTTCACCTCATTACTGCTACTGTCACCAGAATATTTTCCTTCATTAGGTTGAGTGAAACCTATAAGTTTCTATGTCCCCTGGAATACACTGATTTTCATATAAAGGCTTTAGCTTTGTAAACTATTACTTTAACATCAAGACACCTTTTATTTCCTCATCAGCATCACTCTCTTTTTTGTTATATTTTGCATTATAAAAAGATGTGGAGATCTTGAAAGAGTGCCTACAATGTTAAACATATTGGATTGGTTCTAATCAAAGGACTTAGCCATAGATTTCGGAACATACCAGAAAATCACTTCTATGCACTTTTTTGTGAAGTTTTTTCAAACTATAAGATACTTTTTCTACAGTGAAGTTGCAAAACCTTGAGAAATTGTTTTTATATGCATTCAAGCTATATATGTATCTATTTCTCAAACAGATGGTTGTATTTAAAATTTAAAGGCTTCCAGCTGTCCTTGGAGTAGCGAAGATGTTCAAAATGCCAGAAGTGTTTGGCTGATGAATGTGCAATTGCCATCGCTTGCAGGGAGTTTTGCAACAGTCTGTTGGAGCTGTGGTGCATCAGTCTTTTGAACTGCTTATGATAAGAAGAGGAACATGATGAAATATCTCATTTTCTTTTCAAAGCAGGATGTATGTATCCAGGCTTAAAGGGTATCAAATAGAGTAAATTTGTAGGGATCAAACTAATCCCAAATCAAAATGGGGAGGGATGTGTGTGAGTGTAGCTGGTCCTGTGCATGACCACACATGACCACACAGAGGAGTTTTCCCGGAATATGGGAAAATTACTTCTTTGGACTACAACTCTCAGAATCACTCAGGTGATGCATGGAATGCCCAGAATCCTAAAATAACTTCTCTATTTTAACTTACATTTTCCCAAACAGATTATCTATGCTTTTGACAGTCTGGGGCAGGATAAAGGAACAGAGGTGCTTAATGTTAAGCATAACTTCTGGTTAGGTTTTCCCAGAATTGACATGGAAGAGGGCATGAGAAAGAGAAAAAAAGATGAAACTTTCTCCCATGTTCTACATGCAGAAGCTAACTAGGCTGAAAATTGGCAATTGACGAGCAGCCTTCACAGCCTTCACAGTAGTTTAAATACTGCAATTTAAAAAATATAACACAGTCCCTGTGGCATACGGTACACAGATCTGTCAATCAAGGATATGTCACTGCTGCCTAAAACACATGTTTCCCTCTACCCAATGGATGGGCCATTCTTGAACCTCAAAAAGGAGCCATAGTTCAGTGATAGTGCACATGTTTCTGTACAGAAAGTCTGTAGCTCTATACTGTATGTCTGAAACTACAGATAATTGTTAGCTATCAGTTTAGGTTATATAGAGAAAGAAAGACCTGCAGCAGCTCCCTATATTAATCTAAAACAGTGGTTCCCAACCTTTTTTTTTTTTTAAGCAGGGACCACTTTGACCAGGGACCACTCTCCAACAATAGTACCAAAAGGAATATGAATAAGTTTTTAGTGAACTTTAGATTAGGTTTGGTTATTTGGGGTGTTGATTCAGAAAATTGCATTGGATAGACCACATCAGCTCTCATTTCTGATACATAACATATGCTATCTAGTAGTCCCCATTTGCTCGCCTCCAGAAAACCATATTTAACAATCTAGAGCTGCAGACCTTATTTCAGGTTTTGCTACCTATCTGCGTCCCTTTGGTTGGAAACCACTGATCTAAAATAATAGAAGGACAGATGCTTACCAGTTTTCTCTCTACTTGGAAATGTTACCTATTTTGACCTATAGCTCTGCGATGCTGGCATGTGTATTCTAGGAACTGCAGTCCCACAAAGCAAGTTTTCCAGGTTTCTCTCACACTTCTTTTATAAGAATGAGAGAATGCAAGGCTTTCAGAAGTTTGGCAGAATGAATACATGAAGCAACAAACTACATGCTCTCTTCCCTCCCTTGCTACTTTGCTACTCTCTTAATTTACTGCTTCCTTTTAGCCTGCAGGCTATCAAGCTCAAGAAAGTGCTGGCTGGTCTGTTGTCTTCCAATTGCTTTGGCTATAATGACTTGAGATTTGGTATGCACTTCTTTTTTTGTTATAGAGAAAGTTAGTCTATATTTTTTCAACTTGGAACTCTGGTAAATGTATTAGGCATTTGTTTGATCTCTGTCATGCTCTGTAGAAGCCTTGGCTACATTAGATACAGGCTGCAAATGCAGATGATGAATTGGAAAGATGGTAAACATAACAAGCCCCTCACTCCACATTTCACTGTACATTATGATGAAACACTCCTGATGACTCTACCATATGTGAAAGTTGCTAGGAATTCAGTGATTTCATTTGAAAGCTTATTTCTTTCCTTTCCCTTGTAGACACTCCAGTACAGAGGTATGAGATTTAAAATTTTCCCAGTGATGCAAAAACAAACAAACAAACAAACAAACAAACAAAAAACCTGAAAAAGTTCCTTTTTTTGGACTGAAAATCCCTAAACCTCTCAACCATCAGTAGTCACGATACGGGCCCGTAGCCAGGATTTCGTTTCGGGGGGGGGGGGGGCTTAATTTTTTTCAGAGGGGGTTTCAGGGGGGGCTGAGTTTCGGGGGGGGGGGGCTGAGTCTGAGTGAAAGAGGGTCTACCCTAGCAAACCTTTTGTATCAATACCCCAATACCCCCATGCATATGGGATATATTGAGTATGGTGATCAGATCATGATATGAATAAACAGAACAGTTTAAATAATGCACCAGTAAGGCCTTTTCGCGAACCACCATGAGAATTTCGGGGGGGGGGGGGCTGAAGCCCCTCAAGCCCCCCCCCCCCCCCCCCCCAGCTACATGCCTGTCATGATACTTAGGGCTCTGGAGTTGTCAGCCAGCCCCCATAATTAATGGAATACTATATCTCCATCCATGTTACATAATTTTACAGTTACTTGACTACATAGCAGAGTTGCTAAGAATTGGGAAGACAAATAACTGGACACAAGTATGAGTGCCCAAATGCATATTGAAACCAATGCATTTCCCATTATTCATTGGGGTCATTATTCAACAATCACTTTGTTGCTTTCTGTTACATGGCAATATAACAGTAGCTCTCTATTGGATCCAAATGTTATGGAATTGGCCAGATCTAATCTCCCCAGAAGTAAGTCAGCCTATAACTCCCCAATAGGAGTTTACAAGTGAGGGAAGGGATTGTATTTCACCTACCTAATGTTACAAGTGAGGGAAGAGATTGTATTTCACCTGCCAAGTCATTTACTGTGGTTCACATAGGGAATATATGACACAGCAGAGAATCAAACCTGGAATTCTTAAGTTTAGGTTAGTAGTTTGTAATTTTTCCCCAACCATTATATAGAGCAGTGGTTCTCAACCTGTGGGTTCCCAGATGTTTTGGCCTTCAACTCCCAGAAATCCTAACAACTGGTAAACTGGCTTAGATTTCTGGGAGTTATAGGCCAAAACACCCTGAGACCCACAGGTTGAAAACCACTGTTATAGAGTACTTTTCTGGGTTCGGAAAGTTCTGGAGCAAGGATCTCATTGTGGTGGAGAAATAGTGGTGCTGGTTTTCTGTCTGGATCAGTCCACCTTCCTTCACTTTGGAGAAGATGACAAAATATGAAGTAGGGGGAAACCACATTTGCTTGCAGAATAGGACACATCCATCATTTGTTTATACCCTAACCTTCTACTAGACTGGGAGTCATGACAATTTGCTAACAGACAGAAAATTACAATAAAAACATTAACATTGATTTCTTTTGGACCATGATACCTTGGAGAGTCTAGTAACTGTGATCAACAAACCTTTTCCAAGCCTGAGGCAAGGAATTCAGGAAGAGAGTAAAATACTTCTCTGCACAATAATTAATGGATTTACAACCACTAATTTACCCAAGGATGGCACTGCCTTAGAAATAGTAGACAAATCCTGAAGGACAGGTCTGTCAAAAGCTGTAAGGCACAACTGGACTGTAGTCTTCACATATTGCTTTCTGAGTTTCAGGACATATCTAATTAACTACTGTGGATGCTGTCAGAGTGGTTATAGTTATTTCATATGTATGTTTTCAATGTGTTTGTATTAGTATTATAATGTATTACAATGTATTAGTATTGGTTTTCAAAGATGGATTCAGCTATGTGTTAGAATTGTTATTAAGAGGCAGAGAGAGAAAGAACCTTGAGACAGAGATAACGAAAATTCCTTTGCCCAGGGAAGAAAAAGGGAGTTACCCAGCTTGACGAACAGGATGTTTTATTTTTGTCTGCTTGTATTATACTGTGTGTCCGTCGCCATCTTTTTTAGTTTCAAAATGTAGTTCCTATGCAGTAGATGCTTTAGTAAAGCTCTCTTAGAAGAATGCTGCCTGAGCTTGTTTATTTTTTGAAACTATACGCTTGCTGCGCCAGACTGGAGAGTCTGAACCTTGACAATGGTTATGGGCCCTGCATTACGCCCAGAATTACGCCCTGATGACCTGATTTATGGATGATGAGAGTACCAAGGAGCAGACCTGTAAGCATGCTGCCGGAGCCCTGAATTGCAACCCAGTTGACAGAAGAGGCTGACGGAGCATGGGAACTGAAACAGCCTGACGGAGCAAAAAGAGAGAATTTTGCCGTGGCTATTCAGTGTGAGTTGATGACAAAGATTGCTGCGGTGAGTAACGCGGCTGAGTTTTGGAAGAAGATACGCAGCGGGGCGCGCTGGGCCAATTAAGTGATTAAGGAGGTGATTGATGTTGGAATCTGCCAAGCCATAAAACTGCCAGAAGCTGTTTTTCTTACAGCTGGGATTAAATCCGGGATTCCGGAGGTTGCAAAATGGCTTTTTCAAAGTTCCGACTAATTTATGAGAATGACGGACGGAGTGATGGATGTGATGAATCGTCGGTGAGATGTGCAGACCGTCATCGGTGTTATTTTTGCAACAGAAGAGGGCATTATAAAAGAGATTGCAAAGAGAGGAAGTTTCAACTCAGTGGAACGGCCTGTGAGAGATATGGAGCCGAGACCAGTTACTGTGAAGATGAACAGAGAAACAGCAGCAGAAAGATAAATTCCTGTGTGGTGTCAGCTGCAGCCAGAGAAGTGGAACTTTCCAAAGAATTTGCCCAGGCTGGCCGGAGGTGTTTCAACTGCAGTAAAATTGGACATTATGCTCGGAATTGTGTGGAGAGAAGATACCAGTCCAGAGGGGGCCGTGTCCCTGGAGTTAGAGTAAAGAAAAGTCACGGAAGCAGAAGGGACTATTATGAAGAAACTGTCCCAAACAGTGCAGAAGAAGCCAGAGTGATGATGGCAGCTATGGAAGATGATATTAACGAGACTTTGGATAAGGACAATATAGATTGTGTTAATTTTACAAGTAAGGACTTGAATGCACCGTTGCACAATTCTTGTGCTCACTTCTTCCATAGAGTTATGGGACATGTAAGTTTTCGAAACCTTGAAAAATTAACTAATGTTTGTCCAGATTTGAAAATGTATAAATGTGATCATTTTTTAGACTCTGCAATTTGTAAACAAGCGAAAATTAAAGCGTACCCAGTAGCAAAGATAAGTAAGATGAAATCAAGTAGACCATTTGAAGTAGTACATGCTGATTTAGCTGGCCCACTCCCAGAGAGTGCAGGGGGGGCAAGATTTTTCTTGGTGATAGTAGATCGATTTTTGAGATATAGTTTTGTGTACAATTTAAAGAATAAGAGTGACGCTTTTCCTGTGTTTAAACAGTGGGTACAAATGATTGAAAGGACTTTTGAACATAAAGTAGCATCGTTAGTTACTGACAGAGGGGGAGAATTTTGCAGTAACATTTTTCAAGAATGGTTAAAAGAGATTGGCATACATCATAAAACCACTAATCCTTATACCCCCGCTGAAAATGGATTGGCAGAAAGACGCATAGGTGTACTGAAATGTATGAAGGAATGTATGTTAATGGATGCAGATGCACCTGATAGTTTGTGGGGCGAAGCCATACACACTGCTAATTATGTACTTAACAGAACTTGGTCATCAGCTATTAATCAGACTCCATATTTTGCCCTGTACAATAGACCACCAAATCTTAAACATTTAAGAATTTTTGGACAATTTGCATACGTACTAATACCTGCACAGCAAAGGAGAAAAGGACAACCAAAATGTCAAAGATTAAGATTCATAGGCTATGAAGGGAACAAGTATCGTTTCTATGCTGGAGGCAGAAAAGTAATTCTGTCCAGGAGTGCCAATTTTGAAACCCATAGTGGCTGGGACAGGATACACTGTAACAAAGAGGTTTTTATAACTGGAGATAATGAGAGTGATGAAGTCAGAAGTATAGATACTAGTAGTGAAGATGACTCCATGCTGTCTGATAGTGAAGAAGTACTAAATGTTCCATCACCACGGTCCAGGTTGAGAGACAGGAAAAAGAGAGATAAACCAGTGTCTGATCAGGAAGAAGAAAACAGTGGCGCAGATAGAATTGTGTTAAGAAGAAGTAGAAGGGTAAGGAAAGCACCAGACCGTTATGGTAAACCAGTATCTTATCAAACCACACTAATAACAAGTGAGGAACCAGAAAATTATAGACAAGCCACTGAAAGTATAGATGCAGAACAGTGGCAAGAAGCCATGACTACTGAGTTCAATTCTATGATGGATCAAGAAGTTTTTGATATTGTGGATAGACCCAAAAATGAAAAAATTGTAGACTGTAGATGGGTATATAAAAGAAAAACACTTCCTGATGGGAATCAAAAATATAAGGCAAGATTGCTTGCAAAAGGGTTTACACAAGTGAAATATGAAAATTATGACAAAACATTTGCGCCTACAGCAAGACCAGAAAGTTTGAGATTGATGCTTTCATTGGCAGCTAGAAAGAAACTCATGATTAGACATTTCGATTTTGAAACAGCCTACTTAAATGCCAACTTAGAGGAGGATATATACATGGAACAAGCCCCAGGTTTTAGTTTTCAACCTGAAAAGAAGGTCTGTCGCCTACGGAGGGCAATCTACGGTTTACGGCAGTCAGCACGTTGCTGGAACCTTTGTATTCATGAAGAACTCTGTAAATTGGGCTTTAAACGTAGTGTTGCAGATGCTTGTGTTTATACCAGAGGAACAAATGATGCTTGGATAGGAATTCTGTTGTACGTAGATGACTTGTGTTTAATTACAAAAGATTCTCAACAAATAGCTGAGTTGCAAAAGGAACTTGAAAACAAATTCAAAATAAAAGATTTGGGTGAGCTAAGAAACTATGTAGGAATCAAAGTAAATAAAACAAAAGATGGGAAAATACACTTGAGTCAAAAACAAAAAATAGAGCAACTGATTGAAAAATGTCAACTCACAGATGCAAAAATTGTATCCACCCCAATGTTAGTGGATTATATAAATCAAGAATCTGATAAACTTTTTGAAAGACCAGATTTGTACCATTCAGTTATTGGGAGCCTAATGTACATCGCCAACCATACCAGGCCCGACATTAGTTATGCTGTGGGATGTCTCAGCAGAAGAGTAGCAAAACCTAGAGATATCGATTGGATTGCCTTGAAAAGAATATTGAGATATTTAAAGGGTACCATTGATTATTGTTTAACATTTGGAGACAGCGATGAAGATATTGAAGGTTATGCAGATAGTTCCTTTGCCACAGAACAAAAATGTAAATCAGTATCAGGAATGATTATTAAGTATGCTGGAAACATGTTGGTATGGCGATCCAGAAAACAGAACTGTGTAGCACGGAGCACCACAGAAGCAGAGTATGTGGCTCTGAATGAGACAATAAATGAATTGCAATGGTTGCAACAATTAATTGTAGATGTAGGAGAACAATGTAAGACACCCATTGTTGTTAAAGAAGATTCTCAAGCATGTATAGCAATGACTGAAACCGAAAATCTAAAAAATAGAACTAAATATATAGGGGTTAAATACCAACTGGTGAAACAAATGATTGAACAAAAAATGGTGAGATTGCAGTATTGTCCAACAGAATTTAATGTAGCAGACATCTTGACAAAACCACTAACCACCAACAAACATGAAAAATTGAGAGAACAAATGAATATTGTACTTAAAGAATGATATGTAATAAGAAGTAATGAAGCAAGCAGAGTAATATGGAAGAAGTATTATATGTGTTTAAGATGTAATAGAAATGTTATTAGATTGCTAAGAAAAGTTAAAGAGTAAAGAATAAGTGAATATTGAAGTTGAGAGTCAAGAATCAATAAGTTACTATTATGCAAACCACATGAATGTATATAAGAAAGGTATTGTAACACATTGAAAAAGAGGGGGAATTGTCAGAGTGGTTATAGTTATTTCATATGTATGTTTTCAATGTGTTTGTATTAGTATTATAATGTATTACAATGTATTAGTATTGGTTTTCAAAGATGGATTCAGCTATGTGTTAGAATTGTTATTAAGAGGCAGAGAGAGAAAGAACCTTGAGACAGAGATAACGAAAATTCCTTTGCCCAGGGAAGAAAAAGGGAGTTACCCAGCTTGACGAACAGGATGTTTTATTTTTGTCTGCTTGTATTATACTGTGTGTCCGTCGCCATCTTTTTTAGTTTCAAAATGTAGTTCCTATGCAGTAGATGCTTTAGTAAAGCTCTCTTAGAAGAATGCTGCCTGAGCTTGTTTATTTTTTGAAACTATACGCTTGCTGCGCCAGACTGGAGAGTCTGAACCTTGACAGATGCAAGAGTGCAGGATGCTAGAATAAATTGATATTTAGTCTGCTCCAGAACAGTGGTCATTGTGTTTCATCTCATGAGAAAAGCTAGAGTAGAGAAAGGAAGCAAAATGTTTGCAAAGTTCATGATCTTGGATGTGCTCGTTCTTATCCATATTGGTCTCAGCTCCAGAGAATGATGAAGTTTAGCCTATGCATAGGTTCAGAGACATGGAAAGGGCCCTCAACCCATTTTTGCTCCCATTAATCATTACCAAGCCAATAATTTTTATCCTGTTTCATGAACAATTCTTTGCCATTCCTGTAACCTGCTTTTTATAGTATCATACCTAATGAAGAAATAAGAAAACCTTCTCTCATTCCCCTCCTTCTTTAAAAATCCCTTCACCTTAGCTAATAGAGATATTTTACTAATGTAAATTTTGGAATTTGAAAATTGTCATGCACTTTATGTTCTAAATCCAATTGTACACAACTTTTTAAAGCCTCACACCATTTGCTCCCATGGTTTAAGCACCATACTAGTCAGGATGACGATTGTTGAGCAGCCTTTGGATGAGGAGTCTTTCCCCCAGAACTGAGGAATATGTTATTCTCCAGTTAAAGTGTACATCTTTTCAGTCTCAACCAATCCAGTCAACGGTGAGGGATGATGGGAGTAATAATCCACCAATATTGAGAGAGCCACAGGTGCTCCAACATCATTCCTTCTAGAGCAGGCATGGGCAAACTTTCTATCTTGGGGGCCGTATGCTAGCACTCCTTGCTAGGAGGACTGGCTGCCTGGTGATAGAAGGAAGGAAGGAAAGGAAGAAAGAAGGAAAGAGAGAAGGAAGGATGAAAGAGAAGAAGGGAAGAATGGAAGGAAAAAGAGGGAGAGAGGGAAGGGAGACAGGAAAGAGGGAAGGGAAGAAGGAAGAAAGAGAGAAGGAAGGACAAAAGGGAGGAAAGGAGTGGAGGGAAGGAAGGGAGACAGGAAAGAGAAAAAGGAAGGAAAGATGGAAGAAAGAAGGAAGGAGAAAGAGGGAGAGAAGGAAGGAATGATGAAAGCATGGAAGAGGAGGATAGAGGGAAGGAAGGGAAAGAGGAAGGAAAGAGGGAAAGAAGGATGGAAAGGAATGGAGGGAGGGAGAAAGAGGGAGGGAAGGTAGGGAAGGAGGAAGGAAAGAGAGGAAGAAAGGACAAAAGAAGGGAGAGGGAAGGTGGAAGGAAAGAGAGAAGGAAGGGCAAAAGGGAGGAAGGGAATGGAGGGAGGGAGAGAAGGAAGGAAGGAAGGAGAAAGAGGGAGAGAGGGAAGGAATTATGAAAGCATGGAAGGGGAGGATGGATGGAAGGAAGGAAGAAAGGAAGGGAAGGAGAAAGAGGGATGGAAGGAAGGATGGAAGGGAATGTCAGGAGGGAGAAAGAGGGAAGGAAGGAAAGGAGAGAAAGAGAGAGGAAGGAAGGAAGGAGAAAAGGATGGAAGGGGAGGAGAAAGAGGGAGGGAAGGAGGAAGAAAAGGGAGAAAGGAGGAAGGATAAGATGGTGTGAGAGGAAGGTCTGAGAAAAGTCCAAGGGGCCGCATCTGTCCCCCAGGCCTGGGTTTGCCCATACCTGTTCTAGTGTCATCTGTTCTGACCTCCATGCCAACTGTGGACAGAACTAGAAGTGGATGAGGGCACCTCTTCTCTTTTTTACAGTTTTCTCTACCTCTCTGTTATCCTCCTTCTTTTCCTTTTTGCTGCCACCCAGCTTTATCTCTCTCTTTGTCATTTTCTATTTTTCTATCTGGCACCCTACGTTTCCACTGCAGTCTCTCTCTCTTTCTCTCTCTCTCTCTGGCATTCTTTCCTTTATTATCTCACCCTTTTATCTCTCTTTCTCCATTTTGCTCACAAGACTATGCATAGAAAGGATAGCTCCATCTTGCCAGACCCCACAACTGATCACGTGCAGAGTATTTTTGAAACTGTGCCATAGGCTGCAGGTTGCCCAAACCTGTCCGATATCTTTTCAATCATAAATGAAAATTGAGTTGAACAATGGCCCCTTTACAATTAAGGGGGACCGTATCTGGTTGGGGTTTCTTCCTGCAATGGCAATGAGATCATGTCTGTTCTGTTCCTGGATTATGTAACACCAGAGAAGTTGTGCTCTCTTCTGCCTTTCTGCTTTCTTCACTCCAGGGAGACGGTTTTTCACGAAAACATGAGTTCCTTTATCAGGAGCCTCTGTTGAAACTCTTGCCAAGGCTTACTGATGTGTCTGATATCTGTATTCCAATTCATAAATGAAAAGGAACGGGTGTGTATGTATGTGTATAAAAGAAAAAAAGAAGGAAAGGCACAACTAACAGAAGTGAGTTAGAAGAGGAATATGTGAATAATGAACCTTTAGGAAATCTTTATTATTGAATCTCCAAGACTCTATCTCTCCTTTTCTGCTTCTTTCATATGGAGACAAGTTGGCATTTCCAACACCTGGAGAACATAGATCCTGAAGGACGGTGTGAACTTATCCATAGAATTGAACTTGCCCATTCCTACAGACTTTTGGTGTTGGATTGTAAAAGCCTAACTGCAGTACAAGATGCAGTTCAACGAAGCTCAATGTGGGAAAGAATGGAATTCTGCTGAAGCCCTTTCTACTGCAGTTCTGTGTGCTTATCTGTAGGCAATGTGAATGGCAGCTGCCTCCAGAATACCTTACTAAACATGTATGAACAGCCAAACATAGAGAAAGGGGGAGAGCAGATAAACCTGCCTCACCTGATGTACTTTTAGCTTGTTCAAAGTTTGGTCATCAATAATAGAAATCATTACAAATGTTGACAGAAAAGATTATGTCTCAAGATGGATTTTGGAAGAAGCTTTCATGGGATCAGAAATTACAAAATGTTTTGTTTACTTTTGCAATGCCTACCTGATCTGGTTTTTTAAATTTCCCATTTGCAGTTAGTTTTGAGTAAAATGTTCACTGAAATGTATTTAATTAAATATCCTTATTCTTTTAGTGTTATTTCTGCCTCTTGTACTGAAAAGAAGTAATGTTCAGGAACGAATCTACTTTGTTAATTGTGATATATCTATATGTAATTTGAAAATATGACAAGGAAGCATAATTTTAGAAATGAGGGAAAAATAGACTGAAACTAAAGCACAAACTTCTCCGCCATCTATTCTGTATCCCAGGAGCCTCTTCTGCATAATGTGGTTTGGTGATGATGATACTGGCTGAAGAAAGCAGTCTCCTTGGTTTACACAAATGTGCAGTAAACATCTTGTCCTCTGTCTGGCAGGTTTTCCCGTTCTGATGAGCTCTCTCGCCACAAGCGTTCTCATTCGGGACTGAAGCCTTACCAGTGCCAAGTCTGTGAGAAGAAGTTTGCCCGCAGTGACCACTTATCCAAACATATGAAAATCCACAAAGGGTCATTCAGTTTGGGAAGTCGGACAGCGCAAGGTTGTATTGGAAACAGTTAACCCTCCCTTGGCTGCTGTCCCAAGAGAAGCTTCTCAGTGACATCTGATGGAAACACAAAATATGATTTTCCTCTGAGAAGAAAGGAGACAAGGAACTGATAGCTTAAAATATATGGATGGCATCCACCTGAACATACCTTACAGTCACTCTTGATAATTGTGAGCCTTTCTGCAACATTTGAAGAAGAAATGCAACATTTAAAGAAGTTGTGGTGGGAAGAATACAATTCTCACTTTTACATTTTGGAATCAGGACTATTTTAAAGTATTTCTAACCCTTTTGCTATTGTGTACGCATGGGATGATAAGTGAAACAGGAGTGCCTCTTTCAGCATTTCTGTTTCCATCAGCATCCTATCTTATCACTCTGTCACTGATCCTACAATGTAAATGAACATTAATTTTCAATAATGCCACTATATGGACGCCTGCTAAAATTGTGGAAGCAAGTCTGAAAATTATGAAAGGTAGATTCCAAAACCAAGAATTCCTATTTCTGGATGAATTCTCAACTTCGTTGTTTTGAAATATGAGCTTCACCTTCGTAAAACCGTTTTTAGCCCATTAGGTTTTGTAGTATTCAGTATTATTTTCTTGGATTTCATTGGCAATCATTGCAGAAACTCGCTGCATTTTGGATTACTGTGATTTGGCTCTCACGGCCTGTTTAAATGCCTGTGTTCTGAATGGTGACTTTTAGTGCCTACAATGGCATACAGAGTGAACTTTGTGCTTTCTTTCTTTCTTTCTTTCTTTCTTTCTTTCTTTCTTTCTTTCTTTCTTTCTTTCTGAGAATTGTATGGTGAAAAACAGATTCTCCTTTGTCTCTGTTAACAGGCAAGAAAAGGTATCTTCAGCTCAGCCCATTCTGTAAACTTTGGGGATGTAGCAGGGCTTACGGGGTTCAAACCTTCAGAGTTCCCTTTGTAGGCTGACAGAGTTTGGGAATTTTAGTTGATTTCTCCCTCTTTTCAATTGAGTTCATGTGATCGTTGCTCTCTCATTTGATTTTTTTTCATACATAAAAAATGGCTCCAGTGTTTAGAGGCCTGGGCGTAGTTCCTTGTTGTTGGTTAAGGGGTTGTTTCATTTTTTTTCTTGAGTTTGTTAACTCTGCTTTCACCATAGAATTCAGGGTAAAGGACGCAACTGATAAAAAGCCATTTGCACTTCATGGCTGAATATTGATTTAAAAAGCTCCTCTTTTGTAGTTATTACATTGCTATACTTCAATCTCATGATGTTTCTTTTGTAGAAGCAACTATCTTTTCCTTAAAAACTATTCTATTATAACCAGCCAGCCACAAGACACTGCTTTGTTTTTGCAAGCCTTAATTTACACCTCTGGAACGTAACTCACAGCTACTTTAAACTGGAGCTTTGAGTAACTAATTAATGTATATTCCAATAACGCAAGGGGAGTTGGTGCCTTCCATGTTAGTGGCTGGGCAATTCTGCCCTGGGTTTTGGTTTAAACATTGAAGTGCTGAATCTATTTTGGACTGAGGGCTATCACTGTAGAATCAATGTAGTTTGCCACCACTTTAACTGCCATGGCTCAAAGCAGGGGACTCTTGGGAGAGAATCATGAGAATTCACAAGTAGTTTGGTGAGTCACTTGACAAGAGTACTGGTGCCTCACCAGACGACAACTTCCATGAATCCATAGTGTTGAGCCATGTCAGCTAACACGGTATCAAACTGAATTCATTCTACAATGTAGATGCAGCCTAAGATTCTGAACCTTGGTAGTGCATTTAAAATGTAGACCAAAATCTAGTGCAGATTTACTACTTCAGAGCCAGAAGTCACTTTTTCAGTAATGAAGGCATCATTTCATTACATCATGATTTCAGCTTAATGGGGGATGTCACCCATTTTGCAGGGAAAGTGTAACTTTTTAGTTGCTTTTAAAATTACTACAGAGCCCTTTTGCAGTTTATGGCTATGACACTATAATTCCACATTAGCTACCATGCTTCCATCTTATGCAATCGTTAGGTTTTCAGTTGTGTGTATGTGCGTGTGGAAGGGTGAATTTAGGTTTCTCTGCCAGAGAGTTTTAGTGATGCTCCAAATTGCAGACCCCAGGATTCCATAAGATGTTGCCACAGTGAGTAAATGGAATATAACACTATTATTGTGTAATGTGAAAAAGCCCAAGAGCAGGCCTGGGCAAACTTGGGCCTTCCAGGTGTTTTGGACTTCAACTCCCACAATTCCTAACAGTCAGCAGAATTGAAGCACAAAACACCCGGAGGGCCCAAGTTTACCCAGGCCTGTCCTCAAGTGTAGGGAGGAGTGCTGGCACATGCTGCTGCCTTGTGTTCTATTGAAGTGACGGTGATTTTAGCACAAAGAATGGACCAGTTTGTATTGCAGGCTGTGTTGCCCTTATCCAAAATGTTGGGAATCAGAAGTCTTTTGTATTTCCGATCCCCTCCTCCCCATTTTGGAATACTTGCGTATACATCTTAGAGATGGGACCCAATTCTAGACAAAAAGTCATGTATGTTTCATAGACACCTTATACACAGAACCTGAAGATAATTTTATACACAATGTTTCAAATAATTTTGTGCTTGAAACACAGTTTGTGTGCACTAAACCATCAAAAAGCAAGGGTGTCGCTATCTCAGCCACCAGTGTGGACAATATTGGAGCATTTTGGTTTTCAGAATTCCAGGTAAGGGATGTTCAACTTGTATTCAGATACCTTTGTTCAACTATGTGAAAAAAAAATCTTCCATTCACTTTCAAGAAATGAAAATGGAAAAGATATTTTGAAATGCTTAACTATAACAATAATGAACCTCTGGGGTGGCAGCAGACCTAAAACTCAAAATAAACTACTTTGATAAAAGTAACTTCTCAAGTTCTGGATTAATGTATTCTTGCTGCAAAATAAATGACTTTTCATCTGAGTAATGGGGAATATTCTCTTTCCCATGTTCTTGAACTGCACAAAGATGCAATGTAACAAGTACTAGGGAGGCAAATACCTGTATGTTTGTTCTTTTGTTTCTTATGCACCTCCAGCATGCCCTGATGTGCTGGACAAGATCTTACGAGATGATGAGAACAATCATTTTATAATGTGGTAAGACTAGGAGGCAGTATCTACATATATTTACTTGGAAGCCTATGATTGCAAGATGTTTGCTTGGGGATAATTCTTGTTCTTGCTTGCCTTGAATGTTCCAGCCACCTTCCCCTTTGGGCACCTTCTTTTTCACTATGTGCCAGCTTGGGTGACTCACACCACCTCACTTTTCTCTTGCTCCAGAGCCCTATACATCCAAATTCAATTTGCTCTCCGGCTACATTATCCCAAGTTGCTGTTTCAGTTTCCATGCAGCCTTCTAAATGAACCTATAAAATATGTGCTGCCGCATTACCCTTCTCATTGAATGAACCTCTGGTAGTGGAAGTAACCAAGAGAGGGATTGAAAAGTACCTCCTGCAGAAAAATGTACAATGGCAATTTTGCTATTTAAAGCCCACAAAAAAGATCTCTTGTGCTCACAGGTGCAGAAAGGCAGGATTCATGCCCAGCCATGCAGAGAGAGAGAGAGAGAGAGAGAGAGAGAGAGAGATTTGCATATGTCACAAGAGAGAAAAACAAACTGAATAAGCCATCAAAACTGGCAGATTCATTTGCCAGCCACGGCATTCCTTATGAAAAGAAGATGTTTTATGGTAACCATGTGACTCCCACCCTCCTTCTCTTTCTTTCTTTCCTTTCATATGAAAACAAGTATGATTTATGAAGGCCTTCTTACGTAGCAATTGATTATCTGAAGACAACAGTCCCTTATTTCACTTCGGTCCCTGATTTAACTTGTCATGGTTGTGTAGGCTGGTCAGTGAAGGAAGCTTATTCGAAATGTGCAGGAGGAGAGTTCTACAGATAACACACACTGCTAAAGAGAAAAACAAAAACAAATGGGTCCTAGAACAAATCAATACCAAACTCTCCCTATAAGCCAAGGTGACTAAACCAAGACTACTGTACTTTGGACATACCAAGAGAAGTCATAACTCATTAAGAAAAACAATAATACTTGGGAAGGTAGAAGACAGCAGGGAAAGAGGAAGATCACACTGCATATGGATACACTGTATAATAATAATAATAATAATAATAATAATAATAATAATAATAATAATAATAAATACAGCCCTAAGACTAAAACCTGAGCAAGGCTGAAGGTCTCTTATTAACAAGGTCAGAGGTGGATAAAAGTGGAGTAAACCTGCTACCTATGATAACATTAGAAACTTTCCCCACAACTTGGCATAAATAATAATAATAACAATAATAATAACAATAACTTTATTTTTATACCCCGCCAACCATCTCCCCTAGGGGACGGGGCGGCTTACAAGAGACACGCCCAAGATTACAATTAAAACACACATGTAAAACACTTTAACCCATTAAAACATCAGATAAAACAAATAACTGCACAATTGAAAGCAATATAAAGACAATACGGCTGAAAGAAACATAGTTGAGGTACAGATTTAATGACTGCAATACATTTTTATAGGAGCATAGGAAAGTGCAACAATATAGTAAACTGAGCAGGAAATACTGTCAAACACATGTTGAGGTAGGACGTATGCCAGTGTAAAATGTGGGCCTGTGTAAAGTGCGGAACTTCAAGTAGGGACAAGAAAGTTACTGGTGAGCTGCTTAGTCAAAAGCGCACCGGAACATCCAGGTTTTTAGTTGACTCCGAAAGGAGGATAAGGTGGGAGCCTGTCTGATCTCCCTAGGAGGGAGTTCCAGAGCCAGGAGGCCACCACCAAGAGGGATCTCTCCCTCATCCCCATGCATGTGACAGTGGGGGGAGAGAGAGCAATGCCTCCCCAGAAGATCTCAAGGTATGCACTGGTTCAGAGGGGAAGATGTGATCGTGAAGATAAGCAGGTCCCGAACCGTTTAGGGCTTTATATGACCTGCACCTTAAATTGGGACCGGAAACTTATTGGAAGCCAGTGGAGCTGTTTAAACAGCTCTCTCTGTAACCAGCTCCCATGAGTAGTTTGGCTACAGATCTCTGGACCAACTGTAGTTTCCGGGCCCTTTTCAAGGGCAACCCTATGTATATAATTGTTATATTGTATTATTATTAGTATTATATTGTATTACATTATAATATTATTATCAATATTATTGTATACACATAATATTGATAATAATATTATAATGTAATACAATATAATACTAATAATAATACAATATAACAATTATATATTTTATATTACATGTAATATTACTAATATTACAGTACAATGATATAACGCAATATAGTAATATATACTAATATTGTGCTGTGCTAATAATATATTATAAACACATATAATTTTGATAATATTATAATGTAATACAATATAATAATTATATATTTTATATTACGTGTAATATTACTAATAATATTACAGTATAGTGGTATAGTACAATATGGGAATGTATGGTACTAATATTGTGCTATGCTAATAATTTAATATATTGCATTTACATATAACTTGTAAGCTGCTCTGAGTCCCCTTCAGGGTGGGAAGGGCGGGATATAAGTGTTGTAAATAAATAAATAAATAAATAATAAATAGTAAGGCAATGCTACCAGCATTGTTAGCACTGGACAATAATGGCTTATTGGCCTATGCATTTTGACTAACCCTGTAGTTTACACTCCCAAGAGCTGAGATGTAGTCACTGTTTCCCCCCTTAAAATTACACTAAAGGGTGGTATGGTTAAAAAGCAGCCTAGATTGGTGTTTGGGCAGGCAAATGGATAGCTCTTGTGAGCAAAGGACACTGAAATAACCCTTTCTATTGATTGCATGAACCAAGCCCTATGTAAGGCAAATATTGCTCGATGCCTTCATGATTTAAAGAGCGAGGAACTGGGACAAAGCCAATGAGAAAATCTCCTCTGCTGTTCAAGCCTTGAAAACAGAAGGCCTTTTACTGAGATAAATGCCTGTCTGGCAGGGAGATAATTTCTCAGGTGAAGGCTAGGGACATAAGTGGACTTAGGCAACTCTTACTTGGCCACATGCCAAGTTAAAGAGAGTAGTTTAGAATAAGGGGAATGCAGCTGCTGGCTGAAGTTTTAATATAGCAGCGGACTCAGAGCTATGGGTTCAAATTACAAGAAAGGCAATTCCACCTGAATATTAGGAAGACCTTTCTGACCGTAAGAGCTGTTCAACAGTGGAACTCTCTGCCTAGGAGTGTACTAGAAGCTCCTTCTTTGAAGCCTTTTAAACAGAAGCCGAATTGCCATCTATCAAAGATGGTTTGATTGTGATTTTTGTGCATGGCAGAAGGTTTGACTAGATGGCCCATGTGATCTCTTCCAACTCTGTGACTGACTTTACAGTTGACTTATATCGACAAGTATACTTGGAAATAAATCTGTTGGGCTCAGTTGGATTTAAAACGCAAGCAATTATTCCAAGTCCAGCATGACCTCTATTCAACATATAGAGGTACTCATTCTTCTCCTATTCCAAAATCTTTTTAAAAAGCTATATACAGACACACAGAACTTCAACATCTCCAGAGTGTTAATTTGCTTGGCCCTTCACACAAAATAGTAAAATATGGCAGGATCAATCTTGTTTTAATCAGTGCATGCTAACCCAAGCACTGGCAAACTTTGGCCCTCTAGGTGTTTTGGACTTCAGCTCCTGCCAGCTGTTAGGATTCGTCAGAGGTTGCCAGTGCCTGTCCTTAGCCTCCTCCTCCTCTAGTCTTCTGAGTTTGAAGTTGGTAACTTGTTATATTGTTATTTTTGTTGTGTGCCTCCAAATTATTTCTAACGCATGGCAATGATGGGGCTTTCTTGGCAGGATTTGTGTGTATGTGTGTGTGTGTGGGGGGGGGGGGGAGGGGGTTGCCCTTTGAGGCTGAGAAAGTGTGGCATGTCCAAGGTCAGGTAACCTTCTAGACTGCCAGATAATCCAGGTTATCAAAGTAGAAAATCCACATTATCCATTTTGAACTGGATTATCTTTGTCTACACCACCATATAATCCAGTTCAAAACAGAGAATGCCAATTATCTGCTTTGATAATCTGATATATATGGCAGTGTAGAATGGGCCTCAGTGAGCCTTTCTGGCCAAAAAAGGGTTCGAATTATAGTCTCCCAGTGTGTTTGAGTGCATCTTCACTGCAGAATTTGACACCACTTTAGCTGCCATGGCTGAATGCTATGGAATCCTGGGATTTATGGTTTGATGAGGCACCAGCACTTAATGACTTGTAAAGCTACAATTCTCAGGGTTCCATAGAAGCTGAACTGGTGTTAAATTGTGTTAATTCTGCAGTGTAGATGCATCCTCAGTGAAGACATGCAATATCAATTATGTGACTCAGCTTCTTAGGGTCCTTCCACATAGCCATATAACCTAGAACAGTGTTTCTCAACCTTCCTAATGTCGTGACCCCTTAATACAGTTCCTCATGTTGTGGTGACCCCCAACCATAACATTATTTTTGTTGCTACTTTATAACTATAATTTTGCTACTGTGATGAATTATCGCGTAAATATCCGATATGCAGGATGTATTTTCATTCAATGGACCAAATTTAGCACAAATACCCAATATGCCCAAATTTGAATACTGGTGGGGTTGGGGGGGATTGATTTTGTCATTTGGGAGTTGTAGTTGCTGGTATGTATAGTTAGCGTACAATCAATGAGCATTCTGAACTCCACCAATGATGGAACTGAACCAAAGTTGGCACACAGGACTCCCATGACCAACAGAAAACATGAGAAGGGTTTGGTGGGCATTGACCTTGAGTTTTGGTGTTATAGTTCACCTACATCCAGAGAGCATTGTGGACTCAAACAATGATGGATCTGGACCTAACTTGGCACGAATACTCAATATGCCCAGATGTGAACACTGGTGGAGTTTGGGGGAAATAGACCTTGACATTTTGGAGTTGTAGTTGCTGGGATTTATAGTTCACCTACAATCAAAGAGCCCCTTGAAGCCCATCAATGATAGAATTGGGCCAAACTTCCCACACAGAACCCCCATTAACAACAGAAAATACTGTGTTTTCTGATGGTCTTTGGTGACCCCTCTGGCACCCCCTTGCGACCCCCCCCCCGGGGTACCAACCCCCAGGTTGAGAAACACTGACCTAGAACGTCATGGCAGAAAATCCCACAATATCTGCTTTGAACCGGGCTATCTGAGTCCACCTTGCCATATAACCCAGGTCAAAGCAGATAATGTGGGATTTTATACAGCTGTGTGGAAGGTGCCTTAATTATTACGTTGTTTAAAGAGATCCTTTAAAATAAACCCTTTGCTTTGCTTTGATAATCCATATTTCACTTTTAAGGGTTGCAGATCATGATGCTTAAAGGCGCATCCCAGAATATCAAGGCAGAAAATCCCACATTATCTGAGTGTGAACTCAAAAAATCCAGTTCAAAAGCAGATATTGTGGGATTTTCTGCCATGATATTCTGGGATATAGGGCTGTGTGGAAGGGACCCCAGTTTACCAGCTGTTAGGATTACTGGGAGTTGAAGGCCAAAACATCTGGGGACCCACAAGTTGAGAAGCACTGGCCTACAAGATAAAAATATTTATATGTGCTTCTACATTCTAGTTTCTATAGTTTCTAGGATATAGGGCTGTGTGGAAGGGCCCTGAGGCATAATGAAAATCATGCATAGTTCACGTTCAGTCCACATAGTTCAGGCCACACTATCTTGCTAGAGAAAAGAAAATATGCCATGGAGACAGGGGCGACTCAACCCATTACACAAAGTAAGCATTTGCAGTTTAGTTGATTTTGCCCAGGGGAGCTCTTGAGGTGCTCTTGGGGGAAAATACACCTTGACATATGCGAGTTGTAGTTACTGGGATGTATAGTTCACCTCCAATCAAAGAGCATTCTGAAGTCCACCAATGATGGAATTGAACCAAATATGGCACACAGAACTCCCACGACAAACAGAAAATATATATCAGTGATTGGTTGGGGGGGGGGGGGGGGGAGGGTATGCCAAAATACTGTTTGCTTACATGTTGAAAATTACCTAGGGCCGCCTCTGCATGGAGATGACCAGAGCAACATATATACAATGATGTGAACAGTTGCATTGACTCACACAATATCCTTTTTAAGACCTTCAAATGGTCTTTATGTGTCCATGTGGAAAATCTCCTTCCAGGAGCTCATGCAGCAATAACACTAAAACATATCTTTCTCTGAGCTCCAGCACATCTAAGCCTAAAAATGTAATTGTTGCCAAAACTCCCAGGCTCAGCTATCTCCCTGGGCATGGCCCAACCAATCAGCTTCATGCTTTGCATTTTCAGTTAACACACTCACCGATTTCTTACATGCGCCAATACCTTCCACACAATGTATTGCTGAAGGTTTTCATGGCTGGAATCACTGGGTTGTTGTAGGTTTTTTGGGCCGTATAGCCATGCTCTAGAACAGGGGTCCTCAAACTAAGGCCCGGGGGCCGGATGTGGCCCTCCAAGGTCATTTACCCGGCCCTCGCTCAGGGTCTACCTAAGTCTGAAATGACTTGAAGGCACACAACAACAACAACAACAACAATCCTATCTCATCAGCGAAAAGCAGGCCCACACTTCCCATTGGAATACTAATACATTTATATTTGTTAACATTCTTCATTTTAATTATTGTATTGTTTTAAAGTGTTTTTACACTACAAATAAGATATGTGCAGCGTGCATAGGAATTCATTCGTTTTTTTTCAAATTATAATCGGCTCTCCAACAGTTTGAGGGACTGTGACCTGGCCCTCTGTTTAAAAAGTTTGTGAACCCCTGCTCTAGAACAGTGCTTCTCAACCTGTGGGTCCCCCGGTGTTTTGGCCTACAACTCCCAGGAATCCCAGCCAGTTTTCCAGCTGTTAGGATTTCTGGGAGTTGAAGGCCAAAACATCTGGGGATCCACAGGTTGAGAACCACTGCTCTAGAAGCATTCTCTCCTGACGTTTTGCATGTATCTATGGCAGGCATCCTCAGAGGTTGTGAGGACCTTTCACACAGTCATATCACCCAGAATATCAAGGCAAATACTCCACAATATCTGCTTTGATCTGAGTCCCCACTGCCATATAACCCAGTTCAGTGTGGAAGGGGCCCAAAGCAGCCTTCAAACAGGACAGAACTTATTCCAACACAAGCACATGCCCTGCTCCTCATTGGCCTGAGGAGAACCACTGAAAAACTTCAACCCCCAGAATGCTCTGCGGAAGAGAGGCGGGACAAGCCCTCTTATTGGCGGACGCGTTCAAGAGCTTCGCTGCCATTGGCTTGCATGCCCCTCTTTCCATTCAGGGGGGTGTGCTGCCGGAAGTGGCGGCTACGGCGGCCGTCATGGGCGCGAGGCGTCGTTCTGAGGCGGAGTGAGGGAGGCTCGCAGTCCGTCCGGAGCGGAGGAAGAGGTGGAGGAGGAGAAAGAGGAATGGGGGCCCGGCCCGCGAGTTTCCGCAGGGGTCCCGGGCCATGAGAGGCAGGGCCTCGGCAGGGAGCGCCACACCTGCCGCCGCCGTCGTGAGGGAGCGGGCTTAGGTGAGTGGGTCTAGGTTGGGGCCACCCCGAGTCCTTTCGCCTGACAGGGGCCTGTTGCCCCTAGACGGCCAGAAATGCACTCTGGACATGCTCAGGAGCCTCCTCCCCCTCATAAGTCACATGCTTAGGAGGGACGTGTCTTCATAACACAGATCTCATTTTAAAAGTGCATCCATCTACCTCCCTTTTACGTTGTGAACCCATGTGTGGACTTTATAGGCACTCTCAGTTGTTTATATCAGGCATGCTCAAACATCACCGCTCCAGGTGTTTTGGACTTCAACTCCCACAATTCCTAGGCTGTTAGAAATGTGGGAGTTGAAGTCTAATTCTCAAGGTGGTTCGCAAAAAGGCCTTACTGGTGAATTATTTAAACTGTTATGTTTATTCATATCATGATCTGATCACCATACTCAATATATCCCATATGCATGGGGGTATTGTGGTAATAATACAAAAGGTTTGCTAGGCTAGACCCTCTTTCACTCAGACTCAGCCCCCCCCCCCCCGAAACCTCCCCTGAAAAAAATATCAGCCCCCCCCCCCAAAAAAAACGAAATCCTGGCTACAGGCCTGCCTGGAGGGCCAAAGTTTGCCCATGCCTGCCTTATAGGCACTCTCAATTGTTTAGTGGTGATATGAAAGAAAATTTTGGACATTGTGACACTGGATTCTCCCAGCTTGGCTTTGGTGTATTGGCACGTTAATGTATTGTTAATGAATTTATTTATTTGTTGAATCTGTATAATGTTTAAAATGGATTTTATTGTTTTAATTGTAATTTTATTGGTGTCTATGTTGATAGCATCATCGGATGCTTATGTAAGGCCGCCCTGAGTTCCCTTGTGGGGAGAAGGGTGGGAAGAAAAATGTATGTAATAATAATAATAATAATAGGCATTATTTATTTATTATTTATTTATTTACAGCTTTTATATTCCGCCCTTCTCACCCCGCAGGGGACTCAGGGCAGATTACAGTGTACACATATATGGCAGACATTCATGCCAATTTTTGACATACAAACATATACAGACATACACAGAGGCTATTTAACTTTTTCTGACCGCCAGGGGAGCTGTCGCTTTCATCGTCCATCTGCGAGATTGATGAAGTACTTCCACAATCCCCGCATCCTTCCCCGCTGGAATGCTTTGCTGGAGTCTTCTTTATGGCCTCATAAATCAGTTAATTTAGCCTCCCCACACTTTAAGGTGGTACCTAATTTTCCTACTTGACAGATGCAACTGTCTTTCGGGTTGCAAAGGTCAACAACAGGCTACAGAATTGGTTGGAAACCCACTCCAACCCAGGCTGGCTTCGAACTCATTACCTTTTGGTCAGAGTGATCTTAATGCAGCTGACACTCAGCCAGCTGCTCCACAGTCCCAGTGCATGAGCAAACTTGAGCCCTCCAGGTGTTTTGGACTTATTTATTTATTTATTTCTCGTATTTCTATCCCCTCCTTCTCAACCCTCGACTTCAACTTAAGCAGGGCGGGGGGGGGGGGGGGGGGAGAGGAAGGGGCCTGAGGCTGTTAGGAATGGTAGGAGTCCAAAACACCAGGAGGGAGTGCCCAGGTTGGCCCATGTCTGGTTTATATATTGTAGGTTTTGAATTACATTTTCCTCAAAGGCTGACTAAAGTTTATTTTAATGTCCCTCCTTCCTTTGTTTACTGATTCAAAGGGACACCAGAGCCAGAGTTTCCCTAGTCGCCCTTCCTTGGAGGTATACTCCAGGCACGAGCAAACTTCGGCCCTCCAGGTGTTTTGGACTACAACTCCTACAATTCCTAACAGCTGGTAGGCCGTTAGGAATTGTGGGAGTTGTATTCCGAAACACCTGGAAGGCCGAAGTTTGCTCATGCTTGTTATACTCTTTAACTATTTTTAAGTATACCCTGCTTAAAGATGATCTCCTGCTTTATAATATGTATATCCCACTTTCCTATCTCAGGGGAGACTCAGGTCCCTTCCACACAGCTGAATAAAACCCCACATTATCTGCTTTGAACTGAAATATATAGCAGTGTGAACTCATATAACTCAATTCAAAGCAGATATTGTGGGATTTTCTGCCGTGATATTCTGGATTACATGGCTGTGTGGAAAGGCCCTCAAAGATCCTAAGAATGCTGAAAACAATGCATTTTACATTTTAGCTCTACGTGGGACCACGATAGTACATTTATTTTATTTTATTTATAGTATTTATATTCTACCCTTCTTGCCCTGAAGGGGACTCAGAGCAGATCAGAGAACATATATACGGCAAACATTCAGTGCTGTTATACACTGACAAGACAAAGAGTTGTACATAGCTAGAGGTATATACAAAGCTTTCCCATCTTCGTCATTTGGAGGCTGTTCTCAGTTCTGGCCACCGGTGTGTGTGTGTGTTGCTGTCGCTCCCCTTCTTTTGCTGAAGAGCTTTGTTCGTAAACTCCCCCCATGATCGAATCACATAACATAGCCGTAACAATAGCATAACAAATGTCTGATTCCACAGCTTACATTGGGAAGAAACAGCCGGAATCCATACAAATAAAAAACCTTCCTAAGCACCCAGGCCTATGGAGAAGGGAATGGTTAAAGGTCTGGCCTTTGATACAAGGAATGGAATATGGACATAGCTTTTAAACTTTGTTTTTATTGATACTGGGTAACATGTTTTACTGCTCTTATTGTGATTTGTTATCTGGTTGAATGTTTGTACTATTTCTTTGTACTGCTTAATTTATTGATTTATTTTTATGTCATTTGAATGTTTGCCTTTTTATGTTGTGAGCTGCCATGAGTTCCCATGGGGAGATGGGGCAGGATATAAATCAAGTTTTACTTACTCACATTTTAAAACAGCCATGGTCAAACTTCAGCCTGCCAGGTGTTTTGGAGTTCGACTCCCACAATTCCTAACAGTAAGATCAAACTAAACATAGAACTATGAAAATAAATACTTAAAATAATATAAAACCATTAAAATATTCACATGCTCAAGGCACTCAGCCCCATCTGATCCTGGCAGGTAGCATACTCAGCCCTGGTTAATACTTGAATGGGAGGCAGCTAACAAGTAGCAGCGATATTTCAGAGGAAGGAAGTGGCAAATAGCACCTCTAAGTATTCCTTGCCTAAAGAAACTTTGTGAAATCAATGAGGTCTCTATAAGTCAAAAGATGACTTGAAGGCACATAAACACACTTACACAAGACTTCAGCCACAAAGACTCTCACATATTAATTGTTAGTCTTACATATTGTTAATTTGACAGTTTCTTGCCCTCAGGATTATAATCTAAATAAAACAAGACACTCTAGGAAAAGGGAATGACAGCGAGGAAGGATATTAAAGGCAGTATTCCAGTTCATTGTCCATAGTCATGGATTCTTCATCCAGGAATTCAACCATCCCTGGCTTGAAAATACCTCCCCCCCACGCCCCAAAGTTCTGCAAAGCAAATGTTGATTTTGCCAGTTTGACTCTGTTGCTGTATATAACTGGACCTTAATGTCAACAGATGTTGGTATCCTGAAACTTAATCTCAGTGGATATGACGAGTCCACTGTGCATGCATTTCTCCCATTGGGTTGTTGTAGGTTTTTCTGGGCTATATGGCCATGTTCTGGAGGCAATTTTTCTCCTGACGTTTTGCCCGCATCTATGGCAAGCATCCTCAGAGGTAGTGAGGTCTGTTGGAAGTAGGAAAAATGGGTTTATATATCTGTGGAATGACCAGGGTGAGACAAAGGACTTTTGTCTGCTGGGGCTAGGTGTGAATGTTTCAGCTGATCACCTTGATTAGCATTCAATGGCTTGGAAGTGCCTGGGGGGGATCTTTTGTTGAGAGTGATTTTATGTGCCTGTTTGTTTCCCCTCTGTTGTTTTGCTGTTGTAATTTTTGAGTTTTTTAATACTGGTAGCCAGATTTTGTTCATTTTCATGGTTTCTTCCTTTCTGTTGAAATTGTCCACATGTTTGTGGATTTCAATGGCTTCTCTGTGTAGTCTGACATGGTGGTTGTGAGAGTGATCCAGCACTTCTGTGTTCTCAAATAATATGCTGTGTCCCATTGCTTTCTCCCATTGCTTTCATCTTTCCCCTGCTTGTTTTTACTGAACAGCTTTCTGTAACTATTAACTTTATTATTCATTTTCTCATTGCTATTGATCAATATACCATTACTGATAGGCATGGTGTTTTGTGGCATTTTGTATGCCCTTTGTGATCATACCTTTGCCATAACAATATGCCTCTCATTTTAAAGAGAAGAGGCAGAGAAAGAATGACAGAGAAAGGCTTTTGGTTTTCCTGGAACTAAAAATCCAAGTCTGTCATTGTGAATTGTACTGCCAGGACTTCATCAGTTCCTCTTGGCAGCTTTGCATTGTCCTGTAGCCATTGGGCCTTAATTTTCAGCCTGCAGAATTTAACCCTTTCTGTTTAACTGACTCTTTAATTAGTGACTCCTAAGGAATGCTGGTATCTTTCTACTTTTCCCCATCTTCAGGGTCTCCTGCTGTGGCTCCCTGGGGTCTATACTTCAACTCTACACAAGTTACAACTTCTCATACTCACCTCCATCCACTTGCTGCTCCTTGTGACAGTTCTTTCCTGTCACAGAGGTTGCTTTTACATGAGTGTCAACATGTTGTAGCGTGTATTTCTTCAGCACATGAGATTGCAACCTCTGTTCTGGTTGCATTCTTAATAAGGATAGAGGTCATGTGGGGTAGCCAAATATCTTTGTTGTTGTGCTCTCTAAAGCAGCCATACACGCTAATAGGCAGTCCTTGCAAGAAATACTCATTTTTAGTAGAACAGTCCATACTTGTATTCTTCATGTTCATGGTATTGAAGATTTAAGGGGATTTGTTAAACTGAAATTACTAATGTGAACGTGGTTAACGTTTATGCAAAATCATACTTTCCCTACCTTATTAAACTAAAAAAATCATTTACATGGTTTTGCATCTTCACTACCTTTAAAAAGGCAATTGGAAGCATGGGCAAACTTTGCCTCATATTTCTCTCCTAACAAGTTTGATTGTGGCTTAGGTCCAGGCTGTTTGAGAGACCTCACTATAGTAGCCTGTTTGGAACCTGACATTCTCAGAAGATGTCCTTCTTTCACTCCCACCACCTTTTTGGTGGCTGCTCCTGGTATCAACTTCCTTCCCACAGGGGCCAAACTAGTTCCTTCATTGCTTTTCATTGCAAAGAATTTTTTAAAACACTAAACGACTTTTAGAACTAAAGATTTTTTTAAAGAAGAATTTGTTTTATTTGTGCTATTTTAGCTAGTTTTTATTATTTTAAGTAGTTTACTGTTGTGGCTATCATATAGACGGATGTATAAGTCAACTTTATGTATAAATAGAGGCCAGATTTGGGGACCAGAACTATGGATTTTGGTGTGATCTGTGGATTAGGGTCAGTCTGCAGAGAGTTGAAAGCTCCAGTTCCACCCTGTCATTCCCCACCCAGGCATTCAGAGAGGCAGAAATGTCTCCATGGCAGAGAGTGTAGAGCGGGTTGGCACCTTTAGGGTCTCCTAGGAAAGACTAAGCTCTTGCCTTTTGCTAGTCTATTTGGAGAAGGCCTGATTTCATTTTTGGTACAGATTAAGACATTGGCCCATGGATAAGTTGAACCAGTTTCTTTGTTGATTTTTTTTGACTAATTTGTAGACTTGTACATGAATAAATAGGGTACTTTATATTTTAATGTTAATCTATATACTATGCATATTCATGTAGAAGTCAATCTCATGTCTAGGCCAAGTTTGGGGCCAAAATTATATATTTTGATATTGTTATTTCTCCATGTTGCTTGCTGAATGCTTGCCTCCCCAGCTCTGTGCTCTGTATCTGTCCTGGTCAAGAGATGGTAGTGGGTGGTAACTACAGGAGCAGAAGGATACAACAGGATGTTTTTGTGGCTGGTAGGAGTTAACTGGAAAAATAAACAAATGTATATTTTTAAAAACTCCAAAACTAGCAGAGGAGTTTATGTACCAACATTTGTCACTTGAATTTCCCAGCAATTGATATTTTTTCAGTAGAGGATCTTCTGTCTCACTTCTCTTGAATAATGTTTGATAGTGTCTTGGTGTTGTATATAAGAGCATTTTACTGTGTGTTTAAAAACCTCTACAGATATCATTCTGAAACAATAAGTGAGATGGGGCACTCAATGACTGCCTTTGCATGAAAGCGCTAGGCTTCAACTTGTGGCATGAAGTGGGCAGGGAAACTGAAAGTACAAAATGCATTCCTATTTGCATGGAACTTGGATGACAAGAACAGCTAAAGTACTGAAATATTGTATTTCCGTTCCAGACTTTGATCTCTAGAAGGAAAGGGGAGTGATTTGTAATCAGCATTGTAAGACTGCTGTTCGTCCTTTGAACACTTATGTCTTTGCTGGAAGTTTGTTTAAAACAAACATGATTTAAACAAGAATGTAGAAGCACATATAAATATTTTTACCCTGCAAGCCAGTGGTGCTCAACCTGTGGGTCCCCAGATGTTTTGGCCTTCAACTCCCAGAAATCCTAACAGCTGGTAAACTGGGGTCCCTTCCACATAGCCCTATATCCCAGAATGTCAAGGCAGAAAATCCCACAATATCTGCTTTGAGCTGGGTTATCTGAGTTCACACTCAGATAACGTGGGATTTTCTGCCTTGATATTCTGGGATATAGGGCTGTGTAAAAGGGCCCTGGCTGGGCTTTCTGGGAATGGCTGTTAGATGTTGTTGTGTGCTGTCCCTTCAGGGTGAAGAGTGCCAAGTAGGAACTGGGATTAGAGGACAAGTTTGGGAGTGCTAGCCCCGCTTCTCCAGTTTAGCTTCCTCTTTTGCAGTCTAAAAAGGGGGCTTTGGGTGAGTTTAAAAGATGAATTGTTGCACTAGAAGCTGTTCTCTGCCTTCTTTTAAGACAGAAAAAGGATAGTCTGGAGATTCCGGAGGCATCAAGGACCACAAACGCATTCCTGGAGGGCACTAGATTACCCACTCTTTTATCGAGGGATAGCATGATACCATAGTCCTCTGCTCCAATTCTTTGTAGGTGTTTAACATTATTTTTTAACTTTTCAAGTATATACTAATGTCAGGGACAGAATATTTTTCAAGGATGTTAATTAAAAAAATCAACTGATTTATTTTTTGAGGTATTAAAACATTGACTTGAGCTGTTGACCTCTTTTCTTCATTGTGAGTTTGAGTATCTTTTTTCAGTCTTGATATGTTTCTCCTTTGAGGACTCCAGAAGAACATATAAATGATTTATCTTGTACCTCAATGCTATCTTCTGGTCTTCAAGTCATTTTTCATACTACTGGTATTTAATACTTCTGCATCATCAACAGCGTGATTATCTTGCCTCCTTTTGTTCATTTGTCAAATGAATATGCTAACATCAAAGTGATTAATAGCAGATACCTGGAAGGCATCCAAAACATAGATTGCCAGAAGCAGAAAAACTATGAGTGCTTATCATGATTCCTACCTACTTCAAATTTCACAAGGCAAACCTGTGGAACCCCGACACACAAACGACACCATGAGGTTTTGTGGACTATGTTGTTTTTGTTGCAATATGCATAGGTGGCTGCCTCTATAGAAGGAAAAAAAAAGATTAATAAAAGAAATGCAAAATAAAAACAAAATGAAAAATTATTGATATGTTAAAAGGAGATTTTGGATCCTAACTCTTTTGCACTGGATTGTATTGCATAGATATCAGTCGGTTTTGTGGATAGTTCTTGCCTAAATGGAATTAATCCTCAAATTTTAACTTTGTATGTGAATGGAAAATCTCATCCACAGGATACCACTATCTCCTCCTATTTTTGCTCTAACAGTTGAACCGCTAATAAATCTAACCTGGGACAGCTCTGACATAACTGGCTTGACCATGAGCACCATCACAAGATTGCCCTTTGTGCCAATATCCTAAAAAGTTCCCTAGTAACTGCCAACCCCACTTGCTTCCAATTAAACTGAATCATCGCCTTTTCATGACAACTCACCATTACAAGAGAAACGACATGTCCACCAGCTGTCATTTGAGAAACTTCCCATCGTGGATGGTCCCTTAGCAAAAGGCACAACAGAAACAAACCAACGAATTCCCTAATTTATCAAGCACAGGGAAATGCATTACCCAATCAAATGGCACTCTCACCTGACATCAGATATTACAGATTCAGATTGGAATCGCACCTGAAACCACCACAAGAGAAAATGTCTTTAAAATTGTGCATAAATGGTATCTTACAAGAGTACATTTGTCAAGAATGGTTAAGACTGCCCCATCATATTGCTGGAGAGGATGTAAAGCCGTTTGTTCATATATACAAGTACATATGTGGCCAGTATATTAGATTTCTGGATTTCCTTTTCTACACACCAAACTGTATATTTTTGTTTTGTCCTCTTTCTACTTTCAAGGTATGTTAATAACAATAGATATTTAAAGCACAGAAAATAAATTGCTTTCTTATTGTGGTTGAACGAATGGAGATAGTCAAATGTTGGAAATCAGGAATATTTATTCTGAATATCTGGTGGAGAACTATCTGAAATAACTTCCAGATTCTTCTTCACCAGAATAACATGTCTAATAACTTTCCTACAGAATTAAATGATATAATGGACAAGTGAGAAACAGCTTCACGAAGATTTGTTTGTATTTTTTTGAATATGTAAACGAACGTTCACAGCAGCATCAACCTCCACCTGCCTAGAAAGCATTCTGGAAGGAAACTTTACACTACAGAGCTTCTTCAATTGACCACAGAAAAACTTCCATAAACAAACACAGACTTTGTTCAAAATAAAGCTTTTTTTTTTAACCACAAAACATTCCATCATCCTAGTCCAGGCATGGACAAACTTAGGCCCTCAAGATGTTTTGGACTTCAACTTCCACAATTCCTAACAGCCTAGCGGCGAAGTTTGCCCATGCCTATCCTAACCTGATGTTAACTGTTAATTTTCTCTCTCCTTTCTCTGTGTTTGTTGATGTTTGTTTCCTTTCTTTGTTATTTGTTGGATTGCTTGTGTTAAGTACATAAATGATGTAAACATTTGGTATACTATTACCACCTATACATGAACTAACAACATGCTCAGTAAAAAATAAAAATTTGAAAAACGCCATTAAAAGTTTGAGAAAACAGGTATTGGCTGCTGTCTTTTGGAAATACAGCAAAGAAATTATCATTCTACATTCCTTGAAAAGGGAGGTCATAAATGAGGCCACATCTGATATTAATAAGAGCCAACCTATGTATAATGGGACTGCACATGTTAATCATGAATTCACATACTCAATCCCAGAAAACCCCATGATATAATTCAGAATGTTTAAATTTATGATTATCACTGGTAGATCCATTATATGTTTTAGGATTGCCATAACTCATTAGAAGGCACAAAACAACAAATATATATAGGAGATGGTAGCTGTTCTTCAGTTGTGGTCCTAAACCAGGGCATGCAGAGTTTGGACCGTTTTAGCCTGCTGCCCTCCCTGATATCTCCTTGATGAATTGTTTTTATCTGAATAAAATTTTTGCTCTTAGGACCTCATCACACTTGAGCATTTATCCACTTTAATCCACTTAAAATGTTGTGACTGCCTCATGTAGAATTCTGCGGTTTATAGTTTAGGAAGGCTCAGGGCTTCTCCGGATGAGCAATTTAAAGGCCCCTCCCCAAACTACAAACTCCACAATTCTACAGAAGGCAGTCGCAGTATTTAAAGTGGATTGAAGTGGATAAATGCTCGTGTGATGAGGCCCTTAAAGTGGTCACATGGACTTGTAAGCTCCTGACCTCGCCTCCCAATATTAAAACTGAAACTAGAGTTGTGCCCACTTCCAGTTTTTATTTATATATATATATATCTCCATCCATCCATCCATCCATCCTATTTTCAAGAGTCTTTGAGGCGGGAAGCAGGTATTCAGGCATTTTAGAGTTGCCCATGCCTGCCATAAACCAATTGAGAACTTTATAAATAAGAACTAGCACCTTGAATTCTTCTTAGAAATGAACTGGAAGTGAAGCGATTCAGGACCAGTGCTACATGGTCTATAAAACACATGACTCACAGGTCTGTCCATTACATTCTGTTCCATTTGTAGTTCATAGACATCTTTCAAGAACATCTCCATGTAATTATAGTCTATATAAAAAGACAATTAAAGGAGGACTTGCTGTGGCTACATCTTTCTCAAACAGTGGATGTTTCTAGCTTTTTGCTGGCTGGAAGAGACAAGAAACAAATTCAGCATTTTGGCTAATAATGATAAGAATGCTTACAAGGTTTTGACACTGAATAAATTTAGAAACAGCTACAAACTTCCTCTTGTTTTTAGAATTCCCCTTTACATGGTTAAGAGCAGTTTTTTGTTGGTACTTTAACAAAACAAAAAAAAAAAGAGTTGTCACTGGGGACCGTGTGCATTGATACTAAGATGTACCAAGATTTTGGAGGCTGACACTTCCTTTCACTATAGCTTCCATGACAGTTGAGGAAACGGTGTCAGGCTGGCCTGTGTGCCCACTGTCATAGTTGATGTGCTGCTCATCTCCCTTCTTTGAAGTAGATTCTTGTTTGTTTTTTGATGTAATGGTTAAAACATATTTTCAACCATCCCTGCTCTTTACATCTTAATGAAGACTTAAAATAATGTGCCATTTGACACATTAATTATTTTAATTATTTTAGATGCCTTCTTAAAACTGCAGTATATGAATGTCACCAAGACATGTTTTCAGATGTGGAACTGCAAGTTATCTCATCAGAAAGCGAATTTTACCCAAGTTTTCCTTTAAAGTTTGTGTTTTGTTTGCAAATGTACCTTTACTGATAATGTATAATATAGCAAATGTCCCATAGGCTTGGATCCTGTCATTTTCTTATTTGGTTGATGTCATTCATTTATCCAAAAACCCACAATGTATTGCTGAAATCTAAATGGCGAGATGTCCTCAGACAGAAAAACCCACGCTTTCATATAACAGTCATTGTGTTTTTTTCTTAAGAGAGAGAACATTGTTACTATTGTAACTTCAATGGAATTGCTTTTACTTCTGTGTGCTATTTTGCTTTTGAATGGAAGAGAAGTTTTATTTGGCTACTGTAATGGCACAGTTTCTTTTGAGACAATAGTTTAAGCCCACACGAGGTTTCTGCAGATAAATGTAAGGAGAAAATGTATTTCTTCAAACTGACCTGATTTTTCTATGAGGAAAACAGAAAGTGTCAGGAATTGCACGTGCCTCCTAAGCTGCTTGTGTTTAACTTCTATTGGCTGGCCAACCTTCTTATCTCACGTACACCTTTCCTACTACCCACCTCCAGGTAGGGAAAATGTTACTATGTGTTCTCAGAAGGCTGTGCATAGCTTCCGTGATGATCTTTTCCTCTCTAATCTTTGAATTTCAGCTCACTGCTATGGACAACGCGATCACCTTGTGGCAGTTCCTTTTGCAACTCCTTCAGGACTCTCAAAACAAGGATATTATTTGTTGGACCTCCAACGACGGAGAGTTCAAACTTCTGCAGGCAGAGGAGGTGGCTCGCCTTTGGGGGATCCGTAAGAACAAGCCTAGTATGAACTACGATAAACTCAGTCGTGCTCTCAGATATTATTATGTGAAGGTAACTCAGTCTTTTGTTTTCCCAAGAGTCTTTTAACCCTCTTGAATTATAGCTTTCATTTAATGAGATTTCTTGTTCTGTTTCAAGTTGGGGAGGAGGAGGGTGCAGCATAATATTGGTTTTGTTGCTACACAATTTATTGATGTTAAGTGGAATGTAAATAAAAAAATGTTGTTGGCCTGCCTTAGTTGAATGAGCAGGCTTTGTCCATAATGGTACCACTCCCCATCCCCACATACAAAAACTAACTGTCAGTTGACACTTTCTTTAGTACAGGCAACAAGATAACCTCCTTTGCTAAAGTCTGTATAGCAGACATACTCCTCTTCCTCAGCACCTTTGCTTCTTCCTCTTATCTGGGGCCAAAGGTGATCTCCTCACTTTGCCTCATGGTAGTTCTGGCCCTATGATTGTGGTTGCCTTCAGAATGTCAAGTAGTTAATTCCCAGACTCTTGTTTCGTTTGCTTAATGAGCAGAGGAGGGGCCTTGGTTGTAGCGGTGATTTAGATTTGGCTGTTTTAAAATTTCAATGCATAATATTCATCATGTATGTAAACTCTGTATCTGGCAATTAATTGAAATTTCCCTTTTTAGCTGTAGGAGTATCTATGCATCCAAAATGTTTAGTTCAGCTATTACTCAGACTTAAACACAAAATATATCACAAAGGTGGGGCCAAGCAAAGCAATCCCATCTTTCTTGAGGGAGATGCAAGCCTAACAATACAAATTAATCTCTTGCATTTTGTCTCTCTCTGAAATATTAGAATCATAGAATGAGAGAGTTGGAAAAGAACACATGGGCCATCTAGTCCAACCCCCTGCCATATTCTCCTTTAGATTTTTGAACCTGAGTAGCCTTCTATATCCTTCTGTATTATTCCAAATATCTTTGTCTGGCTTTTTGCAGAATAGTATATGGTAGGGGAATTGGTTCTTTCTTCTTTGCTTCATTTTCTATGTTTTTGGAAACTGGAGGAGCACCAGACATTTTAATCAGTAGTGCCTTAGAACAGTAGATGTTGATCTATCATGAGATCTTAACAAATGGTTTGTTTTGCAGCTGCTTTTGTGTGAGTATACAAACAAGAAAATAAGTCTCCAGGAGATAATGTCAGCTCCAGTGGGCATGCTGATTTGAACACTGGCTTGGTTATCTAGCATTGCGTATTTTCTTTAAAATGCACAGATTGACTTAGTGAGTAGAAAAGATATTAAGTACCGCAGAATATTGCTGAGAAGCATTGAAATGGTTATTATTCACGCCATTCTGTGGAAGCGTTCAGCTGCTTTTCTTCAGCTACGTCAAAATGTTACATAAATGTTCTCCCTTTTGAATATTTAACCTTGGTGCTGTAACACTGTGCACACACTGATAGAAGTGTTTTGCCTGTCTTCAGAATGTGAGCCTCAATTTCTGTACTTTTTGAATCAAGGTCATAAAATGTGGAGGTAATTGAATGAATAGCCATTATGTTGAAGATTTTTTAAAATGGTAATAAAGTTTCAGAGCCATCTTCATTCATCTTGATCCTGGATGGGCTTTTTGATGATTGGATGGTTGGACAGGAATGAAATGGCAATGCTTTTCTTAAACATACACCTTTGTGGAATCACCAGATGCCATGAGTTAAGTGAAACAAAGAGAGGTGCCTTAGTTAGAAGATAGATGGGAGACCATTGAGTCACCTTGCAAGCCACTCTTTAGCTTATCAAATGAGAAAGGAGGCATACATTCCGATGCAGGATCAGCTAGCACTTAGGTCTGTTGAAATCAGTCATGGGTTACTTTTTGCAATACTCTCAGTTGGTCCTAATAAATCTGAATAGGAACTAGGAGGTGTTCCTTTCTCTGAAAATTGAAACAGTGGTCATGTTGATCTGGGTATTCTAGGAGATGTAGTCCAGAAATGTAGCTTTCATAAGATCTCATCTGGATCTAACCAAATGAATAAATCTCTTTGACAAAAATGCAAATGGGAGGTGTAGCTGATAGCTTTTTTCTTTTCTTTTTTTCATCTTCACAGAATATCATTAAGAAAGTGAATGGTCAAAAGTTTGTTTACAAGTTTGTGTCCTATCCAGAAATTTTGAATATGGATCCTCTAGCAGTTGGCAGGATTGAGGGTGATGCTGAAGCACAGACAGGCATTGTAGATGCTAACAACACTACCAAGGAAACTGAGAACTGTGGGAAGGAGAAGCCTCAATCCTGCGCAAAATCCTCTAGTCGTAATGACTATATCCACTCAGGCTTATATTCTTCATTTACTTTGAACTCCCTTAATTCCTCCTCTTGTGTAAAACTCTTTAAGCCAATCAAGATGGAGAATCCAATTGAGAAAGTGGCAGAGAAGAAAATTCCTCAGGAGTCTACACTTTCAGTCATAAAATTTGTGACAATGTGCTCCAAAAAGCCTTCACCATCACCCCTTGCCTCTACTGCTCAACCAACATCTATTATATCAGCTGTCCCTACCCTCTCTTCTAGCTCTGATGAAAGTCTCCAGGTTGTAGAGTCTATAGTAACACCAAAAATGGCGACCACTGAAACCTCAACATCTTTGCCAAGTTTGACCACCAATTTCACCCCTACGCCTCCTTCAGCTTCCGTTTCCCCTGCTCTCCAGGTTCCTCCCAGATCTCCTTTGCCGTCTTTAAATTCTAATCCCGATCTGATTATAGACACAGAGTCTGACACTTGCCAGGAGCTGGAAGAATCTCAGGATCAAATCTTGGAGTTTAAAGAGCAGAGTTCCTTCATGGTAGAAAAGGAACTTCGTCTTAGTCGAACTAGGAAGCCAAAAGGGCTGGAGATTGCCCCCACTGTTGTCGTTACTGGCAGTGACCCAAGCCCTTTGGGAATACTAAGTCCTTCTCTCCCTACTGCTTCTCTTACACCAGCACTTTTTTCACAGGTAATCATGTCTTCTGTTTCTAAATAAAATTCTGTATGATTGTATAGTGGGTAGACAAAATGCAACCCACAGACATACCCCAAGACAGTTTTTGTCACTTTTAGAGCCTCACTGGTTTTGTGTGTGTGTTTTGGGGGGGGGGGGGGGTAGTGGGGGGAGCAAATGCTTAAATGCATCTCATAGTGGGTATGGGGATTAACTTTGCTGAATCATCTTTCAAGGGCTTTTTAGGCCCAGGGAAAGCCTTATTTTTATTAAGAATCTTGGGATTGATTTAGGCCCATCTCTTATGGACCTAAATTGTTATTGGCATAGGGAGACATCAAAATAGCCTTCAAGCCCATTGGGGGAATTGGAAAAACATTTTGGTGATATATGGCTTTTCTGGGAGGAAAAGATTGAAAGTTTGGAGCAGAAATAGAGACTGAATGGAAACCTCACCTGATTTGACTGTGTTCACATACATTGCCACAGTGCCATCTGTTCAGTACATTTTCCTAGTGTCTCTGTATGTATACACGCAAGTAGTACAAGTTGCTTACATTTGCTGTAATTTTTGGTGGAGGAGGTGTAAATATCACGGAGATATCAAAGCTTTCTGAGCTGATTTTTCTTTGTTCCCTTAAGGGCCAACAGAATTCATAGCATCCAAATTTAGATATGTGCAAGATGGTGTGGACCCTGTTCTGTTTTCCTCATGGTAACCACAGAAGTGTTACAAGGAGTTGGGTGGGATCCTGAATCTTGAGTGATTAAAATCAGATGGAGACATTTTCAGTGAGCATAGATCTTTTCCTTCAAGTAGGGCAGATCCTTGATCCAGCCCAATGCTCCTAGTTATTTAACTGTGAATGCTGGACCTGATCTCCCACAGGACTAGGAGTCTGTGAGACCATGGAAAGTCATACTAAGAGGAGTAAGACACTGGCAAATCACCTCAGAATAAATCTCTCTCAAAAAAACAAAACAAAACAAAACAAAAACAAACATGTAATAGGGTCACCTAGGTTGCTGTGAAACTACATCTCCCCTTCCCCTTCTTGTGGAGTGCAGAGTATTCCTCCCTGGTCTGATTGTAGTTAATTTTCATGTCTGCTGCTATGTTAAACATAGCCACAATTCCTGCTTCACACAAGATCTGAAACATCAGTTTTAATTCAGGTACAGATCCTAGATCAGACATGGGCAAACTCCAGCCCTCCAGGTGTTTTGGATGTCACCCCCACAATTTCTAATGGTAAGCTGGCTGGGATTTCTGGGAAGTGAAGTTCAAAATACCTGGAGGGCTGAAGTTTTCTCATGCCTGTCCTAGTTTGAGCACGAATGCTAGCTCATCTTATGTTGTTATCAACATAATAATTTGATACAGTTTATGGGAATTTCCACTCCATAAAGGAATAGAAGTAGAAACATGCAATCTTTCAACTTTTATTTAACCGTGATGGTGTAGTTAGGCATATTTCAGAATGGCTGCTCAAGTGTTTCTTCCACTCTTGATTCAGAATGGGAATCTACTGGGAGCAAATGAAAAGCTTACATGATACTTTCCTGCTATATGTTATATTTTTCATTTTTATTATCATCTCTTTTAGAGTATCATTCTTAATTGAAAGATAAATTTAATAGCCCACTATGTACAGTTTGTTTCAGTTTGCTTCGTTGGTGTTTGAGGAGAAAATAGGTAGCTAGAACACTGTCAGTTCCCAATTTTTGTAATGTGTTGATTGAGTTTATATTTTGCCCTTTCCCCCTGCATGGGGCCCAAAGATTTTCATTCTTTCTGGACTTTTACATGAACAGTAGTCAGGGAAAGAGGGTATATTTATTCACATCTCTCTATATGCCACCAGGCTCCCATTTTAGGTTTGCACACATAAATCAAATGCTCTGTCAAATCTATGTAATCACTTTCCAATCTTTTGTGAACTCCCTGTTTGTGTTCTGATCTCATCTGAGAGGTGCTTAAACAAGCAATTCGTAGTTACGTTAAAGGTAGTTGGAGCTTCAGATATTAAATATACTCATAACTGGTTTTGTAACATTTTGTATATCTTCCAGACACCTATTTTGCTGACTCCAAGCCCCTTGCTCTCCAGTATCCATTTCTGGAGCACCCTTAGTCCATTTGCTCCTCTCAGTCCGGCAAGATTACAAGGTGCTAACACCCTTTTCCAGGTATGTTTCCGAAAAGGATATCAGATACGTTCTGTTAAAGAGCCATCAGAAACATTTAATGTTGGTTCACGAGGGCTTGTTTAAACATGAACTCTTTTATACCTATAGAAGTAAATGACAGTTTGGATCAGTGGTTTTTAAATACTGGTTTCCAGGCTTTTTGGAACTTCAGCTCACAGAAGCCCTAGCCATCTTGGTTAATGGTTAGGGATTCTGGAAGTTAAAGTCCAAAACAACTAGAGAACCAAAGATAGATCACCCAACATAATAGCTCTGTTCAGCTTTTTTATTTTTATATGCAAATATTTTTTTCTCACCCTAGAGTCTGTAACTTCTGTATCAGAAACTGTGGCACTCTTTATTCTGCAAACCATAGTTTACACATAGTCTTCACAATCAAGACTGTTGTTCCCTAGCTCTTCTATAAAGTTTTTTGAGAACTATTGAAGGCTCTCCTAAATGGCAGGGGATTAGACTGGATGGCCTTTGTGGTCTCTTCTAGGTATATAATTCTGTGATTCTCTCCAATTACAGTTGAAAGTCCTTCTTTGTTTCTCTCAATGGAAATCTCTCAATGAACCATGAACATTATAGTATTTTTTTCATTAATATAGAAAAGGAAGGATAGTTCCGATAGGGATGCAACCTGTGCTGGATGGGGTTACACTCCCCCTGAAGACACAGGTTCACAGCTTGGGGGTGATCCTGGACCCATCGCTGACCGTAGGGCCTCAGGTGTTGGCGGTGACCAATATTTAAATGTGGAAAAGTTCAATCAATCATGATGCTTAAGGTTCTAATGTACATGACCCTGTACATTCCCTCATGTGCTGTGATTTTATTATACTCTTTTATATAAAAAAGAACCTTGGTCAAGACATGTTCACTTGTAGTCCTGTTCAGCAAGCCACTTTTAACATCAGGAGTACTGAATCAAACAACAAATTTGTCCTGATCTTTATAGTAAAAATGGTCATTTGAAGTTGGCCATTGCCGTGCTTTCCTGGAATTCAGATCAAGATCTTTGGATGTACAATAGAGTCTTGCTTATTCAGTCTTTGCTCATCCAACATTCTGTATTATCCAACGCAGTCTGTCTCCTGCCCAGATCTGCAGCTGTTTCAATACATTGTGATGTTTTGGTGCTATATTCATAAATACAGTAATTACTACATAACATTACCAAGTATTGAACTGTTTTTTCTGTCGATTTGTTGTAAAACATGATGTTTTACTGCTTAATTTGTAAAATCATAATGTAATTTGATTTTTAATAGGCTTTTCCTTAATCCCTCCTTATTATCCAACTTTTTCTCTTATCCAACATTCTGCCGGCCCATTTATGTTGGATAAGCGAGACTCTACTGTATTTGGTGACTTTTGCTAATATTTTGACACTCCAAAAAAAGAAATGTTTGTGCTGGTATTAATTTTTTACTATTCTCTTTTGTTTTATAGTTTCCATCGGTGCTGAATACTCATGGACCATTTACGTTGTCAGGAATGGATGGGCCCTCCACTCCTGGGCCTTTTTCTCCAGATTTACAGAAAACATAGCACATGGCTTTCTCGAAAAAGGACACATTGGAAAATGAGAGGAAGGTTCATTAAAATGATGCAACCCAAGGAGTGATTGGTAATTCCACAGGAACAATATATACTGACTTGATTTTGCCATTCCCAGTTGAAATGCCTTTGCAGATATTCCCTTCAAGACATAAGGGAATTAATATGGAAATGCCTTAATTGGTGACTCTGCTCTGTTATCTGTTCTCTCGCTTGCTTCTTTTTGGTTTAGGAATTTTTTTTCTTGGTAAAGGGAACCTAATTTTGTATGGATACATTGATTTAATTTGTAGTAACTGATATCACAGCCACAGACAGCCACCCTTTTGTTGGATAATCTTATGCTCTTTTTCTGTTTCACTATATTATTTTATTGGAAGTTGGATTCCAAAAAACAGCTGGAAAGCCTTTAAGATTGTTTTTAGTATTATTAATTTCTGTACTGCTGATACAGGAATGTAATGTATGGCTTTGAAAGGAGAAACTCTACAAGTGTATGTTGATGGTATACAAGAGATTTAAACAAACTACTAGGGGTGATGAATGTAGATTAAAAAATTCTATATACATATCCTAAAAAACGTCAGTTTATCTCCTAGCAGAGGGATGGGACCCTTGCAGGCTTCCATGTTGGCGGCTCACAGCATTCTTTCTTTGGCTAAGCAGATTTAGGGTTCTCGGGAGTTGTAGTTCAACATCTGGAGGTCTGGATAATTCCTGTACCCTTGCCCTTCAGCTGCATACTGTTGAATGATTCAAAGGTGCATAGATCATGGATTGAAAAGGCTTGGTCTTCAAAAATGATTTGAATTCTTCAAGTGAGGTATTACTTGGTAGCAAAGAAAAGAGAAAAGAACATGGTAAATTAGCAAATAAACAGACTAGGGAGCTGTGCTTTTGTGTGTGTGTGTGTGTGTGTGTGTCAGGAGCGACTTGAGGAACTGCAAGTCGCTTCTGGTGTGAGAGAATTGGCCGTCTGCAAGGATGTTGCCCAGGGGACTCCCAGATGAATTGATGTTTTTATCATCCTTGTGGGAGGCTTCTCATGTCCCCGCATGAGGAGCTGGAGCTGATAGAGGAGTTCACCCGTCTCTCTCCGGATTCAAACCTGCAACCTGTCGATCTTCAGTCCTGCTGGCACAGCTGTGCTGTAGGTGTGTTATGTCATCAGATTAACTATATAGTTGTAAATGTTGTGTTATCAAACTGCTTGACAAGAAAATAAGGCTTCTAAAAAAAGGAAACACTTCGCTTGGCCCCACCTTTGTGTGATATATTTTGTGTTTAAGTCTGAGTAATAGCTGAACTAAACATTTTGGATGCATAGATGCTCCTACAGCCAAAAACATTATATCATTACTGGAAACTTTTCTGTTGATTACGATGGTAAGGCGAGAGTGGTATAACTTGGTTATAATCTGAAGGGAGTTAATGGTAGTCTTTAACTTTCTGGTGAGAGAATAGTTCAGCCTTCCATCCCCAAAGAAATATCTTCAGAATGGGGTGATATGTCAGCATTCCTTGTTATCTGGAGACAACATTCTGTTGACTTGCAGGTACTGATGTCTTGCTTTTATGATCCATATTGGAAAACATGAACTGTTTTCACTCAGAATAATTTTCATAGTTGTAGCCCTGTAAGTCTCTCGCAGCATAAAAAGAAGGAAAGAAAAGGGAGAAGTAAAAGATGAAATATAGTAGCAATTTTAAGACTATTTTTACATGAGATTTCATGGATATTAACCCACTTTTTTCAGATGCAATACCCAGAACAGATGTTTATACTAGTGGTAGTTTCGGTATAAAGAGATGCACAAAGAGTTAAGAGTATTTCTGCATAAATGTTAACATGCAGACTCTGGGTTGGCAGGTGCCAAGCTCATAAGTCTAATTTCTGAAAGCACCTTATATTGTGTAGTTCTAGGAACTATTTATTAGAAATTAAGTACCAGAAATGGTGCCTGATAATATTTCAGTGATCAGGTCATGTAGCTTGGGAGTGGAAGCTATGGCATTGGGAAGTCTTGGTTGTCTTCTGTCAGAACTACATCTGAATTCTCATCATAGTCACAATGGTGACTATTAGTGGATTCTTTGGGTGCAAAGATGATGAAAATGTGGTAACCATTTGCACCAATATCTCTGGTGCAAAGCTAAAATTATTGGATTGGAGGGAAGGTGGTAGTTCAGTTTTGTGTGCATGGAGTCATCCAAGATTGGGCCTTTGTGAATCCCTGAATAATGGACTACTTGAGTTTTGTCCTAAAGGGATTTCTTCAGATCTAGATTAATTTCAAACTCTATTTGGGCATTTTCCTCTAAAAGGGAAATAGACATAAACTATCTTGAATGTCCCCAGGCATCCAGCAGTATCAGAGGCCATACAGAGGACTGAAGAGGGTTTTGTAACCACATTAGATTGAAAATAATTACAGAGTTCTCTTGATTGGGGACTCTGATAAGGCGGTTTTCCTGATAATAGGAGTTACGTAACACAGCAGCTCTGAATGCTGTTGTTAAGCCCTCTTCAGATCCTCCGGGACTCTTCTCAGGCATTCATTTGAGTTGTTTGTAATTTTATATATGGGATGCCATTTTAATATGATGAGATTTGATCCACATCCACAGATTTTGAGATCCACAAGAAAGTTCCGGTACAAACCCTTAGTGAACACGAAGGAACCACTATATTTGGTTGCCCTCCCAAACACAGTCATAATAAAAAGTCTGATGAGAAGAAAAGAGTACAGCTTTGAGCATCCATTATTTGGAATTAGAAATTCTCCAGAACCATCCATGTAGTGTCTGAGATGGTGACACGTTCGCTTTGTGACAATTCATTGTACACAACCTTTGTGCCAAATTGTTTAAAATGTTTTATGAAGTTACAATCAGGCAATGTGTAGGATGTATATCAAATATAAATGAATTTCATTTATAGACTTGATTTCCATCTACAAGATCTCAGTATGTACATGTAATATGTAAGCATATTCCAAAGCATACTCCTCAGTTTCATATTCCATACTGAAATCCAAAGCACTTCTGGTCCCAAGCATTTTGGATAAGAGATACTCAACTTGTATCTAATTCATCAGCCCCCCCAAAAGACAGTAGACATAGATTGGACTTTATTGAGGCACTTGCCAGTGTAGAAGGTTCCAGTAGGAGGGGAAAGGCGCAGATATAGAGAAATAAACATCAGAAAAGCAGTCTGCTCCGAACTACTATTTTGCCAGACTTCCCTTCACCTTGGAAAGTAACATAGGGTTCTGACTTGTGTGTGCTGTCTATGAATTCTAGCAGGTTACTGTGAGTTCTTTTCAAGACCAAATGAGAGAATGAGTAGCTAATTCAAGGACTGTTTGAAGCCCTCAATGTGTTTGTGCAACTCTCCCCAAATTCCCCCATTCAAAACCATAAGTAAAAGGGAATGAATGCTCCTCAAAGCCTTTGCAAATAGTAATTCCCTTATGAAGTCAGGGCTGTGCTTGGATGTGAGATGACTTTTTCTGCATTTTTAAAATTCATTTTTTAAAAGTTGGATTCCTGGAAACTTCTGTTTTGGGACATTCAACCCATGACATGGTCTCTTCAGAGCAGAGGGGAAATTGGCCACTGGGCACTTGTCACAGTTGCCCTTTCTTAAAAATGGAATTTGAAAGGTTCTTTTGTACCAAAATTGAATGTGCAATATTTTATAGATTCTTTTCAATAAAAATGTACAGAAAAACAGTTGAAAATAGTAGACGAGGTTGTGCATCCTGCATTTTTGTGTTTGCACAGTGATTTTTATGCTGTTTCTATTGGGCAAGTAATAGCACTTTTTAAGGGCAGTTTTTTTTAACAAAACTGGTTGTTGTTGGTGTGTGTATTAAGTAGAAGAGTGTTCAAGTGTGGTTCTTGCTTTAAATTCTTTTTGAGCACTAAAAGAATGGCTCTTAAACTGTTAGCTTGCTGTTTTCCATTAGCAGGAAGAAAATCTTTCTGAAAAGAACTGTAATTGGTTGTGTTATATGCGATGCACCTGTGCAGTATATATAATTAGACATACAAGTGAATCCAGATTATCTTAGTAACAGGTTTTTTTTTATTCTACTTTCATAAACCAGATCCACCAGTTTTACAGTTCCACTGTGGAAGCTGGTTGACCATCCAAGGCTGAAGTTTCAATTTGCTGAAACTCTGTGGTTTCATTATATGGAGGCTGTATATATATATCAATGTGGTTTTCAATCTTTGTCTCTGCCTCATAAAAATATCAGTCATTTGAGAGTTTATAACAGATAGTCATTGATCTCTTGATGGATTATTTCCATTCAGGGCTGAACATTGTCAGGAACCAAAATTTGGACCAATGCATCTGGTTCTGAAAATTTCCGTCTTTGTTCAAATGCACATGTGAAAGTAAAGAATTCTGAAAAAAAATCTGATTATAAAGGCAGAAGTTATTGCCTAGTTTTTAAAAGGCAGCTTGTTCTTCTTTGCCTATTGGCTCTTTCTCCTCGTTTTTCATTGTCATTGTGATTTTATGCCATTGGGCCTTCACCTAAACAACCTTCCAAGTTTTCTGGCCTGCAATCCACTTGAGTAAATTAGCTCTGAGTCCCCTTTGGGGTGAGAAGGGTGACATGTAAATGTCATAAATAAATAAACAAATAAATAAATGATTCCTGCCAGGACCTCACTCCCCCAGTAAGGAAATATCTGTTCCCAAAATATATTTTCAGATTGTGATTCAACTGGATACAAGTAAGGAAAGAACTTACTACTTTCATGTCAGTTTTCCTTTCCGCAACATAGCTGTTTTAAATATCTGTAATTGCCCATATTTTCGATTATGATTGATGTAATGAATGTCTGATGCTTTCTTTTTATTTGTATTTTGCTGACAACAGAGTCACTCTGAAGTGTCACTGAGTTTTCTTTAGTAATTAATGATATTTTAGTTCTATTCCTAGTTTTTCTGATAGAGAAAGGAACAATGCTCATAGTCTAACAAGTTGGCAGTAGTGGTGCCATCCAAGTGTGTAATGGGTTTATTTCGTCATTCAGAATTTACAATCTTTAGGACATCCTATATCATTCATCTATCTACTCCACATTGTTATTGCATTTTACAGAACAATATATAACAGACATTTTGTCATTAAAAAGGAAAATACTAAGAGATGCTCAATCAACTAAAATTTATATTTCAAATTTGTCAATTTTGTAGTAAGGATTTCCCCTTTTCTTTCTTCATTTCCCTCAATGAGAAATGACAAATGGTCTTCAGGAGATCATTGGAATTTAGTATTAATCTGAATTTCCCATTTTTGTATAATGACAAATGCTAGTATAATTAAACCACAGTGTAATCAGCAAGGGAAGGAGGGAACAAATGAGAATACAGCATCTGACCTAATTCAGTATCTGTTTTGTTGCATTGATGTGTTCTTTTAACTAAAAGCTGGGCAAATCTTCCCGTTAGCACACAGAAATTCTTTATTCATGATCAGTTATGTAAACACAATTGACATATTTGCTCAGTTCTTGTGTTTGAGTACATCTTATTCTGGGAAAAGAGTGTGGTGGGATAAAGAATGGAGTTCTTGTTATACACAAAACATACATACACTGTATGTTTACTCAGACATGCTATTGATTCCAATGTGACTTGTTTCAATATAAGTTTGTGTAACACCACAGTCTTGGAAAAGTGAAAGGATAGGATGCTGGTCCATTCAAAGGGCATCTTTCAAAGCTTAAGTCTTCATAATATAGGTTTTCTTTTATCTATCCCTTTTCAAATGGCAGTAAACATGGCCTTATGATAGCTTGGTGTATAATTGTATTTTTCTTTCTTTTGACCCAATGGCTTGTTATTTCAGGAATGCTCATTTCCAAAGTCATTTTTTGCCTGTCAGTTTCATCATGAGTGTTTTTTTTTCCATTTTCTTGGTGACTTTTTCATTATTCAAGTTAGTGAGCACAATGTGATACCGATCATTGCATTGCCAACTGTCCACTGAACAGTCTTCCTTGTTTTCTGTCTGGTTTAGTGCTTGGTTGGGTGAAACAAGCAATATTGGCTTTAGTTGTCCTTTTACTTTCAAAATAGGAAATCTAGCTAGTGAGCACAATCACTCAATAGAGCATCATAAAAGTTGCTAGTCCCATCTTCTATGAGAAATTAAGTACAAATGAGGATGAGTTACTGAATTTGGAGAAAGATAAGTGTACCAACTATACAGTATATTTTCCTCATTATCCAAACAATCCCATGCTGAGAGTACCTGTCTCAATGATTGCACATTTCAGGTTGCCCGGCTAAGACTGTTTGCGTCAAAAGAAGTACTGATCACAAAAGCATAACAATTTTGCTATTGTCATGGCTATTCAATTCTTTTCAAACTATAGAAAAATCTGACTAAAATGTGAATGGTCCCTCTGTCATAAAATTATGTAGACATAATTTGACTCATCCAGAGAACTGTCAAGCAAGAGCCTTTATGTGATTCCAGTGGATATCTTGATCTTTCTTTTCTTTGAATGCCACTTTGGACTAGTTTTTGAAATCTGTTACACCAGCAGTGAGGGTTTTGCTGCTATTTCCAAAATTTGGATGTAAACACTCTTTATAATGAAAGAACAAATTCCATGATTCTCCATTTCTCCCCAACACTCATCCCGCTTTCCCCCAGGTATAGAATATTACTAATCAAATGGAGGAGGCTAATCCAAATGTTTCGGGGAAAATTGGCGTTAAGAGTCAATATACTATAATATAAAGGACCCATATGGGCATCTAGATTGTGTATTTATTATATATACATGAAATGTACTGCACTTTGTAACTGCAGCTTTTAAAGTATCTTGCACTTTCAGGATTTCTAGTTCTATTTGTTATGCTATCCTTTGTCTATCTGTTGTAATATAAATTTTAAACTATAGGATATGGTGTGATTTTCTCCCAAAGTGTCTTAAACTCATCTGGGAATGGGTTCATGTGTAACATTCTCCATTCAGTGGTTCATATCATTTAGTAATCCAAATGACTGAAATTAAGCCAAGTTGGGGAACCTTTGGCGCAGAAGTTGAAATGTTCTCCACCCCCAAGTGATCGTTTACTTGACTAATATTCAATCTTGAAATGAAAAACATCTCTTCAGTTTGCTTTTCTGTGATCCTTGGTAGTAGCACTTAATATGAATGAGTGAACTGGTCTTTAACTGAATTGTTGTCAAATTTGAATTTGATAAAACATTTATTTTGAAATCTTTTATATACAGTGATTCACTCAAAAGCAACCTCTTCTCTGCAAATTGATCTTATCCCCTTTTGAAAACATCTCGGACACTGAACATATTGTAGCTGTGAATTTTATTTAAAAAGAAGACTAGATTAATTGGAAATTTCTATTTTCAGTTTGTCTTCACATCTGGATGATCTTTATAACATGGTGTTTCTTGTGGTTGACATAATAGTAGAGCAAAGCATGGTGAGGTGAATATTTGGGGTTTCTAGGAGGCCTTTGGAGCTGTGCGATTTCTTTGGTAATAAGTTTTGAAACTCTCAGTAACATCACTGACTTTCATTCTTGCTGTGCAGTTGCACCCACTTCTAAATGCTCGTAAGTGTTCAAGGATGTCTTTTCATGAATACTTTGTAAACGGAAAAATATTGTCCTACATAATTTGTAAAAATTTCATTTGTATGTTATTGCAGTGTTACCAGATGGCCTTATGTACATCACAGTGCTTGTGATAAGTACAGTAGCAAACTTTTTGTTTTCTGTTTATTTTCTCAGTTAATACTTTTCTGCATCATGGAAGAATATGCAAGGGAAATCGAGAGGTTGAGAAGAGTGAGAGGGTAGTGGGAAAGCGAGCCAATTAGCATATATATGATTTAGAGGCACCTTGAGGAGAAGAGATGTGGTTGCAGGACCTGCATGATTTCAAGTAGGTGTATACAGATAAAGGGTGGGCAACTATCTGCACAAGTTTGCGGGCCACATTGGCCACCTGCTGGGTCACATTGCCCACCACTTCATTGTTTTGTGAACAAGTTTTTCAATTTTTCCCCAATCACTCAACATCTTCAGGGAATATGTAGATCTGTTTTAGACCCTTTGTTCAATAAGTAAAGTCAACAGGAATTGACATCTGGTTTACATCTTTATTACATAAAGGCCTTTTCCTGGGTGTGGAGTCTATTTGACAAGCGGGTGTGTGCATGGAGGCTTTTATTTGACAAGGATATATGTGTATGCTTTGAATTTTTTTTGAAGTTGATTGAAATAAATGGAGGAGAGTATTTCTTTTTAAGAAACAACTCTGTCCAGCCACCACAGTCAGCCCACCCTGATGTAGATGGTGTCCTGCCATTGCTCTTTTACTAGTAAGCTAACATAGTTGATTTCTTCTTTCCCTAACAATTTGGTTAGTGCTCCTAGAGGAATCTCTTCTTTAGCCAGAAAAAAGTAGAACAGCCTTAATTATTCACTTTCTAACTGAAGACGTGATCCTCCTCCAGGCTAAATAGCACAGGAAGGAGGAAGTGAAGAAAGTTATGTTTGGATCACAGTGTTTTTTGTACTGCAGATGGTATCACCTTCTAAGCTAGAACAAAAGAAAGGCCCTACTCTTGGAATGCCTTCCTCCCTTTATCAAGCTTTTGCACTATTTCTTGGAGAGGAAAAACCACATCTAAATTTATGTTATCACCTACCTGCCCTTGTGCAAACATTTGTGACCCACTGCAGAAAGTGGAATGGTTCTTGGCTTTGCATGGATGTCCTGCAACATCTGTGCATCCTGAAATATCTGGGAGTCTGTTTCAGTGCACCTGAGAACCATCTCTTCCAATTGCTGAATGATTCCAGTAGCCAAAATCTCAACATGAAGACATGTCTCTCAGATTCACTGAAACAGATTGCTGGATATTACATGTTTCATAGATGTTGCAGGACATCCATCCAAGGCTATGCTGTCTGATTTCTTAATATCTTCCTAATATTTAGCTTATTGTTACAATATTTGTGTGGAGTTAGTTGTGAGAAACTAGTTTCTTCAAGTCTTGTTCCATTTTTTAACCATTGAAAATGTTTTATCTTTTCATATATCCAGTATATTGATGCCATTGTTAAAATGATGCTGGTGTGTAATACAGTTGCATAAATAGCCAAAGTTCTAAGTGACGTTTCAGTGTTACTGCTTTGACCAAAAGCACCTCTGAATGAGATATTAGGAGGACCTTCATGATGTTGGTTAGAAAGGGAAGAAAATGTTGGGAAATTTTTTTAAAAAAGGAACATGCTTTAAATGTAACCATGAATTCTACAATATAAGGTGTTCAGTCAGGGACTGCACGGTGGGTCATACTGTTTCGTGGATTGGTTTGCATTTAATGGTTGGTGTATTATTTGTTGCCTATCAAAACATAATGAAGGTCTTTTGTGAAGAATCAGGTGTTTTTTCTATTGTTTAGACTTCTGTGCAAAAAGAAAAAAATTGTGGCAGTTTTTTAAAAAAAACAATTTTGAGGGAACGTTAAATATTTTAAAATCTGACAAAAATTGCTTTGTATAATAATGTAAGCTGGCTTTAAATGTAGCAAATCATGTTAATATGTATGTGCAATCAGACTTGGAAAACAGTTGTATTTTTTTAAATAAATATTTTTAAACAAAATTTGTAATCCTGAATGCCGTTCTCTTTTGTAGTAGTAAGAAATCGCTATTGCAATATAGTTTATATACACCGTGGTTGTGTAACTCTGAAGGATTGTTTAAACCCACACCGTCTGTGATTGACAGGCTGTTTTTTAATATTTGTTTATGTGTGTATAAGTACCTTTTTATTTTGAATGCAAATAGTGCATATTTTTGTGTGAAGAATTCTCATTCGTCCAGAAGACACAGATGTATCCATTAACGGCTACAAGTATCAGAATACAGTTCAGAAATCCTGTCTTAGGAACTCTGTTTCTAACCTTTTCTTATTTAACTTTTATTGGCTTGTTTCTTTTACACTGTCCAAAATATGTCTGACTGTTGAAATCTGAGTGGAGGAAGTAACATGTCAGCCCAACACATTTTGTTTCCAGAAATAGGATCCCTGCAGCTGCCCCGCCCCCAATGAGTTGGATGCAATACTTTCAAGTCTCAATGAAATCACTGAAGATGAAATCACATGGGCCTGGCAATCTACCACAGATGGTATCTCCTTTTAGACCGGGAGTTCTATGTTCCCAAGGATACTGGGCACTCAGGAGAGAGTTGCTTGATCACTTAACCCAACACTTGAACCTGCACTTGCCAGACTGAACTAATATGCATGGTGCTGAACCTCATATGTGGATAAAAGGACTGAATCTAGGGAAACTAAAGCTCATGGGCCAGATGTGGCCCTCTAAAATCATTAACCCAGCCCCTGCTCTAAACTTTAGGCTTAGGGTTGCCCTAACTCTTTTTTTTTCTGTGTCAGGAGCAACTTGAGAAACTGCAAGTCACTTCTGGTGTGAGAGAATTGGCTGTGTGCAAGGGGATGCCTGGATGTTTGATGTTTCACCATTCTTGTGGGAGGCTTCTCTCATGTCTCTGCATGGGGAGCTGGAACTGACAGAGGGAGCTCAACCCGCTCTCACCCAGATTTGAACCGCTGACCTGTTGGTCAACAGTCCTGCCAGTGCAAGGGTTTATCCCACTGTGCCATCGGGGGTTCCACCCTAATTCTGAAACGACTTGAAGGCACATAACAATAACAATCCTAATTAACTTGGCTATCTCATCAGCCAAAAAGAGGACTACAGTCCCATTAAATTACTGGTATGTTTATATTAGTTAAAATGGTATTTCATTTTAAATATTGTATTGTTCTTTCATTTTGTTGCACTACAGAAATATGTGCAGTGTGCAAAGGAATTTGTGGGTTTTTTTTCCAAACTATAGTCCAGGCCCCAACAGTCTGAGGGACTATGAACTGCCCCCCCCCCCCCCCCCCCGTGCTTAAAAAGGTAGATGGCTCCTGATCTAGGGTCTATAGCCAATCAGTGCCATTAGGTTATTTATTGTGTCATCCGCAACCAGACCATTGTATTATAGTGCCAACTAGGTTAGATATGGTGAATTAAGAGCAACCTGTTATGGAAATTTTCCATAGATCTATTCTACTTGAGGCTATCAGCTGGATTTACGCCTAGATCCTCTCTTCTTTTCCACTCCTTCTGTTTTTAGGTTTGTACCAATTTTCTTTCCCCACAAATTCTTTAAAACTAAAATACTGCAACCATCACAACAATTTTATTCTGAGAAGTGTGCTTGATAGGCATCCAATGCAGCATGCCATGCCAGTGTAAGTGCTTGGGTGCCAAATTTAAGTTTTCTTAGCTGTCCTTTGGTGACTTGCAGTTTCTCAAGTTGCTCCTAACACGAAAAGAAAAATGGACAGAATGGGTAGAGGACAAAAAGTCAGTTGTTTTTTCTTCTTCCATTACTTGGCAGGAGATGGTTTTATGCCACACACATTCAATGTCTTTGTTCTAATAAAATATACATGATTTACATTAGAATAATCTTGAAATTCCACTCAATTTTGACTTCAAAATACATACTTCTAATTGTTGTTTTACATAGTCACATGTTAAACTCCTTAAAATACTGTTACAGGAACAAGTTTGTGTAAAGTTTGTCTTATGCCTGTCTATCTCCCTGCAGATATGATATAGCTAAAAGTTTGAAATCTTAATTTATGAAGAAATATGTTTTTATTGTTTTACCCAAAATGGCAGGAGATGCTTTTTTTCTCTCTTTGGAGGACAGAGTACAGTTTCTACACATTCCTTATAATTCTTAACAGCTATCATCTCTTTTACTGAAGTTGCTTTACTCAGGACCACATAAGACTATGTTTTGCTGATCCGATTAATGTCCACCTGGTTCTGTATCCTAATCTGAAACTTCCACCAACTAGCAGGCACAAACGGTCCCTTAGTGTCCATGTAACTTAAGGCCCCAAGAACACACAAGCTCTGTAATCAAGGAAGATGTATATTAATTGGACGACATGAAAATCAAAAATGAGTGTGCATACCCATGCAACATTGCAATCTGTAAAGCCAAATGGCAACACAAATTTAGTATAAATGTACAATTTTGAAATGAGTAGTGCAACAAGCCTCTTGGGGGAAAAATAGCTCTGCTTGAGTGAAGTTGCTAGGTCCCATCTTAAAAGTCACTCCACGAGTTCATGCGACGAGAACAATATTAAAACATTCCTTTATATACATACACATGTATATCTGTGGGACAGCATTTGTAACAAAACCAACTTAATTCTGCTAAAGCTCTATCTTAGACTATCCCAATACTTTCATTTATAGCAGTCATAAAAATGACCACCACGATCTGGACATTCAGTACCTCTCAAAAGTGCTGCTCCTAGAAGGCACCTATTATATTGCACAAATGGAAAGGCCTTGACATTTGGCTTCATGTACTTCAGGAGTTAGTCTGTTCTGCCTAATAGGGCAGCCCACAGATCTTATTCATTCTAAGGTGCTAATTCTGAAATGTCAACACAGCTCAAGCTATCATACTTCCCACTGTGTGGCCGCAGCAAACCGTAAGATTTCAGTATTTCAATTTGATTGGGTGATTCACTGCATTTTTTTTCTTAATCTTGTTGGCTGTATCAAAGACCTGGGATTAGAGGGCGTTTAAAAATTACCCAGTAGCAAATAGTTTGCAGTTTACCAAATGAGGAAATGATGCCCACTACCTGTAGCTGCCTCCTGTTTACAGTGAATATAAAAACCTAGGAGACCTCTCACTTGAGGCCTGTAAAATGACATCAATACATTTTCCCCACCACCAGCGCTCCTGGACGGACATTGAGGAGTGCACCAGAGGAGTTTATGCTTTCACGTATCAAAATTTTCAGCCCTTCTAGAATGTTGCAGTTTTTCTCTTAGTTCCTGCTGCAGTGAACCTTCTCTGGTAATGGATGACTGGTTGATGGGAACAAGTCATATCCAACAAGTTTGATTGTAGAAAATTCAGGTAGTTTGAAAACAGGCGGTGAGAGCAATTCTTTCAATTGGAGAGTGACATTGTGCTTGATCCAAATACAAACTCAAGGCTTCATTTAGCTCTGATAAAGTCCGGGTTCAGCTATTGGTGGTGACTTGTCAGGTGACAGATCTATATCTGCAAAACAAAATGTCAACTGCCATTTAAAAACAAACAATAAAGCCTATTCACAGACTGTTCAATGAAGAACATGGTAAAATGTTTTCCACTCCTTCCATTCATCAAGAGCTGCTTCATACAGGACAGTAACCATGGCCAGATCCTGGTATTACCTACATCTTTGACATAAACATTTCTCTTCCATTGATTCATCATGGGAAATTCATGCTTGCAATACAGAATTGTATAACATTGGTTTACATTTGAATTGTAAGTGGGATTTATACTGATATTTTGCTTCTTCCTAGCAATCTATGACAACTATTCCAAGGTAAATATTCCCCCAAAAGAAAAAAATCACGTATTTTCACTTTGAAATATATTTGTAGCAGAGTAGGAGATGTAATGGCTTTGTTCATTTATTTATCTTATACCCACTGAATATTTGTAATTTCTCAGAACTGGCTTTATTAGCATTAACAAAGAAGCCTCCTATGGCTGGGATTCTGTTGGTGACTTATGGTGGCATAAAGAGTTGTTACACTTACATGACTCACTGTTTTGGGTTGGGCATAGCAAGGATGCTTACAAAAACTGTGACCATAATGAGAAAGGGGCCAAGATCCTAAAATAACCAAGCACAGCATAATGCTCTATATTTCTGTGTTTGCTCCTGGACCTGGGAGGAATTGCTTCTCCTTATTGATGGCATGGGAATGGAAAGATTCAGGAGATTATCCTGAAGATAAAGATGGTTTGACCTCTGGGAAAAGAGGAAGGCCAAGACAAGTGCATATATGAATACAATACACCTATATTATCCTTTCTGAAGACTAAACCAGCTGCATCTTCGTTATTTGAGCTGCCATTGCTTCATCCTCTCCCCATTAGTAACTATCAGAAACAGTAACACTTTCTCCAAGGGCTTAAAATCTGCTGGGGTGGGGAAGTTGTTTAACCGAAAAAGGGCTAAACATTAGCTCTCACACCCCATCCAAAAATAGGCACATGAGCACATAAGCCATAACTATGTTTATGAATGCCACTAATAGGATTCCAGCTAAAGCCATTTTGCCAAGGTGCTCAGGAGGTGGAGCTTTTGGTTATCATCACAACACCTGCAACCACCATACCTCTGTTGTGACCCTGTCTCTACTGAGTAGATTGCCACAGTTATGCTTGTCAATAAAATTTGAGTCCAAGGCAACAGACCCGGGATGTTTTGAGCATGCAGTTGTTCACTATTTTACTTTCAAGGGGAACCAGAAGCACTTATGCTCCAAAATACCAGGGCTGGCTTGGCTAGGTAATATCTTAAACTAGGGGAAATTGGGTGGGGCATATGCTGCTTCAATTCAGGCAGCAAAATGTCTTGGGATGGCTCCATCATTCAGCTAGAATAGCAATAGGAGGTATCCTCATAAATGATTCTGTATTCCTGAGTTCAGCAAAGAAAGCCAACTACTGTTTGCTCATTTATTTTGCTTCTTCAGAATTTCAACACATTTTATGATATCCCCCACACACTTCCTGTCTATGCAATATGCTTCATTTTCCCTGAACTCTACTTCCAAGAGTAAAGAAAGTAAATGGGTGTTTGGTGTTGGAACACTGTGGGCCCATCCAAGCAGGAAGAAATGACAGGAAGCAGCTGTAAAATACACATTTCCTTGCATTTTCTCCTCCTTGGAACTCTCCAGCCCACTCTACCGTAACATGTAGACCTCCCCTTCCTTTCTTTTTAAAAGTGTAAGGGGGTGTCAATGAGCTGGCACTTCTTACCTGACTGGGGCTGTGGGTGCATCCTGTGGAAGAATAGAAGGAAGATGTAGAAAGTAAAGGCCAAGGCTCCAAAGATAGTTCCACAGACCAGGAAACTGTAACTGCCCTGATCGTGAATGATCTATCAACAAAGAAAAACATAAAGCTGATGTTCTGCAGCTCCAGAAACTCACAACAGCAGCACTAGTATGATATGCTTTGAAGCCAGAGAAATAATAATGTTCAACCCCTTCAGCAAATGCTGTTGGGGATATGGAGAATCTGTTTCCCTTGAGCAGGTTCTTTGGGGCAGATTGTCTGACCTCCAAGGGAAAGGGGGCAAATGCCATCTGTTTCCTTGGGTTTTCCACCAGCCAGGGAGAGACTTCCAGGCGAAGAAGTCTACTGTTCGGTTTCTGATATTAAGCATGTATGAAACTGCTTCTTTTATGAGCTGGTCTCTGTCATTTTCAACTTGTTGGACTACAACTTCCATCTACCCTGACCAACATGACCAATGGCCACAGACAGACTGGAAAATATGAATAGTGCTTGTGAAAGTAAATAACCTAATAAGAATGTCTTTCTAGTCCCATAAAAGTGGTACTGTGTTTTAATGAAAACTTTCAATAAAGATCATTGTTAAAGAAACTGGTACTGAGCTGGAGAATTTGTGACCTTTTAAAACCTGAACTACAGCTCTGACCAACTCCAGTTAACATCACTAATGGCCAGGAATGGTGGGGATAATTGATCTTACAACCTATGGATGGTCATATGCTCTCCAACCCTGTTATCTATTCAATGATGATCTGCTACATAATATGTTGGGATGGGCTGAAGCTCAGCAGTAGATCACTGGCTTTGCAGGTAAGTTCAAACTTCTGGCATCTCCAGGCAAGAAGCACCTGAAGAACTACTGCCAATTCAATAGCCAGTACTGAGGTAGAGGGCCACTGGTGTGACTTGGTGTAAGGCTAAAAAGGGATGAACAATTTACACTGCAGACTTGTGCATGTGTATGTCACTAACAAGATGGCAGTCATTCACTGTGGCTTCAATCAATATAACTTCAATAAGTGACTTATGCCTGTGTCTTCTTTTTCTTTTGTCATTGCAGTAGTCAGAATTGTCTACTGACCTTGAGCAACAACCTTACTCCCTCTCCAAACCCATCTTTACTTGCTGCAGTCAACCCGACATTTACTGGCCAGTGAGGAGTGGGGATGTGGAGAAACATCCAGGTATCTTTCTGTAGCTGCATATGGAGTGATGAAGCATCTCTGTGACCTTCTGGGGTTTGTCAGATGTGAAGAGCAGAGCTTCTTAAACTCTGGGCTGGGATGCCAAATTGGGTCAAAGTTTGCCAATGGTGGCAGCCCAACATCATTTGGAAGGATTCAACCCTTAACTTATACCCACCAGGTTGCTCATACTGTATCTTGCACACTTACCGACCCAACCAGTAACTGCAGAACCATCTCTCCAACTCCTGCTCCTGTTACCAACACAGTAGTAGCACAGCCTGAAATGAGAAACACACACACAGTTACACTTTGTTTGTGTTTCAAATAGACAAGCAGGTGAGATGAAGACTGGAATAGTATGGCAGGATGTTTATATTCCATATTTTAGAGCATATGTATGGAAAACCTGAAAGTGTTATTCTCATGGATTCTGGGACATGTTAGTCTTAGATGAAAGCTCTGTGGATATGGCTTCCATCATACCAGGAAACACAACAACTATGGAGCAAAACAGTCTATTCAAGTGATAAGGATTGAAATCCATGGTAAAAATACCACTATTCACTTGCAAATGACATCATCCCTGAACACAGGCTGAGATGAATAAGCTTTATGGGAGTATGAGTCCACATCTGGAGGGCCACTGTGTGATATTGAAAACCCAGAATATTCATATTGCAGCTCAATATGGACACTCTTCTTTAATTTATTTTCTGGTAGATACTTCACAGTGCAAAGCTCTAAGGCAGAAGGAAATGAGAGACTCGAATTACCTTTGTACTGAAGGATGTCTTCAGTGTAAGCCAGCACACTGGGGAAAGTGCTGCTGAGAAACAGGCCAAGAGAAGCAGTCCCCACAAACAAAAAGACCACACTGTAGGAAAAGATCAGTAGCAGGAAGAATGTTATAAGCACCCCAACCTGGAAGGACAATAAAGCAGAGGGGAGATATCAGTGTGGAATACAAGATAAATGAGCTTTTAAATTCATAGAATGGCCAGTCTGGAACCAACCCATTATAGTCACAATTTCATTTCATTTACATCGCTAAGTGCTTTCCTTCCGTGTAGAATGAGAGCAGGATAGATTTTTGAAAAATCTCTTTACAACAGCAATTTCTTCCTGGAAAAAGATTGTTAAAGGACTGATAACGTCAGAAAACAGAGAGCTAAAAATAAAATATTAAAATATAAGGTATGATGTGAGAATTCCCAAAGAGCCCCTGGAAACACTGGGTTTAAAGGTACAGATACTACTCTGTTCGGGATTTCTAGCTTCTACAGTTATCAGAGTTTCTTGAAAGAAAGCAACCCATTTTGATGGTTTACATTTTCCTCATTTGTGAAAATCTCTGTGAAAGAACTGCTAATATCTCCGGATGAGGCTGTCAGTTGTTGATTAAATTAGCATTGCTCACTGGCCTGAAAGTGAAGGAACAGACCTGAGGTTCTTGACCATGATCAAGTATCTACTCTGCATTGAAAGGAAGGGAGACTCAGATTTGACCTTACCACATTGATGAAAACCATGGTTGCAGGGTTCATCCTGTATGAGACCGGGATGGAGATGAGTCTGCCCAAAGTGATGAAACCCCAAAAGAGACTAGGCAAATAGCCAGCCATCTTGTGCCCTATAGAGAGGGGTTCCTCCACAGCATAGCTGTACACAAAACCAGAATACTCCCCCTGAAATAAAAATTAAAAATGACCCATGTTAGGTTTGCACAGCATAGAACTTATCTCTTGAATTTCTAAGTGTCTCCTATTAACATACACTAGCATTCACTTATTCGTTCAAATTACTAATTGTTCCACAACAATAATTATCTGAATGATATGCCAAAAATTAAAGCCAACTAAAACACAGTTCTGAATCAAATTGTTAATCGCAACCAGAACAGACTTATGGAACCTTAGTAAGTTTCACTGATTCAATAGGTCTACTCTACCTAGGATTCACAGTTGGATTTAGGCTACATACCTCCACGTAGACCAATTGTAAATATCATCACAATAATAACATAAGCACATAAAACAAAGTCTTTAAATCCCTAAAACCACACATAAAAGGAAGTGATGAATGCAAAAGCAACAAAATTCCAGAGGAAAACCACAACAAAGAACAACAAAAATGAACAGAAACACAGAGTTTTAAAGGCCTGAAGGATTAGAAAGTCTTTAGATGGCTCTGGAAAGACTTGAAAGTAAGATCACATAATGGAAGTATGTGAGTTGTTACTTATGTCATATTGTAGTAATGTAGGATCTTGGCTAATGAATGTTTCCACCAAATGAAATTTAGCTACCAGTGAGTTACTGGCACATGAATTCACACAAACACAACTTCTCCAAATTCTACAATGTAAATCAAAAATAACCATAATAGATAGCCTTTGTTCTGCCCACTCTGGAGAGGTCAGACTGTATAGTAATACAGGGCTCCCTTTACATGACACAATTATAGCACAAATGCCATAGTTCGAATCCTATGGAATTCTGGGATTTGGTAAACATGCCCAGCTCCCTAAGTTGCTCCTTATAGGACTTGGCTTTCAGTTAAAGTGGAAGCATAGCATTAAACCCGTGTAATGCAGTGATTCACAAACTCTAGCCTTTCAGATGTTTTGGAGTCCCAAAATATCAGCTGCCTTGGCTAACGATCAGGGATTCTGGGATCTGTAGCCCAAAACACCTGGGAGACCAATATGGGAAACAATGGTGTAGTGTGAAAGGGCTCTCTGTGTGGGTTCAACACAGCTCTCCCCCACTGCTTGCCTCTTACCATGATTCCATCAGTCATGAAGAGAAGAAGAGCTCCGGTCACATGGACAGCAAAGTAAGAATAAGGAGCTCCTCTGAAGTTCTTGCTCTGGCAGCATCCAAAGAGATCATTATGGCCTGAGAAGAAGAAAACAATACCATACGATTTCTTTCTATGTGTAGCACTGGTTTAGCAACAATTGAATGTTGGGATCATATGAATGTGTTTGCCTGTGCACCAGGTGTCATCTGATTCTCAAAAAAGAGGAAAGCTTAGTCATAATGCATCCCATTCCGAGGGCAAGGAAATGTGGTATTACAGCCATCCCTTCACATTTGTGGTTTTGGCTTTTGCAGATTTGAGTACTGATGGATTTGATTTAAAGTGTACCCTTTAGGAATTTCTAGGGCATCCAGGAGATTCTATTGTCAGCTTCCTTCAGTCACCCTGGAGGACTAGAGCAGTGGTTCTCAATTTATGGGTCCACAGATGCTTTAGCCTTCAACTCCCAGAAATCCTAACATCTGGTAAACTGGCTGGCGTTTTCTGGGAAGTTGTAGGCCAAAACACCTGGGGACCCACAGGTTGAGAACCACTGGCCTAGAGAGTTGTAGAGAGAGCACCTCTCTGCCAAATCCCTAAGTCCACCAATGCCATTCTATGGTCACTTTCTGGTGGAAACTGACCATAGAGTTGTGCTTGAAAATCTATAAATTCTTAGAGAGGTGTTCTCTCTAATATTTTTTTTTTAGCAAATTCTTTATTTACATTTTTTTCACTTTCATGATGGTTCAGTGCACTTTAACCCAGCAAAGGGGGTATTGTCCACATTTCTCTGTGTATGATGCTGTTAAAACTGCAATGTTCATTAGTCCTGGAAAGCATAACCAGGGATATCTAGCATGCCAAACATTCCCCATCCTTGATATATGGGAAGGAATAAAGTGTGGGGTCCCATTTCTGGAAATTCTGTCTTCTTGGAGACCTGATTTTTGCCTGTGATATCCTCATATCCATCAGATCTCACATCTTCGGATCACCTGAAGATGCCAGCCACAGATGCAGGCAAAACATCATGAGAATGGTGGAAGAGCACAGCCATACAGCCTGGAAACCACACAACACTGCAGTGATATCCTCATAAATGAAAACCTGGCTCTTTTGTCAAGGTTTTGGGACTTTGTGAACATGGCTTAATTGTGACCTTCTGGCTTGTAGATTTCAGTCCACCAGTTTACACTAGTGCTTTTTAAAATTGCTTCCTAGCTGTTTTATTGTCTGAGTTCAAGATCTTGAGAAACATGTCAGGAGGAACATATTTTAAACATTGCGGGGGGGGGGGGGTGTGAAAAGAAGGGAGAACAATGAAAAAACCTGTTTCGCCTCTGGGACATTGATTAAGAACCTCATCTTGGCACCTAACTGCTTTGCTTCCTTAAAGGCAGGGTATTTTTTTCACCCAAAGGATTGCATTCCTTCAGGAATAATTTCCTAGCAGCCATAACCAACAGTGAGTGGGGCAAAGCCACAAAATCCTCCCTTCTCACACATGAAGTTCCCTAGACAGTCAACATTCCTCTGTTCAATTAGGGTTATGGGTTTTTAAAGCTTTCCACTGGAGCACTTGGGACTCTTTCCCACCAAGACTACCACAGGTGGAAGGAGACACCAAGACATCTCTGTGTTTCTCACACCCACCTTAGGTGTTAAGACTTTTGAAAACAAGGACATTTGGCATACACATATGCACAAGAATGGAGTTCCGGTTCAATGGAACAAAAACAAACTTTGCCTCCAACGATTTCCCATATTAGAAAAATATCTGATTTGAGTTTGCAGTTAAGAAGCACTGCTGTCTTCATGCCTGGCTGGATGCTGTGGGAATGTGACCAAAAAAGTATGTGTGTGTGTGGTAAGTTAGTGTGCTATGTCAACAAAGGTGCTGAATTAATGAATTCAATAGTTTCCAAATAGTTAGATATTTATAAACTAGTAAATTATTTTTTCCATGCCTGACTTCTTTTGTTCTTTTTAGCTGGATGTTGCAGCTAGCAAAATGATCCAGTTACCTTTCTGATACTCAGTATCCTCTCGAAATATTGAATTAGCACCCCATAGTTCTCCATATAGCTCTGCAGATTATGTGTAATGTAGTCTTGCATACCTGGAGGGTACCACATTGAGGAAGGATGCATCACCATCATTTACCAATTTCTTCTCTTAATGGAGACTCAAAGTGTAACTTTGAGGCAAGTTACTTGAGGTTTTGCATATCCTTTCAACCACCGGGAATGTGCCAGCTACATCAATGTCTCAGGTTTCCTACTTTACCAAATGCACCAAAGGGAAAACAACTTACATGGCAAAGCTTGTGGGGTCTGAATCAGAGAAACCACAACAGACATGCACACAGATATGAAGACCTGTTTGTATGCATCAGGGAACTGGCATAAATACAAAGGGCCTACCGATCTTGAAGGGGGGTGGGTGGGGAGAGGAATGCGTAAGTACATTAGTAAATTACTACATGCTGAAACAAAACTACAAAATAAATGAGCAGAGATGTTTTTAGAAGGCACACTGTAGCTGCTTCTGACACGGTTTCACTAATAAGCTTCTTGGCACATACTCTGCTTTTCATCTTCAAACCACTTTGTGAGCAATGATAATTGCCTGATTTTTACTCTCAAGAGTTCTTGCAACTTAGGAAAACAAATACCTTTGCCTAGAGGGAAACACTATGTGTATGGTGAAGCCAATGTAGGTAGGACACATCTTTCTTTGACAAAGCATCCTCTATTGTCTATCCATTGACTGGGTGTTAAATGTTATCCAGAATGGAACCAACTGCAAAGTGTTAGGAACTGGATAAATGCTAGCGCAGGAAACTGGCCCAGAGAAGTCATATTTTATAGAGCTAATACTATCTTAAAATATGCCCAAACAGCTTATGATATTATAGGATTACACTATTTGAATTGGCTCATTTAACCTCGTATATGTGGAGGAAGCTTCGGGGAATCACTCTAGAATTACCAAAATGGATTAGGATGCTAGTTTAGCACTAAATTATCTGGTTAGCATTCTGAAAGTATTACCACATTGCATTTCTGTGTTTTGAGGTATATGTTTAATAAACACCGAGTTACTCCTTTCCATGTAAATTAGAGCAGTTGTTCTCAACCTGTGGGTCCCCAGATGTTTTGATGTACAACTTCCAGAAATCCCAGCCACTTTACCAGCTGTTAGGAATTCTGGGAGTTGAAGGCCAAAACATCTGGGGACCCACAGGTTGAGAACCACTGTATTAGAGAGAGGAACCCTTGGGCCCTTCAGGTATTTTGGTCTACAACCCACCAGCAGCAAACGATGAGTGATTCAATAATGATATTGAAATGTTGCACATCCCTGAAAGAAACATTAGAATGAGAGTTGACAATTGGGGCCTTCCAGATGCAGAAGTTCTAGCCAGCTTAGCCAATGATGGAGAATTATAGTAGCTATAGCTTAAAGGACTACACTTAAAAGAAAGCACAATTAACCAGCACTCTTTCAGAAGAAAGTTAAGGAATATTTTGGAATTCGAGATCCATGTTAACTGCATCTTCCCCACCTCAATAGACAGTTTTCCCAAAGGAGATCATGAACACACCATAATTTGTCTCATTCTTCATGAAACAGCACACTACATGTGTGAGAGCAAGTGGGCTGATATATCCCATGTCTACAGACGCCTGATCATGTTGGCTGGGAGATTATGGGAAATGACAATTAAAAAAGGAACTATTCAAAGATCTACATCCATGCCACAATTGATGTAGGAGTGCTCACCTAATTCTGTTTGAATTTTTGGAGAGGAAGTAGAAGACTCATCCCCGTCGGCTGCCCGGGTTTCCAGGGCCAGTTCATCTGCTGGCAGCAATGGGGGGCTGTTCTTGTGACAGCACGGCACCAGCCTTTCCTTGTAGAGCAACAGGAACACGGCAATGGGGACAGGCAGCTGGAGATAGCAGAGAAAGGTGGGTTAGCCAAGCACAGCTGTCATTTCATATAGACTGGTGATCTTCTGCCACTAGATGGCACTGGTTTGTTGCCACAGTGCCCCCCCCCCCCCAATCACCTCAAGCAAACCTATGACATTAACAGTGCCACTTTTCTTCCCTTTTTGTGGTTTTTTAAAAGCATCTTTGCCTTTGATGACGTAGTGGGATTTAAAAGTTAGCATGATTAATTTTGCACTATTCTGGTTGGTCAATTGATTGTGCCCTTTTGTTTATTGGTCAACATTGCTGCTCCCGTATCTTACTCTTCCACAGATTTTAATCAAAGGTTTTGGTATGTCTTTGTTTCATGCAGATTTGAGTACTGATGCTTGCTTTTTGCCTACAGTGTTAGGATGTCAGTCTACACTATAGCATCAATGCAGTGTGACACCATTTTAACTGCCAGCACGGAAGTTGCAGTTTTACAAAGTCTATTGCTTTCTTTGATAATGGTTCACCAAACTACAAATCCCAGGATTCTGTAGGATTGAGGCATGGAAACCAACTGTTCTTAGCTGTGATTTTTAGAAGTGCAGTGTAGTATGTGAGAAGAAGCACATGACATAAGATGTTCTACCACCCAGAAACTCCAACAACACACTTGCAAATGCACACTTTTCTTATATAAGGCACAGATGCAGGAACAAGTGGCCACAAGGACACATCCAACATACGGCTGATTGTTCACCAGTTTGCCTTGCCACAGGAGGAAATGAAATATTGTTGCACTTTCCTGCGCTTCTGTAAAGATGTATTGCATTCATTGAATCTATACTTCAGCTATGTTTCTTTTAGCCATATTGTTTTATATTGCTTTCAATTGTGCTATTATTTGTTTTTATCTGATGTTTTAATTGTTTAAGTGTTTTACATGTGTGTTTTAATTGTAATTTTGGGTGTGTCCCTTGTAAGCCGCCCCGAGTCCCCTAGGGGAGATGGTTGGTGGGGTATAAAAATAAAGTAGTTATTATTATTATTATTATTATATTATTATCCACAGGCACTCAGCAAGCTAAGCGGTAAAACTGGAATATAACTTCTCATATAATTTTGAGAGAGAGCTTTCACACCCATGCCAAATTCATTTTCTTCTATCAGATCATTAATTATATATAGGATAGCATGTAATTCATTACTGTATATATAATCTAACATATATATAATCTAACATATATTCATGATTAGTATGTTCAAGACCCAGAGACAGGCATGTAGCCAGGGGGGGGGGGGCGCTCGGGGGGCTTCAGCCCCCCCCCCCCCGAAATTCTCATGGTGGTTCGCGAAAAGGCCTTACTGGTGCATTATTTAAACTGTTATGTTTATTCATATTATGATCTGATCACCATACTCAATATATCCCATATGCATAGGGGTATTGTGGTAATGATACAAAAGGTTTGCTAGGCTAGACCCTCTTTCACTCAGACTCAGCCCCCCCCTAAACTCAGCCCCCCCCGAACCCCCCCTGAAAATTTTTTACCCCCCCCCCCCCCCCGAAACGAAATCCTGGCTACGGGCCTGCCCAGAGACATACCAGTTTTCATATGATCAACAGAGTAAAGTGCAATATGACCCCCAAATTTGCAGGACTGATTACTTAAAGTTTCACTTTCCCATGTCTGAATAATATCTTATCTCCAGCAATTTTCTTGGTTCTCCAGCATGATTCTAAGGTATGCTTCCTCCAGAAGCTGAAAGAGCATTGCAAGGATAACCAAGAAATGCTGGAGTGGCGTTCTCTCTAGAAATTTTCTTTGTTCTCCTACATGGTTCTATGATATGCTTCTACCAGAAGCTGACTATAGAAAGGCACCAGAGGACCTAGAAATGCTAGAACAGTGTTATCTCTAAGCATTTTCATGCTCCTCCAGTGTGACTATATGGTATGCTTTCACCAGAACAGTTTATTTCAATAGGGCTTGCTATTAGGCACAGTATCACATTTCTACGGTAGGTCCAGGAACATATCCTGCACAAATATAAGGGTCATACTGTAACTGTACCTTACTTCAGTCTGTTGAAATGCTCTCTCTTACTCTGCTGGCAGGTGGCAGCCTAGCCCCACTGTTGCCAGCAATCTTGGCACTCCACACAAAAAACTTCTAGGCTACAACTAATTGGAGATATATATTTAAAAGGAGGTACCTAAGTCCTCCCCACCTTGCAACCTGGCAGAGACAGCCTGGGGATCTAACTTGCAATGCAATTCTGGAAGGTTCACAATTCTAATACATTGGTGCAACACCTTCTAATGGTTATCTGTCGGATCAACTCAATTATTCTGTGAAACAGTGATTTTATTAAGCATATGTGTTTGTGTATGTATGTGTATGTTTTAAAGGTGAGGAAATGGTACAAGAAAGGAGCTAAATAACCAGATTAATGTGGAAAAGGACAATCATAATGAAGAGCTGATTGTTGAATTTGTTTTCTCTGTGTCTGTGAATTAAAAGAGCCGTAGCTCCACATTTCCTGGTTTTTGTTGGCTCAAATGTTCAATTTATGTGCTCCCCCTTCCACTCTCCTCAACTGCATTCATTTAAGAGCTCTTCATTGTTTGCTGAACAATAGGAACATGAACAGCCAGTTTTGGTCCCTATGGAAGGAAAACCTTTCCCCCTCATAGTTAGAATCCTTCCGGAGGTCAGGACCAGTTTGCGTTAATGGCAATATTGCTCCGAAGCCACATAAACAGACGTAAATATCAGTCCCTTTGGAAAAATTTGCACTAGTCAAGCACATTGTGTTTGCCCAATCAAAACTCACCATTTCCTTCCACAAAATGCAAAGAGTAACCCACTATGCATGTGGCATAATGGAAGCTTAGAACTGGAAGGGGCCTCAAGGGCCATCTAGTTCAATCCCCTATGCATATGACTGCAAGGAGGAAAACAATGGATGGGGATAGCACTACCAAATATTATATTATGATGCAGCATTACGACAGCCTGTTCACAAAAGTTGCATCTAAGGGTCCTGTCATAATATGACTGTGGTAAGACTTTTATTAAAGAATTCATCATTGGACCCAGCCAAAATGAGTAATTATCGTTCAGTTTCCAACCCTCTCCTCGCCCCCCTTCTTGAGCAAAGTTCTTTCAACTCCAGGGATTTCTTAATGAAACAGATTTTCTAGATCCATTTTAATCTGGTTTTAGGCCCGGCCAAGGGATTGAGACAGCTTTGGTCACCTTGGTAAGATGATCTATGCAGAGAACTAGACAGGGGGAGCGTATCCCTGTTGGTTCTCTTGGACCTCTCAGCAGCCTTTGATATAATTGACCATGGTGTCTTTCTGACTGCCTGGCTGGGATGGGACCTGGGGGCACTGTTTTGTAGTGGCTCCATTTTTTTCCTGGAGGAACTGGTCCAGAAGGTGGTATTTGGGGATACCTGCTCAACCCCACGGTCATAGTCCTGTTGGGTTCCACAGGGCTCTGCACTTTCCCCCATGTTGTTTAGCATCTACATGAAGCCTCTGGGAGAGATGATCCAGAGTTTTTGAGTTTGGTGCTATCTGTATGCAGATGACACCCAACTCATTTCCACCAAAAGTCAAGCAGCCCAGATTCTGAACCAGTACCTATCTACAGTAATGGACTGGTTGAGGACAAACAAATTAAAACTGAATCCAGACAAGACAGTGGTCCTCCTGGTCAGTTGTAAGGCAGGTCAGGGTATAGAGTGGCAATCTGTATTGGATGGGGTAACACTTCCCTTGAAATCACAGGTCCGCAGCTTGAGGGTCTTTCTGGACTTAGCGCTAAACCTGGAAGCTCAACTGTTGGCGGTGTCTATGAGTGCCTTTGCACAATTACAATTTGTGTGCCAGCTGTGACTGTACCTCGAGAAGCCAGATCTGGCCATGGTGGTCCATGGTTACATCCTACCTAGATTGGTTACATCCTACCTAGATTACTGTAACACGCACTACATGTGGTTGCCTCTGAAGAGTGCTTGGAAAACTTCAACTAGTCCAAAGAGCTGCAGCCAGATTACTTATAGGTGTTGGACACAGGAAGTGTACCACCTCCTGCTACATCACTTTCACTGATTACTAGCTTGTTTCCGAGCTCAGTTCAAGTTACTGGTTTTAACCTTTAAAGCCCTAAACAGTTCAGATCCAACTTACTTATCAGACCACATCTCTTCATACCAACCTGCCCGAACCCTAAGGTCATCAGGGGAGGCCCTACTCTGGTTTCTGCCACTATCCCAAATACGGTTGGCTGCGATGAGAGAGGGGGCCTTTTCGGTGGCCACCCCAAGGCTTTGGAATACCCTCCCTAGGGAGTTTAAAATGGCACCCTCCCTAACACCATTCAAGAAACATCATTGAAGATCCTCCCTTTTAAACAAGTCTTCAGTGATGAAATCTAGGCTGAAGTGATGAGAAGGTTAATCTTCGCCAGGCAGTATGAATTGCAGTAAGATCTGACAAGGCACCACAAGAATGTATATGGTTTTTAAATGCTATTGACAGTTCATTATGTTTTGTACTTGTGCCTTTGACTGTTAATGATTTTGTTTTGTACTTTATTGTATTTTAACGTTGGAAGCCGCTTTGGGTCCCTTCGTGGGAGTACAGCGGGATATAAATAAACATTTAATAATAATAATAATAATAATAATAATAATAATAATAATAATATACAACTATAATATTATGGTTCTACTCTGACTGCTGTGACCACATCCAATGGAGTCCTGGGATTTGCAGTTTAGCAAAGAGTATTTAGAATTCTTAGCTAGAAAGCATTAATGCACCAACAAGCTAAAAACAACAACACAGAATTCCATAGGATGTTGCCATGGCTGATAGATAAAATAGAATCACAATGCTATCACTATGTACTCTGAGATAGTCTTTAGCAAGGATGTTAAACTGGATACAAGAACTCACTTTTTTCCCCTCCAAAATGTCTCCCCTTTCTCGTCCTTCAAAAACAGCTATGGCTATCAAGAGCACAAAACTCTTCAGACAATCCAGACTTCAGCAAGGACAGTCAAAGAAGTGAAGAGGAATGGTATAAACCATGCCCTAGATAGACATTCATGTTTATTGGTGAAGATGGTTCTAGAGAAATGGAAGTATTTTCTCTTAACTGGACCATAATTTCCCTCCAGTTCATGCAAAAGAAACACTGCTTTGCAAAAACAAACAGAATGTTTCCTATTCTTTTTTTTCTTCCAAATGCTATTAATAATAACCAATAGCAAATTCAGAAATAAAACAAGAGAAAAAGAAGAGAGAACATGTGTGTGACCTAGTGGCTTTAGTTGTTATAACACCTGAAGCCCATATGCTATGCACAGCTGTCCCTTATGCACACATCTGGTTGAAACACAGCTGCAACAAAGGCAAAAGGAGAACTCCTGCAGGAAATACGCCCAAGCCTCAGATGTGCCTCCAAACATTGCAAATCTTTCATCCTGAAGGACAGTGATCATGAGCACGAGGCATTTGTACATCCAAGAAGCCCCATATACTGAGTAGAAATAAACCAACTTATCACAAATAAACAAAAGAAACAGTAACTGATATTGAAACATTAAAAATTAATATGAATTGAATGTCACTTACTACTTCCCCTATTCATTTTAGATATTTTAAAAACATTTATTTTTAATCTATCAATTTGTTATATCTCAATAATGTAAGCATTATTATAAGGGTCCCCTTGTGGCGCAGTGGGTTAAACCACTGAGCTGCTGGACTTGCTGACTGAAAGGTTGGTGGTTCGAATCTGGGGAGCAGGGTGAGCTCCAGCTGTTAGGCCCAGCTTCTGCCAACCTAGCAGTTTGAAAGTATGCAAGTGTGAGTACATCAATAGGTACTGCTCCTGCAGGAAGGGAATGGTCCTCCATGCAGTCATGCTCGCCACATGACCTTGGACACATCTAAGGACAATGCCGGCTCTTCGGCTTAGAAATGGAGATGAGCACCACCCCCAAGAGTCGGACACGACTAGACTTAATGTCAGGAGAAACTTTTACCTTTACTTTATGTATTATCATACAATTTATCAAGACAATAATTTCCCCTCCTTGACTTATATCGCTATATACAGGCAGTCCCCGAATTACAAACATCTGACTTACAAAGACTCATAGTTAAGAACTGGGGTGAGACAACAGGAAATGAGAGAAATCTACCTCTCAGATGGGAAATTCACTCATCAAAGAGTTATCACGGGGGAAAAGGTGTTTCCAATGAAACTTTATCACTAGTTCTTGTTTCCACAACAAGCCAAAATTTTTCAAAATCCAATTATCACAGGGACAGAAAGTGAGGTGAAATCTTCTGAACAAGGGCACAAACAGCAAAACAAACACCACAGGCATGTCAAAAAACAGCTATAATCTCATCAATCTATCATTTCAGAAAATTTCTTCATTCTACATTTTTTTTTCAATCTTCAAAACCTGGCAGTGTTTTAGCATTTCCCTTTATGAATAATATAAATGGTTCCCATTCTTTTAAGAGGAGATCAATTGACTCAATCAAAACAATTTGTCCATTTCTACCAGTTCTAAAACTTTTGTAATCTAATTTTCTTTTTTAAAATGTTGTAATGGCCTTGTTTGGTATATGTTTGTGTTTGATACCATTCACTTTTGTATTTTTCAACTTTATATGCTACCACATTTGAAGCTGCCTTGGAAATGTTATTCAAACAGCACTTCAGAGTTATCAATTGCAGTACCTGAATTATGTACCTACAACTACCTACATTTCTGGGAAAGAACTTTAGGTAGCTGTAGAGGTCTGGGAAAGAAGACCTCTGTAAATACTTCTCACAAGTTTCCAGTGATAGCACAAACTGGGAACCAAGGTCAACCAAGCTCAATGCACTGAAATCAATTTATTTTGGTGACACCCCAACTTAGGAGGAGCCGCGGTGTTGTGATGGTTTAAAACCTTGTGAATTTAACTGAACTGCTGACCATAAGACGGGGTGAACTCCTGTTTGTCAGCTCCAGTTCCTGTCAACCTAGCAGTTCAAAAACATGTAATGTGAGTAGATAAATAGATACCACTTTGGTGGGAAAAGGCCAAGAGACGCTCCAAGCAATCTTGCCGGCCACACAATCAAGAAATGACAATGCAGGCTCCTCAGCTTCAAATATAGAGGAAAGCACCTCCCCATAGCCAGAGATGAAGCACCGCCTCCAGAAACCGGAAATGAAAAGGAGAAGCCTCTGCCTTTATTTGTGTTTGTGTGCCTCATTTGTATATGATTGTAAAGGCATTGAATGTTTGCCTATGTATGTAAATGTTGTAATCCGCTCTGAGTTCCATAGGGGAGAAGGACGGAATATAAATAAAATGTATTATTATTATTATGCATATCTGTTACTGGGACTTGAGAAATTATCAAGAATGCCCCACAGTGTGTTCACCCAGGTAAACTGCTGCTAAGTCAAGAACATATACATAATTAGTCAAAGTTTAGGGACCCAACTAATAAGAGACTTGAAAAATGCATGAAATTAACAGCCTGTTTACTAGGATATCAGACAGCCTATTGGGAACTATTTTCCTTCCCTAGCAGTCATTCCCAGAAAGCCATGTTCAAAAGAATTTTATAACACACAGAAAGAGGAACATACATGCACATACACCACTATTTGTTTTAAATCCATCTGCATATATGGCACTCTCTCTCCAATCTTATCTTCACAACCATTCCAGAATCATAGGGCCAAAAGTGATCAAAAGGGCCATCTAATTCAATCCCTTGCCATACAGGAATACACAGCTCCTGAAAGATGTCTATCCAAATACTGTGTAAAGATCTTCAAAGATGGCGAACCCACCACCCTCTGGGGCAGTTCAATACATTGCTCAGGTACAATGGGTACAATGGGTTCTATGATTCTATGAATGTCTTTTCTTGTAATTCAAATCAATTGGTTCATGTTTCTCCAGTTTCTAGAGCAGCTAATGTCACCTCTCAGTTACCCCTTCTATAAGCTAAACATCTCCAGTTCCTTCTGTCATCCATCAAAGCATCCAGAGCTTTGATCATCTTGGTCACTTTCCCTGGCCATGTTCCAGTTTGTCAATATCCTTCTTGACTTGTGGTGCCCAGAACAGGACACGCAATATTGTTCCTGTAAGGTAGGTTAGTGCCAGTGGCCTTTGTTAAGAAGTGCAGAGTTGATGGGCTTCCTCTTCCATACTCTAACATGCCACCACATAGGAGGTTAAAAAGTACAGAAGTTAGTATATATTCAATTTGGACTTGAGACAAAAATTCAGAAATGATCACACCTCCCCCACCCCCACACCGTCTGGGGGAGGAAGGATCACTTGGCTGCTATTCCATCCATCACGTAACATTTTACTACTGTAGAGAAACAATTGTAAAGGAATGGTCTGACTGCAAAAAATGCAGTCTGACAAGTCAGACATGACAGCAACCCTGAGTACTGATACACAGGCTTGGTTGTGGATTCCACCAAATTACAAAGACCAACAAGTACGTGTGCTTTGACATCTGCAGTGCTGCCTATCCTCAAACTTCATATATCAGAGGTGAAGGAAACAAGACGCCTACTGGAGTTTTGTTTTCTAAAAAACAAGGGCCTCCTTTTAGAAAACAAACACGCAAAGATAGTCATAGCAAACTGAAACAGGAGTTGGCAACTTTTATTTATCTAGCACCATGTTCCCTTCTGGATAATCAAGAAATGGTCACTATGCAGTAGACGGATGGAAGGTAAAGCCAGCAGCAGACAGGACAAGAATCAAAAGTAGGTTTCTTTTAGCCATCTTCCTCCTCCCCCATCTCTCCATCTTCCATTCACGTCTCTGCCTTTTGCACTTCCCACCTAATGGACTGTTGGGAGATGGACCATTTGCACTTGCAGAAGATGTGGGGAAATTAGTCCAAAGGAGGCACAAGATCAGTCTATGGACTGAATTAGGTCTTTGGCTGCATGTTTCACAACCCTCAAATCCAAAAGCATTGTAGAATAGCAGCTTTATGGAGGCATGAGCTTAAGCGGCCCACTGTTATTTTTTCCTGTGCTTAAGGCCCCTTCTGCATTGCCATACAAAATACAGATTATATGTTTGATCTGGATTATATGGTAATAGAGACTCATATAATGGGGATTATCTGCTTTGATAATCAAGATGATATGGCAGTGAATATGCATTATATTGACATCTGCACATATCTCAGCCTCCTCTAATTTTCTCTTGCATCCTACCTTTCCTTTTCCTTTCCTTTTCCCCCTTTCTTTCCAGCTTAAGACTGAATGGTGCTGATGAGCTGACTTGGCTGCCATGGCCAGGTTCATCTGCCAAGATACACATGGGCAGGGCCAAGGCGTTTTATTACAGGATCTCACAACCCGACATGCTTGCTTTAGTATGACATACTGAACCTCCTGGTGCACTGTTTAATGAGAGGCCTTGGCACAGGGCTCAGCAGCCAAGTGCAAGCCTAAACAAACAGCAGAATCAAAATCATTTCACACATGACTAAATGCTCAGGCTACAATGCTAAGGAGAACCAGCATTTGTGTGGATGCAACATATATTCAGTAAAAGGTAGACATAAAAGGTAGACAGATTAAAAAAACCCAAATTTCCTCATCCAGGCTCCATTTAGATATATTGGATTGTTATCATCTTTTAAGCCAGCAGGCTCACATTGAAGGATAAGACTGTAGCTCAACCAACTGGATGGACTCAGACCAGGAAAAGCTACTATGCATCTCAATAGCAGATATCATCATTGAGGATTTGTTCTTCTATCTTGCGGATGTGCATTTCTGTAATTGCCTACTCACTAAATTAGGGGGGGTTGTTATGATTTACATAACCACCACAATCTTTGGTTTTCCACATGTTTTGGAATAAACTTTCTATCAGACTCCAAACATCACAATCAATGGAAAAGGCAGGTGACTGTTGCCATCCAAATATTTGGAGTGCAGCACACTGAAGAAGACGAATGTGTTCTCAACTAATATGACTGAAACTAAAAAGTTAACAACATGTACACAGAGTTTGGATAGATTACATTTCTGGATTCCAACTCTGAAGAGTCATCAGCCACTATGGCTTCCAGTTGAGGAATTTTGGAAGTTGCAGAACAAAAAGGTAACAAATACTAGATGGAAAACTATCAGAATAGCAAAAGAATAGCAAAAAGGGATGAAATATCAGCAAAATATGCTGACATCTTTTTCCAATGGGGAACCTCCACTAGATCCTGACACCTTCTGGCCAGTCTGGATCCAATCCACTATGTTTGGCAAGTTGTATTTTCATTCCTCTTGTGTTTCCTGTATCTCTGCATTGCCATTACATCACCCTGAGATACATTGGATTGTGTGTAAACTTTGCCACTTTTTTGAGATAAGATACTGGTGATGCCATGAAATCTGTAATCAGTCCATCAACCAACACTATTTTTCAGAACTGCAGATTGTGCATCCAATCACTTTATTGACATGATGTCTAGGAGAAATATATGGTCAGCCCTCTCCCCATATTCCCTTACCCGTCTCTATTCAGGGAGCTCTCCCATTTATGGAAAAGTTAAAAATACGGCAAAATCAAAACAAAGGAAGATTAGCCACAATCTCTTCGCATGATACAAAGTTTGGTCCTTGGAGAGAGAAAAGAGCTCAGATCCCATATATTTTTTGGAAGGGCTTTAAAATGTTTAGTGCCTGTTGATTCTGCAGATCATTTGTGGTGCAAAAGCAGCCACAATCTTATGGGTTATAATTCCCATTAAAAAACAGATGCACTCAACAAACCTCGTCATCACACAAGCCACATGCATCCCTTCAGCAGTCAACAGTATGACAGAGCAGACCTATTTTTGAAACCAGTTTTGGACAGACCATTGAAGTCTTGTCTTGAATTGTAATGTCAACCCAGTAAGAACAGAAACCTGCTCACACACACAAGTGATCTTCAAGGTTAATCTGAATTGTTTGTTGTCACCGTCTCCCACTCCATTCACCTCCACAGGAATGGTTCCCGAGTAACACAAGTATCTGCCAGTTTCCAATAATAACAAAGAATCTCATCTTATCTTTTGAAATATGGTTTTGACAGTTTCGCAACTGCTTATTTCTATAGGTACACAGTTCGGTACCATTTCCTCTTTATAAACAGTAGAAGAAAAACTTAACAATAGTTGACAATGTCTTAAGAGTACTGCTCCTGCAATGCAACATTTTGTTGCTCAGATAAGATTGCTCATACTCAAAATCTTTTGTCTAAAAGATTTCACTATATGGAAGAGCTAACCTATACATTTTGTCCTCTTTAGCCAAGTAGTTAAAAGTGCTTTACAAGTTTAGACTGCAGGCATAGAAGCAAGAAGTAAAACAGTAAGCAAGCTGGCATCTAAATCTTTTTCTGCCATCTTAAAAAACACACCCAATTATTTCCTGGAGAAAAAGTGACATAATTTACACAATTTTAATAATATCTGGTATTTTATATTGTTCTCATGCCCATTTCTTAAAATTTACCACAGATACTTCTTTCACAAGTTGAGTTGTGTTCTTTCACCCTGCCCACTCCATTAAAATCCCCCTTAGCAAAAACACAGGTGAGAATTATTTTTTCTTAGGCGAAGAACATCCATTTCTCTAATTCCACCAATTCCATATGTTTGATTGCATCAGTCTTTGGCAGGCACAGTTGGCTGTTCTAATATTTCCCAAGCAAAGCAGAAAATAGAAGCTAGGACACCCACCCAAGGCCTAGAAAACCTAGTAGAGGCTGTGAAGTGTTGAAAATTGTGCAAGCAGATTGCAAGGGAGTTCTTTTAAAAAGCTGGTGCCAATACCCTCAGAGGCAATTAATCATAACAAAGCTTTCCTCTGAGATTATCAGAAAAGACAATCATAACGAACCTTTTTATCAAACATTGTCTAGAAGAGGCTACTATAGTGTGGCAACTGGGTTTGCAAGGAACTGCAATGTCAAGAAAGAGTGAGAGGTTTAATTACCTGGAATACTTTAAAAGCCTCTTCTATGTACATGCTTTTAAAATCAGAGGTGTTATCTATAACAGGGATGGGGAACCTCTCACCTTGGGATGGAGGAATTCCATACCTTGTGGAGGGACCTAACCCAATTCAGTCTTTTAGGCTTTTCTAGGTGTTCATGGTATCTTCTCCATAACAACATTGTTTTGTGATTTAGTACTCTGGTTTTGTATAGACAGCCCCTTCTCAAAGGCTGAAATGTACCTAACATTGTTACTAGCAGAAAGAACTACTAAGATAACATATGTGAGCACTTCTGGCTCCCACCATGTCCCATCCACTACTGGAATGCTGCACCCGAAAAACTCTTTTAGTCCGCATACAGCCTTTAGGCTTGAAGTGATTATATTACTGTCATGTATGGCTACAGGTGTTTTTTTTAACCTGCTGGTCAGTATCCCACAATGGTTGGCCAGCAGAACCAGATGATGAAGAACCCTTTCAAAATCTCTTATCTAGCAGAACCTTGAAAAGATGACACTTCCATTTGTGGAGAGGGTTGTATGAGTGTAAATGCACAAAGCTAAGTAACACACTGAAGATAGCTGCTCTCAGAGTCCTGAATTATGGAAGGCTAGGTTTTTTTCTATGTGTTGTTTGTCTGCCAGCAGGTAAAAACATTTTCATTCAGGCAAGCGTTTTGGTATGTCAGCCAGTCTGCTGTTGAGGATATTCTGGGAGCTGATGTTGTGTTCAACATGGTAGTTTAAACCAGCATTTCTAAAGCTACCTGATGTGATGCACAGGCAATAATTTGCTCCATCAATATAACAGGGACCTATTTGTGTCCACTGTCTGTCTGTCATTCATTCATTCATTCATTCATTCTTTTCTTCCTGGAACAAGTGTACTGGGGTCCAAAAGTGGTCCATGGACTACCACTTACACAGAACTATTTCAACTCATTTTAAAATGTATTTGTTTTTATATTGTGCTTTTAATTACACATCATTTTTTGGAGATCTTGAGCATCATTTCTGGGATAAAGTTAGATGTTAAAATTAAATAAGTTAAAACAGAGATATTATCACCAGTTGCTTATCCAAAAAGAAGGCTAACAAGATTTAGTCCAGGCATCCTCAAACTGCGACCCTCCAGCTGTTTGGGCCTTCAACTACTAGAATTCCTGACAATTGAACAATCCCTTGGGGCTTCTGAAAGTTGGAAGCCCAAACAGCTGGAGGGCCACAGTTTGAGGATGCCTGGAAGTCTTAGACATTCAGTTTTCAAAAAGTTCCTTCTCCAGGATGCTTATGGGGTCAGGTTTACTCTGCACCATTCTCAAGAAGCATTATATGAAATAGCAGAGAAACAGGCAAGGTGAGAGTCTATTGAGTGATACAGAAAAGGAAACAGACATGTAATTCAGCATGGATTCTTGTCCTGCTTTTCTTGCTTTCAGTTTGCTTGGTTTACACCCATATTTCCTTAGTGATGTGGCAGCAATGTTGATATTCAGGTCTGAATCACTGGGTTTGCTCATAGTTAACTGCAAAACATAGGGAACCTGAAAATTAAATCTTGCAAGAAACTTATAGCAGAAAATATTACCAAGTCTTCCCCCCTCTCTTAGATTCCCATTTATTTTGGAAACCAGTGGTGTTCATTTAAAACTCTTGCAACAAGAGGAAATGGAGCCTACAGTTAGTATTCTTATCTTGGATGCAGGGAGCTTAATCCAGAAAATGGAAATCTTAGCATTTGGATTACACTGCACAAGTCATTTTAAAATTTGGACTAACACACAAAATTTGGACAATATTTGCTACAAAATTTGCTACAATATTAATGAAGTGCTTCCCTGTGTGTGCAAGATAGGAAGCAATCTTCAATGGAACTGTGACTATCTTGAGAGAAATCACCTTCCACTTAAACCTAGGAATAAAGTGGGGGAAACCTTGTTGTGAGTGGAAACCCAACTGCTTATGTAACACATAACTAGGCCCTCAAAAATATATGAGGCAGTCATTTCATGAGTCATAATGAAGGATGTATCACACAGGCGAGTATCCAAGGCGTATATCCCACTGGCCCCTGAATGTATAAGCAAAAGTAAGGATACTTTGATATTTTCAACTTTACCTGGCACAACCCTAAATGGTAAAAAAAAAACCCCTATGGAAATAATAATCCAAAACATCTACAGGATCAAATCAAAGAACATACATCTTGTTCACACTATACAATTATAACATGTTGATATCCCTTTAACTACCATGGCTCCATCCTATAAAATCTTGGGGTCTGTAGTTTGGTGAGGTATTTACTGGTAGTTGTTCTCTGCCAGCAAACTGTAATGTTTCACCAGACTACTAACCTGAAGATTTAATAGGATGGAGCCATGGACATTAAGGTGGAATCATAGAGCTGCAACTATATAGTAAAAATGCATCCTTATCTCTAATTGATACTTGCCTTTTACACTATAGGTTTCTAGGTATAATTACTGCTACATTGCATATCATGCGTTTTTAATGATAGTTATTTCAATATTTGTACAGCACATAGGACTGTTTACTCAGGAAGTAAGTCTCGTTGTGCTCAATGGGGTTTACTTCCTATTAAACATATCTGAGATGTCAGCCTTAGTTGTAAATACCCTTTAGCAGTTTAAGCAGCATATGAATTCCAAATGAAAGAAACCCCAAAACTAGAATAGCTTATTTTGTTCAGCTGTTTTGTAACGTAATTTTATTTTGATGTTGATATCAGTTGCTTTGCAGTTTTAAGACAATGTAATGAAGAAGTCAGTCATGTACTACAGAGACAGCAGTACAACAAAGATGAGTGGAAACACAACAGGGCTCCCAATACAATTTTAGGGCCTCCCACCCTTGTCATTGTACTCCTTTAAGAGACAATGTCAGAAGGCTTCAGAGCTACCAACCTTTATAAGAAGAATGATTAGGAAAGCTTTCCATGCGGAGCACAGACTAATAGAATCATCTTTGTCTGTATCACTTCACAGGTTAGTCCAGGCCTACCTGGGGAATGTTTTTGTTTTTTAATGTGAGGAGTACTTGAAAAATAAGTGGCTTGTAGTGAAGACATCTATCGGTAATGCTATTTTCCATATTCAAATTCTTTTAGGCACAGTCCAATGCTATCATGGAAAGTAAGCTACTGGAACACAGGATGGAGCAGAAGTCCTGCTCCATCAACCAAAGCACATTGAACTACAGATCTCCAAAGTGCAGAACAGAGAGATCCACAGCTCTTGCTCCCCTGCTATGCAAGTGGCAAAAGAGTTTTTCTGGAAGTCTGTGGAGGAAGGTTGTGGATCATAGAATTGTAAGGGACTCCATGGTCCACTGAGTTCAACCCACTGCTGAGTAAAGCACACCTGAGACTGTCGGCCCAACTTTGTTTTAAAAACCTAACAAAGGAGACTCCATCACCTTTCAAGGTAGTCCATTTCATTATTGAATAACTCTTACAAAGTACTTGATGATGTTTATGTGAAATTTCTGTTTTTGAAATATGAATCCCTTGGTTCACACTCTGTCCCAGGGAACAGCAGGAAATAAGCTGGCTTTATTTTCCTGATATTTAAAGATAACTGCTGATTCCACGCTCAATCATCTCTCATCCAAGATAAATATACTCAACTCCCTCAAACATTCCTCATATTGTTTAGTTTCTAGACCTTTTATCACCCTTGTCACCCTCTGGACACATTACAGTCCGTTAATGTCCTTCCTATATATTGGTGCCCAGAACTTGCTACTGTATTTCAGATGAGATCTCATCACTGATTTAGTGATCTACTAATCTTCTGGTATAGTTTAGAACTGTTGGTATAGCTTTGCCCCAACTGGCTGATACCTGGTCAGACAAAGATCCTTCCCCAATTATTCATGCCAACCAGGTGTCACCCATCTCGTCTTCATGATCTGCCTTTTCTTAACCTGAACATTCATCCTAGTAGAAATTCATTTTGGCCCAGATCACAAATCAGAGTGCTGAGGTATGAACTAATATTTCCAGTTTGTTGTCATTTGTAAATTTAATGTGTTTGCATTCTGTTTCTATCACTGAAGATGCTGAATAAAACTAGACTAACAATATAACTTTGTGACACCACTTGTTATACATCTTCAGAATGATGAGGAAACATTTTTTTTTCAGATGTGGGCAAGTGAATCCATGTGTACCAATCCTGTAGATACAGAGTTGTACTGTAAAAGAGAAGACTAACAAGTTAGAATCTTTACAGAAGAAACAGATTGCACTGAACGGTTATATTGTCCATTTGATTTTTTCAGCCTTAAAGCTACCTCTTAATATTCATTTTCAGGTGACATTGGACTATGGCTTATTGTTTATAAGTGACTCCTATAATACATATGTCCAGATGCATTGACTCAAGATTAATGCTAATTTCCTCAAACCTTTTTTCCTTTACTCATATATAACTGTTGCTAGGAAGTCCACCATCCTGTTCAGCTAAAACTGAGCCTGCCAGCAAACCACAGATTAGTTAGTATTGATGTTCATAAGAAGGCTCTTCCTCCTTTTTGGCTTCCTCAGTGTATGTACTCCATGTTAACAACAGGGAATTTAAAGGGATCTAAAAATAGTTCCTTCCTATGAAAAATTCTGACACCACTCTTCTTCAAAGAGATCCCTTCCAGGCTTAAGAACTGAACTTATCTAACTCAAGGCCGTCAGGTCTTTGTTTGGCGCCTTGTGCCACTACTCTCTGACTGGCAAAAGATAGAATTGCCATAATTCCCAAAGACTGAGCAAATGATGTACAGAATTCTTTGTAATGCTATCTTTTTATAACACCTTTAATACTCTGAGCATTAGTCACAAATTGCTAAGATCCTGTTTGCTATGCCTACAGTTATATTCTGTGTCCAGAAAACTTCTTTCTATTTTAATGCTTTGTTAGTCTCTGAGATGTTCAATGGTCTAATCACATCAAAACATCTATTGGATGATTCTGCTGCATTGCACCTAATATAATGCAAAAGTCACCTGGATTAAAGCAACAAGGGACATATATACCCATAGGAGCTTGGAAACATTACTGCTGTCTGAGGGACATCAGATTGTGCATCTGGGTGTTGTGGGAGGGGAGAATCAGGCAGCATTCCAGATGTTGCCTTTTGCAATAGCTAGCATTTGTAACCATTAGATATGCTGGCTAATGCTGGGATGTGCAATCCAACAAATATCTGAAGGGCTGCATTACCTTCACCCCTAAGATAAAGAAGACTGTGTGCATGAGAGAAACAGCACATTTTTTCAGAGCAAGATCTGGAGGATTTAAACTCATTTATTTTCTATGAGTATTGATATTATACCCAGGAGTGATTTTTGAACTAAATAGCATGTAGTTCAGTGTAGAAACATTTAGACTATAAAGCCAACCAGTTCGAATATGAAATGCTTTCATAAAGCAGCCAGGGGAAAGGGGGGGGGGGGGTGCTTCAGTTAGAATGGGAAGCAAGAGATGTGGCATTTCCTCTCTGCAGTTCCATCTCGATAAAAACCGCCCCCAGCAAGGCTGTTATTCTCCCTGGAATAGAAGCTGTCATTGGCACCAATCCTATGTGTAGCTAATTTGGGAATAAATCCCATTGCACCAAATAGTTTTTTAACTGCTACAATGTAGGCCGGCATGCCTCAAAGCAAACAACTTGGTATGCCCAGTAAGGAGAGATTTAACTCTCAGGACTGTTGAAAACACAACAACACTCAGTACTTGAAAAGTTAAATGTCTCTTGGAGTACATCTAAACTTTAGAACCAATGCAGTTTGACACCACATTAACTGCCATGGCTCAATGCTATGGAATTCTGGGAGATGTAGTTTGGAGAGGGGCCAGAATTCTTTGGCAGAGAAAGCTAAAGTTCTTGCAAAGCTATAACTTCCATCAGGCATGTAGCCGGGGGGGGGGGGGGGCTTGAGGGGCTTCAGCCCCCCCCCCCCCCGAAATTCTCATGGTGGTTCGCGAAAAGGCCTTACTGGTGCATTATTTAAACTGTTATGTTTATTCATATCATGATCTGATCACCATACTCAATATATCCCATATGCATGGGGGTATTGGGGTAACGATACAAAAGGTTTGCTAGGCTAGACCTTCTTTCACTCAGACTCAGCCCCCCCCGAAACTCAGCCCCCCGAACCCCCCCCCCCGAAAAAAATTCAGGCCCCCCCGAAACGAAATCCTGGCTACGGGCCTGACTTCCATGATTCCATAACACAGGGTCTTAGCAGTTAAAGTAGGGTCAAACTCCATTAATTCCATAGTAGATACTCCCCTTGAATAAGACAGCCAATATGTGTAAAGAATTTTGATTGACTCCAAGTGTCTTAATTTCCTATTATGTATGTAATTCGATAGAGCTACAAGCTGGGTAGATGCGGGGAATGCCGTGGATGTAGCGTACCTGGATTTCAGTAAGGCCTTCGACAAGGTCCCCCATGACCTTCTGGCAAGGAAACTAGTCCTATGTGGGCTAGGCAAAACTATGGTGAGGTGGATCTGTAATTGGTTAAGTGGACGAACACAGAGAGTGCTCACTAATGCTTCCTCTTCATCTTGGAAAGAAGTGATGAGCGGAGTGCCGCAGGGTTCCGTCCTGGGCCCGGTCCTGTTCAACATCTTTATTAATGACTTAGATGAAGGGCTAGAAGTCATGATCATCAAGTTTGCAGACGACACCAAATTGGGAGGGATAGCCAATAGTCCAGAGGACAGGAGCAGGATTCAAAACGATCTTGACAGATTAGAGAGATGGGCCAAAACGAACAAAATGAAGTTCAACAATGACAAATGCAAGATACTCCACTTTGGCAGAAAAAATGAAATGCAAAGATACAGAATGGGTGACGCCTGGCTCGAGAGCAGTATGTGTGAAAAAGATCTTGGAGTCCTCGTGGACAACAAGTTAGACATGAGCCAACAATGTGATGTGGCGGCAAAAAAAGCCAATGGGATTTTGGCCTGCATCAATAGGAGCATAGTGTCTAGATCTAAGGAAGTAATGCTACCCCTCTATTCTGCTTTGGTTAGACCACATCTGGAATATTGTGTCCAATTCTGGGCACCACAATTCAAGAGAGATATTGACAAGCTGGAATGTGTCCAGAGGAGGGCGACTAAAATGATCAAGGGTCTGGAGAACAAGCCCTATGAGGAGCGGCTTGGGGAGCTGGGCATGTTTAGCCAGAAGAAGAGAAGGCTGAGAGGAGATATGATAGCCATGTATAAATATGTGAGAGGAAGCCACAGGGAGGAGGGAGCAAGCTTGTTTTCTGCTTCCTTGGAGACTAGGATGCGGAACAATGGCTTCAAACTACAAGAGAGGAGATTCCATCTGAACATTAGGAAGAACTTCCTGACTGTGAGAGCCATTCAGCAGTGGAACTCTCTGCCCCGGAGTGTGGTGGAGGCTCCTTCTTTGGAAGCTTTTAAGCAGAGGCTGGATGGCCATTTGTCAGGGGTGATTTGAATGCAATATTCCTGCTTCTTGGCAGGGGGTTGGACTGGATGGCCCATGAGGTCTCTTCCAACTCTTTGACTCTATGATTCTATGTATGTATGTATTTCTATCCTGCTTTTGTCCCAGGTTGGGACTCAAAGTAGCGAACAACATATAAAAAGCAAAAACATAACATACAATAAAGATAAACAGGAACATAATAAATATAATCATATCTAATAAATTTATAAAAAAAACCCCACATCAATGCAATTAGCATCCTATTCACCTATTCCCACCTTTGAGATGTAAACTGATGTTTTTAAGGATCTTCTCACCTTTTCTTTACTGACACTTTATTTTCTCGTATCTACCAATAGTTAAACGAGTTTACTTCTGAACAGTTATCTATCTTATCTTCACTGGAGTTTTTTAAAAGTAATTTTTATTGAATTTTTAGGGGAAAAGAAAATAGAAAAGAAAAATAAAAAAGAAGAGGGAAAAAAGGGGGGGGGGGTAATAGGGAGTAGGAAAGTTTAATGGGTAGGAAAAAGGAAGAAGCTAACAATGGTTAAAGGGGTATGGAAGTCTCCCTATTAATGGAGATTGGAGTGGAAGGTCTGGGGGAGGGGGGGGGGAAGGAAAGGTAAAAAAAGGGGGGGGGCAAAAAGGAAAAAAAGAAAAAAGAGAGAAAAAAGTTTCTTAAAAAAAAAAAGAAAAAAGGGAAAAAGAAAAACTGTAAAAAATATGTAAAAATAAAAATAAAAATAAAATCTTCTTGTTGACTTCCAAATTCTTTTCCTGTCTGGGAGATTGATCTCTTCACATTTACCTCCCTGTTGTTCCTTTTTGCCGGCAATTGCTGGCAAAATGGCAGAGTGCCTCGTGTGCCCACCCTCTTTTCCTATGACAAGGAGGGAATGGGGCAAGGTGAGTTGGTGCCCTGTCCCTGTCCCCATCAGATCGGGCTACCCAAAATACAACTTCCAGTACCTTGCATTAGTGGCACCACTTCGGGGATCAATGGGGAGGGGCCAAGCCAGTGTCATCTGATGGCGCTCAGCAGGTCCCATCCCAGAAGAGGAGAAAGGGGCCAAGAGCCCCAAGTGTGATAAGGTCCCTAGTTTCTTTCTTTCCCTACTGGTGTCTTTGCTGCTTATTTGCTAGTGATTACACACACACACATGTTCCATCAAGAACAAACAACACTTGATGAAATTCCTTCTTTTTTGCAATTATTGAAAAGACAGCTGCCCTGGCCCTGAATTTTAAACTTGTGTCTTGTGTTTAATCTTTGTTCCATGTATTTTAATATGTATTTTATAGAAATACATTTTAATATGCATTTTTTAAAAATAGAAAAACGTTTTAATAAAATTGCTCTGAATGCAATTTTCCTGCTTCTTGGCAGGGGGTTGGACTGGATGGCCCATGAGGTCTCTTCCAACTCTGTGATTCTATGATTATGATTCTATATGTGAATTTATAAAAGTTTTACAATGTTTATGTGTTTTAATTATGCTGTAACCTGCCACAAGGAGAGGCAGGTAAGAGTTGTTGTTGTTGTTGTTGTTGTTGTTGTTGTTGTTGTTAATTTCACCTGTCAACCCTATCTCCAAATGCATGGCAGGACCAACCCTGCTTAGCTTCCAAATCAGAAAATGTAGGTTGCATTCAGAGTGTTGTGGTGCCATTTCCTGAGTAGACATTATATTGTGAGCTATTCAGGTTGTAATGAATTTAGGGATGGCTTAATCATGAGTGTGCAATTAAGACCAATTTCTTTTTTCTTTTCTTTTTTTTACAGAATTGTTCCTGCTGAAAACTGAGGACTGGGGAACAGGTTTTTCCAATTGATTGACATTTTAGATTTCCTTTTGGTACATTTGCTGACTGCACCAATGACCCTGCGCCCACCTGGTTCCCTTAAATTGTGGACTGCAACTTCAATTATCAGCCAGCATGGACAATGATGGGAGTTATAGCTAACACATAAGAAGACTATATTATAGCAAAGACTATGCTGGATGGGGACTACAGAATTTGCAATCTAACATTACAAGATGGAAGGAAATTGTATAAATTCATTCTAAGCAGTTTGACAGGCAATATCAGCCTTCCCCTCTTTTAACCCAGTGCAATTTTTCCAGTTCCAGCCCTTTCTTTCTTGATATCTTGAATTTTTCTACAGAGGAAAAGACTGTCCAGGGAGCTGTGGTAAGCAGTGATGTAGGTCAGAGATCATCTGACTATCCTGGGTGAGAAATATTACCCAGAGAACAAAATATTATAGAAAAAATCTCATATGTCTTTATGGGAGCCTAGAGATGTGAAGCTTGTTACAGTTTTGGCTATCTAAAGCAATCCTTTGTAGCAGGAAGCTCTGCCTACTGCATTTTTTGTTTGTTATTGGTGGAGAGGCACCTCATTTAGTTCATATTTATACAGGTTATGGTTGATGGGAAAAACACTCAGAAGGACTGTTTTTGCTGAGTGAAAGAACCATTACTGCCTCCTATTTTGCAAAGTACTATGCGGTGTATAAAGTGATTATCAAGGAAATAACTTCATCTGCAACAGAGAAGAAATGGCCATAAAATAGTTTCCTACCTTAGGAAGGTTGAAATGACAGACAAGTTTTATTTGCTTCCTGTCGGTTTGGCTGAACCTGTTCTTTCTGTGCACAATAATTCTGTCAAAAGATAAAGAGCTGCAATCACCACCCTCCCCCAAATTATCTCTGGCACTGAACCACCAACATTGATGAGATTCCTTAAGTATCAAAATATGGAATACAAGCCTCACAAACCCGTGAAAATAAAGTAAGTCCATTTTAGGTTCTTCCCTGTCCACGCTTCATTCAACAGTGTCATAATTACACAAGCAGAGACAGAACAATGGAGACAGTTTAGTGAAACACAATAATATTTCAAGTCTAAAAACTATGAACTGGACTTGAGATATTTGCCCAAACACAACCAGTCCTGTCTTCAAAATCTTGAACTATGTTAATTTAGAGCAGTAGTTCCCAACCTCTGCTCCTACAGTTGTTTTGGACTTCAGCTCCCAGAAATCTCAGCCAATTTGCCAGCTGTTAGGAATGGTGGGAGCTGAAGTCCAAAATCCTGGAGGACCAAACACTGAGAATCACTGATCTAAAAGGACTGATAATTAAGGCAGCAATACTTACATTGATCAAAGCCATAATCCAGAAGGCATAGGATACCCGTGTCACCACCAGTCCTTTGGTAGGCAGGTCATAACTGGACAGGTTCCCAGGATGATGGGGGACCAGAGACTTCCGGATGTGAGGGAGGTTGTCATTGCCAGTTGCAGTGCCATTCGCCAAGATACAATTGGTGTCTGACAAAAATGGGTCAGCTATCAGTGGGCTCAGCAGAGCACCGAAACCCACAAAGAAATGAAGGACCTACAAAATGGAAAGGGAAACCAGGAATTACTTTCAACATAATGATTCCAGGCATCTCTGCTGACAAATATGTCCAGATAAATGTCACCAGATTCCCATCCATACATATTTATATGAAGTGAGCACCATGGGTTTGCACCTTCAATTGTAGCTTGGAATTGCTGGATTCTGATCTAGCAGCTTTCCTAATCAAACCTCTTCCATAAGTACTGCAATGTGATAAGAAACCTAGTAGTCTCCTAGAATGCAACTTTGAAGTCCTTTTTAGATACTGATTTATAATATTACTATGTGACAAAAATGATCATAGCAAAAATAGCATAGTAAAAAAGTAGCAACATTAAAAACAAATAAAACTGTATCAAACCAATATTACAATGTGTTGTGTTATTCACACTGCATCCCTATACAGGTTTTTATTTTTATAGCAAATAATTAAACATAATGAAATAGTTCCATTAACCCTCATTAGTCAGATTCATATGGTGCAAACAATTCTGGAGGGATATGCTATGTGATAGAAGGAAACTACAATACTATCTCCACAGGACAGGACATGTGCACAGGTTAGGATCCTGTGATATTGCACTGCACTATTCTTATGAAAGCAATGCTGCCTTTTCTTAATTGTTGTAGTTTGTCTCTTTGTCATCCTTAGTCCAAATAGGACTCCTAAGATTACAAATGAAGGGCTAACTTTGGAACAGGAAAAGTGTTGTACATATATGCTCCAGGGCTTACTGTGACACAACTGCCCAGATATAAAATATGAAGAATTCCACAAAATAGGGTGATAAAATAAAAGCAGGAGAATGAGGCAGGAGAAGAGGGTTGACAAATGCACTTATTGTGATGTTACCGGCAAATGTATATTTTGTCTAGGTTATAGAGCCCAATTTAGTCATTCTTCTGCCAAGCATCTATTCTGACTTTAGGAACATCAAGAAAGGGTTCAGTGAAACAAGAAAAAAACCTTTAAACTATAACCTGGGGAAGCTGGAAAATTTGGGTCTAAGTTCAGAACCAAGTATGTATGTTGGCTAGCTACCAAGTCCAGCCAAAGTTTGTAGTACTATGGCAAGGAGTCAAAACAGCAAAAGATCCAAGGGTCCAAAAAAGGAAGCCAGGTTCCCACAGCTCTTTGTCTCACCTGCAAGAAGACAGCTGAATCCTTCTGATAAATCTTCACCAACTGCATATTTGAGAGTGTATCGATGCACCCCATGGCCAGCCCCGCCATAGCCATGACCACTGCGAGGACCACCACATTGTGGCAGATGGGGATGATGGCAAAAACCACCGAGATAGCAAGCGATGATGCAAAGAGGGCAAGCAGAGAATGAGCCAACCTGGAACAAAGGGAAGAGGAAAAAGAGAAAGATGTACTCTTGTATTTGTTGTCATTGATAATGTTTACATCTCACCTACTAACTATAGTTTTTGAGACAGGTTAGAGGGAGGGAGGGAGGGAGGGAGGGAGAAACTACCCTTAATAGCAAAATAAGCTTAAATGCTAAACCAAAAAAAGGGGACAACACATTGAAAATTATAAATAGCAGCAGTATTGCTTAAGGATCCATAAAAACCGAGATAAACAATAAGATATCAGCACTGTACCTAAAAATAATCAAAGTAAACACAAGATTACTTGATTAAAAAACCGATGAAGAATATGTTGCTTTCCATATTTGATGCTATTGTGTGTGTCTTCCATTGTTTCCAATCCAGCGGGTTTCATAGTTGAACAGGGATTTGAATCCTGATCTCCAGAGTAGTCCAATGTTCAAGCCACTAGATGCTGGATCTTGTCCAGCTACAATTCAAACGAGCCCTGACCAGCACAACCAATGTGAGGGATGATGGGAAAGTGAAGCCTCTCCACATCAGGATGACCATGTATTCTTCATCCATGAAATAATGTGTGGGACTTTGACATTAAATTGTGAGCCACTATTACATAAAATGATCTATCATCTTAATTGTAGTTTAATTGGGCTAAAACTTCTGGAAGTCAAAATGGGTTTCCAACAAAGATGTTTTAAAAATGAGATTGTTTAAATATTGTTTGAACCAGTCAAAGAAAACTCCAAGCCCTGACTTTTGAGGAAGGTTTCTTATAGATCAGGCCCATCATTCTGAATTATTTTTGGAGACAAAGAAGCAGACCTTAAGGTAGACCCCCTCTCCTCCCATTTCAACCCATCAGTATTCTAGCATCAAGCTGTTCAGAACACAATGTAGTTTTTTAATGGTCTTCACAGGCAGCACTTCATATTGTACATTACAGTGAATCAGAATATTACCAAGGTATGAATCACCATTTTGCAGAAAGACTCACAGCAGGAACATTGGCAAATTAATGGTGGTTTGTTCCATGACTGCCTCTCAGGACTGGATCTATTAAAATTGAAGCTCCCAAGTCTTCTAAGTGGTGGAGCCCAATCCATCACACTGTACCCCAAGACCCTGGTATTTTATATCACTAGTTAACAGAACCACTATCTTTTATGAGACAGAATACAAGCTTTACTGGCACCCAATTGTGCTGATTTCTGATTCTAGACAACTTGTTCAATATGTCTCACCGCCTTCTGTGGATTTAATAAAAAGGAGAAATACTGCTGACACTATTCTCCAAATCCCCAAATCATCTTGCCCGGCATTTTCAATTGATGTTAAACAACAATGATGGTGCTTTGGAAAAGATCCATACAATGGGCAGAGCAATAATCTGCCAACACCACCTGGAAATGATCCATCAATTAGGAGTGAAACCAGTAGAGCACATTGTCTCCCATTCTCACTACCAGCAGCTGGCCCAGTAGGATACCACCAACAATGTTACTTTTTAAATTGTCCAAGATTCCAAAGACAACTAACAGGCCCACACATTTCCCCAATGAAGGTCAGCCAACAGTGTCAAAAGACCCTCCAACTTCAATACTAGATTGGTAGCCAGATGGAAATTGGTCTAAATAAGAGAGTATCACCCACAAATACTTGAGTAGCTTTTAACAGGTTTTGAGTACTCAAATAATTTTCCCTAAATGCAGATTTTTACAACTGAGCAGCAGCGGCCAAAGGAAAGATCTACACGAAAAACATTTCAAACTCTGAAAAAGATCAGGGATGAGAGCCATCAGGTTTATTTATTTGTCGTGTCAGGGCAACCAGTCAATTATATTACATTTCTAACAGAACGAAGCAAACAAACAGACAAAATACAGAATTTGTGAGTATGGTAGTTGATTAAATGTCCTTTGACCATATCTGGCCACTTGGAGTGCTTCTGGTGTTGCTGCAAGAAGGTCCTCCGTTGTGCATGTGGCAGGGCTCAGGTTGCATTGCAGCAGGTGGTCAGTGGTTTGCTCCTCTCCACACTCGCATGTCGTTTCTGTGGTGAGAGAATCAGCTGTCTATGAAAACGTTGCCCAGGGGATGCCCGGATGTCTTGCAATCTTGCGAGGAGGCTTCTCTCATGTCCCCCAGCCATCAGGTGTACAAACATATGTTTTATCCCAGTGAAATTTTAAATTTAAAGTATTTTTAAATACAATATTTTTTACCAAAAAAATTGTTTGAAACATATAGCTAGCCCTCCACATTTGCTGGTGATTAGGGGTGCAGTATCCCCGAGAAAGAGGAAGAACCATACATTCTACTACACTGATTCCCACAAATATCATGTTCTTGTATGTACAACTCTTGAAGCAAATCATTTCCAAGATGATTGATTTTATCTGCCCTGTAGTTGGAACATCTTCAAGAAGCTACTGTTCTTTCACTTGCATGTCTCAAGGTTTTTAAAGGCCTTAAACATTATTCTTACCACAGACTAGGGATGTTTATGCTTCTAAACTAGGAGATGGTACACCAAGGTTTTCTGCGAAAGCCACAAATAACTGAGCAGCCTCTGTAATTTCATAGTATCTTTGTGATCCTGCTGCTTGGCCAGACTTCTGCATTTCCTGCACATTTAGATCAATAGTACCCAAAGTGGCTTTGATGATATACTTTATGTGCCTAATTTATTGTGGACAGAGTAGGTAGCAAGCTTTGTGATCGTACGAACCACTTTGGAAAGAAATATCATCCAATTCCACCAGTTGGTCTGTTGTGTGTAGAGATGTGAATAATATTTTTAGTTTTTAAGATATTGAGTAGGTCATAATAAATTCATTTCCCAATTGTAATTTTTTAACCTTATGGACCACCATGACTATATTTCATGTTATACATACAACTCTTTCTCTCTCTTTCTCTCTCTCTCTCTCACACACATACATGCACACTGTGTAGCAATTTGCCATGAACTGCAAAGGAAATACAGATTTTTGGATAGATATATCTTCTCCCTGGATAAAAGTTGAAAAAACCTGTTTCTCTGGTTTACAGCAGCCAAAACAAGATTTGAGAAGCCTGACTGGTCAGCATTTATGTCATTCACAAAACCAGTGGATGGCCTCACCTTCTGAGAACTTCCTCCCCCCCCCCCCACACCTGAAAAATGCCAAAAAGGGGAAAAAGAGAATATAGTAGAAAGGTCCTAAGTCACCTTTTATAGTTACATCTAAGGGTAACCTAAAATATAACATATCATAATTAGGAAATGTAGGAGTCCTCTCTAGAAGCGTTTGTAGGTCCTCCAGGCAATTGAATGGTATACTTCCATGAAATGTTACCATGGATTCACCATTGAGGACCTAAGAAATTTCTAGAGGGTATACCTTTCTAGGAAAATTCTAGGTTCTCCAAAGTGACAGCATGGTGACTACCAGAAGAAGTTGTACATTTTAATAGGATTCATTATTGCACACAGTAAGTTCAGGAACATCTCTACCACAGATACAGATAATCACACTGCATATTCAAGATATGAGTCTAGGTTTAAACATATTCAACATGTTCAGCTCTACATGGAATGTTGCCCAATAAACTAGTCAGATAAGTATTTCTCTGACTTTCCTTGCAGCCAGAAAATGCACAATCACTACACCAGCTCCAACTGTGCTCAAGGGATGCAGGGTCTGATGGATGCTCATTTCTGGCATCAGTGATGTAGATCTCCTATCAGAGAAGAGACCTTCCTTTGCTAGTGGAAACCTCTCTGCTGTAACAATTAAAATCTCTTGCCAATATAAAATATTCTTGCCAATATACTGCTACCAATGCTTCAACTGTGGTGAAAAGAAAAAGGGGTGTCCTGGAGAATGCCTCCCATCAGGAAAAATTACACCAACCTTGAAACTGTCTTGATGAATGGTCCAGTGCTGCCCCCCACTCCCACTCGTGTACCTTGGTCAGCATGAGCCTGATTGAACATAGGCATGGCTTCCCTGCTGTGAACTCTCCCTAACTGACTGCCACAGGATTAGTCTAAGTTTTGACTTTGTTTTTTGTCATTTATATAGATACAAATTACTAGTCTATTTCTTTTGGTTAAAAGAAAGTTGGTTTTCAAGATACAGTAGCAAGGTATCTCAAATTATGTACTTAGAACACTTGGATTCTAAAAAACTACAATGAAAAAAAGAAATCATCAGGACATTTTGTTTTGGATGTCATCATAACCAGAATCAGTAAGGTATGTAGGATACTGAAATGCCTCCTTTTCTTTTCTCCTTGTCTAAACACCTTCTTCACAGCCTTAAGGACTTGTAACTTATGATACAAAGTGACAAAAGATTTCTTAGTCCACTTTTCTACATTTGGTAGCATACATATGTAGTGCAAATACTGCAACTGTACAATGCAAATATGGAAGTCTCACAGCACAGTTGGTCCTTCACTTTTGTGGGTTTAACTTTTATGGATTTGATTAATATGGTTTCTTTCAGAATCTTTAGGCCCTCCTATGTCACTCTATGGTCAACCTCCAATGAAAACTGTCCACAGTCTCGCCCTGAGGATCTAGATTATTAGAAATGTGTTCTCTCAAATAAAAAAAGCTTTTTATTTGCAGTTATCAAAATTTCATGGAGGTCCTATGCCCTTAATTACAGCAAATGTGAAGGATGGACTGTCTATCGTATGACAGATTATTTTATTAACTTCACAGCAACTATGTGAAGTTGACTACTTTGTCTCTGAATGATATGCAGTAATTGAGAAGGATTTCCCAGTTGTTGAATAGTACCAGGAACAACAAAGAGATACTTTAAATTATAGTGCTAAAATTAAATAAAGCTTTGATTGCTTTTTTATGTGATTATGTGCAAAAGAATTGTGAGCTCTGTTCAGTTCGTATCTCATAACAAATTTCTACTCTTAGAGTTCTGTAACTAAAAGTGCACTTCTTTGGTGCAAGCTGAACTTGGTGATCTAGTAATGCTAAGAACAACCTAAATCCCACAAGTATTCATTTTGTCCACATCCAAACTACATCTCACTCATGATGAACTAAAAGTGGAACAACAGAACCTCAATCAAGGTATTAACCTACCCATGCCTGTCTACATATCTATGCAAGCTCCATGCATTGCCAAACTGGAAGCTGAATATCAACCCAAGTCCAGCATTCTTCCTCATCAACCTCATTGGTTCTCCCTTGCTTCTCATCTACAGGACTAGAAAAGAGACATCTACAATACTATACTATACAGATTGTCCACTGAACCAGCATAGGAGAAGCTCAAGTTCAAACTTCTGCTCAGTCATGAAACCTTTCTGGTGAAAGATAGTTGCTGTGTGCCTTCACGTTATTTAAGATTACAGTGACCAAAAGATAAACTCATCACAGGCTTTTCTTGGCAAAGCAAGGCATACATGATTTAATTAAATCAATGAAAAAAATGCTTTGCCTTCCTTTGAGATAATGTGACCTGTCCAAGGTCACATTATCCAACCCAGTGGGTGTCCATATCCAAGTGCAGATTTAAATCCTGGTCTCAGCTCAGAATCTGTTCACAACTTACCATTTGAAGGAGCGGCTCAGGGTACAGCCTGGAATTCAGTGCCACTTTTCTTTATTTGAGTCTGTATGTCAGGGGCTCAACATTTCAGACTTTAAGACATCTGTGTGCAAACTTGCAAATCCACTAAGCATACTCCCATACCTAAGCATAATGGAATGGGGAAATTTAAATCCTCCCTCTCTGTCTCATGAGATTTGGGGATCATGGGGAGTGAAGGAAGTGAATATCTCTTCCATTACCCAGCTGTCTTCACTGAATGTATTGCTCCTTATCTCCTTTGACCTCACAACACCAGGTTCGATCCCCATCCTAGGACACTGCCAAAATACAGCCAGGACAGAGTCCGCCAGAACTCATCACATGAAACAGGGCTACTTCCAGAAGGGCTTTGTCCCAGCTCCATCTCAGCAGTGTATTCAAAGGATGCCCTGAGAACATGGGGGACTACCCATGTTCTCATTCAAGAAGCCAGGGACAGTGCAGGATGAAGCCAGGGGCAGATGGGAAGGGGTGATGTGGGGCACTGCCCAATGGTTTCCCTTGCTCATGGATTCCCCTGCTGTCCACCAGCTTATAGACCTCCGTCTGATGAGGTCCCTTCTCAATGATACTGGTTCAACCTGATTGAGACTTCCCACTTTCCCACCATACAGGCTACCATCCCAAGATCACCAGAACAATGGGCAGCAGAACAGTTAGGCAGGCAAGTGACTACCAACTTCACATAACATCTCTGGAGGAATGCAGAGCTGTATACAATCTACAGATTGTATTCCCAACTATGCATCCACCTAAACCAGAACCACAGAATGACAGCTCTTTTCAGACTCCTCAATTAGGGCTGTCCAACCACGGAAAAATTTGTTTCTAAATTCGATTCGTTTTTAGGGGTTTTTTGCGTTTCGTTATTTAAAAGAATTCCGAATTTTTTCTTTTAAAAAGTTTGATATTTACGAAATTTCGGAAATTACGAAACAATTTCGAAACAATAACAAATCGATTCGTTAATGGCGGACGTGATTGCGCAATACGCTAAAAAACCCTCCAAATGGGACAGGGGGAACTTCTGAAGCTTCCCTCTCCCTCTGTTGTTGACTGTTGGTGTGATATTTTTTTTCCTTATCACTGATAAAACAAACAACGACTATAAAACTTGCACCAGACATACGGAAATAATAACGAAATAATAACGAAACAATTTTGAAACAATTACAAAACAATTTCAAAACAATTACGAAACGAATTGGAAAAATTTGTTTCATTTTTTAGTTGCTCCTGAATGGTTCAATATCACTTCGTTATATATATAAAAAAAGAATTAATAACGAATTACGAAATTAACGAACGAAACTGCCCAGCCCTATCCTCAATAGATGCAGTTCTGGAAAGGCAGCTTCTCTACAGAACATGCCAAACTGCCATGACCACAGTTCCTTCTACTGCCCACTTTTAAAAGCCAAAGTCTTTCCCTGCCTCTCTCTCCTCCACCCAGTTAGAGAAATCCTAAATTAGCCATTCCCAACCAGATGCTCTTTTGATATTTTGGAATACAGCTCCCATCATCCCCAACCATGCAGACAGGTATATGAGTGGCAGCCCAGCATAACTAGGGAAAACTGAGACTGAGAATGCTGGAGAGAACAGACTTGGAAAAGGATGCCCTTCATCAGTTTGTGGGGTTTTAACCACCAGCTGAAGAACAAATGTTTAAAGGGGGGTTGGACACAAGGTAGATCAGGTTCTATCAGTAAATCTCAAATTGATTTTAAACAGATGCATAAACACTTCTGGCTCCTACCTGTTTAGTAATGGTAACAATAATAGCAACAACATGACTCCTCCCTATAAATTATACAGGCGCTCAAAACAAATTTCTAGGATCAGAAAGTGAACCTAAGGTGAACCTATCATGGGACTTTCTTGGTAAGATTTGTTCAGAAACGGTTTGCCCTTGTCATTCCCTGAAGCTGAGAATCTCATGCTTGTAGATAAAAACAAATGAGATCTGAGAAACCTGATTTTTTTCCCTACCCCACAATTTAATGGACTCAATTTTTTCCATATGCTGTTCTTTCCCAGAATGGCCCAGCTAAAGAGGTGCATGATAGGAAACAGAGTCACTTGACAATTTACTGCCCTGCAATTATCCTGAACTTCCAACCATTGTGAGTTAAGATCAGGGCCAGTCCTGTTCCCAAGTATCCCCGGCTCCAGTTTCCTACAGGAGTAATGGTCTCAAATGAATAACATCCTGCATCTTCTAAACTTCACATGCAGCTATTACTACTTATTGAAAAACCTGTCACTGCCAGTAATTCTTTGAAGCATTTCCATGCAATTAGATTACTGACAGGACAGGAAGTTCCTTTCTTATCCAGCCAGATATAATCAGAAGAGAACAAGAATGATAAAAATGAAAATTTGAAAAACAGGACCAGTGTTGACAATTCCAGTTTGTTGCAAGAGTACCACAATGCTCAGTTATGACCAAGGAGCTAGTCAGCTCACTCTCCTAAAGAGAGCAGAGCTCAAATTGCATAGCAGCTTTTGGAAGGTGCTCAAGACTGGAGAACAACAGCTAACCAGTGTGTGAATCTGGGATAAGGCTGACACCAGCAGAATCCATGTCCCCAAGAATGATATTTATATGGTCACAGGGGTATGTTGCCTTATTACAAAGGAGTGGGAAGAAGTCTGCTTATCATGGTGAGAACCAAAAAAATAGAGCGAGGTGCAGATAGGGTCCAAGTTGGATTGGTTGCCCTTAAAACTTCAGTCTATCCTTGTAACAGTAAGACATAAGAGATGAACATGTGTCCAGCTTAGCCCTCTAAATATCCCTGGACTAATGTGACTATCATAGGATAACAAGCAACATAAATGCACAAAGAGAGAAAAGTGGTCAACTCAATCTTCCCAAAAGTTGAATGCTATCGATGTGCAACCAACCGAGTCTTACACAAAATGCCCTTAAGCATGAAGGTCGATCAAGTTTAAATAAGCCTATGCTTAATGCATAATACTGACACTGCTTGAAAAACAATTGCCAAATGCTAGTGATGTGTCAGCAACAGGCCCAAGAACAACACCTTTGGGACACAAAAAGAGCACCCCAGGGAATAAAGATACAGATGCTAGCAACCGACACACAGAAGAAGGGAACTGTGCCAAGGCTGGAACTTTATGCATGCTCCATAGAATTAACAAAAAGCTCATCTATCCTTGTTTGGCATAAGAACACGCTAAGGAGTTAAACATTAATTGCTTTCTGTGGCCTCTTTAGACCAATATAAAAGTCTGTGTTGCTTACAAGAGACTGTTTGAAGCAGGAGAGAAGAAAAAAAAAACAACTTTTGTTATATAATTACAGTAATTATGGAAATACTTTCTTACGCACTTCCAGCAACCATTACAATCACTTGTTCTATGCACCACTGAACAGCTTCTGCGAGTCTAGTCATAAGGACCACTACATCATGCTGGCTCACAAGACAACACAGGGCTTGGAGTGTCAAATGTGTTCTAGGAATTTAGGAAGTATCTGTATTAGCTGCTTAAAATAAACCACTGTAGGCATTGGGATCATGAACAACCCTATTGTATCCTGTAGAACACATATGCATCCTTTCGGCCTAAGAGATGCTCAGTGGAAGATCACATGTTTTGTATGCAGGAGGTAATAAGAGCTTGAGTCTAGTTCATCTCCAAGGAGAGTAGACATCCACCATCACCACACATGTTAAAACATGAAGGGCTACTGTGTAAACCAAGACTGAGTCGCCTGCTATATTCAATAATAGGTCCCCTCCTGAACTGACACTCCCATTATCCCTTATCAGTGGTAGGCTAGCTAGGACTGACAGAAGTTGCCATACAATAACTTCTGGAAGGTTTAATAATTTCCACCTCATATATAAATGGTGTAGAAATAGCATCTGTTCAAAGATTTTGCAATTGGTACATTGTAAATATTAAGCTACAGTTATAAAAGCGTCCATAAGTTAGTTAATGCTCCTGAGCACTACCAGAATAAATGAAGTGGGAAACTGGCTCACATACTGATGGTTGACAACAAGTGGCAAGTCAGGTCAGACAACAGAAGTACCACTGGGAAGCATCACTTTAATACAATTCAGACACTATAGGTTAGTGATGATAGAAAAGAACTGCCTCTACTTTCTACTGATCACTTAGTGGTTTAAGAATAATTCCCTGATGCCACATGTATGGGAATCTGCTATGCTGGGTAGAATATGGGCATGGTTTCTTACTTACGTTTCCCACTGCTTTGAAATCTGGTCATAGGGTGAACTGCATTGTAGAATTAATGTGGTTTAACACAATTTTAACTCTAATGGTTCAATGCTATGGTATAATAAGGAGTTGCAGTTTTACAGGTCTGTAGCCTTCTTTGCCAAAGAGTGCTGGTGTCTCACCAATCTACAAATTTTAACTCTAATGGTTTAATGCTATGGTATAATAAGGAGTTGCAGTTTTACAGGTCTGTAGCCTTTTTTGCCAAAGAGTGCTGGTGTCTCACCATGGCCATGGCAGTTCCAAGTGGTGACAGGTGCACTAATTCTATCATGTAAATGCACCCTAAGACGCAACTATTCACGAATAAGGACTTTTCTTCACTCGCACCACTAAATGAACCCACAGGTTATGCAAAGATGACTGTTGTTGCCTCAGACAATACTATCACAGCAGCTTGCATTGTGGAATTTTTAATACCAAGAGCATCATACTGTGTTCAAACACAGGCACTTGAGACAAACAACTGTAAAGGTATATTGGATCAGTGCCCTGTTTGTAAGAGGCACCCAACTGGCCTTTGGGAAACTGAACATTAGACTAGTGGGGCTTTTTAAACTCCTGCAGCATTTCAAATCCTGCAGAGGCTTGTTGTTTTTGACATTCAAGACCAACTCTGCGCAGAACTTTTCAGTTTTCAAGAACCAATTAAAATCTTAAACATTTTTAAAAACCTTTGAAAAAACATACTTTGGAATTCAGGAAAGAGAGAGAAACTAAATTCAGCAACTGCTGTAGTTCTAAATGGATCCAACAGTTCATTTTTCAGTGTGAAAAGAGGCTTCATCAGTTGGAGAAAGAATGAGGCAATGTTTAAATGGAAGCCTAGAGTGTGAAATAAGAAGAGGTTGAAGCTACAGGCAAACTTCCCCCCCTCCCAAGAATAGCACAGCTGTGATGGAAAAATTTAAGAATAGCACAGCTGGAATGGAAACAGGGAGGTTGCTGGTGGAGGGGTGTCAAAACGAGGGTATTGTCTACTCAGAATAAGAATGCTGCCCCTCCTTTTGAAATTTTCTTTCATTCTCCAAGTTTCTACCATTCTGGGATTAAAATATCAGAAATCATTCACAGAGGAGAACATTAAGAGGATATACAATAGCCATGTTTAAATGTGTGAAAGGATGTCACATTGAGGAGACATTCCACCAAGAATTTCATGAGAGTAAGACCTGATGTCAATAGAATGTGATATCTTTGTGTGTGATAAAGTATCCTTCTCTGGGAGATGGATGGCCATCTGATGTTGCATTTCTGCACGTCAGGGGTTTGGACTGGATGGCCCATATGGTCTCTTTCAACTCTAGAATTCTATGATTCTATACCTAAAATTGCTGGATACACATTCCTATTCCCCTTCCAACATTGCTTGCCTTCTTCCTATGGCTGACTAAGGACTTTATCACCACCACCCCACTCCCCATCCCTAGTGCTGATTCTCCAGCAGGAGTGTGGGGTGACTCCGTCACCACATGCCGCTCCAGTGCTGCAATGCTTTCCCCATCACATGGGGAAATATGGCCAGAATAGAACCTTCCCATACTGACAAGGAAGAAGTTGAGAGACATTGTGTAATGGGCTGTGTGCCCATCTGTCCTTCAACTGGCTGGCAAGCATCCTAGGATGCTTAAATTGGTAAGTGTGATGAGGTCTTAAATTATATTTCTAAATGCTCAAATGAAATTTTAAATCTCTGCATGACTAAAATTTTCAAAATTGAAGGAAATGTCATGGGGAGGGCAGCATTTTTATTGGGGACCAATGTTCTATGTGGAAAAAAGACATGGGAGAGCAGTGCGTCTGTGTCTGCATGTCTAAGCAACTAATATGAAGAAAATATTGTTTGTTGTGAGTTTTCAAAACTGATAGTTGAATTGCACTTTAACCTTTGTATGATTTAAGTAATATGATCTTTTACCTATATTTGTTTTAAATTTGCAAGCCACCTTGAGTTCCAAGATAAGGAAAACCTTGGAGAATAAGTACATAAATATTCTTTTCAGGGAGGGATAACTTCAGTGAAAGTAACAGTGGTTGTCTTTACATTTTCAGAGCAAAAGGAGAGAAACAATTAAGAATTGCCATACATCAAGGGAACCACTGAAAATAGTTATTTCTCTCACCCTGGACATTCCACAGATATATAAACCCAATTTTCCTAGTTTCCAACAGACCTCACAACCTCTGAGGATACTTGCCATAGATGTAGGCAAAATGTCAGGAGAGAATACTTATAGAACATGGCCATATAGCCTGAAAAACCTACAACAACCCATTAAGAATTGTATCATCATCAGCAGCAACATTATCATCTTATCCATCTCTATCCATGAAAATAGATTTCAGCATTTGCAGCAACTCAATTCCAAACACATTTGAAGACACTGTAATGTTAATAATCTTGGAAACACATACTTGGGAAATATTGCACAAATGAGTTCCTTATTGTTTTTTCCAATAGTCAAGTCAGCCTCTGAGCCATTTAGTGGACAGCCGCCAATGGGAAGATGAATATCAGCAATCAGTTTTTGTGCATGATAAAAATAATCAAACCACACAAACCCCTAAACAACTTAACAGAACAATAAAGACTGACAATACAGAAAACAACATCACTAGCACTTACTGACACCTGGAAGGAAATTGTATTATCTATGCAGCCCTACATTATGATGCAATTTCAATACAGGAATGCACTTAAAGTATTAGATGTTAAATCTAGTGACCAGGATGGGGTTGAACTTGTTAGCTGACATCTCTGTCTTTCAACCTGAGAGGCACTGTTTTAGTTAACAACATGAAGGGCAAATAATCAGACAAATAGACAGGCAAGGAGTATTTTACCAAGTATCGTAACAGCTTGTTGTGTCTCAAGACAATAGGGTGAAATTGCACCCTTCTTTCAACCCAGCTTTTAGAATGTCATGGGGTTTAGATCACATTCTCTCACACTCTTTTCAGATTGTGCCTCTTCCAAAAAAAGTTTGAATAGTGAATTCCTGATGAGTTAAAAACAAAGAGGTCAATAAAATGATGGAACCTTTTATGATCATTTAAATATCACATGAACCACAAGCCAGAATTTCTGTGATTTTTTCAGCAATGCTTTGTAAATATACTTGGGGTCTGTAACTGTTATTTTAAAGATGTGTCTTCCAGCAATATATTTGCAGATGAGAGTTAGTGCAGTTTTGGGGTTGTTCCAATCCCCATGGGTGCTTGTTAACTGAGTAGACTCTCAGTTAACCAGCACCCATGGGGATTGGAAGATGCCAAATACATTTAGTTTCTGACTGGTTGAGAGTTACTTTTGACCTAAATAACACTATACTCCATACTATACCATATCATAAATTCTGTATTGACTTGATATTAATATGGAAATACAGTAATTAAAAGCAAACCAACACAAAAAACAAATTTGACTTAATGTAACAGTTTTAAGTAAAGGTAAAAGTGTCCCCCGACACTTTTGGGGGTGTTGCTCATCTCCATTTCTAAGACAAAGAAATGGTGTTGTCCGTAGACACCTCCAAGGTCATGTGGCCAGCATGACTGCATGTCATGCCGTTATCTTCTCTCAGAAGCAGTCCCTATGGCATGTTTGCATGTTTTTGAACTGCTAGATTGGCAGAAGCTGGGGCTAACAGCAGGAGCTCATCCTGCTCTCCAGATTTGAATGACCAACCTTTTGGTCAGCAAGTTCAGCAGCTCAGTGGTTCAACCCTCAGTGCCACCAAGAGGCCCTGGTAACAGTTTTACTGTATTATAAAAACAGCTTTCTAAATGCAGTACATTATTTTAGTAAAATTGCAGTTGATAAACGTTTTCTGGTTGCTTGAGAGTTCTGCTTGCTTGGGAGTTCTGATTAACTAAGAGCCTGCTGTACATATTCTATAGGATCAAAAAAGGGGGCAGGAACCTTTCAAGGCTCAGAGGGTGCATTATTCCCCTAGGAGATGTTAAAGGACTGTACTCCCCATTGAAGTTTTGTCTCAGTTTTCTACCATGTACAGGCAGTCCCAAAGTTGCAAACAAGATAGATTCTGTGGTTTTGTTCTTAAGCTGAATTTGTATGTAAGTCAGAACAGGTACATTTTAAAGTGTAACTCCAGTCATATATATGGACAGCATAGGGAAGACTCAACACCCCTATGGTGTTTATTGTGCTGTCTGGGTCCCTGTTCAGAAGATTTCACCTCACTTTCTTTCCCTGTGATAATTGGATTTTGAAAGTATTGTCTGGTTGTGGAAACAAGGATTGATGAGAAAGCTTCAGTGGAGGCACCTTTTCCCAATGATAACTCTTTCAGGAGTGAGTTTCCCTTCTGAGGGGTAGATTTCTTTCACTTCCTGTTATCTCATCCTCATTCTTAACTCTGACTTGTGGGTAAGGTGGATGTTTGCAACTCAGGAACTGCCTGAGATGTTTGCAGGCCATTAAAAAATGGACTGAGATGTTTGCAGGCCATTAAAAAAATACAGGTTCTTAGAGCATAAAATAGCTCTGGGCAGGCCCGTACCCAGGATTTTGATTCGGGAGGGGCTGAGTTTGATTTGGGAGGGGCTGAGTCTGAGTGAAAGAGTGTCTACCCTAGCAAACCTTTTGTATCGTTACCCCAATAACCCCCATGCATATGGGATATATTGAGCATAGTGATCAGATCATGATATGAATAAACATAACAGTTTAAATCAGGGGTCCACAAACTTTTTAAACAGAGGGCCAGGTCACAGTCCCTCAAACTATTGGAGGGCCGGATTATAATTTGAAAAAAAAAACCATGAATGAATTCCTATGCATGCTGCACATATCTTATTTGTAGTGCAAAAAAACACTTATACACAATACAATAATTAAAATGAGGAACAATGTTAATAAATATAAACTTATTACTATTTCAATGGGAAATGTGGGCCTGTTTTTGGCCGATGAGATAGGATTGTTGTTGTTGAGTTCTTTTAAGTAGTTTCAGACTTAGGTTAACCCTGAGCGAGGGCTGGGTAAATGAACTTGGGGGGCCGCATCCGGCCCCTGGGCCTTAGTTTGAGGACCCCTGGTTTAAATGTACCAGTAAGGCATTCTCGCAGACCAACATGAGAATTTCGGGGGGGGGGGAGGGGGGGGGGCCTGAAGCCCCTCAAGCCCCCCCCCCCCCGGCTACATGCCTGGCTCTGAGGATTCATGTAGTCTACAGGCCACATATTTCTCCCACTCTACATCTAAAAGATATTTCTAATGGGTTTATTTGAAAAGGATATACTTTATTTATTTTAAGAGTTTAATCAGAACACTGCTTTAGAAAATTATTAAACCATCAGAGCATCACTTCAACAAACAGTCATAAATGCAGTCAACACTGCACTCACATTGAGCATTGGCAGCAATACTGGAAGGTTTGGATGGAAATGCCACCTAGAGCCATCTTCTAGGATGGCAGGTACTTAGTGGTCTTTTGTTTATATGTGTGTACAGGCATGTAGCCCGGGGGGGGGGGGGGGGTTGAGGGGCTTCAGCCCCCCCCCCCATTACTGGTGCATTATTTAAACTGTTATGTTTATTCATACCATGATCTGATCACCAGATCATGATATGAATAACTCAATATATCTGATCACTCAATATATCTCATGTGCATGGAGGTATTGGGGTAACGATACAAAAGGTTTGCTAGAGTAGACCCGCTTTCACTCAGACTCAGCCCCCCCCCCCCCCCCCCGAATCAAAATCCTGGCTACGGGCCTGTGTGTGTAGAAAACTCCAGAGTCAATAAATGCGGCACAAACCCGTTGACTCTCTCATGGACACAGCTCAGAACATCTACCTCAACTCCAGGAAGTACATCATAGAATACAAAGCAAAGACCATGGCCACTGGATTTTGCCCAAAGAGCCAACAAGCAACCTTCAAAGCTTTCAAATACTGGATAAATGCTTCCCCATCTCAGGAAAAAAACTGTTGCAAATACAAACATATAGGAGAAGTCTATGTTTAACCAAACACGTAAGGTTGTAAAGCAACAGATGGCCCATCAAGTGAAACCTCAAGTTTTTAATAAGCAGGAAGCACTGCCACGTAAGAGATAATATGAAACCTATGGACAAGATCCAACAGTGGACTTTTCATTGTGGACATTCAGTCTTCACTGTGCCTCCAAACTTCTTCTGAAGGAGTGCTAAGGACCAGGAAGGAAGCCTTCTGGACCCCATTTTGAGGCAGTATGGAGAAGAAAGAAAGCTCTGTTGCAACTTCCAGCGCACCGTGGTTTAGGTCTTACATGTAAATTGCTCACAAACATGCTCACATATTTCACTCTACAAATATTTAGTGCACAAATACTTAGAAGCATCATAATATGTCTACAAACAACAATGCACCCACCAAATTGTTATATGTGGCAAGCGACACACTGCTTTTTACTTACTTCCTACACAGGAATATTCACATGACTACAAGACATGATGACCTACAAAGATATGTTCAACACTAATAGTATTTTGGAAAACAAAAGCTATGGAACCATCCATTTCTCTAATATTCTATACAGAGAAAGGTCTATATTTCAGTGTCCCACTAGTAGCTCTAGATCAGGAGGGGGAACGGTCAGAACCACTTCCTATGGAAATAAAAGACTCTGAAAATGGCCCAGATGGACAAAAATGTGGCAATATTGCCATCACATAGCACAGTGGTTCCCAACCTGTGGTCCGTCGACCACTAGTGTTCCGCAAGAACTAAAATATGGTCCATGGCCTCACCATTACTACACATTGCAATGAGAATGAATGGTCTCACAAAACCCTCTTATAGTGGTGAGGCTTATTAAATATTTGGGTGAGCAAATGACGACTACTGGATGGCATATGTTCTGTATCAGAAACTCGAACTGATGTGGTCGATCCAATGCAATTTTCTGAATCAGCACCCCAAATAACCAAACTGAATCTAAAGTTGACCAAAAACCGCTTAGTACCAAATCCTTTTGGTACTAATGTTGGAGAGTGGTCCCTGGTCAAAAAAAGGTTGGGAACCACTGACTTAGCAAGAACAGAAAGAACATCAGCGGAGAACGACAGCATACCAATCAGCCACTAACAGCCTCCTGCATCCCTGAAAAGGGATTTCCCCATTAACTCCTTTTTACTCACTGTCTTGTTAGCAGAAGCACAGAAATTACTGTAGGCACCTTGAAGAAATTTATTTATTTACTTATTTGTTTGTTTCAAACATTTGTACCCCATCCTTCTCAGCCCCGAGGGGGGACTCAGGGCGGCTTCATAACAAGCACTATTCAGTGCCTGCCACATTTAAAACAATTCATTTAAAAATTACATTAGTAAACATTTGTTAAAATCACGCACATTTAAAATAAAAGACAAAGTCCTGGTCAGTCCATTGTCCTTTATATCACTTGAGTCTTATTCTCAATTGCTGCCTCTATCGTTCAAACGCTTGGTCCCATAACCAGGTTTTAAGTTTCCTTCTAAAGGACAGGAGGGAAGTAGCCAATCTGACTTCACTGGGGAGAGAGTTCCACAGGTGAGGGGCACCAACAAGAAGGCCCTGTCTCTTGTCCCCACCAGTCGTGTTTGCAAAGATGGTGGGATCGAGAGGAGGGCCTCTCCAGGTGATCTTAAACTTCATGAAGGTTAGTAAAGGGAGATACATTTGGACAGGTAAACCCATCAGCCACAGAGATAAAGAAGTCATGGAATCCACTGTCAGTATTTTTGAGTCGTTGATCTGCCTTAGACATAATTCTCCTCTTAAATACTCCAGAATTCTTTGTCATGGAGAGGTTTAGGAGGAATGTTGTAGGTACCAAGACAGAAAGGTCTTTGTACTGTTTCCTGCTAACATATGCTGCCTTCCTGATTCTGGGTATGAAATTAAATTGCAAACTCCACAACCCCTTCCAGGTGCATTGTGATTGCTTGCTTTTAAAACAAGGGTTTTGTGTTTGCATGGGTATACTTGTGTTTGTGCTGTCTAGTTAATGCCAGGTTACTTGTTGACTTATGTGATCCTGTGAATGTCATAGGGTTTTCTTGAGTCAGGAATATTCAGGTGTGGTTTTGCTAGTTCTTCTGAAATATAGCCTACATATAACACCTTGGCAGCCTCCCATCCAAGAATTAATCAGGGATCACCCTACTTAGCTTTTATGACTGGATTTTGGTACCTTTAGGGCAGAATTTCTCAAACTGTGTGTCCTTCAGATGTTTTGAACTTCAGATCCCATAATTCCTAACAGCTGGTAAACTGGCTGGGATTTCGGGGATCTGAACTCCAATACACTTGGAGAAGCACACTTTGAGAAACACTGCTTTGGGATATTTAGTCTGAAGAGAGTAAAATCAGCATATGAAGTGTTAGAATGTGACTGAGCGTTCATTTACATGGCCACATGAACAACAGAAAATTAAAGGGCTAGTAACCCAAGACTATGTAGCCCAATTCATAATTGCAAGGGGAAAATTATAATTAGTGTAATTAATTTTAATTAAAGCCATTCCCTGCAGAAGAATGCTTTGTGATATGTCAATAGGTTACTGGAAGCTTTGACTGCTTTATGTGCCTGCCTTGATTCAAGCAATATGCTTCAAGATTATTTTACAAAGCATAAATCAGTAACGAGACTATTAATTATTACGTAAATATCCTACAAACTAAAATATTTTAAGTAAGGTAGTGAAACAAGTGGAAAATTTTTATCAGCAGATAGGCCAAGCCAATGATGCACCTAAAGGTAAAGGTAAAGGTTTCCCCTTGACATTAAGTCTACTTGTGTCTGACTCTGGGGGTTGGTGCTCATCTCCATTTCTAAGCTGAAGAGCTGGCATTATCCGTAGATGCCTCCAAGGTCATGTGGCCGGCATGACTGCATGGACTGCCGTTACCTTCCCGCTGAAGCGGTACCTATTGATCTACTCACATTTGCATGTTTTCAAACTGCTAGGTTGGCAGAAGCTGGAACTAACAGCAAGAGCTCACTCTGCTCCCCGAATTCAAATCGCCTACCTTTCAGTCAGCAAGTTCAGCTGCTCAGCAGTTTAACCTGGTGCTCCACCAGGGGCTCCATGATGCACCTACTTCCTCAATAATATTCAAAACTTCAATTTACATCAAAACCATTGTGTCTGCTGATCAATTAAACATCTGTTTGCCTATGAAAATAGTGAAATACCTCAAAAAGAATGCCTAAAACAAATTAATTTGGAAACTCTAGTGTTATTTAGAAGGCAGTGTCACTATTGAAAATATGTTTATTTTAGAGTGATCTCTGGTCGAGCAGGGCTAATTCCTCATTGATGGGATCACTGATGATTTGCAAAAGACAACATTGTTCTTTCCAGAAACTCTGTATGGAAGGGGAATATTTACGGTGCTTTCTTATACCTTAGATCTACTTTTATGAGCTTGTTTGACACTGGATGTGGCTTGCCAATTTTTGGGGGGAAGATCAGAGGACAGCTTGAGTTTTGATATCAAGGTTGTTAAAACAAGCCTTTTACAACAGCCCGTTTAGGTTCCAAAAACACACTGAGAGCTCCTCAGCAGGACCTTTGCAAGCGGAGAGGTCCTTGTCTGTCTATATGAGGAACTGCTGTGCACTGTACTGTCCTAACTGTAAATCTTCTCACATCTGTGCCATATGCGCCACTTTCCCAAATTCTAAAACCAATTCCACGTGAGAAGGAAGACCTCAGATAACCACGCTGACATCATATAAGCCAATCCAAGAGCCTGCCTGCGTGGGCTCTGCAACGGAGCCAGGGTCCCACAGAGAGGGGGGAGAAATCTTGCAGACTTGACAATTTCAGCGGAGTCACTCAAGTGACTAAGTGCTGCACGAGTTACATAAGACTCATTTTGCATGGATTCCGTGTCAAACCTGTCCGGATCATTTTTTGGGTCAATCAGGAAGCACCCAGATTACTTTGATCTTATTCAGATGAGCCCTCTGAATGCTTTTGAAGATAAACTCTTAAATAATTCAAGAAGGTAGATAAATACTGTACAAGCAAGGAGAAAATCAGAAAGGAATAAGGTAACAAGAAAGGTGTGAGAGGGGTACTTTTTTCTTTCTTTCTTTTTTTTTGGCAGATCCAACAGAAACAGAAACAGGGGTAAACAACCATGTGCGGACCCTTCTAACAAGTCCACATACTTCTGTTTTCCTCTGTAATCCCTCCCAAAATGATTACACAAAATGACATATTTGTGACTACTTATAGGTATTTGGGTCTGGGGTGCATGCTGGAATGAATTGGGATATTCAATGTTTTCACAACTCTAGGAGGATTTTTGGGACAAAAATTACCTAAAGATCACATTATTATTATTTTTAATTTGGGGTGTTGAGGGAGTTTTGAAAACTGGTGGGAGGGGATCAGAAACCTTAAAATTAGATTCTAGAGGTCACAGCATGTCCACACCTGTCTTGGTTCAACTGGGAAAGTATTAAGCTCAAAGTGAAATAGCCATAAAGTACAGAAGGAGTAGGACGAACAGTATAGTGAGGTTGGTGGAGTGACTGGACTGGAACAAATGCCATCATTTTAATATTTTAATGGTTCCAATGTTCCCAAATACCAGTCGCCCTTTCATTCTATTTTCTCTTCTTGCTCAAATGTTTTCAACAGTCTTGTACACAATGTCAACAATGCAGGAAAAACTATGTTCTTGGGGGTTGGCAAGTTATGTTATCTGCCCTTAAAAGCTGGCAAGTTGTCTCCACAAACCTTGTAAGTGCTTGAAATCTTGTGCTGTTGAGGGCCAACACAATCTGGAAACTCTTCAGAATACAATCCTCTTTAATCAATATTAATAACTCGCAGGGTTATGTCCTCTGCACTTCCTAGAAGCATTCACGTTCCAGAAGCATTCACGTTTTGCACACGTCTATGGGAGGCATCCTCAGATGTTGTGGAGTATAGTGTCTAGATCCAGGGAAGTCATGCTGTCTCTCTGTTCTGCCTTGGTTAGACTACACCTGGAATATTGTGTCCAATTCTGGACACCACAACATTGACAAGCTAGAATGTGTCCAGAGGAGGGCGACTAAAATGAGCAAGGGTCTGGAGAACAAGCCTTTGAGGAGCGGCTTAAAGAGCTGGGCATGTTTAGCCTTCAGAAGAGAAGGCTGAGAAGAGACATGATAGACATGTACATATAAATATGTGAGAGGAAGTCATAGGGAGGAGGGAGCAAGCTTCTTTTCTGCTTCCCTGGAGACTAGGACGCGGAACAATGGCTTCAAACTACAAGGAAGGAGATTCCATCTGAACATTAGGTAAAACTTCCTGACTGTGAGAGCCGTTCAGCAGTGGAACTCTCTGCCCCGGAGTGTGGTGGAGGCTCCTTCTTTGGAGGCTTTTAAACAGAGGCTGGATGGCCATCTGTTGGGAGTGCTTTGAATATAATTTTCCTTCTTCTTGGCAGGGGGTCGGAGGAGGTCCTTCTCGGCAGGAGGAGGACCTTCTCGGCAGGAGGTCTCTTCCAACTCTATGATTCAACAAACATCACAACTATTGAGGATGCCTGCCATAGATGTGGGCAAAACGTCAGGAGAGAATGCTTCTGGAAGTGTAGAGGATGTAGCTTGCTTTATTTAAAGGAACAACTGCATTCCTATATACAGTGTTTGGATACAAATATTAGCCCAAATTCTGTCTTAAAGAATACTGTGAACTGTGTTCCTCGAAAGGGATTTCTGGGTTTCACAAGATCTTACATTTCATTCAGTCAGTGAGTTTTTTTTACAGTATCGATTTACCAGTAGCCAAAGCTCTGCTTAGTAACAAGAAGAAAAATATATTTAGGCATACAGTTGAAGATGCTAAAATTAAATATGATAAGAACTGCCTCATGGAAGCATATGATCAAACACATTTTGAGATATGAATGCTATCTCCCCACTAGGAGAAAAGCATGACCCAAATAAATAAATAATAAAAGCTATCAGTTCTTACAAAGATATCTACTCAGGGAAATTCTGGCCCTAATGTGCTTCCGATAAACATATGGCACACTGGGTTGCAGTGAGTTTTCCGGGCTGTATGGCCATGTTCTGGAAGCATTCTCTCCTGACGTTTTGCCCACATCTATGGCAGGCATCCTCAGAGGTGGTGAGGTCTGTTGGAGACTAGGCAAGTGGGGTTTATATATCTGTGGAATGTCCAGGGTGGGAGAATGAACTCCTGTCTGCTTGAGGCAAGTGTGAATATTGCAACTAACCACCTTAATTAGCATTTAATGGCCTTGCAGCTTCAAAGTCTGGCTGGTTGCTGCCTGTGGAAATCCTTTGAGAGAAGCCATTGAAATCCACAAGCATGTGGACAATTTCAACAAAGAGGAGGAAACCATGAAAATGAACAAAATCTGTCTACCAGTATTTTGAAAGACTCTAAAATCAGACAGTAAATAAAGAGCAACATTCAAAAAGCAGGGGAATCCCAGACAAGAATCAATCAGAGCCAGCTAACACTTCCCAACAAAGGATCAAGGTGCTAATCAAGGTGGCCATTTGCAGCATTCACACTTGCCTTGAGAAGATAAGAGTTCTTTCTTCCACCCTGGACGTTCCACAGATAGAATCATAGAATCAAAGAGTTGGAAGAGACCTCATGGGCCATCCAGTCCAACCCCCTGCCAAGAAGCAGGAATATTGCATTCAAATCACCCCTGACAAATGGCCATCCAGCCATTTGGCCATCCAGATATATAGACCTCACTTGCCTAGTTTCCAACAGACCCCACAACCTCTGAGGATGCCTGCCATAGATGTGGGTGAAATGTCAGGAGAGAATGCTTCTGGAACATGGCCATGCAGCTCAGAAACTTATCTCAACCCAGTGATTTTGGCCATGAAAGCCTTTGACAACATATGCCACACTTCTAGGAGAGTAGATGTAATCTACTGATAATTAGAGATTTCTATTCAGAGGGATGAGACTGTTCAAGGTTTGTCACAGTGCTTCTTCCATTCCATTCCCTGCGATAATATTCCACATCACCACATGCTTCAACAACTTGTTCATTAAACAAAACTGCTGGCATATACTGCAAAGAAAGCAATCTTTTTCAGCCAGGAGCAAGAACAAAAACATTGGAAAAGCCAGACTCCTTTTGTGTTCAAGGCTATTGGAAAGGTTTTTTTTTTTTCTTGGATCACCTTATGAGGTTAATTATATTTAAGATAAGTGTCTTGCTTTGCTGTAATCTGTGTTTAAACAAATACAACACATTTGCCACTCAGCTGTTAGATTTCAGGAGTCAGGCTATTCTTAAAGACACAGGAGTAAGGCTGGAAAGAAAACAGATCCAGCCAGCAATGCTGCCAGCAAAGGAAGCGAGAGATGCTGTGGTATGAAGGCAATATTGCTGAATTGCTATGATTGCCCAATATATGGACAGACACCCTACCTACTTCACAGCAACCAAACCAAAGCTATTCATGTCATGCTATCATCTGTGTACCATGTCTTGAGAATACCCCATAGTGTCTACATAAAATAAACCATAACTTCCTTCTGGATATACATCCAAACAGGCTCAGTTTCTTCACAACACAGAACATTCAAGCATTAAGAAACAGAGGTTTGTTTGTTTAAAAACCAAAACACAAGTATTGTTGAAGGCTTTCATGGCTGGAATCACTGGATTGCTGTGATCAAGGTGGCCAATTCCAACATCCACACCTGCCTCAAACAGACCAGAGTTCTTTCTCCCACCCTGGACATTCCACAGAGATATCAACCCCACTTTCCTGGTTTCCTCGCAACCTCGGAGGATGCTTGCCATAGATGTGGGCAAAATGTTAGAAAGAATGCTTCTGGAACATGTCCATAGAGCCCAGAAAACTCACAGCAACCCAAACATAAGTGTTGAGTCATTTGTGGTTAAACCCTTGTGCCGGCAGGGCTGCTGACCAATAGGTCAGCAGTTCAAATCCAAGGAGAGTGGGTTGAGCTCCCTTTGTCAGGACAGAAGAGATGCGTCCCACAAGGATGGTAAAACATCAAACATCCGGGCGTCCCCTGGGAAACATTCTTATGGACGGCCAATTCTCTCACACCAGAAGTGACTTGCAGTTTCTCAAGTTGCTCATGACATAAAAAAAATTGTGGGAATGTCTCTTTTCCCAGATCACTACAGCCTGCTGAATGAACCTTTTGCTCTGAGGTACCGGGTGCATCTACACAGGAGAATGAGTGGAATTTGTCACCCCTTAAACTCTATATTGCACTACTTTGGAATGCTGGGAGGTACCGTTTGCATGGCTGGATAGAGAAGGCAAAAAACCTTGCAATGCTACAGTTCCCATGAGTCCATACCAGGTGCCAAACTGCATTCATTCCTCAGTGTAGATCAGGTATGGGCAAACTTGGGCCCTCCTTCCAGGTGTCTTGGACTTCAACTCCCACCATTCCTAACAGCTTCAGGCCCATTCCTTTCCCCCCTCAGCCACTTAAGCCCTTGCAAAACTACAGTTCCTATGATACCATAGCATTGAGCCATGACAGTCAAGAAAGTGCCAAACTGCATTCATTTCACAGTGTAGATCAGGCATGGGCAAATTTGGACCTTCTAAGTGTTTTGGACTTCAACTCCCCAACAGCCTCAGGCCCTTTCCTTTCCCTCCTCAGCCGCTTAAGCCCTTGCAAAACTACACTTCCTATGATTCCATAGCATTGAGCCTGACAGTTCAAGTAGGTGCCAAATCGCATTCATTTTACAGTGTAGATCAGGTATGGGCCAACTTGGCCCTCCAGGTGTTTTGGACTTCAACTCCCACCATTCCTAACAGCCTCAGGCCCTTTCATGTTCCTTGATCCGTGTCAGGGCAATCCTGTGTTTAGTGGTCCCTATGTAGACTTGTCCACAGCTGCATGGTATACGGGAGACTCCTGCAGAGGTGAGAGGATCCCTCTTGTCCTTTGCTGAACGTAGCATTTGTTGGATTTTCTTGGTGGGTCCCCCGTGGCCCAGGGGGAAAAGGAAAAGGCCTGAGGCTGTTAGGAATGGTGGGAGTTGAAGTCCAAAACACCTGAAGTGCCCAAGTTGACCCATGCCTGGTGTAGATGTAGTCTACACAAACCTTCCTGCCTGTGAATCAATGGGGTCGGTGGAATTTCCAAGTTTCCACCCACCTAAGGACCTCATCATACTTGAGAATGAATCCAATTCAAATCCTGCAGAATTCTGGGCATTGTAGTTTAGCCTTTTACAACCTCACCGAACTACAAACCCCAGAATTCTGCAGGAGGCAGAAACCAGATTGAAAGTGGATTCATTCTCTAGTGTGATGAAGTTGTAAGTTGAGGAAGGAGAGCCCACAGGATCAGAGTAGCATCAGAGAAGAGGAGACCCAAGTCGGATCAGTGGCACCTGTGCAGGTGATGAGCCAAGCAGCCTTGGTGGATGCTCAGGGGAAGGGAGGGAGAGCATTGGAGAGCATCCTCCTTCTTCCTTCCAATCCAGAGGGGACTCGGGAGGGTGGGAAGGGGAAGGAAGGAAGGGGGGAGCGGTGGCCTTACTTCCGCTTGAAGATCCCCCCCAAGCAGCTTCCGAGGAGGAGGCAGAACTGCTGGGAGAAGAAGACCCAGGTGATCTGGGAGAGGGAGCTCTGGGTCTGGCAGCGCAGGTCGAGCAGCGTGGGCCCCAGGAAGGCGAGGCAGAGGCCGAAGCTGAAGAAGACGCTCCAGTAGGTCAGCGTGGGCTGCAGGTGCCGCTGGAAGAGCGCCGACACCCGCGCGTCCCACCACCACATCCTCGCCCCGCCAGGCCCGCCCGAGAAGGAGCAGCAGCAGGCGGCGGCGGCGGCGGGGAAGGAGGACGACGACGACGAGGAGGGGGAGAAGCAGGCGCTCCTTGCCTCTCCCTCGCCCTCTCTCTCTCTCTCTCTGCCTCCCAACCGAGAGGGGAGGGGGTCGTCGTCGTCTCCCCCGAGTCACGTGCTCCTGCTCCGCTCCGGACCCCCGCCGCCTCCGGACGGCGACGCCCTAAAGCCGGATCCACGCGCGGAGCCGACCCACCGCAGCTCTCCTTCCTTTCCTTTCCTTTCCTTTCCTTGCCTGCCTCCTTCCTTCCTGCTGGGATCCTTCTGGCCAACACCTGCGCGCCGGATCCCTCCCCGCCCCTCTGCCAGCGCCCACGATCTCGCCGTCCCGGATCCCGCCCCGACGCGGCACCCACGGCTCTCTCAAAGCCCGTCTCTCTCTCTCTCTCTGCCCTCAAGCTGAAGCCCCCTCGGTGGAGCCTGTCCTGACAACCCCCCGGGCACCTGAGGCGGGGTTCAGGGCGGATCAGCGCCACCTGGGGACGCCTCCGTGGAAGTGGTAGCCCTGGCTTTCTCCGCTCCCCAGTCCGTGCGTGAGACCCCCGCGGTGACCACAGACCCCTCGTTGCTGTGTGTCTTCAAGTCGTTCCCGATGTATGGCGACTCATGTCAGAGTTCTGTGGCAAAATATCAATAGACTCTCAGTTAACCGGCAACCTTCTGGTTGCTTGAGAGTTGCTATAAAAATAGAGCTAATACTATATACCCCAGGCCTGGGCAAACTTTGGCCTTCCAGGTGTTTTGGACTCCCAACTCCCACAATTCCTAACAGCCTACCTCAATACAAAACTCACCCAAATACCTGGGAGTCACTTTGAACCGTGCTCTGATCTACAGGAAGCACTGCCTGAACATCAAACAAAAAGTGGGCGCTAGAAACAACATCATATGAAAGCTGACTGGCACAACCTGGGGATCACAACCAGACACAGTGAAGACATCTGCCCTTGCGCTATGCTACTCTGCTGCTGAGTATGCATGCCCAGTGTGGAACACATCTCACCACATTAAAACAGTGCTCTGTTAGAATTGTAATGCAATGGTTGCTGATAACACGATAAATAAATACAAAACTCTGTATTGTCTTGATATTCACATGGAAATACAGTCATTAAAAGCCAATGAAGACAAATAAAGACAAGCTTAACGTAATACAGCTTTATTTATTACTAGCTATAACCTGGCCATGCATTGCTGTGGCCTAGTCTGGTAAGGAAGGAAGGAGAGGAAAAAAAGATATGAAGGAGAAGGAAGGAGGGAGGGAAAGGAAGGATGGGAGGGAGGTATTGAAGGAAGAAGGGAAAGGCAGGAAGAAAGGAGGGGAGGAAAGAAGTAAAGGAAGGTGAAGGAAGGAAAGAAAGGGAGGAAGGAAGAGGGGAGGGAGGAAAGGAAGGGAGGAAGGAGGGAAAGGAAGGAGAAGGAAGGAAAGGGAGGAAAGAAAGGGAAGGAAGGAGGGAGGAAAGGAAGGGAGGAAGGAGGGAAAGAAGTAAAGGAAGGGGAAGGAAAGAAAGGGAGGAAGGAGGGAGGAAAGGAAGGAAGGAAGGAGGGAAAGAAGGAAAGGAAGGAGAAGGAAGAAAAGGAGAGGAAGGAAGGAGGGAGGGAATATGGGAGTTGAACTGGATGGCCTTTGGGGCACTCTTCCAACTGGTTGGCTATCTATCGTGAGCGCTTTGATGGTCCTGGCCTCCCCTTTCTCGCATATCTTTCAGTTCCGGAGATCCCCCTAGACTGCACCTCAATCCTTCGCCCACCATGGTCCCATCCAGGGGATACTGGGAGCTGCAGCCCAGCTGCAGGGGAATGAGGGCCAAGGGCAATCCTTACTGGGATAGTAGGCGTAGGGCAGGTGCAGGTAGGTAAGGGGCAGGAAGGGCCCACGGAGCCCGTGGCTGCTGTGTGCCCACCGCCCTCCCTCAGCCTCCTGCCTCTTGGGCACCTGCCCTGCCTGGGGGCTCCTAGCCTCCTTTCCCTCATGCTCCCCTTTGCCATAGCGCCACTTCCGGAGGGGCAGGCAGGTCTGCGCTCTCGGTGAGTCCTTCTCCTTGGGTAGGTGCTTCCCTAAAAGTCCATTTTCCTCCAAAGGTTGAAAAACACCTTCTTTGAACCCACTTCTTCTTCCTCCAAAAGCCTCTATCTCAGTGGTTCTCAACCCAGAAATCCTAAAAGCTGGTAAACTGGCTGGGATTTCTGGGAGATGTAGGCCAAAACACCTGGGGACCCACAGGTTGAGAATCACTGCATCTCCTCCTTCCTAGATTGAAGCAGCTGTTTGGTTTGTTTTCCCCCATGTAGGAGGGAGGGGAGTCATTTATGCGCATAAGCTGTATCATCTTCTAGTTTTTTGGGATTTTTAAGTCCTTGTGACTTATTTTTTAGTGATGGTCACTCGTTGGGTTCTTATGTGTCTTTTGGTCAACTTTGGTGTCAGTTCGTCCAGTGGTTTTTGAGTTATGTTAATCCCACAAACTAACATTACATTTTTATTTATATAGACCAGCTTAAGGACTCGTGTGCTTAAGCTGGTCTATATAAATAAGCTGGTCTCGTGCTCGTGTTATTAGGCATTTTTTGTTTTGGGATGTTAGGTAATGTCACTGAAGTTTGGTCCAGATCTGTCATTGGCTGGGTTCAGTGCTGTCTGGATAAGGGTGAACTACAATTCTCAGATTCCCAGGGCAATCACCCCCAAACCCTGACAGTTTTCGCAGTTGGCCATGTTGGGTCTGTGTGCTAAGTTTGGTCCAGATCTGTCGTCGGCTGGATTCAAGGCTCTCTTGATAGGGATTAATTCTTTCCAATTCCTTTGTTTGTTGTGTGCCATAGGAAAGGATAGGAAAGTGTTAAGGGAGAGGCAGTGTGCAGGGTCATGCAAATTCCACAGCAATTGAGGGAGAAAGGAACCCTGGGATATGGAGGAAAAACAGAACATTGAGGATGAAATTGTCCCCATATGAAAGCCTTCACTTGGGTGGGGCCGGTAGTATAGTGTTTGTGGAGGCAGGGGCAGCTCAACCCATTACACAAAGTAAGCATTTGCAGTATAGTTCATTTTGCCTAGGGGCGCTCTTGAGGCGCTCTTAGGGGAAAATAGACCTTGACATATGCGCGTTGTAGTTACTGGGATGTATAGTTCACCTAAATTCAAAGAGCCTTCTGAACTCCACCAATGATGGAATTGAACCAAATATGGCACACAGAACTCCCATGATGAACAGAAAATATATATCAGTGATTGATATGGGGGGGGGGGGGGCGTTGAAAATTGCTTACCGTTGAAAATTACCTAGGGCCGCCTCTGTGTGGAGGATACTGGCAGGGTTTGGGTTATATGTTCATGGTGCTCACTATAACCTGCAGTATCAGTGGAAGGAGGGACATGGGTGTCTCCTGCTCAGTGGGAACTGTTTGTGGAGGCGGGAGTCTGTCTACTACATACACACATACACATTTTCCCTTTCATTATGTGTATAGATAGAAGATGTGTATAGATGGATTACAGCATTTCTATCCTGCCTTTCTCCACCCCGGATGCCTTCCAAAACAATGTACAGTTAAAATAAACATTTAAATAGGATTAGAAAATACATTAAAACATTTAAACATATAAAACAATGCCTTCACCATTAATCACATTATCCAAAGTCATCGTCTGGGCCATTCCAATAGCTGTTGCACATAATTCCAATTTTGTCTATTGCACAGGATCTTCAAAGGCTTGATCAAAAAGCCACGTTTTTACTTTCTTATGGAAGGTCAGGAGGGAGGGGGCTGATCTAACATCCCTAGGTAGGAAATTCCACAGCCGAAGGGCCACCACTGAGAAGGCCCTGTCTCTTGTCCCCATCAGTTGCCCCTGCGAAGGAGTCGGGACCAAGAGCAAGGCCTCCTCAGATTATGATCTTAAGCTCCAAGATGGTTCATAGGAAGAGATCTGTTGGGACAAGTAAGCTGGGCCAGAACTGTTTAGGGCTTTATAGGCTAAAGCCAGCACTTTTAATTATGCTCTGTAGCAGACTGGCAGCCAGCGCATCTGACATAACCGAGGGGTTGTGTGCTCCCTGTGTGCCTCCCCGGTGAGCAATTTGGCTGCTACCCATTGGACCAGTTGAAGCTTACAAACAGTCTTCAAAGGCAACCCCACGTAGAGTGCGTTGCAGTAGTCTATTCGGGATATGACCGGAGTGTAGACTACCATGGCCACATCTGACTTTCGAAGGTATGGGCACAACTGGTGCACACAGATTTGGCAATGAATGTTAGCCACTTCGTTACTTTTGTCTTGAGAGTTCTAATTGCTTGAGTTCTGGTTAACTGAGAGTCCCTTTGCCTTCCCACTGAGGCTGAGCGTGCCAAAGGTCACCCAGAGAGTTTTGATGATCCAACACAGATTTCAACACTGTTCTGCAGTCATATTCCAGTAAACAACCACACCATCCTGGCTGCTGTAATTACACACAGCCATGGGTGCCTAGGGATAGTGAAGTACTTTCCCTGCATAGCTGAAACCACAGCATAGCTCCCAGTCTGCTACCAAGCACAATTCAAACTGCTGGCTTTAGCCTATAAAGCCCTAAACCAGAGGTTCTCAACCTGTGGGTCCCCAGGTGTTTTAGCCTACAATGCCCAGAAATCTCAGCCAGTTTACCAAATGTTAGGATTTATGGGAGTTGAAAGCCAAAACATCTGGGGACTCACAAGTTGCGAACCACTGCTCTAAATTGTTCTGGTCCAGCTTAGCTGTCCGAATGTATCTCCCTCTATGAACCATCTCGGAGAATAAGATCTGAGCAGGCCCTGCTCTCGGTTCCACCTGTTTTGCAGGTGCGACTGGGGGAGACGAGAGACAGGGCCTTCTCAGTGGTGGCCCCTTGTCTATGGAACTCCCTTCCCAACGAAATTTGATCATTCCCTTCTCTCTTGACTTTCAGGAAAAAAAACTTAAGACATGACTTTGGGACCAAGCTTTTGATAAGCAAATGGAGCAATGCAATAAGTGACCACAAATCAATGTAATCAATGTAATTGACAAACGGATTGGCCCTGGATTATGTTTTGGATTATGTGGTTTTAATTGTTTATTTTATGTGTGTATGACATCAAATTGCTGCCTATTGTAAGGCTGCCTTGAGTCCCCTCTGGAGTGAGAAAGGTGGGATACAAATATGGGAAATCAATCAATCAATCAACCAATCAATCAATTTTTCCCTGGGGAGGATGTCTTTGTTCCCCTGCCCTGAACTGAGAATGGAAGTTGTGACCCACCACACTTTGTAATGTATGTATAGGATATAAGTTTTGAGGACCTGGCTTAAGTCTCAGCACTTGGACCTTTTCCTCAGTCCACAGGCTCCAACAGAAGGATTTCAGAACAAGAGCACTGCCCGAAAATTTGCATGTACTGTATTAGTTTTGTTGAAACACACACACATTTGAATGACATAGTCTTTGATTAATTCTATTACTTTCCACCATGTCGGCATCCCTTGTAGCTTCACCAGATGCTGTTTCTTTGTCTTGGATGTCCATCTCAATATCTCAGGCCAATTCCAGCATTAAGCACTAAATTTACCAATATCTCACTAACATTCATGGTAAAATATGGGGTGATTATGTAACATTATAGACACAGATCCTCTGAAGATGCCAGCCACAGATGCAGGTGAAGCATGAGGAGAAAATGCTGCTAGAACACAGCCATATAGCCCAGAAACCGTACAACACCCCATTACAGACACAGATTGACCCCTCAGTCATCAAAGGGGGAGTCATAAAGGGAAGGGCAACTTTCCTTGAAATGTGAACAGATGTTTTAGGAGTTCCTCAGGCCCGGGCAATGAAAAGAATAAAATACTCCCTTTCCACATGTGCACAGGGCCACAGCCTATAATGAACATAACACGCCAAAGTACGTTTTCATTCATATATTGACCACAATCATGTATGGCTCAGCGTAGCTCTGCATGCAGAACTAGAATTCATCACATACACCAACTTAACTTATAGTCTCATGGAGAATGGACAGGATTGGAGAAGTGTCTGGCTGTGGCCCTGTAAGCTGGATGTAAAATGATTACATAATTGCTGAGACCTGCATTTTAGAAACATGCCTTTTACCAGTGGACAATTTGTCCAAACTTGCATGTCTTATGCAACTCTGCATGGTGAAAATAAAAAGTTTGGATGAAGAATTAGTGGCCCACCAGATTTATTTGTTTGTTTATTTATTTGTTTGTTTGTTTACAACATTTATATTCTGCCCTTCTCACCCCGAAGGGGACTCAGAGCAGCTTACAAGATATATATATATGCAATATAGCATAGTACAATATCAGTATTATATATTACTATATTGTACTATACCATTATATTGTAAATTTTATATTGTAATAATTTCATATTGTAGAAATTGTATATTATAATAATATATTATATTGAAATATTATTAGTAATATTACATGTAATATAAAATATATAATTATAATATCATATTATTATTAGTAATATTATATTGTACTAGCAGTCCCCTGCCACACGTTGCTGTGGCCCAATCTGTGTATATATATTTGTGTATATGTGTATATATGTGGTACTGCACATGCGTTGTAATGTAATATATATATTTTTTGCTCTTCTGCTATGTTTTTCATTGTTTTTATGAGTGATGGTCACTTGTTGGCCTGATAGGTGTATTGTGTCCGAATTTGGTGTCAATATGTCCAGTGGTTTTTGAGTTACGTTAATCCCACAAACTAACATTACATTTTTATTTATATAGATTACATTATAATATTATAAATATTATATATTTTTATTATTATTATTATTATTAGTAGTAGTAGTAGTAGTAGTATTAGAGCCAGGGCAATTAATGTATTGTAAAACTGCACTAATTCTACAGTGCAGATACACCCAAAGTTTCCAATCCAGAAACCCTACAACATCTTGTCCAGATTAGCAAACTAAGGCTGGGTCAATACTGCCATATAATCCAGTTTCAGAATGCAGATTTACTGCACTGAACTGAATATGAGTATAAATTGCCACATAATCCAATTCAATGCATTTCATCTGCATTTAGTTAATATATAGGATCCAACCTTTGAGTAAATCCATTACACGAGCCCTCTCTCTGGACTCTGTCTTGGCTGTTTTTAACTGCCCTTGAGTCAATTAAGACTCATGGTGGTCCCCCTTCCCAAAGTCACCCCATCATCATGATGTTGAACTTTCATCCCTATGGCCATTAGCCATGCTGTTTGAGTGTGATGGAAATGAGAACTCAATGACATCTGGAGGGTTACAGATTTTTCAGGCTTGGGTTAGATCCTGGAGGAGAGCTATGCATTTATAACAGACATGAGATTCAGAAGCATAGAAATATAGAGGTGGAACAGACTGCAAGGGCCAACCAGTCTAATTCCCTATAATGCAGAAACACCTAATCAAAGCCCCATGTCTTACTCTCTAGAGCAGCAAACAGAAAAAAACCAAGCTTGACATCCTTTCAGATACTGAAACATGCTAAACGATCTTGGCCCTCCAGATGTTGTTGGGCAGTCCGACAATCCTCACCATAGACTGCTGGCTAAGGTTGCTAGGAACTGTAGTCCAAAAACATCTGGAGGTTTGCATAGTCCTATCCCTGACCTATGATACATTTGGAATCCAGGCATAGCCAGGATCGAGCCCTGATCAATGGGAAACAACATATCTCTCAGGCATGTGCAAAGCATACTGCAGAGTGCGGCTGAGCACAATACCACAAAATAGACATGTAAATTGCTTATATAAAAGTCCTCATTCTGTTATTCTGGGAATTGTGAATAGAGGCATCTCACATGTCTCTTTTTGTGCTATTTTCCGCTATCTGAAACCATGCAAAGATGATGCCTGCACAACCATGTTGCTGTTTCCTAGAGATAAACCAGTAGTGTAGTAGTCCAAAAATTCTTGGTGCCTGTGGTGAGATATGAAAAATGTTTACATATAATTCAGTGGTCAACAGTGGTTCCAGATGTCCAGTAGCCATTTCACTCTGCTCAGTGAGAGGGCATCCCTGCTCAGCAACCAGCTATGATTACCACCAAAACATTTACTTTGAAGCAATTGCTCAGAGGTTACATCAGGCTAAGGCTTCCAAAGTCTCTCTAGACATTTGGCTCTGCTTGACTCCCTTGAAATGGTAATGTGGAATCTTGTGCCTTTCAAAATGTACAGCAAAGTGCACAAAATGTGCAGAGGAGGCGGGGAACACGGGAACCTTTATAATGAGCACACTTGCAGAAAAGAATCTCTATTTTGTTCTTTTCTGGAATTTCTGTGACTTATATTTTTTAATGAAAGGAATATACACCGTGACTGTCAAATCCGGCAAGCTGGGGCAAGGCTGGAGTGGTTGATGCTTTGCTTACGCAGAAAACTCCCTCTGGAGGAAGCTGAGTTTATAAATATTTCACCTGCTGCATTTGAGATGCTAACTGGCAATTTTTAGAATGCTTTTGCTAGCTTCCCTCCCTCTCTCTGTGTGTCCCTCTTTCTCTCTTTCCAGGCAAAGCAAAACACAGGCATATAAACTGATTCAAGCATATGCTGGAGAGTCATGTGTTCTTTATCTCTTTCTTTGCTTGAGTGCTTCTGGGGTGCGTGCATGCTTTTTATCTATCTTCATAATGTTTACTTGGTGAAGCTGGAAATGCCAATTTGCACAACAGGATTATTAATTTAAGCCACTGGACATTTGAATGGCTCCTGGTTTCAGCTCCTACTTCAATTTCTGTCACTGCTGATTACATTTCTATCTCGCCTTTTCTGCACAGAGACAGTGTACATGACTTCCCTTATCCACATTTTGTTCCACAATCTTGTGAGATTGCCCTTGCTAAGAAATGGCTCAAGGTCAGATGCTGGCTCAAGATGAGTTTCATGGCTCAATGAAGACTCGCGCCTTGATCCAGCCTACTCTTACTTCTGTGCCAATTGGCTTCCATCTGTTTTGTCATCAGGGATCAGGATGTTGGGTGTCTGTGATGACTTGTGAAAGGCAGCTCTGTTGCCTATAGAAAAACAAAATTCATAAACCTATTCTTTCCAGAATTCAGATTACATAATTCAGAATAAACTCCAGCATCACACAGAAAAGAATAATGTCTTTGCATTATGCAAACATGTCAAGGTAAAGCAGATCACGTTTCGTATCTTAACCATCTTCTCTCACACAGAGAATGAATACAGCTATTATGTCTGCAATTTATATGCGCTCTCCTGGGATTACACACATTTTCCCATTGCACTCAATGGAGATGAGCAGTTATGACCAGGGTTGTGTTCTAAAGAATTTGGTTCGAATTCTACCAAATATTGTAATATGAGGAGAAAGCTTTGGTACTCTAGATGCTGATAAACTGCTCATAAGCTCTCCACTTTTTCATGACAGGAGCGACTTGAGAAACTGCAATTTGGTTTTGGTGTGAGAGAATTGGCTGTCTGCAATGACGTTGCCCAGGGGACGCCTGGATGCTTTACCATCCCGTGGGAAGCTTCTCTCATGTCCCTACATGAGAAGCTGGAGCTGACATATGGGAGCTCACCCTGTCTCGCAGATTTGAACAGTCGACCTTTTTGGTCTGCAGTCCTGCCAGCAGAAGGGTTGGACCCGTTGTGCCACCAGGGGCTCCAAATCTCCACTGGTCAGGCACTATAAAGCTGTTAGGAACTAAAGTTCAAAAACCATTGGGAAGTCCACAGGGTCCACGTCCCTTATTTACATAAAAGTAGCTTTCCATAGTTGAGTAGGGATTGGAACCATGGTCCACCTGAGTTCTAGTCCACCATATTGGCTCTAGAAAGATTTTCTTTATGCCTGACTAAATGTGTGTCATCAAAGCAAAACTTCTTTCAATGTTATAATTTTCATTATTATTTTCAGTGGGGAAGGTATATAATTTCACTATATAAACTAGTGTATATAGTGAAATTAACCTATGGGTGTGAGAGCTGGACCATAATAAGGAATGCTTTTGAACTGTGGTGTTGGAGGAAAGTTCTGAGAGTGCCTTGGACCACGAGAAGATCCAACCAGTCCATACTTCAGGAAATAAAGCCCGACTGCTCGTTGGAGGGAAGGATAGTAGAGGCAAAGATGAAGTACTTTGGCAACATCATGAGAAGAAAGGAAAGCTTAGAGAAGACAATGATTCTGGGAGAAATTGAAGGAAGAAGGAAGAGGGGCCGACCAAGGGCAAGATGGATGGATGGCATCCTTGAAGTGACTGGATTGACCTTGAAGGTGGTGATGGCTGATAGGGAGCTCTGGCATGGGCTGGTCCATGAGGTTACAAAGAATTGGAAGCAAATGAACAAATAAACAACAACGAAGTGAAATAAGTCATATGGTGGAAATTACCATCTTTATAAATTGTATAACAATGCTTCTATTGCTGAAAAATATAGATTAAAAAAGACAAGCCTTCTAGAACCTGACATTGTCTGCAGTCAAAAAGAAAGAGAAGCCTCAATGGATGATATATGAAATTTCAAGTAGTTAAAGACTGACAATAAGCATTAGTAAAAGGCTAAAGAAATAGAATCAGAACCCCAAATGCAACTGTTCGGCAATTTGTGTGCAGAGACAAAGAGAACTACTATAATAATCAATGCAAAGAAAATGGCGGAGGTCTGAGAAACCAAACGAAAATTTAAACCGAGAGCGTGGGCTGCTGTATGGCCAGGTAGAAACAAAAAGACAATGAAAATCATACCGGAAGAATTATATAACAGAGATGAAAGGATGACAGATTCATTCAAGGAAAACCATTTGAAGATGAACTTCCAATTTTAGAAACTGCACTTGGGAGAAATAAATCACCAGGTCCCGGAATAGAGCTGCTTCAGGGTACAGACTCTGCCCTAGTTCTACTAAAATCTGTCAACAAATATTGAAACCAAAGGAATAGCTCATAGATTGGAAACACACAATCTGCGTTTCAAACTTCCAGTCCTCAAGGAAGGAGACACCAAGGACTGCTGTAACCACATACACATTGCATTAATCTTTCATACAAGCAAAGGGCTGCTCAACATTATTAGCAAAGACTTTTCATAGAATCACAGAGTTGGAAGAGACCTCATGGACCATCCAGTCCAATCCCCTGCCAAGAAGCAGGAAAATTGCATTTAAAGCACCCCTGGCAGATGGCCATCCAGGCTCTGTTTAAAAGCCTCAAAAGGAGCTTTAGTAAAGCTTTAGAAGTTGTTCTGACCCTAAACCAGTGCCTGTCATCAGTAATGGACTGGATGAAGGCAAACAAGTTGAAACTTAATTCAGACACGACAGAGGTACTTCTAGTCTGTTATAAGGCAGACCAGGGACGAGGGATTCAGCCTGTGCTGGATGGGGTTACACTCCCTTCGAAAACACAGCTTCACAGTTTGGAGGTCCTCTTGGACTTGTCATTTAACCTGAAGGCACAGGTGTTGGTGGTGGCCAGAAGGGCGTTTTCACAATTGCAACTTGTGCGCCAACTGCGCCCGTTCCTTGAGAAGCCAGATCAGACCATAGTGGTGCATGCCTTAGTTACATCCTGCCTGGATTACTGTTACATGCTCTACGTGGGGCTGCCTCTGAAGAGTGCTTGGAAACTAACTGGTTGCTAACTGGGGCTGGCTGCAGGGAGTGGAAAACCCCTCTGTTGCAACAGCTTCACTGGTTGCCAGTTTGTTACTGGGCACAATTCAAAGTGCTGGTTATGACCTCTAAAGCTCTATACAGTTCAGGTCCAGGCTATTTGGGCGACCACATCCCCTTGTATGAACCTGCTTGAGCCCTGAGTCCTTCAGGAGAGGCCTTTCTCTTGGTCCTAACTCCATCTCAAACTCAGTGGGAACAAGAGAGAGGGCTTTCTCGGTGGCTGCCTCTTGGCTCTAGAACTCCTTGCCCAGGGAAGGCAGAATTGCCCCCTCCTTGATGTCTTTCTGGTAGCAGGCTAAAACCTTTGTATTTAGACAGGCTTTTTAAAGAGGAAGATTAATTCAGGGGGTGCTGTGGTTTTTAACTCTGAATTTGTCTTAATGGTTTTTAAATGGGAATTTTAAAATACTATTTATATTTAATCCTGTTTTAATGTTCGTATATTTGTATATTTTGAATAGCTATGCTGATGCTTTTATGTTAAGCTGCTCTGAGTCCCCTTTGGGGGAGATAAAGCAGGGAATGGTATTAATGATGATAGTGATGATGATGATGATGATGATGATGATGATAACTCCATCACTATGTCATGGTGGAGTAGAGGAGGAATGAGTTAAATAATATTTTTATTAACATTAGGCAGGTTTCTTCTGGTGTGTTTCCCTGTCTGAGACCATTACACCCGTTGGTACCAAAAAAAAAAGAGCTGAGAAAGCAGGATTTCTTTCAATTCCCTCATTTTATATTCTGATATGTACCTTCATTATGTAACATTCTGAAATAGCTGATTTCTATTTTGTCTTTTCCTCACATTTCTTTCCTCCTGTCTTTCCTATGGTATCCTCTCTCTTAGAATAGAAGCTGTTACATTAAATAGCAAACTATCTTCATTGTATTTGCAGAAAGGTGTTATATAAATGTATTAATATCCTCTGCTCAGTCACTGAAACTGACAGGTGATCTTGGGCAAATCATACTCAAACTACAAGGTAGGGAAGCCTACTCTGATTAAGTCATGCCAAGAAAATCCTGTTATAGGGTCAATACTGGGGTTTGCTTGCATAGCAACAACAACAAAAATTATATTTACAGGGGATTTGTTTGTGTAAGGGCTCAATAAGAAAAAAATGATAAAGACCTGTATCCATTTCTAGAAAAAAAAAATCTTATTGCATCAATCTAGTTCAATATATTTGTAGGGTGAGGAGTCTGTGACCACTTAATTAATGTACATAATAATGCCATGTTTGTGGTAAGTTTTGCAATAAAGAAGGCTGGGTGGAAGTCAGGAAAGCTCTCCACCTTTTTAAAAGATGAGGAGGAGGCAATCTATATGGATGTGAGTTATGTAACTTTATAATGTTAATTAGAAAAACAGAAAAGGAGGGAAGCAGCCAAGGTGACAAATGCCTTTGAATTTATCAATCTGCGATTGGCAAATATAAACTAACTGAGGTAATATCTCAACAGCATTGATATGTAGGTCAGATGTTTACCATGTTTGATATAGAAGTGGTTGTAATGGAAATGTTGAAGGACTTATCCAAGGTGCTTAATCATGGAACAGTCAGAAGAAACATGGCTTTTTTGTTGTTTACTCATGACCTTGGTGCCTTTCAAATGCCACTTGGGACATTGCTACATCAGAAGAACAGTATGCAAAATGGCTGTGTCATTTCTATGTACATGGTGAAGTGGCTTTAGAGATATTGAAGGGGTCACATTATACTTCAAGCACAGCCCCACTTTTAGTCTTTGGAGCTGACAAGATGTGTTGGTAATACTGGGCACATACTAATGCTCGGAAGCTAGGAGCCAACAAATCAAGTTTTTCAAGCTTGCAAGTCTCCTCAAAGGTAAAATATGAAAGGGTCAGAACACACAAGGCCCAAAGATGAGTTAGGTCTGTGGTTCTCAACCTTGCTAATGCTATGACCCCTTAATAGAGTTCCTCCTGTTGTGGTGACCTCCAACCATAAAATCATTTTTGTTGCTACTTCCTAAATGTAATTTTACTACTGTTATGGGTTGTAATGTAAATATCTGATATGCAGGATGTATTCTCATTCACTGGACCAAATTTGGCACAAATACCAGATACGCCTAAATTTGAATACTGGTGGGGTTGAAGGGGATTGATTTTGTCATTTGAGAGTTGTAGTTGCTGGGATTTCTAGTTCACCTACAATCAAATAGTATTCTGAACTCCACCAAGAATGGAATTGAATCAAACTTGGCACACAGAACTCCCATGACCAACAGAAAATACAGGAAGGGTTTGGTGGGTATTGACCTTGAGTTTTGGAGTTGTAGTTCACCTACAACCAGAGAGCACTGTGAACTCAAACAAGGATGGATCTGGACCAAATTTGGCACAAATACTCAACATGCCCTAATGCGAACACTGGTGGAGTTTAGGGAAAATAGACTTGACATTTGGGAGTTGTAGTTGCTGGAATTTATAGTTCACCTACAATCAAAGAGCATTCTGAATCCCACCAATGGTAGAATTGGGGCAGACTCCCCACACAGAACCTTCATGGCCCACAGAAAATACTGTGTTTTCTGATGGTCTTTGACAACCCTTCTGACACCCCCTTGTGACCCCCTAGTGGTCCTGAATCCCAGATTGAGAAACACTGAGCTAGGTAGTAAGGGATCCTGGGCACATATCTTAAAACTAGAGTACTTACATTGTCCTAGTAGCCCCACAATCAAGAATTTTAAAGCATTTGTTCATAGAAACCCACCTAGAATTCAGCTACTATCTTTAGAAATACCTTGAAAAGTTCTTCCTCAAAAGTAGTTCTTTACTCATAAGTTGTTTTGATCTTTGAATGGGAATCTCTTTACCTGGCAACCAGCTGAACCTGCATTTTCTAGATTTTCCAGTGAATCTGGCAGTTTCCTTCTCTCAACTTGTTTGGTAATTCTCGGCATCCTGACAAGAAACTTACTAATGTCACTTTGGAGAATGTACAATTTTCCTGGTCTCTCCAGGTTTCTTAGAAGAGTTTGCTCTGCCAGTGTTCAGGGAGCTGCAGGTCATCCAAAAGATATATATGACAGGTATTTATAAATATTGGGATAGCACAAAGGAAGCATGCAGAGAAACATTTCCCCTTCCCCTCATAACACTAGAACTCAGGTATCCAATTGCCTTGCCATAGATGCAAGACAGACAACCCGCCTCTTCAAAGCTGTTATTGCTGTTATTTGTTGTGTTCATTCAAGTTGTTTCAAACTTATTGCAAACCCAAGACAATGCTATCACATACTTTTCTTGGCAACATTTATTCAGAGGGAGGTTGTTCCTTCCTCTGAGGCTGCGAGAGAATGACTTGCTCACGGAAAGCGGACACTCTTCCTTGGGATCATGCAAGGTAAGAAGACACTTTAGTTGCAGAGAGCTGCAGCAGTTGTCAGTAGATTTTGGCAGTGGGAAATGCAACTGTCCAATCCTTAATAGGTTCTAGGAGGTCCAATGTAGTTCCCAGGTATGGAAAGATGGTCATCCATGTCTCCAGATCTACATACATGCATGATACCTTTTAGCAAATTTCAGTACAATGTTTCTTTGCAGGTCATGGTGGTCTTTATATTATTTCCTGAAGTCTGTGCTTTTCTGCACAGAATAGATCACTGCGTGAAAGCTAGTACAAGCATGAAAATCCGCTTTGTCATACACCATCTGGGCTAATTAAAAACAAGCTGCTCACAACCATACATCCACAACATTTTGTCTTCCCAGCATCTTCTCACTTCCAGGTAACAAAAATGATCTCTGGATGGGATTCAAGCTGTGTGAGTGAAGACATGATCCATTTTTTTAAAAAAGCAAGCTAACATATAAAGTTCTATTTTAAGGTAGAAGGTTCAACTGGAATCAGCTGGCCAAGCATAGCTGAAGGGAAAGACAAAAGGCAGGGGCACAATCCCTGTGTAATTCAAGCAAGAACATTACCAGGAAGCTTTAAGCATCATACAGGAACCACCTGAAATAGAAAAGCTAATATTACACCACCAAGTATCAGCAAGTATCAGCAGGTACTTGACCAATCTAGATCAGCTTCAGCAAATACAAAGATCTGCAGCTGCCATAGCAGCTTATGGATGGAATAACAGAATCATAGAGTTGGCCATCTAGTCCAACCTCATAGCATGCATGAATACACAATTAAAACACTTCCAGTCTCATCACATTCTGAGTTGTTTTAGTGCTTACAGCCCTTCTTTTAGCAGTGACATTTAGAAGGAGGATTTCTAGTGGGAACAGCATTATTACAAAATGTTAACTTTCATCTTGTTAATTTTAATTGTGTATTACAAAATGTAATAATGCCACCTTTAATGTCAGTCGGGAAAAGCAAACTACATTCAGCACTTTGTGCTTTGACATGGGAGGTATTCTCTTTGCATCTACCATAAAGCAAAGAAGAGCATGGCCATTGGATGGCCATTTGTCAGGGGTGATTTGAATGCAATATTCCTGCTTCTTGGCAGGGGGTTGGACTGGATGGCCCATGAGGTCTCTTCCAACTCTTTGATTCTATGATTTTAAGAGCACCCAAAATCCACACTTTTATTTGTCACAGAAATATTAACTTGATTGGCTTTACGTGCTCTCTATGATAGCATTATATGTAAACAAAGATTGGTTACTTTGCACCATGATGCTTTTGTGTTCTATGTATCATCCCAGTTGGCTGGAATGATTTTATTTTGAATGAGAAAGAAGCCACACTCAGTGAGGAAAACAGTGTCATAACTATGTCAGTCAAAAACAAGTATGAAAAAGGTAGACCCTAACAAATGGCATTGGGAGAATATTGCAATCTTTTAAAAGCAAATTTACATGCTGAAAATACTAATTGTTGAACATATATAGACTTAAAAGCACTTATGGCTGAAATCCACAAGTCATAATGTGGCGCGTTTTTATTATTTTAATTGGCTTGATGGTGTTGAAGTCCTTGGGGATGAAACAGCGTGTATTTTTTAAAGTGGGGGATGAATGATAATTGCATTTTCCTTTTGGAAATGACAGATTGCTGTGTCATTTAGACCTCTTCAAAGATTTAATTTTGAGTGAGCAGAAACACAGCAGGCACGTTAATCAAATTTTATCTGTTTACCCCAAGTTCATAAAAGAAGGATAACTGCTTCTTCTGGTTCTGTACTCACAACCGTTTTAGAGTGTAGGAGAGGAGTCAGGGAAAAGGTTCTATTGTGCAAGAAGGCACAATACACCCACCTGCACCTCATTACACAATTCTAGTGCTGTGATTCCACTGCCCATCATCATGTGGGATCCTGCCATTATCCTGTGGGAGGTTAGGTGGAGACATTCGGGATTCTTAGACAAAGCTTCCATGTCTCACCAAACTCCAAACCCCAGGACTCCAAAGGACCAGGGTGTCAAAGTCATTTTCATTTGGGACCACATCAGCCTTATCAGGCATGTAGCTGGGGGGGGGGGGGGCTTGAGGGGCTTCAGCCCCCCCCCCCCCCCGAAATTCTCATGGTGGTTCACAAATAGGCCTTACTGGTGCATTATTTAAACTGTTATGTTTATTCATATCATGATCTGATCACCATACTCAATATATCCCATATGCATGGGGATATCAGGGTAATGATACAAAAGGTTTGCTAGGGTAGACCCTCTTTCACTCAGACTCAGCCCCCCCGAAACTCAGCCCCCCCCAAATCCCCCCTGAAAAAAACTCACCCCCCCGAATCGAAATCCTGGCTACGGGCCTGAGCCTTATGGTTGTTTTCCAAGGGCCATTGAATCCATGGACAGAGAATCTGTGGATACAAAGAGCCAACTCTCTCTGTCTGTCTGTCTATCTATCTATCTATCTATCTATCTATCTATCTATCTTTACATAGTTGTCAGTCCTTTTTCAATTTTGTTGGAAATAGCAACATTCTTCAAGCCTCCACCAGTAATTTGTTTGCATATGATTCTATTTTGCTTACTGTATTGTATATGTATGTTTTGGTATGCAGATTTCCCTTTACTCTATGTTTTCCTGAGAAGTTGTGGGAGGGGCTGCAGTCCACATGATCAGATCTGAGACTGCTCAGAGCTCTGACTCCATTTTAGAGGACAGACTCCATTAGACTCTCAGAATGTAAAGATGTTGCTGTTGGTTATAACAAAGATGCCCTGTGTTATCTAAACAGAGAAACTACTTCAAACCTATCTGTAATTGGTTTGACAAGTTATGTACCTTTATGAATACATGAAGGTTGTGAGTAAAGCAAATATGTTATTTTTCAGAAAGTCTACTTTATTTTTGTCTCTTGAGGGCATGATATAGAAATAAGATATTTTATGGGAGGGTAGATGTACTTTTGGACAACTGAAACAAAACACTTCTGAAGAACTGCTGTATTTTATACATTGGCATAACCTCTGTTCCTAACAGATCACAGACAACTAGGTTATCAGTCTAACAACTGGAAGCCAAATTGCCTTGCATTAGTACATATGGTTATATACCACTGAAGACATGATTTTACCCAAACAAGTTTTTGGGCTTTCCTCAAGAAGATCATACTTTTATAAAAGAATATCATTTTCAAATGGTTGTGAATGTCATTTTTCTCCAAAAGGTTATAAAGATTATGGTTTTCCAAAAGTTTTTGCCCAGTGTTGATCCGCAGAGGTTATTGAATGACAACTTTCATCACTTTTGATTATCAGAGATGCAGACTTGGGATAATGGGAATTGCAACTCAATAATACTTGTGGCTCTGAGATTGGGGAAAGGTTAAAAGATATTTTAAAGTCAGACATCATATCCACTGTCCTGACTAAACAGAACAAATTGCAGCCTTCCATAGGTTACTTTATCACAACTCGCATCAGCTCTAGTCATGATGTCTAATGATGAGGGATACAGGAGTTGTAGTTCAGCATCTGGAGGGCCACATAAAATGACATGGCAGGCTGGATTCGGCCCGCGGGGCCTTGAATTTGACACATGTGCCATAGAATGTCACCATGGCACTTAAAATGGAATCATTATGTCATTATTGTATAGTATGCACATGCTCCAAATCAAGGCTGGCTTCAGGTCTAAGAACCTTGGGAATGAATTACCCTTATATTGATTGATGCCTCTTTTGGCTTACAGTAGGAGAAGAAGCACTGCAAGCCAGTTGGTAGTTGACACTTTAATTTTTCCCAGTTCAACATAACATCATTATGGCAGAATAGGAGAGCATTAAAGATGCATCTTCTTAGAGAGAATCCATATTACACAAGTCCAGCAATTTGATGTTACTTTAACATTCACAGCTCAATTCTGTGGGATTATAGGATTTGTTATTTATGTAAATATTTACCTCTGCTGTAGAGCCTTGTGAATTACAGCATTTAAACTCTCCAACAGAAAATTCAAGGTACTCCACAGGATTCCACTGGATGGAGTCTGATCAGTAAAGTGATATCAGACGGCTACAGCACTGTATATACACGCAAAGCATGGACAATACATGGCAGTCCATCAATTGTACTTACATAACAGTTGGTTCAAGACTCCCATATGTATTTAGGGACCACCATTGTGAATTAATAATTCATTTTGCAGTTCTCCAAAAGTAATTGAAATGGTTGTGTCTCATTTCAAGGAAACCTGAATGTTATAGCACACATCATGAGAGACAGTACTTGCATCGTGTAATATTCCTCTTCCTGTGTTTAGTCAGGTTATACCCTTTTAAAGGTAACCAAAAGGCTATAGCTATAGTGCAGAAACTATGAATTTATCCCATGTTAAACTGCAATCATAATACAACTCCCATTATTGGAAAAAGGAATTGGTTGCTTGAAACTCATTTTTATGGCTAGTTTAGCATGAACGATGAGCTAACTGTTATTTAATTTGTAGCAATTGTTTTTTTTTATTGCAAGGGATATTGTCCTCCCTCATGTGCTGAAACAATATGGCTGGCTTGGACTCATATGGACTCTGATGCAGATGGCTAGCTGTTCTACTTAAAGCAGAAAACTGTCTCAGGTTGTCCCAGCTACAGCTGATTCTAGGCCTGGGTGAAGCGATTCTTTTCCAACTAGCTAGCACTGAAACTCCTGAAAATCCTGAAATACTTTTTTATTGCTAGAATGACATCGGCTAAGAGCTGTTTCTCTGGCTTGTTGAATTGAAATAACATTAATACATCCTCCAAATATTTTTGACCTACTATAATACAATACGGTATTGGGAGGCAGAAGAAACAAGAATGGAGTCAGGTATAAGCCTGTCGTGACTGACCATTGCTGTGAGTATCTTACTAGAATTACCAATCATCCAACTACAATGGGCAGCAACTGGAATTGTTATTCCATAGCAAGCTGAAACATTTGGAGAACTTCACTGATCATTGCAAAGTCTCCAATTACCTTTTTATTATTGTATATATAAAGGAGAGGTAGGTGGGTTTGGAATACATTTGAAGTAGGATCTATGTAGAGAGCAAATATCATATAGAAGGAGAAACATAGCTTTGCCCAATAACTTGCTTATGGTTAAACACTTTTGAGGATTTTTACATCTCCTAAGTGGTTTAAAAACCTCATGGCATGATAGAATAAAGGAAATCAGGAAATGATTTGAAAGCCATCAATAATAGGGGACTTCTAAGGAATGTCTGGTACATAGGAAACAGAACTTTCCACATCGCCAGCTACAATAAAAAATAGCCTAATTAGTAATAGCCAAATAAAACCCCTGTTATTGGCAGGAGGCTATAAATTAATACATGTGTATAAATGAAGGTCAATGCATAAACATACTGTTTTCTCTTACATATGTCAGTACACATATACTTTTTTTATAAATAATAATAATAATAATAATAATAATAATAATAATACTTTTTATACCCCTCTATCTCCCCGAGGGGGACTCAGGGCAGTTTCCAAGCAACATCAGCAAAACATGCAGAGTAAACAGCATAACATAAAATTAACAAAACAACATAAGCATAAAATTATCACAATCTATATAAATAAAAATTTTCATTTGTGGGATTAACAGAACTCAAAAACCACTGGGGGAATTGACACCAAATTTGGACACAAGACACCGAACAACCCAATGTATGCCCTTCACTCAAAAAAAATGATTTTGTCATTTGGGAGTTGTAGTTGCTGGGATTTATAGTTCACCTACAATCAAGGAGCATTCTGAACCCCCCCCCCCCCCAATGATGGAATAGAACAAAACTTGGCACACAGTTGTCCCATGTCCAACAGAAAATACTGGAAGGGTTTGGTGGGCAGTGTCCTTTGATTTTGGAGTTGTAGTTCACTTACATCCAGAGATCACTGATGGATCTGGACCAAACTCTACACGAAGACTCAATATGCCAAAATGTGAACACTGGTGGAGTTTGGGGAAAATAGAATCTTGACATTTGGGAGTTATAGTTGCTGGGATGTATCATTCATCTACAATCACAGAGCATTCTGAACCCCACCAATAGAATTGGGCCAAACCTCCCACACAGAACCCCCATGTGGGCCACAGCAACGCATGGCAGGGGACGGCTAGCAACACATATATATTAAAATAATCCTGCCTGTTCAGAGCAATTAAAATATCTTAGGACCTCATCCAACAACGGGAGGGGGAACAGAGAGGGCCGTTTTCTAACTAGTTACTCACACAAGAGAATGAATCTACTTTAAATCCGGTTTCTACCTCCTGCAAAATTCTGGGGTCCGTAGTTTAGTGAGGCTGTTAAAGGCTCCTCCCTAAACTACAAACCCTAGAATTTTGCAGGAGGCAGCAACCGGATTTAAATGGATTCATTCTCTAGTGTGATGGGTCCCTAAGTGTGATGTTCAGTGGCCTTCCATTTCCAAAGGAAATTGAGAATTTAACAATAGTTCCATCCCACCTTAAAATACAGCAGCTTCCATTTCACCTTTAAATACCCAGTTTCAGGGAAATAGTTTGAATAATATTAAAGTGTCTTCAACTTTGCAGGAAGAGCAGTAACATTGATTCCTCCTCAGCAACACAAGTCTCCATTTTTTTACACTTTAAAGATGAAATCCACCTCAAACAGTCCTGTGTTGTTTGATGAGCACCACGGGACTCCATCTTTAAAGTGAATAGAAACTGTAAGAAGATGCCCCCCCTCCCCCCGCTTTCCTCCTTTTGTGGGATGAAGTTGTTAGCATGCTGCCATTTCATATCAATCTCTACCCTAATGGCTGTGGATAAATAAAAGCAATAAATCATAAAGAACCCCTTTGAAACAATTCTGGGGGCATTATTGAATCCTGCCATTGACCTCCCAAGTTGTATCTTCAAAAACACTTTGATAGGCAGTGAAGGGAAATTTTCTATTAGCCAAAGAAGGCACATTTTTCTGCTGTAAGAGCACTAACTATAACCAGGTTCTTTATTTATAAAGACTTTCCCTTGTTTGTTGCAGGATAGTTGCACTTGGTGAGAACAACTTATAACTGTATTGTAATGGGATTCTCTGCAGGAAGCCAGATGCCCTTGTTCAGCATAATATGATTATGGCATTGCCTCTGTTGCTACCACTCCTGACGAACAATTTTCTGGACAGGAAGCAGCGTTGTAGGAAGAAGGAAAGGATTCACCCTCCACCTTTGTGGACAACCCACCTTAGAAAGCACAACTGGAAAGGGGTTTGAGTTCGAAAAATAAAAGCCAGGAGATGCATCTGGCCATATGTTGCATCCTGAATCCCTTTTTATTGTCCCCCATCAAATAAAAAATGTAATGGTGTTTGCTGAGAAGAGAGCTCAGAGTCTACTCAGTAATTTTGGGTGTGGCATTCCCTTTAAATGTTTTATGCAAGTATACATGTAACTTCCAGATGATTCACTATGCTGTTTTCTTTTAGCACTATGCTGCATTGAGGAAGAGGAGATTTCTAAGAGGATGAGAGACTAAGGGTACATCATTCTACACTACTGAATGAATTTAGGTTGACACCAGTTAAATTGCCATGGCCCATGCTATGGAATCATGGTAGGTGTAGTTTGGTAAGTCACCAGCGCTCTTTGACAGAGAAGGCAAAAGACCTACAATTCCCAGTATTTCATAATATTGAGTCTTGACAGTAAAAATGTTGTAAAACTACATTAATTCTAACTCCTCTACCTTCATACAGTTGTTCTGTTCCAGATTGCGCCTCTGCATGCTTATTAGAAAGTATGAAAGAGAACAATCTCAGGTGAAAATCAAGACATGTGTGGCCAAGCAACATCAGTGTGTGGTGAAGAAGTCGGAAAGGAGATTCCACCTGAGCATTAGGAAGAATGTCCTGACTGTGAGAGCTGTTCAGCAGTGGAACTTTCTGCCCTGGAGTGTGGTGGAGGCTCCTTCTTTGGAGGCTTTTAAACAGAGGCTGGATGGCCATCTGTCAGGAGTGCTTTGAAAGCAATATTCTTGCTTCTTGGCAGGGGGTTGGACAGGATGGCCCATGAGGTCTCTTCCAATTCTATGATTTTAAGATTCTATGAATGTATTAATATAGGAAAGTGTTGACAAGCTAGGAGAGGTTGCAGCAGTTTGCTTTTACCAGAAGTAGAAGTTTCACCCCCCTCCTCTTTTCTCCCCTCTGCTGAATTATGTCAATAGAAACTAATTTTTTGCACTTTGAAATTGGTTTGCAGCAACTGAAGTGAGCTGAGGACAAAGGAGGAAAATTAAAGGAGAAATGAGAAAATTGGACATTTTAAAAGCAGCTGGAAGAGTTGGGAAGATAGAGGAGTAATTAGGACTGTCCCTGCCTAATCGGGATGGTTGCAGTGTGTGTAATTAAGCTTTCAGTTTAAAACATCGTTGCCTTGCAGAAGTGTATTATAAATGCACAACATTAAGTGCAACCATTCCTTGAAAAAGCCTCATAGAACATGATGCTAAATATAGTGTTTGCATCAGCCATGCCCAGCATTCATAATTCAGCCTACAAAGAATAGAGAAGCACATTCAGTTTTGGCTAATGGTTATTTTCTGTTTTCTACCCTACAAATAGTGCCAGAAGGTTCAGTTTTAGTATTTCTTGTGAAAACAAACTGTGCAATAACCTGCCCTACATTGGTTGCAATTCATCATTCATCCCCCAACTTGATATTACTTGTTTCCATTTTGGGAAGGCAACATTATATCTGGGGAGAAAGAAACCAGACAGCAAAGCTTGCACCCAAGACATTTCTTTGTCATATGGAGATCAATAACTTAGATCCTCACTTTCCTGCTTTATTTAATTTTTTTTTCAAAATGGAAAAACCTTCACTGTAAATTATGGTCAAATGCTATAAGAAAATGTCTCAGTTCCTGACCAGACCAGCTCAGAGAGGTGAAAATTAGATATTCTTCCTACAGTTATTAAATTAAAAAGAGCTGGATTATTTTCATGCACTGAGTTTCCTTCATGAGCTGAAATTCTTCCTCTTTCTTTTGGACTGCTCCATAGTCCCTTGCTATTTTCTATATTCAATTGGACTGATGGGAGTTCAAGTCTAAAAATACCACTCAAATCCTGCTCAAAATGACAAAGTGTATTTCAGAAGTACCTTCCTATGCACTTTTTAAATGGATGATCTAAGTCCCTAAAAATAAGACTCTTTTTATTACATGAGCTAATCTACCTCACTGCTTTTTTGAGAATAAATCTATTTTTGTTCCAGTATTTGAACCAATCTGCCCTTCTGGTCTCAACTTTTCTGCATGTCCAATGCTCTGCTCTACTATCTTATGTACTAAACAGTAAAGTATTTTGATGTTATAGAATAAACCAAGGCATTTCCAAATGCCCACTGCAGCCTTTCTCAAACTCAGAACATTGTATTTATGAAATATCTCTCTGATCAGCACCGTCACAGGGGATGGGAATTGTAGTCTGGAGACTTGTGATTTAGCAAAGGGCACCATAAGTAATGTTAAGAGACCCAATGAGAATGGCAGCAATTGATTGCTCTCTCTTTTGTGTTGTGACTGGTTTTTATAAAATGTCTAGATGTGGAACACAAGGCTGGGGAAGAGCAGTCTATGACAAAATACAGCCCTTTAACCACATTTTTTCAATTCCTAAAACCCTCTCCAAATTTATGAAGCCTCCCAATTCCAATTCTGCCATGTTGTGGGGGTGATTTTCTCCCCAATATAGCATCAAATCACATTTCAAAGTAAGGGTTTGACCTCCCCTGTCCCTTAGGATCCTGAACAACTGAAATTCCTTTTTCAGCCGGATTTCATCTCAAAATGTATCTGATGCAATACAACCCCCCAGCACACCCAGTCCATGCTGGGAGGGGTATTGGAGAAAACCTCTGTGTAAGGACCTCTGTGCAAGGAAAGAGATTGTGTGTGTGTAAAGGTAGTCCCCAAGTTACGAACAGGATAGGTTCTGTCAGTTTGTCTTAAGTTGGGATTTGTATGTAAGTCAGAACAGATACATTTTTAAAGTGTAAATCCAGCCACACAAACACACATTCTAGCTTTCGATAACACAGGGAAGGGTCCCAACCTCTATTGTGTTTGGTTTTTTACCTATGTCCTGTTCAGAAGATTTGACCTTCCTTTCTGTCCCTGTGACAATTGGATTTTGAAAAATTTGGTATACAAGGATTAGCAATAAAGCTTCAGTTGAGACATCTTTTTCACATGATAACTCTTTCAGGACTTCCTAGAGATAGATTTCTCCCACTTCCTGTTGTCTCACCCCCGTTCTTAACTGTGAGTCATTTTTAAGTCAGATGTTTGCAATTTGGGGACTGCCCCCCTCTCTCTCCACACACACACACACACACACACACACACACATTCAGTCTGCCATAGCCACAGTTTCTCCATTCACAGATTCAACCATCCACAGCTTGAAAATACTTTATAAACTATAGAGGCATCTTGTTACTATAGCACTGAACATTAAGAGACTTGTTGTTTCGGAATCCATAGGGTGATGGTACTGGAATGAGATCCCAGTGGATAGCACTGGGACTGAGAATGTGTATTTCACCCAGGTTTATTCAGTAGGCTTCCATAGATAACTGTGGATTTGAACCCTGGTCTCTTGATTCATAGTTCAGTGCTAAAGTACTACACGATACTGACTCTCCAAGCATGCACACACATTCCTGAGTTCCTCTGCCCTTGACAATGATTTGAAGTGTTTCCATTATACTGTTTTTCCATTTTGGAAAAAAATTAATTTTTTTTCCAAAATGGAAAACCCCTCACTGTACATTAATATCGAAATAGGAAGTTGCCTTGCAAATGAGAATGCTCTCTGTTCACTTAGGACCAGTATGACCAGGAATGCAAATGAACACTCTCCAGTTTGAACCTGTAGTCAGATACACTTACACAATGGGACTGAAGCTTGTTTGCAGTTCTATCTGCTGAAAGGTGAGTGAACGTTGAAGCCTATGCTTTTCAACATCTTTTGCTAAGTGAAAACTTGCTGAACAAGTCGGTGTGGCAAGGGACACCCTTTGTTCATGACGCTTGGAAAAGCCAATCCTGAATGTGAAGTACACTCGGGACAATAGTGTTAGGATTTGTGCCAGTAGCTAATGGTCAGGGCTTGAAGGTCAGTTTGGCTAACAAAATAAAAATAGTTTCCTACCGTCATTATTGTTATCATTTTTTCAGGTAAATATTTAAACAGAAATAATTGTGAGGTGACATTTATAGATTTATTTATTTATTTATCATTTGTGACATCTCTACCCTGCCTTTCTCAACTTTGGAGGGGACTCAAGGCAGCTTTACACATAGGCAGCTATTCAATGCCATTAAAAACAAGACACAGTTAAAATGAACGTTTTAAATAGAATTATAAAATACATCAAAACATTGAAAAAACCTTTAGACCAATATTACCACTGTTATACCACACTATCCATAATAGGAATCCGGGCTGTTCTAATAGTCCTTTCACATAATTCTATATCTGTCTATTGCACAAGTTCTCCAAAGGCGTGGTCAAAGAGGCACGTTGTCACTCTCTTATGGAAAGTCAGGAGGAAACGGGCTGATCTAATATCCCTTGGGGGAGAATTTCACAGCCAAGGGCCACCACTGTGAAGGCCCTGCCTTGCTCCCGCCAGTCACGCCTGCAAAGGAGGTGGGACTGAGAGTAGGGCCTTCCTGGATGATTTTTAACTCTGATATGGTTCATAGGGAGAGAGCCGTTTGGACAGGTAAGCTGGGCCAGAACCATTTAGGGTTTTATAAGCTAAAGCCAGCACTTTGAATTGTGCTCAGTAGCAGACTGGCAGCCAATTGAGCTGATGCAACAGGAGTGTTGTATGCTCCCAACTTGGCTGCCGCTCATTGGACCATTTGAAACTTCTGAACATGGCTGGATGGCCATCTGTCAGAGGTGGTTTGCATGCGACTTTCCTGCTTCTTGGCAGGGGGTTGGACTGGGTAGCCCACAAGGTCTCTTCCAACTCTATGATTCTATAACAGTCTTCAAAGGCAACCCTAAGTAGAGCACATTGCAGTAGTCTATACGGGATGTAACCAGAGCGTGGACTACTGGCCAAGTCTGACTTCCCAAGGTATGGGCACAACTGGCGCACAAATGAAACTTGGGGTTCCAGGCTCAGCGATGAGTCCAGGAGAACTCCCAAGCTGCATCTTCAGGAGGAGTGTAACCCCATCCAGCACAGGCTGCAACTCTGTTCAGCCTTGAAACTGACCAAGAGTATCTTTGTCTTGTCTGGATTCCGTTTCAATTTGATTGCCCTCATCCAGACCATCACAGCTGGCAAGCACCAGTTCAGAACCTGAACAGCCTCCTTAGTAACAGGTGGAAAGGAATGATAGAGTTGAATGTCATCTGCATACAGGTGACACTGAACTCCAAAACTCATGTTGAACAACATGGTGGATAATACTGAGCTCTGCAGGACTCCACAGGACAATGGCTGTAGGCCCAAGCTGGTGTCCCCCAACAACACCTTCTGGAAACAATCCTATAGGAAGGACCGGAGCCACTGCAGAACAGTACTTCCAAGACCCATTCCCGTGAGGCATCCCAGAAGGATACTATGGTCTATGGCAGGGGTCCTCAAACTAAGGCCCGAGGGCCGAATATGGCCCTCCAAGGTAATTTACCCAGCCCTTGCTCAGGGTCAATCTAAATGTGAAATGATTGAAAGCACACAACAACAACAACAACAACAACAACAACAACAACAACCCTATCTCATCAGTCAAAAGCAGGCCCACACTTCCCATTGAAATACTGATAAGTTTATATTTGTTAAAATTGTTCTTAATTTTAATTATTGTATTATTTTCAAGTGTTTTTTTGCACTACAAAAAATATACGTGCAGTGTGCATAAGAATTCATTCATGTTTTTTCAAATTATAATCCGGCCCTCTAACAGTTTGAGGGACTGTGACCTGGCCCTCTGTTTATAAAGTTTGTGGATCCCTGGTCTATGGTATCGAAGGCCACTGATAGGTCCAGCAGAACCAACAGGGACACACTTCCCCAGTCCAGTTCTCACAGATCAACTGCTTCATCACATTTACTAAATTCCACTGAGTTTACCACTGAGTTTAGAAGTGGTAACCCATTATGATAACCCACTATCTTATGAGCCCTATGTTAAAAGTACTCTATCAAACACTTCCCTGCTTCAATGTAATGAAATCCCTAGATTATCTGGCTAGCTTAAGCCCTGGGAGTTTTACTTATCCAAATGTTAGGGTGTGAACTAGGAAGTATTCAATTTCCCCCCACAAATGTCTTAGGCAACCATAATCAAAGTGCCAATCCTTTGCATGACTCACTGCAGCATATCATATCCGTGTTCTGCAGCATACAAACCAACATCCAAAATGAGATGTCAAACTTTCTGCATGTTGGGACATTTGGCATAACCAGCCTTTTCTGTATGGGCACTCTGTTTCAAACTTCCCAAATATAGTCTAATAATGATTTCATTCTATTTGCCTTAGTTCCACCTTAGGGAGCTAGGATTTGCAGTTTAGGGAATTCTCTGTTAGAATGCTCTGGCGCATTATTAGACTACAAATCCCAGAATTCCATCTCTGGCAGTTGAAGTGGGATCACTGTGTTATAATTGGATAGTGTGAAAGGGACCAAGTTTATGGCCTCTTTCACACTATCCATGATTAAAAGCCAGGCACAAATAAAAGCACAGTAAGTCTTGTGAAAACACAGTTGGACAATTTTTAAAACATAAATATGTTTGAATTTTAAAATGTAGCCATCACCTTTCCCCTGCCCCTTCCAATAGTACCATTAAGTAAAAGTCTTGTCACCCACAGCCAGACATTTGCCAAAATGTGTCAGAATATAAAGGTTTTACTTGCCAGTAGATAGGTAAGAAGGAGGGGACCAAGCTATCTTCCTTGTATACTTTCCAACATTTTATAGATGGAAACTGGGACACATATAGCCAAGCAACATCAGGGTGTTAATAATAATAATAATAATAATAATAATAATAATAATATCCTATTTTTATCTCTTGACTGAGAGGCAAGGCATCTCACAACTTTAAAATGCAATTTAGACAAAGGCAAAATGAAGAAGAATTTACAATTCAGGAGAGGCTATGGCTGTTTACTTTTGTCTGAGCTTACAGGGAAGTGTTGTTCATTTTTCTCCCCCTCCTCTCCCTTGGTGAATTAACTTGAATGTGAACTACTTTTCTACTCTGAATTCAGAGATGTGCAACAATAGAATAATTGGCCTCAGAGACTCTCCATCTTCAAAGATCTTTAAGCAGATGTTGGGTGGGCATCTTTTATCAGTGCTGCAATTGCGTATTCTTGCATTGCAAGAGTTGGATCTGATGGTCCCTTTGAACTCTAATGTGTTATTTTTTTTATCTGTGAAATGTTGGAGGATATAGCCTTTTACAGCTTAGAACAAATGGTTCTAGCATTCCATCTCTTGGGTCAGAGAAATTACTATAGTAGACAAGCTTTGGAACTCCTGTGGTGGAAAGGCAGAGATGTTAGGTAACTGCTTCACATAAACAACTCTTAGCAGCTCTCTCCCTTGTATCTCTGCATTGGATAATTAATAAGTATTTTCTAGGTCACAGTTGTGGTGCATGTGTGTGTGAGTGTGCATAGGTGCCTGAAGCAAAAGAGAGACGGGTTTGCTAAGGAGGTGATGCAATCACAATTATTTAAAAGGTAGAGTGTTGTCAAAGACTTTCAGGGCCGGAATCACTGGGTTGCTGTAAGTTTTCCGGGCTGTATGGCCATGTTTCAGAAGTATTATCTCCTGATGTGTTTGCTCATGTCTATGGCAGGCATCCTCAGAGGTGGAGGAGTCTATTGGAAACTAGACAAGTGAGGTTTATATATTTGTGGAATATCCAGGGTGGAAGAAAGAACTCTTTGACTAGGTTCTTGTGGGTTTTTTCGGGCTATATGGCCATGTTCTAGAGGCATGCCTCTAGAACATGGCCATATAGCCCGAAAAAACCCACAAGAACCTAGTGATTCCAGCCATGAAAGCATTCGACAGCTCTTTGACTGCTTGAGGCAAGTGTGAATGTTGCAAATGTCCACCTTGATTCACATTTAATGGCTTTGCAGCTTCAAAGCCTGGCTAGTTGCTGCCTGGGGGAATTTGCTGGCCGTGATTCTTGGCTGGAATTCCCCAGCTTTTTTAGTGTTGCTCTTTATTTATTATCCTAATTTTAGAGATTTTAAAAAATTCTGGTAGATTTTAAATAATACGATATTGGAGAAGAGGGTAGGTTACCCAGGTAAGTATACACAGAATCATAGCTACTGTGAGCCTTCAGAAAGCTCTCTGAGCCCCCTTCTACCCTGCTTTATATCCCAGAATCTGGATATTTAACCCAGATTATATGTCAGTGTAGATTTATATAGTCCAGTTCAAAGCAAATAATCTGGGATCAGATCCTGGGAGGGTTCAAAGGATGTATGGAGAAACTGGAGGAAAGCACAGAGTTTACTTGCCTTTTGCTTGCAGTGGCTCAGATATGGTAAAGGACTGGCTTTCTAGATTATGTATTTTGATTGTATAACCAGGGATTAATGGTCAGAATGCTGTTAGTGTTTTACGGTGACATACTGCTGTTATACTGTCATATGGCTCATTCTGCAGTAGAAGTTGCTTGGCTAGTTCCTGAGCAGCAAAATGTAAGATCATCAGGGTTGTGGTTTACACTATAAAATCCTTCAGGTTGTTTGGAAAATCAGGGAGAAATGCAAGAGAAAATGTCCTTTAAAAGAATGAGGTACAGAAGTTTCAACCACACACACAAACACAGAGATTAAAACACAGTTTAAAAAAATAGATTATGCTAACATATAATATGTGGTAGTGTCTTTGAAGATTCCACCACAAGATATGGTGGTACAATATATATCAACTTGGGTAATTTATTGCACTGCTTCTTAAACTGTGGATGCCGACCCCTTAGCTCACTGTTGGGGTCCTGAAAAAATTTCCGAATGTCACCTAGCTGCTGTTTTAGACTTTCATATGAATATGTTATGCATTGTTTATACTGCATCTGCAAAAGATATTTCGGCTGTACTTCATAAAAAGGAAAATCAGCCTGTTTAGCAAGCCTCGCAAATGATTATTTGTTATCAGTAAATGTTTGATTTTATATCTATTTTATACCTATATACTCCAGGTTAAATAAAGATTTCTTGTGCCAAAAGGAGTTCTCTCAACCCCACTTTAACTAACAGCTCAGAATGTTGGCCTGTTATCACTCTTTTTCTCTTGTATGATTTTTAACATTTTGCCTGATGCAAAAGCCAGTTGAGCTTTTATAGCTGGCCGAATAAAGGTATCGCTTCCCATAGATTTTGCTGTATTTTGCCACATAGCCAAGACAGCTACCACTGAATATATATTTTCTCCATTCTTTCAGGGATTTGGGGCCAAAAGCAACATGTGGAGGGTGTTGTGTCCTGCTTTTATATCTTTTAAATCACCCTTGGAGGCTCCTTGGAGTAAATATTGCAATTTTCTTAGCAAAATAGACTTTTTTGGCTTCAGGAGGCGTTGAAGGAAGAGTTTGAGGGTTGCAGAAAAGGCCCTGAAGCTGCCAACAGCTTCCTGGAGCTATCGTTGAGTTAGTGTTGTGTGCCTATAGTGCTATTTGGATTAAATTATTAATTTTTTAATCAATGTTTTCTTTGGCTCTGTGATGCCTATTGTCCGTTATTACATCACCTTGGGAGGATTTACTTTGAAAGGCCACTTATTGGTCTTTGAAATGAATACATATATCATGACTAATAGTATCACTGTTATTGTTGGAACAATATTTCACAACTGTTTGTATTAAAGTTTGGTTCACAATGGTTTGCACTGAAAAAAAATATCTTTCAGTCTGTGAACTAAAGCTGTTTATACAGAGTCCTGGTCAGACAGCTCATTATTCATTTTGCCATCTCACAGGTTGAGGGCAAATTATTTTTCACATCCATTATTACGCAAAACATCTTTAAATGTGACAACTTTAAAAATCAGAATGCTCACTCAGAATTGTATTTATATCCCGCCCCCTCTCTCCAAAGGGAGTTGGGGAGGGTCACAACACAAAACAATATACATAATATACATAATATCAAACGGGCCAATATTGTGTATTGTGTATGTTGTTTTTTATGGTTTTAAACTGAATATTGATGCTTGTTGTACTGTTGTAAACCGCGTTGAGTCGCCAATTTAGGCTGAGAAACGGCGGTATACAAGCACAGTAATAAATAAATAAATAAATAAATAAATAAATAAATAAATCATAAACAATGTATTGTCGAAGGCTTTCATGGCCGGAATCACTCAGTTCTTGTGGGTTTTTTCGGGCTATATGGCCATGTTCTAGAGGCATTTCTCCTGACGTTTCGCCTGCATCTACGGCAGGCATCCTCAGAGGGTGAGGTCTGGAGCTGGGAAAAAGGGGGTTTATATATCTGTGGAAAGACCAGGGTGAGACAAAAGGCTACTGTAAGATGGGCTAGGTGTGAATCTTTTCAATTGACCACCTTGATTAGCATACAATGGGCTGACTGTGCCTGGAGCAAACTCTTAATGAAAGGTGATTAGATGTCCCTGCCTGTTTTTCTCTCTGTTGTTTTAATTTTAGAATTTTTTAAAACTGGTAGCCAAATTTTGTTCATTTTCATGGTTTCTTCCTTTCTGTTGAAATTGTCCACATGTTTGTGGATTTCAATGGCTTCTCTGTGTAGCCTGACATGGTGGTTGTGAGAGTGGTCCAGCATTTTTGTGTTCTCAAATAGAATGCTGTGTCCAGGTTGGTTCATCAGGTGCTCTGCTATGGCTGATTTCTCTGGTTGGAGTAGTCTGCAGTGCCTTTCATGTTCCTTGATGCGTGTCTGGGCGCTGCGTTTGGTGGTCCCTATGTAGACTTGTCCACAGCTGCATGGTACACGGTAGACTCCTGCAGAGGTGAGAGGATCCCTCTTGTCCTTTGCTGAACGTAGCATTTGTTGAATTTTCTTGGTGGGTTTGTAGATTGTTTGTATGTTGTGTTTCCTCATCAGCTTCCCTATGCGGTCAGTGGTTCCCTTGATGTATGGCAGGGACACTTTTCCTCTGGGTGGATCTTCATCTTTATTCTTGTGGCTTGTTCTTGGTCTTGCAGCTCTTCTGATGTCTGAGGTGAAGTATCCATTGGCCTGTAGAGCCCAGTTGAGGTGGTTCAGTTCATCTTGGAGGAGGTGGGGTTCACAGATTCTTTTTGCACGGTCTGTCAAGGCTTTGATGGTGCTTCTTTTTTGACTTGGGTGATGGTTGGAGTTTTTATGTAGATATCTATCTGTGTGTGTGGGTTTTCTGTAGACGGTGTGACCCAATTGTTGATCTGGTTTGCGGATGACTAGGACATCTAGAAAAGGCAGTCTTCCTTCCTTTTCTATTTCCATAGTGAACTGGATGTTAGGGTGGATGCTGTTAAGATGTTCCAGGAACCTGTTGAGTTCTTCTTCTCCATGGCTCCAAATGGTGAAAGTGTCATCCACATATCTGAACCATATAGTGGGCTTTTTGGTTGCTGTTTCTTCACCGTCTACAGAAAACCCACACACACAGATAGATATCTACATAAAAACTCCAACCATCACCCAAGTCAAAAAAGAAGCACCATCAAAGCCTTGACAGACCGTGCAAAAAGAATCTGTGAACCCCACCTCCTCCAAGATGAACTGAACCACCTCAACTGGGCTCTACAGGCCAATGGATACTCCACCTCAGACATCAGAAGAGCTGCAAGACCAAGAACAAGCCACAAGAATAAAGATGAAGATCCACCCAGAGGAAAAGTGTCCCTGCCATACATCAAGGGAACCACTGACCGCATAGGGAAGCTGATGAGGAAACACAACATACAAACAATCTACAAACCCACCAAGAAAATTCAACAAATGCTACGTTCAGCAAAGGACAAGAGGGATCCTCTCACCTCTGCAGGAGTCTACCGTGTACCATGCAGCTGTGGACAAGTCTACATAGGGACCACCAAACGCAGCGCCCAGACACGCATCAAGGAACATGAAAGGCACTGCAGACTACTCCAACCAGAGAAATCAGCCATAGCAGAGCACCTGATGAACCAACCTGGACACAGCATTCTATTTGAGAACACAAAAAATGCTGGACCACTCTCACAACCACCATGTCAGGCTACACAGAGAAGCCATTGAAATCCACAAACATGTGGACAATTTCAACAGAAAGGAAGAAACCATGAAAATGAACAAAATTTGGCTACCAGTTTTAAAAAATTCTAAAATTAAAACAACAGAGAGAAAAACAGGCAGGGACATCTAATCACCTTTCATTAAGAGTTTGCTCCAGGCACAGTCAGCCCATTGTATGCTAATCAAGGTGGTCAATTGAAAAGATTCACACCTAGCCCATCTTACAGTAGCCTTTTGTCTCACCCTGGTCTTTCCACAGATATATAAACCCCCTTTTTCCCAGCTCCAGACCTCACCCTCTGAGGATGCCTGCCATAGATGCAGGCGAAACGTCAGGAGAAATGCCTCTAGAACATGGCCATATAGCCCGAAAAAACCCACAAGAACTGAGAAATCATAAACAAAACACAATAAATTAAGGATAAAGCAATAAACATAGTTAAACATAGTTAAAACAGCTTGTGGTCATCAGATCCATCAGTATATATATCAAACAATTTAAAATATATATACATATCATTTAAAAAAATCAGGCACCCTACTCTCACCCATATTTCAATATGGCTTACTTACTCCCCTGGTGGCGCAGTGGGTTAAACCACTGAACTGCTGAACTTGCTGACCGAAAGGTTGATGGTTCAAATCTGGGGAGTGGGGTGAGCTCCCACTCTTAGGCCGACCTAGCAGTTCGAAAACTTGCAACTGTGAGTAGATCAATAGATACTGCTTTGGCGTGAAGGTAACAGCGCTCCATGCAGTCATGCTGGCCACATGACTTAGGAGGCATCTATGGACAACGCCAGTTCTTTGGCTTAGAAATGGAGATGAGCACCACCCCCCAGAGTCAAACACAACTAGACTTAATGTCAGGGGAAACCTTTACCATTACCTTTTAAGTATGCATAGGATAAATTGCTGGTAGCTTTTATTAATGCTGTCTGGGAGGGCTCAACCACAACAGTGGTCTTCATATTTTGGGGGGGGGGGAGGGCTTCAGAATACTTCCAATTGATAATTTCTAAGGAGGCTCAACTAATAGGCATCTTAGGCTGTGTTTACAATGTAGAATTGATGCAGTTTGACACCATTTGAACTCCTATGGCTCAATGCTATGGAATCACGGGAGTTGTACTTTGGTGAGGCATGAACACTCTTTGGCAAAAGGGCTAAAGACCCTCTAAAACTACATCTACGTGTACCCTTAGAGGTCCAATTTTGCCAAATCATTTGAGGAAGAACTTAAGTTAATTAGGTTCCAAAGCCCTCCAGTTAAATGGTCCATGACAATTTATCATAAAAGGAACTTTTGCTTTATTATAGGTGGGAAAGAATTCAACACCAGGGAGCCTTTTTTAAAAAGGCAAAAACACAACAATGGTGAACATTTTATCTTTCTGTATTACAAAACAACACTCTGACCAAACAGCCTGGTACTCAGCAAAGTTTATTTTCAGTGTTCATAGCATTGGAAATACATTTGCAATACAAGCCTCAGTAAGAAAACAGTCAACATATACAACAATCCTTGTCTTGTCCCAAACTATACATTACAATGGGTAGACAATATTTGCCCCTTCAGAAGTTGTCCAACTGCAATTTCCATTGGCCCTAGCCATTATTAGCCAGTGGTCAGGGATGCTGAGATTTGCAGTTGAGCAATATCTGGAGAATTACAAGTGTCCCACCCCACCTTATAAAACAGTGCATTTGTTAATGAATACAATCTTTATAATGGAACCTCTTTCCATTTGAAATATAACTGCTTCACTAGCAATAGATCAATAAAATCACCTATTCTTCAAACATGTCCTTTGTTTGTACAATAATAACATGTTTTAATATATTATTTGTATTTTCAACATGAAGCACACGGAATAATGTTTCACAGTAAGATATGTTGTGACAACATGAATATAGTCTCTTCCTATGTCCATCCACCGCAGTGAAAGGTGAGGAAGAAACCAAAATAAGTGTTTATTTACCCAGAGGAACACTTGGACCTTTTGCTGCAGGACACCATTAAGCAGGGGGCAAGAAAGGGATCTCTGGGCACATGCTACATACTTATTCTAAACCACAGGGACTAAAGGCAGGCATGGAGAAAACCAGAGTTTTGTGTTCAAGCATTGGTTTGTAGGTTCTGATTCACCATGCTCTGCCAATTTCAAATCCTGATCTCACTCAGAAAGGATAACGCAAAAGCAACAATGCACTGATTTTGTCTTGAGTCACAAATATTTAAAACCCAGCTTATGTAGTAAACATGTATCCCATAGATACACAGGCACAGACAAACTAGACGCTTGGAAATGCGGCTTTTAAAGACTTTCTCACCGAGAATCTCTCAACCATGGCCACGTTTGTTGAGAGATTAAGGGATTTCTAATAAAAAAAGTTACATTTCCAAGCTTTGAGACAAGCATGCTTGGAAAAGGCCCCCAAAATGAATCCGTTCAAGGTCTTGGTAATTAGAATGGCAGCAGTTAACTCAGCCTGGCAAGTAAACATCACCAATGGGAGTGGAAAAATACTAACAAAAGAGGACTGGATTTGGAAGATTTTCCAAATGGCAAAAATGAACCAATTATTTACTTCAATTAAAGAGAAGTCTTTGGACAACTTTTTTTTAAAAAGACTGGGTACCATTTACACTGTGTAGAGAAGAAAGAAGGGAAAATAACACTTGTGGGCATCAAAAACAGAGTTTTATTGCTTAATTATTAGGCGGAAGTATTAAATGTATAGTTGTATAGTAATGAGATGTTTAAAATATCTCCTATTGAAGTCTTTGGCTTGGAGAGTGGGAAGTCAATTTTTGATTTGTTTTTATTTGTGAATGTGGGCGTGGAGGCGGTAATTTGTGATGGTTTTGTTTGTTGTTTTGTTTGTAGTTTTGCTTTGTGTATTTTTGTTGTGTATGTTATAATAAAGATTTAATTTTAAAAATGGCTTATGAGGTACACAATGAAGCATTGCAGATTTGCACTTTGGAAACACAGCAACACTCAGCATGACATTGCCGGACCCCGTGCTCTTAACTGGAAATAATCATCACCTGATCAAAATTTACCTGCTGAAAGCGCTTGGTGTTTTTACCTTCTGGCATGGTTTTATTAAATAAGTGACCAAGTTAAAAAAAAAGCACACTTCAAGGTCATGTTCTCACATAGGCTGCTTTGATTTCTCTCCTACATCTTTTTTTTTCTCTGAACGGAGGACAGATCATGCCATCAAGAAGACGGAGGCAATGGGGGACACAGAGAATGTGCAATTTTTTCCCAAAACAAGTCAGAAAAAGGGAGAGAGAACCTCTAATCCTGTGTAGCATGAGTTATTCATCTCCTCCCATTAAAATCTTCTCAAAATACAGAGGAAGCATACACTAAACAACGTGTGTATGTGTACCTTTAAGTCACCTACTGACTTATAGTAACCCCTTGAATTTCATAGCATTTTCTCAGGCAAGGAATACACAGATGTATTTTTGCCTGTTTCTTGCTCCAAAATATAGCCAACACTACCTTCTATTGCTGGTGGTAACCAAGTATTAACCAAGGTTGACCCTGCTTACCTTCCAAGATAACATTGGATCTGGTCGCTTGTGGCCAAGTAATTTTAAGATTCAGATTTTATGATCTGATGGAAGAGGTTCTTTGAAACCACAGGTGGCAATGTGGGTTGACTGATGTAAAAATGTACTGAGCCAGCCAGCTGTGCTGCATTTCAGGCCCCACATTCTCTTGAGTGGGACCCTGGCTGTCTCCCATCATCCTCCTAAATTCCATCATGATGACACCATTGGAAAACAAGGTAAATAATGTAAGATGCTTGTGTGAGAGCAATTCAGCAATGGAACTCTCTGCCCCGGATTGTGGTGGAGGCTCCTTCTTTGGAGGCTTTTAAACAGAGGCTGGATGGCCATTTGTAGGGGGTACTTTGAATATGATTTTACTGCTTCTTGGCAGGGGGTTGGACTGGATGGCCCACGAGGTCTCTTCCAAATCTATTATTCTAATGCTGATTAGCAGTAAATATTAGAGATAGTAGACACTGTAAATCAATATAAAAATCTTAAAGGTTGTCTCAGACAATAGCTTTTGTTGAATTAGTGCAGATATTTTTTCCAAGAAGAAAACAAGTATAAGAAGATTGAAAAGGATGCAACAATACTTAGGTTCTATTGGAAATTAAACCTGAAATATCTTAGACATTTTCATATGAAAGTTAAGACACAAATTATTTGCCAATATTCTTAAATACAGACTGGGCAGCCTCCAAAATTGCCAGATTTTCAGTCAAGGATGGAAGAGCTATCCTGCAGAGTCACAATGCATGCGTTCCTTAATAGTTCTGAGTCAGGTGCATCTAACTGTAGGTATTCCAGTTTACTGAGCAGAATGAACATTGTTTGACTTGTAACACAACATATTGCTATAAATTGGGCACCATGATGGCCAGGTTTAGCAAAAATATACAGCACAAAACACAGCCTTATATCCTGACTTCAATTAGTTCCAGAAAACATACATATCAGTCCTTCTCCTCACTTTACTTTCATGTCAAATGTATGCCTGATATCCAAGAGGCCATGCTTCTGAGGATACAATGATAGGATTGCACTGCAGCCTTTTTTCTTCCATTAGACAACAGTCCTATGCACTGCAAAATACTTACGAGCTCTAATCATGAATGAAAAATACAGGTTAAGCACCTCTTATCCATAATTCTAAAGTGTCTGGAATATTGACTCATTTGCTTTCTGATGGTTCAAGGTACACGTACTTGTTTCATGCAGAAAAGGTTTTTACAAATATTTTTGGGCTATGTGTGCAAGGCATATATAAAACATATATGAATGTTGTATTCAGACTTGGGCCCATCCCCAACATATTTCATTATATATGGATATGCAAATATAGGCATTCGAAAAATCAAAAAACATTTGTGGTTCCAAGCATTTTGGATAGTGGATGCTCAACCTATGCTACCTAAAGTTTACTGAAATCTGATACCATTGCTGTATTTGTGTATGCAAAAATCATTGGAGACAGTTATATAGATTCATAATTAATAGGAGCAGTCTGTTGTCTGATTACTCAGAGGTTTAATGGGTCTTCCTTGTAGATAAGTGGCTTTAAGAAGATAGTCTCAACTTCTAAATTCTGTGTCTAACAATATAGATCTTGCTATATCAAGGACATTGCAATACCTCATCCTGCACAGAATCAAAGCCATGTTTTTCTGGCTTTGGCCAAGAGAGTATGTGTAATGGGTTATAAAGACTGGAGTCTCAGTAGGAGTGATCCTCAGTTAAGGCATAATGTTTTAGAATTAACGTGTGGTATCGAACATCACATTATTAACAGTGGCTGGGGATTCTGGGAGTTGACGTTAAAATGCACAGGCTCTTTTGGCTGCTGCTAGAGGGAACAACAAGTACTTGCTGAGTTGCATGTGATAGTTTCTCTTATCTTTTTCCTAGAGCTATACTGGAAAGCATGATGGAAATCTTAATTCAAGCGGCATTTGGTGGGCCATAAATGGACTAGCAGGTCAGATGGGACTGGACTATACACTTGTATTCTGCAGCCTTCCAGTATTTGAAAAATTACCATTCAGAATATAACTCCCCAAATCCCCCCAGTCAGCACAGACAGTGATGGCAGGGGCATTTCTGGAATTATAGTCTAAAAAGGTTACTTCTCCAAACTGCTTAACCTTTTAAGCTCTAGACATTTTGTCCCCAATTTGCTAGGTGCAAGAAGCTAGGCACAAAACACTCAAGTTGACCCCACCTTGAACTTTGTGTTGTTGTTGAAACACACTTCCAGAAAGCAGTGGCAAGATGTGATGCTTAAAAAAATATTTATAATTTGGTTCAATTAAAGAGTTGTTGAAATGAAAACTTAAGATGAAAACAACCCAATCAATCACATCTGAAAGAGACAGTTGACTTGGCCTTACTTTACTGAACAGGGAACTACCACCCTCTAGACAGAAAAAACACTTGTGTTTAAAGTGGCTTTGCACATTTAAGATTTAAGAAGCATTCTAGAAAGCTAATTTTGATGAGGGAAATGATAAGGCAAAGATGAGGAAGTAAGCAAAAACTGTTTTTTGTTTTTAGTAAAATACACTGTTATGGGGTATGTTGGTTTAGAACATATATTAAATAATAAGACCAACACACACTAAAATGCACTCTTCAGAACATAGTCTTTTACATGTTTATTCAGGAGGAAATCCAGCTGTGCTTAGTATGAGTTTACTGTCAGGACTGTAGCCATACTCTTCTTTCAGAGAAAATTTGTTGCCGGGGGTGGTGGGGGTGGTGGGGGTGGTGGTGGTGGTGGTGGTGGTGATTGAATTTCTATGTACTTTGATTAGTAGTGCTAACTGTCTGAAAATGTGCATTCGTTGGTAAGATAATCAGACTGAAGGAATATGGGAGTATGGAATACAAGAGTATATATTGCATGTATTAAATATACTACTTTGTATATAGCACTCCCACACTACTATTCCCCACATAGCAGCTCTCAAGTGCAAGAAGAAGGATATTACCATTGCCTTTCACTGGCACGGAAGGTGAAGTGACCAACTACTTCATCACACTAGAGAATCAATCCACTTTAAATCTGGTTTCTGCTTCCTGCAGAATTCTGAGGTTCCTCCCTAAACTACAAACCCCAGAATTCTGCAGGATTTAATGGATTCATTCTCTAGTGTGTCTGCCTTGGCTAGATGCTGTCTGCCTTGGCTTTGAAGGGAAGAGAAATGAGTTCACTAGGAGTGATCTTGTTTCCTTTTCACTTTGCTGCTATTGCACCTGAGACTAGTAAATGGACACGGTAGCCTCCCAAGACTTTCCTGGCACCTGCAGAACATTTTAAACAATGAACAAGAGGTAGTGAATAACCCAAAGAAGAGGTATGGATGAATATCCACAAATTAACACGTGCTTATGTCACCAAGAGGATTCAAGTCAATGACATCTGGTCTCCATGTAAAATTCTATGAATGGTGCGATGTGATTGCAAGATGAAAGCACATCCAATTGATCAATGTCCTGTTGCTTTTGTTGCTTTTGTTATTAAGTTGGATTCATTTGGTACACACATGTGTGGGATCAATACAGATGGTGAAAATCTTTATTTTCCAGTCTCTGGGACTGTTTTGTAAAAAAGAAAAACAACAACCCTGACATCACTTCCAAATATTCTCCAACAATCAACTGTAGCAAAATGTGTGTCTTTACTGATCCATTGACACTACTTTAACTGATTTGGCTAAATGCTGTGAAATCCTGGAATGTGTAGTCTATTGAAGCACCATCTCTGCCAAAGAGTGATTTTATATAACTACAACTCACATGATTCAATAGCATTGAGTATGCTAGTTAAGATTATGCTGAACTGCATAAATTCTACCATCTAGATACAAATCAGAAGTCAATTTCTGGGGTTTTTTTTTGCAGGGAAAGTAAACAGTATGGAAAAACTACTGAAAAATAGAAAAAAACAGTGTCAAATTTTTGGGTGTAGAGGAACAAAAATCTCCTCCTCTTTGGGTTCAAAGTCAGTTTGAGGATTCTGAAGATGTCAAGGGTCATAAAAAACATCACGGGGTGAGGTGGGGCTGCATCTGACACTATGCACACATCCCTGCTGTAGTACTTACTTACTTAGGCGATCCCTCGTTGGACGAGTAAGATGGTCTTCCATTATGGATTTCCCTGTGGGTCCGTATGTGGCTGTGGAGCCCTATTCTTGCTCTGCATCTTCTTCCGCAGTGAGGGCATTGGTTTCCAGGTGGAAGGCGTTCCCGGTCGGGGTTGGCTTGACGCGCCTTCCTCCTGGCACGTTTCTCTCTTTCACCCTCCACTCGTGCCTCCTCGAATTCTGCAGCACTGCTGGTCACAGCTGTCCTCCAGCTGGAGCGCTCAAGGGCCAGGGCTTCCCAGTTCTCAGTGTCTATGCCAGAGTTTTTAAGGTTGGCTTTCAGCCCATCTTTAAATCTCTTTTCCTGTCCTCCAACGTTCCGTTTTCCGTTCTTAAGTTCGGAGTAAAGCAACTGCTTTGGGAGACGGTGGTCAGGCATCCGGACAACGTGGCCGGCCCAGCGGAGTTGATGTTGGAGGACCATCGCTTCAATGCTGGTGGTCTTTGCTTCTTCCAGCACACTGACGTTCGTCCGCTTGTCTTCCCAGGAGATTTGCAGGATTTTCCGGAGGCAGCGCTGATGGAATCGTTCCAGGAGTTGCATATGACGTCTGTAGACTGTCCACGTCTCACAGGCATAGAGCAGGGTTGGGAGGACAATGGCTTTATAGACAAGCACCTTGGTCTCCCTACGGATGTCCCGGTCCTCAAACACTCTCTGCTTCATTCTGGAAAATGCTGCACTTGCAGAGCTCAGGCGGTGTTGTATTTCGGCGTCGATGTTGACTTTGGTGGAGAGGTGGCTGCCAAGGTAGCGGAAATGGTCGACATTTTCTAATGTTACACCATTAAGCTGTATTACTGGCATTGGAGAGGAATTGGCTTGTGACTGCTGGAACAGCACCTTGGTTTTCTCAGTGTTCAGTGACAGGCCGAGCTTCTCGTATGCTTCTGCGAAGGTGTTTAGAGTGGCTTGTAGATCTTCTTCTGAATGCGCACAGATGACATTGTCATCAGCATACTGGAGTTCTATAACAGATGTTGTTGTAACCTTGGTTTTGGCTTTCAGTCTGCTGAGGTTGAATAGCTTGCCATCTGTCCGATAGATTATTTCCACTCCGGTGGGAAGCTTCCCATCAACAAGGTGAAGTATCATAGCGATGAAGATGGAGAATAGAGTTGGGGCGATAACACATCCCTGTTTGACACCGGATTCCACCTTAAATGGGTCACTTTGGGAGCCACTGCTGTCCAAAACTGTTGCCATCATGTCATCGTGGAGGAGCCGCAGGATGTTCACAAATTTGTTAGGGCACCCGATTTTGTGGAGGATGGTCCAGAGAGCGCTGCGATTCACTGTGTCAAATGCCTTTGCAAGGTCGATGAATGCCATGTACAGGGGTTGGTTTTGTTCCCTGCATTTTTCTTGGAGTTGTCGTGCAGTGAAGATCATGTCCACGGTTCCTCTGGAGGGGCGGAAGCCGTTCTGGGATTCTGGGAGGGTGTCTTCTGAGAGGGGCAGAAGGCGGTTTGCAAGGATTCTTGCGAGGATTTTCCCAGCGGAGGTTAGAAGGGAGATACCTCGATAGTTTCCGCAGTCTGTTCTTTCCCCTTTTTTGAAGAGGGTGATGATGGTGGCGTCCTTGAAATCTGCTGGGATTTTCTCGGTCACCCACACTTTTTCTATGAGCTGGTGGAGTTGGTGTGTTAGCTCAGGTCCTCCCTCTTTAAAGATTTCAGCAGGGATCCCATCTGGTCCACTGGCTTTGTTATTCTTCTGTTGGCTGATGGCATTGCTGACTTCTTCCAAACTAGGCAGTGCTGCAAGCTCATCCCTGGTTTGTTGTTGTGGGATTTGTGAGAGGACCTCTTCGGCCACATTGGAGCTGCGGTTCAGGAGGCTTTGGTAGTGTTCTTTCCAACGTAGTGCAATTGAGTTTTGGTCCTTCAGGAGTTTGGTTCCATCTGATGAGCGTAGAGGCTGTATGCCATGGTTTCTTGGTCCATAGATTACCTTTGTGGCTTTGAAGAATCCCTGAGCATTATGGGTATCTGCCAGGTGTTGGATTTCTTCGGCCTTCTTTGTCCACCAGATGTTCTTGAGTTCTCTTGTCCTTCTTTGGACCTCAGCTTTTGCACTGGCGTAGATCTTTTTCTTAGCAGCACAGTTGATGTCTCTCTGCCATGCTTGGAAGGCTTTCCTTTTCTTGTCAATTAGCTGTTGGATCTCGATGTCATTTTCATCAAACCAGTCTTGATGTTTCTTGGCTTGGTATCCAATAGTTTCTTCGCAGGCTTGGATGATGGAGGTCTTCAGTTTGTTCCAATGTTCCTCAACATTTTCGGGGTGTTCTGTGGGTAGATGGTCCTTGAGTGCTGTTTGGAGATGGGCTCGTCTGGAGGGCTCCTGAAGGGCTTGGGTGTTCATTTTGCACCTTGTCTTCCTTCCTTGGAGTCTGCGCTTGGGGGCGATCTTGATAGCCATCGAGGATCGAATTAGCCTGTGGTCAGTCCAGCAGTCGTCAGCACCTATCATGGCTCTTGTGAGGAGCACGTCACGGCGGTCTCTGGCGCGTGTGATTACATAGTCTAAGAGGTGCCAATGCTTTGACCGGGGGTGCTTCCATGATGTCTTGAACTTGTTTTTCTGGCGGAAGAGCGTGTTGGTGATGACAAGGTTGTGTTCTGCACATTTGGTGAGAAGCAGGATGCCATTTGAGTTGCTGTTTCCAACCCCGTCTTTTCCAATGGTCCCTGGCCACAGGTCGAAGTCTCGCCCGACTCTTGCATTGAAGTCCCCCAGGAGGATGATTTTGTCCTCCTTAGGTATCCCCGATAGGACGGTGTCCAGCTGACAGTAGAATTTCTCCTTGATGTCTTCGTCAGCATCTAGTGTTGGTGCATAGGCACTTATGATGGTTGCCCGTTGGTTTTTGGCAAGATCGATTCGGAGGGTTGAGAGTCGTTCGTTGATGCCAGTGGGTGCTTCGGACAGATGTTTCATCAGATCATTTCTGATGGCGAAGCCAACTCCGTGCATTCTTTGGTCTTTTTCGGGCAGTCCCTTCCAGAAGAAGGTGTAGCCTCCTTTTTCTTCCTTCAGCTGTCCCTCTCCTGCTCTCCGGGTCTCCTGAAGGGCTGCTATGTCGATGTTGAAGCGTCCCAGCTCCCTTGCAATGATGGCAGTTCTGCGTTCGGGGCGTTCACTGCCACTGTTGTCCATCAGAGTCCGTACGTTCCACGTACCGAAGTTCATTTTTCTTTTTTGGCCGCAGGGTGGTGACCCCACTGGATGCGGCAGTCCAGTCAGGGATGAGTGAGGCAGACTATGTTTGGGGCACCTTTTCTAGCCCCCTCCCCGTGTGGGGTGAGCAGAGTGGGTCCTCAATAGGGCTGCTCAGTCGCGGATACAGCTGCCGAACTACTCAACTGCCTCGGACCTTGAGGTAGAACGACTGAGTCCGTACCCACCGCCCATGTGCCAGTCTGTGACTAAGGGCTTCCAGATTTCACAGTCCTGCCCCCGTCGCCACTCGCTGATCGCCATGGGACTTTGGTTGCTTGGTTTTTATTTTCTTTGGAAGACGCCTGTGCGTGGATTTTTTTAATGTGTGGAGGTCAGTGCACAGCTGATCAACACACAGACTTCACAGAGTGAGGTTCCACTGGTGATGTAGTTTAACACAATGACCGTGGCTTCTCAGTCTGTTGCAGCCTTCTTCCGCCTTCGCAGCCGTTGTAACATGTACCATGTTATCCTCCGCCTGCTCCGCCGTTGAGGTCTTTGGGTCTTCAGACTGTGCTTGGTCTGGAACCTCCCCCGCAGCCACTCCTGGGAGTGCACGACTCCAGTTGTTGTGCCTACAGGTTCATCGGAACACGCAAGCCCCCTCACCACAACAAGGTGACAGTCCATCGAGGGGGCCTGCTGTAGTACTGCAAAAGTATATAGAAATAACAGGGAGCTTGAGACTTGGGCACTTCATAAAATGCCCATCTGATGTCATCATGCCTTTACTGAAAGTTACACACACACACACTCCTGCTATGTCAACATTCCTCCATAAGGTTTATGATCTTGCAAGGTCAGACTCAAAAGCGGGAGAAAAGGAAAAGCTACCCAAGGAATGTGCTTACGTCTGCATACGCAGCAAGCCATCACATGGGATGCAGCCTTCCATGCCACATGAACAAGGAAGCACAGAGGGTTTATAGATCAAGCCTTGTACAGCGCAGATCCAAATATTTGCATATAGTATCACTTGACCTAAGAGAATAAACAACAATTGAAAAGCAATGGGGGAAAAAGCAACTATCTTAAAACTCACAGGGATATTTACATACAGGGACCTAAAAAACCCAATAACAATAAGAAATTGTCCAGGAAAGAGATGTAAGGCAGAATTACTGCATCCTAGGAAGCAGGAAAACACATTACAGACTATGTTTCACTTCAAAGACAGTTCCTTGGTAATGCCTCCTATAATGCCAAAAGTCAATATTGTTGAACAGTGGACTTCCACTTCAGACACTTCCTTCTATTTCAGAGCCTAGATTCATTCTGTGTTATTGGTACCAGTTGGCAAATGCAGGATTTGTGCTAATAGGAATACTCACTGGGATTTTAGGCTGAGAAGGCACTGGTCCTCAACATGCTGCAGTAGTCTCTAAACCACCTGATACTTGGTGAAGCTAATGGTAATTTTACGCACTACACAAGTGCAACTGCTGTTTCTTTTCCTTTCAATGACTTGTTTCACAAATCTTTAAAAGTAAAGGTTTTCCCCCCCTGACATTAAGTCTAGTTGTGTCCGACTCTGGGGTGTGTGGTTAATCTCCATTTCTAAGTTGAAGTACTGGCATTGTCCGTAGGTGCCTCAAAGGTCATCTGGCCAGCATGACTACATGGAGTACTGTTACCTTTCCACAGAAGCAGTACCTATTGATTTACTCACATTTGAATGTTTCAAGCTGCTAGGTTGGCAGAAGCTGGGCCTATCAGCAGGTGCTCACCCTACTCCCCGGATTTCTGAACTGCCAACCTTTCAGTCAGCAAGTTCAGCAGCTCAGCGGTTTAACCCACTGCACCACTAGGGGGCCTTAAGATCTTTACTCAAGCATAAAGTTTCTATGAGCTAAATAAGTGGTTGTAACAAAACTTATCTCTGTTTCCTTTGCCCCCTTGCACTGCTCTGTGCTTCCAAAATTGTCTCTGGAGTATTTCCCAGTCCTTCAAAGTCACCTTTGAGAGCACACAGAGTGCTGGATAGCCAGTGGAGGTCTGCCTCTCCCAATTCCATTGGAATGTGTTAGAAATTCATCTCTGAATCTTATTGTGCTGTGAAAAAATCAACTTGAAAATATTTGCTTTTAACTATTAGCAATATTAGATATGGTGCCTAACAGAAATGAAGAGGACTAAACTAAGGCTGCTGTACTTCAGAGATATCATAAGATGATGTGACTCTCTGGGAAATAAAATAATTCTTGGTATTGTGAATGACAGCAGGAAAAGAGGGAAACTATAGGGATTCAATTCAGGAAGCCATTGTCCTGAATTGGCAAAACCTGAGCTGCCAGGAATACTGTTCTATATGGCAGGGCCAGGACAAATTATCCCATTTGCCTTGTGAGTCCAACTTATAGGGACAATTGTTCTCTTGGTCTTACACTACTGCACCAAATGGGGCTGTTGGGAACCTATTAGATAGCCTGGATGCCTGTAGCTCCAATAGTTACCTGAACAAGGGCATTTCAGCAAAAGTCACTTATATAAAAATTGTACCTGTTGAAATTCCCTCTTCCAGGTAAGTCTGAAATCTACAGAAGCCCTATCTTCTACTTCTTCATGTGATGACACTAGATGCCATCATAACTGGCACTAAGAGGCTGCATGTATATTTTCCAATTGCCCCCCTCTTGAACAGGAAATGAGAAAGGTGTGGTCTTCATGAAAGAGTGCCATCAGCAGCCTTTCCACTTGACTGCAAAAAAAGGACAAAAGGATGGTAGTGACCATCCTTTTTTAAAAAAGTGGTGGCCCCTTGGCTCTGGAACTCGCTCCCCAGGGGGATTAGTCAAGCTCCCACCCTAGCAGCCTTCAGGAAAAAGTTTAAAAACTTGGCTTTTCCGGTGTTCTTGTGAGGAATGAATAACAAATCCCCATACCATGCCTGTCCCAGTAAAAATTGTCCTACTGATGCACTTTATCTCATCCCTCAGTGAAGATTAACTCTATTGTTTATCCCACCCGAGTCTTCCACTAGACACACCATTTTATTTCTCTATCTCACCCAGGGGTTTTATAAGTTTATCCTTTGCATTTGGCCCAGCTCGCTTTGTTTAATCCCTTTATCATTTTATAGCTTTGTTATTATGTTATTGTTATTATTTTATTGTATTACTTTGTTATTATTTAGTATTTTATTTGATGTTATTGTTTACTGTATGTATTTTATTTTGCCTTATTGTAATTCTTGGGCTTGGCCTCATGCCCCCCCCCCCCCCCCCCCGGCTACATGCCTGGCCGCTTGAGTCCCTTCAGGGAGATGGTGGCGAGGTATAAATAAAGTTTATTATTATTATTATTATTTATTAACAGAGAGACAAGAGACCCTTTCACAATCACTATTATAGGGCTATGATTCTACTTCTAACTGCCATGGCTCCATCTTATTGAATTCTGGAAGTTGCAGTTTAGAAAGGATCAGTCAGACAGCTCCTCTTGCGCTTTTCCAACCTACAAACCACAGGATTTCATTGGATGAAGCTATGCCATTTCATGTGCAATTGGAATACTATAATTGTGTAATACCCTGTATTATTCACCTTGTTTCCAACCTAGCTGTAATGTAGAAACTGATACCTGCACTTGCTTTCTCCCTCCCTGTTCTCCACTCCCCTTTCCTCTTCTGTTAGACCTTTAAAATTAGAAGTCCGAGAATAAGCACTATCCTTACAATGCTTTCATAGCTTCTCAGTAAGGCAAAATGTTTGGAAGAAATAAAGAAAGAATTACTGCTGCATTTAATCCTCCAATGAAATTCGATTATACCAAACCACCAAAGTACTTAGGCTACAACATTAACTCTTAGGATGTATTGATTTCCATAAAACAACCTAGTCGCTGTGCATTAGCACAGGTTTAAATGCCTTGTTGAAATCATGTGAGGGTCGTTCGTCCTAAGGATCAAATAAACACATGAACTGTTAACTCTTGAATAGCACTGTCAATGGAATCACTATAGCCAGTTACATTCAGTATTAAAAATACAGCAAAAACTCTTTTCCTCCTCTAATATCCAGAACTACTTATCAGCAAGTTCATTGGTGTTCCGGTAGTTCTCAGCCTGTGGGTCCCCAGATGTTTTGGCCTTCAACTCCCAGAAATCCTAACAGCTGGCAAACTGGCTGGGATTTCTGGGAGTTGTTGGCCAAAACACCTGTGGACCTACAGGTTGAGAACCACTTGTGTTGACTTTCAATATATAGTTCAGTTTTAATGTGTTGTAATTGTGTTTATGCTGAAAAATTGAGCCCCTGGAGGCACAATGGGTTAATCCCTTGTGCCAGCAGGACTGAAGACTGATAGGTCAGAGGTTCGAATCAGGGAAAAGTGCGGATGAGCTCCCTTCTGTCAGCTCCAGCTCCCAATGTGAGGACATGAGAGAAGCCTCCCACAAGGATGGTAAAACATCAAAACATCCAGGCATTCCCTGGGCAATGTCCTTGCAGACAGCCAATTCCTTCACACACTTGTGGTTTCTCAAGTCGCTCCTGACATGAAAAAAAATGCTGAATAATTATAATAGCCTCAGAAAAACCACACAGCCCTGCTTAAATTAGAAAAGGTGGTAAACCTACACTAAGTTTATTTATTTCCAGTTTTATTCAGAAAGTACAGCTCCTAGGCAGTTGTCCTTCCACAGGGGAAGTGGACATTTAAAAAACCCCTATTATCTTTTTGGAAAGGATTTTAATATTGTGTTGTGCTCTTTTTATTTCTTGCCTATCACAGATCCAGAAACTGCTGGGCTTGCTGGGGAAGCCTTTGTTCTGCCTCACTGATCCAAAGCAACATTGCTGTTGTCTTGGCATGTTATTCACTCTAAAACAGCTGCTTTTTACTCATAGTCCAGTTGATCTCTATCAGCAAAACTGTAATGGGAAAGGGCTGTCATAGCCTCAGGGAAAGGTTGGGGGCTCACATCTGTGCTACAGAGTACAGATTTGGGGCCAGAAGCAACTTGTAAATTGGAGTGACCTATTTTTATGTAGTTCTGCACGTGATGTCTGTGGAAAATGGCAAGGAAGGGGGAATGTGCTTTCATTTCTTCTCCAGTTTTTCCTCCTGAAACTTCATTGTACAGAAGATGTAGGATTTTTCCTCCTACCCTTATGACATGTATTTCTCATAACTGTCATCCAAGAAGATTATCAACATATTTTTGTATGCCTGAATAATAGTATCCCATGAGTATTAAAAGGTCAAATATTCATTTTGGAGTGAACCGATTTCTTTCAAAATGGCAGGCCCTGGATGACACAAATTTGGTATCAGTTGAAATTATGGTTTTGTTTAGGAACAGTTTTGTGGGGCAAAGTCAAGCCCAATCTGATGAGTGACAAAGGATTCAGAGGCAAAGTTGGTAAGGGAAAGTCATCAATTGAGTGTGAGAGAAGAGTACAAAGGAAGGAGAAAATGAAAGCTTCATGAAAAGAGAGGAAAACAATGTGTTTCAGGTGAGTGAAGAAATTTCAAAGTGCTCACTACTGGAATGGCTCTTTGCTCTATTGTGTGGCGTGCTGGCATCTTGGTCAAAGACAGAATGGAAAAAAGACATGGGACTAAGATAGTGGACTGGAAAGCAAATAGATTGTAAACAATGGGTATTGACATGGTGTTGAAGACAGAAGGAACCAAGAAAAAAAATCTAGGGTAAAACTTCCCACATAAAATAATAGGAGGGATTGTGCAATGTGGACAGCAAAGACATGGACAGCGAATGGGATTTTAAAGGATTTCAGGTTGTGGGTCCAAAGGATAACACAAGAATGCTAGGTAGGGTTTCTTTTTTTTTTTTTTAGTTCCTATGTGATCCATAGATGAGAATCAAGAGTGTATGAACCAGGGGGAAAAACCTGAATAATTTTGTCCCTTCAATTTCCTTCTTATTACTTAGAAAATGAGGGTTTTAAGTCCGTCTATTGGGAAGGGGTCCATAGCTTGCTTCAGATCGTTAATGGGATCTCTAAGGATTCTCAATATGAGCCACAAAAAAGGTTCAGAACCACTAGTCTAATCCCAGATGTGATTGCTCTATTCTATCTGCATTGAAAAGGCAATCTCTCCCTTAGTAATTGTAGTTGCTCCTGCCCTCAAAGCACTGAAATTTAGAAAGGTTAAGGGGCAAGAAAGGCCAAAATGGAGCATGAAAGGAGATGAATTTCATAAGTTGTCTTGAATTACCTAACCAACTCATTGAGAGCACGTTTTAAGACTATTTTAAAGGCTTGCTCATACATGATTGATGTGGTCCATCTGTCGATGCACAGAACTGGTGCCTTAGTGAAGAAATTTATGCACTATGTAGGCTTAAACTTTCTCAGTTGTGAGCTTCCTGTTTAATCAAAGAGTGGGGTTCTGTTCATCCAGGCAATGCAATTTTTAATTTAAATGTCAGTGTGCCCCCATTTCCCAGCCTTCAAAGCTTATTTGGCCTAAAGTTCATGAATAGAGAAATAATTTAGTACTAGTTTTGGAATCTGCTAGCTAAAGTCCCATGCACTTGGCATACTGCTTGGATGATTGTATGATTATTGTGCCAGTAGAAGAAATCCCACTCATTTAAGTCTCCCCATTTAAGTCTCCACACCTGTCAAAACTGAGGTACTGACAGGCCATGTTTTTTCTGGAGGCTGTACAGAATGAGTGACTTAATCAGGGCATACAAACTGATCTCATCCAAGAAAGTGTTACTTATTCTGTACTGTGCTTCCATGGGGAGTCTTGCTTCATTCATAATGTTTTATGCAGAATCCTAATATTATTGCCTCCCAAGTGTAATTTCCCCATGTTTTCCAACTGCCTCTGCCATCTTTTTCACACTGCACAAAATATATTAAGAAGGAAAAAAAATGGAATGACTGCACAATTTCTTGATACGACTGTTCTGGTTGAAACACTCAACACTTTTGTCTTGTGGTTAGTTGACTATTAGAATAAAAACAAACCAATAGAACTGAAAGAAAAGTGGCAGAAATTCCAGTCCAGTCATATTCATATTATCTCATACATGCACACACACACACACACATACAGGAAGTCCCAAGTTACAAACATCTGATTTACAAATGACTCAGTTACAAACAGGAGTAAGACAACAGGAAGTGAGGGAAATCTACCCCCATGAAGGGAAATTCACTATTGAAAGTTATCTTGGGGAAAAAGGTCTCCACTGAAGCTTTATCACCAATCCTTGTTTCCGCAACAAGCCAAATTTTTCAAAATCCAAATCTCATAGGGACAGAAAGTGAGGTAAAATGTTCTTTGCAACACACATACATATACATATATCCAAACATGAGTTTGAGAACTAGCTTCCTCTGATTATTAAGAACTTGTTTTACTGAGTCCAATTAACAATTTTTTATAAAAGTATACACATTAGGTTTGTTATCGACCAACTTTCCAACCCAATGTTTGAACACTGTTTTTCTGTAAGCCTAAGATCTCACTTAAGTTTTATAGATTTCATTGGTTTAAAGTCCTAGGCACATTTACTTGAGGGCAAGTCCTATTGACATAATAGTGCTTACTTCTGAATAAACATGAATAGGATTACTCTGTGTGAAAGATGGGGGGAAGGGAGAGAGAGAATGAATGAGGATAATGAGTGAGTGCATGCACATCCAGAGGTTTCTGAATATTATTTCTCTAATGCTATTGGAAAAAATGAATGGACAGGTACATCTTTGCACCGCCCAACACAAAGGCAGAATTCAATGCAAGACTCTGGAATTTCAGGTGAAAGAAAGGCTTGTTTTCATTCACATTTTTGTGGTAGGGTTTCAATAAAGAGTCAGACAGTTTCTGGAGTTCTTGAGTTACTTGGATGTCAGCTTTTTCAGAGAAAGTGCATCAATTTATTTAGTTTTTGTTGAATAACTCTTGGATTGAATTAAACAGACATTCTGAGTATGAATCTGATAAATACATGATGCTGCTCATGGCCTACAATCTGAAACCCACCTGCGAGAAAGACAAATTCTGGATTTCCTTTATAGCAGCTTGAGTTCAGAAAACAAACACTGGAATGAGAATGCCAAGAAAATTCAGCAAATGGCCTCCCCACTCTATTCACTACCCTAAATGTTTATTACCTTCAGAAATAAAATTCATTTTCGAAGAACAGTTTAAAAGTAGAAAACCCAGCATATGAGTGGCTCAAAGAGGTTTCCTGCTGTTAGTATCCTACCCATCTTGTCTGCATGTTGTCCTAGGAGTCATCACATGATGGGGAAAACAAACACATCTGTCATGGCATGACATCTAAGAAGCAAAGAAGGTGTTGATTCTGCAGTGAAATCCTTGCTTGTTGCCGCCATTTTGCTTCCCTCAAAAGCAGTGGATCGCACATGTCCATGTTATAGGACCACACGCCTGGTAGATGATTGCTTGATGAAGATCGTTGCCCAGCAATTACTGTATGAAGAATGGGAGCCCAAACCAAGCAGCAGGTCATTTTTTATTTGGGCTCATGAAAGATAGTGGGACTGCAAAGCAGATCCTGTACTGTGCGTACCAGCCATCACCATTCTGAGGATGAGCTTGATGGGATCTATAAGGTCCTCTCCCTCTCAGTGCTTTTGATGTCCCCAACAATGCACTGAATGAGTAAATGGGTTTAAAATATGCTTTGCCTCCTGTTCTTTCCTCGAGCTGGGGATGAAAAAAAGGAGAAATGTTAGGAAAAGTTGTTTTGAAAAGCCTGGAAATTATGTACCAAAATCTGTTTCAAAGAAGACATTTCCAACAACTTACAATATAGTTATCCAAGGAATAAGGAAATAAGGTAACCTCATATCTCTAAATCATTGAACCAATTTCTCTGATATGTCTGTAGTCCACTCAATGGGTTATATCCCACCATAGCCTCATACACATCACATCATAATGCAGCTCAAATGATGGGTGACTGAACTGTAATTTGCCGGATCTTTGCCATTACCAGCAATTACAGCAAAAAAGTTGGCTTTACAGGAACATGTCTACTGAGTCTCTGCACCGGGACGTCTAGTCCAGCATAATTAGCTATTTTTTGCACAGTGGCATCTAAAAACATCCTTGCTCAGAATCACAGATGACAAATAATTACAGGGGTGTGAAATTGAGGTTCCCACAGATGGCCTTCTTAATCACAGTTTTCCACATTAAGGGGAGAGGAAGTGATCAAGGTACTGGGCACTGTTAAAGGTTAACCCACAACATCATTTCTTCTTTTATCTCAGACTACATGGCTCAGACTACAAGGCAAAACAGATGCTTCAGACTAATTGCCCATTGAAATCATTGTGAATTTAGGCCACAGTTTTCTGAGTTGGCCTTTGTGTGATGACTGAAAACTGGCCAACTCTGGATTTAGGTATTAGGGGCAGTAGCCGACTTTGGGAACAATAGCCTTTTCAATATAAGATAGGATAGCTAAAACTATCCAGCTAGCCAGTTTTTAGTCAATTAAGACAGAGGTCAAATCTCACCTTTTTTACTATTGTTAAGAGGGCTACAAAAGTTTTGATGAATCATGAAAATCCTGGGGATGATGGCAGTGATGTCTACTGAGTAAATACTGTACAGTGCGACACACACCAGGACCTTAAATACTTCAATGATTGAATAGATGGATTCTTCTTTGCACTGACACTTGATGTTAACGCTCTCTTGTGGCTTTTGTATCACTCACTAACATTTCCCTTTTTGATACAAGAAAATTCTATTGTATTGCTCACTAACAGACCCCTTTTTGACACAAGAAAGCCAACTGCCTCTGTAAAAAAGGAGAATCAAATCATAGGATAAACATATTTTCATAATGTGTTTGTAAAATTTGAGACCTGGCTTTCTCTGGCTAAATTGTGGAATTACTTTGTTTTTGCAGAAGCTCAAGAGCAGGCTTTAAACTGATGGCAGGATGCTCAATGAGGATATACGCTTGAGTAATTCAGGGAAGAAGATGGTTGACCTTTTTTTCCAACCTCTAAACCATTTGTACTGATTTAAAACAGAGTAATCAGAGACGAACTCTGGACATGCTGACTATACTAAAGTTTGTGACCTAAAGTCAACAAAGTTGTACTGCTCCATGCACTAAAGTCCAATACAAGAGAATTCTTCCATTAAAAACATCCCCCCAGTAATTCAAACATAATTTTAAACAAGATGACTAGTCAATATCGCTCAGGAGCCTGAGTTAAGCTTGTAGATCAATACTGTCACTCAAAATTTAGGTTACATTCAGATGAGAAAGGCTTGTTGTGCAATTTAGAATTGTGGACCCTGCAGAAAAGTGTTGCTAATTGGTGATGATACAGACAGCAACAACACAAGAGTTGTACATGGGCCTGACATGGATAAAGAAGCATGGTTATTTTTAAGAAGCAAACAGAAGTAGTTAAGGGTATAGGTAACAACAGCAACAACATATTTATATACGGCCCTATCTCCCAAAGGGACTCAGAAGGAGGATTAGCCCTGTTGGATTCTCAGAATTACTTTGATTCTGTTTCTGCCAGTCCACCGATGTATGAGTTAATTCGCTAGGCAACTGTGAGATTGCTTCATGTCATACTAAATATTTAATCTTGTATATATTGGTTTATATATATATCCATTTATATTCTGTCTTGCCTCCAATGAATTCAATGTGATATATGTGGCCATCTTCCTCCTAATTTACCCTCACAACAAGCTTGGGTGACCAGTCAGCCTGATTAAAAGAGACTGGCTCCAGTCTCCATGTGTTTCATGGGTCAATGTCAATTTGAACCTGGATCAAGCACTCTAACTACTACACCACACTGGCTCTGCATATAACACCATACCTGAATGTCAGTAATCCACAACTTCATTTCATGACATGCCTGTTATGGTCTTTGTGGACTTATAATATAATATTACAAAAACCACAGAAAGCAATCCATTTTCTTCAATTGCATTGGCCTATAAGGAAACTGGTACCTACCTGAGTGCTGGAAGTTTGAACCTCTGTAACCTGGATCCTTTTGAAGCTGTATTTCCTTCAGAGAAAAGATGGAGGCAGCTGATGGAAAGGAGGTGAGGAGATGGAGAGAAGGAAAACAGGACCAAGAATGAAAACAATATAAAGGAGGAACCTGTAAGTAAAGTATAATTTCATGGCTGCATTTCTCCCATATACTATGTATGTTACTACTCCCAAATATGTTCAGTAGCATTAGCATGGTATTTATGTTAGATGGTGCTCAAGTGAACAAGAACTTTTCCTTTCTCTTTTTTGTGCTATTTTAAAAAGAGAAACATCCCCTGCAATCTGGATTTTGCTTTCCCCCAACATTATAGTTTTCTCTTTCAAAGCTATGAGCTCTGCCTCCTATCATTTAAATTGTATTTCTCCCAAAAGGAGAAAGAAATGTCCAAAAATACACTGAAATGCAGAGACTTTACCCCCTTCATTCAGAAGAACTGCTCCTGCTTGGCATTTGTGGCAAGTGCTTGCAAAAAAGTAAATGGTTTGTGGGGACACTGTGATCAATAAATACAAACACTGTTGGACTGGTCATACTTCTTTGTAATGAAATCTTGTCCTCTCTCTCCCATTGCTACCTTCTGCATGACACAGGATGTCCTGGAGAAGGTTTTTATTGAGCAATTGTCTTGCTTCAATGAGGATTTAATAGTAGGCTTCAAGAGGATTCATTTATAACTCTCCTATTTCTTTGAACTTTTTGATCATCATCAAATATATCTAAGAGGGAAAGATGGAAAAACTCTACAAAGTTTTTGGAGTATTTCTTGTCTGGAAAGAGCGATGGATCCATAATCAGAAAGCCAAATTCACAGGCATCTTCCTGAAATGCAGAGAATCTTTCTTTCTCCAGGGAGCAATCAGGTGAGTAAACCACAGGACTGCAACTGGCCCTTGAACCCCACTTCTGCACCCTCTGTTTCCCTGGAGGCTATGATCTTTTTCACTTTCTGGCAAAATTTTCAGGAAATTTTCATGAAAGCTGCCCCAAACTACATGAAGATGTGGCATTTTGACTCTCCACTAATTCACAACTTTTTTGCCCTAAATGGTGATGTGTTGGTATGGAGTGCTATGATATCCTTGTTTAACCCCCATCCCTGGGGGACTGGCCAGAGGTGGATATTGGTGCAGTTGCACACTCCTAATCCAGAAAATATACACGTATTTCTAACAACAAGGAACATTTGCATGCTTTTCTCATATTCTTAGTGCAAGAAAGGGAAAATTCTTTCTTTGTCCTGGAGCAAGATTCCTCAGAGAAGGCAGAAGAGTGAGGCTGGCCTGTGTGGTCATGTTACAATTAGTCACTTACTCTCAGGAAGAAGGTGCACGTGTTCGCCCAGGGCCATGAAGTACGGGTGCCTCAAGGCTGCCTCAGCCGAAATGCGTTGTTTGGCTTCATACTAAAAAAAAAGAGGGTGGGATGCTCATTCAACTATAACATGAGTGTGTGGGAATTTTTTGAATTTACATTTTGTTCTTAGATTTTGGTTTCAGGATTAATATGCATCTGCATAGAAGGATCCCAAACTTCTCGTGTAATATATAATTAGGGGTGCAAGAAGTAGTATCCCAATACACAGGGGTTTTGTGTGGGTTTCATGTATCCCTTCCCTACTTATTGACATCGGCTGTGATGCTGCAATTCTAACTTCCTGTGCAGTTGAGAGTGGGTGCTGTGTGGCTTGTGAGGTTACTTGCATTGATTCAACAAACCCATGCCTTTTCAAATCCTATCATGCAGTTTTGGCATGTGAGCTCTATACTAGTGACCTAAACCCCCGCTACTTAAACTGTTGAGGTCACAAAAAGTAGCACAATGTTTTGGGGTGACAAAAATCTGGCAACAGTAAAAGGCTTATGAATGTGATCAAGACACTTACAAAAATCTGTGAGTAATGAAGTGTGTGTTTAAGTGGATTCTGCAGAAATAGCTTCAGCTGTACTTCAGCCTGTTTAGTAAGCCTTGTAAATGCTGATTTATTTTCAGCAAATGTTTGATTTCTATACCTATTTTATATACCCAACATTGCATGAGTATATAGGTATATAACATAGGTATGGGGTTATTGTGAGTATAAAAAAGTTGAAGAAGCCCTGGCCTAGACTGCCTGCATGCAGTTATTTTCTATGTTTCTGCAAACAGTTATTTTCTATTAAAATACCACTGTTAGGTTATGGTCTGCTGAATGCTACATTTAATAATAGTTATATACTCTTCTCTGTGTAAAGAAGGAAGTTCCATAGTTTGTGATTGCCTTATTCTAGCTTGCAAAGACCTGGATGTTACCTCAAGTCATGGTCTTTGCAAGCTAGAATAAGCCAATCACAAACTATGGAAATTGTGGAAATGTTCATGGAAACTCGAATGTACAAATAGAAAGGACAAGGCAAGACCTATTAGTTGCTTGGTTTGCAAATTGTGGCTGACACTAGTGGTGGACCAGCATCAATCATTGGTCTGCTGGTCTGCAGTGAATACTTCAGAAAGAAATAATTGTAGCCAATAAACACATATATAGTACCAGTCTATGACTCAAATCTGAGAGACCCCTGCTTAAGCCACAAATCATGGTTAACAAAAGCTATGCCTTCTTGCTCTTTAGGTGAAAATATGTCTATAAACTTTACAATGTAATGTTATGCATATTTATTCAGAAGCAAGTCTAACAGGTGAATATGAATTAGAATGCAACCTTAAGCTCCTTGAAGGGGATGAATAAACCTCATCATTGTGTAGTATGAACTGTCATCATATGTACATATGTTATTGACACTTGTAGTTAACGGATTATGAAGCCAGTAACAGACGTGGGACTAGAAGTGTTCCTAGCTTTCCAAAGAGAAACCTAAGCAAAAATGTTTTCTTCCACCTATCATCTTACTTACTAGGGGAAATAAAAGTGTTCTTGAGAAACTCTATATTATGCACTTTTCAATTTGGCTTGGCTTGAATGGGTGAAGTAAGTGGGAGCAAAATAATGTCTCCTAGGATAGCCAGAACAGGAGGAAAAGAATCTTGGCAGCAGAGGCCAGCCAACCACCACAAACGTCAACAATTCTCTTGAGTTCAATTGATTTTGATTGAGGAGACGCCTTAAGATCAAAGATCACTTTGAAAATAGAGGAGCCATTGTGTTAGTTTCCAATGATATGGCAAAACATTCTATGCTTCCTTCTACAAACTAGTTTATGTATTAGTTTCCACTTTGGATATTCCTACACTACTGAAATTTTATCTTACACTTCATGGGTTTTCCCACGGGTTAATAAGCTCCTGATTAAAGCTGAGGTGGAAGTTTTGAGTAGCCTTAGAAAAGCTAAGTTTGGTGCTTCACTGTTTAATTTGTGGACATGCAGGCTGACAGTTGACTAGCCCTTGATGGTGATGGTGGCAGTGCTGACAAAGGCATCTAGGCTACATGCACTCCTTGAGAATGACAATGCCTTAATTATGCAGGTTCTGCCTCCAATGTCCATACGATGTGTCAATAGAATTAACCATACGTTTGCAGGGAGGCTGGCCTGGCATGCCAATTGGCAATACTCCTGGGCTACCCCCCCCCCCCCCCCCCAGATGTCACAAGCAGGCAATCTCTCTCCTAGCAGCAGAAATAGCTCGGTGCTGGTAGTAAACTGCGCTGTGGACTTTGTGTATTTGCCATGCCTACTACCTCATCCTCAATGTATGTATATATGCACTGGACTTCAATCTTGAGTATGATCTAGTGGCTGGAGGGGGCACTAGAGTTAGCTTTGGTTAACACTTGGATGGAAGACCACCAAGGAATATCAGGTGCTGTAGATTATATTTCAGAAGAAGAAACTGGCAAACCATCTCTGAGTATTCGTTGCCTAAAGCAAACCCTATAAGTAAGAGTTATTACAGTAGTCTGAAAGGGGGAAATAAATAGCTACAGGATGAAGCATCAAAGACCTGTAGTTTGTTGCAGGTCAACACACTACAGCTATGTTTTGAGACTCTTTCACCACAACAGAAAACATGAGGATTCTCTGGATACAACAAAAGGAAATTTGATTTTACAGAACCGACAAGAAGAAATAGAAACATCTTGAAGAACAGTCACCATCAGGAACAGACCACGTACAATGGAGTTGGAATCTTGTCCAACTAAGCAATCATTTCTTACATCTTATTGAGAATAATAGGGCTGAAGAGATGCCAAAAAGACACCAGGAGCCAACCTAGTGACCAACTGCAGCAAAAAGAAAAGAAAGTGCCAATGGTAGCAGATTCATTGCTCATTGGTACAGAGGGAACTGTGTGCCAACTGGACAAGATGGATTGTGAAGCATGCCATCTCTCTGGTGTGTGTAAACAGAATGTTAAAGTTGTTAAGGCTCACTAAGAACATAGAACATTGTGCCTTTCTTCTGATTTATGTAGGCATAAATGACACTGCAAAGAAATCTTTGAATGGATCACTTTGGATTATGAATTCCTGGGCAGGAAAGTAAAGAGTCTAGAGACACAGGAGGTATGCTCACCAAACCTACAAGTGAAAGACAGAGGAACACACAGGGGCATGGAGCTATTGCAGGTGACTGACTGGCTATGTAGATGGTATTGAGAGATTTTGCTTCTGGAATGATATTCTTCACTTCTTCCACAAAGTATTGACTTCAGATGAGCCATACCTCACAAAGATGAGGAAGTATGTCTTGAAAAAGCATGGTATATCTGATCAAGAAGGCTTCAAACTTGGGAGACTGGATATGATAGGTTATGCATCTGTCCAAAACCAAGTTCTAAGTACAAGGATGGGAATTCTACATGAGAAGCTGAGAGAAAGAATGGGAGCCACTGTAAAAAAAAAAAGGCACCCAGAAAGGGCGGGATTTCATTACAGACCTGCTAAAAGTCCAATTACAAACAATTAAATGGAAGAAGAAAAATGGGGAACATCTGAAAAAGCCAATGTGTTCACACAGTAAAGTTGAACAGGAAATTGAAAACTGGGTCAAAACTAACAAAACAATATTCCATAGAGAAAGATGCCAAATTCAACCCAGAGGGCCAAAGTTTGCCCATGTCTGATCTGAAAACTGTATTAAATACTGTCTCTGTTTACAGGTCTCAGAAGGAGGAGGCTTCATCACACTCCGAGGCAACATATCCCAATGTGAAGCAGCTCATACGGTCAGTACTCTGATGATGATTTCGGGAGAAACGAAAAGCCTTCACAATCCCCACACACTTTGGATGGTCCTAATGAAGTTTTTGTTCAATTGCAGAATCTTGTGTTTTCCTCCCCCCATGGACCAGTACATCTATCTTTATTATTGGTTTTTGTATCAATTTGCTCTGGGATACAATTGTGGCTATGTAAGCATAAATAAATGTACTGGCGGCATCTCATAAGACCACCAAACTGTATTATTAAGAAGAGATGATTGGCAGATAGTTCTGCAAGTGTCTCTCTAGCCCTTATTAAAGTTACCAGAGTTGCCTTTCAATATATGTGTAGCTTTCAGCAAACAAAGTTAGGCAGCTCTGTAGGTTGATAGTGAAGTCAGTCGGAATATTTCAGGAGTAATTTAAGCAGGTTAAAACAAGATACACTGTCTTCTATTTTTTAAAAAGTTGATGTGATCTGCAGTGATGATCATTTTTTATGTCTCCAAGTTTCTGTTTATGAGTCTTGCCCTTCTCCCATCAGCATCCTCTTTTCCAAATCCCTTCAGTCCATAGGCATTATTTTGTTATTACAAGACACTAATAACATAGACTAGAATATTTCCCTTTGTCAGAGCTTGGACTGCAGCACTCAGAGACCCAAATGGGTGAAGGGGATTTTGGGAATTAACACAGCAGGTTAAACCTCTGTACTGCAGAAAAATCCTGCCGATTGAAGGATGGCAGTTTGAGCCTGGGTCAGGGTGAGCACCCGCTGTTAGCCTTAGTTCACATGCCCAACTAGCAGGTCAAAAGCTGAAATGCGAGTTGATAAATAGGTACTGCTTTTGGTGGGGTGTTAATAAAGCTGCCCTTAAGGACATTGATGGGGGAAAGCTTCTCAGCATGCAAGATGGAGCGACAGCACTCTTCCGTGGCTGGAGTCAAGCACAGCCTCCAAGATGCCGGAAATAAGATGGGAAAAAATGCCTTTATCTCTGTTTGTGTTGTCCTTGTTAACTGTATAATCAGCATTGAATGTTTGCCATATGTGTGCTCTGTAAGCCACTCTGAGTCCCCTTTGGGGTCAGAAGGGTGGGGTATAAATACTGTAAATAAATACAAGTCAATGTTTTTAAGCTCTGGCCCTTTGCAACAGCAGCTTGCAGGTTTCAATTAAATTTCCAGAGTTTTATTCCCTATTAGATCTTAGATAGGAACCAGTTTTGATCTTCTTTGTGACATGTATAATAAATTTGTCTCTTTTTCTTTGAACTTTTTAAAGTCTTGGATAATCTGTACCTAATGTTTTAGCTTGTAGGATACTGTATAGTGATATCAAAGTAGGTCAATGGCTAATGGAGTTTCACAGAGCCATACTGTGAGATTTCACACTTTTCATAAAAATAATTTCAAAATCATTTCCTTTTGGCACAGAAGTTGTTGGGGTAAAAATTACCATCAGTGCTGAGACAATATGATTTGCTCAAGGTCACCCTGTGGTTTCCATGTCTGAGTAGGGATTTGACTCCTAGTCTCTGGGACTGTAGTCCAGTGCTCAAACCGCTACATCAGGCTGGCTCTTTGACGTTTACCCCTGAGCAATACATTAATGGCTATAAGTCTTGATGACTATATATTCTCTTCAATACCACCAGCAGCATGTCTCTGAATAACAGATGCTTGGAAGGCTGTTACATCCATGTTCATTCCTTATGGGCCTCTCAAGGTCATCAGTTTGCTGGGGTCCTTTCTCACTAGATAATGGTCCTGTGATTTCAGTTTGGCAACATTCTATGAAATACTTGGGTTTGCAGTTTAATGAGAGCTCTATAGAAATGAAATCTACGTAGTCCTTTCTAGACTTTATAATGGATGCTGCCATGGCAGTTAAAGTGGAATCATAGCACTATAACTGGGTCATAAAAGGGTCCTGGAATTGCCTCAGTTCTTCTTCTGTTCTTGAGAAAAGAAGCAGGCGCCGAGAGGGTTCTACAATAATATCAAAATCAGAAAAGCCATATAAGTGATCCTTAAAGGAGCACTTAGATGAAACTCCTTGGATACAAGTTCTTTGCAAATATATTTCCAGTTGGCCCTGGAATGGCTGGGCATCCAAGCCCATCCTCTTAAGTGGATAGGAAGCAACTAGGGATACTTATGTGACACATACCAGGAGGAGACTTGACAATAGGTCGATCCCTTCTGTATCTAGTCTGCAAAAGAAAAAATGGGTTTTAGGTATTTGTGAGATCCTGCAGGGAGCCTATATTACTAGGAACAGCACATTTGGACATTTGAGTCTCCTTGTGGAGGGAAAAAGTGGGGTATAAATAAACATAATATAATAATAATCTCAGCTCTACTGAGCTCCCCACCAGAAGAAATATATGTTAATTATTTATAAAATACTTATCTGCAGTAGGCCATTGAGGTTCTAATCTTGGAATAGTGACAACACAACAAGGCATAAAATGTAGTTTTTGCCCTGGCAGAAGAAGACTCAGAGCACTACCACCACCTAGTGGTAGTCCCAGAAATATTGTCAATTTTATTTTATTTCAGCCTCTAAGTAAAATAGTTGGATGGTCCAGATTGGAAGTCTACAAATGTGCTGATGGCTGATTTCCTATTCTGCTGATTAACATAGATACTAAGATCACAGCCATTAATTCCATCTGCCTGTTCTTGCACTTTAGAATTGAATCACTTTCCCTCCTAGTCTTCTCCAGAAGAAACCCAATATAAAGGAGATCTGTTCTTCCTTGTAGGACATTACCTTGGCACATGATTTATCAATGGCTGGGCTCGGTGATGTGTAAAATTATATGTCTTGAATTCCTCATTAGATGTGATGCCAGGCCAAGTTTCTTCTGTAGGGGTGCCTGAAGGAGGAAAAGGAAGGGTTGGAGATATCAGCCAAGTCAAAAAGATGTTTACTGGAAGCATAGGCAATCCTGACATTTTTTGGGGGAAATCAGAATTAGGAACATGCAAAGATAGGATTTCCTTGTCCATCAGGAACCACTATCACCGTATTCAAATAGGTCCAACTAGAGTATGCTAACTTAATTCATGGGGCTGTTGATTTATAATTCAGGTACTGATTCAAAGGATCTACCCTAGCTAGGGTTAGAAATTGGATTCAGAACTAAGTTTCTGTTCCTGTTGTAGCAAAGATAGGAAAAATACCTATTTAAGCTCCACATTTACTGTTGAGGGATATTTGAAAGCATACTAGCTAAAGGGCTATTTAAAAGATGAAGGAAGCAAACACTTGGGTATTAGAACACATAAAGATGCTTTACAATATAATTTGGTTCATTGGGAAAGTGATGTCTAGCCTGAACAGCAGTTGCTTGTGGACTTCTCCAATCCAACTAAATCAGAGGACTTAAGTGAGAGATACCATGGACCAATTATGGGTTGTTGTGGCAGACCAGCTTCACCATGCTCAGGTAATGAAGCTTTCCACTTGCCCCTCCTCTATATATCTGGTTTAAGGAACCTGTGCCCATCTAAATTTTGTAGAACTCCTATTGCCATCAGACTGGCCAAAGATGCTATATGATGGGATTAGCCATTCATCAAACTTTGGAGGATCAGAGGTTCCTCTCACCTTTGCCATAAAACTTTACATCCTTGCTCTTAATATACTTTACTTATATTTGATTCTCCATATTCTCACCACATCCACAACATCCTTCCTTTCCATGTCTTCTCACAGACCAAAAATCCTTGCAGAATAAAGTTAATCTATTTAAGACCTCAAAGCTTGGATACAGATTTAATTGCAAAAGTGCACACATTTAATGCAGTCACAGTCTGAGCAGCCCTGATGCCGAGTTGTTTCTTGAGAAGGGCTCTACACAAAATGTTTTCTTACATGCCAAAGAAATCTACTAGTTTCCATATTTGGCATAATTAATGCAATTTTATGCATCTTTCATTTATTATTTTCTCAACTCATATCAAGAAACAGAGAATGGAGAAAACTCACCCAATATCCTGAATATTAAATGTAGCTCCTCTTTCACGGTAGATCCTGGAAACATGGGGCGCCCTGTAACCATTTCATAGTGTATGCAACCCACACCCCTAAAAAAGATAAATATTTGTGAAGCTCAATGGGATTCAAAAACACATGATGCAATCAGGTCTTAGATGGCCCCTTATTTCACTAAACCTTTCTCCTGTTGTTTCACCTTTTGCAGAGAAAGTGAAATTGCTACATTGGCTTTTCATTGCTGACCCACAACAACTGAAGACCACACAAGAGATAAGAATGGCCTCCTGTGCTCATCTTTTACCCTACAGAATATATCAGCAGAGTGAAGAAGAGGGAGCCTCCAGGAAAATAGAGAAGCAAACCATGAGAATTTTTTAAATCTTCTCTGTCAGTTATAGCAGAGGATGGGAACACATTGTCTCCATCAGTCCATCCAGCATGGCCAGCAACAATTTTAATAGCACATATTTCTCAACTCTGATTTACAGCATCTACTGCTATATAAATTACACAATTTTACACCAGGACTAAATACAGAATGCAGGAAAGGAGAATCCACCTAAACATTAGGAAGAACTTCCTGAGTATAAGAGCTGGTCAACAATGGAATTAATTGCTCCAGAGAGTAGTGGAGGCACCTTCCTTGGGGACTTTTAAATAGAGGCTGGATGGCCATCTGTTGGGGTGCTTTGACTGTGTTTTTCCTGTCTGGCAGGGGGTTGGACTGCATGTCCCTTATGGTCTCTTCCAACTTTATGATTCTGTGATTCTACAGATTGGACTCTGGAAGCAGCAAATATGACTAAAAAAACCAGTATGGTGAATCATTGTACCCATCTAAGCATAGGTGCTCAACTCACCACATGTCAATGGGAGTGGAGTACTCTGTAGATCCTAGAAGAACATCAGGAGGCCGATACCACAATGTGACCACTTCGTTGGAATATGTTTTTGTAGGGACAGACTTGGCTCTGGCTAAACCTATGGGTAGAAGTGATCCCAGTGAGATCCAGATCTGCCAGTTTTATCACAGTTATGTCCAACACTACTTTACTCCATCAAGAGAATAATACATCTGGTCTAGCAGGAAAATAATACTGTCAGGAGAATAATACAATGCAATCTATATTTTAAAAATCAAAGCTCAGAAAAATTAACGCTGTGACCATTTGTTTGTATCAGACATAAAAGCAAGCCTGTATGTCTTGGCAGGTTTAAAAGGCCAATATTAAAAAAACGTATGCGGCCACTCCTTCTCACCCCCCTTCCTTTGCCTGCCTTTGGCAGGCCACAAGGAACAGGCCATAGGCTGTTCAGGCCTGCATAAAAGTATTATTTACTGGAATGATAGAAATATTTTCTTAGAACTGGAAAGTAGAAATCTAGCTATCACAAATTGTCACAAACAATTGTATTTTGTAACAATGCTCATATAGGGCAGAGCACCTGTAGGACTGGAAAAAAGAAACTAACACTGGAATGTTGAAATTTGGCAAACAACTTGTATTAAAGATTTTAAAACTGGTTTTGTTAGATCTATGTTCTGAAAATTACCAGATGACAATTAACAGAAAATTAGCTGAAAATGGGGACACTTGGTGGACAAGCTTTTTTTTTTTTTTTTTGGGGGGGGGGAGTGGCAGCACAATGATGGGAAACAATTCCTTTATTTTGGAACAGGGAAGGAACTTGCTGTACACCCTTCATATTCTGAACCAAAATCATGCTGGGGCTATGCCTGCCTTATTCCTTAACTTACCAAAGTCAGCGAGCTTCAGTTCTCCCTTTCCATTAATAAGCAGATTTTGTGGCTTCAGATCCCTATGTAGGATCTTAAGCTGGTGGCAATAGGACAACCCACGCAGCAGCTGGAACATGAAGATCTTGGACCACCAGGGGAAGAAGGAGAGGGAGACAGCAGTAAGATTAAAGTCAGAATAATTTAGAAAATATAGATACTTCTAAAATAGGGATGGGAATAATTTTGTCCATATGTTGTTGCTCGCCCAGGATTGTTGGCCACTCTGGCTATAGTTTGTGGGATCTGCATTTAACAGCTTCTGGATGACCCTATGATTTCCACCTCATGCTCTAGAAGGGACCTTCTAACACAAACATGCACAACAATTTTATATGGCCAATGGAAGAAATCAATCTCTGCATTCATCCATACCCATTTGCTCACCTTCACATTGTGCATGCTCATCAGGTTTCCACAGCTATCCAGATACTGCTTCAGGTCACTGTCCTACAAACATAAGCAAGTCCTGAGAGACATAAGTTACCTTGCCAGAAGGAAAGGCAAGTCAAATGATATTTCCCCACTTATGATGAAATGCATTATTCAGTTCTACAATACAATTTACTATAGAATTCACATTCATCAGTTCTTTCCAAATATGTTAAGGAATGCACTGTTATGATTAAGTTGTTCCGAGGAAGAGGTGATTCTTCTACAAGATGATACAGCTGCTGCAGGATCAAACTTCTGTCTTTTAACTAGGAGATCAATTGCAGAAAAGTAACACCTCCCTAGCAATCAAACCATATTTTACTACTGCTGGGAAAACGTGATGGTTTCCAAACACACCTCATTTTCGTTGCTATTAAGGTGAAATTACCTGGCAGAAGACCATACCAAATGAAATGGAATTTACTCCTTAGTAAACATGATCCAAATTGTACATGTCACCTTAGGCGAGCATCTACTGTGGGCCAACACAATTATTGCAATATTTTAAATTAACAATATTTACTGTATAGAGATTGTCAAACAGCAGTCATGATGAAAACCTTTAAATCTCAATTCAAACTAACTTCAACTGATATATGAAGCACCGAACTGCTGGGACGATCAGTTACTCTGTAAGAAGGAAGGCTGGAGACTCACCAGATACTCAAAGACAAGAGTGAGGGCGCATTTTGTGTGGATGATGTCATGGAGGGTCACAATATTTGCATGCTTCAGATTCTTCAGTAAGGAAACTGTCAAGGCAATGAAATTAGAAGCATTAGTTGCCTGACTCTGAGGGTATATGTGCTATGAGCTGGAAAATTCAGATGAGAAACCATGATTCAGGCAAAGTATTTTTTAAAAGGCCTATAGGAATAGCCAGGGAACAGCCAGATGCTTCCACAGACTATCCATACTTGAGGTGTGTATGAGGAAATATGCTAAATTCCTGTTGCTTACCTTCTCGGATAGCTGTGCAAGGGGCTCCTTCTTCATGTTCCAGCCGGATTTCTTTTAGAGCAACCAGGTTCTTGGTGAGCTTACTGCGCCCTTTAAAGACAGTGGCATAGGTGCCCTGTGAAGGAGGCAAGGCAAGTAAGCAGCTCACAAATACAGTACATCCCACCCACTAGGAGTATATGTGTGTGTGTATATATATATGCACATATATATCTCCTATGCTGGCAACAATTCAACAACTAACCATTAACAACTGGCAACAATTTAATGCCCACAAACAACAGATTCCCAAAAATAACAATTACAATTAAGAATAGCAATAAAACATAACTTATTAAAACAGCAATTAAAATCATGCAATAAAACATAACTTATTAAAACAGCAATTAAAATCATGCATATAATGGGTCCTTGGTATCTATATGCATGATTTTAATTAATTTTAATTATATAATGGGTCCTTGGAATCGCCTTTGGATACCAAAATCCATGGATGCTCAAGTACAATTATATACCATGACTTAGTAAAATAGTGTCTAACTAATAACATGGTAAAATTAGAGATTACTTTTGGGTTTTTTAAAAAACATTTTCAAGTTGTGGATGGTTGAATCCATGGATACAGAATCCATGGTTATGGCAGGCTGGCTGTACATTCAAAGATGCCATTTTTGCTGGATTTGTTGGTGAATTAAACCCCTACACAATCATTTTAAAATTACGCTATTTCAAATGAAATCCACAGAACTTAAACATATTTGAAATCATCTTTTTTAGGTTTGATAAAATATTTGGGTTACTGTATTGTCAAATGCTTTCATGGCTGGAATCACTGGGTTGCAGTGAGTTTTCCAAGCTGTATGGCCATGTTCCAGAAACATTCTCTCCTGATGTTTTGCCCACATCTATAGCAGGCATCCTCATATTGTAACCCAATAATATTTGTGTGGCAGACGCTGTGGGGAAATGGAGTATCTATCATACTGGTGTTAAATGATTTTATGGAATACTTTGCCTGAAATGATATAAAATCATTTTTTAAAACTCCTCCTTAGTACAGAGATGCATTTATTAAAGATGCATACCACCAGGACACTGAACAGTATTAAGATCCATTGAAAATGTGGATAAATCTAAAGACCTTACTTAAATCCAAGTCATAAATGCTTTAAAAATCCATAAATGTCTTGGAACAAACACTACATCCCCTAAAGGGCTCCCTGACAATTAGATTTTATTAAAAAGAGTAAAAATAAATAAATTTAAATTAAAAAATTAGGCTTGTAAGATGATAGAGTTTGCATTATTCTTACCTCCCCCAGCTTCTCAAGCTTAACATAGGTCTCCATCTTCCCAAACCCGATGTCTGACTGTCAGGAAGAACAAAGAGGAATCAGTCTTCATTAAGAAATCAACTTTGCAGTCCAATGCATATCTATCTAAAAATAAGTCCCAGTGAATTCATTAGGTTCTGCTTCTAGAAAGATGTGTATAAAATTGTATTCGGTTAGCTGGTTGAGCAACAACTGTAATGACTTGTGAGAATTGTCAATTAAGAGACCTTGGATTGGAACTCTGGACAATGATTTGGATTTGTGGACTCAGACTTGGTTGTGTTAATATTTTAAGGGCCAATATTTTTAATGTATTTTAATTGCTTTTTAATGTCTTTGTTTATTGCTGTTGACCTGTTTATGTTAACTGATGTGCTCTGACTGTTTCTTTGTCTAACTTGGCCATGGCAGTCCATGCTCTGGTTACATCCCATATAGACTACTGCAATGCGTTGTACGTGGGGTTGCCTTTGAAAACTGTTCAGAAACTTCAAATGGTCCAGCAGGTGGCAGCCAGGCTACTAACGAGAGCAGTGCTCAGGGAGCATAAAACTCCTCTGTTACACCAGCTCCATTGGCTGTCAGTTTGCTTCCGGGCACAATTCAAAGTGCTGGCTTTAGCCTATAAAGTCCTAAATGGTTCCGGCCCAACTTACCTATCTGAACATGTCTCCCCTTACGAACCTTCCAGGAATTTAAGATCATCTGAGGAGGCCCTGCTCTGGATCCTGCCTGTCTCACAGGCGAGCTTGGTGGGGACAAGGGATAGGGCCTTCTCAGTGGTGGCCCCTCAGCTGTGGAACTCTTTTCCTGGGGATATTAGATTGGCCCCCTCCCCCCTGACCTTTAGGAAAAGAGTAAAAACCTGGCTCTTCAAGAAAGCTTTCGGAACCTCATTGTAACCAGATAAAATCAGTATTGTGAACGAATATGGAATGGCTTAATGATGCAAATGGACATGGATTTAAACCCGGAAGTCATTGATTTTTTATAGTTTTAAATTGTTTTTCTATGAATTTTATTATGTGATTTAACCTGTTTTAAACGATGTATTTATGTGTGTTCAGCATTAATTGTTGCCACCCTGAGTCGCCTTCGGGCTGAAAGGGGCAGGATAAAAGTGTGGTAAATAAGTAATAAATAAATCTAATGACTGCCAATTGTAAGCCGCCCTGAGTCCCCCAAAGGGACGGGATCCAAATGCTCTAAATAAATAAATAAATAAATAATCACATTATATAAAAAGGCTCTTGCTTCTAATGAATGTAGTGAAAAACAAAAGCAACGGGAACCTTTGAATTCACTGCTAAATATACTCTGAAAAGGAAAAATGCCACATTCATCAGGGAATCAAAGCATGTTTGTCCTTGAAGAACCTGTAGAATTTTTTTTCTTTCCATAGAGCTCAGATAAGGTCATTAACGGAAACAGATTTCTTCACTCAGAATGTATTGTAGCAAAGCATACTTTTGATTGTTTTTACTTCTAACATTCCTCCATCTGCTTGTCATACTGTTTACTTCAAACAGGAGTTTAATCTTCTGAAGCTCTCCCCTGCGCTTCCATAACATCTTGGATCTTGGCTGACAGGTGACCCAGATGACCCAAAGATCAAAATAACGAAGGTAATCCTCCACTTCCTCCAGTACTACGTAGTTACACCTCGGAACAAATAGGTATCTCTAGCCTTCAAGAACTCTATTCCCATTTAATATCTTAGCACTTAACCATTCATTTTTAAATGTTCTCCCCAAAGTGCATTTTACTCTATGAGCATCAAACACATATAGCACTTGCAAACATGAATGGATCACAGAATTAATCCGTTTATGGAGATAAGAGGCTTTCAAGGAGCAAGTATTAAGGTTGCTTAGGTCATATATTGTGTTATAAGCATATCAATTATTTAACGCTAGGTGGTGATAAAGAGACAAATGTCTTGAGAGAAAAACAACAGGATTCATGTCACTTTCAGGCCACCAGAGAATGATTCTGGCTGGCAGTCTCTGAAGGAGAAGAAAATTGGGACATGATTTTTCACTTGTGCAGAAGGAAACAGACTGGCAAAGAAAGTATCAAAACAAGTATACTGGCTCTTCATATACAATCAGTTATAATGTGGTTTCAATTGTTCTAAAATAAATTTGCATTACAGAGTGGTTTTGCTACTTTTTAACATACAGTGTAAGCCACTTTTTGTTCAATATGGGAGGAAAGCAAGCTACAAATGCAATAAAATAAAGGCACTGCATCTAAATTAAAGGTGGAAAGAATATGAAAAATATATTCTAACAATGATAAAAAAACTAAGCTTTTTTAGTGTCAGGAAATCCTGACAAGGAGACGCCAGGAATGATGAAAACCTTTGCAGTTTGGGACTTATTCTGCACAAAATTTCTTGCACAAAAACAATACTTTCTCTACAGGAAAGAGCATTCCTATCTCTTTTGTAGAAAGTGGTATTTTCTATGTAAATACACACACATACATGTGCACAAAAACTGTGCAAAGAATATGTCCTAAAGTGCAAATAGCCTCCAAAAACTGCTCAATTTTCAAATTCTTTCTCACAGTGGGGAAAACTGCATAGAGTGCTCATTGCTTTCTTAGAGAATGAAATTAGTGAATAACTACATCCCTAATCTCTATACTACATACCTATACTAGGATGATTTTAAGCTTGCCTGAATGTTAAAATTTTATGTATGCCTTATGTTTAATGATTTTAATTGATTTTAAGTTCAAAGTTATATGTAGTAAAGGTAAAGGTTTTCCGCTGACATTAAGTCCAGTCATGACTGACTCTGGGGGTTTGTGCTCATTTCCATTTCTAAGCTGAAGAGCCAGCGTTGTCCATAGACACCTCAAAGGTCATGTGGCCAGCATGATTTCATGGAGCGCTGTTACCTTCCTGCCAGAGCAGTACCTATTGATCTACTCACATTTGCATGTTTTTGAACTACTAGATTGGCAGAAGCTGGGACTAACTGCAGGAGCTCATGCCACTCCCTGGAATCGAGCCTGCTACCTTTTGGTCAGCAAGTTCAGCAGCTCAGAGCTTAAACTACTGTGCCACTGGGGGGTCCTTATATGTATAGTTATATGTAGTAATTAGTTATTAGGATTTCTTTGTGTACTTCAATGTATGTTGGCATTGAATTTTTGCCATTAGTATGTTGTAAACCGCTTTGAGTCCCCCCAGGGGTGAGAAAGGCAGTATATAAATACAGTAAATAAATAAATAAATAAATAAATAAATAATCTCCAGCAACAGAGAAGTGAAACATTAATTAAATTACATTTAGGCTCAAGATTTCAGATGTTTTCCCTCATCACAACTCATAGTATAATGGTGGGGGGAAGGATCTAAGCAAACTGCTACCCACAGTGTTCACTTTATGACTTCTACAGACAGGAGCTGCAGAGAGATGGAAAACTAGGACCACCCCTTTTAAATCTGCTTTTGCCAAAGCAACATTATGATCAATAGAATACACGTTATTTGAAGTGTGTTCTTAACATGTAATTTGACATTTCTCATGCTCTTTTGCCTGCAGGTAAGTCTTGCTGTTTCAAAAGTATGCACCTGTGATGTTATTGTTTACTAGGCTCACTTGGTCTCCTATCATACTTCTGAATGTACTCAAGACTGCAGTGAAATTTCATGTTCAATACATCAACATATTGTATGATCTCAACATAGAAAAAGCAACTGTTTTCTTTTTATGACATCAGCTGAGACAGGAGTTGTACCCAAGCCCCTTCAAGGACACAGCCAAAGTTTATTGGCCTCTCAGCTCATAGAGACTGCTAAATTGAAACACACCTTACAGTTTAGCAGCCTATGGGTATCATATATTTCACTGGAACTACAGGGTCAAACATGCAAAGACTATACAAACATGTAACAAATTGAACTATAGGGGAGAAGATAATGGAATGGAAAAAGCATAGCTGAACAGTGGGAACGTTGTACAAGAAAGTAACTGTAATTGTGAAAAACCCATTATATGTATTAGACTTTTTGTGGAAACATAACAAGGGGAGAGGGAAAAAGCAAAGGGGGCTCAATGTGACTGAACAAAGATAACGGCGCTACATTTTTGTGTTTAAAGAGGACATACATTTTTAATTTATGAGCTTATTAATATTTATTGGACAGTTGGTTCAACTGCATATATTTTATTCAAGATACAGGAAAAACTAGCACAGGTAAATGGGAAACCCTTAGCTATAATGTTTCTTTCTTTTTTCCATCAGTTCGTGTTAGAAAAAAAATAACACTACTTTCTGAACATTATAGTTATCAAATAAATTCGAATTACTGAACAGGTGACACTTCCAGAGAAGTGTATCTGTGTAGTTTTTCTCTCCAGGTTTAGGTCACTTGAACATGGCAATTCTCATGCAATAATACAATGAGTTGTACGGAGTTGTATTTTCTTGGCTTTTGTCAAAGAATAGTACTCACAAGTGATGCCCGCCGAGACATTCTGGTTAGAGGCTTAGACATCTCTGGACTTTCCCTCTCCAGCTTCTGGAGGAACTCTGGGGGAAGGCGAATATCCATGGACAGAGAGAGGCGCTTGCTGACATCCTGTGGAGAAGAGCAGCAGAGGGTCACTTTTTAAACACAATGACCAGATGCAAAAGACAAAAGGTCTACTGTACCTGAAAGAATTCCACAAAACAGGAATAATTTTAACACGAAATACACCATCTGGAATCCCCCCCCCCCTTTCTGCCCCTATCCATTTAATTAAAGGAGTGCGAGTTCTGTCCTCTTTTGCATCTAGACAGCCTACTCTTAAACTTCCAAAATGTTAACTAGAGGCATTCAGAAGTTACAACCGAAACAACATTTTTTAAAATTTGGTTAGATGTCAGTAATTTGTAATATTGTCACAATTGCATATACGCAATGATATATTATTATTATTTACCTCTTATAACACATTCTATTGATTACATTTTATCCTTTACAGTTCTATAAATCTATTACCTGTTCGAACACATCTCCCTCTTTGAACCATCATGGAGCTTAAGATCTTCTGGGGAGGCCCTACTCTCAGTCCCACCACCATCGCAGGCACTACTGATGAGGGTCAGAGCTGGCCTTCTCAGTGGTGGCCCCTCAGCTGTGGAACTCCCTCTCTAGTGGAATTAGATCGCCTCTTCCCTCCTGTCATTTCATAAACAAGTGAAAACTTAGCTTTGGGAGCAAGCATTTGGCTCAGCATAATTATTTGTGCAATACAGCTGGAATTAGCTTTGGATTGATGAATATGATCTGGCTTTGGATCTATGCACAATGCTTGTCTAATGTTTACATATGTTGTTTTAAATTGTTGTTAATTGCTTTATATTGTTATTGTTGTTTGGGCATGGAATAATGCCACTCATGTAAGCCACCCTGAGTTCCCTTCAGGGTCAGAAGGGTGGGATACAAATAAATAAATATATAAAATTACTTATACCTATCAATTTCCCCCCTCCCTTTCTTCCTCCCTCTGGAACAATTATGACTCTACTCATTGATTTATATTATTTGTTTGATTCTGATGAATTTTTGGTTCAGTTCCTTATATTTCCCTTTCCCTTTCACTCAGCCCAAATGATCTCCGCATCATTTTTAACCTCTTAATTTTGTTGGACTGTTGGAGAATTTTACACTGAATGGTGAGATCTTTCTGAACAAAGGAGAGACACAATCAAAGGCAAATGCAAGATTGTAATTCTTTCTTATAATTTTGCAAATTAGTATCCAGGTCAATTCCAAACAGAGTCAAATTTTGGTTCTGGCAAATGCATTCAAGCATTTGGTATGACTTAATTTCCTCTTGGGTAGTGTTGGGGTACATCTTTGTCTGGGGGCAATGCCTTTGGTCTTTCTATCTCCTAGTCCAAAAGTGTATAGAAAACAGTTAATAGCTCTCACTATGTGAGAACATGACATTTCTAAAGACATTATGTTGTCTATAATTAGCCCACAAGTCTGAAAATAGAAAAGGAAATGGCGTTCAAAAACTAAGTCCACAATCTTAAAAGGTCACCCGCCTCTACTTTCACAACCTGTCACTAGGGTAACTACAAATTCCTTGTGGTCATATAACAAATATCCTTGAAACAGCCATTCATGCAATTATACCAAACCACTTTTTATCAGAAGAAAAAACTCTTTATTTAATGAAGCATTCACATTTTGAAGAATTAAATAAATCAATCTGTTCAAGGATAGAGCACCAAAATATAGATCTTTTCAGGGATTAAAAAAAAAAAAAAAAGGAAGAGGCATACGAAGACCCACAATAAGATGCCACATTTTAGCTATTTCTTTCCTGAGTTTAATTGAACATTAATACTTAAAGTTAGATTGTTTTAGTCAATCTTCATTCGTAAATTGCCTATGTATGTTTATTAGGGCTGGGCGGTTTCGTTTCGTAATTTTGTAATTCGTTAAAAATTCGTTATTTTTTTTTGGTTACGAAGCGATAACGAACCATTCAGGAGCATCTAAAAAACGAAACGAATTTTCCAATTCGTTTCGTAATTGCTTCGTATTCGTTTCGTATTCGTTTCGAAATCGTTTCGTTATTATTTCCGCATGTCTGGGGCAAGTTTTATAGCTGTTGTTTGTTTAATCAGTGAAAAAAAATTATAAATATCACACCAACAGTCAACAACAGAGGGAGAGGGAAGCTTCAGAAGTTCCCCCTGTCCCATATGGAGGTTTTTTAGCGTATTGCGCGGGACAGGGCTCAAAAGCAGAACCCTTCACTGTTAACATTTTAATATTAACAGTGGACCCTACAACAGTACATCAATTTCTGTTTCTGGAGACTTTCAAGAGAGGTAATTCATCCTTTTGCGGTAAGAAAAAGGGCAGTATAGGGAGCCACAGCTGGGCTCTATTCTTGATTATACAAGCTTAGCATCCCTGATCTGGAATCCTGAAATCCTAAATATTCCAAAATTGTTCACATGGGTAGCTGAGATAGCGACACCATATCTTTCTGATAGTTCAATGCACTCAAACTTTGTTGCACTTAAACATTATTTTGAAATATTGTACAGTATGTATATAAGGTATGCAGAGAACAAAATGAATTTTGTATTCTGATTTGCGGCACATTTCTAAAACATCTCATTATGTAAATACAGGCAGTCCTCGAGTTACAAACATTTGACTTACAATGAGTCATAGTTAAGAACGGAACTGAGACAACAGGAATTAAAAACGTCTACCCTAGGAAGGGAAACACAATCCTGGAAGAGTTATCATGGGGAAAATGTGTCTCCACTGAAGCTTTCTCACCAATTCTTTTTTCAAATCCAATTATCACAGGGACAGATAATTCTGAAATCTTCTGAAAAATGGCACAGACAGCAAACACCACAGGGGTATTAACCCTTCCCTATACCATAAAAGCTAAGAACAAACCTACAGAACATAACTTGTAGACTGCCTGTATATGCAAATATAGATCTCCCCCCCCCCCCCCACACACACACAATCTGAAATTCAAAATGTTTCTGGTGTCAGGCATTTCAAACAACAGATATTCATCTTGTACCATCCAACATTGAACACAAATCCCTTTCACTTTATAGCTGCACATTACCTCCATAGAAAACCGCCGTTGGTTGCCATTTCGGTAATGCACTTCCATTTGGGACTGGCCTTCCACAGGTGAAAAAGAGCTAGGCTGTGTCTTGATATCCTTGTTCAGATGACCCAGGTTCAGATGTCCTTGTGCTATATCTGATGAGAAAAGAACAACATATTGCAAAAGTCCAGATGACTGTATAGACTGGCAGCATTTCAGATAAGCAGAGGTTGTAAGAGACATTAACAAAAAGCAATTTCATTATTTAATCAATAATCTACAAACCATATTCTATAGTCATAACTTGCAAAACAAAACCTTCCAGGGCTGTAAACCAAAATTCACACCCATGCAAAATGTTCTTGGATTTTAACGAGCCTCTTGACTTTGGTCTCCCATTATCAGAGAACAGAGCAGCTCTGTGAGCCAGATGGAGAAACCCTTGCAAGCCATTTTAGGCCTCTGAGCTGCATCTCCTCTCCCTTGCCGAGGAGTCCAATGAAGTGCATTTCACTGGACACAGAGTGAAAATAAACCCCTCTAATGTCAGTGCAGGATTCTGAATAAACATGCACAGGGACAGGCTATAACTTATTTAATTATTAATCTATGCTATCCGGAACACTTTAGACCATTAATATATGTTTGGTGTAGTACTGTAAATAATTTAGGAACTTGGAGGAAAACTGGATATAGTTTAACTGAGAAGGTGGCTTTTATTTGTTACACACCAGCATGCATAGTGATGTTGCAACGGACAGGTGTGTACCATTTGAATTACCTACTGCCATTTTTCTTGGTTCCTAACTGCAGCTCATAAAGGACAAACAAAGGATAGCATCAGTTGTCTAAAACATGATATCATTTACTGATGGTACTGAGCCATAGAAAAATAAGTATATGCAATGCACAGCAAATAGAGGTGTAGCATTTTATATAAAGGTACCTTTGGCCTGCATAGGGAGAACACTAAGAAATAATATTATAGTCATTTTTAAACATTTGAAGAGCTATCATAGAGGATGGAGCAAGCTAGTTTTCTGCTACTACCAGATACTAGGACATGAACCAATGGATTCGAATTACATGAAAAAAGAGAGTGTTGGAGCCTCCTTCATTGGAAATCTTGAAGTGGGGATTGAACTACAGGGCTCTTATGCTCCCTTTCTGGTCTATGATTTCCTAATACATTAAAAACTAATAAATTAAAAAGGTATCTAGGTGATTCTTTCTGGCTGCAGTGCTACTGTGTGGGCCTCAACATACTAAGCCCAGGTTAGAATGTTACATTGGTGTCAAGATCATAACTATGACACACTGGAATATTGGTGACTCATGCCTAATATTTTTAGTAATGGTTGTTGAAATGCCCATTTTCAAGACTTTCCTAATGATCAATGTACTTCCACATACGTTCAGTTTGTTTTCTGGATAGTTTGGAGAACTTGATCATTAGAAAGGATCACTTTGAGGTACATTAATATTTCATTACAACTGGGGGGGGGGGGGGTAGGCTTGCTTTGGAACCCATATCCCCATGCAATGCACAAAAATACTGTCTAGATAGCAATCATGATTGTGCAACCACAGCGAATAGGAGGCAACCATAGCCAATACTTAGGGAAATGGTCTAGTTTAACTGACCATTTCTGAACTCATAACTGAACTCTGCTGACCTCTAGATATTGTTGCACTACAACTTTCAGAATTCTTCACTATTGGCTCTGCTAACTCTGCTGATGGGAGTGGCCCACCCCAGATGATGCTGTTGATTTCTATCCCCCTCATCTCTCCAAAAAGAGACCCAAAGAAGCCAACACTAAAACAATAGTATATACATAGTACCTATGTTATTTTCTGATTATAACAACAGGATGTTATCACGTCATTGAGATATGCATACCAAAGGTCCCCGATGCTACTTGAGGGCCACAGTCAAGCATTTCAGGGTCTACAAACAATACATTCTGCCAATAACCTGTTCCACTGGTTGCACCCTTCAGTGAAATGATTATCTAAGAAGTTTAAGTGATTTTTTTTTTGTGAAATGTCGGTACTGAAGTGTTGTTGAGCAATACACGGAAAATAAAATCTGAGGAAAGCAAGTTCACAGCCCTCCTGTGTGCATACCTACCAATCTCTGCCCCATGACTCTATGTTCTGCCATTAAACCTGACAGGGCTGCAATTACTGACTGGTTGCTAGGAGGCTTTGGAACAGGAAGCCCCCAGACAGATGTACAGTGTTTTGATATACAGCAAAACACTCTGCAAGTGCAGGGGAGGTCATCCATATACCCATGAAATAAAATTCTGAGAATTTACGCAGACACTGTTTCCTGGAGAAACCTGCATACAAATGAACTGCTTGCTAATTATCAGCTTTCCAAACAGAGCCCATGCCACTTAATAATAACTGAGCCCTAACTCCACGCCCATTCCTGGATCCATAGGGCACATACTGGAGGCTATTATAAAGAACACAAAAGATAGATGCAGAGGCATAAAATACCAATCAAACAAGACAGAATTTGACAGTGTGAACTCACTGCATAAGCTAGTTTCAGAGGGGGGGGGGGGGGAGAGAGATGTTGTTCCTGCTGAAAAAAATCTGACAAGAAACAAATGTAGGCAATTTCCAAGTAAACTGTGAAATAACAGTAGAAGCTAATGTGGTAGAACAATCCTAATAGTAATGTTCCTAGGGTTTTGAAAAAAATATTTTACTAATATTAGAAGCTACCTACAAGATTGAAGTGTGGGTCTGGCTGCCACTACCCACTTGTCATTGGTGGCCATTCTACTCCATTACTGCTATTGGAAGTCTTGCTAAAAAACTTTCTTGCCCTGAAAGGATGGAAGAATAAACACGATTATTACAATTTCTTCCTTCCTTAAACCCATTCCTCTACTCTTGTACATTATAAACATGAGGAACAAAGAATGGGGAGTAGGTGGATTTGCAGTGCCCCCAAAGGTCCTCTGGTGGATAATGAAGACCAAGAGTTCCCATTCCACTGAAAGGACTGATTTTTAAAAATAACTTGAAGAGCCTTTCTGGTTAAAAGAAAAGTAGAAGACATACTCACTCAGCCTTAACTACTTGATAAGGTTGTTGTGAGGATGAAGTAGTGAAGAGAGGAGGCATACACACAACTTAAAGTTCACTCGGGAAAAGACAGAAGTTAAACATAATAAATAACCTAATCAGTACAGTCAATCTTCCATATTCATGGATCCTGCATCCACACATTCAACCATTGATGTCTTGAAAACAGTCCTAAGAAGAGGGGGGCAGAAATCTACAAAGTAAACCTTAGAATCAGAAAATCATAAAGTTGGAAGAGACCTCCTGGGCCATGCAGTCCAACCCCTTTCTGCCAAGAAGCAGGAAAATCACATTCAAAGAACCCCAACAGAAAGCCATCCAGCTTCTGTTTAACAGCCTCCAAAGAAGGAGCTCCCACCACACCCAAGGGCATAGAGTTCCACTGCTGAACAGCTCTCACATTTAGGAAGTTCTTCCTAATGTTCAGGTGCCATCTCCTTTCCTGTAGGTTGAAGCCATTTTTCTGCATTTTAGTCTCCAGGGCAGCAGAAAAGAAGCTTGCTCCCTCCTCCCTATTGCTTCCCCTCACATATTTATACATGGCCCTCATCATGTCTCCTCTCAGCCTTCTCTTCTGCAGGCTAAACATGCCCAGTTCTTTAAGGCGCTCCTCACAGGTCTTGTTCTCCAGACCTTTAATCATTTTAGTCACTCTCCTCTGGAACACATACCAGCTTGTCAACATCTCCCTTCAATTGTGGTGCCCAGAATTGGACACAGTATTCCAGGTGTGGTCTGACCAATTTACACCACTGCATGAGTATCAATGGGACTTGAGTATCAATGGATATTTGTCTCTACATGGAACCAAACTCCAGCAGATACCTAGGACCCACTGTAGTTTGCAACTGCATTCTTTAATTGCTTGTTGTTGTTCATTCGTTCAGTCGTCTCCGACTCTTCGTGACCTCATGGACCAGCCTACGCCAGAGCTCCCTGTCGGCCGTTACCACCCCCAGCTCCCTCCCCTTAATTGCTATCCTGTATGTAAAACATATTACTTTTTTAATATATGTTTTTATTGTCGACACAGGTGGAATAATATCACAATCCATCACCATTTCTGAATACATATCAAAAATTATTTTCATAGTGTTCTTATCCTTACCGATTCCACCTTTATTTCCCACTTGTGTCTATTGATTTTACACCCCTCCCCCCCCCACTTTTTAAATCAAATGCAACACCTTCAACTCCGATGAGGTACAAAGCAGTCAAGTATCTAAGACATGTATCCAGCTGGTTTCTAGTTCTGGATCCAGATGCTGAAAAAGGCGGCCTACTAGGTTTTGCATTTGATAGCAACCAGAATCTTTGTTGATGCTATTCAGAGATACAATGCTACTTTCCCCTTGAGCTGTAGATTTTGAAACCAGACTTTCATCACAAAAAATTCCAGAGAATCAGCCTGCTGCAGCAAAAACAAAAGGTGGCACATGACACTTTTGCTGTTTTAAAGCAAAATGCTCTTTATATTTTACAGTTCACTCGTGAAAGTGAAAGATGTAAGCTTAGAAAAGTGTGCTTGACCTTCTTATCCTACAGGACAGAGGATTTTAGCAATATTATCTTCACAATATTAACAACATAATATTAAAACAACAGGAGCTATTTCTATTGTTCTTATAGTCACAATACAACAAAATTGACAAATTAAATGAATTCAGGTGGGAATTCAGGTGGGAATTCAGGTGGGTAGAAAGGTAGCTTCAATCAAAAGCCACAAACTAGAACTCTTTCTTTATCAAACCCCTTTGACGGCTGCATCTGCTCTGTTTGTTACATTGAACACACACAAAAAATGTAATACGCGAGTATAAAAAGGCCAAATATCAGCAGGTGGACTTTTGAGCAAACTAAAATGCAATGCCTATCTGTCCAAGTCATGTCTCTCTCAGTCTCACCCACTGAAAGCCTGGTTTACTGCTGGCAATCCCACCAGCTGAGAACTACCTCCCATGGTAAACATGGATTCAACACTGTTGATTTCAATGTATTTGGACAGTTATCCAATTTGCCCACTAAGTAATGAATTGGTGCATACTACACAGATCAAAACAGCAGGCTCTCTGGGTGAAACATCTTAGGGATCAAAAGTTGGCAGGGAGGGGAGCTAAGTAGATTCAAGTTTTTTTTATTTCATCCCTAATCTAAATGAATTGCAGAAGTACTTTGTATTTTTTTTAAAAAAACACAACACAAACTTTCATGTGAAAAAAAAGTCAGTAAATCCAGAACTGACACGCTAAAGCAGAACAACAAGTTGTTAAGTCATTGAGTGTTTGGTATGGAATGAACCCCAGCTTCACACACTATTTTGTAACAGACTCCATTTTTTTTAAAAAAAGAAAATTCATTATTAGGGATTAGGCAAGAAGAAAGAAAAGAAATTAGAGGCATACCATAAAACCTATGGTGTGCCCCCATTTAACGGACTCTGGAATTCTTGTTGCCCCACCTCAGAATGGATATCTGAAAATGTAGAAAGTGCAAACAAGAAAGGGGTTTATTGCTTAGAAAAGATTCACTAGCTCACCGAAGAAGCAAAACGTCAAGTCAAACTGCTGTAGAGCAGTAACCTTACTTACTAGGTGTTTATACCCAAACTGCCTTGGCTGGGAGATTTAATAGGGATAAAGGCAATATCTGGGCACATATAGAAGGAATTTTGATTCTGCTCCACTTTTCATGTGAATTACAATCAGGTCCTCAGACTCACAGCATAATGAGGCTGCATACAATATCAAAGCAAAATTAAAAGGGAAATTGCAGGCATTGCTGCTGCCTTTGACAAGACTCACTCCTTTTATAAATATATTTAAACATTGCATCTGCCAAAACAAGCTTTGATCTCCTGGGGAAACAGGCCAGAAACTCGCTTTGCTTTGCTTAAGCCACAACTTTTTCATTACTTTGTTAAGTGTTAACATATCTGCTCGACTCTAAAATCCGCAGCTCTAGAAGGATCTGTTTATTTTATGGCTTGTTTTTTCCATCAATCATGTCTTGGGCTCCAAGAATCCTGATCGATGAAAAAATACGCCTTGTTCTGCCCCCATGCTATCTTAACTACTTGGAAGGTGAACTGTGTGCGCAAGGAATAGATCGGAGACTATATAGTTGAATCAAACAGGAGTTTACTAACTCATAAGAATTTTAGACTTTCCCTCTTCCCGAGTCTCACTCACTATCAAGTCTTTATGAGGAGAAGTAAAGTCTGTGAGAGATATACACAGTTCTAGCCAAACTGAGGCTCTTGAATCTTTATTTCTTCTTATTGTCTCTTTTATGTACGGTGTTCAACTGTCTCTAAGATGCTCTCAATATTTAACTCTGACTGGACTTAAATACAGCTCTGACTGGACTTGAATATAGCTCTGAGTGGGTGTGTTATTTTGTAGACCTTCCAGCCTTTGTCTCTCTTCACTTTCCAGTGACAAAAAGGCTGACTCTTATAAGACCCCGACGTGCCTTGCCTGAGATTCCGCACCTGAGAGGATTCCTCAAATGCAAAAGGCTGTCTAGACTGATCCCCCAGAAACTGTACATAAAATATTAATCCCTCTAACTAAAAAGAGCTTAACTAGGGGTAAATAGTGAGGGTTTCATGGGGCACCACCACCCCTTACAAATACTATGTTTAATATTTGCAGGCCAGCTTGAATTAAAAAAATGCAATTTACCTCTACTGCTCTTTTTGTGGAAAAAGAAACAGACAGAAACAAAAAGCAATCATCAGTGCCTAAGAAAAACAAAGTTATGAAAATATTAAGGACTTGCCTGTGCACTTGCTGACATTTTGTAGAGAGGAAGATGAAGATGAAATACATTTTATAAATTCAATGCTAGTTACACTAGAATTTGGCTCTAATTTTTAGGAGAGCCCAGAGGTTTCTGGCAGCTGTAAATCAGAAGCAGGCAGATGACATTTCTAGCTCTTCCATATGGCATTGAGGCAGACAGAATTTCCACAAGGATGGAAAAGCTTCAAGTACTTGTTACAGAAACTCTCGAGGACTCTTTGTAAATGCCCTTTCCAGAATTTGAAGACAGACTGCACCAGATCTAAAGGTGACATTGCCTGGAAGTCGCTGTTCTCACTTAGGGAATTATTTGTTTTTCCGCTTGTACTTCTGGGATTCTCAGTGCATGCCTTCTCATTCCTTGTGCTCCAAGTGAGGTTAGCAGAGAGAAAGAGAGCAAGAGCAAAAGCAGAGCATAGTGAAATCTGATATAATCTTCATCTTCAAATTCTGGTTGGGGTTTAATTATGCTAAACTATGGTTGCAGCCTATGTTTGGTGGTGAATGGTAGAATGAAGAATGGTGCCTTGTCTGTGCTCCCTGAAATCAGAGTTTATAAACTGCCCTGAGCAAAGAGGACTAGTAACATTCAATACAGTCAAATATCCTCCACATTCACTGGCGGTAAAACACAGGACCCAGTGAAAATGAAAAAACTTGAATAAAGAAATTGCCAGTTTTTTACCTGCTATTTTTCTTAACTTTCTGGGAATTTCAATGTCTTCCAGCATGAGTCTATGGTTGAATTCCACTGAAAGCCGACCATAGAATTGTTACTGAGGACTAAGATTTCTAGAAAGTTGTTTCTTCTAGAAATCTCTATTTTCTCCAGCATGACCGGAGAAAGTTGATCACAGAATTACACTGGAAGACCTAGAGATTCCTAGAGAGAACATTTCAATAAAATCAATAAATGTCAAAACTATAATCTGGATGGAGAACTGTAGATGTGATCTGGATAAGAGAAAACGTCTTAAGGTATTGAAAAAAAGGAGAGATGATTTTATTCTTGAAAATAGTCCCAGGCATTTGAGCCTGGAAATATTTTTATGGCTTTCTCCTAATCCTATGATCTGTTGTAGAAATTTTATGATAAGGATGTCCTTGATGCATATTGAAAAAAACTAGAATAGCATCATGCTCAGCCTCTTAGTTTGTAAACTATCAGATATCAAGAATAAACTTTGGAGAGACTCTTTTTAGAATCCATGCAAGTTGGTTTTAAAGTGGTAATGCAGGTATTATTTTGTTCCCATACACTTTATTTTACTCAGTATGAATTTAAAGATTATGACAATTTATATGTAATTTGATGTAAGATACATGCACATATAATTGATTTGGTAAATTATATTATATTTAATATCCTGCCCTTTTCACCCGAGGGTAGCTCACAACAATGGCATGTCATTTATCTTTTGTTATAATTACTGTTATCTAAGCATTGATTGCTTTTCTTTTAACAACAGCCCTGAAGAAAGCCATTAAAAGTATTTCTGGGCCAATAGGCAGTGGGACTTTATCAAGCATAAAATCATCTTTTTCTTTACATCCTAAGACACTGTATCTTTTCCATATTGTAATCTACACCAATGGAGTTGAGTGCAGCGTGGATTTCTCATCTTGCAGTGAGAAAGGTGAGCTCTACCCAACTCGGATCGCAAGCCACTGTTCCCTAGGCAAGTTTACAAATAAACAAATAAACTCCATCAGAAATGGCCAGTAGCTGAAATAAGACAGTAATATGAAATAATAAAACCCTCTTTATTGAAGAATAGATCTTTAAAAACATCAATTCAACATTCCAGTTTTTCTGAGACTTAATATTAGCTGAAAATTTTCATAACTTTATTTTGTACAGGTCTGCTTTTCAACTTGCCAATTATATTCCCAAGCATCTAGCTGTTTTCTTGTTCACTTAGAAACCTAGGTTCTCCTGTTTTTCCCCTTTCATTTACATGTTGCTTCCAGTTACTTATACTTTGCATTTGTTTACCTTCAACTAGTAATCCTTCCAGATTCAGTAAATGGTAATTCCACGAATTTTGCTGGCTATAGTGGGTCAGTTAAGGTGATGACTAGAGCCTAACTCAAGAATTTAAAATCTGTGCTACTGGGACTGTGAAGGAATCAGTAGTACAGTGTTCGCCTTCCCTCCAATTTAAGAACTCACAAATGAACAATTATTTAATGATATGTGTTGTAAGTCATTCATTTGTTGTATATGGTGTAGACAAATTGGGTTATATGTTTTAATTGGCTTTGATGTTCTAGTTGAATATGTATTATATGTATTTCTGTTTTTTAAACCTTTGTACACTGCTTTGAATCCCACCCATGAGAGAAAAGCAGGATAAAAATTAACAAATAATAATGATAATAATAATAATAATAATAATAATAATAATAATAATAATGATAATGATATCTGGGTATAGACGCCAGATATACAGATAGTAGGCTCCAAGTGTCTAGGTAAAGTCATTAAGTCTAGTCGTGTCCAACTATGTGTAGTAGTGCTCCTCTCCATTCCAATTCAAAGAGCCGGCATTGTCTGTAAACACCTCCAAGGTCATGTGGCCAGCATGACTGCCGTTACCTTCCCGCAGGAGCGGTACCTATTGATCTACTCACATTTGTATGTTTTCGAACTGCTAAGTCAGCAGAAGCTAGGGTTAACAGTGGGAGCTCACCCCACTCCCTGGATCTGAACTACCTACCTTTCGGTCAGCAAGTTCAGTAACCTGCTGCACCACCAGGGCCCCCAAGTGTTTACTATTGCCAAAAGACATTGCATAGGGATCCTCTTGCTTTACATAACAGATATCTTGCAAAAAGAAAAAGAAATGGAGGAATTGGGAATAAAACATATGAAGATTACAAGTCTGCTCCCCTCACCTTGTTTTTTATGAATGAAAAGGGGCAATTACTCCACAAGCTTTCCATCTAAAAGAATAGTAAGTACATTTTTTTTTTTTTGCTTTTATGCCTTTGATTACAAACTCTGTTGCTAATGGTTCCAGGCTCAATACATTGTTGTTTTAATGCACTGTCGTTTTAAAAAGTCAATAAAATTTGCAACTGGGGCAGAGAGGAAGAACAGTCTATGATTTTATGTTAGGAGTGAGACAGAAGATAGTCTTCATTACTAATTCTTCTGTCCACTGGATAAGGAAATATTAAAGCCAACTTGCTTTCTCTCAAAACAAACAACAAAGATTTTACAATATGACCAGATGAGACATCATAATACTGCATATGGCTTTTAAAATATTTATGTTTTATTTTATTGATGGTTCATGTGTTATATATGTGTTTAATTGCTGTTGATTTTACACTATATTTCATAGTTTGGAGGCCACTTTGCATCTCTTTTTTGGGAGAAAAGCAGGATATAAATAAATATTTATTATTATTATTATTATTATTATTATTATTCACATCTGCTAGAAGATAGAATGAAAAATAATAACTTTGGCAATTATTTTGCTTGTTATTATAATGGCACAATTGGAATGGTGTTTACTCAATGGAACTCAATTGGTAATTAGAAATGTTTCACATAATTATTCTAATTTCTTGTGGTTACTTTCTATTTTGAATCATTATGCATATATCTTGCTGGAAGATATGTTAAGAAAAATATACGTTTAAGCGCACTGAAAATAATTGCATGTATATTTGTTTTTGTGTAACATAATACTACTACTACTACTACTACTACTACTAATAATAATAACTTTATTTATATTCTGCTCTATCTCCCCAAAGGGACTCAGGGCGGATTCCAAACAAAAAAGACAAACATTCAATGCCCAAATACAACAACAATACATCCATACTAACAAAATTTATACAACCCAACATATAAATACAAATTATAACTTAACAAACTAAAATTAAATAAAAAGCACAGCCTGTTATAACAGACATAGGACAAAACATCAAACATCAAATGGAAACATTTCCGACTTATGGCAACCTCAAGGTAAACTTATCACAGAGTTTTCTTTGAAAGATTTGTTCAGAGTGTTTGTTTTTGCTTTCCTCTGAAGCTTGTGTGTATGCAACTCATATAGTGGATTTCCTCAGCTGAGCAAGATATAGAACCCTGGTCTCAGAGTCATACCCCAATGCTCAAACCACTGCATCATGCTGGCTCTCATAAGTATACTACAAGTATATTCATTTAATACCTTTTGTTGGTCTTTTAGCTTTAATCTGGACATTTGTACAACCAACAAATAATACAGACAAATGGAATCTGCAAAAATATTACAGCATGGAAAATACTTCTGCAATATTCCATTCTATTACTCCTGCCGTCCAGAAACACAATGTTTTGTGGATACTGAACATGCTCTAGTTCCAGGGGGCTGGTTTTGTTTATCACTCCTCTGTGCCTAAATATCTTCACTTAAATATTTTCCACTCGTGAAAAACTTGGGCCATCCTGTTTCTCCCTGCTGATAATTCAAATCCACTCTCCATTGCATGGGTACTAATGTTTGGGCTGCATAAGCAACAACAGTAATTTCAAAACTTTGGAAATAAGGGGCAGGATTAATTCATAATGTAAATTAAATGGAAAGAAACTGCAATGATATAATCTGATGTGGGAATTGAGATGCTGAGGTGGATGAAAGAGAGTGCTTTGTAACCTTATCTGAAATACTTGGGACCAGACTTTTTCGGAACAATACTAGAACAACATTTCCCAAACTTTGATCTTCAAGGTGTTTCAGAATCATAGAATGGGAAGAGACCACATGGGCCATCTACTCCAACCCCCTGCCATGTAGGAAAAGCACAATCAAAGCAACCCCAACAGATGGCCATCCAGCCTCCATTTAAAAACCTCCAGGGAGGGAGTTTCCCCCACAGTCTGAGGAAGATAGCTCCACTGTTAAACAGCTCTCACAGTCAGAACGTTCTTTCCAATGTTCAGGTAAAATCTCCTTTCCTGTAATTTGAACCCATTTTTGTGTCATTCAGCTCTCCACGCTCTAGCTGATTTGGTCTATAGTCATACATTCTGAGAGCTTAAGACAAACACATCTGGACGACCGAGAGAAATAAGGTTGAACACTGTAAAAACCATCCACTACATGGCTACCAACCTCCTCCCAGTAGACTCAAATCAAGGAAAAGCTTTATGAGAACTACCACTCCTCTTGGCGTCCCTCCAGCAACAGCAAGAGTATCACTCTGGGCAGCTAAACCACAAGGGTTTTCCTCCAAGGGCAAGCCAATAATGGGCAACTTGGAAGTCCCTGAATAGACTCAGAAGCAGAGTGGGCAGATCGAAAGACAACCTGGCAAAATGGCACTACCTAAATGAATCCCATACCTTGTGTGACTGTGGAGCAGAACAGACAACTCTGCATCTGTATGCTTGCCCATTGTGCCCTGCCTCATGTACAGAGGAGGAACTGTTAGACGTTACAGACAATGCCGTTGCTGTTGCCCATTTTTGGTCAAAAGATATTTAGACGTCTGCACACCTTCTATTTTTATCAGTTTTATACTAATTTATGTAATTACTTTTACTTAGGCGATCCCTCGTTGGACGAGTAAGATGGTCTTCCATTATGGATTTCCTTGTGGGTCCGTATGTGGCTGTGGAGCCCTATTCTTGCTCTGCATCTTCTTCCGCAGTGAGGGCATTGGTTTCCAGGTGGAAGGCGTTCCCGGTCGGGGTTGGCTTGACGCGCCTTCCTCTTGGCACGTTTCTCTTTTTCACCCTCCACTCGTGCCTCCTCGAATTCTGCAGCACTGCTGGTCACAGCTGTCCTCCAGCTGGAGCGCTCAATGGCCAGGGCTTCCCAGTTCTCAGTGTCTATGCCAGAGTTTTTAAGGTTGGCTTTCAGCCCATCTTTAAATCTCTTTTCCTGTCCACCAACGTTCCGTTTTCCGTTCTTAAGTTCGGAGTAGAGCAACTGCTTTGGGAGACGGTGGTCAGGCATCCGGACAACGTGGCCGGCCCAGCGGAGTTGATGTTGGAGGACCATCGCTTCAATGTTGGTGGTCTTTGCTTCTTCCAGCACACTGACGTTTGTCCGTTTGTCTTCCCAGGAGATTTGCAGGATTTTCCGGAGGCAGCGCTGATGGAATCGTTCCAGGAGTTGCATGTGACGTCTGTAGACAGTCCACGTCTCACAGGCATAGAGCAGGGTTGGGAGGACAATGGCTTTATAGACAAGCACCTTGGTCTCCCTACGGATGTCCCGGTCCTCAAACACTCTCTGCTTCATTCTGGAAAATGCTGCACTTGCAGAGCTCAGGCGGTGTTGTATTTCGGCGTCGATGTTGACTTTGGTGGAAAGGTGGCTGCCAAGGTAGCAGAAATGGTCCACATTTTCTAATGTTACGCCATTAAGCTGTATTACTGGCATTGGAGAGGGATTGGCTTGTGACTGCTGGAACAGCACCTTGGTTTTCTCAATGTTCAGTGACAGGCCGAGCTTCTCGTATGCTTCTGCGAAGGTGTTTAGAGTGGCTTGTAGATCTTCTTCTGAATGCGCACAGACGACATTGTCATCAGCATACTGGAGTTCTATAACAGATGTTGTTGTAACCTTGGTTTTGGCTTTCAGTCTGCTGAGGTTGAATAGCTTGCCATCTGTCCGATAGATTATTTCCACTCCGGTGGGAAGCTTCCCATCAACAAGGTGAAGTATCATAGCGATGAAGATGGAGAATAGAGTTGGGGCGATAACACATCCCTGTTTGACACCGGATTCCACCTTAAATGGGTCACTTTGGGAGCCACTGCTGTCCAAAACTGTTGCCATCATGTCATCATGGAGGAGCCGCAGGATATTCAAAAATTTGTTAGGGCACCCGATTTTGTGGAGGATGGTCCAGAGAGCGCTGCGATTCACTGTGTCAAATGCCTTTGCAAGGTTGATGAATGCCATGTACAGAGGTTGGTTTTGTTCCCTGCATTTTTCTTGGAGTTGTCGTGCAGTGAAGATCATGTCCACGGTTCCTCTGGAGGGGCGGAAGCCGTTCTGGGATTCTGGGAGGGTGTCTTCTGAGAGGGGCAGAAGGCGGTTTGCAAGGATTCTTGCGAGGATTTTCCCAGCGGAGGTTAGAAGGGAGATACCTCGATAGTTTCCGCAGTCTGTTCTTTCCCCTTTTTTGAAGAGGGTGATGATGGTGGCGTCCTTGAAATCTGCTGGGATTTTCTCGGTCACCCACACTTTTTCTATGAGCTGGTGGAGTTGGTGTGTTAGCTCAGGTCCTCCCTCTTTAAAGATTTCAGCAGGGATCCCATCTGGTCCACTGGCTTTGTTATTCTTCTGTTGGCTGATGGCATTGCTGACTTCTTCCAAACTAGGCAGTGCTGCAAGCTCATCCCTGGTTTGTTGTTGTGGGATTTGTGAGAGGACCTCTTCGGCCACATTGGAGCTGCGGTTCAGGAGGCTTTGGTAGTGTTCTTTCCAACGTAGTGCAATTGAGTTTTGGTCCTTCAGGAGTTTGGTTCCATCTGATGAGCGTAGAGGCTGTATGCCATGGTTTCTTGGTCCATAGATTACCTTTGTGGCTTTGAAGAATCCCTGAGCATTATGGGTATCTGCCAGGTGTTGGATTTCTTCGGCCTTCTTTGTCCACCAGATGTTCTTGAGTTCTCTTGTCCTTCTTTGGACCTCAGCTTTTGCACTAGCATAGATCTTTTTCTTAGCAGCACAGTTGATGTCTCTCTGCCATGCTTGGAAGGCTTTCCTTTTCTTGTCAATTAGCTGTTGGATCTCGATGTCATTTTCATCAAACCAGTCTTGATGTTTCTTGGCTTGGTATCCAATAGTTTCTTCGCAGGCTTGGATGATGGAGGTCTTCAGTTTGTTCCAATGTTCCTCAACATTTTCGGGGTGTTCTGTGGGTAGATGGTCCTTGAGTGCTGTTTGGAGATGGGCTCGTCTGGAGGGCTCCTGTAGAGCTTGGGTGTTCATTTTGCGCCTTGTCTTCCTTCCTTGGAGTCTGCGCTTGGGGGCGATCTTGATAGCCATCGAGGATCGAATTAGCCTGTGGTCAGTCCAGCAGTCGTCAGCACCTATCATGGCTCTTGTGAGGAGCACGTCACGGCGGTCTCTGGCGCGTGTGATTACATAGTCTAAGAGGTGCCAATGCTTTGACCGGGGGTGCTTCCATGATGTCTTGAACTTGTTTTTCTGGCGGAAGAGCGTGTTGGTGATGACAAGGTTGTGCTCCGCACATTTGGTGAGAAGCAGGATGCCATTTGAGTTGCTGTTTCCAACCCCGTCTTTTCCTATGGTCCCTGGCCACAGGTCGAAGTCTCGCCCGACTCTTGCATTGAAGTCCCCCAGGAGGATGATTTTGTCCTCCTTAGGTATCCCCGATAGGACGGTGTCCAGCTGACAGTAGAATTTCTCCTTGATGTCTTCGTCAGCATCTAGTGTTGGTGCATAGGCACTTATGATGGTTGCCCGTTGGTTTTTGGCAAGATCGATTCGGAGGGTTGAGAGTCGTTCGTTGATGCCAGTGGGTGCTTCGGACAGATGTTTCATCAGATCATTTCTGATGGCGAAGCCAACTCCATGCATTCTTTGGTCTTTTTCGGGCAGTCCCTTCCAGAAGAAGGTGTAGCCTCCTTTTTCTTCCTTCAGCTGTCCCTCTCCTGCTCTCCGGGTCTCCTGAAGGGCTGCTATGTCGATGTTGAAGCGTCCCAGCTCCCTTGCAATGATGGCAGTTCTGCGTTCGGGGCGTTCACTGCCACTGTTGTCCATCAGAGTCCGTACGTTCCACGTACCGAAGTTCGTTTTTCTTTTTTGGCTGCAGGGTGGTGACCCCACTGGACGAGGCAGTCCAGTCAGGGATGAGTGAGGCAGACTATGTTTGGGGCACCTTTTCTAGCCCCCTCCCCATGTGGGGTGAGCAGAGTGGGTCCTCAATAGGGCTGCTCAGTCGCGGATACAGCTGCCGAACTACTCAACTGCCTCGGACCTTGAGGTAGAACGACTGAGTCCGTACCCACCGCCCATGTGCCAGTCTGTGACTAGGGGCTTCCAGATTTCACAGTCCTGCCCCCGTCGCCACTCGCTGATCGCCATGGGACTTTGGTTGGTTGGTTTTTATTTTCTTTGGAAGACGCCTGTGCGTGGATTTTTTTAATGTGTGGAGGTCAGTGCACAACTGATCAACACACAGACTTCACAGAGTGAGGTTCCACTGGTGATGTAGTTTAACACAATGACCGTGGCTTCTCAGTCTGTTGCAGCCTTCTTCCGCCTTCGCAGCCGTTGTAACATGTACCATGTTATCCTCCGCCTGCTCCGCCGTTGAGGTCTTTGGGTCTTCAGACTGTGCTTGGTCTGGAACCTCCCCCGCAGCCACTCCTGGGAGTGCACGACTCCAGTTGTTGTGCCTACAGGTTCATCGGAACACGCAAGCCCCCTCACCACGACAAGGTGACAGTCCATCGAGGGGGTAATTTATGTAATGCTTCTGATACGATATATATGTATGTATGTATGTATGTATATGTATGTATGTGTATGTATACACATACACATACATACATATACATACATACATATATATATATATATCTGGAGGACCAAACTTTTGGAAGCATTGACCTAGAGCACGCTGTTCTCTTCCTTACCACATTCCAAACATTTCATAAACCATAAGCTACAAGGGCTACCATACAAGTATTGCTCCCCAAATTTCCCACCTTTTACCTTCATTCTTTCTGTTGTTGAGCTGGTTGAACTGCTCTGTAAACTCTGCCAGTGATTCCTCAATTGTCTCTGTCCGAGGAACCGAAAGGGAAAAACGCCGCTTGAAAGTTTTCATTTTGTTCATTGTATTCCGTACAGGAAGATGTCAGGTAAATCTGGTAGAGAAGCAAAAGAAAATGATTTTACTCATAAAGAATTCATGTAGTTTTGAGCATAGCCTTACTACACATCTGGTGAGAAGAATATACTGTTTCTTGGAGTGAGTTCAACTGAGATGGTACCAATTCCATGCTTTTATAAACAAAACTGACTTGATTATTATTTGAGATGGAAAAATATTCAAAAATATTTGAAGAATGGCTGAAAACTATGTTGTCAACTGTTGTGAAACTCTGATAAGCAGACCCTGAAATGAACAGAATCATTGTAGGTCAGAGATGTGAAAAATTAACTGTTTTGAACAGAAAATACATTTTGGGTATAGAAAAGAGTATTTAAGCCCAGAAACACTAATGTTTGCACAGAAAATATTGGGCAGTTTTCAAATACTTTTTTTGAAGCAGAAAATTGCTAAAGTTGTTCATTGGAGAATTAATTTAACAAGCAATTACACCCGATTGTTACAGAATTGCCACGATGAGCTGATGCTGAGATTGAGTAGGATTAGTCATATTCTAAAACATGGAGCAAGTAGATTTCATAGTTTATTATCAGAAAACAGTTGAACAGATTATTCTGACACTCAATAGAACACAAGAGATTGGTTTAACTGTAGTTGTGCCTATTTTGAAGAAGAAAGAATAGAAAATGGCTTTATTAAAAGGAATATAAAATTCAGTGGTTTGACAGACATCATCTACATAAGAATCCCAAACTTAATTCAAAGAGATGACAACCGATAAAATACCCCAAATAAAATTACATAATGGTCATTTTTGAACGAAAAAAAACCACCCATCCACTTCTACAACAAGGAAACCATTTTGTTTATACAAATGATACTTCTCTGAAATGATTGCTTCCTGATTTGAAGGACCTGGCTGTAAACACTCTTGAGTTCTTACAGATTCAATATGAGCTCAGCTCCAAATGTTCAATGGTTTCATAAACATAGCAGAATAAAGTATGGTTTTATTGAAATATCCCTCATTGTGCCATTTGGACAATGGTACCATGTGATTTATAAACTAAAGATAAGGTGTGGAAATTTAAAGTAAACTGAGTTTAGCCATCAACCATAGAGACAGAATGTTTTTCATGATGACGACAGTTTTATCCATTTTACCCACCTTTTCCCCAATACTGGGACTCAATATACCTTACATAAATATTTAAAGCACAATGAATTAAAATAATCACTAAAGATAAAGCTTTTTTTTTAAAAAAAAGCTAAACTATCTATAGAATTTAAACCATTAAAATGCATTAAAAACAATATAGCAACTCAGCCTTAAAGCCGATTTCAGTCACTTCCTGAAAATCCATTGAAATCAGCTCTCCCATGCCAGTGGGCAGAAAGTAAGGATTGGTGCATTTTGGTCTCCCTGGGGGGGCGGGGGGGGGGGGGGCATCCTAGGTCTGGAACCAGTTACTGAGAAGGTCTACCACCCTACCCTACAACCCTATTTTCTCTATTCAAAAAAGAGCCATTGCTTTTATACATCACAAAACTGTCCCAAGCAGCAACCATGTTATTTGGGACCAGATTTCTGCAGTTGCATGCTTCAAATGTTCCATTTAAATGTTGAGGAAACAGTGAAGTAAACACATTAGAAGCGTGCTAGCCTTGCTTCCCTTCCTTACACGTTTCCACCCCTCTCTTTATGTGGCAGGCAGTTTTCAAAATAGGAGAGAGTCCTCTATATGCAGAGAGAATCCATACAATCTAATGTTCTGAGCTGCACAAAGCAGCTCCATGGATATAGGCTGCTCTCTTCTCCAGAAAGCCAAATTCCAGGTGAGGAGTGATGACAGGAGGTGAGCAAGGCTAAGAGCTCCCCTGCCCCAGATCAGATTTACTTAGTCTGGTTCTTGAATACCATGATGGAAGAATTAAGAATTAAACATTAAGAATTTCTGAGCTCATCTTTCCTTTCAGGTTGCCCACATTGTAATCAGGCCACTTTTGTTGGTCTTTACCTGAGGAGTGATTCATTCTAAAAACAGTAACAGATGGTTATTGTCTGCAGCTTTCAACAGCTTGCTTGGTGTTACTTTTCTGGGCTAAATTTTAACCTAAAATAAACAGCAACTTATTGACGGTGTTTGGGGGTAGCTACCTGGCAGAGCAAGGATTCTCCTTGGAACAGGAGCCTTCTCCAAAAGAGGGGCATTTTGAAAATGCTCACATTTTAATATGACCTATATGGCTTGGCTTTATAAAAAATGCTCAAACGGGAATCAGAAACTGGTCTAGGGAATTGCTTTTTAAAACTGTGGATCCTCCACCCAAATATGCTTCCCTTAGCTCAATGCTGCCCCCCCCCCCAGTCCAAAAAATATTGACAACAGTACATATTTTCTAAGCACCACCTAGTAGCTACTTAGAATTTTACACATATCTGTTGTGCAGTGTTTACAGTGGATTCTGCAAAAGATGCTTCAGCTGTACTTCACAAAAAGGAAAATCCGCCTGTTTAGCAAGGCTTGGAAATGCTGATTTGTTATAAATAAATGTTTTGTTTTTATACCTATTTGATATAACTATATACCTAGGGTCATTTAAAAATGTCTCGGCTAAAAAGAGTCTTGAGTGGAAACATTTAATGACCCCATGTCTAGAGGATACATTCTCTTAGATCAGTGTTTCTCAAACTCTGCTCCTCCAGGTGTTTTGGACTTCAACTCCCAGAAACACCAGCCAGCTTACCAGCTGTTGGAAATTATGGGAGCTGAAGTCCAAAACATCTGGAGGAGCAGAGTTTGCGAATGACTGCCTTAGGAGTCAATGGTGAATGAGGCTGAATCCTGTGGTAGGTAGAGCCAGATCCAGAATCGAAAGGACTGAGGGTTACCTGTTTAGGACAATCTTTTCCCAACCCCATGCCACGTTGTCTCGTGTTTGGTTAAATGCTGTGGAGGATGACAAGTTGTACTTGGTGAAGACTTTGACATTTGAGCAAGAATGTATGAAATTTGGTTGACAGTTACAGATTTTTACTGGAGAGGCGTAAAATAAAATCACCTGGACAGATTCCGGCTTCCTTTAAGGGACAGGTGTAGAGATTTTGCAGCCTAGGGCTAAGGTGTATAATAGCCAATGCCTGCCAAGATATTTGATACTCGAGGCAAAACAATCTTGAAAGTGCCTCTCCCTGGCACCCAAAATACAGCAATAGTAGATAGATTAAATAACTGTTTGCAGGATGCATTTTCTTGACTCTTGAAAGCAGCTGCCCGAGGAAACTGCTTCACATTACCTAATAGTAGGGCCAACTTCTTATTTAAGGTCCCATGGAGTTAAATGGGATGCTGGATGGAAATGCAACCTCTCTGTGGAGATAGACTGTCAGAGTAAGACAATCAAAAACTGTACATCTTGTGCCTCTGTTAATTAACTTTGGTTCCACAAGAACATTTCAGCAGCTAATTAGCATTGGCATCCAGACTGACTGGAATCTGTATCCAGACACATTTATGCCATATATGTGCTACAGTAATAATCATAATGAAGGCAGTACCACTTGGCAGTAAACTAACAATAATAAAAGGCAATTATACAAAGAAAACCCCAGAGGCTGGGACCTGAACTAGAAATAGGGTTGTCATTCAATCGCCACCATTTTTACAAAAGGGGAAAGCATAATAAAAAATTAACAAACAAGGAGATGTATTTGCACAAAATTTACATATGCCTTGCTGAGGCAAATTAAAAACTAATTTATGTCACATGATAGAAATATCATGCATTTCAATTGGGTGGGGAAGACTGTGGGTCAACTCTGTAGAATTAATGTGGTTTGTCTCCACTTTAACTGCCATGGCTCAATGCTATGTAATCCTGCGTTTGTAGTTTGATGAGGCACCAGCACTGTTTGGCATAAATGTGAAAGACCTTGGAAAATTACAACCCCCAGGATTCCATAGAGCATTAAGCCATGGCAGTTAAAGTGACTACAAACCACATTAATTCTACGGTGTAGATGCATCCTGTGACCCAGTGAACTATATCTGCTGTCCAGGCATTGTTCTCAGGTAACTTTGAAGCTGCTATTCTTATTTCCTATTGTTTTCCCCAACCCACAAAGGACGAGACCAGATCCTGACAGCCCTATAAAGAGAGAACTTAGATATCCTAAGCACAAGTCTTGGAATAATGTTTCTAATTTTGGGGCATATTACTAAACAATTATAATGATCTTATTATTTTTGTTAGTTACCCAGAATAATATGATGAGAAGCAGAGTCCTAAGGAAATCAAACAAGCAACGAAGATGCTTTCAACTAGTACCATACTAATTGGGAATTTATATTAGGGCTGCATCACAGAGAAGACATTCCTAGGAACAGTAAATGAAGGCGCATTGGAAGAGTTGTCATGGGAACTGAACGCATAGAAACTGACCCTAGTCATAACCTCAATGGTGTCGAGAACCCAGTGTGAGATTTGTTGTCAAACTAATGCAGATAGCATTTACAGTGATACAAAATGCAGTATATGTTTAAAGTTTTCCAACTCCCGTAACAGATAATTTTAAGTGTCTAAAAACAAATAATTGGGGGATTAAAGAGGAAAGTCAAGATATCCTAATGTTTTCAGGACACATGAATGTTATTTAAAAATAAATAATACAAGATATATAGAATGTATATCACAGGTTAGAAAAGATGCAACTGATGTATCTACACTGTAGAATTAATGCACTTTGACACCCTTTGACTGTCATGGCTCAATGGAATGGAAGGATGACAACTGTAGTTTTACAAGTCTTTTCTACCAAAAAGTGCTGGTGCCTTATCAAACTGCAAATCCCAGAATTCTACACCATTGAGCCATGGCAGTTAAAGTGATGTCAATCTGAATTGGTTCTACAGTGTAGATGCACTCCATGTCTGATCATGGTTAATGAGCTGAGTCAAAGAATATAAAATAAAATAAACACACAGCCATCTCTTTGAAAATGGATACATTGCCCAAATGAGGACAAGTTCTGATGAAAGAATTTTTGACAATATGGAAGGAAAAAGAATACAAAATGAGCAACACATTACTAAAAATGCATAGACGAAACAGAAAACATTTCTATAAATACATCAGCAGGAAACAACCAAGAAACTTACCAGTGAAACTGCTCAGCAGTGTATCCAGGGCAGACAAAAGAGAGCCCTTCTTCAAACAATGTATTACTAATTTATGAAATTTGCTGCCAACTAGATTAGATGGCTTTAAAGGAGAATACAACAAATCTACTGGGGAGAAATCTATTAAAAATACTTGTCATGACTGATAAACAGGAAAGGATCAGAGATAATATATGCTGGTGGACTTTCCAGTCGTTTTTGATCCATTGGACACGCTTTGAACCAATATTGTTTCCCTAGATATACAAAATACTAAAGCACCATGCTCCTCAAGCAACCAAGGGGTGTTCTTCACTACCTTTTTTGGGTGACTTCTCTCTTTTCACTCATACACTATATAAACGAACATTCAAACTCCAAAGGGGTAACTATATTAGTCACCTGCAGCAAAAGCAACCAAAGTGCCAGGAGATTAATTATGAGGAATATAGCCCAGTTTATGAGATGCAGAGAATACTATACATAAGTTCAGCTATATATGCAGTGCACAGACTTGGAGTGGGAGATATATGCTTGCCTATCCATCTGTCGGTCTTCTGTGTGATATCAAAAATTTTGGAAGACATTTACTAATGCTTATGCATATAGATTTGGTGCATACACTTCATTTAACAGTCTCAGATTGTTTCCAAAACACATGAAAACTAAAACCTTTCCAGCCTCAAGGACTAGTTCTATTTGTCCAACTGCTAAGACACACACACCTGCAGTGTGCACGCATTACTGTTTATTTCCACTGTGATTCCCTTCCTTCACTCTGCTGGTTTGTGCAGCTGCTCAGCAATGTAGATGTAACCAGACTGAACTTACCCTTAGGGAGTTGTTGATAAAAATGTACGATGCTAGAAACAAGTTTTCTGCATTTGACTTTTCCTATACCACATTAAAAAAACTCTCTCCCTTACACAAATTATATCCAGCTTAATTCCTGTGGGATCACTTTGCTGTAGTTTTATCCTTATGCTGCTGATATTTCTAGTTCAATTATTCATTTATTTACCCTATTTCTACCCTGCCTTTCTCAACACCAAAGGGGACTCAAGGCGGCTTCCATATAGGCTATTATTCAGTGCCTTAGAGCAACATACAATTCCAGTAAACATTGGAATTAAAATTCAATTAAAAATAATACATATTAAACATTTAAAAACATTACATTCAATATTAAAACCATGCCACCTACAATTGTAGTCCAGTGCTGTTCCAATAGTAATTGCACATATTCCATATCTGTTACCGCACTGCACTATTCTCCGAAGGCTTATTTTACTCTTTATTTCTCCATCTCGCCACTCTGTGCTGAGCATGGCTTCATTACATCTCCATGGGTGGTCCATGCCTTGGTCACCTCTAGATTGGACTACTGTAATGCGCTCTACATGGGGCTGCCCTTGAAAACGGCTTGGAAATTTCAGTTAGTCCAACGGGCAGTGGCCAGGATGTTGACTGGTGCTCCTTACAGAGAGAGGTCAACCCTCCTATTCAAGGAGCTCCATTGGCTGCCGTTCATTTTCCGGTCCCAATTCAAGGTGCAGGTGCTGACCTACAAAGCCCTAAACGGTTTGGGACCTGCCTACCCGCGTGACTGCATCTCCATTTATGAACCCACACGTTCTCTTCGTTCATCTGGAGAGGCCCTGCTCGCAATTCCACCTACGTCACAGACGCTTCTGGTGGGGACGAGGGACAGGGCCTTTTCTGTTGTGGCCCCCCGACTTTGGAACACCCTCCCCAAGGACATCAGACAAGCCCCTACACTGGCAGTCTTTAGGAAGAGTTTGAAGACCTGACTGTTCCAGTGTGCCTTTCCAGAATAAGAAACTCCAGCAATATGTCCCAGAAGTACTTTATCAGAGATTTAAGATTGTCTGCACATTGCACTTACCCTAAAATCCTATATTTCATCTGTCATACTCAGCACTTTTTAATCTGTACCCACAAGTTGAGAACCACTGGATAGATCATAGAGAGAGGCTCCATGCGCTGCCTATCACCTCTGGGCTATGGGTGGCACATGCATGGTCTCTTGTGAATGCAACACAGAATGACTTACCAGGCCAAGGAGCAGTCTGTTCTCTAGCTAATCTCATGACAGGATGTGTGCACAAATGATGAGCACATTCCACATTGATGTGGTCAGATTCAGCATACAGAGCTAACACATTGCCTTGCCATGGCAACAGAATACTTGGGTTAAATGCCTCTATCCAAAAAGCTTAAAAGATTATCTGTCAGTGACACAAACATTCTGCAAACTAATTTAATTTAATGCTGTTGCCAGGGGAAATGAGTAGGGTATTGCAGACCCCTAAAACCTAAGCATTTGCTAGTGGCTTCATAGTTTACTTTTTGTATCTTTTTCTTGATCAGGTCAGAATGAAACACTCATCCTCTGAGGATTCCAAGCAGCCTTTGCTGATCCTATGCTTTGTAAGTGCCATGATGAATGGTGCGTGTGTGAGAGAGGATCTTATATTGGGGTTGCCTAGCAACTACATTTTCCATTTCTTTTTGCTGTTGTGTGTGTATTTGTGTGTGCCTTCAAGTTCCATGTTGACTAATGGCAACCCCATCAGTTTCACTGGATGTTCTTAGGCACAGAATACTCAGAGGTGGTTTTGCCAGTTCCTTTCTCCTAAATATAGTCCATGGCCAATTATCTCTGCTGGAAGAGTAATGTTGGAAAATGAGGATGGAGAAGGAACAAAGGACCAGGGAAGGAGAAGAGAGAAGACACAAAAGGCATCTTAATTGTAAGACACCAAAACCACTGTTGGCTACTACACAGTCAACATCTAATTATTTAACAAAATTTGGTCTGAAAAACTCTGTGAAACAGCTGAGAGCCCCGTGCATCTTAGTCTAATTGATTTACTGCAGCATGAGAATTTGTGCACTATAAACAATATCCATAATTTCAGGTGGAGTTGTGGACAGTGAGGTCAAAAGGAAATTAAAGTATGGATACTCAGAAGTGCACTATTAATACTGGTCATTCACAAAACTGCAGCTGATAATCCAAACATCCTGGGTTTAGGTAAGTCAATTAACAGATGTAGTATAATAAGGTCATTAGGAGCTTCCTAATGAATTGTAACTTCAATCTCTTACTCTAATCTCTCTTTGACATTTCTTTGCTACATGGTAGTTTCTTTAACATCAGTAAAAGTATGTCCTGAAAAACCGATATATTCTCCCACTGATTTTTTAATATTGCCATTTCTGATGTCATATGTAGAATGCAACAGAGATTGCTGGAAGAGGATGTCACAGACAAGCAAATGAAATAACCTTTTTCTTGTGTCATGTTAGGGCGACACAGTTTAGATGCAGAAATGCTATTGCTAAATTAGACATGGGTTAGTTGTACAGTATGGAGCTTATGTTTATATCCTTTTTGTGATTAACACTGTCCTCCCATGTTGTTACAAAGTTGTTGCTAAGGTGCTTGGATTGTCCAGCAGAGGCCTGTCATTCAATCTGTCTATTGACTTCCAACAGAAGATCTTTGTATCAAAGGATTTGGTGTCACACAATGGACTTTGCTGAGCAGAAGCTGAAAGTATGTAAGTATGTGTCATGGTCAGCATGTTTCTGATATAAGGAATGTTTATTGTCAATTATGTAGTTGTTCAGTTGTGTCCAGAAAATGATTTGACCTTGTGGACTTGTCTCAATTCAGGTTTATGGTGGGGGAGATATAATTCAAATATTGGTGGAATTTCTCATGTGGTTCTGGACCATGAGTCCGGATGATCTCGGTTCTATAAACATATCTCAACCAAAAGAACTGTTCTTAAATTGTTCTGAGTCAGTCATGAATACATATGTATATTGCAGAGTCTTTCTAGTACCACTGACTTGAAAATAACTTTCCACCTCAAATTGAAGTAGAGTCTCGCTTATCCAACTTAAACGGGCCGGCAGAACATTGGATAAGCAAAAATGTTGGATAATTGGGGGGGGGGGGGGTGGGGGGGGGGAGAGAGAGAGATTAAGGAAAAGCCTATTAAACTTCAAATTACATAATGATTTTACAAATTAAGCACCAAAACATCATGTTTTACAACACATTGACAGAAAAAGCAGTTCAATACACGGTAGTGTTATGTAGTAATTACTGTATTTACGAATTTAGCACCAAAAGATTGCAATGTATTGAAATAGCTGTGGATCCAGGAGGGAGACAGATTGTGTTGGATAATGCAGAATTTTGAATGAGCCACAGTTGGATAAGCGAAAATCTACTGTAGCTAGAAACATTGTAGTTATATTCTTGGTGGCATGTAGTCTTTGTGGTAAAAAACCTCAATATCCATGGTAGCTAGGATTATCTTCTCTGGAAGACTAGCAGTGGTTTCTACAGTAGATCATCAACATTTTCTAGGATTAGGGGTTAGGCATGGCCTCTGGAAAAGTGGATAAGTTGCAAATTAAAATAACAGTTTTTAATCTGATAAAACACCTCTCTGGGAATCTAGACATTGACTATAGAACCACCCTGGAAGATCTACAGATTTCTAGAAATGACATATTAATCTAATCAGAAAATATTCAAGCCCCCTAAGTTAAATCTACAAATGTGTAGGGCTGACTGTACTTTCTTCAGGAATTTATTCAGGAATAACTCCGAATATTAACAGCATACAGCCAGAAACCCCAGAAGAGATAGTACTGATGCCCGAGACTTTGAGATACCCAGAAATTCATTGTTTGTCTGTTTTAGACAGCAGATGGGTGATGCCTAATTAAGATTCCCATAGTGTGTCTATACAGATTTGGTTTTGCACATCTGTTCAGAATTCTTTTATTACAATGTGTAGCTCCTTCTGATATTCTCCAGTGGAGTTTGCAGACAAAGGCATGCAAAGTGGTGTTGGAAAGCCACTTCTTTTCATGGTGACAACAGATGCTTCTTTCTCTGCCTCTTCTATTATGAATATCTGAATTGTTTTTGAGACTGGTGAAAGCATTACAATCTACAACAAGCAACTACCTTGTTTGCTGGTAATCTCAGCTTGCACGCAGCAATAATACTCTGTTTAAAAATCCATTCTAGTATTTTAAACATTGGAAAGGTTCCAGGCAAAATTCTTTCTTCCTGTAGCATTGACAGAATGCCTATAATGGGTTAGTGCACTATCCACTTGTTTGCTGCTACGCTGGTCTGTGATTGACATATTCCTTGAACAGTGGATGGTGAAAAAAATCACCTGCAGGTCATCACAGAACTACATCATATGTACAGATTTGGTCAGGCAGAAGGACAGACCCTGTGAATGAACATCTGTATGTCTCGATTTACACATGGGAAGTCATGAGAAATCATGAGACATGAATAAAGTAAAGCTCTGATAATAACGTCTAGTTGTAGGTTGGTGAGGGGGACACTTTAATTAGAGGGGTTTTCTATACATTCTAAAATACCTCAGTCTTGCAACTATTATCTCCAAAAGGTATCTCTCCCATGCCAAGAATGAATTAGCCACTGAGCAAGCAGAGTAAAGGGGAAAAAAGGTTTTGTTTGGCAATCTAGATGAAACATCAAAAAGTGTTGAGCCACAGTGACAATTAAGTGTAGATTTGCTTTTCCTGCATAACTAGAAGTGGTCTCTAGGCAACCAAGCCAATGACAGACAGAAGAAGTCCAAAATGATCCTCAGCACCATTTGTTATATGTATGCGTATATTGGGGGACATCAGCAAATTCCCCTCCCATGCCTCCTCCTGTGGGCCAAAAATCACATTTTGGGTGTATCAGAGCAGTGATGCTGTGTTAGGTCTGGTTATCATTTTGGCAGCTGGGGATGGGAAGAGGAAGAACTTTGTATATGGCTCTGAACTCCATTCAGATAAAGAAAGAAAATGTCACTGTGTTTCTCATCCTCTCATCATAAGAGCTGATCATTAATGTGTTCTTTAAAGCATCTCTGTAAAGCTTTTTCCACTACAGAGAAGCTGTAAAACAGAAAATGGAAAAAAAAACCTTTGTTATATTTTCAGGCACATATGACCCTTTTTAATGGCTTATTTGGGGTACTTCCTCATAAAAAAAAGACGCCATTAGCTTCACATGTTGGCAGAAAACTGTTAATAACATTAATTGTTCCAATTCACTTCTAGCTATGAAGTTGCACTGGAAGTTTGAATGTTTACCCACTCTACACTTTCTGAGGCACAAGTATTATTTCTGCTGCCAATTTGATAGAGTTGAAAGGACTTTTGTTGAAACTCTTAAATCTAATGTATTTAAAGTACTTTTATATAGCACCTCAGTGTTGGGGTATGTTTATCAAAATACAGGCAGCCCCCAAATTATGTACAAAATAGGCTCTATACATTGGATTTGTATGTAGGTTGGAACAGGTACATTTTTAAGTGTAATTCCGGCCACTTACACACACACACACACACACTTTGGAGCACAGGGAAGGGTTAACAGTCACCTGAGGGCTGAGAAAAGCGGTATATAAATAAAGTAAATAAATAAACACATCTGTAGTTTTTGTTTTTCTGTCTATGTCCCTGTTCAGAAGATTTCACTTGACTTTCTGTCTCTGTGATCATTAGAGTTTGAAAAAAATGGCTTGTTGTGGAAACAAGGATTGGTGAGGAAGCTTCAGTGGAGACACCTTTCGCCCATGATAACTTTCTCAGGATCAAATTTCCCTTCCTAGGGGTAGATTTCTCTTACTTCCTGTTGTCTCCCCCCATTTTTAACTATGAGTCATTTGTAAGTTGGATGTCTGTAATTTGCAGAGGGCCTATATATGCTTTTGTGGACTGAAGCCCCCTTCATCCATTGCAACTGTACATTTTTTTCCTGCTAATTCATGCAATGCCCAGAACAACTATACCTCTGAAGATAGAAATTCAGTTTTCCTGCCCTAATTCTTAATGTCTGAACCATGTGGTTCCAATTCCACAATATCTCAGTTGAAAATAGTAATGGTTCCCCAAGTTCTGCTTGCTCTGTAGGCAACACCAGTAGTATCCCTGTGTTGAACCAGACACTGGCCCCAACATTCCAGAAAGCACAACATGTCAACTGTCTTGCAATACCAGCAGGTTGAATGTGAACATATGGTTGGATTCATTTTATATTGTGCACAACACATTAAGGATGATTAGAGTCTATCATTAGCAACATTGTAATGGGCCTGTTTTAAACCAGTGTTTCCCAAACTCTGATGTTCCAGGTGTTTGAAACCACAGTTTCCTGGATTATTGGGTTGTTGGTAGCTGAGGTTTCTGGGAGTTCAAGTACAAAACACCTGGAAAATACTGTTCAGAAATCACTATTTAACCTTCTGTAAATACCAAGAGGCTTGGCAGACAAGCCTTCCTCTGAGTATCAAGAAGAAAACACAGCTGTACCAAATTCCTCACTATTATCCTACCAGGGTGTGTGAAATCTATTCTGCAAGAACTGGCTGAGGTTTATACTATCTATGCCAACCCCAGTCCATCTTCTATGACACATGAAAATACAATGAAGGTGGGCAGGGCTTTCACTTTGGTCCTGAGACCTACTGGCATTTCCCATAAGAAATGTTCTTCTCACCACCACAACAAAGACCAGGTCCTTACTTCACACCAGTTCTGCTTCACTGCCCAGCATTACCCATTCCACCATCCTACTCAGTCAGTGGGAGACTGGAGCTCAGCCAAGATAGCATTCAGGTCAAGTTCTGCATGGCTGTGCAGAGCACAAACTTGTTTGATCTAGTACAGGCAACAAGCTTGAGCTGACACGCTGGGAAGGAATGCCTCTCAGAAGCAGTGGCCTATGAATTAGCATCTCATGGACAGCCTCTAAAATGAATATAGTCCATCACCTGACAAGTGACCCTGAAAATGTGGGGGGTGAGGGGAATAACCATGGCCCAGCCAAGAGAGCTCACAGAGTACTGTATAAGACCATGGCAACTGGAATATGTAATTCAGAATCATTTTATTTCATTAAAAATCACCATCCTTTGGAAAATGAGTAGTTGGTATGGGTCAGAAAAGACTTTTTAAGCATATGATGAATTTAAAACGCCGACTAACTCAGGGTATCTTCAGAGCGACAGATGATATGGGGAAACCAAAGTGATGATCACTTATGTACTGTTGTAAGCCGCCCTGGGTCCCCTTCGGGGTGAGAAGGGTGGGGTAAAAGAACCCCAAATAAATAAATAAATAAATAAATAAATACTGATATACCAATGACAAAATGGCGCAATCACCATTTGAACCTCTAGAGCTCAAAGGGATTCCAGGAAATTATAATTTATGATCTTGCTATCCACACTAGCATATCACTGAATTCACATGGTTGATCAGTACCTTGGGGCTTCACAGTTCAGTTGTACATCTGAATCCACATCCAGAAAGCTCTTTGCCTTTTATTTTTAACAGGAATGAAGAATGTGTTACTCTGCAGATGATATTGGAGTATCCAGCAACCTAAGAGAGAATAGGTGCTGCAGTCCAACAACATCTGGGACACCACTCTCATTCCCATCCCAGAATGCACACAGTGTTCTTAGTCAGTCACCACTAGTGGGCTATACCTCCTTAGCGTTTCAAAGTTACTACGTGATGTGCCCTCAAGTCATGGCCACAAACTGTAGCATTGTTTTAAGGGAAAGGGTGATACCGTAGTTTCCTGTGTTCAAATGGCTAGCATGACAGATGAAGACTGAAGAACAATAGAATGGATCGAGCAGTAGCAATTCAAGAGAAAGTGGGAGAACAGATGAAGATGATAGAAATGCAGAGAAGGTATGTATGCATGCATGCATGCATGCATGCATGCATGTAGTGTGTTTGAGGCCCTGAATGATGGCTTACTAACCAAGAAGAAGGAAGTAATGACCGTGGCACTCATGATTTAGCATGCTATATCTTTCCTTGTACATGATTTTGGATGTGTTGCTCTCCAGATACAGTTGTACTGCATCTTCCACCATCCTTTACTACTAGCTATGCTGGCCAGAACTGCTGGGAGATGAAGTTCAGAAATACTGAAGGACAGGGCAGTAGCCAGAAAAAAAAATCGCGGAGGGTTGAAAATTTCGGGGGTGGGGGTGGGTTTGAAAATTCGGGGGAGGGGGTGAAACCTGCCTCTTAGCTCATGCTGAAGCAAAGAGCACAGCACGGGCAGAGCAGCCTTCAATAGCCTGCAGCTCCGCCCCTGTCAACCACCTCCAACAAGTCTGGCCTCCTTAATGAGAGCATTCAGTGCCCCCCCCCCCCGGTTGCTTCGCTACATCGGCTATTGCTGCAAGTAATGACAGTGTGAATAAATTGTCAGTATTTGCTTGAGATAGTGCTTAGAGTTCTGGAGGGACTCTTAATTTTTTGCATCTCATAGACTTAGCATGGGGATTTGGTTAACCAGTTAAAATTCATGAATAAACCAGTTTTTTTTTTAACCTGAATTTTTTTGGGGGGGGGGGGGGTTGAACCCCTAACTCCCCCCCCCCCCCCCTCGCTACAGGCCTGCTGAAGGATACATTTCCCACCTCTGTTGTTTGGTCTTTCAGCATAGAAAATACTTTTGCAGCCTTGCACAGATAACATTTCTTATCGCTCAGCTTTTTAGCTTGTTCAGAAGAGATAAAATGCTGCAGGCAGAAACCAGTACTAACAAAATTAGCATTTAGAAGTTTATTTTCTCCCCATCCAAGTATATATATACAGTACAGATGTGTCTGACCTCAGGCAAATCAGTGATTACCTACTTCTTCATCATAGGCTCATTCAATCCAGACAGGTAAAAGAACATGTGCCTAGATGGAGGAAAAAAACTTCAAAATGGTTCCTCAAAACAGTAGTACAAAATGGTCACTTTGAGAGCCATTGTAGTGATTAGTTTGTGAGACAGAGTCTTTAGCTCTAGTCCCTTATTAGGGAAGCAGGTAGAAAAAACACATGAAGAAGGAAGTGTGTGAGCCTCACCCTCCTCCGGCTCTAGTTCTGTCACTTTTCTCACACAGAAAGTGAAAAACATGAATAGCAGAGCTTCCCCTATGCATGAATGCTATCCACACAATCAGAAACAGAAAAGATAGGCTCGCCAATTGTGTGGGAAGTGTCAATGCATGGAAGAAACCCCTCCTATTTAGACATTCTCCACATGAAGATAACAACAGACGTAGCATTAACTGGGGGCATATCTAACTCTTTCCTTTCCTTCTGTGTTGCCTGTCTAACATGTGACAGAACTTTTATAGAGCCACATTCTAGTTCCCACTGAGCTCATTAAGTGAAATCACTGGGTATTTTAGACTCATTCATTTTCTAACAGGGTTAATGTGACAATAAAGTGGGGACAAGACATGAACCCTGCCATTACCTTCATGGAGAAAACTCAAGATAATTTAAAATAAATACATGTTAAAAATTTTGGTTGGGTTTCCTGAACAAGGGATCAGTTTGTGGTCTGAAACCTAAAACTCTTTGTGTATTGTATCTTATTGCTTTTGTATTACTAAAAGAATTGCAGTACACACTCCAGGGTGAATAGGGATCAGTTATGTGATTAAAACAAAATTAGCTTGGATTAAAATATGAGACCCATGGTTCTACCTCTGTCAGTTCAAAGGCGTTACAGTTGGAGCCAATGGTTTCTAATAGTTTATAAATTGCAAGTGGTGAGAGATTTCTTTTCATATGCCTTGTTTGTTATACACTACTAAATATAACCATGCTCGGAGAGGAAGTGAGATGGGGGTATAAATAGCAGCTGAAAAATCACAGGATATTGTAGGGCGCTGCTGCTACCTTTCTATGTGAGGTTATGCTGCATTTATTATCTTTATTACTCTCTGAACTCAAGAACTTGAGTTGGTTCTGCTAACTAGATTGGAACTTGGCTGCCACTTTCAGGGAAATTCCAATTAAAGTGTCCACAGAGAAAGATAGATTGGATTTCTGCTTCCCATTTGCTTCCTGTAAGAAGTATTTGCCCCTGCTCCAGTCTGTACTTCCAGTAATTGTAATAAATCTGAAATGTCTTCCAGTTCTTTGCTAGGAGCATTGCTTGGATGCTAAAAATTCTTCCTGGTGCTGTCAGTCCAATTTCTACTCAAAAAATAGTTTCCAGAGATTTGCCTGTTTCAGATCTTCATCTGCAAGGCCACAAGGTCACAAAAAGAGCTATTTGCATAAAGTGCAAAAAGGGCTCCCCATCAAGAAGAGTTTAATCTAGTTTCAAATACAGCAGAATTGAGGTGACCCCCTCACCTTTATGACTATTTCAGAGAAGAGACTGTCCACATTGCCAGGACAGAAACAGAAAGTGGTGAAAAACCTGGGGGGAACTGGTTTATGAAGAAGCCTTTAAAAACTGACTGAGATAAAAATGTCAATCTGTGATTATTATTTGGGAAGGGGGGGGGGAGTCGGGTCAATTATAGCTTCAAGTAAGTAGTGGAAAATGTATGTTTCTTGGAGGTTAACGAAATAGTCACAAAAACACAGAACACTAGTCTAAGAGCATCTGGACTATCTAGTACACTACTAGGTAATTAATGTCAATTAATGACTGTGTACCCTATGGAGGCAGACTTTTGAACTCTGGTCCTGTATCAATTTTTTCAGTAAATTCAGAAGGCATTGATAAAATTGACATGTTTTTTTCTGTTTGTGCCAGATAATCTAATCCAAAACAAGATCTAGAATGCTCAGATGAACTTATTTCCATTTAAGAATGCTAACAATTGCAGCGTTATCATTTTGATTTGTGTGTGATCAACAATGCCGACTATACTAGTAGCTTTTTTCTGTCGTCTTCCTAACTGGGCCATTTTAATTCAACTTTACTCTCTTTCCCCAACTTTTATATTGCTTGGGTGATACTGATATTTCTAAACAAATAAAATGTAGCCTTTGCCATTACTGGGAAAAATGTACTATATATGCTCATTTATAGGTTGACCTTGTGTATAAATTGAGCATAGGTTTGCGGGCCAAAACGATGGATTTTGATATAACTCCTGGATAAGTCGAGGGTCATTCCATTGAGAGGGGAGTGTCAGTGCCATTCCAGACAGCAATCTGCCCCTGTCTATCAATTTCCTGCCCAGGCATTCAAAAAAGCAGAGAGGCTACACTCTCGCCATTCACCCACTTTGTTAAGAGACGGGGTGATTCCTTCTTTTGATGACAGTTAAGGTACAATTCTTACATTAACCAATGGATAAGTTGACCCAAGATTTTTGAGTCAATTTTTGACTAATATTTCTAGCCTTATACATGAGTATATACAACAATATTCATTTCAGTGCAGTGTTTTTCAGAGAGCCAGAATGGTATAGTGGCTTGAACTATGCGCCACCCTGAGTTGCCTTCGGGCTGAAATGGGCGGGACAGAAGTGATGTAAACAAATGTAAATAAACATTGGGCTGTGACTCTGGAGACACGTTTAAATCCGCACTTGGCAATGGAAACCCACTGGATGACACCCTCAGCCTCCAAGGAAGGTGAAGGCAAATCTCTTGTGAATAAACCTTGCCAAGATCCCATGACAGGTTTGCCTTAGAGACACAATAACGTGGAAATGAAAAAAAATACATTTTTTCAAGTCACGGATTTCCTGATGCCATGAATTGAATCCTAGATGAAAATGTTCCTTGTTCCATTATACATTCAGTGTTATCAGTTCGCGTTGGTCTGGATACTTCATTCCCACACTCTCTTGGACCTCATGGGTTGCTTTAACCACTTCCAGTTCAATGTACTTTTTCTTGTACTGTTCGCTACCTTCTATTTTAAAAATTGCAACAGGCCTTTAAAAAACCCTCACTATATAGCTGATTCATTCCAGGGCATTTTAGTTCTTGAAAGATTGCAGCCAAAATATGGCAGACAAAGCACAATCATCATTTACCAGAAAGCACTTTTTTGTTCTCCACAGCAATAGATACATTAGCATGCAGTACAAGAGGCCAGTGCTAAATACAGGAATGTATCAAAGTGGGGTGGAAGGGGAGAGAAAAAGAGATTTTGAATCTTCCATTATTAAAATAAGTGGTGTCCAAACATGGTAACTATCAGATACCACTAATCAATAGCTACGATTGTCATTGGACAATTTTGTCTAATGAAAGTTTTTGCTTGTTTGGCAAGCATCCATTTATGGATCACTACTTTGTAATCACAGATACAAAAAGCAATAATGTCAGTAGAATTAATGCATGAGTTTGTTCACCATGCTGGACAAAGAAACAAAGAGGAAGAGCAGTGAATGCAATGCAAATATTCATTGTAAAAAGGCTGATTCTGAGAATACAGTTCTGACATCTATTATTATTATTTAGAGGTTTTCTATACCGGCCTTCTCAACCTCGACGAGGGACTCAGGTCGGTTTACAGCACGTATCAAATACAATCATATGAAAGAACAACAGATACAAATCATTACATATTAAAATAGTACAACTCAGTACACTAAAAACACCATCATTACATCATTACAGAGGTACCGTATTTACTTGATTCTAATGCTCATCTTTTTTACTAGATTGCATTCCCAAAATTAGGGTGCACATTAGATTTGGATAATGTGGTAAATATTTTTTTGAGATTTCAGGGTTTTGAGAACTGAGGTGTGCATTAGATTCAATGGCACATTAGACTCAAGTAAATATGGTGTTGGAGCCCCCGGTGGCACAGTGGGTTAAAGCACTGAGCTGCTGAGCTTGTTGATTGAAAGGTCACAGGTTCGATTCCGGGGAGCGGCGTGAGCTTCCGCTGTCAGCCCTAGCTTCTGCCAACCTAGCAGTTCGAAAACATGCAAATGTGAGATCAATAGGTACCGCTCCGGCTGGAAGGTAACGGCGCTCCATGCAGTCATGCCAGCCACATGACCTTGGAGGTGTCTACAGACAACGCTGGCTCTTCGGCTTAGACATGGAGATGAGCACCACACCCCAGAGTCAGACATGACTGGACTTAATGTCAGGGGACTACCTTTACCTAAATATGGTGTTTCCCTTTCTAATGTGACAAAATATATTATGGTAAATGTAAGTAATTTAAATAACGATTAATGTGTAACAACATTTTTCTTCTTCTTCTTGAGTTGGTTACATCAGAAAAGGAAATAGCTCTGTCTCAACTGGCATCAGAAATGAATTCTCAGGATATGGGCTACCTTTTAATTTGACATATCTGATTGAATTTACCTTTTGTATAGTTAATGAAAATTAATAATCACAAAAAGACTATTTTTTCCTCCAAAGATATGGGTGTAGTTGGTTTTTCTAGAGCAGTGGTTCTCAACCTAAGGTCCCCAGATGTCTTTGGCCCTCAACTCCCAGAAATCCTAACAGCTGGTAAACTGGCTGGGATTTCTGGGAGTTGTAGGCCAAAACATCTGGGGACCCACAGGTTGAGAACCACTGCTCTAGAGCATTACAAAAGCTCCCAGAACAGTTTTCTTTATATAGGAATAGGTTTTAATACTAGAGAATTACTCTGAAAGACCTAGAAAATGCACAGAGAACTGTTCTTTCTAGGCCTTCAGTATGTTTCTATGGTCAACTTCTATTCTGTTGGAAGCTCTACCAGAAATTGACCATGGAATGATGCTGGAGGTCTTATGAGAATATTTTCCAAAGCATTTTCTAGGCCCTTCAGAATGATTCTACGGTATATACTTCAGTTGGATGCCCAAGATGTAAGAAAATAGGGGTCCAGATTACACAAAACAGTTATGTGAAAATTCTTGGATTGTGTCCAACATGTAATACACAGCCTACTGTACTGTCAGAGAGAAGATCATATTAATAATCTTAGTTTGGAACATGCCAAATTCTACTGTCAGGAGAAAGAACACTCACCTCTCTAGTCACCGAAAGTGCCAACACTGAAAGCGCCAACAGAGGGTGGGAAAGTTGCCTTTTTGGACGACTACTTCCAGAATTCTAGGATTCTGGGAGCTGTCATCTAAAAAATATTTTTTCTAAGCTTTGGACAAAAGACTCACAGAAATAGTTTACAGTATGTAAAATTGGAACAGAGGAAGTAGACTTGTTTCATGATTTTGGTTTTGGTGAGTGAGTGAGATGGAGAAAGAACAGCCACATTGCTTCCTTCTTCCATTAGCAGAGACAGTGGTGTGATTGTGTGCTGTGATTCAGCAAGGGGAAGCACAAGGCCTCTGGAGGAAGCAACCTGAGAAAAGCTGTTGTGCTTTCAAACAATGGCTCAGCTCAGATTTATGGGAACACAGTCATCCCTCTTATGCTGTAATGCAGAAGTGCTCCAAGCAAAATTTTTTAGAGAGTCAGTTCTTGTGGGTTTTTTCGGGCTATATGGCCATGTTCTAGAGGCATTTCTCCTGACGTTTCGCCTGCATCTATGGCAGGCATCCTCAGAGGGTGAGGTGTGAGAGTGTTTTTTAGAGAGTGTTGAAAGATGACAGCCAACCTTCTGAGCATCAGAAATATTCAAATCAGGAGAAAATCAGACTGCTGTAGTATGTTCTGTGTGAAGAGAATACCAGGGATGGGTAAAATAAAGCCCTTAATCTGTTTCAGACTGCAGTTCCCACTAGCTGTGTTCATAATGACCACCAGTGAGTAATGCTGAGATCTGATGTAACATTAGTTAATTTTCATCCAGTCTTGCACTAGCCAAATTCTGAAATAATACTGGCAATCCAAATCTCTTTGAATTACTGAACAATTGCAAATTCATTGCAGAAAAACACACTGACCAACAATATTATCTGGAGTGGGTCCTTATATTTGACAGATAATAGCTACTATACCATCTACAGTTATTATTATTATTATTATTAATCTTTATTTGTACCCCGCTAGCATCTCCCAGAGGATTCGATGCGGCTTACAACAGGCCGAGGCCACAACAATACAACATAACAATACAATCAAGCAAATCAAGCAAATCAAACAAATTAAAGCAAAAATAAAAATAAACAACAAGCACAGTACATTAAAACACAGTAAAACTGGGCCGGGCCAAAAGGTGGGTACAAGGCTTAAAAGTGCTGATTTGACAGGAGGTGTATAAAGGGTTTCTAGGGCAAGTGCAATGTGCAATGTGCAGCAATCATTGGTTCTGGTAAAGTGCTTGTGGGACTCGGTAGTGGAGATTTCCTAATCTGGGAAGGCGCATTGGAAAAGCCAGGTTTTTAAGTTCTTTCTGAAGATAGCCAATGAAGGGGCCTGTCTAAGGTCTTTGGGGAGGGTGTTCCAGAGTTGGGGGGCCACTATGGAGAATGCCCTGTCCCGCGTCCCCACCAAGCGCGCCTGGGACGCTGGTGGGATCACGAGCAGGGCCTCCCCAGATGACCGAAGAGAACGCGTGGGTTCGTAGATGGAAATGCGGTCACACAGGTAGGCTGGTCCCAAACCGTTCAGGGCTTTGTAGGTAAGCACCTGCACCTTGAATTGGGCTCGGAATATAAACGGCAGCCAGTGGAGTTCCTTAAACAGGAGGGTTGACCTCTCTCTGTAAGGGATCCCCGTTAGCATCCTGGCTGCTGATCGTTGGACCAATTGGACCTTCCGAGCCGTCTTCAAGGGCAGCCCCACGTAGAGCGCATTGCAGTAATCCAATCTGGAGGTGACCAAGGCATGGACCACTCCGGCCAGATCCGCCTTCGCGAGGTACGGCCGCAGTTGGCGCACAAGTCTCAGTTGTGAAAAGCCCTCCCAGACGCCGCCGACGCCTGAGCCTCAGTTTGTTTCTGACTCCCTGCCTGTATATATTACAGTAGTAGCACTCAAACTATACCAAGAGAAAATATTCCCCCTTAAAGGAGAGAGGTTGGGACACAGTTGGGGGATAGTTTTATCCTTTATTACTGACAGAATTAAGAAATCTTAGGCACCTCTTTGATAAATCATGTGCTACCATAAACTGGTAATTGGTCTATCAATGGTTTCTGCTAGAGTCTGTTGTGTATTTCCTATCAAATGGAGTTAAGGCAACCTGGAAAAGGTTTTGAAGAGAAAAAAAAAGACTGTGGGGAAAATGGCGAAGCAATTATTTCCCTTGACCACTCTCTTCTTGTCCCACTGTTCCATTTAACTTAAAGCTTTTGAAAGTTGCTACCACTGTTGTCAGAAAAAGCATACCTGCAATTGTGAGTCCTGTAACATTTCTGGTTTATCCTAGGAGAGGGATAGTCAAGTAGCCCTCCTGATGTTCTGGACTATAACTCCTTTCAACATGGCTTAAAATAAGGGAGAATAAAAACAGTGGTTCAAAAAGACTGGAAGGTATGAGCAACTCATAGCGTGAGAAGATTATTTAAATTATAGCTCTGAATACACCATCTGTTCTTGCTCTGAAAATAGAATAACAACATTATATCAAAAACAACTTGCACTTTGAAAAATTCCTGTCAAAATATTTTTTAAATCCTTAACAATTGACTTTAAAAGGAACTTTTGGAGCAGATGTATCATGTTATTTAAAGTAACTTATTTTGAATCTGTCGCATTGCTTTTGAAATTTTACTTCATTCTACTGTTATTACCCTGCAAAGAACTAGTTGCAGGAAACTTTGTTGCTGTGTGCCAGACAATTGTTTCTAACTCGTGACATACCTATCTTGGAGTTTTCTTGACAAGGTTTGTTCAGAGGGGGTTTGCCTTTGCCATCCTCTGAGGCTGAGAAAATGTGACTTGGCAAGGTCATCTAGTGGGTTTCCAGGCCTGTGAATCGATTCAAAACCTATTCTCCAGAGTCATTACAAGATACTGGCTCTCAGTTTACTAGTAATTTGTTACCTTTGAGTTCTGCAACTATCAGAGGCGTGTTGATGAAACATGGTAGCATTCATGTGATCTGCACATAATTTATTCAGCAGGTGAAAGTAATTGGAAAGCCTTCCCTCCTTCTTGGAGGTTTTGGGCACCAACTGCATTCTCTTGACTTTGGTAGACAGAAGCCACTACATCACTAGAATTTGAAAGGTGGTGGTGGTGGTGGGGTGGCCACAGTTTCCAGAATTGTATATCAGCACCCAGTAAACACTCACTGAAGGTTACTGGGTGCTGATATACAAGAAGTAACTGTTCTAAGCTCTGACCCTTACTCTCTGTTCACATCTGGGATTTGCTTTCCCCCACCACTTCCTCTTCTGTACTTCCTCTCTGTCTGTTTGTCTCTCTCAACCACTCAAGGCTTGTAGTACAACCAGGAAAGAAAAGGCCATTATTGACTTCTACCTGTGCTCAACAAATACATTCTTTGGCGACTGAGTGAGTTCACACTAGGTTTTAATCCAGGCTTTAGAAGCACTCAGAATGATGGTCCCTAGCCACCCAAATAGCTTCATTACTTAAATTCATCCAAAACCTGAAGTAGATTCACTGCCCAACTGGATATAGAGTGTTGAAGCACTTCAGAAAGCAATCAAGAAAAATAAGCTTTTCCATTGATTAACCACAACTTGCTCTGGAAAGTGCAGGCAGCTCCACAATGGCTGAGGTAGGTCCTCTGGCATGGCTGTTTCCACTCTTCAAAGCATGCGATGGAAAGAACCAAGCAACATTTTGTTTACTTTAAACATTTAGAGTTAAAACATCTAAAGCCGTTTACAACATATTTCACTTAGAAGCAATAATAAAGCACAATGGTGGGGATCCAGGTTCTACTGCCAGAATTTCTTACATCAGCAGAACAGGAAAGTTTTACCCTGCAACCCCTTAGTCATTCACACACACATCAGAAAAACCAGGTGAGGAAGGCTGCAGGGTGGGTGGATGGAGGGGACTGGAAAGAGAAGAAAGAAGTTCTGCCACATTAGCTGTTGTTCCTACTGTGATCTTGAATGTAGCTTGGAGGTCATTTATTTTGTTTTTTTAAGCTGCCATGTGCACAATGCAAAAAAAAAAAATCTGAAAGCAAGGAGGAGCTACGAGTTACCCGTTGAGAGCCTTGGGGAATAGAAAGGGGTCACCAAAATCAGCCTTGCAGCTCATCCTTTCAAAAGTTGTTTTCCATTTTGTTCCTTCGCCTGAGCAGCAATGCTTTGGGGCTTTGTTTACAAGGATTTTTTCGTTATGAAATGCTTCACAGGTCTTGCTATGATTATATCTGTGCTTGTAGGGCATGGGTTAAATCACTTGTTTGCCTTGGGAAACCTTACTGGGGACAGCTGCTGCACCCATGACTTATTTTCTAATGATAGTGAACAAGACATATCCCTCTCTTTGCCTCATTTCTCCTTGCAGGACTTTGCTGCTCGGTCAGGGAGCTTGACATTTCACTTACAAAAAGGAAACAAAGCTTCCCTGCCAGGTAGTCATGTTCCTGGCAGAGAATCAATTGATATCCTATTCATCAACTAGTTTCCTAGTGTAAGCTGTTAAAACCTAAGACAGGCGGAGCTGGTTTGAAAAAAAAAGTTTCTTCCTCAGAAGTCATAAGCTGGAGGTCACTATGTGCTTGAGAGAATTTTAATTGTTGCTTCTTCACAATAATTCTTAAATATGCCTCTCCTCCTTGCCAGGTTTATAAAGGACAGGGCAGCCAAAACAGCTTGAGATGAGGGTGGTTTTGTCTTGAGAGGGCTGCAGCTACCCTTCAGTCCTCAACAAGCCCATCCACTCCTTCTAGTCTGCATGAGCTTTCCATTCAATCAACCACAATGGCACATCTTTTGGGGAGCTGTGATTACCTCTTTGTTAGTTTGACAACTCCCTAGTATTCTATGTTACCTCTTCTGCCCACACCAGGGATAGACAAGGTGTAGCCTGCAAATATGGAGTCCATCTGCAACTCCTCTCAGCCCAGCCCAGAAGTGACAGTGTTAAAGAAATCTGGAAGACGCGGACCAAGACCTTATGGAGCAGTGTTTCTCACACTTTTCTCCTCCATGTGTTTTGGACTTCAACTCCCAGAAATCCTATCCATCTTATCAGCTGTTAGAAATTGTGGGAGTCAAAGTCCAAAACATCTGGAGGAGTGGAGTTTGAAGACCACTGTTCTGGAGAGCCGTATTTTAGCCATCTGTGGTTTGCAAAAGACTGACAGGGATCCCAGGAGAGGTACATGAAAGATATACCTTATGCACACACATCAAATTGGTTGCATAGCCCAGAACTCAACCCTGTGAACCCTTTTATAATCTGGTATGTACCAGCAGCAGCCAGAAGATAATGAGTGAGAAGGCAGGTAAAGCAAGTTTCCAAACTGCAAAAACAGTGAGAGTGTGCAGAGGAGAAAACTACATTTAAAGATAGACATCTCTGGTTGATGTCAAAAACAGAGGATCTAGTGGCTATTTAAAAACTAAGAAATAAATTGACACCTACTTTTCCTCAGCCCAGGTCTTATGTTATTTATTTATTTACGACATTTCTACCCTGCCTTTCTCAACTCCAGAGGGGACTCTAGGCAGCTTTACACACAGGTAGCTATTTGATGCCATTAGAAACAATGTGCAATAAAAATGAACATTTAAAAATAGAATTGTAAATGCATCAAAACATTTAAAAACATTTAAACCAATACCACCACTGTTAAACCACACTATTCATAATAGTTTAATGAATCACATGATTTTTTTAAAACATTTTTTAACTGAACTTCAAAAGTCATGAGTGTTTCCTAGTCAGCGGCCATGCTGTCTAAAGAACTCTTGATATTTTTGGCCAAAAACAATCACATTTTAAGGCTCTGCACATAACAAATATAGAAACTATGAAGCAGGTCTTACTTTGGAAGGTAAAGTGGAGAGACACTCACTTTTTCTGCATCAGATTTCCCGATTTTAATTTTTCTTTTATATCAAATCCATCATTTGTATCAATTTCTATCCAGTTAATAGACTAATGCTACTAATATTAGCTTAGTGTCAATGTGTGGCAATATGTCCTATATTGGGATAAAGGTGATATAATTAATAAATAATTAAATAAATATACATATTATTTATTGGCATTTTTCCTTGTGAAAGAGAACTGCAGCTGAGATCAAAGAGAACAGAGATTGTTGAAGTGAGTGGCAGACTACCTTAATTAAAAATATCCTGGTATTTTGACCCTGTAGGACCTGGTTCTATTACAAGAAGTACAGCACATAACAATTAATCAGATAGGACAGTTTTCCTCTTGGTATATGGACCTTGATATAGATGAAAGGCAAAAAAGAAAGATGAAATACAGCCTTGTGGTTTATGAACCCACTTTTATCAGATTTTCAGTTGTTCAGAACTTGCCATCAGGCTAGGTACTGGGGCAGATTTCGAGAGAGGGTTGAAATGCATCTTTTATAATAGGGAAACAATACCATAATGGATGGAAGGCCCTAAAGTCATATTGATTTTGCTCCACTTTCAACCCCTTGGTCAGATCATCGGCTGTTAGATGCCAGCTTGTCAAGTCACACCCCAATGACCATTGCTCTTTCAATACCCATATTGTCTGCTTCACTACAGAGGTTCTTGTCAGGCTGTAAAGAAGTTGGCCGTGTCAGCATTTTGCATGGTGTACTCCAGCTTTTCACAGGATCTTATGCCTTCAGTCAGTGTCAATCAATGTATCAATAGCAAAGTTACAGCCATTTATACTAGAAGAGGATCTAGCAATGGAAACACAAGCTGAGGGTGTCAACCAAAGTCTAGTTGTGTGTTGATTATCCAACACACAACTAGAGGCTAAGCATTACAAGAGAGCATGGGATACTCTACGAAAAAATATGTTGTTATTAATATCTAGACTCGTGGATAATGAAAGTCAGAAACACAAAAAATCCTGATGGGCAGGACAGCGCATTGTAAATATACCACTTTAAATCTGTTTTCCCCCTAAGAATTTCTAATACAAAGACAACAATCTGTTTGTTATGAATTCTGGAGAGTATTTTGCAAATCACTTATCTACAATATTTATCCTATGAAAAAACTATTCAGGATCCGAAAATGCTACCTCTAATCTAGTACAATTACAGCCCCATTACTGAATGACAAGTCATGCCTGGTGGTAAAGAAAATGCAGGTGAAGGATAAAACAGATTATCATCTAAGTTATACTAAATGGGGAAAAATGAACAAGAATGGACCTAGACTGAAAATCAACTTGAACCCAGACAGTTATTGAACAATCAGAGGTCATAAATTTAAAATATTTCTTTTTTTCTCCCAAATCTGGGCAAGCAGACAGAATCTAATTGTCACTTCATTTACAAATGCTTGTAAACAAAGCCCCTAAGTGCTCTCATTAGTTTAATTAGTTAATCCTCAAAAACAAACACTGGGATCAAGGGAGCAATTTTTAGGAGTTAGACGTTCCTAAAGGTAAACAAATTAGTGGGTTTTTAAAAATAAAAAATGTGTTTTTTCCACTTTTGTGAATGTCTCTGCCCTAGCCAATACAAAAGTGATGGGCATACTGTTTATCCAAATGTAGGGATTTGTGTATTTCTTGCATTTTAGCTCTGATAATGAATGCTTGCACTCTGGTTGGTAATGTGCTGGTGCCTTGGCTGCTGCAGCTTGTTTTGTGTAATAGTTTGATCTTCAGGTCAATTGACTGCTTCTTAGTGTTCATTTTCCTAGTAAGTTTGAACAATGCATTTGGGATCAAATGATTGATTTCTGTTTTTGGCCAGGGTGAAATATGACTCAAAGGTCTTTTGGGGGATCATTGTGGACCTCGATTCTCCAGGGTGATTCCACAGTTACTCTCCACCAGATGTAGACCACAGAATTATGCTGGAGGGCCAAGAAATGTTGAGAAGTGTTATTTGTAGGAAGTTAACCATAAAATTCCCTTTAGAAAACATAGAGATTGCTAGAGAAAACATGTTAATCAAATAATTAAATCCATAAATGTTAAACCTGCAAATGTGGAGGGCCAACTATATACCGAAATCAAATCACTTTACTATGTTTTTTAGGCTCCTTCTACACTCCCATATCAAATCTAGATAATCTGCCTTGAACTGGATTATATGGTAGTATAGATTCAGATAATCCAGTTCAAAACAGATAATGTGGATTATGTATTTTGTTCATCTGGATTATATGGCAGTGTAGAATGGGCCTTAGTCAACAATAAGGACAGAACAACTGAAACATCTACCCAGGCACTGCAGTGAGATGCAGAGTGGTGACTTCATTTAGGACAATGATCGTAATCATCTGGGATGGAGAAAGGATGAGATAGAGCAGGGGTCAGGAACCTTCGGCTCTCCAGGTGTGGTGGACTTCAACTCCCACAATTCCTTGAGGCTCGGCATTCACCCCAAAGGCTTACCTTGGCCTCAAGGAATTGTGGGAGTTGAAGTCCACCACACCTGGAGAGCCGAAGGTTCCCCATGCCTGAGATAGAGCTACCCTCACCTTGTTGATGAAGAAGTATCAACAATGGGGAGAACTGGCCCTGGAAACCCCAATTATACTCAATGAATGTTCTGTAGATACAATTTCACCACTAACAGTACGCAGAGGATGATCCACAAACAAGGCATCCTAGGAATCGTGGCAGGACAAAGGCTGCCATGATCTGCTGGGTCCAAAGGTCTTCAATCTGGTTTCAAGGTCTCAAGATTGTGAAATTGGGGTAGCTAATTTATTGCAAACTTGTTAGAGCAGGTTTTGAATTATACAGAAAAAATATTTAAGACTAATTTGGGAAAAGACTCTGGGAGACCAGAGCTCAAATTTCCACTCAAACATAGAAATCCACTGAATGACTGCGGGCAAGTCAAACTCTTTCAGCTTCAGAGGAAGGCAATAGCAACCCCCTTTGAATAAATATTTGTAAGGAGATCATGCAACCTGTTTAACTCGAGTATACTATGAATTGGAAATGACATGAAGGCACACAATAACAACCACATACCTCCTTCCACACTAGCTAACTCACTTTAGCTCAATGTTAGGTAAAACTGTAGTGTAAATTGCCATTTTCTTTCCTTTTTTTAATTAGAGCTCTCATTATCTCTATATTGCTGACACGCTCCAGCCCACACAGAGCTCTCTGGATTTTCTAAGTCATAAAAAAATCTGTGAATGTTCTGGTTCAGACATCTCCGATGTCTGCTTTCTGTCAATCCAAATGCAGAAGGAAACAATGGTAAGAGATGAGAGACAAATGCTGCCCTTTAGTGAAGCATAGTTTTGACACTTCCAACAGCTAAGACTATTACTATCATTATTTGTGCCACACTGCCCTTAATTATTTCTTCTTCATGTCGTATGGGAGAAAGTGATTAAAGTCTAGGGATCCAAAACACCCGATTGCTATTCCTGGCATATGAAGAAGAAAAAAAAGACTCCCAATTAGGGGAAGCGACTCTTCAGGCTCCATTCCTTAGCTAGTGGAAAGCCCACAGAACAAAACAAATTGAGGATGCTCAGAGCTGTACTTGCTTTGAGAATAAAAAAGAGTCATATTTTATGTGTTGCATATTTTACCCAAGTTTGTATACTAATGACAAATCATTTTACATATGTTTTATACCTGGCTGGTTTGGTTAGAAATGCTGTTATCTCCACCGGTTGGAAAAGTGTTTCAGGGCTCTATTGCTGTATTCCTGTCCTCTATCCGCAAATAATAATCTTCTTTCAAAGAGGCTGGAAATTTGCTCTTATTTTTTAGACTGCAACTACAACGCAGGCCTTGTAAACGAGCCAAATTCTGCACAAGGCTTTCTGAATTCACACTTGAATGAAGAAACTGAAAACATGTGGACTACACACAGCTCTGCATGTGAATTGAAGGATACAAGTGGATGCGGAGGTTACATAATACAAAGTCAAGGGGAAGAACAAGGGGATTCATCATGTGCAAAGTTCAGTTTTGACATCTCTCCCTCTAGTCAGGTGCAACAAGCTGAGAGGTTACAATTTGAGCAGCTCACTCATTCAAAGCCTGTAAAAATTACGGATTCCTTGCTAGCATAAAGAGCACACAACAAGAAAGCGATTCAAGAATTATTTTTGCTCTTTTTGGAAGGGTGGTTATTTATTCTAGATATAGGGTGGCAAATTAGGGTTGCAAATCTTATCAGTCTCTCTACTTAATTGTGATTAAGAAAAAAGTGTCCTCTATAGGCAGCAACAAGATGTTTCCTTTTTAAATACTCCCTACTACAGTTTAGTTTTCACATAGAAATATAAATCATAACATTTTTATTTTGTTTCCCATACCTACACTAGATATTGAAATCACTCCAGAAAATAGTTAGGGACTTACCATGACAATTTAGACGTAGGAACCCTATTTTCAAAATGGTGTATTTTTATGATAAAACATTTACAACATTTTCAACTAGATAACTGCAACAACGCCTCTGTGTCTTAAGTAAATCAATATTTCTTCTGGAGTGCTGAATTCAAACCCCTACAAGGTAGGTCAAGCTTTGTTAGTTTTAATTAGGGAGAAAAGAAAGATAGGCATTTCACAGTGCATTTGGAATTTGGCTTTTCCGAATGTTCAATTGCCATGGAAAGCAAAGGGAAGAAATGAAAAAAAGGGTGGGACCTCAATCCATTTTGTCTCTTGCATTTTAGTATGAAGTGGGCCACCTGTTATGGATAGTAGCTCAAAAAATATACAGGCAAAGGAAGAGAGTGGGATTCCAGTAGAGGGCTCTGCAATCTCCTGAATCAATTCACTTTTATATGGTAGAACAGTGGTTCTAAAAGTGTGCTCCAGAGAGACCTTGGGGCTCTGCAAAGTATACTGATGGGCTCTGGGATGCCCCCCTGGGTTTCTGCTATCATCATCATCATCATCATCATCATCATCATCATCATGTTTTAAGGTGAATACTATTATCTTTTTATTATTTTTTTTTAAAAAAGTAGTAACATAAATTGATACTTGTAGGCTGGAAGGCTACTGGAGAAGAGTAGAGGACAAGTACAAATACCGCTGTGGCTAATGACACAAGTGGATTTAAGCTGAAAGGAAGTTCAGCTGTTGATGCATTCAGAGGTGGAAGAAAAGTCTGAAGCTGCTCAACACATATTACAGGATTATGGATATGAAAAGTATAAATCAAGGGAAAGCCAACACAGAAACCAAAACGTGTAGACAAAACAGAACAGGTCATGAGTCAGTAGAAAAGGAAATAATACTTTGGGAGGAAGATGACAATAGGAAAAGAGGTGACTGTATTACAGACAGGCACACATATAAAGTAGCCATGGTCCTGAATCTGCAAAATATGAGCATGGCAGTTAATGACAGAGTGACTTGGAAGCCTCTCATTAATAGAGTCACCATAAGTCAAAGTCAACTTGAAAGCAGTTAACAACAACGTTGGATACCACAGCCTAAGTAAAATGGACAGATGTCACACAACAAACTTATGAGGGAGTGGAGAGGAATTTTGCATAGATTTTCCAATCATTGGACAAATCTTTCATTTTCAGAGAGAAGCTCTGGCACCTAATGGCGTCCACCAGGAACAGCCTTTATATTCTTTAGCAGGTGGCTTGGCACTCTGCCTTTGCCCCACAGGAAAAGTGGGAGGACAACCTCACCTGCTAAATGCATTGAGATTAACAGCAGCTTCCCATCTTGCCAAAGGAAAGCTTCATTCATTAAGCCTGATCTTCGGTTAAAGGCCAAGGGTTGAACATTCATCTGGACTTTCTGCTTAGTGAGATTTTAGCAGCAAGAGCTGTAATAAAGGATGACAGTTACTCAGTTTACTTCTCCTGCCTTAATGAATCAGCTGTGCAATTGGAACAATAAATAACTAGATTTTTCTCAGATATCGGTGTAGAAATGTTGCTGCTTAGTATGAGCCAGCGAAAGCCCAGTGTGGTAGGACGTTATTTAAAGCTGCTACTGAATCACATGGTACAAACCAAACAGTTGGGCCTCCTTGGCAAAAATTCAACTATGCTTTCTCAATGAAAAACAATTGTGCATGCATCCTGTGCTGTGAATGTGTCTTTTATATAATTAGATAACTTAAGGGGAAAATTCAATTATGTACTGTAAGAAAGAAAGAAAGAAAGACATCCCTAGAAACAAAGGGTACAAATTTGCTTAACAGTTCCACATACTGATTTCTTTGTATAGAGGTAGATCTAAAAATAATTACTAGAATTTAAACAGAAATACAATACATTTCATTGTAGCAGAAAAATACATGACCAACTAACACCTCTAATTGCACTCAGAATAAAGAGAGGAAAGGCTATATGGTTAATAATAATATTTTAAATGGATTTTAACTTAATGTTTTATTTTCTATGCATTGCTGTATTGTAATGTTTTGTATGTTGCCACATTCAAATTGTCATCATTGTAACCCGCCATGAGTCCCCTTCGAGGGTTGAAAAGGACAGGGTATAAATGTTTGAAGAAATAATAATAATAATTAAAAGTCTACTCTGCTCTATATGTTGTATGCCACTTTATTCCAATATATGCATTCTTTTCTGTAATGAATATTGCAATTGTTTTTTCATTATCATAAAATAGGTTGAGTAGCCCTGATCCAAAATGATGGGACTTGAGGCATTTTAGATTTTGGATTTTCCCTCTGGATTATGGAATACTTGTATTTGCATATATGTAAACAATGAAATAGCTTAGAAACGGGACCTGGGTCTAAATGCAAAATTAATGTGAACCTTATACACATAGCTTGATGGTAATTTTATGCACATAACTAATTTTGTGTACACGGAACCATCAAAAAGCAAAGGTGCCATTATCTGAGCCACTCAAGTTGAACATCCCGCAGCTGCTTTTTATTTATTCTTTTTGAAATGTATGTGTTACCATTTGGCTATTGGGCATTTGTATATCCCACTCAAATATTTTTTCACATTTCACAATAGATTTTGTTAGAGTGACAGAAAAGCCTCTGATTTTTAAAGCAGTAAACAGGCTAAAAAAATCCAAAATGGTAAACAGCTACCTCATCAGTCTATGCCAGTAGCTCCAGCACAACACAACCCTGATTATTGGATACTGTGCCTCATGATCTTTGTTGACAGAGGGATGCAGAGTTGGAGGTTTGCTTTATTTATGACAGCTGAATTTAATTGCTCTGGACTGAAAGGAGGCAGTGAGAAGATGCTGTCAGAAATGAGGAGAGTTGTCCTTGTTACATTCCAGGACAAGCTTGAAGGCTGCAGCAAAGGAAATAAGAGCCACCTCAAGTAAGACAGGCATCATGTTCCACACCTCTCTCACATACTGCTGACTGAAATGGTGAGCCTTGTTAGCAATCAGATTTGGTTCTTATTTTGAAGGCTGCCTGAAAAGAAGTAAAATAAACAGAAGAAGCATTTCCTCAAGTGAACTTTTAGGATGTTCTCATTTTCCCTCCACTGGTGGACATTCCTCAGGTTTGGTGGAGCTTGGCAGCGTCCACCCGATCATGTGTTGGAGGCAAGACATTGCATGCTGCTAAAGTCTACATTTCAAGAAATTCCTTTCTGTGAGTTTCTGTAGTCTGATGACTTAGCAGGCCACCTTATGCATACCTGAAGTCTTTCCATCAACTGATATGTTAAGAAAGCGCCCACAATCCAAAACAAGATATAAGACCTTTCCATAGAAAGCTAAATCCAAAGGTAGTTTCTGAGATACTGGTGTCTATTTATAGTATGCATAGAATTACAACCCTATTCATACTTATCTCCAAGTACAATAAATAAATTCGTTGTGATAAAATTAAGGCAATATGAGACTAGTGGGTTATAAACTTTGCTGGGCTCAAATGTGGATTTGTCTTAGTCAAACAACGTGGAAGAAACTCAGGTTCACAGTTTGGGTGCTGAGTTTCAGTAGTGGCTAAAGGTGCCATTCCCCTATTCCTGGAAAATTCAGGTCTGGTCATGGTGATAAAAGGCTTGACTACAAGCCATTTAGATTGCTGTAATGGATTGTATATTGGGATGCCTCTGGAAGCTGGAAACAGATTATCAGCGCTGGTTATAATGAACATATAACCCCTGTTGAAACAGCTTCAGTGGCTCCTGCTTCATTTCCAGGCAGAATTCAAAGTGCTGGTCATGATCTTGAAAGTCTAACACAACCTGCACTGATATCCTCTAAACCAGTAGTTCTCAACCTTTAGGTCCCCAGATGTTTTGGCTTTCAACTCCCAAAAATCCTAACAGATGGTAAACTGGCTGGGATTTCTGGGAGTTGTAGGCCAAAACCTACAGGTTGAGAACCACTGCTCTAGATGAAACCTGCACAAACTTTGACCCTCCAGATATTTGCTTCTCTAACTCCCCAAAGCCCTAGCCAGTTTGTCCAATGGCCAAGAATTCTGGGAGCTGAAGTCCAAAACACCTGGAGGGCTACAGGTTGTTTAAGCTTGCTCTAAACACATGGTATCCAACCTTTGGTTCTCCAGGTGTTTTGGACTTCAGCTCCCAAAATTCCTGAACATTGCTGGTCAGGGCTTCTGAGGGTTGGAAGTACTAAATACCTGGAAGATTGAACATTGGACATCACTGCTCTGTACAACCTGGGCCATCTAGCTGTTTTAGCCTCCAACTCCCAGAAGCCTGAGCCAGCTTATCCAATGGACAGGAATTTTGGGAGTTGGAGTTTAAAACAGCTGGTGGGCCGCAGGTTGTGCAGAGCAGTGGTGTCTAATGTTCAATCATAGATCCTCTTACTGGACAACAGAAGTAACACCTGAGACAAAATGTAGACTTGTGACTTTTAACATTATGACTTTTTTCTTCTATATAACTTTTAACATCATGCTAGTTAAGCTTTGAAAGCTTGCATGAGCTATTTTCTGCAATTTGATTGGTCAATAAAAATGTTGGTCATTTGTGGATTTTGCTGTACAGATTGGCCATTCCTTATCCCATAATCCAACATATTTCAAAATCCAAAACTGTCCACATGGGAGACTAAGATAGTGACAGCCCAGAAAGCACACAACACTACAGTAACACCTTTGCATGCTGATAGTTCAATGTACATGAACCTTTTTCATGTATTTAAGTTGTGTATGTAAGTTGTATTTAGACTTGAGTCAATACTAAGATATTTCATTATGCACATGTATGGAAATACAGGTATTCCAAAATTTAAGAACAACCAAATCTCAAATCCAAAACACATTGGTCCCAAGCATCTCAGATAAGGGATATTCATCCTGTACTAAAACAAGTTATTCCCACATGTCAATCACAAACGCAAGCCTCAGCTTTCTAGTGAACAGTAACACGTGTGGCATTTTCACTAGCTTTCAGAATATACTAGATCAAAAAGCAGCAATAAAGAGCTGAATGAGCCTGCTGTGCCTGAAAAAGAGTGAGAGTAAAAGGCACGTGACTGAGTAGCAATGTGCTAGAGCCGTAACGGGCCATTTGTAGTCCTCTAGAAGTTGTTGGGCTACAAGTTGCCCATCCCAGAGCTGCAAAAATCAGCAACATGATTATATAGTTACAGACGTTCTTGGAATTTGGTACACAAATTTCAAGCCACACAACATTTATATAAAACCTGACCTATAGTCAGTAAATATTAGGATGGAGAATTTAGAAATAGCTGGGACTGACCACTGCTTCTTCTCTTTTGAGTGGCTTCACACAGAACACACACACACTTCTCAGTATGCCATTTTTTGAAATGGAAAATATTTCGAACTCCTAAGTCAGTCAATTTCTCATGTTAAAATTAAGCAAGCTAAACTCATTTGTGAAGTATGCATTATCTTTGTAAACTGAAGCTGCAGCCAAGATTATTTGCACATCCTTGTAACCATAGATGTAACTGCAGATCACAAAGGGGAAAGAAACAGATCAAATATGTGAAAGAGGAGGCACTAGAACAGCGGGGGGGGGGGGGGGGGGGGGGAGGTAGGCAATTCTCAAGGTGTTGTTGAATTACAACTTGCAGCAGCCCTAGCCAGCACAACCAACTGTGAGAAATGCAGTCTAACATCTGAAGGGGCTGGATGACAGACCTTAGTGTTTTAAGGCTCAAAAAGTAGGAGTTGTTTTGTACCTTCAAGTTATTTTCAACTTGTAATAACACACACTACCATGGAGTTATTTTTTGGTCTCCTGGAGCCCTAATTCAGTATTCAAACCATTATACCACACTGGCTTTCAAAAGAAGTTACCTCCACTACAAATAATTTTAAAAGGTCACTTTCTCATCATGAAAATATAAGTATATATATTATATATATTTACTTCACTTGTATACCACTTTTCTCACCCCAGCAGGGGACTCAAAGCAGTTTCCAACGTAATTATGGGAAAAAAAATAATGCCTCGCATACAGAAACCTAACATAACGATAATAACATGCAATGATCAATGAAATCATAAAACACAACAACATTTAACATTAAAACATGGAATTAAAAACATATCAATATAAACATTAAAATCACACAATCCGACAATCGTAGTCCCGGCCATTCCAAATATCATATCTATTGCACATAATCCCTGATCATTCCTTGTACTGCTTACTGCTGAAAGGCTTGGTCCCCTAGCCAAGCTTTTACTTTTCTTCCGAAGGCCAGGAGGGAGGGCACTGATCTAATTTCATTGGGGAGGGAGTTCTATAGCCAAAGAACCACCACTGAGAAGGCCCTGTCTTTTGACCCCACCAACTGCACTTCCAAGGGAAGTGGAACTGAGAGCAGAACCTCCCCAGATGATCTGAGATGGTTCATAGAGGGAGATACATTTGGACAGGTAAGATGGGCTGGAATTGTTTAGGGCTTTATAGGCTAAAGTCCTATAAAGCCCTAAGTAAAAAAGAATGTTAGAATCCACTGATTTCTGTTTGGCACGGACTACACCAAAACAGTAATTAAAAAACTCCATCACAAAAGGGCTGATTTTCCTTATTGTGATACCATCACAATGTAAATTATTTATGTCTTAGTTACTGCAAAACAGAATTAATTGCAACTAATTCACTTGCTACTTTCATGCTCTAACTTTGATCCAACCAGACGGGAAGCTTCTTCTTGAGTGGGCTGATTTAATTTTGTGTACTCTCCATTCCTTTATAGCCCCTCATCAGAGAGATGGCAATTTCCTTGTCACACAAGAAAGAAATTTCAACTAAGCAGCTCCACAGCTCGAGAAATTAACAAAACAAGGGAGAAAAGAAGGACAGAAAAGTGATGGCTCTAGGACAGGCGAGGATGGATGAGGAAAGTGCAATAATTTGGCAGATGGTAATATCTTTTATTCTCATTTTGTTTCCAAAAGACTCCACAATGAGCCATCTGGTATAACTTGGTATTTTTGGTCCTAGCAGCCATCACAAAGTCTTATTGTACAATCAGATTATTATCATCTGGGTTATGTATTAATTATATATTACTTTTAATCCAATTATCTGAAGGTCACATGTATGGCTCTTCTCCTTCCACTTTTATCTTCATAACAACCTTGTGAAATATATCAGGCTGACAGTAAATCACTTGGCCAGAATTAAGCAGATACCAATTTAACTACTCTAGATCCCCAAATATCCCAAGTACAAGCCCAACAATAATATTTCTAACAGAACCCCAGCTCTCTCATCTTTGAAAGATACAAAACACAACTGCTAGGAGAATAAAATAAAATAGTCAGAAGGTTTTTGTAGGAACTAGATCACGAAAGAAAGCCAAGGACCTCAACACAAAAATGAAATGATGGAATTTTAAAATCCTGGTGAATTCTGCCCTTTCATATACCTATCTAGCTAGCTAGCTAGCTAGCTAGCTAGCTCACACATATTTTTCAAACAATGCTCAACTCGGTATTAGGCCTCAGTCTTATTTTGAACAATCCGCGATAGAAGATGGTGGTGATGATGATGATGCTCACAATCAGAACTATCTTCATTTCTATGCTGCTTCTCTCCCCCTCCCAAATATCTAGGACTCAAAGCCAATGTTTGAGTGTCAGTGACATCCCAGCCACAAAGCAATGCTGTACAAATAGCTGTCCTTGGCAGCTCTATTGGATTACATTCCATAGCCTCAAAATGTTAATTTTTGAGTTGGCTGAGAAATTCTAGATGTTGCAGTTAAAAGAAATAATCTTTTCAAACTCTGCAGAAAGTACTGTAGATGCACAAAGAAATCTCAAGAGATAGCACCGAATCATTAATGGGACAGTGAAGAACAAATGAATGGTTTGCTCCAGGGCAAATAGTGTTTGAGTCACCTGGCATCAATACATCCCCTGGTTCAGCCTATTTTTATAGGGTTTGAATATTCAAGGAGAAACAACAAGATTAGTACATCTAACTTTGGTTTTCTCTATGAAATGAGAGATCTCTAAAATGATGGATCTTACTTTATATCTTGTGCGGTATTCTGTCCTCTCCAAAGCTTCCCAAGACTTACACCATCCTTTCTCTCTTTGTCTTTCTCTCTCTTTCTCTTGTATTGCTAACTTGTCAAGGGCATCAGAGTCACAGCAAGTTGCATGTAAAGAAGACTATGGCCTGTGTGGGAGACTGAACTGCTGTCTCAGAATGAGAGATTCAAAAGTTTCAATGATGAAGAAGTGTGTGTGAGTGGGAAGCAAACAAAGTACAAGAGCAGGATATGAATTAATCAGAGGGAGGCAAAAAATTCCACTCACTGTGTAGCTCTAACAATTCTCCATACTATTTTTTTTAATAAGGGTGTTGATGAAACTTTCTAAATAGGGGGCGTAGGCTAAGAAAGGCGGTATACAAGTATAGTATATAAATAATAAATATATTTTTTTATTTCCCTCTTTGTCAAGAATGGAAATTCTTCTGTGATTTATTCATTTGGTCTAAGATGATTCCCCAAACTAGGCAAGGACAGTGAATGTGTGTTGAATTAGCATTCAATAATAATGGATCCAGAGTTACAAAGTTCTGAATGAAGAATTTATCATTTGAAGTTTCATATTCTATACCTGCATTTCCTAAACTGTCCTGTTTCAGATGAGCACCTGAAGGACATCCGGGAATTAGGGAGAGCAGATCCAGACTGCACTGACTGAGTTTTATAGACATATTATTATACTTTTCAGAATATAATAAAACATTGAGAGTTGATCTTCTTTTGTTCTGTTGATTCTTATTTCATATTATCATGTTTTGTTTTTTATAGTTGCAAGCTATTCAGAGAACAGTTTATTACTTAATATACAAATATTACAAATACAGTCAGTCTTCCACATTTGTTGGAAGAATGAACAGCTGTATTTATTTTAAAACCCACACATTTTTTATGTGAGAAAACATCTCTCTTAGAATCTTTAGGTCCTCCAATATGACTGCTGACAATCAGATCACACTGGATGACCTAGAGATTCCCAGAGAGATTTTCCCTCTGGAAATCTCTGAGTCCTCCAGCATGACTAACCTCAGTGAAACTTAATCACAGGTAGTAGGATAACTCTGTACTACACCAACAATGGGAATGTGCGAAAACAACTTATTTTTGTGGGGGTGAATGTTTTATGTTAATTAAGATCACTTGTTAGTAGATGAAAGTATAGATATAGATGTTATGGGATGTCTTGTATTTGTTATATAGTTGTTATAATCTACTTGATTTTATGTGTGGAGTTGTATTTATGCTGACACGTTTATATATGTTTTTTTCTCTTAGGGATATATATTACCAACAGTATATATTAAAAACATTTTTAAAGTATTGTAAATAATCATAAAATGAGGGAAGATGTAACGATAATGTACTATATATAGTCACTAAAGTAATCATAAAAGGACATGAATATGAATTTCTGTGTTTCATTATAAATATTTTCTGGTATGTTCCTTGTAGAATACTGTACAGAAAATAACTGTCTATATGAAACATTTCTGTCATTAATCCAAGAAATATTTTGAAATTGTGTGGCTGAAGGCTTTCATGGCTGGAAACACTGGGTTACTGTGGGTTTTCTGGGTTGTATGGCTATGTTCCACAAGCATTCTCTCCTGACGTTTTGCCCACATCTATGGCAGGCATCCTCAGAGGTTGTAAAGCCCTCACAACCTCTGAGGATCCCTGCCATAGATGTAGGCAAAACATCAGAAGAAAATGCTTCTGGAACATGGCCATACAGCCCGGAAAACTCAAAACAACTCATTTTGAAATTGTTTTTTTAAGGTTTTCAGTATTATAAACTTTGTTAAAGGTTGGCTCTTCTTCACATAGGCTGCTATGCTCTTTTTAATCAAAAATATGGTCCAAGGCTACCTGTTCCATTGAATCATAAAAGCTTATTCACATATCATTTTCTCAAGTGAAAAGTAATTGCATTCTGGAAGAACAAACATAACTCTCTCTGAGCTTCTGAGCAAATCAAATGCAAAATCCATCTGAAGAAATCTTGACAAGAAAACCCTGTGATGAGGTCACCTTAGATTGCCATAAGTTAGAAATTATATGGAGGCACACAACAAATCTTAAATATAAGATTATTGTAGAGAAGTTATTGTGGCAGGAGATAAAATACTATAATAGATACTGAATAGAAAGCATAGTAATTAATAGCACTTATTTTGATCAAAGTGCTCCAAAACATTCCAATTCCAAACCAAGAAAACATCCTGGAGCTGAAATAACACGAGAGTTCTTTTTGACAAAGTTCTAGAAGGCCTATGTTGTATGTCTGAGGCCCTTCCACACAACTGTATAAAATTCCACTATCTGCTTTGAACTGGAATATATGGCTGTGTGGACTCAGATATCCCAATTCAAAACAGATATTGTGGGATTTTCTGCCTTCCTAATTGTAGCAAAATTACAGCTGTGAAGTAGCAAGGAAAATAACTTTATGATCGGGGGTAACCACAACATAAGGAACTGTATTAAGGGGTCACAGCATTAGAAAGCTTGAGAACCACTGTGCTAAGCAAGACAATATAGTGCTTACAGAAAAGGACAAAGTAGTATGCTGAGGATCATAAGACTAATGGAAACCATACCATAAAGATGGTATGTTTCTATGTATTATACAATAATAATAATAAAAAATAATACAATAATAATAATAATATTTTTTTTAAAAAAAAGACTAATGGAAACATTGGTTCTTGGCATCTTTCCCAGAATATTCATTCAGAAGGATCTAGGAAACTGGCACAGGAGGTTTATAGCTTCATCATTGGCTAAAACACTTTTGCTATTTTGATCATTTTCTTAGCAAGATTTCTTTTCTGAGGGGGTTGCCCTTACCTTTCTGAGGCTGAGAGAGTGGGCTTCCATGGCTGAGAAGGCATTCGAACCCAGGTCGCCCATAAACGTGTCCAACACTCAAACCACCATACAAATAGTGGCTCTACAAGTAACCATCCTAATGGTAATCTGAAAAATATTGACAGTAACAATTATATCAAACTAGGGGGGTGGGCTCTGAATGTGCACAATTGAGGGTATGTGTACTGTCTCAATAGCCAAATAATCCACAAAACATAGTATAATTCCTGCTTCTGTAATCTCTAGAAGTCACTCTTCTCTTGTAGGAAAACCTTTGGGAACAGTGCAATGCACAATTAGCTTCTGTCACATGGCAATGGCAACAAAGAAGCTATTAGCTCATTATCACAACACTACTAATTGTATAAATTAGCCAATCTTAATAGGAGACTATGCCAGATTTAGAGTTTAAAACGTAATTCATGCTGCTTTCAGTGTCGTTTTCCAAATTGCATTTCCTTTCTTTCTGGAAGTCCATCAAGTTTAAAAATTTTAATACCTTAGTAGTAATACCTTTCTGTCTTTTTTTCCAGTCACCTTCAATAAAGCCTTGCCCAATCCAACTGGGGTGGAGACGGTGCTTTCTTAAACAGTCAGCACTTTAGAGTCACAAAGTAACCATAGTTCTCCAGAAACTCAGTAACAATAAAGGCGGTGCAAAACTAGGAATCTGCACTCCAGCAGAGAAAAGTTCTGCTATTGTTTTTGCCCAGAGGCCCAAAGAGATGTATTGATACAGAGAGAGAGGGAGATCCGAATGGCATCAGGAAGGGAATTAAGGTAGAGATTTATGAGTCAGGCTTTATCTTCATGTTGGAAAAAGTGCAGCTTGCTAATAGAGTTATTTTTCATAAATGCCACAAGTGACCTTACTTACACTTACTTTTCTATACATACATGCACACATGCACAGTTGCTTTTAGAGTGCACATGAAGAGGCCCTTCTCATCCAGGTGAGACTTAGTGCTCAGCAGAATAAACAGTTTGGCCTCACTCACCAAAAAGGAAGTATTTGCCCTCCAAAGGAACTCTCCAAACTCAACTTTCCAGTCTGACAGCCTTACATTTGCTGAGACTTTGCACCTCCCCTTTGGCTGAAAAACCCAAGATTAAGACAACCTCTGCAGTTTTCATTGATAGCCTGTCATGTTTTTGTCCTGCTGTCATCGCCTCCAGAGACAGGGATTAACATAGGTTACTGGGACACTGGTTTTATTTACATAAAGAGTAGCCTGGGTGTAGTCAGCATGTTGAAGTGATCTGAGCGTTAGACTACAACTTTGGAAACCTAGGGTTTGAATCCCTGCTCACCAGGAAACCCAGCCAAAATGGAAGGCAACAGCAACCCCCAACTTAATAAACCTTGCAAAGAAAACCCCATGATAGGTTTGCCTTAGGGTTGAAGTAGATCGGAAACAACTTGAAAGCACACAACAAAGAACAGTCTGGATTTTGCTTGTGCACAGCAATCCAGACAAGCTTGGTGAGCTTTTTCCACCCCAATTAGATTAGGAAATGTCATCTATGTGCCTTAGGGCTCGGGGAGGTTTTGGCTCCCCCCTCTTTATTCTGTTTTTATATTCTACCATAGGGACTGCATATGGTTCATCCCTCCCTCGCTACCCTGTAGGTAGGGCATGCTGAGAGTGTCTAGTCTAACATCAGTTAGCAAACTTCACAGCTGAATAAGAATCTGGAAATGTACATTCTCTTTTACTCTATCATATTTTTTATCTCAAGCAAACAATGACTGGTTATACTTCACTGGTTTCAACCAATGACTCGTTATACTTTATTCCTAGTGGAATAAGGCCTTCTTTTCTATCAAGGCCTTTCCCTATTACCCATGTAATATAGACAATATATTACATGACACATAAATGATAGCTTCTTTTCCACTGTACAAAAAAAAACAAACAAAAAAAAAACAAACAAAAAACAAAACCCAACTCTCACAGTAGCTGAATATCATCTGTGAGATCTCCTCCACGATCATTATTTTCCAAGAAAATAACCACCAAAGAGGAATTAAAAAGCGGAAACTTACAGAAAGCTTTTCAGTCACCAGCGAGACTCCATCAGATTGAGGGAGACAATTGGAATAAGATGCTATCCACAGTGGGGAAAGAGGAGACATATCTCCAAGCACAACAATGTGAACAAAAACATGTGAGTTGTAGCTTTTTCAGGCTGTGTGGCCATGTTCTAGAAGAATTTTCTCTTGATGTTTCACCTGCATCTGTGGCAAGCATCCTCAGAGGTTGTGACCTCACAACCTCTGAGGATGCTTGCCACAGATGCAGGTGAAACGTCAGGAGAAAATTCTTCTGGAACATGGCCACACAGCCCAAAAAAACCTACAACAACCCAGTGATTCGGGCCATGAAAGCTTTATTATTATTATTTTGGACATAAATCCTCAATAACTACTGCTTCATTAATGATTTCTTTAATGACATTTATTTTAAATTCTGATGTTTTGCTATCGTCATATTTTTTAAAAATTAAGTTGAGGTGTGAATATGACTGTAAAAGAGTAAAAACAACAAGATTTTGTAAATGACATTTCTGTCAATACAATGATGAAATCTATTTGGTCATGTTTTGGCTGAATTCTGACATATATCTTTAAAACCCAAGTTGGGAAATGCAAGAGCTCATGTTGCCTTGTGGTTAGTTCAATATCCCACCCCTCCTCCAATGTAATGACCACAAAACCAAAACTGTTTTACACATGCACAATTGTTCCATTACAAAATAATAGCTGAATTCCCCAACTTTACCCACATTTTCCCATACACAAGACAAACACACAAAATAGCACAACTACCATTACAAAAATTGTATGATTGCTATACTCAAGGCTTTGAAGCACTATAAAACAGTTCTGCTAAAGTAAGTAGGACTATTCCATCTAAGTGGTTTGATAAATCTTAAGAGTACTGTCTGTAAACTCTAGGAGAAATTTACGGTATAAACTAGGATGTATAAAGGATATATAGGCAGTTTCTGGCACATCATAAGGTAAGAGAGAGATACTTCTGACATGTTCAGCTATACACTTGCCTTTGATAATTCTTCAGTCCAACACAGCAATCTTTGATCATTTACTAAACAAGATACATAAACTGAAGCCTCTCTTCTTATACAGTACTGTCAATCAAATGTAAAGATCTTTTCCCCAATTTATAGAAATTATGGTGGAGAATATTCCTTCTTAAGATAATTGATGCGGGGAATTAGCAGATGTTTTTATCACAGTCTACTAACATATTTATGTCCATTAGCCACAACAGTCTCCTTCTTGGAAACTTATTGGAAACTGGCAACCAATATGAACCACAACTTTGAGCAGCACATTTCTTTTAATGCACAAAAGTTATACACATTCTGCTTTTATTCTGGGCTTACCACCAATCCCTAAAGTGCAATTACATGGCCCACAACCAAAAATAATAATAAAAAACAGATATGATTTTTACACAATGAGAGATACATAGTAGAAAAATAAATTCATAAAGGGTATATATCATCAATGTGTACTACACATGAACTTAGCCGTAACAAAGACAACATTAATTTTGGAATGTGTAAGTACTGTTCTTGACAGACTTCCCAGCAGGAGCAAAGCCACATGACTGATGCTATTTATCTTGACCAGAAAAAAGTGTGGAAAGTGTACAGTGATGGATGTAAAGTTAATATGCCATCAAAGAGGCTCAGTGTTGAATCTTTTCAGAAATTATTTATGTTCATGATAAGAGAAACTATTGACAAGGTGGTCTTTGACCACATTAGAATTCATAGTCCCAATCTTTTAAATTTATTATTTCAATTGGACATCTTTAAGAAATGAAAAAAAAAACACCCCATAACATTCAATACAGTTGCTTTAACAATTATAATTGTGTAAAGCTATGAGTAGCCTTAAAGCTGTGCTGGGTAATAATCATAAAGCAAAAATCAATACATTCTGCTGCAACAAAATTTAATAGTAGCAAAACAATACATTTTGCATAACAAATACTAAAAATATATATATTCTACTATTTCAACCAAAGTTCAGGAAAAAAGTAATTGTTTGTTTTCTTGAAAGATACTTATGTTATGACTTTGTGGTAGATGTTCATGGGTAGGAAGCTGCCACACAATTATCTGCAAGTTACAGATATCCTGACTGAGCATACCAATAGTTATGGGTAAGAACGGAAGCAAGTACTACAAGCGTTGAAGTCGCCTCCAAACACAACCCATCCAGCCCCTAATTCTCCTCAACTCTCTTTCCAGTGTTATAGCACTGTCAAGATGTGAGCACTGGGTCCTTTCCATTACAATGTCAACTCCCAACCCTGGAGGCCATGGCCGTAGCCAGAAAAAAATTTCGGGAGGGGTTGAAATTTTCGGAGGGGTAGGTTGAAAATTTCGCGAGGGGGGGGGTTGAAACCTGCCTCCTAGCTCACGCTGAAGCCAAGAGCACAGCAGGGGGCAGAGCAGCCTTCAATAGCCTGCAGCTCCGCCCTTGTCAACCACCTCCACCAAGTCTGGCCTCCTTAATGAGAGAATTCAACATCCCCCCCCCCCAACTTGGTTGCTTCACTACTGTTCTGTCGAGCGCTGGGCCTGTAAATAATTGTCTTTAGAACAGGATGTGCAACCTTTGCCCAGCGGGAAGCCAAGGGGCCTAAAGAGAAGTTCTCAGAGGTTTTCATCACAAACAGTCTTTAGATGGCTTGAGAAATACAACAAGGTATTTTAATAATGAACAATCAAACAGAAACTTCTCTTGTCTTCAGTAAAGTTAAGCAAATGATTCCAAGCTTTTAGGCAACTGGTGAATTCCCAATCTTGTCCACGAAGGACAGGCAACTGTCTTCAATAACTTCTTCTTTAAAGGAAAATCCCAGTTTTAACTTCTCCCAGGCTGACTGTAATCTAACCCTTACTGATGTGGGCTCCGCTACCGGGTCGAACTGCATCTTGAACGCTGAGTGGACCTACCAGCAAGGCATAGATGTTCTCCAGCTGGAGTTCTTTGGTCTTTAGGCCTGTTTTCCTGGAAATTCTTTGGAGACTCTTAAGACCTTTCTCCCCTGGAAGGTCTTAAGGGTTGAAGCTTTTGTACAGGGGAAGCTTGCACACGTCCTATAAATAAGCTTACCTTGCTGGGACTAACTAAAAATGGCTCCCTTCCCTTCCCAATTGCCCTGAGCAAGGGGCGGGACCAAAACTTAACAATGATGGACAGGTGACTTGCCCTATGACTGCAACCAAAGAAGCCACCTATCTGCAGAGTCTCTGAAACCTAGGACTGCAAGCAAACATTTAACACAAAGCAAATAAAGTTGGAGCTCCTGGTACAGCTGTACCAGAACAACTACATCGGCTATTGCTGCAAGTAATGACACTGTGAATAAATTGCTAATATTTGCTTGAGATAGTGCTTGCAGTTCTGGAGGGATTCTTGATTTTTTGCATCTCATAGACTTAGCATGGGGATTTGGTTAACCAGTTAAAATTCATGAGTAAACCAGGCTTTTAAAAAAAATCTGAAACATTTCGGGGGGGGGGGGGGTTGAACCCCTAACCCCCCCCCCCTCGCTACGGGCCTGCTGGAGGCTTTCCTATTTCTTCTTACCATAACTGCAATCCGCAGAGTACCTGTGGAAGGAAGGATTTTCTCAGCAACAATATATTGATTTGAGATATTCTTCTTATAGGGCAAATAACTGGGGGTAGATTGGTCTTGTGTAGATGATTAAGGACTACTAGTGGTACAAAAGATCAGCTCCTTGCAGAGATGAAAACTGCTTGAACTGTTTTGTTAATACAGATCAGCGATTTCCAATCTTTTTTCAATCAATGAACATTTCAGAAGACTCTTTTTTCTACTGAGCCCTAATTCTGTTCTTGATTTTCACATAAACTCTAACTCCATCTCTAAGCATTATGAATCCACAAAGTTCTTCCTTCATTTATCTTCTTCTATTGTCAGGGTGTTTTGTATAATGTAGTAGATTAGGAAATAAAGAGATTCAAATTTCGTAGCTTCTGAGACAACTTGGTATACTTTCTGTTTTTTGACAACTCATCTAGCCTGTTAGAGCATCCAAACACTGATCCATCACTTACAGCCCTAGCTGAATCTGGTGACAAGTAAAGCTGAATGTCATCAGCACACTGATGACACCACAATCTAAATTTCCTAAGGTTCTCACTCAGCAGCTCAGTGCAGATAGCAAAGACAAAAACAGATAGGGATTTAATGGGAATTAACAGAAATGCTCTCATACCACTCTCTGAAACCAGTTTTGTAGATGAGAGCAGAACTACGGTAACACAATGTCTTATACTCCCATCTAACAGAACAGGCCAGTAGAATACGATGGTTGATGGGATCCAAAGTTACCGAGAGATCCAATTGGAACATTAGAGCAGCATCCTGTTTGTTTTTCATCCAAAGCAGTCATTACTTTGGGCAAGTAAGGCTGTTTCAGTACTGTATTCTGACATGAAACCAAACTGAAATAGATCCAGTTGACCCACTTCCTCCAAAAAACAGTTACCACATGCTCCATCCAGTTAGAACTACTGGATGGTAGTTCTAACATATTTCAGGGTCCAAAGACATCCTCTTCCAGGAGAAGTGGCAATTATTTCTCCCTGACATAATGATGCCTTTGTCACCTGCTAATCCCAACACATCAATACATCTGTTCTGGAACTTATCGACCAATATAAGCAATGGTCAAGATTACATGTGGTGAGATGGAATGATTCAGGCAACTCATTTCCATCAACTGAGATGGATCCCAAGAAACCTGACCAGGTCCTTAGATGGGATATCGGGCATGTCCTGAGATACCATGCTAACTGTGACATCTAGTTGAGAAATATAGAAGTTCTTTCCACCATGATTTGTCATAATAAGCAACAAAGAGTTCCACTGCTACTGTTTTTGGTCCTTTCCTTTAAAAAAATAATTACTTCAAATAGCTCTGGCAACCTCTTTGCTGCATAATAGATAAAACCGAAGAGTCCTTGCTAATCTTCATGACCAAGAACCAAACCAGGTTATGTTGGCTTTGCTAGTTCTTTTAGTTTAAAGTCTGATCCATTCCGATCATGGGTCTGGTTTTCAGAACAAAAAACACACCGGGATACGAGAACCTAACCCTTTCTTTAGACTTTTTCTCCAAGTGTCTTTTTCCTCCAATCATCTAAGGCCCATAAGCAAACAGATACACACACACACACACACACACACAGTTGAGGGGAAGTGAGAGACAAACTTCAGGAAAATGGATAGGGGCAAGAGAGCTGTAGGTTTTTCTTTAAGCATACAGATTGTAGAAATCAGAACCTAAACATACACCCACTCTTATGCATGCTTCTCATATGCAACTGAAATAGAACCATACTTAGGTAAATGGTTTTGCTGTCAACAAAGATGTTTCACTGATCCAAAGGACCTGCATATACTTCTCCTTATAGATGGATTTTGTACTATGCAAGCAGAGCTGTAGCCAGAAAAAAATTTCGGGGAGGGTTGAACATTTTTTTGGGGGGAGGTTGAAAATTTCAGGGGAGGGGTTGAAACCTGCCTCCTAGCTCACGCTGAAGAAAGAGCACAGCAGGGGGCCAGAGTAGCCTTCAATAGCCTGCAGCTCCACCCCTGTAAACCACCTCCACCAAGTCTGGCCTCCTTAATGAGAGCATTGAACCCCCCCCCCCCCCAACTTGGTTGCTTCGCTACATCGGCTATTGCTGCAAGTAATGACAGTGTGAATAAATTGTTAATATTTGCTTGAAATAGTGCTTGCAGTTCTGGAGGGACTCTTAATTTTTTGCGTCTCATAGACTTAGCATGGGGATTTGGTTAACCAGTTAAAATTCATGAGTAAACCAGGTTTATTTTTTTTAACTTGAAAAATTTCGGGGGGGGGGGTTGAACCCCTAACCCCCCCCCTCGCTACAGGCCTGTATGCAAGGAAGATCAAAGTTACAGAGATAAAATAGAGGAGGAAACAAACAGGAGATAATGTCCTCATGGTCTCCTGTAATATTCCATATCTGAAATAGGGTGAATGTTGCACAATAAAAGCTTTGGACACTGCAGGTCCAATTTGACCCTTATCTGCATCTTTTTTTAAAATGTATAAAAACAGCTGTAGGGAAACATAATTTTATTAAGGTCCTCATTACATGGGGAGCCAGATACACAGTGCAGTTTATCTGTATAAGAAGATGAAGCAAAACAACAGCAAGCTGGGTAAAGATGACCATAGAAGGAAAAAGATGTTTAAAAAATGGCTAGGATTAGGATACCAGTGCTCCATATACAACCTGATGTGATGAGAAGGTACACCAAGGACCCACATGGGCAAGAGTATGCAAATAGTGCATTAGAAAGAGCTGCCCAAATTTTGCCTCAAAGTTACAATTATTGAAGATCAGTTACATATATTAAACAAAATACCTGTATATAAACTTACACTGAAGACTATAGAGATAAAATGAGAACATATAGCAATCTGCCTAAAACCAGCTCATATCATTTATTTATTTATTTTAAACATTTATACCTTGTCCTTCTCGACCTCCTAGGAGGGACTCAGAACAGCTTTCAACAGGCAACAATTCGAGGCCAAACAAAATATAAAATACATAATAAATATATTCATATACATTAAAAAAGTTATAAATATGCATTAGAGCCAGTTTGCCAGATTAAAATCACCAGATTAAAATAGTGGTCCAAATCAGTCCAAGTACGGTCCAATAAAATTTTGTCTTCCCCAGTAAAACAAACTATTATGTGAACGCTTGATCCCATAACTAGAATTTAAGTTTCTTCTGGAAAGTCAGGAGGGAGGGGGCAGATCTCACTTCATTGTGGAGGGAGTTCCACAGCCGAGGGGCCCTCATGGAGAAAGCCCTGTCTCTCATACCCAACAAACACGACTGCAATGGTGGTGGGACTGAGAGCAGGACCTCCTCGGATAACCTTAAGGTCCTACATGGTCCGTAGAGGGCGGTGCTTTATTCGAGAGCTCGGAAAAGTACTTTTTAGGTGGCATTTCCCAGAATCCCCTGGCCATGATAGTTAAAGTATTATGGGAGACCAAAATTATTCCTCCATATCCTTCAGGCTCTGTTGCTGCCAACTCTGGCCCCCATTAGTATTAGTCAGAGCTTTTTTGCATTGCACACTAATTCACCCCGATAAGGCCATGAACAAGAGTTCTCTATATCCATAATGTGCTTTAGCACTGAACCCTCTTTTTATTTTTATCACCCTATTTGGAAATCCCTTTATTATTCCCCAGCACATATGTCTGCAGGGGTAGGACATGGTTATCAAGATAGCTTCTTTATACCCTTGATACTGAAGTGTGTGCAGAGCAGGTGAAAATTTGTAGGGAGGTACAATAATGACAATGTCTATGGCATATAGCTCTACACTTGACATGGAATTCCTTACTTTTTTGGGAACAACTAGATACACAAATTTGAGCAACAAGTCCTCTTGCACAGGTTCTAGCAAAAAGCATTTTAGGACCAAATATAATACACAAATGAAAGAAAATAAAAGAAATAACCACCCACAAACATCTCAGGCAGATGCAGACTTATTGGCACACAACTGAAGGGATGTTGAACTTCCTCCATTCTATAACACAAAAGGCATTTTTCTTCTCAGTGTAGATCATTCAATACAAAAGAGAGAGAGAACTGGGTAGCAGAGATTCATCTGTCATTCATCTGTCACTGTGACTGTTAAAATTAGATCCCACATACTTTACAAAAGAACAGGGCAGAAACATGAACAACAAACATATTTGCCCTGTCAAGTCCCATTTTATCCTTATCTGGATTCCTTTCAATTATACCAGGCATTACTCTGGCAACTGACAATTTGAACAGAACCGTTAGATTGATTCAGTCTGGTTCTTTCTGTGTATCCTTTCAGCATTCTCCCCGTTTCTTCTTTTATCTAACCTCTCATCTGTTTTATGAGAGCACTTCTCTATTGTGCGTCTTCAGTGGATACCTTTTCATGTGCTGCTGTCTTACAGAACCATGCACCTTTTCTTTTGCTTTATTGAAAGAGATTAGATCAAAGTCTTTCCTTTCCTTTGACTTTATTGTGGCACATTTAGGTTTACTTCTCTTTCGTTTTGGAACACATTTAGTGCATCAAGGTATATCGACAAGAGAGCCTGAAGCTTGAGAAACCACATACAGCCCTTTGCCTTTGTGTGTTTCGTTAACTTCCTTGTTGCCATTCTCTCCCTGCCTCATCATTAATCTGAAAAAGAACTATCACAACTTTGGCCTTCCTTGTCTTTCTCCCTCCACTGGGCCAGTTTCAAACACTATTTATTATTGTATAAATCATCTGCATAATATTAACAATTGCAAGGGTGGGAAGTGTCAGAGACACACATCAACTGCCTCTTTGTTTGAAAGACCTTCATTACCCTCAATTCCTCAGACTTTTATAAAGAACACATTTTCTGCCCTCTGGCCTCTCCAGAAGCTAGGGAGATAAAATAGTTGGTGATGCCAGCTTCTCCCACACACTTGTAGAGATTTAGAAAATAGGTTCAAGGACACAGCTAAAGAGGAATTGTTTATCTGTCTGAAGGAGTGGGAGAAACTCCCCAGTACTATGTTTGTGAGCACTCAATGCCATTTTAATGTACTGCCTGATCTTGTTCTTGCAGGAAAATTGGCATAATTATAGTTTCTTTTGTTTTTGTTTTTTAAAAAACAAAACATTTGAATGAATGGGCTTTAGTACTTTCTGGAACCATATCATACACCAATCTGTAAATATGTAAGGATCAAAACTGTGTTGAATTTTGCTTCATATGTTCAGAGGTATTCATGTTTGTTATAATTTTAGATACACCTTTGCTAAAATGGTTTAAGGCTGAATACTGACACAAATCGTGTGATTTTAATTGATGTTTTAATGCGATGTTTTAATGGGTTAGGTTTGAATGTTTTTGTTAATTTACCGATGTATTAATATATGGCATTGAATTGTTGCCTTAGTAAGATCACCCTGAGTCCCCTTCGGAGTTGAGAAGGGCAGGATATAAATGTGGTAAATAAATAAATAAATAAATAAAGTAAACCTATGCTATAATTCACAAGTAGAACTGCAACAACATGCACATACAATTCAGGGTAACAGTCATGTCCTTTTCCAGGATGCGCAGCACTGAAGCAAGTGCAGCCCCCAATAATTCGTTCCTTCCTTCACATATTGACACTTAAAATTATCGGCCTATGAGCACGTTTGGTTCTCATCGAAGTGATTGTGGAGGACTTTGTAAAACTCCATTTAGGTTTTTTTTCTACCTAAACATTATTGGTATACTTTCCCAAACTTTATAGTTTCCCTAATCATGCTGATTATTTATTTTTATTTCTTGGTGGATTACCTTTGACTAAAATTCTTCCTACAATTCTTACCAATGATATCTACAGCTATATTTTTCTGTCTACCTGTCTTTCTATCTACATTAGAGCACTTGGAAGGTGCTGGATAATCTCAAAAATCTGATTCACAGTCACAATTTGAAGTTAACAAATAACGTAAAGGGAACATTTTTGACACCACAGGTAATGATTAAGCACACAACTTCTAGACTTGGCAACAGAGATTTAAGAAATTGATCCAAGATAGTGCTGTATTTAGGCGACCATGAGGTACTGCCAAATATAATTACTAATAAATGTCTGAAGCATTTATTTTTGCAGAGATCAAGAGTGGTGAAACTTGGTCTGCATATTATACAAAGGATCCATTCCAGAACCCTTTACATAATATGATTTTCACATAATCTGGAACCTTATTTCTCTTACCTGAAATTAACAATGGCTTGGGCTTCTGACTGAAGCATATCACAAAATCACTCAGGAGGACCTAAAGGCATTATCTCTAGGTAACCAGTCCAAGTCTATGCTCCACATCTTTCAGAGCTTGACCATAGAATTGATCTGAAGGCCTAGAGAAAACTCTAGGCATTTTCTAGGTCCCCCAGAGCACTTCCATGGTGTTCAAAGCTCTTTGTGTATAAAAGAAATTGTGCCCAATGAGTTTATAGAATAAGCAGGCCTACCCTCCCCCCACAACCATCCCAAAGACTTTGTGACTTTGGGGTTGCAGTCCATGGAAAACACACAAGACAGGACAAGGGTCTTAAAAGGAGTCTAGCTTGGAATTCGACATTCAAGAACCTGTACTCATTGGAATCAACACTTTAATTTGAGGAGTTTGTAGGAGAAGATTCAATAGGTTGTCTACATGGATTGGCAAATGAAAAACTATTTAATTTATCACATGCTTACATTGATCAATATAGTGAGGGTGCCAGATGGATTAGACATTGAATTTATTGTAATCCAAGTATTTAGATTGTTTGTGTCTGGGCTTTCCTGAAAAAAAGGTCTTCCTGTATTTCTCAGGGGTTTTGTGGTTTAACTCCTGGTTCACCAAGAAGCATCATCTACAACTTGGACGTAGTACAGTAAAGAGCACCATGCCAGTGAAAACTGAAAAGTCAGACTCTATACGTAGGTAAGATATTAAATTCAGTAAGTTCTAGAAGAGCTAAAGTGTTCTCTTGTGGCAGATACAAAATGTTTACTGTTGTTTCAGGAAAAGAATCTAAGATCCTAAGCCAAAGACAAGGAAGTGAGAAGATAACTGAGTACAGGATATTGTCCCCTAAAACTCCACTGAGATCCTTTGATAAAATTTTGTGCATCTAGATACTATATTAATCTTAATTTAAAATATGTATTGGTACATGTAAAACATATGAGCTGCCTTACCACTTACTATAGTGGGAACCTGAATTTATTAAGGACCCTGCTACTCTGTCACAACAATGCAAAAACCAATCAAATTTGAGATGCCTAAAATGTCAGAAGAGTTAAGCAATAAAGATGCCAAAATGAGTTCTAGGAGCAGAAATAATTGCTGTATTAAAAACCAATCATTAAAAATGTACAGCTACAAGGCTCTTTAGTACAGAGCAAGTACTTTTATCTATGTTGGGGATAAACAGAACAGTAGCCTCTATAGTAAACCTTCAATGTTGTCTAAATAGAAGATGTTAAATGTGGCATCTTGCGGACATATTATGCATTGAGATTCCATTCTAGGCTTGTAAAAAAATAAAAGAAACTGCCTCACAGCTTTTAACCTACATCATTTGCATCTCTAGCCAGTAGGCTGATCTCAGTGTATCCAAAAATAGCTACATTGATAATTCTTCATTCATTTTTCTCCCCAATTAACAAAACACACATTTCAAAACAAAAATAGAGAATTTCATATCAAAAAAGCAAGGGCCTTATCCACCATGCAGAGATGCACATTCAATGGCATACCTATGAGAACATTAGTAACAATAGCCGATGGCAGATGTAAGAACCCTGTGGTCCTCCAGATTTTTTTGAACATCCATAACCACGAACCACACTATCTAAATATGAAAGCCGAGAAAAAGACATCTTGTTGCCCAAGGTGAAGAATAATACTTTGCCCACTCCTGCTCCATTCCACATACAAAACCCAGCCTGGACTTGCAGTTTAATGTTATTTTTACATACATAATGGATCAGTATTCTCCACAACTCAGAGCAACAACCCAACTTACAGGCAGATAATGGGTCCTATGACTCTATCTAGATAATTCCATTTTCCAACATCTAAGGGCTCTTCCACACAGCCCTATATCCCAGAATACCAAGGCAGAAAATCCCACAATATATCTGCTTTGAACTAGGTTATCTGAATCCACGTTCAGATAATGTGGGTTTTTCTGCCTTGATATTCTGGGATATAGGATTGTGTGGAAGGGCCCTTAGAGGTGTTTCCAATCCCCCAGCATCTGCAACCTGAGGCAATGACTCATTCTGCTTAACCGTTAAGAGTCCAGTATCTCCAAAGCTACAGATCATCCATTTGACCTATGAGATTAGTTCACTAGCCTATGGTCTGAGCTATGGAAATATCACTTCCACCACTATAGGTTTAGCCTCCCTCACCTCCCAGTTTGGACTATAAGCTGCCAGTGGATTAGTCACTGTGGCACCCCACATCAATGATCGAGTAATCAAACTAGCTAGTGCTAACAGGTAAAGTTCAATGTGCCATGGAAAAACAGAGTAGCCTGTGAATAAATTGCAGTAGAAAGCCAGGTTGTATGCCTGTTTGTGTGAACCGGAGCATTAGCTCTATATAACAGCACATGGACAACTAAAAACTATTTGTACCTGATTGCACCAACAAGACTTGACTAAAAACACTCCACTTGTGTCCCAACATATCATTGGCTCTGAGTTTTTTGTGGGTTTTTTTTTTGTCTGGTTAGCCTCAAAGGACTTTCCTGCAAATATTTTTCTTGCAGATACAAAGTGCAACAGCTGCACCTAGTCATGGAAAATTATAAATCACTGACCAGTTTTCCACTCACAGTAATCAGCATTTAAAGACACAAGAAATATATTTGAAACAGTGTGCAAGAAGCATTCTTGTGAGAAAAGCAAGGTAACAGGACAGTTAGATCTGAGCAAAATACTTGAGAAAATTATGTACTGTATGCCTCTGCTCATTCAAATTATAGTCCACTTCTGATGTTACTATAATGTTTGAAGGACTTCAGAAGAGTAACTCCTTACAGTACAATAGTATACATATTTTGAAGTAGACAAGTCCTACTGAACTCAAGATTTAGTTCCAGACAACTCGTAATAGCAAGAAGAGGGAAAATATGCCCCCTCTGAGTCTAAAGTTATGCAATATAATGCAAGTAGATAGACTTGAAATTGCTAAGATATAAAATTAGTGCTCACCACAGGATTGTATCAAAGTAGATCCTCTGACAACGATCCCAATGAATGCTTTTTAAGACATTGCTTTATCCCACTGCTACTAAGAATGCCTTGTGCCCCCACTAGCCTCTTTATGCCAAATTTGGCTTCCTACATACGTCCCTCATCAATTTTGTTAGAGCTCATTGTCCTTCCAGTAATCATTTCATCACCTTTCTAAAGTGACGCACCACTGGCCTCCAACACACTCACTTGGCCGGCAGAAACTACAAAATTAAAAATCAGTGCCAGAAGCCTGAGGTTGGAGGCTCTTCCCTTTCACAATTAATCCCACTATTGTGCTCACCCATCTACAGCACTCACTCTCCCTTTTGTTTTCCTAGAGAGAAGAGCCCCTTGAAATACACATGGCACAAATCTAGTCTGGCAAGGGAGGAAATTACAGTGATATTCATAGACTCATCTTTTTGAGAGGATTTAATTGTAGAGAATGACAGCCTTAAACATTTCAAATACAATGTCTCGTTATCTTCTGTTGTTGTTTTTTTAAGCTGTGAAGATACCAGAGGAATCCCAAATGCTCCAGTATGTGGCAGATTAATCTCTGTTTGGGCATATTAGGTAACAGAGAAAACAAGAGGAATCTCTCGCAGTTGAATGGCACATCAGTTCAGCCTCTCAAAAGTCAAATAATTTTTACTTTTTAAAAGCAACTGCAACTTCCTAAATAGATCCCTTTTCTGTATTTTTCACCTTCTTTCTTTCTCCTAAAAATAAGAAAGTACTGTCCTAATTATAATTTTTAAAAATCCAAAGGATGGAAGCGTTGCCAGGTGAGAATTCAAGACTACCTGTGTTACATAATGTTCAGATTCATTATCTGAGGTCTCTTCCACACAGATGAATAAAATTCCACATTATCTGCTTTGAACTGGGATATATGGCAGTATTCCACTTCAAAGCAGATATTGTGGATTATTCCGCTTTGATGTTCTGGGTTATATGGCTGTGTGGAAGGGCCCTGAGGCCCCTTCCACACAGCTGAATAAAACTTACATTATCTGCTTTGTACTGGGATATATGGCAGTGAGGACTTAGGGCCCTTCCACACAGCCATATAACCCAGAACATCAAGGCAGAAAATCCCACAATATCTGCTTTGAACTGGGTTATCTCAGTTCACACTGCCATATATCCCAGTTCAAAGCAGATAAAGTGGGATTTTATTTAGCTGTGTGGAAAGGGCCTCAGTTAACCCAGTACAAAGCAGACTCAGGGCCCTTCCACACAGCCTTATATTCCAGAATATCAAGGCAGAAAATCCCACATTATTTGCTTTGAACTGGAATATATGGCAATTTGGACTCAGATAACCCAGTTCAAAGCAGATATTGTGGGATTCTCTCCCTTGATATTCTGGGATATAGGGCTGTGTGGAACAGCCCATTGTGTGTTATTCTGCCTTGTTATTCTGGGTTATATGGCTGCGTGGATGGGCCCTGAGGGTCCTTTCACACAGACATATAACCAATAATATTAAGACAGAATAAGGGCCCTTCCATACAGTCCTATACTCCAGAATATCAAAGCAGAAAACCTCACAATATCTGCTTTGAACTGGGTTATCTGCAGTGTGGACTCAGATAATGTGGGATTTCCTGCCTTGATATTCTGGGATATAGGGCCGTGTGGAAGGGCCCTTAGATAAGTTCTGTAACACTTCCATTTTCCTCTTTCTTTTTCAGAGAACTTGCACCTTACAGGCTGAGTATCTATTATCCGAAATTCCAGAATTGTCCACATGGGTGGCTGAGAGAGTGACACCTTTGATCTTCAGTGCTTCCATGTCCACAAACTTTGTTCCATGGACAAAACAATGAAAATATTTTATAAAATCACTTCCAGGCTATATGTTTATGGTACACACACACATATATGACACAGACATTACTTTCCTGCTTAGACTAGGATTTCATTTCCAAGATCTTTACATACAAATACAGATATTCTGAAGACCAAAAACTCCAAGGGTGTATTTGAACTACAGCATGAATGCAGTTTCCTATCACTGGGTTGTTGTAGGTTTTTTGGGCTATATGGCCATGTTCTAGAAGCATTCTCTCCTGACGTTTTGCCTGCATCTATGGCAAGCATCCTCAGAGGTTGTGAGGTCTGAGGATGCATGCCATAGATGCAGGCAAAACGTCAGGAGAGAATGCTTCTAGAACATGGCCATATAGCCCAAAAAACCTACAACAACCCAGTGATTCTGCCCATGAAAGCCTTCAACAGTACAGTTTCCTATCACTTTGACTGCCATGGCTCAGTGCTATGGGATCGATCGTGGGAGTTGCAGTTTGTTGAGAAGCCAGCACTATTTGGCAGAGAAGGCTACCGTCATTGTAAGACCCATGATTCCACAGCACTGAGCCTTAGCAGTTCAAGTAGTGTCAAACTGCATGAATCCTACAGTGTAGATGAGCCCCAAGTCACTCTCAGCTAACACTAGCCAATTTAAAAACAAGCTACAGCTTCCAGAATCCCAACACATTGAAAATGGTGTCGAAGTGCATCAATTCCACAACGATTGTAGAGCAGACATGGGTCAACTTGGGTCCTCCGGATGTTTTGGACTTCAACTCCCAGCATTCCTAACAGCTTCAGGCCCTTTTCTTTTCCCCCTCAGCCTGTTGTAGAGGCACCCTTTGTTGCTTCTGCAGGAGTGGTCCATCATGATTCCAACTCTCAGGATGAACTAAAGTGGTGCCAAACTGCATTCCAAGGTGTAAAGACACCCCAAAACACACCTGGTCTCAAATACTTTGAATAAGAGATGCTCAGCCTGTTGGGACCCTCAGCAACAAGGGCTTTCCTTCTCACAGATGAGGTTGCTCACACATAGGGCCTTCCACACAGCTATACAACCCAGAATATCCCACAATATCTGCTTTGAACTGGTTTACCTGAGTCCACACTGCCATATATCCCAGCTCAAAGCAAATAATGTGGGATTTTGTGTGGAAGGGGCCTGAGTTGACATGGAAAACCAAGAGCTTCTGCTACTTTCCTCCTAAACCCCATTCGCCCAACTTTCTCTACTTGTCAAAGGCAGCAAAACCCAACCCCGGTCTAGAAAGAAGGGAAGTGCATAGGCTGGTTTAAAGGGAAGCCTTACAAAGCGTTACTTACATCTACACTGCAGAATTATTGCAGTTTGACCCCACTCGAACTGCATGGGCTCAATGCTATAGAGTCCTGGGAATTGCAGTTTGGCGAGGCACCAGAGAAGGCCAAGCTACAACTCTCTCCCATGACTGCCTAGCACTGAGCCAGGGTAGTTGAAGCGGTGGCGAACTGCATTCACCCTCCAGTGTAGAGCTGCACCCGTGGTGGCCTTCCAAGACACAGGGCGCTTGGTTGCTCTCAGCCTTCTCTTCCTCCTCCTCCCCGGAGCCCAAGTACCTTTGCTCTGTTTACATTGCAACGCGGTGGAAAGGAGGCGAGGAAGGAAGGAGCCTTTGGGGCTGGCTTACCCGGCGGCTGGAGAAGGGGAGCCGCGCTCGTTCCGGCTCCTACCGGCTCCTTTCCTCTCCCTTATGCAAAGGAGGAGGAGGAGGAGGAGAAGTGAAGCCCCGCTTCCACGCCTCCCGGTTGTGGCTTCCAGCTCGCGCGCGCTCTCTCTCTCTGGAGCCGGTGCAAAGCAGAAAGCAAACGGGGAAAGTGGGTTGGAAGGGTCTGGTTTCCAGCAACAACATGAAAGCAGGCAGGCAGGCAGGCAGGCAGGCGAGGGGGCGGGGCCTCTAAGAGGGGGCGGGGCCACGCAGAGCAGCCTCAGCTCACTACTGGAGGGCCTCCCGCGGCGCGTGGCGGGCTCTGTTGCCTCTTTCTCGAGGATGGGTTTTCCTCTAAGTAGGTTCTGAGTTGGTTAGGGCCCTTCCACACAGCCCTATCTCCCAGAATATCAAGGCAGGAAATCTCACAATATCTGCTTTGAACTGGGTTAGCAGGCAACAAAGATCCGCCTAGTCAAAGCCATAGTATTCCCTGTAGTAACCTACGGATGTGAGAGCTGGACCTTAGGGAAGGCTGAGCGAAGGAAGATAGATGCTTTTGAACTGTAGTGGTGTTGGAGGAAAGTGCTGAGAGTGCCTTGGACTGCGAGAAGATCCAACCAGTCCATCCTCCAGGAAATAAAGCCCGACTGCTCATTGGAGGGAAGGATACTAGAGACAAAGTTGAAGTACTTTGGCCACATCATGAGGAGACAGCAAAGCTAGAGAAGACAATTATGCTGGGGAAAGTGGAAGGTAAAAGGAAGAGGGGCCGACCAAGGGCAAGATGGATGGATGGCATCCTTGAAGTGACTGGACTGACTTTGAAGGAGCTGGGGGTGGTGACGGCCGACAGGGAGCTCTGGCGTGGGCTGGTCCATGAGCTCACGAAGAGTCGGAGATGACTGAACGAATGAACAACAACAAGCAGAGTCCTCACTCAGGGCCCTTCCATACAGCCCTATTTCCCAGAATATCAAGGCAGGAACCCTCACATTATCTGAGTGGCCTCAGATAACCCAGTTCAAACATATATTGTGGTATTTTCTGCCTTGATATTCTGGGATATAGGGCTGTGTGGAAGGGCCCTTAGTAAGAGTTGAGAGTGACTTAGGGTGCATATCAAGGCATGGGCAAACTTTGGACCTCCAGGTGTTTTGGACTTCACCTCCCACAATTCCTAACAGCCTCAGGCCCTTTCCTTTGCCCCCTCAGTCACTTGTTGGATTTTCTTAGTGGGAGCCCTTCCACACATCCCTATATCTGAAAATATCAAGGCAGAAAATCCCACATTATCTGCTTTGAACTGGGTTAGCAGAGTCCTCACTCATGGCCCTTCCACACAGCCCTATATCCCAGAATTTCAAGACGGAAAATCCCACAATATCTGCTTTGAACTGGGTTAGCAGAGTCCTCACCCAGGGCCCTTCCACACAGCCCTATATCCCAGAATATCAAGGCAGGAAATCCCACATTCTTTGACAGTTCAAAGCAGATACTGTGGGATTTTCTGCCTTGATATTCTGGGATATAGGGCTATGTGGAAAGGCCCTTAAGTGAGAGTTGAGAGTGACTAAGGGTGCATGGGCAAACTTTGGACCTCCAGGTGTTTTGGACTTCACCTCCCACAATTCCTAACAGCCTCAGGCCCTTTCCTTTGCCCCCTCAGTCACTTGTTGGATTTTCTTAGTGGGAGCCCTTCCACACATCCCTATATCTGAAAATATCAAGGCAGAAAATCCCACATTATCTGCTTTGAACTGGGTTAGCAGAGTCCTCACTCTGGGCCCTTCCACACAGCCCTATATCCCAGAATTTCAAGACGGAAAATCCCACAATATCTGCTTTGAACTGGGTTAGAAGAGTCCTCACTCAGGGCCCTTCCATACAACCCTATATCCCAGAATATCAAGGCAGGAAACCTCACATTATCTGAGTGGACTCAGATAACCCAGTTCAAAGCAGATATTGTGGGTTTTTCTGCCTTAATATTCTAGGATATAGGACTGTGGAAAGGGCCCTTAAGTGAGAGTTGAGAGTGACTTAGGGTGCATCTACACCAGGCATGGGCAAACTTTGGCCCTCCAGGTGTTTTGGACTTCAGCTTCCACAATTCCTAACAGCCTCAGGCCCTTTCCTTTGCCCCCTCAGTCACTTGTTGGATTTTCTTAGTGGGAGCCCTTCCACACAGCCCTATATCTGAGAATATCAAGGCAGAAAGTCCCACATCTTCTTTGAACTGGATTATCAGAGTCCTCACTCAGGGCCCTTCCACACAGCCCTGTATCCCAGAATACAAAGGCAGGAAATCCCACATTATTTGAGTGTGAACTCAGATAACCCAGTTCAGAAAATTACACATCTGAGTGTGGACTCATATAACCCAGTTCAAAGCAGATATTGTGGGATTTTCTGCTTTGATATTTTGGGATATAGAGCTGTGTGGAAGGGCTGAGAGTGAATTAGGGTGCATCTACACAAGGCATGGGCAAACTTTGGCCCTCCAGGTTTTTTGGACATCAACTAATTCCTAACAGTCCCAGGCCTTTCCCCCCCTCAGTCATTTGTTGGATTTTCTTAGGGCCCTTTCACACAGCACCGCTTGAGCTCTGTGAGCACAGCATTCTTCCAAATGAAACAGAGAATGTTTGAGGACCAGAACATCCGTAGGGATACCAAGGTGCTTGTTTATAAAGGCATTGTCCTTCCAACCCTGCGAAACATGGACTGTCTACAGATGTCATACACAGCCCCATCAGTGTTGCCTCTGAAACATCCTGCAAATCTCTTGGGAAGACAGACGGACAAACAACAGCGTGCTGGAAGAAACAAAGACCACCAGCATTGAAGCGATGGTTCTCCGCCGTCAACTCCGCTGGACCGGCCATGTTGTCCGGATGCCCGACCACCACCTCCCAAAGCAGTTGCTCTACTCCGAACTCAAGAACGGAAAACGGAATGTTGGAGGACAGGAAAAGAGATTTAAAGATGGCCTCAAAGCCAACCTTTAAAACTGTGGCATAGACACTGAGAACTGGGAAGCCCTGGCCCTTGAGTGCTCCAGCTGGAGGTCAGCTGTGACCAGCAGTGCTGCAGAGTTTGAAGAAGCATGAATGGAGGCAATACCAACCGGGAGCATCTTCCACCTGGAAGTGTAACCGTAAGTTGGAAATGATTTGAAGGCACACAAGAAAACAATGTGTCTGTATGTATGCGTATATATCCTAATGTGAGTGCTCAAGCTTTTTTACAACAACATTTAATGCTCTGTTTTTAAAAATGAATATGATGCCAGTGGGAAAGTTGATCTGTTATAATGTTAAGACACCTGGACAATATAAAGCAGAAAGATCCTACAAACTGAAGATTCAAGTAGTCAAGCTGGTGTAGAATGGTAGGGTGAAACAACAGAGACAAAACACGACAAAGACTCTCAGATCCTGACTTGGGAGCATCCTGACAAGGATAGTATGCTCCCACGACTGGAGGAAGCCCAGTCTTCCTTGTTCAATTCAACAAAATATGGAAGTGACACCAAGCATCTTTATCCACTGCTGATATGTGAAGGTGTACAGTATTTAAAAATGCTATATTCCATTTTAGCTGCCATGGAAATTTTAATAATTCATTTGATATTAATTGCAGATATGAGGGGAGCGTATGAAGTTTAAGAATATAAATACGGTCAAAGTATAAAAAACAGAAAGGTTGAGAATGTTCGGGTTTAACTGATGAATAAGGCCTCAGGGGAAGGTAGATGTTAATTATTTGTGTGAGGATAATTTTAATGAGAAGAGATAATTATGTTGACGTACAATAAATATTTGAGTGCCTCCTTTTACGCCAACAATATGGAATATTTTGCTTCTGTATCAAATAATCAAAGTTCTTTTTCCTGATCTATGATTTGGAAGAACAGGGTGTTATTGCTAGAAGAGAGAATATGTGAGTAGGAGCGCAAGGGAAATATTTAGATATAAATTACTGATTTTGAATGCACATATTACTTTTGAGTTTCTTGACTGGCCACTGGTCTCTGTTACTAACCAGGTTGGTTAGGAAGTCAAATTATTTAGCTTTTTTTTTTTTGGGGGGGGGGGGGACGGGACCTGCATGAATCTGTATATGAGTGCACATACTCTCGTATTCATGTGCTCATGTGTTGCTGCATGCTTGCATGATTAAACAATGAGCACAAACACAGAGCCACCAGGGTTTAAAGAGTTAGAGTGATTCATTTTATATTTGTCATGTTCCTTTGCATTGGTCATGAAGCATCTGTTATTGACTTATTCAAGAGATAGAAAATCGTGCTAGATGGACACATGCTTTATAATAGCCTGGTTGCAAAATGAGACAGATTCCAGAATAATTGGCAAATATAATTTTACACACCATTTATGAATTCAGATTTAACTTCTGTGACTTTTTATGGGAACTGCTAGTTGGCCACAAAGCCAATCATTATATACTGTAGAAATTGCCACTTTTTAAAGTGGTGGTTGAGATTAACTTGAACAAGGAGGATGCAAGGCAAGTAAGAACCAAAGGATCCTGATAGAATTCCAGGACGTGTTAAGAAAAAATACCAAAATTGAACATTGTTGGAGAAAAGGCACAGTAAATTATTCTTTGTACCATTGTCTCTCATTTCCTTTTGCTACTGCTGATTGTCAATCAGACCTATTGTATTTTTGGAAATGGGAGGTATTTTCTTTTGCTATTCCTTTCCTTACATTGCAAGGACTCTGGGTAGAAACCATGTTACATTAGAACAATGGTTCTTAACCTGTGAGTTCCCAGGTGTTTTGGCCTACAACTCCCAGAAATCCCAACTGGTTTACCAGCTGTTAAGGTTTCTGGGAGTTGAAGACCAAAACATCTGGGGACTCATAGGTTGAGAACCACTGCATTAGAACATAGTGGGTTTGTTACTTGTCAAGATGATTTGGCTTACAGTGAATGAAAGATCTCTGAGAGTCTTGGGCATCAACTGTCCTGCTCAGGTGTTTTTACTGAATTGATTGAATCAATACAAGTGTGGGGTGGTTTCCTTCTTTTCCTACTGAACTCCATTTTATCCATGAGTTGTGCCATTTCATAACATGCCCAGAGTACAACAGTTATGTTTAGTTTTTCACCTCAAGGGAGATTTTCAGATTTGGGTTGCTCTAAAACCTATTCATTTTTCAGCAATCCATAGTAACTCTCATCCAGCAACTCATTTCTTTCCTGTTGATTTTTTTTCTCCCTAGTCATCTTTCTTCATTCTCCAGCTTTTAAAATCATAAAAGACATTTCTTATTCATGGCAAACCTAAGATGAACCTATAATGCAGACTTCTTGGCTGAATTTGTTCAGAAAGGGTTTTACTCTGCCTTCCTTTGAAACTGAGAGTGTGTGGCATATCCAAGGTCATCCAGGTGTATCCCTGCAGAATTAATGTGGTTTAATACCGCTGTAACTTCTATGTCTCAAAGCTATGGAATTTGTGTGAGCTGTATTTTTACAAGGTCATTAGTTTTCTCTGTCAAAGAGTGCTGGTGCTGCACCAAACTACAATTCCCATAATTCCATAGCAACAAGCCATGGCAGTTAAAATGGTTTCAACCTACATCAAGTTTACAATGCAGATGCACTGTCAGTAGATTTTATGATCAAGCAGGGATCTGAAGCTGGTTTTCCTAGTATCCTAGTCAACACCCAGAGCCTTCCAAACATTGAATGCAGGTGATATGCTTTTAGACATGCATCATTTAGCAACATATTAATTCAGCTTTACTAGAAAACTGAAAGTTAAACCAACTTCTTACCAGAGATACGGACACATGCATAAATTGTAATAACAAAATTTATGAGAGCACAACATATCTCATGAAAACCTTTCATTTATATTTTGAAAAAAATGTTTTCTTATTTCATCTAGACTGAGAGGTTTCTCATTACATTTGTGTGGCACAGCTAGCAACCAACACACTAATGTGTTACAACAGGTTGAAAAGCTCTGCTCTAACTACTATACCACATTGGCTCTTTACCTATTGGTCATACACCATCACTATTCTTTTTGTTTGAATTTGTCCTTAGTTTCTCGGAGTCTTGTTCTAGCTTTTTTGTTGTCTTCTTCGATTTCTTTGTATTATTATACTGAGTACTTAATAACCATTAAATGAAATAATTATCCCATGTAGTGCCCAAAGCCTAATTATAATTTTTTTGTGCATTCTGCCATTATAATGATACCACATTAAGACGATTTGAGCATGCCGAAGGAATGTTATGCTAGAGCACTTACAATAGTGACTTAAAAAAAAATAAACAGGACTGAAATGCATGGTGAGGAAAGTTTATGACACTCTCTGGATAATAGTCAAATAAGGAGTATGGGTAGTGGAACACATGTAGGGCACGTATTGCTTCCCAGTATGAAAAAACTCATGTGGCAACGATCATTATTTGTGTGGGACCAAAACTGAAGTGTGAAAGGCAGCATTGCAATCCCAGTCCCATAGTAATAGTATAGACTCTCCCCCTTTTAGAGAAACAAGACACTAATGTGAAAAGGCCTACAGATGAAGCCACAGAATAGTAAGTCACACCATGACATTATAAAAAGCTGAGCCGTTGCTTCCGCTCATTGCTCTGGATGTTCTTTGTGATGTTTGGCTTAGTGGATTTGCTGGAGCTCTGCTACTCACCTGCTTAGCTCAGCAGCAGAACATGTGCTTTGCCAACAGAAACTCCCTGCAGAACATGTGCTTTGTCTCCAGACAGTCTGATACCCACATTTAAGGCAAAGAAAGAATCCTGTTTCTTATTTTATTATATATATATATATATATATAGAGAGAGAGAGAGAGAGAGAGAGAGAGAGAGATTTTCAATGTGTAGTGGTTTGAGCATTGGTTTAAGATTCTGGAAACCAGGGTTTGATTCCCTTCTGAGACATGGAAAAACCTTGGGTAAGTCACACACACATAACTACTAGACAAAAACAACAACAAACAAAATTCTGATGGAGTGGGAGACATCAAAATGCGCATCCCACCTCCTTCCTTGAATTCTTTTAAACTCATGGGGGCAGTATTTGAATTTATTTCAGCTGAACAATGTCACAATCTATGATAGTATAAAGAACAATAACTGGGCAAAATGTTGTCATCTATCTGTCACTGTAGTTACTGACTCCACCTTCCCCCTTGTGCTTCTAACACAGGAAAGGAAGTAATTCGGCAGGTGAAATATTTCCTGTTGCTTCACCTCTATACTGCGGAGAAAGCGCTAATTTCCTGTGTCTAGGCTATTTTGTGGTATGTGTGATACATTGCCAGCACCAAGCAAAATTACATTTTTGGACCACAGATCCTGTAATTTCTCAGTCAGCATGGCTACCTCTCAAGCTGATGGGAGGATCTAGGAAATTATAGTTCAGAAAGACAGATGTCAGAGATCTCTACATTTATAATAGAAATGTTTTTATTTCTCTGTTTGAGTTTGTGCCCAGTTTTTTTTTTTTTGCATAATTAGATGCAGCAACATGACTTTAAAAACATATCCATAGCTATCTGCCATGAACTCATTTTCTGACTATTTGGCAAATGTACAAATTATTTATTTTCTTACTTTAGCTGTTCTTCTGAATACACAGACAGTATCCAGGTTATGAAGAAGAATTCTGTAGGTTCATTATTAAGTTGAATTTGTTTTTAAGTTGGAACAGGCACATTTCTTAAGTGTAACTCCATATATATATATATATATATATATATATATATATATGAGCTTTGGATTGCAAAGGGAAGGGTTAATACCTCTGTGTTTATTTTGCTGTCTGTGTCCCTGTTCAGAAGATTTTACTACACTTTGTCCCTTTGACAATTGGATTTTGAAATTTTAAGGTTTAGGAAACAAGGATTGGTGTTAAAGCTTCAGTGGAGGCCTCTGCCCCCCCCCCCCCCCCGCCCGAGCAGATGTTCTCAGATTAACCATTTATTTTTAATATGTTGACCAAACTTATAAAGATTTTTATGTGTTTTAAATTAATTTTTAATAAATTAAATGTAAGTTAGTTTATCAGTATGGAATATGCAGTTCTTTAAAGTTTTAGTGAGACTGTTGGAGCTTATGTTGACAACTAGTAAGCTAATGAACTATATAGGAACATCTGTTTAACTAGGGGAATATGTATTGGACTTTGGACTGGCCTATCCCACCCAGGCCTATTAGTCAGGAAGGGATTATAAAACAAAAGGCTTCCTGAGCATTTCCCTAAGCAACAATTGACTTTGTATCTGCACTTCAAAGCTGCTATCAGTTGTTTTTTTGTTTTTGGAATACAAACCCTTGGGACTCGTCACTTTCCCTTTTCTATGGTTGATAGCAGTAAAGTAGTGGTAGCACTAGCAGTAAAATTTATGTAGCAATGTGTCACTACAAATATTCTAAAGGTTACATGGATGTTTTAGCCACTGGTATTTTACAAATTAGAGCTGGGTTTGTATGTGTGTTCCCTTTATTTGCCCTAGTTTGTTTCCACTATTGTTTTCCTTCATTGTGTTTATGATACATTCTGGCAGATATTTTTCAAGTAAGTAAAATGTATAATCAAAAAAGGATTGTCTGAAGTTTTGTTTGCACAGGACTGATTCACAAATATCCCAGTGCATGGAGACTCTCAATGCATAAGCCATTCTTGTGCAATATGACATTAAAGATCATGCATAACATTTGTACACTGGGGTGTATTTGCATAGGTCCTTATAAGAATAAGATTTCAAATCTGTGAAGACCAGAGCTGGTGCAACAAGTGTGATTAGGATACCCATTTCCTCCTGTACGACTCTGCAATACACATAGAATTTAATGTCATAGAGTTGGAAGAGACCTTATGGGTCATCATTAGGTCCAATCCTCTACTCAGTGCAGGATCTCCAGCTCCGGTGGATAGCCCTCCAGATTCTTTTTGAAAACATCCAGAGAAGGAGAGCTCACTTTTCCAGTAAATTGATTCCTTTGCTAAAATGTGCTTACTGTCAATACATTCCTTCCTATATTCATTTGAAATAGATATTCCTGTAACTTCATACTATTAGAGCTGGTCCTACTTGCTGGGGCAGCAGAGAGCAGGCCTGCCACTTCCTTGAGGTATTTAAAGAGTGCCATCATGATACTCTTCAGTCTTTTCATTGAGCTGAACATGTCTAGCATTTTCAACCTTTTCTCATGTTTTGTCCTCAATACCTCTTATCATCTTTGTTGGCCTTGTCTGAATGTGCTCCAACTTGTCTATATCCATCTTGAAATGAGGTGCCAGACTGAATGTAACACACCAGATGTGGCCTTAATTTATCAAATGTTTTGCTAAAAATCCAGATAACAGCCACAACATTTCTACAATCTACTAAATTAGTGACCATGGATGGATGAATAGGTAGATAGATATATTTAGAGTGGGGGGAGAGAAATGTGGAAGTATTTGCTCTTGACCAGTGGTTCTTAACCTGTAGGCCATGGGCCACTAGTGGGCCACGAGGATGAAAATCTGGTCCGCGAGTCTGCTTCCTCTTATTTTATTTTATTTTTGTTCCTTTTGCAATGCCTGCCACTCCTTCCCTGTTGCTGACCATGGAATATGTTCTGTACTAGAAACTAGAACTGATGTGGTCTATCCAATGCAATTTTCTGAATTAGCACCCCAAACTGAGTCTAAAGTTGACCAAAAACAGATTTGTAACCCTTTTGGTACCAATACTGGACACTGATCCCTGGTCAAAGTGGTCCCTGGTATAAAAAAAAAGGTTGGGAACCACTGCTCTTGATAAATCCATTCTGGTCCCTACTGACCACTTCATTATTGCCAGTCTGTTCCCATATGCTTCCTGGTATTGAGCTTAGACTGGTTGGTCTTTTCTTCTATTTATTTTTGAACCTTTTCAAAGAGAGGAAAAATGCTTGACCTTTCTTGTCCTCCAAGATTTCTTTAAAAATGGCAAGTGTTTTTTTTCACTACTTTGGGATGCAGTTCATCATTTAATGGTCACACAGGATTAAGGGAACTAGGCAATTCAGACTGTCAATTAGTGCTTACATCCCTGGAAAGGTTCAAGGTCCATCAAGTATTGTGACAGATATAAAAGGTACACTCATGTTAATTGGAACTGAACATTATCTACTTTGGTTTACTGTAGCTAATGCTATTAACAGGGGAAAAAACTACGGGAATTTCAGTTGCCTAGAAAGCAAACAAAGTCCTGGCTTTTGGGTACAAACTGAAAGAGGAATTCACCTGAATTGCCTCTTGAATCAAATCTGATACAAGGAGTACAGAGCTGGAGTCCCTTGATAATTCGCATGGCTGTGGCTTGTTCAGTTGCAGTCTTCTGCCCATTTACCTGAGAGTCAATGATTTTTTCCCAAATTTTCTCTTTCCCTGGGAAGCTATAGATATCATCAAGTTCTGAGAACCCCAAGATCTTGTTTTTTAATATCATGAAAGATTTTAAAACTTCAATTCAAATTTTAGTTTTCTTATCACACCATCATTCCAAGACTATACATTCTAATTGATGATCTGAATTTCCTGGTTCCCTTAATCTTGTGTAGTCATTAAAATCTTTATAGAATATAAATACATAGATCAGAATATCTGAATTGTGTAATTATTTCTCAAATGCTTCATTCACACAGAAGTTACTGGCAGTGGTGCAACTGGCAATATATAAAGTTCAACCAGATCTTAGCAGCTATTTTTATCCTACAGCCCAGTGAGCTGAGGTCATCGTGAGTTGTAAATACTGATTAGCAAGGAGAGTGGTTGCAGCTGGATAAATTCCTTGCTATTAGGCTCATCCCTTGAATACCTGCACATTCTACCATCAGCCATGTGGTTTTTAAAATCGGGTGTCTGGGCTTGTCTGTGTTAGGTGGGGTAATGATGATCTAGATTGGATGAATTTTCTATAGTTTTGTCATAATGGACAGATCACTGCCTGCTAGTGGATTACATTTGCTGCGATGTGGCATCTCTGCAGAGGTGGGGTTCTAATCAAGGAGTCTGATGGATTTTGATGGCGTTGTTGTTGTTAATTTCAGCAAAGTCAGCATCAACATACTGCAACCCTGCTTTTAACAGCCCTGCTACAGTCATGTAAAATTTGTGTTGCGGCTTCCTTTATTAAGTCCATCTACCTGAATGAAGACTTTCCCCCACTACTGTACCTTCAGCCTTCATAACCATTATCATCTTTGCGAATGAGTTCTGTCATGCTATGTCCAAATTGCACAAACCTCAGTTTTATCATTTTGATTTGATTTATTCTAGGGCACGTTGATTGATCATCTTGGGATTGTATGACATCTGTATAACTCTCCTCCAGCACCATATTTCAGATGAATTGATTGCCTTCCTTTCTGATTACTTCAGTATCTTGCTTTCACAGCTATACATAGAAATCAGAAATGCAATGATATGGACCACCCTGACTTTGGTATTTAATAACACATCTTTATGGTGGAGAATATTACTTAATTTCATCATAGATGCTCTTCCAGGTCCTAGTCTTCTTCTGATTTCTTGACTGCTCTATCATTTTTATTTTTGGCCAAGACAAAGTATAGAAAATCTGTAAGGATTCAATGACTCAATCATTCATTTTAAAGTTATATAAGCCATCTGCGGTGATAATTTTTGTTTTCTTAATGTTTCAGCTGTAACTCTGCCTTACATTTTCTTCCTTGGCTTTCTAAAATAGTCTTTCTAGATATTTACTCCCTATAGCATGGTGTCATTTGCATACCTTCAATTCTTAATGTTCCTTCCTCCAGTTTTCATACCTCATTCCTTCATTCATCATTCCGTACGATATGTTAAGCACAAATGTTTAAAAATGGAATGATAAAATCCAGCTTTGTCTGACCTCTTTGTAAACTGGAAACCATTCTGTTTTTCCTTACTGTGCTCTGATAATGGATATTGTTGTCCAGAGGGATTACAGTATTTGGGACAATGAAAGCCTATTGCTCTGTGGCCCATAGCTCTTTGTCGGTAATGTTGCTTGGATCTTTTTTGATTTTGATGCCTGAGTTCACCCAGGCTTGGTGGATGTAGCCATTGCTTTTCTAGTTGATACTTTCTGGATGTGGCCAGATTGCATGGTTATAGCGGGCACAGAACTCTCTTGTTAACTTGTTTGATGGGCAACTACTCTTTTTCTGTGGTATAATTCATATTGCATGTGATGACATGTACAACTGGGAATCAAGCTGTGTTTTGAAATTTTCAGGGAAGGACTGTCTCTCGTTCCCACCTTCTTAGTCGTATATCTCTTGCTCCGTTCCAAAGGAGGCTAGCTTGGCTCGCCATCTGTTGTCTTTTCACCAGTGGACAAATCATTTTAGTATTCAGATAAATATTTTGATAAGGCATCCAGCGTGGTATAGTGGTTTGAGCATTGGATTAATTCAGGGCAACCATATTTAAAAACCCACTGGGTGACCTTGGGCAAGTCACATTCTCTCAGCCTCAGAGACTGAGGCAAACTTCCTTTGAACAAATTTTGTCAAGAAAACCCCATGACAGGATCGCCTTAAGGTTGCTGTAGATTAGTGCTTCCCAATCTTTTTTTGACCTTGGTCAGGGACCACTTGGCCAGGGGCCACTTTGACCAGGGACCACTCTCCAACATTAGTACCGAAAGGGTTACATATCAGTTTTTGGACAACTTTAGATTCAGTTTGGTTATTCGGGGTGCTGTTTCCAGAAAATTGCATTGGATAGACCATATCAGCTCTAGTTTCTGATACAGAACATATGCCAACAGAAGTCACCATCTTCACGTCCACAGAAAACCATATTTAATAAGCCTCAGCACTATAAGAGGGTTTTGTGAGACCAGTCACTCTTGTTGTAATGGTGTAGTAATGGTGAGGCCGCCAACCATATTTTAGTTATTGTGGACCACTGATGGTTCATGGACCACAGTCTGGGAACCACTGCCGTAGAATGAGAACAACTTAGAGATACACTACAATAACAAGGTCTTGGGGTCACTGTTGTGTTGCTATGGGAGAAAGCAATTTTAATTGGATGGGTAGAATTGTAATGTTCAAAATCGTTTTATATTAAATTGTGTTGCAATATTTGAATTGTTTTTATAATTCGGTTTTTTAGTGAACCAATTTTTAATTCTATTTTTCAGAAAAAGAAAGATGTCCTGATGATGCCAATAATTATATACAGCAAAGCTTTTGACTACATTGGAGTCATGTGGCAAAGTCAGTTTTTTTATAGTAAGTTCATCTCTCAGATTTAAATTTCAGTCTTAATGTTTATGATTAAGAAAATACCACTGTATTTGTTTGGGACTAAATTCTCTTCCTGATAACCACAATGAAGTCTATAATTTGGCATTATGCTTTATTCGTGGTAATTCCTCTGTGCTGAATCTTCCTCATTTTTCTGTCACCTGTCCCCAAAATCCAGGCTCAGATTTCCTCTTTTTAGTCCAGTGTTCCATTTCGTAAGCAATCACACGTTGATGTCTAGAAGCAAAATAAAAACAAAAGCAACACGATAACCCTGAGGATTCAGTGCAGAATGGAGACGTAATGAATGCACTGTGTATTCTAGACACACTGTTTCCCCCATGTCTAATCTGTTCTGCAGGTAGCAAAGGTAGTTCCTGTTTTGGGGACAATTTATCTCTCTCCTGCCTGCAGTTTCTCCTCTTTCATAAAGCAGAACACCTTTGCCATTTTCAGCTGCATTCAGTTCTGGAGGATCCCTTGTGAACAGGTTACAGACATTCATGGACATGTTTTCTTTGCTAAATCAAACTCTCTCACTCATGAACACAATGAGCTTTGACTGAGCAGGAAGCACAAAGGCAGGACACAGCTCAGTCTTTAGAAATTGGGTATCTTCCAAATGGGGCTGAACTAAACCCCATCATCCCCAGCATGCCAGTGTTCTTCCTATAACACAAACAAAACATCCTTTGTTCTTGCTGTCAAGAATCAATTCAAAGGAGCATTGTGTGAATTACTAAAACATGATGATTTGAATGCACAGGGCAGATTCTGTTCTGCCTCATCTTCCTGACAATCACAATAAAGTCTATAATTTGGCATTTTGGGAAGTGGTTTGAGCAGTATTTTAGTTATCCATACTTTTTCTCTCCACATATACTGATGTCGCACTGAAATTAGATACTCTTTTTAAATACAAGTTTTATGTTTCCAGTTAGATTCTGTAGCACCTAGTGACTTACATGTGAATAGGATAGTGAAGCTACTCTGGGTTCTAATACTCATATTAATTTCTTACTTGCCTCTCCTTATGTATCTAAATGTTAACAGAGGTTTCCTGAGTGCTGAATCAGTTTTGAGATAGGATTCATTGCTTGGGATAGCTCCTGGAACATTAAGTCTAGACTAGTAGCTTATGAGCTCTCAGTCTCCACAGAGCCATACATCTTAACCATTAAATTCAGAGAAAGTAACCATGCCTATGTTGGTGGGTGCTGATCCCTGGGACAATGAATCTGCTAAAGGTTTTAGTCCATATATTAAAGGATGTATTTCCATGTGCTGAGTTTATTTTCAGGATAGGTTTCAGCACCCAGGACAGCTCCTTTAAGTTTGGGGCTGAAAACAGATGTGAATTCAACACTGACTGCCTCAATTGGGTATAATCGAAACATGACATCTCTCTTTCCTCTGCCACCTCAAGCCATGTTCACGCAGATTCCTCCTTGCATTAGGCATCCAGTTCATGCCTGTATATTCAGTAGAAACTCAAGATACTTTGAAACCCAAGCTGAAGAGCACAGTGGTGTTCATTCCCTCCCATATATAAAAGCCAACTAGATTAACCATTGGGTTTCTGCTCAGTAATGGTGACAGGAAAGCATTCCCTTCTGCCCCAAGATGAGATAACAGTGTCAGGCAAGCTGCAGCAATTCTGACACCTACTTCATGAGACAACTATATTGTCCTACCTAACTATAAGACCTATTGTATTGGATCCCTTATGTAGGTTGGTTCCACAATTCCAACCCTTGGAATCCTATCATTCATTGTTCTGTCTGTAAAATTCTTTCCTGAACCTGGTATTTGGGCTCTAAGGTGACCACTATAGTGTTTATTGCTGGATTCAATTTAGTAGTGCATGATCTGATTCTGTTAATAAGTCAGACATAAAATATATCTAGGCACAGAGGAAAATGACAAAACACTGAAGGTTTCTTTGTATAACACCTTCACATTAGAGTGGATTCATATACAACACCATGTAACCATTTCATTAAAACTAAAAAATACTTTCCCTTGAATTCCTTCTACATTATCAGTTCCCATGAGATCAATTTGCCCTCCCTTCCTTCCTTAATCATTCCTAGCTGTAACTATTTTTCTAATGTAGTATAATGGTTTGAGTGTTGGATTATGACTCTGGAGATCAGGATTTAAATTGCAGCTTGGCTGTGGAAACCCACTTGGTGGCTGTAGGCAAGTCTCACACTCTCAGTCTCAGTAGAAGAGAAAGGCAATCACCCTCTGAACCAATCCTGCTAAGAAAACCCTGCGATAGTCTTCATAAGTTATAAACAACTTGAAGGCACAGAACAACAACTAAGTCTATCTCAACTGTTCTTCACATTATTTAATCCATTCTTATTTCCCTCACCTCCAGGCTCTAAATAGATATTGCTTCAATCTGAGGTACTGTACATTGACTGCAAAATCAATTCTTGTATACAAGACTAAAAGTAAAGGTAAAAGTTTCCTCTTGACATTAGGTCTAGTTGTGTCCGACTCTGGGGAGTGGTGCCCATTTCCATTTCTAAGCCGACGAGCCAGCATAGTCCATAGGCACCTCCAAGGTCATGTGGCTAGCATGACTGTATGGAGCACCATTACCTTTCCACCAAAGCTTTGTGTCTATTGATCTACTCATATTTGCATAATTTTAAACTGCTAGGTTGGCAGAAGTTGGGGCTAACAACAGGAGCTCAACCCACTTCCCCTGATTTGAATTGCTGATAAGAGTAGAACAAATTGATTTCAGGCTGATTCTATAAAAGAGAAGGGTAGTAATGCTGAACTTAATTTCAACAAAGTACATATCTGATTTATCACCAGAACCTGCTGTCTGAATTCTTTGCTGTCGTATATTTTCTTCTCCTGTTACATTCCATACAGGCAAGTGGAGTTACAGACCAAAAATATATCTCCCAGGCAGGTTTGAGCTCTAGCATGTTACTTATTTTAGAAAGCAATGACAATATCTCCTGGGAGTTCATGTAGTCCCAAGGTAAATCTGTCACCAGCAATAATTCATTCTTTTCCACCTGCACACACTTATTATTTCATTATCCACATAATTCCATGTGATTAAGTGTTCTCATAGTTAAGTAACATCTTCGGTACTTCATCCCAGCTTCTCTATAAATAAAGCTTGAAATTATTCTCTTCTTACGCACCTCTTACAAATGAAACAAAAGCAGATCCTTGAAGGATTATCACATTTGCATTTACTCACAACATTTTTCTATTCTCATTTTTAACAGAAACAAAAATTAGGTGAGAGAAATAAAGAGTAGAGATGAAGCTGTCCACTAAGAAAACTTGTCACAAAATAGTCAAGCCAGACTAAAGAAATAATGGGATACCATGGACTTCCTTCTCAAACTGGATTTAGCTTGGTTAATTATATCATGAGTCATTTCCCAAATCCAGAAGGGGTGCCAGAGCAATTTAAAACAAGATGAAAACACAAATTACAATGTGTAAGAATTCATGTCAATTTCTAGGATATGTTTTCAGATACTCTAGTTCAATTCACTCAGTGCATCCAATAAAGTGGGCTAGAGTCCACAACAGATTAAAATTGCAAAAAATATAAATGTACCTTGTATAAATGCAAGATGAATGGATGGTATCCTTGAAGTGACTGGATTGACCTTGAAGGAGCTGGGGTGGTGACAACCGACAGGGAGCTCTGGTGTGGACTCGTCCATGAAGTCACGAAGAGTCGGAAACGACTGAAAGAATGAACAACAACAACAAACCTTTCTTTTTCTTTCCTCACTCAAATAATTGAGAACAATAAGGATGGGACACAATCCATCATGCACTGCTGATACTTGATTGCGTTCTGATATTTATAAGGAAAAAAATGGACTGATCCCAAAGTCACTAGGTGTATCAGGGAAATTTGCCATCCTTATTTTTCCATGTTCTAAACTTAAAAAAAAGTTGAAAGAAACAGCAATATTTTAACTGGTGTTGGAACCCCCAATGGAATAACAGGTTAAACCCTTGTGCTGGCAGAACTATTGACTGACAAGTCAGCAGTTCGAATCTGGGGAGAATGGGTTGAGCTCCCTCTGTCTGCTCCAGCTCCCCATTTGAGATGCCTCCCACAAGGATGGTAAAACATCAAAAATCCAGGCATCCCCTGGACAACATCCTTGCAGATGGCCAGATGCAACTTGCAGTTTCTTAAGTTGCTCCTGACATGAAAAGACCCTATGAATCCAATAAACCATTCTGCTTTTCAGAATCTTGCAGATGATTGCTGATGATTTATTCTTAATATCCCAGAGCAACAATAATCAGATTTTGATTATGTTTCGATTTTGTATAAACATGACAAAAATCAGGATGTGTTTTGTATCTCAGCATGATGTCTTTTGCCTTATCATGGGGAGAAGGACATCAATGCCATCAGTCTTCACAATTCACCAATGAGAGAAGGTCATTAATTCCATAACACATTTCCCAAAATTCCAGCTTTCCCAACCATTCATGTATTCATGGGGTCAAGATGGAAGCGAGGCCTTCAAATCTCTAACCATGCAACACTGGTAGTCTGTAGGTTGTGTCAAGATTAGCTGTCAGGCAGAGGGCAGGATCACATTCTCCCCTGTTCCCAACTTATCCCCTGATACAGATGAGGATGAAGGTGAGTTGTTGGAGAAGCAGGTCCTGGAGAACATTCTGTATATCTGAAGTAGTCTTACAGAAGCAAGTAGCACTAGAGTTATGAGATCTCAGGTCTGAGTCTACAGTTTTAGTAAAGCATCTTCAGATGGAGAAAAGGATACAAATTCTTCAGTTTTGGTGAACTTCTAGGAAAGAGGAAAGGGCTGTGTAAAAATCTCCAGCTGACCTAGTAAAGCAGCAGCTTCTAACAATTTGCAAGGCTTAATTGATCTGTGACTACTCTTATTGGGGGGGGGGGGGGGGGTATATATTTACATGATTAGAGACATCATCTAGTTCCCAGCAATTTTGTTGTTGTGCACCTTTAAGTCATTTCCAACTTATGACAATTCCCAAGAGAAAGCTATCATGGGATTTTCTTGGCAAAATTTGCTCAGATGAGATTTGTCATCACCTTCTACAAGCTCTCTTTCCCAAGCTGTTAAAACAGCAATCTATCTAATAAAATTAATGGCTGGACCATCCCTGTCTCTCATTAAAATGAAAAGATGAAGTACTGGATGCATTCTCATGTTTTATGTCACAGACAATCCCATGTTTACAAAATCCCAAAATATTTAGTGCAGGTTAATCGAATGCACATACCTCTCCACCAACAGTCAGGCCACCAGATAATCCCATTTACACAATCAAATTCAAATGAATTAAGGAATACCTTGAAGGGCTTCAACTGAGGACCTGCTGATACAATTCATACTGTGGTAATGTTTGGAAATGCTGCCATCTGGCGGCATTTTTGCAATACTGTTTGATTTAATGCCAATCAAGAATAGCTAAAAAACCACCAGGCAGGAATTTGCAGAACCATCTCAAAGTACTCCTTACTTTGGAAAACTCAGTGAAATTACTGAAAGTCACCATAGGTCCACAGGTTACTTGGAAGCATATGCACCCAAATACTTAAATGCATAATTGTAGGCTCTTGGAAGATATTTGCCACATTTTGCGAAACAATCCATTCATCACAACTTTCACCACACCCCAATCTTTCACAATACAAGCTGCAGTTCAGTAAAGGGCCTGTTAAGATACCTGTGATTTTACAAATCTTGTTGGAATCCAACTCCCACCAGCCACAACCTATGAAACCAAAGGTCAGAGATGACAAGTTTTAATGCAGAAATTAAAAGTACTGTTTCCTCACAATTATTATAAAGTAGAATTTCAACTTAAGAGCATCCTGACTTAAGAGCATTTTGAGTTTAGAGCCATCGCTTGGCATCGGTTTTGCTTTGACACAAGAGCAGTGTTTTGAGTTAAGCGCCAGCGCCAGAGGGAGTGCTAACACTAGAGGACAGGGCTTTAGGGCTTAAAGGAAGCAGCCTCCATGCCTTGTGCCCCTGTGCCTCCATGCCTCATGCTCTTGTCCACTTTGAGAAATTGCTGTCTACTTTGCTCTTGTCTGATTTGAGGAATTTTGGGTTAGTTGATTTTATGTGAATTTTATTCTTGTTTTTTTTTCATGACGAGAGAGGGGGAGTGTTCTGGTATGGCTGTACCAGGAGCTCCAACTTCCTTTTCTTTCTTTGAGTGTTTGCAGGTATTCCAATGTTCCATGCACTTTGCAATAAGGTGGCTTCCCTTGGTTTGCAGCCACCTGCCTATCATTGTTGGGATTTTTTTAGTTCCGCCCCTTTCCCCAGGGTTCAGGAAGGAAAGGGAGCCATTTTAGCTTAGTCTTACAGTTAAAAGCTTAGCTACAGGACGTGAATCAGCTCCACCTGTAGAGAAGCTTCGTTTCACCAGAAATTCCGGGGGGAAACAGTTCCAAAGGACTCCAGCTGGAGAATCTACAAAGCCTTGACTGGTAGGTCTACTCGGGACCCAAGAAGCAGTTTCGAGCTGGGAGTAGAGCCCACACCAGCAAAGTTTAGAAAGTAGATTGCCCAAGGAGGGGTTAAAAAGGGTTTTCCTTGTTAAAGAAAAGAAACACTTCACAAAGCCAGTTGCCTGTCCCTTGTGGACAAGATTAAGAAAGCCACCAGTTGATTCAAAGCCTTGAAGTATTTGTTTGACCTGTTGAAGATCTGAGAAGCATTTGTTTAACTTGTTGAAGACCTAAGCAATAATAAAGGACTTTGTTAAATTTTTCAAGCTTTTAAAGACTCTGTATAGGAAAATCCTTAGGGCTTCTCACTCGAGGCACCCCGGCTTCCCGCTGGGCACAAAGAGCATGTCCTGTTCAAAAGCCAATTGCTATAGGCCCAGCGCGTGACAGCACAAGGAAAGAGAGCAAGAGAAAGAGGGAGACTGGAATGAGTACAGTATAAAGAAAATGATGCTTCAGGCTCTTCAATTTGTGCTTTCTGCTTCTTTGTCAGAGCTTTATATTTCTACCATTGTGCCACAACTTTGTGCTTCTACCATTTAGAAGTTGATCTTTGTTTTTTATTCTTCTATGTGAATATGCATGTATACATTATTTGTTATTCATAAAGTACATTTTTATTTAAAAATACATAAAATGGGAAGGATTTGTGGGTCTGGAATGGTTTAATAGCATTTCAGTGAGAAAGTTTGCTTTGAGATAAGAGCAATTTGAGTTAAGAGATCAGTCACAGAAAAAATTAAACTCTTAACCCAAGATATCACTGTATATGAATGACAAAGCAAGCAAGGACAGATAGTTTAGGCAAAGAAGATGGGGCAGAACACAGAAATCCTCTTGCAAAAAGATAACAGAAGAGGAACAGGTGTCAATGAACATTTTGATGCTGGTTCTGATGAATGAGAAAAAAGAGTGGGACAATAGCCCCAAATACATAGGAGAGAAAAGGAATTCCCAACATAATACAGTACAAATCTGCCCCAGTCAAAATCATTTCATGCCCACATAAACAGAACTGAACTGGTTCCTGTCTTTTTGAGATTCCCCAACTGTCTTGTGACTGACATGTTGAGTCATGCTTAGTCTAGACTTAGCAGTTTATATCCTAGATATTTTCCCCTTGTCTACTTTCAAACTTCTTGCTGAATCAGAAGATTAGACAGTGATGTGTTATTTTGTCAAGCATCGCCCCCACCTGCTATGAGTCCCAGTTTTTAAGAAGAGGAATAGCAACATGCAGCAAACCTGAAAGTTTTGTTTTCTGTTGAAGGTGGCAGAAAGGATCTGATGGCTGTGTATGTGTATGTGTATGTTTGAGAGAGAGGCGGGGTAGCTCGATTGCTTCATGTCCTGGTTCAACATATGAGAAAAATCTCCAAAACACAGGGAATAGACATATTCCACATCAGACATATTACTCAACTGAGTCCCATATTATGCCCTCCAAATTGCAGTATTTTTCTTAGCGAGAGAGTCTGACCATCTCATACAACCTGTGCTTTCCAACATTTCCAGGCAAGACTTAGAATCTTCTTGATGTAAACCATGTTCTCTATCATGCAGCTGCTATCCTTTTCAGTACTAACCCATAGTGATGCATGCCCTCCAGTTATCCTTATTTGGAAGGGAGAGTCCTGATTAATTTTGTGCCATTGCATTTTTTTCAGAAGGTTTTTACGTATCCCAGGGTTTCTCTCCTTTTCCCATTCTTCCTTTGTCCTGAGCGCAGCATGCACATTGGTTTAAACTCAGGACCAGATAAAACCTTACAATCTTAGACACATATGTCCCAATTTTCACCTGTGAAATGTTGGAGAGTATGCAAATGTCTACTTCTGGTCTGGAAAACTGTGTATCCTTTATGTTAAACAATACATGTGGAGGGGTGCAAGCTATACCCTGTTTGGCGGTTATAAAAACCCCAATCCAGTCAGGAGGAGTCAAAGGGACAAAAATAATGTTGGATCTAAGTTGTATTTTCACATCCCTGAAGTAAACATACCGAGAACTGCAGTCTTAAAGAAACAGCAGGCACAGTATTAATATCTTCTGCAAAAGGAAAGTACAGTAAATAATTTTATAGCAATGGAAAGGTCTGTGCATATGGTCAGTTGAGTTGAAAAGAAATGATGTAAGTGTATATTAAACAAACCATGGAAGTAACATGTTCAGAGTAATGTTACCAGTAACTCATGCTCGACTCTTACCACTGGGGGGGGGGGGGTGCTGTCTGTCTTCCATGCTGAGGAGCTTTTTCCTCTGATACAATGACTTTTAAAGGTACCTTTATTACCTCCCTGTTATCTACTCACATTTCTGCTTTCGACCTGCTAGGTGGGCAGATGAGCTGGGGCTAACAGCGGGTGCTCACCCTGCCTGGGCTCGAATTGCTAACCTGATATGAAGGATTTTTCTGCAGGAGTTTAGCCTGCTGTGCTAAGCACTTGATTGTTTTATTTGTCTTTCTTTACTTTTAAAGAGAAGTATAATGCTACAATGGTGTGTTTTTATTCCTTGAACAATGAGTAGTGTGTACTCACCGTTCCAAAACATTTGCTTTTGGATTTCATTTTGGTGTAATTGTGCATATTTGAGTATTTTGAAAGGGCTTTAAAAAGAAAATATAAAGGTAACATAGGGTGACTTGTGATTAGCAAATAATGCAACAAGTTAGTCCTTCATTAATAAACATTTAATAATATTAATGAGCAACTCTTTCCCAAAGGAAAGAATGAATTATTAGTAAATTAGCAATAATAATAATAATAAGAAGAAGAATGAATAATAACTGAATTCTCTTTAAAAAGTCGCATTCTGAGTTTAGATATTGAAAGTTGCTTATGATCAGTCTGTAGTGCCTGCTGGGCTGCTGGAGCTCTGCATAAATCAAATTCCTAGCAGGTAGTCAGGCAATTGGATGGGGTGACTATTAGCAACAAAGACCTGCATTTGGAACCAATCCCAGAGGAGGAAGCATTTTGAAGCCAGAAAATTGGATGCTAAATAAACAACCTTTCTTGGCAGCTATTTCATGACCAGATTGATAAAGAAATTATAGGAAGGCTCAGCAGTTGCTGCAAGAAATGTTGAATTTTGAAAAGTCCTATCCATTATGGGCACAGAACGGCTCAGCATTCTGGTAATACAAGAGACAAACTCTCTAACAAATCCATCAACCTTGGCATTTATCTCAATTTTTGCTAATCTTCTCTCTAAACATCATGCTGGCTGTTGAGAAACAGTTGCTACTTGGTGTCTGATTAAAGACCATAGTGAATTTCACTTGACAGGATGCAACAACAACAAACATATAAATGGAAATATAATATTCTGCTGCTGTTGGACCATAATGTTTTGATTTTCATTTTGCATATAATACAGCTATTTCCAGACCAGTATTCTTTACACTTGAGGGCATTTAACCTCAATCCAACAACTTTCATTTTTTTTACTACCATTTTAAAATTCATGTATCTTATCTTAGGCAAATCATATTCTCTCAACCTCAGAGGAAGTCAAAGTCAAATTCCTTCTGAACCAATATTGCCAGGAAAACACTGTGAGATTTCCTTTAGGGCTGTCATAAGTGAGGAACAACATCAGGATTGTTTTAATCCATATGCAAGCTTCCTTGGGTCCCATTTGAGGGAAAGGTGGGGCGATAATGGGGATGAAGATAATGATACTGCATTTCTCCCATCATCATATTGTACTGAAAAAGAACAATTTAACTAAAAACACAAAAAGAGCCAAATATTGATATTGTGGTTTCTGGAGCTAAAATAATTTATCATTTGAATTTATACTTAAATAAATATTGCTTTTACTGTAATTTAATTTTCACTACCTGCTTAGCATATTAATTGTTCTTAAAAGAGAGATTTCCATTATATTTCATAATCTATAAGTAAGACCTTTTTAGTTGGGTGTATATTTGATAACTAAGTAGTTGCTGGGAAATGGCTCTTAATTGATGGGTGCTGTACCTTCTTTATTGATGTCCTTTAAAATTGCTTCTGAGTTGTGTTATAATATTGTAATTGGTTTAATTATTTTATAATGTTAGAACATTTACCTACATGCCATTTTATTCTGTAACATTGTAGCCAATCTTAATTATGAACTGCTATGAGTCCCAGTAATATCATACTCCAAATTATGAAATATATAAATAATATGTGAGATGCAGCACTGCTAGGGTATATAATGGGCTAGCACACCTTTGTCTTACAGTAACCTTTTGTATAAATTGTTTGTGAAATGCTGTCTGAACACTTCCAGACCCTTTCCTTTAATTTCAGTGATCTCCTCACAATGAACTGGAAGACATGAGGGCAGCACATAATGAATTTGCATCAGATCTGTTTCCTGGTTTCCTTGATATTATATGAGATATTGGTGGGAATGGCTCATCTCCCATGCCTCAAGCCAGCCTCACCTATTAAAATGGTCACCATCTTCAAGCACTTATTGCAATGTTTCTCAACCTCTGGGTCCCCAGATGTTTTGGCCTTCAACTCCCAGAAATCCTAACAGCTGGTAAACTGGGGCGGGCTGATAGCACAACTGGTTAATCAGCTACAATAAATCACTGCCGACCAAAAGGTGGCAAGTGTTGCATCCCAGTTCAAGAAACGAGACCATAAGTTTAAATCCACCACACTGGACTGTAGGAAAAGCAATCCTTGTTTATTGATGAAAAATTGGTTACAAAAGAAAGATAAATGCAAAGTCAAAAAGCCACAGAAAAACACAGCAGTCAGTAGAATCTCTGAACTTGAGCAAAATTTCAAAAGCCACAATACAAGAACCAGGAATCTGTTAGCCTTTTACTAAACATGAACTTGATAACTAAGCCTCTGGGATTACCAGCCATGAAGCACAGGAATTCTGCCAAGGCACAGCCACAGTCCCAAACGTTGCTTTGATCTAAAGAGGCACCCGGCAGGAGGCCTCTTAAACCAAAGAAGCTATTCTTTGAAACGCCCCTTGACTTTGACGTCTGGGCCTGTCTCTCCTGTAAACGATGTGACCTTCGTAGAAACTGGGAAACATTTCTGTCTCTAACTATCTGTTCTCTTCGGTCCTCATTAAAAACCCCAGGTGAAGAAATATCACGGCTAGTGATATCATGGCTAACTTCCAAAACATTTTCCTCCAGCTGTTGAGTTTCATTTTCATCCCCGCTGACCTCTGCATCAACAACAGATTCCACACTGTCAGGGTCAGGGAGAGCTTGCTCAGTTGGAAAAACTATCAGAGAATCCGGTTCACACAGATCAGGATCAGGCTGAATCCCAACAGCAAGTTTGAAGCCTGAGTGGAGCGCCCGACTGTTAATAGCTGTTTAAAAAAATAGCTGTTAAAAAAAGAAACTGCCCAGTTCACTGTTGACCTAAGCAGTTCGAAAACAGCTGTGTGCTGTGAGTAGAAAAATTAGGGACCTCTTAAAGCAGGAAGGCTAATTTATGACACCATAAAAATGCCGGAGAAGCAAGGAGGAAATACTACAATCAAAAAGATTTGGCATCATAGTGGACGAAGCAACAGCTTCCCCTGTGGCCAAATCGAGCAACCTCCAGGACCTGGTGGAAGAACTGCTAAATGGCCTCTGTCTGTCTGTATGTCAAAATGGCATTGAATGTTTGGTGTGTATATGTGTATTGTGATCCACCCTGAGTCCCCTTCGGGATGAGAAGGGTAGAATATAAATACTGTAAATAAAAAATAAATAATAACCATTGACTTATTGTGTACTTTGGACTAACCGTATTGCTTCCACCAGAGTCAACCCATTAAGCCCAGCGTGGACTCATTACCCAATGCCACACTGTCATGGGGGCATTTTCTGATTGCTCCCCTCTTGGAGGCAGATCAATAAATGAACAGACACTTCAAATGCCCCAATGACAGTTTATTGAATTTCCTGCCACCATAAAGAGCCAACCAGTGATGACATTGGACAGAGTCCCGAGCCACTCAGGGTGCAGGTCATATCTGAACAGTTTCTAGACCAATCAAGAGCTGGCACAGGTTTTTTGAATCTCTGTCAAATGAAATAAAAATGTTCTGTACTTGCAATTGTGGGAGGTCAATACTTTGGAGTGCTTTCCCTGCTGACATCCTCTTTGGCCATTGAGAATAAACCTCTGTTTTTTTTTCTTTTAACCATCTATGTCTAATTTGGCCTTTAGGAAAGCAAACTACGCTGAGCCTCCGAACCTGCAGTTCTTGCAATAGCTGAAATCACATAATGCCAATTTTGGGAGAAAGATGAGATCTAAACCAAATAAATAACACAGACCTTTCTGTTTGAACATAAACAATACTAACACAAACAAAGAAATGGTTGTGTTTTACATATAGACATACACATGCGTATACCCATTTAGAAAATAGTTCTATTATTTTTATAGTTATTACTGTACTCATATTTCATATTTTCCTCAATACTCAGACTCCAGGAAGTTTACAAAAAATAAAATAGAAAAACAAAGGTGGAAGTAAAAACATATAACCTTCCCCTGCTTTTTCATGATTCCTTTTTGGACATTCCACTGTTTTGACAAGTCTACATTATAGCCATTTTCTGTACTTTCGATCCTTGGTTTGCTCTTTCAACCAGTGCTACTGCTTTTTTTTCCACCCTGTTTTGTCTCTCAGTTGACTTGGCTCCATAGTGTATAGTTTTGTATTTGAGAACTAAAAAACCCTAGGTTTCACTTTTCAACTGATTCCATTTTCTCACTATCATCCAATCCTTAATAAGTGGGAGTTTCCAATATAAACATTGTTAAAATATGGTAAACTCTGCATAGAATTAAAAACACACAAACCAAATCTATTAAATCATGAAAAATAAAATTCAGCAAAATGACACACTATTAAAATTTCTTGCATCCAAATCTTAAAAGTATGTCAGAATGCTTGCTAATGGTAATTCAGCAAAAAGGAAAGCATTTCAGGGCACATTCAGACAGCACTTTTAATGCGAGAGTTCCTGCAATTAAAGGGGGCCATCCAGATGACGTCCCAGAGAAACACAAATTCATTCACCACAAACCAGGTAAACCCTGGTTTGTCACGAATTTAATTATTAGTGGTTTTATTCCATGGGGCAGGCTTCTTAAACCTGCTCTGAAGTGGGTTTAATGTATGCGCGGAACCGCCCCAAGTTTTAATAGGGAGAGAGTTCCAAAGCCTAGGAGCAGCCACCAAGAAAGCCCTCTCCTGTATTCTCACCATAAATACTTTGGAAAGGTGATGTGACTGAGAGAAAACCCTCCTTTAAAGATCTTAGAGTCCAAGTCGTTCAGTATGTTTCCTCCAAAATGTATTCTAACACTTTGAAATCTTCTTTAGGTTGAATTCCTTCCTTAACATGCTTCAGTTAACATGACAATAGTAAGAACAACAATGGACTGATTCCTGGTTTCTTTGACAGCAACGTCATTAATACTTCAAAATTCCAATCAGTAACACCTGTCATTCAGTGACACCAAAATAAGAATAATTCAAACATTGATCTCTTCTGAAGACTTTACCCAAAATACTTAAAGATTTGAGAATTCCCAAGATCAAAGATCTAACACAACATTTTCCCCTGGACTGGAAACAATGGCAGCAAGAATAGACAAGATGACAAATACAGCCAGCTCTGCATATTCATTGGCACTTTTGCAGATTTGATTAGTTGTGGATTTTATTATCGTGTTATTTTTAGAAATCTCTAGGTCTTCTAGAGCGACTCTCTGGTTTGTTTCCACTGGAGGAAGTATTGGAGGACTTAGAGATTTCTAGAGAAGTGCTTTCACCATTTTTTTCAAAAAGTGTTTTTAAATCACTTTTTTTCCACTTTCACAAGGATTTGGCACTCCCTTTCCCTGCAAAAGTGGAGAGCCTACTGTCATGGATAGCTGAGAAGTAAACATGGACATTTAGCAGATGCAAATGTAGCAGGGAGTTAACACCAAGCCTAATAAAGACCAGCATGACAGCTACTGTTTGCCATGGGAAGCATCAATACCAGGAAATTAAAGCTCTAATGCCATATGCTGAAAAAAGACCGATACAGAAGAAAACAACCGGCAACATTCACCAAGGAGAACAGCAAATAGTTTGATGTCTCATTTTTCCTTGGAGAAACACATGGGGGCAGCCTTGATCTACACTTGCTTGTTATGTCCTTTAATTTTTCCCAAGCAATAAGTCAGTCTCTTAAATTCTCCTCCTAGCTCCACTGAGAGGAGGACAGTGACACAGGCATCAGGGGAACCGAGGCGAAGGATGACATGTGCAACCTAATGTACTAGTACAGCAGCTGTAGAGCTGAGCCAATGGCTGCACAGCTGGTCCATCCCTCCACTCCTGCTCTGAGCCTTAAGTTACAGCTTTGAACTACCCCCTCTTGCTCATAGAGAACATGAGGATGCTCAGAGGAAGTAGAGAGGAAGACTGCTGACAGTTAGATGGCATGGGCCCTGATCCTGACAGGGAGAGCTGCTGAGAGGTATGTCTTTCCTTCCTCAGGCCCCAGCTGCCCCTATTAAGCTCCAATTTTTATTTTTCCAAGTAGTGGGAGAAAAACTGGCTGCTGATAAGATGATTCTCCCTGCACTCCTTTACTCCATAGCTCATAACACTCAGCAGAAATCTTGAGCACAGAGGCAGGGACCAGAAGGTTATAGGAAAACTGAAGAAGTGTACCTGTTGGGTGAAAGTGGGCAGACAGTACTGAAGGTCCACCCAATGAAATAATCCTTGTATGCACAGCTAACAAGGTAAACAGTTTGGGATATATTTAATATCGAGAACTGATATTACTTTTTTTTTGGTATAGAGCAATAAAGTTCTGTCAGAAGAGATTTCTTAGATAAGCGGGGTCTTTCTTTCAGAAAAAGGACTTCAAATAACTTTCAGATATGAGGAAGTTTTCAAATGAATCCTGTGCAAAAGGCTTGTGGCAAGCAACCAGTTAGTTCAGATCCCTCTAAAGTAAGATCATGGTGTATGTGGAAAGGGATTTTTGTTGCTAGATTGTGGCTGTTTAATATCTGCATGTGGGACTTTGCATAATCCTCACCTAACTCTAAAAAGCTGGAAAAAATGCTCATTTCTGAGTTCATATGCTGTTGCTTTACAATAGTAGTGAGAAACCAGGCAAAGGGGGAGAAAATCTCACTCATTTTGTCATCATATCCTGGTTCAGTGTGAGATGAAAACAATTCTCATTGAAGTCATCCCTTCCTGGAATCACGTGGTGATCACATGATTTTTTAAAAACATCACTGCTCTGTCTCTCAAGATCCAAAAGACTGACTGCATTTCTTTATTTTAAAAAAGCTTGAGATTCAGTTCTGGATTCAGTGTGTTTGTTAATTCCATTTGGAAGTAATGATTGGTAAGGAATGTTGTGATAATTGGACAGATATTGTTGTTCTGGAAGTGCAAAGAATCAGTTCTGTTGTTCTCTTGCTCACACACAAACATATTCTCTCTGTCAATTACAAACTGTCTTATACAGGCTTGTTGGAAGAGGGAAAACAGCTATAAGGGGCAACATCTAATAATCTCAACCAGAATAATAGTACTGAACCTAGGGGAACTTGCTCATTCTGGACTTAGATGAGTTCCATTGATTCAATGGGTTTCCTCTATTTGGAAGTTACAATCAGATTTAGCCATAGATGTGGAAACACTGCAATCTAGAAGGCTGACTGGTGGAGCCAGTACTGTGGATGTGATAAATCTGTGGATCCAGTCATGATTTCAGAGCTTTAGTTTTCAGAAGCATGCTTCCATTCAGCTAGGAGCAACTGCAGAAGAAGTAGCAGTAAAATCAAGAGTAGATTCTCTGCTCCACCAGCAATGAATCTACCAGCTTTACCACTGCAGTTCCATGCCCCCTTCCTTAACAGGATATGTTCTATCTAAGATGGATCAGACTGAGTCACCGGAATGGGTACAGGGAGTGCATACAAGTCATATACATATTTGAAAGTACATCCAAAATATATAATGTATTGGACAGTAAATCAGATGCTATCTGCACTTGTGAAATGATGGAATGGGATGGGATTGGTGTGCATTCAAAACCAAACATGCTTCAAGTTGTGCATATAGTAATCATGGATATGACATTGAGACACTCCCATTCCACAGACAAGTGAATCAGACTGGGAAGCAAACTCTGATGAGAGGGATTTCATTGGTAGACCAGGCTAAAACAAGGACTAGTTTAGCAACCAAGGATCCGGAGAGAAACTCCTCCTCCACCTCACCCTCAGGCCTGCTTTCCTGCATGTTCTTGTTATTGATGACGGCTTCCCAGAGAGGTGTGCTCTTTTCAAAAAAATTAAATAGAAATGGTGGTAACTAGTAATTTCTATATTTTTGGAACAGTGAATAAATGTCATGTTTTAGATAACTTTAAAAGAACTATCCAAGGTTGGAAACTATTTTTGAGGAACCTTGGAGAACTCCTTTAAAGTTCAATTAAAATTTGGAGTGGATTCACTGACAGACTGACAGAGGAACCAACAACTGTCACTGAGGTTGTCTAGTGCTAGCAATTCCCACCTCTGGACGTACACTTGAATGCACTCAGCTTTCTGTACTTGACCTTACCTGGAAGGCAGAGGAGAAGAAGACAGCAGCAGCAGTGGCTGTTTTTACAGCCCTTGCAGGCAATTGCAATGAAAAGGGGGAACATCCTCTCTCATGTACATCTAGAAGCTCTGCTGCCACCATGAGAGGTTGTAGTTATAGCACTATGATTCCACTATCATGGCTCCAGCCTTCAAATCCTGGAATTGTTAAAGTCCTCAATTCCCTCAATACCAACCATTTTCTCTAATATTTTAATTAATTATTTCTTTTAAAAAATTAGATATGGCAAGGTCCCATAGAAAACTTATGCAGTCCCTTAATCCCTGGCAATAGCTCACCACTGTTGCAAAATGAATTGACTGCCTCAACTGGCCTCCCTTCTTCTCTGCTTCCCCCTGCTCCCTTCTTTTTACCAACAGACCTCAGTCTTGCTTTCTCTTGCAATCTGTAGAACAAGACAGAATCCTCCAATGTCACAATGGGGGAACTGTCAATGATACTTGATGACTTCTGGACATATTCATTCCTTAAAAGAATAAAGAAAGAAAACAGAATAGCAGTTCAGCTCTATCTTAGTTGTAACCACCACACTTAGACTAGTCCTGGTATTGAATTGCCTGTGAAAATTACTTGAGCAACAGGATATTGGATGCTAGGATCTGTTAGTTCACCACGGGGTGGGGTGGAATGGGGATGGACACCTCAACCATTTGTGCAAATGACCATTGCACAAGTGTAGTGACACAATTAGATCTGTTAAGGCAGTGGTTCTCAACCTTTGGGTCCCCAGATGTTTTGGCCTTCAACTCCCAGATATCCTAACAGCTGGTAAACTGGTGGGGATTTCTGGGAGTTGTATCCAAAACATCTAGGGATCCACAGGTTGAGAACCGCTGTTTTACGGAGCTCCATCTTTCACCCTTTCATGGGTGTGATGAGGAATCCTGGTTGAATTGGGTTTAAACATTAAAACCCCATTAGGAGAGAGGGCAGAGGCCTTGAAAGTATCCATCAACAGTTAGCAGTACTTGAGCAAGTGACAGAGTAGATCCACTTGGTCACAGTTTTTCTCCACTATGCCGAGATGTATTAGCTTAGATTTACATTCTAGTAATGATTTCTAAATGTTTGTTTTTGCATATAAATTATAGAAATGCAAATGCAATGCAGATCAGTATCCCCTTTGATATCTTTAGAGAAAGAAATGATGCCCAAGTGCAAAGCCTATCACCTGGACCTGGCAAAAGAGGAGGCAGGTGAAGTGCCCAGGGATCAGCTGCCAAGCAGGAGGACTTGAGCTCATGGACAGGGGCTGCTAGGGGTGCCTAATATTAACAGAGGAGGCTGCCAAAGGCATATTGGAGACAAAACAGATAGTTCAAAGTCGCTCCTGCAGCAATACCCACAAACTGCTGGTGTTTTGATGCTTTTATAAATGTGAATGATGAAGCTATACTAAGCTATAATATGGAAAACTGGTTATCCCGCCTCAAAAAAGCATAACATGGTTGCTGACAGATTCCAATGCTCTTTATCAAGGTTGATCAACCCTTCTCCCCATTCTTCTTATTAACATTGAAGAAATTTGTTATTAAGTCTATGTCTATTCTTTCCTTATTTTGATGTACTTTGCACTGTGTTTAAATAGTTTTGAAACTATGTTTTTAATTTGATTATATTTGATTTTGAATTTAATTACATTTTGGTAAGAGGTGTTTGATGACTCCAATGTCAAAGGGACAGCATGTCTTTTCCAGGTTTCAGGCTGAACGTTAGCAGAACTATCCAAGTCATCAAAGTTAGGCAACCCTCTCCCCCAAATAGATTCAGTTTCCTTCATAGCTCATTAAAAATTTGGACTGAAACCCAGAGGGGATACACTACCCACTGACATTTGACCCACCAGCATTACATTGTACTTTTTTCTTGTGATGAGTCAGCTTGTGTCCCCATTTTGAGAAGAAAGGTCAGAAAGAACATCAAGTAGAAAAGGTACATTAAAAACAGCTCAAATGATGAACATTTTGCTGTGAGGAAAGGCAAAAATGTTTGTTTCTCTTTGATGTTAGGATAAAAACCTAATGATTCCAACAAAACTATCCGTAATGAGCTGCAGTGCAAGATTCTAGAAGTCAGGGTCATTACATGAAATGGATTGGCAGAAAAGCCAGAATCAAAGAAAGAACAACATGTAATCTATAGAACTCTTCCCCATTAGCTAGTGATGGCCTTTATCTTAGGTTCCTTCCTCTAGCACTTAGAGATACCTTTAACTGCCTGGAATTTAGAGTCCACCAAAAGACTCTGAAACTACAAATCCCAGGACTCAATGGGATGAAACCATGCCAGCTAAAATGGAATCAAAATGCTATATGGTACAATCTCCCTATCTGCAGGAGGTATGTTCCTGAACTTACTATGGAAGCAGGGAACTGTGGGTAATAGCAAAGCTATCTAAGGAGATTTTATATTGCTTTTAGACTTCCAAGAGGTATCTTCCCTAGAAATTACTAGGGTCCTCCAGTGTGACTCCATGGTAACTTCTGGAAGAAGAACACCATAGAATCACTTGGAGAAACAAATAAAATCCTGGAGAGGACATATTTTCTCAGTTGGAGGTCGGTGAAACCATGGGTATGAGTTTCATGGGTATGGGGGTTGTATTGTATTGGGTAAATGAGCCTTTAGATGGGGTGAAAACCATTCTTTTCTGTGACCAGGGGATTAGATGGGATGAAAGGGTGTTTAATAATAATAATAATAATAATAATAATAATAATAATAATACTTTATTTGTACCCCGCCACCATCTCCTCGAAGGAACTTGGGGCGGCTAACAAAGTAGAATTACATATCATCAATAGAATTACATATCATCAAAACAATACACAGTTTGACTGAATACAACAATGAAAAACATAGATTGATAAAATTTAAAAATTTTAAATTTCTAAAATACAGACATACCTGTGGGTCATTCGGTTTCTTCAAACACGAACTAAAGTCCCGAATAACAATGGCTGATGTCATCACATGACCATAGTACGTTACTCCAGTCCAGGTCAAAGGCCCATGTAAATAGCTATGTTTTTAGGTGTGAATGGAAGGTTTGAAAGGAAGATAGATGAGCTGCTAGATATAGGCTCTAAACATTTTCTTTTTTTTTTTTAATTTTTTTTATTGATTTATCACAATTATTACATACTGTTGCATTTTATACATCAACCTCTTTAACATATTGTTTTGTTGTTTTGCTTTGACATTTCCTCCCCTTTTCTCTTTTTTTCCCCCCTTTTTTTTTTCACCTCTGTGCTCCCCTCCACCCGTCTCAAGCCACATTTTTAACATTTCATCTGTCCAAAATTTCATTTCTTCTTGTGACGATAATTTTCCTTCCTTATTTTTTAATCCATTTACCACAAATTTACCCCATATAGCATCAAAATCACTTTGTTTCCATATACCTTTTTTAACCTTTAATATACATGTCAGTTTATCATTTAATGCCATTTTCCATGCTTCCTTGTACCACTCCTCTATTCGTATATTCATTTCTTTTTTCCAATTCCTTGCTATGAGCAGTCTTGCTATAGTTAGTAAGTTTGTTATCGCTTCTTTATCCTCCTTTTTCAGTTGCTTATTGGTATATAATGATAATAAGGCTATACTAGGACTTTTGTCTATTTTCATATTCATTATGCTTTCTATTTCTCTAAATACTTTCTCCCAAAAATTATTTACATATTTACATTGCCACCACATATGTATATATGTTCCTGGTTCTTTACATCCTCTCCAACAATTTGTTGAATTGTTTTTATTCATATATGCTATTCTTACCGGTGTTAAGTACCACTTCCATATTAACTTGTAATAATTTTCTTTAACACGTATCGATAGGTTTTTTAAATGTCTTTGTCCCCATAACTGTTGCCACTCTATTTCACTTATTTTTATCCCTAAATCCTCTTCCCAAATCTCCTTAAGGGTACTCTTTTTCGTTTTCCCATCCTTCATTTCAATTAGTATCTTATAGATTTTGCTAATTATACCTCTCAAGTTTTCGTGCTCTTCTACTGCCCTTCCCTTCTGTATTATTTGTTCAAATTGATTGAGTTGGTTTCCGTTTCTATTATTTTTTTTCCAGTTTATTAACCATTGTTCTAGTTGTATACAATGAAACCATGATAATTTTATTTCTTTAAACTCTTCCAACATCCTTTCCCTCTTCATTTCCGCCTTCATCCAATCCCCTATTCTATCTAAATTTATTTCCCTTACCTTTTTATCCATTGCTTTTTTTAAATTTTTTGGGAAGGCTCTAAACATTTTCAGTAGCAGAAGCAGGTAGCCTTCAAATGGCAGTAGCCGAGGAACAACAACAGGAGACATTATTTTGGCTTCTTATATTGCTTCTGGGCTTCCATGAGGCACCTGCTTGGAAGTGGAGAGCCAGATGTCAGTACAGATGCACTTTTCACTTAATTCCCCAAAGCTCTTGTATTTTTGTATTGTAAATTAAATAACCAATGTGTTCCCATAGCTTTAGTCATGTACTAAATCTATGAAATGAGATGAGCTGCCACACCCTCTTTAGTGAGACCATGTGTCTTGCATTATTACATGGAGCGGACTGAATTCAGAGACCTCCCTGTCCACATCCAATTTAAAGACAGAGATCCATAGGAATGGAAAACAGGAGCTGTGAAAGGGCCTATCCTGCACTATAGTCAGAAATTTAGTATTTCTATTTAAGATGGAATGAGCAAAGTGAGCAGTTCTGCAGCTCTCCTATTTCTTGCAGAAAAATTGAAAACAAATTGCTTCCCCCCTCCCCCCCAGTAGATGCTGTGTTTAATATCAAAGAAATATTCATTTTTTGAGTGGCCCTAAGTCCACGCTCTTGTTACATCCCGAATAGAGTACTGCAATGTACTCTATGTGGGGCTGCCTTTGAAGACTGCCTGGAAGCTTCCATTAGTCAAATGGTCAGCAGCCAGGTTGCTTACTGGCGCGGCATACAGGGAGCATACAACTCCTCTATTACGCCAGCTCCACTGGTTGCCAATCAGCTTCCGAGCACAATTCAAAGTGCTGGATTTAACCTTTAAAGCCCTCAATGGTTCTGGCCCAGACTACCTGTCTGAACATATCTCCTGCTATGAGCCATCATGAAGTTTAAGATCTTCAGGAGAGGCCCTGCTCTTGATCCCACCACCATCACAAATGCGGTTGGTGGGGATGAGAGACAGGGCACCTTCGGCAGTGGCCCCCACATCTGTGGAACTCTCTCCTCAGGGACATCAGGTTGGCCACCTCCCTCCTGTCTTTTAGAAGGAAAATGAAGACTTGGCTTTGGGACCAGGCGTTCTATTAGTGGACAGCAGCGATTGGAAAGAAGACTTGGATACGGCGACATTAATTTAACCCCTGACTTGGATTTGGTTTTAATTGGTGTGACTAATTTATTGTTTTAATGAACTGTTTTTAAATGTCTTTGTATTTGTTTTTATCTATATAATGATAGCATTGTACAGTGCTTATGTGAGGCCACCCCGAGTCCCCTTTTGGGAGGAGAAGGGTGGGATAAAAGTGTATGAAATAAATAAATTATATTTTTCCAAATTCTATGGGCTGAAAAGTAGCTCTCAGATCTACCAGATCTACCAGAATTACCCACTCCTGGTTTAAGATAATCTAATTCTTCCTAAATTTGCATAAATGCATTTGAATCAGTGGATGCTCAGTTTCATACAAATCCACCCACTCATTTTTAGCAACACCATTCTTCTTTTTTGGCGATACTCATGAGGCTGGCCTAGACTATTTCTGTAAGTTCAGGTTAAAATATTCAAGAAAGAATTTAAAATGCAGACTAAATTATATCTAAACCTGTGTGCGCACACAGAGAGACAGTATGAAGGAAAGCCACTTGCTTTCTCAGAGTCTCCTAATGTCAGACTGCTAGTCCTGAGCCATAGAGATTGTGTTCATTGTTTTTTTCTTACCTATCCTCCCCTGAAGCAAGAGGGACTTTCTTCCTGGCAGGCATCAGAAAGGCAGCACAGAATGTCCCAGCTTCCAGTATCGTGTCACACGACCATTGCGGCATGAGGGAGACCGTCCCTGGTTAATCAGCATTTAATTAAAGGACATGCTGACATTTGGAAATCAGAAGCAAGTCTCCTGTGTGGGCCAGCTCCCTCTCCCTGCCTTCCTCTTGCCTTTGCTCTCTGAATCACTTGCTGACATTTTGTCACACAGCCATGCCTTTCCTTTCTTCTTCCTCCTCTTCTTTAATTTTACAAATAAACAAGGAAGGAGAGGTCCTCTGGGAGTGGATGATGGGGAAGGTCAGCCTCTGACAGCCAGTGGATGTAACTGCTCAGGAGAAGGAATGAGCAGACAGTCTAATTCCTCCTTGTGCTTAACAATGCCAAGCATTCCTTGTCAGCTGTGTCTGGACAAAAAGTAGAAAGGAGCTACTGTCAGCTTTTGCTAACATTTATTAAAAATAATAGGATAGCTAATGTTGTCTCCCTACTACATTTCCAATGACTGAAGACATTTGGTCTCATTGCTAATCTTAGGGGTATCCAGAGCTTAGATAATAACTCCCAGAATTCACAGGGCACTATCACAACCTTCCTAATTCCACAGCCCCTTAATACAGTTCCTCATGTTGTTGTGGACCCCCCCCCCCATAAAGTCATTTTCGTAGCTATTTCATAACTGTAACTTTTGCTACTGTTATGAATCATAATGTAAATATTTGATATGCAGGATGTATTTCATTCACTGGACCAAATTTGGCACAAATACTCGATATGTCCAAATTTGAATACTGGTGGGATTGGGAGGGGGTTGATTTTGTCATTTGGAAGTTGTAGTTACTGGGATTTATAGTTCACCTACAATCAAAGAGAATTCTGAACTCCACCAATGATGTAATTGAACCAAACTTGGCACACATAACTCTCACGATCAACAGAAAATACTGGAAGAGTTTGGTGGGCATTGACTTTGAAATTGGGAGTTGTAGTTCATCTACATCCAAAGAGCACTGCGGACTCAAACTACTTATTTATTTACTTATTTATTTATCTACGATATTTCTAACCCCCCCTTTCTCAGCCCGAAGGCAACTCAAGGCGATGATGGATCTGGACCAAACTTGGCATGGATACTCAATATGCCCAAATGGGAACACTGGAGGAGTTTGGGGAAAATAAACCTTGACATTTGGGAGTTGTAGTTGTTGGGATGTATAGTTCACCTACAATCAGAGGGCATTTTGAACCCCACCAATGATAGAATTGGGTCAAGCCTCTCACACAGAACCCCCATGACCAACAGAAAATACTGTGTTTTCTGATGGTCTTTGGTGACCCCTCTGACACCCCCTTGCGACCCCCCCAGGGGTCTCGACCTCTAGGTCAAGAAAAGATGGATTAAACCATATATCCAAATCCATTCTGTGGAGTAGTAAGATTCTCACTTGCAGAAAAGTGTCCTAAATGGCTGTTCTTTCTGGCCAATTTAGAGATAAGAAACCACTACTACAGAATCACTAGTCAATGGCCATCCAGTCTCTTATGAAAAGGAAGGACTCATTATATTTTAAAACAGTCTGTTCCATTGTTCAGCGGCTTGTATTTTTGGGAAGTTTTTTCCTCAGATTTTGCCAACAGCTTTTTCCTTTGGAAAAAATGCTCCATCATTTATGGCACATACTTTTAAATATTTGATGGGGGATGTCATATAGCTTCTTGAATAATCCCTCTTTTCCTGAGTATCATGTCCAATTCCTTCAAGCATGTTTAGGACTTGTTTTCCAGGCCCTCATTATCCTTATCTTCTGAATACATTCCAGTTTGTCAATAACGTCCTTCAAATGTAATGAATTCTAACAAGTGTGCTGGGAAAAGTGCTGGCTTTTGGCCACATACACCAGCCAAAAAAATGATGTCTAAGTTTCTATCCATATATAAACATTAGGAAAAGTGAAGAAGAAGTCTTTCTCTAACAGCCACATGTTCCCAGGTTTCTTACAAGTGAATCACTTAAGCATTTCTTAGGTGTTTCACTGCTCTTCTTCTGCCCTTAGATCAGCCAATCTGAAAGATGCTCGCAAGTGCAACACAAAATAGGGATCTGAATTTTTAAAAAAAATTGATGGAGAATAATCCCAAAGTGTTCTTCTGTAGAAACAACCCCCTTGATTTATCGTGTTCCTGTTATCTTCAGTTTGTACTGTGTCTTTTTGAGAAATTGCCAGCTCGCCTAATATTTCCTGGCAAATAAAAATGTGCACAATTTGCATTTTTGCTGTATCCTCATACATTTTGATCCCACTCCCACAAATATGTAATAGTAATTAAATACATGTAATGTAATATTGCACTCCAATGGTATAGCTGCAGAAATGGATTAATATCCATGAAAGCTCTTGCTTCCACCACACTCCAAGGAAGATAGTTCCACTGTTGAACAGCTCTTTAGTCAGGTAGTTCTTCCTAAAGATCAGTTAGAATCTCCTTTCCTGTACATGCAGTCCTTGAGTTACAAACATGTGACTTGCAAATGTCTCATAGTTAAGAACAGGGGTGAGACAACAGGAAGTGAGAGAAATCTACCCCTTGGGAAAGAAATTAACTCTTGAAAGAGTTACCATGGGAAAATATGACCCCATCAAAGCTTTCTCACCAATCTTTGGTTCCACAATAGGCCAAGTTTGTCAAAATCCAATTATCACAGAGACAGAAAATGAGGTGAAATCTTCTGAACAGGAGCACAGAGTGCAAAACAAACACCGCAAGAGTGTTAACCCTTCTCTATGCTATCTAAAGCACACACACAGAGTGAGACACAGCTGGAATTATACTTTTAAAATGTACCTGCTTGACTTACAAACAAATTAATCTTAAGAACAAATATACTGAACTTATCCTGTTTGTAACATGGGGACTGCCTGTAATTTGTAGCCATTGCTCCAAGTCCTAGTCTCCAGGGCAGCAAAAAACCCAGCCTCGGGTAATTTGTGGAGGATTGTTTTGCATTTGGAGTGTGGGGCTGTGCAGCTGGATCCCTTTGCTGTTGAACCTGCCAGTTACCCATGCTTTCTCTTATTGCTGTACCATAGTTTAACAAATTATTATCTGTGGTGCCTTAAAGTGTTTTAATGGTCAGTCAGCATACATCGTTCGGTTCACCCTTTACATTTGTTGGTTTGACTGCTGCTAATTTGCAGAAGCTAACCATAGAATCACATGGCAATGTAATTCTATGGTCAATGTCCAGGAGAGATCATAATTTTTTTAATTTGCGGTTTTTCACTTTGATAGGAGACCTTTTCCCCTAGTGAATGTGCAGAGTTGAATGTGCAGAGAGGAAACATCAGCAAGAGCAAGTATTCACAAAACTAAAATATATGTTTGAGCTGTTGAATTTCTGCTTCCTTTTAAACTATTTAATGTAAAGGAAACCAGCCAAGAATGAGAAATATGTGGCATCCCAAAAGTGGAAAATTGTCAGTTGCTGTATTTGTCCTGATCACATTTTTGCTGTGTTGGCTAAATTTCAGGATATCTTGGAATCTTATCACTGTACACAGAGCAAGGGAGGAAAGCGGGAGGTCTGCCTAAATTGCATGTTTTCTGAAGGCCAGCTCCAAGTTGGCTTAATCAGCAGGTGACTACTGACTACTGGCTTAATCAGCAGCTACTACATCTATACACACACACCTCTGAAAACCAACACTGGTACTAACAATCATCTAAGCAGGACCAATTGTTTCCACTGAAACAAACCTGTATTGTCTTCTGTGATCGAGTCCAAGCTTCAGTCTTATAAGCATATCTAGGAATCTGCTTATACCGTTATTTTACCGTAGCTATTCAGATTGACTAAGAATGCTCTTTTAAGTAAAACATGTCTGTGCCAAACCAGAAGTGTGAAAGAATACTGAAAAAACATTCCTGATTATTACTCTGAATATTTAGAATTCTTCCAATGTGATATTAAAAAGCATGCAATGCTACATTTGGTGTTAGGGAGCTTTATCAGTGGTTTTCAACCTGTGGGTCCCCAGATGTTTTGGCCTTCAACTTCCAGAAATCCTAATAGCTGGTAAACTGGCTGGGATTTCTGGGAGTTGTTGGCCAAAACACCTGAGGACCCACAGGTTGAGAACCACTGCTTTATATAAATCAGTTCATGGTGTCCACAAATAGACTGGGAGAGTAGAATGATTACTGTTTTCATGCCACATTGTTGCAACATAAATGGCATGAGAGAAAAACCACATAGAGAGCAATAGATTTATTGAAATCTGTGTTTGATTTTCTGATCTTAAGTACCATGACTTGGTTAGACTGGCCTATATTTCTTACTTTCATATGTATGGTCGCAGGCTACATTTGTCTGCTCTACCTGTCAGAAAATCATACAGATTGCATCCTTATAACAGGTCAGTCTGTTTGTTCGTCCCACTCTATACCATCTGCTCTGACCAGACAGTGGCTCTCCAGTGTCAGACCAAGGTCTTTTGTATCATCTTTCAATGGATAATACTAGGGACTAAACCTGGTAACTTATGCATGTAAGAATTTTGTCTAGCTTTGGGTTGTGATGGAGCACAAAGTGGGGGGCAGGCATGTAGCCGGGGGGGGGGGGGGCTTGAGGGGCTTCAGCCCCCCCCCCTGAAATTCTCATGTTGGTCTGCAAGAAGGCCTGTTATGTTTATTCATATCATGATCTGATAACCATGCTCAATATATCCCATATGCATGGGGGTATTGGGGTAATGATACAAAAGGTTTGCTAGGGTAAAACCTCTTTCACTCAGACTCAGCCCCCCCCCCCGAATCCAACTCAGCCCCTCCCGAATCAAAATCCTGGCTACGGGCATGGTGGGGGGTATTCACCCCCCCCCCTTAGAATTTTAGTGTGAACTTCTGTGTCATTATTGTATAGCCATTTGTACAATGGTTGAACACCAGGCATGGGCAGGCCAGGGGCCAGATGCGTCCCCTTGGGCTATTTTCTTTCCATCCTATGATTCCACTTCAACAGCCATGATTATAGCTGATGAAATCCCAAGATTTCCAGTTTGGGAAGAGCTATTTGGAATTCTTTGTTAGAGAGTTCTAGTTTGTCACCAAACTACAAAGCCGAGGATTCTACAGGTTGTCGAACGCAGCGCCCAAACAAGAATCCAGGAACATGAAAGGCACTGCAGACTACTCCAACCAGAGAAATCAGCCATAGCAGAGCACCTGATGAACCAACCTGGACACAGCATTTTATTTGAGAACACAAAAATGCTGGACCACTCTCACAACCACCATGTCAGACTACACAGAGAAGCCATTGAAATTCACAAACATGTGGACAATTTCAACAGAAAGGAAGAAACTATGAAAATGAACAAAATCTGGCTACCAGTATTAAAAAAGTCTAAAATTGGAACAGCAAAAACAGCAGAGAGAAAAACAGGCAGGGACATCTAATCACCTTTCAAGAAGAGTTTGCTCCAGGCACAGTCAGCCCATTGTATGCTAATCTAGGTGGTCAGTTGAAAGATTCACACCTAGCCCAACTTACAAAAGCCCTTTGTCTCACCCTGGTCATTCCACAGATATATAAACCCCCTTTTTCCCAGTTCCAGCAGACCTCACCTCTGACGATGCTTGCCATAGATGCAGGCGAAACGTCAGGAGAAATGCCTCTAGAACATGGCCATATAGCCCGAAAAAACCCACAAGAACTGAGATTCTACAGGTTGTTGCCCTTGTAATTAAAGTAGATTCATAGTTCTTTAATGATTCTCTGTGGGAGGACACAAGGGGCATAGATAGACCCCCTTATGGTGTTCTCTGAAGACTTTCACGGTTCCCTGAATGGACAGCTTAGACAGAAGTAAAATGACAACAAAATGACTGGGTATTTATTAAAACCTTTTGTTTTTAACAAAGAAACATTGTTAACCTGCTGTTTATGTCAATTTTATTGTTTTGATCAACCTCCAGTTCTTTTATTTCCCTTTTTCTTTCAGGCAGTCCAACTCCCATTTAAAACAAACTAACACTGAACTGACATTTATGTAAATTGACCAGTGTTTTGTTTTATTTCCACCTTGCTGCTGCTGTCTGTCTTCAAATTATTTGCAAGTTTTGGGCAACCCTAAGGCAAACCTATCGCAGGATTTCCTTATCAAGCTTTGTTCTGAGAGGGTTTACTTTTTTCTGAAGCTGAGATGGTGTGGCTTACTTGAAGTCAACCAGTAGATTTCTATGGCTGAATGAGGATTTGAACTCCAGAATCATAATTCAGTGCTCAGACCACTATACCATGCTGGCTCTATATTTCCACCATAGCCTCTTTCTTTTTAATTTTCTGAGAGCTATAATTGACTGAATATACGGGTTGAACAAACCCCCTGAGTCTGCTTCCAATGACAGCCATCCTGCAGGTGTTTTGGCCAATAGTCTTAATCAGCCCAAAGCATAATAGCTTGTGGTAACATGAATTGCTAGGATCTGTTCCTGAAAACATCTGGAGGGCACTAACTTAGAAACAATGGCATATTGCATCGCCAGTGGTAATGAAGGAAGAATTCCTGTTCACACAGCTCCTATCCTGTATTCTTGCTTTTGAGGCCAGGTTGTCACTGAGGAGCGGATCATAACTTCTCATAGGATCCTCATGCTTGAGAATACAGTCAGAATGGCTTATTTTCCCCAATAATTCTTGGAGCTGAGTTACAGCTTCCAAGCAGCAATGTAGTCCTGATATGTGTCTCTCCAATGGTGTGCCCTTTGCCCAGGGTAGAAGGTGATATATGATGGTGGGTCTGTCAAGGAGGGAGAAGAGCACAAGGTAGTGAATGTTTTGAAATATCACTGGGACTGAGGAAACCATCATTTCTGAGACACCTGAAGCTCTGGTGTGAGGCACTAAGCACGATGGATGGATGAGCAGACAGTCTGCAGTCATTAAGTGCTTATTAGTTCCATTCAAAATGGAAAATTTGTTGCCCAACTGCTTTTGCAAAAAATCTCAACTGTGTCTCCACATTAGGTGCTTCCAGCCTCCCACACCTTCTGCTGCTTTTTGAAACCCATCCAGGGTTTTTGTTTATCTCTGAACCTGTTCCAGGGAGGAAGAAATGCAATCAGTGGAGAGCGATGGGCAAAGAAAGGAGGAGGGAGCCCTCACTGTTCGCTTTCCTTCGGCTGTTCATTTCAGCCTTCTTTCAAGCAGAAATTACTCACATTAATCAAGGGAGAGAATGTGTTTGGGGCCCTGTGAATCTGGTGCCATGGAATCAAATTCCATCAGTGGCAGCAGGACGGGGCAGGAGGGAGGGGGCTCCGTCTCTGTCACACTTGGCCTAATAGAGCCATCGCCAGAGGAAATTGGATGTGAGAATTCTCCCAAATAAATCTGCCCTTAAGAAATGCCAGATCTACATGACAAATGAATGTTTGCAACAGGGACCAGTGTAGATGTCCAGCATGTCAAATCAATATGGATCACCCTCACAATAAAGCATCTGCTAAGAGGAGAAGGGATGCTGTAGGGTGGAAAGACCTTTTAATAGGATGGTGGGAGAAGAAGATCAGATATAGTAGTTTGCCCGAGCACAATACAAAGGATTTGGGAGTTTTATGTCTGGGTATAGTAAAGGAGGTTCAGAATAAGAATATGATGGAGAAGATAAATTGCCTGGGTTTCATACTGCTGCTCCTGACTTATTTTGCGATCATCATTCAAAATTAGTTTTTAAGCATTTTTAGAGATTGATGGGACTATTTTTTTAGCCAGGTTTTTATTCACCTGTTTCACAGTGCAGTTAAGCAGTGTTCAAAACAGGATGAGTACTGTATGTGTGTGTTTGAATGTTTTTGGATTACAGCAGTGGTCCCCAATCATTGGGCCTCCAGGTGTTTTGGACTTCAGCTCCCACAGCTCCTAACAGCTGGTAAACTGGCTGGGATTTCTGGTTGAAGTCCAAAACACCTGGAGGCCCAAAGGTTGGGAACCACTGCATTACAGAGTCCATCAACTCCACCCACTGGCTATGCTGGCTAGAGTCAATGTCTGATCCAGTTTAGCAACATCTAACAGACAGCTTTCAAAGGCACATAACCAATTGGTTTCCTCTTAGTTGGAACAAAGAATATTCCAGATAAAATTGATCTATTCTAAAGGTGGGCTTGTTGACATTCTACAAAGTAGTCTACATATTACAATTCCCCATTCTGCTTTTCAATTATTTGAAAGTAAAATATAAGGATCTGCTTCTTGGCCATCTAATCCTCACAATAATCTTACACTGAAATTTGCCCAAAGCTAATCAATGAGTTTTATGATAGAGCAGAGGTCTATACTCAATTCTATGTTCAGGGACTTCATAATGTGAGAGGAAGGTGAGTTTCCCCCCACCCAAAACTAGGCAACAGAACTGAGCCCACCTTGAAATGATCTGGCAAAATTGGACTACCAAGATTAATTGAGCTTTCTCTGGAATCATCAATCAGAATTATACTAAAATGATCAAGCACTACGAAATATTCAGATAGCTGTTGCTGTTGAGCCCTCTCCGAAATAATAAAGACTGCCTACAATCTATCCTATATGCATGTACTTGGGCATAAGCTATACCACTACACACATGAAATACACTATTAAATACACATTTGAACAGTCTTCATATATTTAAATATGTGTAGCTCTCCAGTTTCCTCCTAGATGAGTGACATCTGGCTTGAAAAGGACCTAGGAGACCACAAGCTGAACATGAGTCAACAGTGTGCTATAGCTGCCAAAGAAGCCAAGCCAATTCTATGTTACATCTGTAGGTGTATAGTGTCTAGATTGAGGGTAGTAATGGTCCCACTCTAGTCTGCTTTAGTCAGACCTCACCTGGAATACTGTGTCCAGTTCTAGGCATTACAGTTCAAGAATGATGTTGACAAGCTGGAAAGTGTCCAGGGAAGGATAACCAAAATGAGCAAAGGTTTGGAGACCAAGCCCAATGAGGAGTGGCTTATGCTTAGGGGTATGTTTAGGTGAGAAAAAACAAGGCTGAGAGGGGGCACGATAGGCCTGTTTAAATATTTGAAAGGTTGTCACATTGACAAAGGGGCAAGCTTGTTTTCTGCTGCTTCTGAAAATAGAAAACAGAGCAATGGATTTAAATTGTAGTAAAAGAGATTTCACCTAAACATTAAGAAGGACGACCTGATAGTAAGAACTGTTCAACAGTGGAATATGCAGCTTTGGAGCATGATGGAGGACCCTTCCAGACAGGCCCTAGATCCCAGGTTTTCTGCTTTAAACTGGATTGTATGAGCCAACATCTGGGATAAACAGAAATTTATTTATTTATTTAGAAGTTTTATATACCGGTCTCTCACCTTGAACGAGGGACTCAGGCCAGTTTACAACATGTATGCAAATACAATAATATACAAAAACAACAAAGTGCAACATCATTACAGATTAAAATAGTACAGTAAAAACATCATCATCACATTACCCAAGCAAAGTCACAGTCACAGTCATAGTCACAGTTCATCATCCTCCTTCCTTGTGGACGAAGGTTATAGATTCAGTCCTCAAATGCCACGTTCCAGAGCCAGGTCTTTATTAGTTTCCTGAAAGTCAGGAGGGAGGGAGCAGATCTAATCTCTAGTGGGAGGGAGTTCCAAAGCCGGGGAGCCACCACCGAGAAGGCCCCTCGTCCCCACCAAACATGATTGCGAGGGTGGTGGGACCAAGAGCAGCCCCCCCCCCCCTGGAAGATCTTAGTAACCTTGATGGTTCATAGGGGAGAATCCGTTCGGACAGGTAAACTGGGCCGGAGTCGTTTAGGGCTTTATAGGTCAAAACCTGGGATCAGACCCTGGGATATAGGGCCTGTCTGGAAGGACAGAGGCTGAGTGACAGGGATGCTTTGATTGTATGTTCCTGCATGGCAGGGGATTGGACAGGATTATGTTTGTGGTCTCATCCAACTCTTAAGATTCCATGATTTTATGATTCCTCGTAGTTGTTGGCAAGGGTGCTTTTTACATCCCCCTTTGATCTTTCCCCTTGACAAGAGGTGGTTCCCACCTCCTCTTCCTTTCTCTGCTCTCTCATGTCTCCCTTACTTAAAAGACTGGACCTTATTTGGCTGATGTCTAGGGTGGTGGCCAAATTCCTGCTCCAAGTACCTTTAAGCAAGAGAAAGGCATTAACCGGCTGCTTTTTTGGAAATTCTATTTAGCTCCAATGATTCAGTCTTTTCTGAGCAGATCTCCTCCAGACAGCAACCCACATCATTTCCAGCTGTTCTGAGTGGGGGGTGATGAGGCTGTACTTCAATATATCTGGAGGGTGTCAGATTGGGAGTGGCTGGTGCCTTGAATACACGCATTACTTTAACATTCATTAACATGTTCCAGAGAACTTTTTGTACTGAGTCAAACTGACACACTGAGGCAATTTCATTGCTTTAATAAAGGAGAATATCTGAGTGTCTTTCTGTGGCAGCTATAACTCATTGGAACATCATGATAGGCACTTCGAAATTTTATAGATTGTTTTTTGGTTGTTACCCACGCTGCATTACCTAGTCAAAACTCCGAGCTCAGGAATGGAGGCATGAGAAATCAAAAAGGGGGATGGGAAGCCATAACTGAAGAAATCACAGTATACCTAAAAATATGGCAGACTGTTTGTTTGTTTGTTTTGTTATCATCCATGTCACAGTGGCCAGTTTCACATTTAAACCCTAAAGCAAAGGATCCCAAAAAGAAAGTATAGCTGTTGTCCATAACTTCTCAAGAATTCACAATAGATGAAATAAAACCAGTGTTTTAGATTTTCATTCAGGGTTCAGTGGAAGGGGAAGTTTCCTTGAAATTGAAAGGAAGACCTGCCATAATTGGGAAATACTTTTTATAAGGGCAAGAAGACAAGAAAGGGCTCCATGAAGATGCACCTACACAGTAGTTTGGCACTATTCTCACTTGTTTTCATGTCAGGAGCGACTTGAGAAACTGCAAGTTGCTTCTGATGTGACAGAATTGGCAATCTGCAAGGACGTTGCCTAGGGGATGTCGGATGTTGGATGTTTGACCATTCTTGTAGGAGGTTTCTCTCATGTCCCTGCATGGGGAGCTGGATAAAGGATCTCAACCCGCTCTCCCTGGATTTGAACCACTGACCTGTGGGTCAGCAGTCTGACAGACAAGGCTTTAATCCATTGCACCACTGGGGGCTACACTCTCACTACCATGGCTCTCTTCTATGGGATTATGGTAGTTGTAGGAGCCCCCGGTAGTGCAACAAGTTAAACCTTTGTGCCAGCAGGACTAAAGACCAACAGGTTGAAGGTTTGAATACAGGGAGAACACAGATGAGCTCCCTTTGTCAGCTCCAGCTCCCCATATGGGGACATGAGAGAAGCCTCCCATAGGGATGGTAAAATATCAAAACATCCGACATCCCCTGGGCAACGTCTTTGCAGATGGCCAATTCTCTCACACTAGAAGCGACTTGCAGTTTCTCAAGTCACTCCTGACCTGAAAAAAAAGGCAGTTGTACTTTTACAATGTCTTTAGTGTCCTTTGCCTAAAAACTACAGCTCCCATGATTCTATATAATAAAGCCATGGTAATCAACAAGATTTCAAACTATATTAATTCTGTTTTTATTGTTATTATGTTATCTATATCTTGCTTCTCCCATTCCATAGGAGATCCAAAAGAGTTTTAGATGCACCATGAAGCACTGCTAAGAATCTCAAAGCAAGAAAATTGTGAGAAAGCAGTTGAAGGGTGAAGCACATCTCTTGATTTCTGAGAGTTAATGATGGTGGCCAAATGAAAAACAGCTCTCTGAGATACTGCTGCCATAAGTGAGGTTAAAGAAAAACTATAAGGAAGAAATAGACCTCCTCTGGGATTCCCAGTACAGATCTCAGTAGCATTGGGTACAATTTAGCTAGAATGGAAGAGCCTTGCTGCTGCTGTTGAAGTTCCTGAGGCAGAAAAAAATGGTGGGAAAACAGGAGAAGCCTACAGCAGTGCTGCTCACATTCCAGAGTTTTAAAAGTTCATGAAAATGGAAGAGGACTCCCTGCGGTGGTGATGCAAACATTCATGAAATTAAAAGGGATGGAGAGCAGGAAAATAGGAGGCCCTACAAACTCCTTCTAAGGGTGTAGTAGGCATAGATCAGGGCAATTTTGGCATCCTTTCTACTACTTAGGTATAACAGAATAATAAGTAGTTTGCTCAAGAATACCTACAGAGCGACACAGCTTGTGGAAGCAGCAAAAGCAAGGGCTCACCCTTTGGCACTTTAACCGCTGGTGAATTATGACCTTATCACATGGGGCAAAGTGTCCTAAGATGCTTCTGCCTTGGTTTGCCTGTGGAGTCCCCCACTGCCCATCAAACTACATATGGCAACTTCTGGTGAGGCTTTGTGAGTGAACTGGAGTGATAACATGGTGGGACGCTGCCGCCACCAAACACAGAGGCCGTCCCATATTCCATAAGAAACAACAGGGCTTTGGCAGAGTTGCAACACTTCCCAGCATGAAATGGGGGAATGCCTGTTGGTGGCTGGGGCACTGGCATTGCCCCGCTGCCACCATGATTTGCCATAGAGGCTGGTGAATCATGGTGCTGAAACTCATCCATGTGATGAGCTCCCTAGATGCCACTGGGGGCCAGCATGGTGTAGTTATTTCAGTGTCAAACCTCAACTCTGGAGACCATTGCTTGAAACCCTCAGCCATGAAAGCCACTGGGTGACCAGGGGTGAGTCACACTCTCTCCGTCTCAGAGGAAGGCTAAGGCAAAGTGCTTATGAACAAATGTTTTACAGGAATAGCTGGCAATCTAGGGTGGTTGCTAGTATATTTTTAACAGTAAGGCTAGAAGTAAGTGGACTTAATTGAGTTCTGCCTTAGGTTGAGTATTTAGTCTGGGAGAAGAAGACATTTGTTGGCTTGGAAGAGATGATATCACTATCAAAATATCAACCTTGTACCAGGCAGATAGGCCTCCAGCTGGAATAAATTACTAGGGGTCAAATCAACAAGAGGATGGTGATTCAGAATATCCTGCTCGGGAGATACAGGTCTGAAGGTCAGAAGGGATAGTTCTGTACCAGAATGGTTTAATCTTCCAAGATGTTGAGGTCAGAACATTCTTCACCCAGACACACTGATATCCAGCACACCAACTTTTGCTGCTCCTGTCACTTTCCATCAAGTTTATGACTCTGTTAAACTGCTTTAACAGGTTGGGGGAGGTGGGTCAGGTAAAGAGCCTCTAAATGCAGATGTTTGATTCTTTAAAAACAGTTTTTTAGAGTTTCCATCCAGCATTGTATATAGTTGATATAGAGATCAGGTGCGTGATGTTTGGTGACATTTAAATTGATATGGGAAACCTAGTGCCTTCCTTCCTCTGGTTATGACTCTCTTTGATTCTGTAGTGGAGGGTCCCTGCACCATATGTAGATTCAGTAACCTGTGAGCCTTTCCCCCTGTCTTCTCTATCCAGGCCCTAGCAGTTCTTCCCCAAAGATCTAAACTTTTATTATTCTTTGTTGAAGAGGTGGACAAATATAAGGTATTTCCCTACTGCACTACATTTAAGCTTTTGAAAAGCCTCTATTGGCACTCTGTGTATTATTGTTAACAAATTAAAATATATAGGTGCCATTGAGTCTCATGCAGATGTTATTATTGCTCTAGTTGTTGTAATTATTCCCTCATTTTTTCTAAGGCCTCGTCTACACTGCCATATAAAATCCAGATTCTCTGCTTTGATAGTGATTATATGGCAGTGTAGACTCATATAATCCAGTTCAAAACAGATAATGTGGATTTCATATGGTAGTGTAGCTAGGGCCTAAGAAACTAAAGGGGAGGTACTGTGTTGTCCAAGCAACTGTGGAAGGCTGGGAGTGGGTGTGTGCATTAGCCCTCCAGGAGACTCTGAAGAGCTATAACTCTCCATCACATCACTTTCCATTTGCTTTTTGTTTCTATAAAGGAATGTTCTGAACCTAAGATATGGAGGCCATAAATTGTGTTGTAAAATGCTCCCCACCCTTTGACGAGATTTTGGGAGATTTGGAAACAAATATTGAACAAAAAGTTTGCAAAAAATGTTTTTGACTGTTGAGAAGCCTAGAGTGCCTTGGGGGGCATTTCAGAGGAAAAAAAAGAAAAAGGTGTAACTCTTGTTAGACTCAGGGGCACAAAAATAGTTCTGGGGGCTGAATTCAACTCACAGAACACACTTTGCCCACTCCTGTCCAAGTCATTTTAGCTGAAAAATAAACATTGGGGGTAGCAGTTCTCAGAAGGAAAGTCATATTTGCCTGTTGCAGTATAAGCAAAATATAATCTTATGGTACAGTATAATTTCTGTATTGATTGATTTAAGCAGGATTAGAACAAAGATGAGCAACTTACAAGGATAAGCCACTGAACCCATTGGGATCACATTGCTTCTGCTGCAGACCATAATCTAACATTAAAGTTTTGCAACTGCTGACATGCTTAGCAAGCACAATAGTACTCTGTGGTAGAGGAGGGTACCAGAGCATCTTCCCACATCATAGTATCCTAACAAATTGGTAGAATGTGGGATCTCCTTCCTTAATTGAAGAGATGCAAGAAAAAGGTGGGTGAGAACCTGCAACAGGAGGTGGGCACTAAGGTTTGCCCAGGCAGAACATTTCCTCTCTCAATCCTGCAAAACCATACTTTTTTCTTGTTCCCTACCACAGTGATTTACTGGCTGGTGGAAAGCAGGAATGGGTGGGTGGTAACAGTGGTAAAGTGTCCATATGTGTGCCTGAAGCTGGATGAAGAAAAATACCTCTGGAGATCCCCTAGAAGTTCCCCTAGAAGTTATCATATTAGCTGCAAACACATAGATGGATACTCCACCAGTCCCTCCTTGCTTTTCTACCAGCTAATGAATAGCCTTATTCAAATATTGCAGTGGTTCTCAAGCTGCGGTCCCCAGATGTTTTTGGCCTACAACTTCCAGAAATCCCAGCCAGTTTTCCAGCTGTTAGGACTTCTGGGAGTTGAAGGCCAAAAACATCTGGAGACCCCAGGCTGAGAACCACTGAAACAGTGTAATGTTTAAAGTGGGGACGGATTTGGGTCATTGCACAAGGGAGCAGGGGCGGAGATGGAGAGACATTCCAAGTTAACATTGGTGTATGTAGTTAATAGGATACCAGCAATGCCTTTTTGTCTTTATTTTTTTTGTGGGGTGGGGGGGGGGAGAGAACTCCAAATTTTGGCAGCACAATTCTTTTTGAGGTCAAAGCAAGCAACAGTATGGGAATGGTCAGAGCTGGACTAACGTCTGCTGCATGAAATGCACAATGAAGATATCACACATGCTGGAGGGAAGTTATGCTGAGAAATAGTGAATGATCAAAGTCATTAAGTGAGTTCTATGGTTGAGTGGGAATTGACTGTGTATTTATTAATATGACATTCTAACTATGCAAAAGTAATGGGCTGTTGTGCATCACATTGTCTTTGGTTGGCTATACTCCGTGCAAGGCATCAAGAAGTTGCTCATCTCTGTTCTAGTCCACAAAAAGGTGTGTCATGATAAATGTGTTATTCTTTAATCTCCTTGTGACAGAATTGTGCACTTGAAAAAAGGACCAGGCAGAATGAGTGAGAAAACATCTTTATTGTACAATAAACTAGTGGTTTTTAAAAAGCTCCCTATCACCTAGTTCTAACAAATTCCATCCCCTTTTGTTCTCAGTTGGTGGCCCATAGAAAGCATTCCGCCGAGACAAAAAAAGAATTGACCAGAGTTCAGTAAAAAAGTGAATCACTTTCCCCCACATCAGGTTGCAGCTCTTCTAGCCATTGTTCTGAACAGCACCCAGCATATTACCCTGTCCTTTTCCAGACATTATCTGTGCCTGGAGGGCAATTCAGTGTCTTCTGGTTCTTTGCTTCATTCCCAGCAGCCCCCAATGATTGAATCTTGACCTTTACAGTTGTGGTTTATTAACTTGCTGCCTCAGTATGTGAGGATTCAACAGTGGCAGGTGGGAGACAGAGAGCATTTCCTGTAACTCTTTTACACACTCACTTGGGGCAGATAAAAGGAATGGAAAGAGAACTATTTCCAGTACATAATTCTCTCTATCACCTAGATAGTGCGGACTGTTGAAAGGTGGAGCTGAAATTTGCATCACAAAACAAGAAGTTGACTAGAGGGTGACTGGTAGTCAAAGGAGTAATTGTGAATATAGATTAATAAATTATTATTATTATTATTATTATTAAGCTGTGTCTAACTTTCAAGACTATACACATAAAAACCAACAAAAGATCACTATAACATAGAATTGCACATGTTATATAACTATTAAAACAATTAAGTTAAAACATAAAGGTAAATGTTTCCCCTTGACATTAAGTCTAGTCATGTCTGATTCTGGGAGGTGGTGCTTATCTCCATTTCTAAGCCGAAGAGCCGGAGTTGTCTGTAGACGCCTCCAAGGTCCATGACTGCATGGAGTGCCATTACCTTCCTGCTGAAGCTGTACCTATTGATCTACTCACATTTCCATGTTTTCAAACTGCTAGGTTGGCAGAAGCTGGAACTAGAGGGCTGGAGAAGGCCCTTTCTCACATTCCCACCAATCATGCTTGTCCCACCTTGTCATTGTACCTTTCTCCAACTTCTGATGTCTTGTGAAGGGTAATTTTACTAATATAGATTTTTTTTGTCTCTTTTGACTGCATTCAACAATAGACATGACTGATAGTGGTTGATTCACACCTGAGATCCCTACTTTGGGCACTCCAGACCCACTGTCAATGGTTATGGCTGGATGGATGTATACATCCATCATTGCTCTATTAACTACACAACCAAAATGTTTTTGCCCTGACTAGGTCTGTTAGGGATCTCTGCATCATGATCAAATTTCTAGAATACTGACATCACAAATCAGCATAGTTGCTTGGAGTTCAGTTCCTTTTCTTAACATTTTTGTACTTAAACTATCGCAGGTCCCATCTACACTGAAGGTTTAATGTGGTTCCAAACTGGTATTGAATAAAGTGTTTTCACTATGAAGATGATTACATAGGAAATCCTGGAGCCAGTCTGAAGCCCTGATGGTGATTATACAAACCACAGAGCATTGATGCACATAAAGGGCTCTCTTTTGCATGCTTTTGTGGGAATTTTGTGGGAGCTAGCTTCAAACTGTATTAAATAGATACAGTTTAATACAGTAGATGGGCCCCCAGTTTCTCCTAAGAGTCCTGGGATCTTTAGCATAGTTCTTCCCAAATATTCCTGGGAACAGTAGAGTGTATGTGTGTATTTAAACAAGAAATGTTTAACCATGTAGCACAGCCATTGGACGTAAGTACTGAAAACAGCTGGAGAGTTGCACTGTTGCGTGAAAATTGTACCTTTTGAGACATTTGAGAATCATCAAAACAAATTGCTGAATTACAAGAAAATGGCAAGATAATTTTTCTCTTCCCCTAGGAGTGTGTCTTCCAGAATGGTGCCAATCTTATAATAATTAACTTTTAATGCCCCAGATATTTTCTATGCAATGCTACTCATCCCACCACTTTTCCCTATCACCCACACAACTGCTGCACTTATGAATACATTGAAAGGATGCCAAAGCAATGCATTTAGAAAAGTAGCTATGTGGCCTAACCTCTGCTCCAAAAGGGATTTTGAGTCACCAACTCTGTTTTGAGCCACTGTCTCTCTAGGAATTTCTTGGTCCTCCAGGGTTAACATATGGCAAAAACGGTGTTTTTTAACATTCACATTTGCCTACTTTTGTGGAGGTTTTGCACTTACTTGTCCACAAGAAAGTGGAAGGCCTATGGTACTCCTAAGTGTAGCATGATGATTACAAGCCCTATTGTACTCCTAAGGGTATAGCATGATGAAGTTTCCTGTTGCTGTCACCAGATTCATTAAAGCAGCAGATCAAACATGGCCTTTATGTTCTGCCTTTCAGCAAGGAATTGAAGTTAGCCTTGGTGATGGGTTAATATGTTTTGCTGAAATACATAAATGTGTGTTAATTAGAACTTCATATGTTACTGTATACTAGTTTGGGTATCCGGCGTTGCCCGGGTTTTTTGAAAAAGTAATTTTTTATTTTATGAAAATGCATAAAGTTGTGGGTGAACTACTACTCATATCATGCCAGGTTAACACGCTGAAACTCCATCAGTAGTTAAAGTTTGTCATGTTGGGCAAGTTTGCTCTAGATGCATCATTGGTGGGGTTCAGTGTGATCTGTGCTGGTAGGATAAACTACAGATCCCCTCAAATCCCTCCAGTAGGTTCAGTTGGTCATAGGGGTTCTGTGTGTTGAGTTTGGTCCAAATCCATCATCAGTGGTGGTCACAATGCCTCTGGATGTAAGTGAACTACAACTTCCAAAAATGAAGGTCAGTTCCCCCCAAACCCCTCCAGTATTTTCAGTTGGTCATGGTGGTTCTGTGTGCCAAGTTAGGTACAGAACCATCATTGGTGAGGTCCAAAGTGCTCTTTGATTGTAGATGAACCACAAATTCCATTACCTACAATGGCTATAAATCAAGGTGAATTCCCCCCAAACCTCTCTAGTATTTTAATTTGGTCACGGGGGTTCTGTGTGTCAAATGTGGTCCAGGTCCATTGTCAATGGGGGCCATAGTGCTCTGATTTGATGCAGGGTGAACTGCAACTTCCATCATGTGGAGCCAGTTTCCCCAGACTCCTCCAGTATGTTTAGTTGTGGATTAGTTCTGCTCTGTTTGTTGTGCAGACAGAATTGAAAAGTGTAGGAAAGGGTTAAGAGAGAGGCAGTGGACAGGATCATGCCAATTCCACACCAACTGAGAGAGTAAGACATACTGGGATGTCTGTAGGTAGAGGACACATGTAAAATCTAGGATGAAATTGTCCCCGAATGAAAGCATTCCTTGGGTGGTGGGCAGTATGATGTTTGGGGAGGACATTGGCAGGGGTTGGGCTACGTGTCCATGGTACTCGCTTCTCAGCACTGTGGGTCAAAGCTGTTTGTGGAAGTGGGAGCCTGTCTATGAAAGTGGGCACCTCAACCACATAAACACATACATATTTTCACTTTTATTATGTGTATAGATTTATTGTTTTATTAATACTTTTGTAAAATGTTATTGAGAAGTTTCACTAAAGTGAAAAAAACATTTTATAGACAATATCAAATATACACACAAAAATCAGCAAACAATGGGCTATTTACACCTTGTCGCATGTATGTCTAAGTAGCATTTTGCTATATAATATGTGGAATGCCTGGAAGAGTAAGGCTGGTCACTTGCCCAAATGTTATGGCTGTTTTGTCCATCACTTCAGATAACTTCAGCACATCATGTGGCAAATGGCTTCTCCTACCCTTTTGGCTTGTGATGGAACCAGCCCTGTTTGAGGGCAACAATTTCAGAAGAGGAATCAGACAGAAGAGGAGCAATGCCAATGGTGGTTTGGCATTGGCCATGTTCAGTCAGACAATATGCAAATAATGTTCATTATGCAAATTGTAATTACATAAAATTAAAATTACATGAAAGTAAATTATGCACCCTCTCAGCATCCCTCCAGCTCATGACAGATTTCTGATACAGTTCTCTGTGCAGAACAAGTTGCTCATTGCGGCAATAAGCTTCTGGCTTCCTTCCATTATTTAACAATCCAACCTGGAGGTTGTGAATAATGAAACTAAGAGGTATGGGCAGGAAAGTCTCAATATGTTTATGGCACGAAAACCTAAAATCTAACCAACATAATGTTTACATTATGCATATCAAATAAGCTTCTTGTGTAAACCAGGTATAATGAATTAGAATACATTTTAAAAATAATTCCCTGCTACTTGAAGGAAAAGTGGTCCTTGTCCTTATTCAGAGTTGGAAAAAGTTACTTTTTGGACTACAACTCAGAATCCAACAACAAAATAGACAACTGGCTAGGGTATTCTGAGAACTAGCTTACAAAAATATTACCTTTTCCAGGCTCACAAATAAATACAGCACCATTGGGAGGCCAGGGCATGTACACAGAAACACACACATACAGAATGGATGTGAATATGTCTTGGAACTGAGGTCCATCCCCATGGGCAATATGGCAGGGCGGGGGGACCTTGCGAAATTGTGACAGGAAGCTTGCAGGCCGCAAGGGGATATTGATTACTTTTACAGTGTAAACTGACAGAGCCTATTTGGATGATGTAATGAAGACAGATGATGCTGGCTTCTTCTCCGCTCAGCTTGGAAGGAGGGTTGGGGAAAGGAGAGGGAAGCATCGCTCAGATCCAGAAGAAACACTTCATTGCTTTTCCCACCTTTGCTCTCCCACCCCATCTCTTTTTCATATTACATTTTCCTAGGCTCTTTGTTCACACACCTCTTGGACTATTCCACACACTGGCCTTTCAGATCTCCTTAACTGTTGTGACAGCTAATTTTCTCCCAAAGCAATGGACTTCTTATTTCCCCTTCTTCCTCCCCACTGTAGCTAGCTGCACATTGCATTGTTTCATTCTGTTCCTTGGCAAGAATGTTTCTGTGGGCCAAGGGGTGGGAAATGTAACCACTTTCAATAAATAAAGGTTTAAAAGAAACATAGGGTCATTGACTGATAGTCCCACAACCTCACAGCAAATGTGTGGGGAAAGGCTCTGGACCTACACTGACAATATTGCTTCCTTTGTCCAGTCACCTTCCACACAAAATCAAGATGGCCACCTTATTTCTGATCAGCAACATTTCTTTACTATTTTAATTTTCACCAACTTTTGCTTGCTTAAAAAAAAAACCTCTGAGTGTGCAGATATTTATTACACTTGGTTTCTGGTATTAAAAAAAAATAATAATCCAAAGCTTCACAAGAGCTAGAAAGTGTTTGGCTCTGTACTTACCCTATACTCATATATAGGTCTAGAAATTTTAGTCAAAGAATCAACCCCAAAATCCTGGGTTGACTTCTCTCCAGTTGGCGTGGGTACTATGCCTTAATTTTTATACAAAAAAGGAACCGCCCCCTTCTCTGAGTATGGTGGCAAAAGGCAAGGGTATAGTCTAACCTGGAAGAACTCTCTGCCGGAGTGCCATTTCTGACCTTTATGAATGCCTGGGTGGTGAATTGGCAGTGTTGACCAAGGCTGGGTGTCCCATGGAGGCATCATTGGTGCTTTTCCCTCTTCAGAATGTCCCCAGACATCCATGGGTCATATCAAAATCCATAATTTTGCTCCCCAAATCTGCCCTCCACTTATACATGAGGTCAACTTATATAGGAATACATACAGTTCTCTCCTCTTTCCGACTCTTCCTCTTTTCTACCCTACTCATAATTTTCTTTCTTACTGCCATTTATCTCTTTCTACTCTGATGCTCTGTCAGCTTTGCCCTATGCACACTCTCCTCACTGCCTCAGGAAACTACCCTTTACCTTTATAGTGGAGGAAACTGCCACATACTTTTGCTTTTCTTGCCTTGCAGGGGGTTGGACCAGATGGTCCATGTGGTCTCCTCTAATTCTATGGACATCATCACATTGAGATGGAGAAAACAATGGAGAGCAGGGGAAAGGGTGGAGCTTCATAGGTTCTGTCTTTAAAGGAGATGAAGAATTTACTGACTCCCATCACACTAATCACCTCCTTCAGCTTCTAACTCAATGAATCCCCAGCTGTTTTGGCCTACAACTTCCAGAAATCCCAGTCAGTTTTGCCAGCTGTTGGGATTTCTGGGAATTGAAGGCCAAAAAATCTGGGGACCCACAGGTTGAGAACCACTGTTCTAACTCAACCATCTAACTCAACTCCTCCCATTTCAAGAATACCAGCACACTTTTTAGAACAGGCATCCAGCACTGTTTTCAAGCCCCTTCCACTGAAACAGAAGCACCTTCCTTAAGGTGGCCCTCTCCCTGGAATAGTTTGCATTGAAGTTTTCTCCCGTTTTCAGTCCAGGATTTTATTTATCTTTTAAAACAAATATCACCCCGGATTGTAGGAAGTGGTTTTAAATTAACCCTGATCTTTCCCCAAGCCTCTGCAGTGACAATCTGGGGAAATGGCCATTTCTGCTCCTCTGACACATCTTCATTTTATTTACAAACAAGCAACAAAAGTGAACAACAGGGATTATCATTGCACAGAGAAACTGGCCATTTTGCCCATCTTTATGTGGGGAATTGAAAAATAAGTTGATCGCCAACCAGCTTAGAAATTGTTGAAAAAACTAACTCTTTAGAAATTGCAAAAGCTGCCTCAAACTTTGCCCTTCTTTTGATGTAAGTTCTCTCATATAATGGTTAAATATTGTACTTCATGTTACAGGCAATTAAAATATACTGTCAGCCACCCACATTCACTAAGGTTGAGATGTCTGAGAAAGTTGAAAATTGCAAATAAAAAACTTCCTTTTTTCATCTGAGAGAATATCTCTCTTGAAATTTCTAAATCTCTCAGCATGATTCTGTTGTCAACTTCTGTCAGAAGCTGACCACAGAATTGCACTAGAAGTCCAAGAAATTCCTAGATAAATGTTCTTCTAGGAATCTGTAAGTCTTCTACTGTCAACTTGCAGAAGCTGCCCATAAAGTAGTAGAGGAGGACCTAGAGATTCCAAAATAGAACCTTTTAATCAAATCCACTAATAATCAAATCCACAAAAGTTAAACCTGTAAATGTTGAGGGCAGACTGTATTCAATTTTGAAAACATAATAACCCTGAGATGCCTACCCCAGGACTCCTTTAATTATGCCAACTTTCAGATATCTAGGTTGTGTTAGAACTTGGTGAAGTCAGGTCCAAGCATACACATCCACTTTTAATGCTCTCTTTTATTATCAAATAAGGGCCAGAGAAGCAGATGGCGGAAACAGAAGAACGGCCTGCCTCAGGGGAGCGTGCTTGCTCCATCCATGTTCAACATCTACACAAATGACCAGCCACTGCCAGAAGGGACAGAGAGTTTCATCTATGCTGACGATCGTGCCATTACTGCTCAAGCAGGGAGCTTTGAGATGGTAGAACAGAAGCTCTCCGAAGCTCTAGGTGCTCTCACTGCCTATTACAGGGAAAACCATCTGATCCCTAATCCATCTAAAACACAGACATGTGCCTTTCACCTTAAGAACAGACAAGCATCCCGAGCTCTGAGGATTACCTGGGAAGGAATCCCACTGGAGCATTGCAGCGCACCCAAATACCTGGGAGTCACTTTGGACCGTGCTCTTACCTACAAGAAGCACTGCCTGAACATCAAACAAAAAGTGGGCGCTAGAAACAACATCATACGAAAGCTGACTGGCACAACCTGGGGATCACAACCAGATACAGTGAAGACATCTGCCCTTGCGCTATGCTACTCTGCTGCTGAGTATGCATGACCAGTGTGGAACACATCTCATCACACTAAAACAGTGGATGTGGCTCTTAATGAGACATGCCGCATTATCACGGGGTGTCTGCGACCCACACCACTGGAGAAATTACACTGCTTAGCCGGTATTGCACCACCTGACATCCGCCGGGAAGTAGCAGCCAATAGTGAAAGGACCAAGGCAGAGACATCTCCAGCTCATCCCCTGTTTGGGTATCAGCCAGCACGTCAACGACTTAAATCAAGACATAGTTTTCTTAGAACTACAGAGACACTCGCTGGAACACCCCAGCAAGCGAGAGTCCAAAAGTGGCAGGCCCAAACCCAGCACCTCAATTCATGGGTGATACCAGATGAGAGACTCCCCCCTGGGCACTCAGAAGACTGGGCGACTTGGAAGGCGCTGAACAGATTGCGCTCTGGCACCACGAGATGCAGAGCCAATCTTAAGAAATGGGGCTACAGGGTGGAATCCTCGGCATGCGAGTGTGGAGAAGAACAAACCACTGACCACCTGCTGCAATGCACCCTGAGCCCTGCCACATGCACGATGGAGGACCTTCTTGCGGCAACCCCAGAGGCACTCCAAGTGGCCAGATACTGGTCAAAGGACATTTAACCAAATACCAAATTTACAAAATCTGTGTGGTTTTTTTTTCTTTTTCTTTTTAATCTCTGTGTTTGTTTTGCTCTGTTAGAATTGTAAAACAATGGTTGCTGATGACACGATAAATTAAATAAATAAATTATCAAATAGATAAAATATATTCTACCTTTATGTATTTATTTTATTTACTTTGTTTTATATCACACCCTCTCTCCCTCATTGAGGAACTCAGAACAGCTAACACTTGGCAACAGTTTGATGCTATTCGGACATAATACAATGCTGACTCGAAATACATGAAAATCAAAAACACAAAATCATAACCACCTTTCTACACTAGATGCTCAAAGTGGTTACTGGTTACATAACGACAAAATGCATAGAGCACAGCCCCCCCCCCCCCTTATCCATGGGAGATCTGTTCCTGAATTTACTGTGGAAACTGAAAGCAATGGAGAACTTGGCTGAAATTGACATATTCAGCTGGAAGTTATCATAGCTTTGCTCTGAAGCACCTAGAAAATTCCTAGATCCTACAGGTCAACTCTATGGTAACATCTGGTAGAGCATACATAGAATCATAGAATCATAGAATCAAAGAGTTGGAAGAGACCTCATGGGCCATCCAGTCCAACCTCCTGCCAAGAAGCAGGAATATTGCATTCAAATCACCCCTGACAAATGGCCATCCAGCCTCTGCTTAAAAGCTTCCAAAGAAGGAGCCTCCACCACACTCCGGGGCAGAGAGTTCCTCTGCTGAACGGCTCTCACAGTCAGGAAGTTCTTCCTAATGTTCAGATGGAATCTCCTCTCTTGTAGTTTGAAGCCATTGTTCCGCGTCCTAGTCTCCAAGGAAGCAGAAAACAAGCTTGCTCCCTCCTCCCTGTGGCTTCCTCTCACATATTTATACATGGCTATCATATCTCCTCTCAGCCTTCTCTTCTTCAGGCTAAACATGCCCAGTTCCCTAAGCCGCTCCTCATAGGGCTTGTTCTCCAGACCCTTGATCATTTTAGTCGCCCTCCTCTGGACACATTCCAGCTTGTCAATATCTCTCTTGAATTGTGGTGCCCAGAATTGGACACAGTATTCCAGGTGTGGTCTAACCAAAGCAGAATAGAGGGGTAGCATTACTTCCTTAGATCTAGACACTATGCTAGATCTAGACACATACCATAGAATTGCCTGAAATGGAAAAGAAGCAGATAAAAATAGCTGACTGTTACAAATATAAAACTGTGGACACCACAATAGGATAATAAATAATCACTACAGTGCCCCCCGAAACAGGAAGGTTTTTGTCTGTTGGAAGAAGGCTATTAGATGTGTGCTACTAGGCAGGCCTTTCAAAGTAACCTTTCAACTTCTGATTCAAATTCAGAGCAACTAAATATTCATAGACAATTTTCAATCAATGTGATTGCTTCACTGAATTTTCATGGTTTTCTATTAAGAACTTTGAATTCAGATTTACCTCTCATGTGCTCATGAATGATGCTTTTGAAGATACCATTATGTTTGTAAATGCTGTATTTGAAGTTCACAGAGGTGTAATAATGTTGTCGCTCATTAGTTCGTATAGTATTTCAGATGCTCTAATCTGCTTTTCCAGAATGGTTAATTCAGCTTCTACAGTTGATTACTTCAGCAACATAGAGCGTTGATTAGGTATTTTGTGGTAGCACAACTTCCGCTCATATGTGTCATAGTGTAAAGATAAAACATTTGGCTTAGAGCTAGGTGATGAGAAGTTTTTGAAAGAAAATGAAAAGATCACCATTTAGATATGAATATTTTTCCAAGCAAATGCAAACTACATCATGTATTCTGGGCCAGTAGGGGTAAGAGTATGTTAAGTAATATCCAGGTCAGCTAACATCAATATAATGCAGGGGTAGATAACATGTAGCCTTCCAAACAATGCTGAATTTACATTTTCACCATGCCTCATCATTGTTTACCCTGGGTAGAGCTGACAGAGCTGCAACCTAACAACATCTGGGGAGGTACAGCTTGCCCATTCCTGGTATAAGGAAAGGGATTTGAGCATTGCATCTAGTTACTAGGACTATTTATTTCCTATTACCTAGAATAGTCTGCAGTAGGATCCTCTAATCTAGTATTCTCCAAATATTAAAACAATATACATTTGAATGATAAGAATTCAAAATTCTCGCAACCTCTGAAACCAAAGGCTTCTGAATGAGGTTACAGTAACAACAACAATACCAACAACCCCCCTCTCTTCCCGTAGGCACTCAGGGCTGCTATCTTAAGTAGTTGTAAATAGTTGTAGCATGAAGGGCAGGGGTCAAGATGAAACTAATAGGTAGCCTGGAATTATAATCAGAAATGAGAGTGCTGGCATGGTGTAATGGTTCGAGTGCTGGGCTAGTATTCTGGGAGACCAGAGTTTGAGTCTCCCCTCAGCCATCAAGTGGCCCTTGGTAAGTCACACACTCTCAGCCTCAGAGGAAGGCCATTTGAACAAATCTTGCCAAGAAAACTTATGAACGTGTGAAAAGTATAAAATGATACTACAATAACTGTAGGTGGTCCATTAGACAACCCAAAGAATTAGCCAAATATGCCTGCTGTTTTGTTGTACATACCATAGAAAACAATTAAGGCTTTTAATCAAGAAGTTATATTAAGGGGAAAGGGAGTAGCAAACAGAGAAGTATGAGCTACTTCATGGTATGGCAACTATGAACATTGTCACAAATGGATAATGAGATAAATGGGTAGTATAGCTCACCCCCCCCCCCCCAAATTGTTTCTTGGTGTCCTGATTTTTAGACCTTTTACTGAGCTTATTTGGGGTACTGATTCAGAAAAGTGCATTGGATAGACAGCATAAGCTCTAGTTTCTTAGATATGGTCATCATGGTTTTCAGTAGATGGGCAGATGGTGACTGATGGTCTGTATCACAAAACTAGAGCTGATGGGAGAAACTGGTGCCATTTTTGGAATCAGCAGGTCAACAATATCTGGAAACTGGACTAACAATTGAAACACCAGTGTTGGCCAGTGTAATGATTGAATGAATATTACATTTTGTTTCTCAAATAATGTTTTGCACTATTTTAAGGTTGAAACATAGTAAAGAGCATCCGAAACAAGAAATCAGGAAAATGTGTAGGTGTAAAAATGAAATCATTTTCTTAATATTAGCATGCCTGATTTTATCTCACAACAATGCCACGAGGAAGTTTTAATTAAAGATAGTGGCTAGCCAAAAGTCTCCAGGTGAGCTCAATGAAGGAGTTGTAAGTTGAACCTAATTTTCATTTCATCCATATTCCACTGCTTCATGTCACTGTTTCTTTGGGAGACTGAATATTTCCAGAAAGTTAGTTTCTTACATTGAAGAGACTGGTGAATATTGATGTGGATTGTCTTCTTTGTCAGCTTGAAATCTCAGCAATGTTAGAAGTAAGAAATATTGGTTGTTGGCCAGTAGGATTGCTACTTATGCCTTACCAAGAAGAAGAAACGTATCATAAAAGCACAGGCATGCAGACAGATACAATCCATAGTCTTTGGAATAGATAGTACTCAAAACACAGGACACTCTTCAAATAATAGAAATCCTCTATAGAGTAAGACAGATGGCCATTCGGTATTCTGAAGATAACTACCAGAAATAGGCCTGATGGAGAATTTGATAGCTGAAGGGCATTGCAAATATCCCTTGTTCACTTGCTGTTTTCTCTTTCATTCTCATACTATAAAGTTGATTGATCCACCAAACATTTCCTTTGTGTTTATTCATGTTTTCATACCTTCATGCATCAAAAATATACATGCGTGCACACACACACATGCGCGGATGATACTTTTCGTGAATGAACGGAGAGGAAAACAAGTTAATTGACTAAAAGCCATATGATGTATCTTCAAAATAGGTTTCTGGGCATCTATGTTGTGGGGTCATAACATTGTCCCTCCAGCACTGCCACATCACTGGATTCCTGGGTACATTTTTTCTCTTTTTGCTTCCATAGTAAGAAATGTATACAATAAAATCTAAGTAAACATGTGTCCATATGCAAATGCAATACATTTTGTAGTGTGCTGTAAAAGATTTTGATGGGGGAGATGGATAAGATGAGTTTGTGAAGTAGAAATATGCTGTAACTGTGCTTTGTGTCTGCAATGGGAGCTGAGAGGGAAAACAGCAGAAATGGCCGAAGTACCATTATCATTAGTACCATGGTAAAAATGGTTTCCATTATTAATGGAAATCCAGCATAAAAGAATCTGTAACTTGTTTATGAGGAGCATGATTTCATACTGCAAACAAGAGACATGAGCTAAGTGTTCAACATAAATATGAGCTGCTTTATTTTGTTTTGTAAGTATTAGTACCAAATCTTGTTCTTCGTCACATCAGAAACCAAGCTTGCCATTCTAGAAATGCCATAACATTTTAAATCATTTCTTTGTATGTCAAACATCAGTAGGAATCCTAATAGATCTTGAGTAAGTGCTGCAACAAGTGAACTATACATCCAAATAAGCTGCTTCCAGGTTTGATTGTAGGGCTCTGAGAGGTTTTGTGCACTATGATGCACAAAATACTCTTTCATGTTTGGTTGGGTTGATTTGATTGACCAAAAGGTTTGACTAAACTTGCCAAATTATTCTTGAATTCACCTGATTACAAGAACTGCATAGACAAATTTGCAGGTATTTTTGGTGGCAATTTAATTCAAGGAGAAAACAAAAGTTTGTTAGATTTATTGTGGGAAGTATGCAAATGAAAGCTATCATGCCAATTAACAACATCAACACAAAGAAAGATACCTATCTGGAGAAAATGCCAAAAAAGAAAAAAAAGAAATTGCCAAATCTGAAAGCTGCACAAGAGATTACAAGGTCATGTTTTGCACTAAAGAGAGCATGATGCATCAATCAATGTGGAATAGCACTATCACCAGTATACAGAAATGTTACATGATGGGTGTAATGTTTGTAATGAAGAATCCATTAGACAGAATCTAGCTTACTATTACAACGAGCAATCCTAAAGTTGTCCCCAAACACTGAGAGTATATCTACATGCAGTTCTAAGAGGACTTTCTCATAGCTGCATTGTTTGGAACACAGGGATTTATACTTTGATGATGTGTTTAGGATTTTCTGTTAAAGAGCTAGTGTACACAATTTATTATTGTTAAGTGCCATCAAGTTGACTTTGAGTCATGGTGACCCTTTGAATAAGAGACCTCTTCCAAGTCACCTTGTCACCAATATGTTTGGCAGACTGGGGCGGGGGCATGGCTTCCTTGATTAAGGGCCCATTTATACCAGTGTTTCTCAACCTTCCTAATGCTGCACCCCTTTAATACAGTTCCTCATGTTGTGGTGACCTCTGCCATAAAATTATTTTTGTTGCTGCTTCATCACTGTAATTTTGCTATTGTTATGAATTGTAATGTAAATATCTGATATGCAGGATGTGTTTTCATTCACTGGACCCAATTTGGCATAAATACCTGATACACCCAAATTTGAATACTGGTGGGGTTAGGGGGAGCGGATCGATTTTGTCATTTAGGAGTTGTAGTTGCTGGGATTTATAGTTTACCTACATTCAAAGAATATTCTGAACTCCACCAATGATTGAATTGAACCAAACTTGGCACACAGAACTCCCATGACCAACAGAAAATACTGGAAGGGTTTGGTGGGCATTGGCCTCGAGTTTTGGAGTTGTAGTTCACCTACATCCAGAGAGCACTGTGTACTCAAACAATGATAGATCTGGACCAAACTTGGCATAAATTCTCAATATGCCCAAATGTGAACACTGGTGGAGTTTGGGGAAAACAGACCTTGACATTTGGGAGTTGTAGTTGCTGGGATTTATAGTTCACTTACAATCAAAGAGCATTCTGAATCCCACCAGCAATAGAATTGGGCCAAACTTTCCACACAGAACCCCCATGCTTTGAAGAGACTTGCTGGTGTGAGCCTCCCTCCAGCCTCACATGTTCTCCCTCTCCCGCACATGCGCACCATGCTGTCAAGCACCAACCCCACTTGGAGTCTCAGAAACGGCCTTCTGCTTGGCTGAGAGGCTGGCCAATCACAGCAGAGGAGGGCTTTCAGTTGGTGGATTTGCTGTCTGTTTCCAAAGAGAGAGAGAGAGAGAGAGAGAGAGAGATGGACAGGCAGAGAAATCTTCAGCCTTTTTTGCCAAAGGGGTTCCTAAGACATAAGAAATATATGTTTTCTGATAGTTTTGGTGATCCCTCTGAAATCCGCTTGCAATCCCCCCAGGGGTCCCGACCGCCAGGTTGATAAACACTAATCTATACTTGTAAAACTGGAGCTCTCATGTTTCCACAGCATAGAGGCAGTTAAAGTGATGTAAAATTTTATTAATTCTACAGTGTGGATATACCTTGAGTCTATCCATTTGGAGTGATGGGACAGATTTAATTAGAGCCCTTCCAAACAGCAAACCTTTAAAAAAATTGTATTTAGATGTTGGCTCCAGACCCTAGCCTGCGTAGTCTAAAAATAATCTTTCCAACTTCTGAAAGTTACAAAAAAGTAACTAAATAATAAATACTTTACTTTTAATGATACCCTAAATTAGCTGCTTGATATGATTCCCTCCCTGACAAAACTGTAACCAGCCTTCAATTTATAGTTTTCACATATCTGGGGTCTTGGGTTGTTTTTTTAAAAGCTAGCCTAGGAGTGTAAATTGTTATCTCAGAAAAAGCCCACACAGAGAAAATGACAAAGGAAAAAAGATACAAAGGAAGTGCTGATGGAGAGCAAAGGATATCTATGTTCAAAAGGAAGGTGCTTCTCTCTTGGAGGCAGAAATACTACTTGTTATTCCTTGTGCTTAAAGCAGAAAACTTGAAAGTTGCATATTTAAAAAAAATCCACAGTATTTTTTTAAACCACCCCCATTTTTCTCTTTTTAAAAATCTGGTCACAAGGCAGCAGGCACCAAAATAACACGGTGTGTGTGCCTGCAGGAGAGAGACTGTAAATTAATTTGGCACTTTTTCACTTTGGAATTAATTAGGTTCTTAATTGCGCTCCCTCGCTGGGCAATGTTGCCCAAATCCATGAGCCCGTCTTAACAGAAGGTAACAGTGTGGGACTGTGTGGTGAATGCAAAGATCTCGTCATAACACCATTGATGCAGAAGTCTTGCCTGCGCTGTGGCCCAATGGGGAGAGAGCATGGGATGGGAATAATTTATTCAATAACCTCACTTTCAGGTTGCAAAGCTCCCTTCCATTGCCTATGCAGGAGGGAGGCCTCTTCTTACACCCTCATCCAACCATTTCCCTCCCCGTTTCTTGCAAACACACATGCATACACCACAATTCCCTTACAGTTAAGAAGATACCTATTCAGCGCTGCTCTTATTGGTACTAGGGCTTTTGTCTCTTTTCTTTCTTAGCTAGCAAGCAATTTCCTGAGTGAATCTCTATTCTTGTGCTCAGTGGCTTGTTTAGTTGCTTTTGTATAATCTCTGCCCAAGAATCCCAGTCCCACTGAAGTCTTGAAATTAAGGCACCAGGGAAGAAACCATATAAAGAAGGTGGAAAAAAAAAGTAAGACAGTGTTCTTTTCTCTCTTTGTTATAAAGTCTTGTCTGGGGAAAGAAAGCATGAGTGACATTTTGTGAATGCATGCATATGTGGGTGCATTGTGTTACTATATAATGTTACAATGCATGTTCTCTGTGTGTCTGTGTTTTCAGCTCTTTATTCCTGTTTCAAGTAACAATGCAAGCATCTTTATGTCTGAGAGTCATAGTTTACACCCCCTTCATATGTCTGAATACTGTGTTTCATTATACTTGTGACATAGAGTCATGTAAATATGTGAATTTTTGATTAATAAAAAGAGATTTATTATCTGTCTAAGAAAAGTCCACATAACTGCATGCATCAATGCCATTCTAAATGTACTCTGTGTATAAAGTCAGCAGCACAAAGGCATATATGCAACATTATGTTTAATTTTAGCTTTAGGGGGTTAATTTAGATTTGACTTAAATATAAGATAGCCACTTGGGAGTATTTATTCACAAATGAGATGTAAGGGCGGTAGACATAAAAAGAAGAAAGATAAATGTATGTAGGGAGAGGTATATGTCAAATGATAAGTGTTTACTATTGTCTAGTTATATAGGGTATAAGTCCTTTCCAGATAGCAAGTATATGTGTGAAGTGATGAAATGAATTTAAATTTAGTTTTAGTAATCTTTCAATTTTGAAATTTCTTTGATTCTATACATGGACTTTATTTATATAAATGTACTTTATTATAAGTGGAATATGTATCACATTTGGATGTATGCATAGTGAGCATTCAGTTTTTGTATATGAGGGAATGATACATATGCACTTATAACCATATGTCCAGATAGATAGATAGATAGATAGATAGATAGATAGATAGATAAGGAATATATACTAATAACGTTTCATAGTGGAAGTCATACTGGAATTAATGCCATTTACTTAGACTGGCATTAAGTGAGGTTATTATGGAATCAATCTAATCAGGCTCAAGTCCTTGGCTATTGTTGTCCATTGCTACTTGTATTTATGAGTAGGAACCTTTGTGTTTTGTGTTTCTGTGATCATATTTAAAAGTTCCTCAATTGTTGCAGTCAACTGCCCTCAGAGAAAGGAGAAAATGATCTGTTTGTGATTATGTATTTACTTAAGATTATGACCCGGACATTGGACAATAACATGGTGGATGGGGGTGTTGTTGTTTTTTTGTCTATTTAGAAAATGAACATTATAGTGGTTGCAACAGAACACATACTGAGAACATTATATTAGTGCAAGAATCTACCATTTGCAAAGAAAGTTTCACAAGTTTTGTCTTTACCAAACCCAATCAACAGGCATACATATGGATTACTAATTCCTTTTCCGATTGGAAAGTCTTGATTTGAGTCAATGCCATCATTTTAAGTGCATGCATAAACATTCACTCCAGTGTTCCCATAGCTGATTCCAGAAACAAAAATCTGGTGCAAAGAAGAGACTACAAAGTTCCCATTGATTTAAATTCCAGTGGTAAACAAAGACACTCAACATAAAAGCTCAGGAGATGAATAATCATTTTTCTCTACTGGATGCTTTAGCTGGGGAGGACACAAAAGAAAAAGGAGAGAGGGAGATAAAGAGCATAAGACTAAAAGGAGGGAGAGATTGTAAGAAGAAGGGGGGAAACTCAGAATCTGATTCTACCTTAACAATGTAGTTATGAGGGCGGAGAACAATCCAGACTTGATATGAAAGTTTACGAGTATTAATTGCAAAACCAGTCTGTATTATTTTCAGATGGGAAAGTTTGATGAAGCAGCATTTCTCTTTGCCTTTTCTTCTTTCATACTTTCAGATCACCTGAAAGTTCTCCCCAAGAATAAGACAGATGGGGCGGCATTTTGGGTCATCTTGTTTAATAAAAGTGGGGGGGGGGGGGGAACTTACTTGTTCCTCCCAGTTGTTGGCTAATGGAATTTGGCTATTGAAAGTGAGCTAGCTGGGGAGACACGGGAATTTCAAGGCAGACACAGTTCTGCTGGGAAGGTGTCTGCACTCCCTTTGTTTCTGTCTTAATATTTTTCCAATATGGAGAAACTGCTGGTTGCTACAGATTGCAGACGGCTCTGGCACACCTCCTGAATGGAGAAAAAATGTATTGCTCTGCCAGAGGTACAAAGAGCATTTGTTACCTACACAGTACATCGTTGGGCTGTGGAGGTCTGATGTGAAATAGATTCAGTTTCCATCTTGTGTTAACAGTCACAAACTTAAAAAATCTGTGCTTTTGTTCAGAAACTAAGGTTATAATAGGAAATAGACAGAAACACAGATCAGCACTATGAACCTAAACATAACATGGAACACTGTCCAGATTTGCAAAGCCAACAAGGAGCTTCTCTGATGCCACAGATGAACTAGTGTTACAGAATTGAAATAATCATTTGTAATGTTATCCATCATTTCAAATCTGGTTCACATGAAAGAAATACAGAACAGAACTAGAAAGTTACTTCTTGCATTATAATTCCAAGAATTCTTTATCCATTATGGTCACTATAAGCTGGCCAGGGGATTCTGAGACAGTTCAAAAAGGGAACTTTCACATGTGCCGCTTTTAAAGTCAGTACACTAGCACTTTCTTTGCAGAGTAGGACATAGCAGCACCAAGACAGTATGGTATTATTGGCAAAGAAAGACTTCACAACACATTGCTTGGAGATATGACTTTTTGGGTGCCAAGGTTCTCAAAATTCCCTGGCAAGCATTTTAGGATTCTGGGGGTTCTGTCCTAAAAATGTAACTTTCCCCTGAATGACTAACCACATGCAGTACAGTCTAGAACAAAAAATCCTTGGTATTATTTCTGTGAATCTATACTTGTTTTATAATAGATCTTAGGTTCTTTTAAAAAGATGTTTGTGAACCATTGTGCATAATGATAGCACTACATTACACCCTATTCATTCTACTGAGATAATGCATTAGGTTATCTAAGCTGATGTGGATAGAAATATGGTTGCTCCATAGAAGTTAATGTAGCTGAATGGAGCCCCTGGTGGCGCAATGGGTTAAACCTTTATGCTGGCAGGACTGGTCTACCGACAGGTTGACAGTTCATATCTGGGGAGTGGGGTAAGCTCCCGTCTGTTGAGCTTTAGCTTCTCATATGGGGACATGAGAGAAGACTCCCACAGGATGGTAAAATATCAATCATCCGGGTGTCCCCTGGGCAATGTCCTTGCAGACGGCCAATTTTCTCACACCAGAAGCGACTTGAAGTCTCTCAAGTCACTTCTGACACGAAAAAAATGTAGCTGAAGATATAAATCTATACACCATGCTGTTCATCTGATATGACTTGATTACAGGAACATCTCAAATCTGAGGGGAAGACAATATTCTTCCTATGGCTCAACGGCATGAACAAATGTAATTAAAACATTACATTAGTCTGAGAAGTAGTATCCATTAACAGTGTTTAGGTAAAGGTAAAGGTTTTCCCCTGACATTAAGTCCAGTCGTGTCTGACTCTGGGAGTTGGTGCTCATCTCCATTTCTAAGCCAAAGAGCCAGTGTTGTCCGTAGACGTCTCCAAGGTAATGACTGCATGGAGCACCATTACCTTCCCACCTGATAGGTACCTATTTGAATGTTTTCGAACGGCTAGGTTAGCTGAAGTTGGGGCTAACAGTGGAAGCTCACGCCACTCCCCGGATTAAAATCTGCGACCTTTCAATCAGCAAGTTCAGCAGCTCAGCGGTTTAACCCACTGCACCACCAGGGGCTCCTTGCACCATTTACTAATGGTTTACAACATTTAATAATGGTTTATAGCTCATGGTAAAAAGAAACACTACCATTAATAATATAGGTATGTGTCCAATACATGTGATATATATATATATAGCCAACTTGAAGTACAATCTATACCTCATCACTTCATTTCAAAAGTAGAGGTCATGCATCTTTTGCTGAATTCCCAAATGGTGACATGTTCTAGAACATAAATTGAATATAAATTGGTCTTCCCAGAGTCTTGAGTGAAATGAATGCATACTGATCATAGATGTGTCACACCTGGCAGAGAGAGATTTCTTTGCAGGGATATTCTCTCCGTCCATTGTTGTGGAGATATTATCTTGTTCTAACATTATTTACATTTCATTTTTATAGTCAGGATCCTGTTGGTCAGGTCCAGCTAGAGCAGACCTATTAAATCAGTTGTTGAACAGGAAGTCACACATGGGTAAAACCAGTTGATCCAATGTATCTATTATACTTGGGATGAACAGTGCAATTTAGGCCTAGGTGTGGAAACTATTTTCTGCAAATTGGTCAGAGGTAATGTCATTATCATGTGTAATATGTTTTATGTACCCATGGTTGAGATGAGGTGAATAGTGATTACATTGAACTGCAGCTCCTATGAGCCCTAATCAGCATTGGCAGTGATGAAGGCTAATGTGAGTTGAAGTCCAACAGCATTTGGAGAACTGTGCAATTATAACCCCTGACCTTGGACTATAAATGAGTACATGACCATTTTGTGCACATCTGTGTTTCCTCACTTGTTTTGATGAGGCATAAATGCACCAAATGCATAAGTACTCTGCTCCCCATTCCTTCCACAGCTCTTCCACTTGAAACTCTATTTTGTAATAACATTCATGTGAAATGTACAGACTCTTTGCAAGCAATCCTTTGTCTTTCTGTAAAAGCTGGTTCTGGCAGGTGGATTCTGGGAGCTGTCATCCAAAAACGGTAACATTCCCAAGCTCTGTTGATAACAAAGACACATGTAAAGTTGCAATGGAAGGGAGATGGCTATCAGGCTACATGTAGCAACATACATATAATTGAGCCACACTCTTTCGAATGTGGGAAAAGGCTTTAGATGTGAGAAAGATGGGACATCTTTAAAAGCATTTTTACACTTTGTAAGTACTAAACATAGTTCATTATTTTTCCCTTTGGCAAGAAGACTTAAAATGATGTTGGGATTGGACTGGCTAGGAATCTTTGGAAGATATTCTTATTCCAACTGGACTACAATTCCTGGATGTTTTAGTGAGAAACCGCTGCCTGATAGGATTGATACAAATGAAATGTAGATTTATGTACCTCCGGAATAAATCTGACCTTTCTTGGTGGTTTTGTACAGCCAAGCCATTTGTCCTTATTTAATCATCAAAAAGTGAGCATGTCTTTATTCATCCATCATTGCTCCTTATCTCTAAACTTAATTGGCAGCTGCTGTTATTACAAATTCTAATTCAGAGAGCTAGTATCAAAACCAGTATAAGGAAACATTTTAGTTTATTGGGAGATAGTCCTCCTTGTTATTGCCACATACAAAGCAGAAAATAAAAAGGCAATGGTTTTCCCTTGACATTATGTCTAGTCGAGTCTGACTCTGGGGCGTGATGCTAATCTTTACTTCTAAGCGGAAGAACCGGCATTGTCCGTATTTGCCTCCAAGGTCATGTGGCTGGCATGACTGCATGAAGCGGCGTTATCTTCCTGCAGATTTACTCACATTTGCATATTTTCGAACTGCTAGTTTGACAGAAGATGGGGCTAACAATGGGAGCTCACCCCATCTCACATATTCAAATCGCTGAGCTTCTGATCAGAAAGTTCTGCAGTTTAGCGGTTTAACTTACTGCACCACCGCAGCCCCATAGCAGACAATACATCATGATTATTCATTTGAATGTTTCTTCAGAATTTCCTGGCCGGGGTGAATTCTGGGATTAGTGGTATAAAAAAGTAACTTTTCTGAGATCTGGTTATGGTTGTGCAGCCTGGATAAAATACCAATAATATTGTCATTATACTTGCTTTAAAAAGAAAATGAATGTGAGAAAAATGATGGAAACAGTGTTTGCCTTCCTCTTAAATTATTCAATTTGTTCTTGAGGAGTTGCTCTGAATATATAGCCGACCCTTTGTATCCATAGATTCTGAATCCAGGGATTCAGCAATTCGTGGCTTGAAAATATTAGACAAAAATCCAAAAAGTAAACCTCGAATTTGCCATTTTATATAAGGGATGCCATTTTCCTATGCCATTGTATACAGCAATACTTGAGCACCCACAGGTGTTATTATTGGGGTGACCCAAGTCCCAGAGGACAACAAAGGTCAATGTATATCATTCTTTTTCTCCTTCTGTGAATTTTATTCTTTTATTCACAGGTTTGATTAATATGTTCTTTTTAGGAATCTCTAGATTCTCCAGTGTGACTCTATGGTCAACCAACCTCTGCCAGGAATTGACCACAGAGTTGCACTAGAGGACCTAGTGTATCTAGAGAGAATACTTCTCTAGCCATTTGTAGGTCCTCCAACGTGATTTTTAACATGTGGCAGAACATGACCACTAGGTTGCACTGGAGGGTCCCAAGATCCCTAAAAAACTGTTTTTTTATGTTAAAAGTGTTTTTTATTTAGGGTTTTCCACTTTCACAGTGTCTTAGTCAGAGTCTGGGAGACTGGAGTAGCTGCTGCTGGGCTGAATCCCCACTGCTGTTACCCAGTTTGGAAAACTTGCACATCTGAGTTCTGTAGCTGAATTGTACTCCAAACTAAAACCCAAGCTTGATGTTTTACAAGTTTCAACACACAAGGATACCGGATATTTGAGAGATTATGGTATTCCAGGTTTGAATTCATGTGAAGCCAACACTCTCTTATCACAGACAAGGCTGCAAAAATAACTCAAAAGGTTGATAGGCTCAGCATGGGTTTAAATATTTCCTAGAATTGTTAGGCTACTCAAGGTCGGCATATGCCTCATGTGCTAAAATAACCTTTAATAAATCCAAATAAACCATTGTAACTTCAGGATAAAAAGCTACAGAAGCTTTTTTGTAGCTGTACTTTTTCTTGTGCATTTTTGATGTTCCCTTGTCCTCTTATGTCTACCCTCACTACATGTTCTCAGTTCATCGTCTTTATTGTATTAATTGGCCTTCTACACAGGAAAATGGGAGGTGCAGTTTATACAGATTTTAAATTAGTCTTGACTCAGTTTTGGGAAGCAAGGAGCTGGAGGTCAATAATTGTGAATATCAGAGAGTCTACATCTTTTAAGATCAGTTTCTATAGCAATGGTACCTTGCGTTTTCTGTCGGCTCATAAACTTCAAAGGTCTTCAGAAGCATCAGTAATCTTAAACTTGTTTCCTCAGGCAATAACATACACTTTCATATCCTTGTGTGTGTAGACTGATGCCAATATACTGAAAATCAGCTCTGGAATGATTCTTTGAGAATAATTCCTTCTTTAAGGCAGTTTATCCCCAGATTACCTGCATTGATATCCTACACAAAATACAAAGCAGGATGGTGGGTCCGGAAGATGCATGAGGTAGGCGAACTCCAACTATACACATATAGTGAAAAATTATACTGGAATATTACCTTTTCCGTGTCCTACTTCCTCAGTGTAGGTTAGTAAATCCCATACAGCAGAGGCATTCAATTTGTTGGGCTTGAGACTCTGGCGATGACTGCACTGATCTGCTATTGCTCTTATGCTGTGGTAGCTTGCTAAAGCCTGAACCCAACTAGTGCCCTCCAACATGGGTATTCTGGTTGAGGATGATGGGACTTCTAGTCCAATACATCTGAAGAGCACTAGGTTGAGGGAGGTTAATTCAATGATGGCTTTCTTCTGCACATCATGCATCTGAGTAAGTTGACTTAGGGTGTATTTCCACTGTAGAATTAATGCAGTTTGATACCACTCTAACTGCCATTGTTTGATGTAATGAACCCATGTGAGATATAGTTTGGCAAGACACCAGCATTCTTGGGCACAAAAGGCTAAAGGCCCTCATAAAACTACAACTCCAGTGACTCCATAGCACTGAGCCATGGTAGTTCAAGTGGTGCCAGACAGTATTAATGCAACAGTGTAGGTGTACCCTTAGTCTGTTAAAACTTACTCCAACAACTTTGTTCTCTCAGTCTCAAAGGCACTACAAGATCTGTATGCAGATGATGTCCAAATCTGTCACTCCTTTCCACCTGTCACTAAGGAGGCTGTTCAGACTTTGAACCGGTGCTTGGCTGCTGTGTCAAACTGGATGAGGACTAACAAATTGAAATTGAACCCAGATAAGACAGCGGTTCTCCTGGTCAGTCAAAAGGCTAAACAGAGCATAGGGTTACAGCCTGTGTTGGATGGGATTACACTCCCCCTGAAGACGCAGGTTCGCAGTCTGGGAGTGATCCTGGATTCATCGCTGAGCCTGGAACCCCAGGTTTCAGCGGTGGCCAAGGGAGCTTTTGCACCAGCTGCACCCGTACCTTGGGAAGTCTGATCTGGCCACGGTGGCCCATGCTCTGGTTACATCCCAAATGGCTTATTGCAACATTCTCTAAGTGGGGCTGACTTTGAAGACTGTTCGGAAACTCCAGCTAGTCCAATGGGTGGCAGCCAGATTACTCACCGGAGCGCCATATAGGGAGCACACCAACCCCGTTATGTCAGCTCCACTGGCCACCAGTCCACTTCCGAACACAATTCAAAGTGCTGGTCTTGACCTATAAAGCCCTATACGGTTCCGGCCCAGTTTACCTATCCGAACGTATCTCCCTCTATGTTCCACCTCATAGTCTAAGATCTGCTAGAGAGGCCCTGCTCTCAGTCCCACCAGCCTCACAAACACATCTGGTGGGGACAAGGGACAGGGCCTTCTCGGTGGTGACCCCCCACTTGTGGAATTTGCTCCCCAGCGAGATTAGATTGGCGTCTTTCCTCCTTTTCTTCAGGAAAAAACTAAAATAGTGATTATGGAACCCGACCTTTGGCTAGTGGGTGTAGCAGCACTTTGAACATGGAACTGGACTTGATGACTGTGACGATAATTTGGAATTGGATATGTGACTATGTGATTGGGTGATGATATAATTAATTATTAATGTTGTTTTAACTTTTTATGTATTTATCTTTTATACTGGTGTTATTGTTATTGTGGCATCGAATTGCTGCCTCTGTTAGCCACTCTGAGTCCCCCCTCGGGGGTAAGAATGGTGGCGTAAAAATGCTGTAAATAAAATAAAGAAATAAGATCCCCTTGCATTCTTGTTAGTTTATTTTGCTTTACTTTGCATTTTCTCACTATGTTTAACCTGTTTCACCTTTTTAAAAAGCTGCTTTGAAGATTTATATAGGATAGCAAAGCTGTCTAGAAGCATTATTAAATAAACACATTCTAATACCGGAGCCCCCAGTAGCGCAGTGGGTTAAACCACTGAGTTTCTGAACTTTCTAACCGAAAGGTCACAGGTTCGAATCAGGGAGTGGCATGGGCTCCTGCTGTTAGCCCCAGCTTCTAAGAACCTAGCAGTTCGGAAACATGCAAACGTGAGTAGATCAATAGGTACCGCTCCAGCAGGAAGGTAATGGCACTCCATGCCGTCATGCTGGCCACATGACCTTGTAGGTGTCTGCGGACAATGCCGGCTCTTGGCTGAGAAATCGAGATGAGCACCAAACCCCAGAGTCGGACACGACTGGACTTAATGTCAGGGGAAAACCTTTACCTTTACCTAATATCTGATTAGACTTTCAGTCCTCTGCACTTTTGCATGGAAATAAGCCTAGTTAAATTCATCAGAACATCTGGCTAGACCATTATAAGAGTCTACTGTTATGCTGTAACTCAATGCTCAGTTACTTGAGAGTAAACCTCATACATAAATCTTAGAAGGACTTCTCAGTAAGCTTGCATAGATTGTGTGCATACCCCTTCCTGTAATATCATCAGTTCCCGCCTGCCTGGACAACTTGGCTATGGGATTGACTGACTAGACAAAGCTTTTCCACTTGTCTGGTATCTGTGTGCACACAGAGGAAAAAACGCAGAGGCTTTCCCTTCCCTGGGAGAATTGCCATGTTAAATAGCAGCACTCAGAACAGAAGAGGAAGGGAGCGAGTCTAGCAAAGGCTCAAATCAAGTGAAATGGAGTAAAATGAAACCTATCTGGTATCATTTTAATCTAGTGTTCCAGCAGCTGCCTTGGCTAATTCTTCTCTAGCCAGAGCTGGTGGAATATCAGCAGGCGGGTGGAGTCTTTGGGGAAATTCTCATAAGACAGAACTTAAAGGTTCTGCCTGCTTCCTTCTCTTCCCTTTCTTGTATTTTTTCTTCTCATTGAAAACTTTCTAATGGGCTCGGAGTATGTGTGCACAGTGCATTTAGGGCCACAGTTCACAAGAATGCCAGCTGTTCACAATATGAATTGTCATGCTAGACTGAATCAATTTTGAGGGAAGTAAACCAGTTTTTGCATTAGTACTGAGAGGCTAAACCCTTTTCTTTTTGTTCAGTGTGGTTTAGGAAAAACACTCAAAAGCAATTCAAGTTGGCCTGACTTCTGAGAAGGTCTCTAGCCAATCTAATCTGGAATCCCAGCTTCAACCGCAGTCTGCCTTTCAGACAGCGGCTCAGTAAGTTCCAACTTGCATATAGAATCACAAAATTCCATAGCTGGAAGAGACCACAAGGACCAATCCCCTGCCATGGAGAAACACACAAGCAAAGCACTCCCAAAAGATAGCTAGCCAATCATTTGTTGAATAGTGAGTCGAATCATTGGTAAATTCCATTGATATTATGGATCTGTTCTTAGGGCTAAAAACAGGATTTAGGACAATATACAATAAACAAATCAGAGCAATCCTTTGAGATTCACAGTAGAGTACTTATTTCTCTTACTGTTCTAAGTTAGAGTTGCAGAGGAAAACCCCAAAACTTTCTGAGCTCAAAATATTAAGAGATGCAATACACTTGGCAATGGCAAGCAACCCTTCTATCTGTTTCTGTAAGGAAGCAGTATATTCATTGGAAGTACTGTCATATCCATGGATGCTGTATCCATGAATTCAACAAGCCATAGCTTGAAAATATTAATAGAAAATGTGAAAAAGCAAAGCTTGATTTTGCCATATCTAAGGACAGAATTTGACTACACCATTGCATATAATGGTACAAAGGTCTACAGATTCCAGTAGATATAGGCGATCATCAAACCAAACCCCAGCTGATAACTGTACTTCTTCTTGAAGGAGCATGCAGATGATAGCAGAACCTGGATTTGTTTTTTGAGGGCCCTGTGATGGCATACCCGAGCCTTTGGGAAAACTATATCGTCTAGCTTTACTCAGGGGCTATCTGATACCTTCTGTTAAGATTAAGGCCCTTAGTAGACAGAGGCACTTTAGGCATGGTGAAAAGATAACCAAATGAGTTTATTGAAACAAGATAAATAAAGGGTTAACTCCACCCGGGACCATCATAAGGTAAATTTAAAAAATAGATTACAAAAGGAGAATTTGCTAGTTTTCTTTCCTTTGTCTGGTGCAAAGCAATGGTTATAAACTGTCTTAATCTTCTTTCCTATGAAACTTAGGCTTCTGTTGTCCTTTGGACTGGTGGTATAAAAATACTGCTAAATGCAGGTGCTAAGAACGCCTGTTTTTGGATTGCTTGGCTTAGGATACCAGACAATGCCCCAAGCCTCTAGTGACTGTAGAAAAAGAAGGGGGGTCCAGCAAGAGAGCTCTATACAGGGAAATGGAATAGACCAACTAAGGCTGGCCTTTGGGGGGGGGGGTGTTATGTTCCACCCAAAAACTAGTACAAAGGAAGTTGTCTATACTATTGGGAAAATCCATGAACAGGGGTTTTAAGGGGTTCTGGGAGATTTGGTGCCAAAAAGCAAATTTTTCCGAATGCTTAATAATTTTAGCCTTCCATGCAAGGGGATCTACTGCAGCTTCATGACATATTTTGGACTACAAAAAAACCATCAACCTCAACATGCATTGGCAACAGTGTAGGTGATGAGAGTTGTAGTCAAAACATAAGAATCATAGAGTTGGAAGAGGCCTCATGGGTCCAACCCCATGCCAAGAAGGAGGAAAATCACATTCAAAAAATCCCTGACAGATGGCCATCCAGCCTCTGATTAGAAGCCTCCAAAGAAGGAGCCTCTGCCACATCTGGAATGCGCTGGGTTATGGGAGGCTTTCTCAATGCATTTTTTCAGTCTTTTGTAGCATTCTTTCCAGAAGTGCAGGGAGGCATAGGGGATTGGAAAAAAAAAACCACAATGATTGAAAAAGGACATGGGGAGGGTCCATGGGCAACATGTTGCCCACCTCTGAGCTTAGGTTGTATGAAGAATTAAGCCTGAACCAGCAAGGAGGGTATATTTGAGTCCTTAGGGAAAGTAGCCCTGAGACTGAAGTTCACATGTATCTCAGTTAATAAAGTAGGTGTATCCTTGGATATTACTTCCTTAACAGAGGCTTTGGTGCCAGAGGCAAAAATAACATGGAGAGAATAGGGATTGGTTCCTTCATCACAGAAACATTAAGAGCAACTTGAACATGCTTCAGCGGATTTTTAAATTGGAACTTAAGATATGCACATGTGAAATGAAAGAAGGGGGTCAGGTAAGTAAAAACATTTGGAATCTTCTAGAGACCACTTCAAGGGGCAGGTTTTATTTCCACCAACCTCTGTTGTAATAAGTTCAATTTTAATGGCCAAATGCATAGCTCTGTCTTTTTTTTAACATGCTGGAGAAGCTGTCCTTCTCTCTCAGTTTTTCTATTCATGTAAGGGATTCCAAAACGGCTGCTGTTTCTCTCATGTGGCACACATATTGGCCACAGGTGGATTACAATCCTGCTCTTTTTAAGCATTATTGCAGTGTTTCTCAACTTTCCTAATGCCGCAACCCCTTAATACAGTTCCTCATGTTGTGGTGACCCCCAACCATAAAATTATTTTCATTATACTAAATAACTGTAATTTTGCTACTGTTATGAATCATAATATCAATATTTGATATTAAGAATGTATTTTTATTCACTGGACCACATTTGGCACAAATACCCAGTACACCCAAATTTTAATACTGGTGTAGTTAGAGGGGGAGGGGGATTGATTTTGTCATTTGGGAGTTGTAGTTGCTGGGATTTACCGTTCACCTACAATCAAAGAGCATTCAGAACGCCACCAACAATGGAATTGAACCAAACTTGGCACACAGAACTCCCATGACCAGCTGAAAATGCCAGAAGATTTTGGTGGGCATTGACCTTGTGTTTTGGAGTTGTAGTCCACCTACCTCCAGAGAGCACTGTGGAGTCAAACAATGATAGATCTGGACCAAACTTGGCACGGATACTCAATATGCCCAAATGTGAACACTGGTGGAGTTTGGGGAAAAGAGACCTTGACATTTGGGAGTTGTAGTTGTTAGGGTTTATAATTCACCTACAATCAAAGAGCATTCTGAACCCCACCAGTGATAGAATTGAGCCAAACTTCCCACACAGAACCCCTATGACCAACAGGAAATACTGTGTTTTCTGATGGTCTTTGGCAACTCCTCTGACACCCCCCTTGCAACCCCCAGCTTGAGAAACTCTGCTTTAGGGTCCGAATGACATTTTGCTAAATTTTGCAAAACATTTTCCCCTGCAAAAAACCTCAAAGGAATACTAGAAAGGCCAGGAAGACCCCAAAACATGTTTCCATATATGCTAGAGGACATTTTTTTAATGGACCGAGTAGGATAGTGGCTGGAGTGTTCACTTACAATTGGACTGGTGAATGTCCAAGTCCATATGGCCTCAAAGTCAGTAGCAGCTTTAGGTTGTTCAGTCTCTCTCTCTTTAAGTATAATCTACTTCATGGGGGTTTCCTGAAGATAATTTGGAGTCCGGGAGGGGACGGAGGGGCGGTGGGAAGATAATGCCTGTGTTCTGCCCTGAGGACTGAAGAGAAAGGATAGAATAAAAATCCGATAAATAGCTTTTCTGGTGCCACAGAGCCCCATGGGTGACTACAACCTCTTTCCACATCTGATCTTTCAGTAACATCCTGCTCCCAAGCCACCCTGACAACGTCAGCGTCAGAGCCAGTGTCAGTGTCTGCTGGGGAGGCAGCCCTTTCATTCAGTGCCGGTCGCTTGGCTCCATTGTGTTGGTGGTCTGCTCTTCCAGCCAGCCCACCAGTTGATTGCTTGAGGCACTAATCCAAAGGGGATGCTTGCCTTCGCACAAAGATTTGTGTGAGGCAGCCTCCTCTGACTCCCCTCTCCTCCCCACTTTTAAGGAGCTTAAAATCTTCAGTAGCTCATTGTTGTCATTCTCGGTATCTGAGTCCATTACTCATTAGGGCTCTTTTGTGCTGTTCCCGCAGATCTAGGTGAATTCCCCACTGGTTGTATCATCTGGTATTGCATTTCCTAACTCACAGCCTAGATTTAATTACAGTCAGTGCTGCAGGAGATGAAATGTCTAAGAGACAAAGCAGTGCTAAAAGACATAAGAGCATCCTGGGTCTGTTGCTCCTTCTGTTGTCGCCACGGCTGCTTTGAATTGGCAGGAAACTGGTCAGGGTGCTTTTATATCTTGAAAACCAGGGATGGTGTGGCTAAGGCAAAACCATCACCATTGTCATTGTCATCATCAGGGTATTGATACCTCTTTTGAGGAGACAATTACATGAATTATAATTCCCAGAAGATTAGCTTTGTTGAAGTTCTTGCAACAGAATCAGAGGATTTTGTGACACTGTCTGCAGCATTTGCCAGAAGGGCGTCTTCCAGATGTTTTAGATTGTTTGGGTTTTCCTTATAATTCCCATTAGCCCACGCTAACCTGGTTAATGGCAAATAATTATGGTAGCTATGTAGACAGGGTAGAAACACAAAGAACTATACATGGTGAGGTCAAAAGACAATGAAATGCATGAGCAAAGGCTGGACATCTGTGCAGAGAGCTCACAAATGATATTGCACATGGGGCTGAAGCACTGAAGATGTGTTATAGTAGTTAAGGTAATTAAATCCAGCTTCCTGTCTCTATTTAGCTGTGAAGCCAATTTAGTAAACTGGGGCAGTTGCAGTTGCAGCCCAATCCTATACATGTGTGCAGTTTACTGAGTTTAGTGTCAATGAAAGCAATTTCATATAGCGAGTTCTTGGTATCTGCAGGGGTGTGGTCCAAGGACTCCCCATGGACACTTAAATACATGGATGCTCAAGTCCCATTATATAGAATGGCATAATAAAATGACGCCCCTTATATAAAATAGCAAAATAAGAGTTTTCTATAGGATATTTTCAAGCCATGAATGGCTAAATAGGTGAATGCAGACTCTGTGGAAATGGTATGCCAACTGTATAGTATTAGCACCATCTAGAATCAAAGAGTTGGAAGAGACCTCATGGGCCATCCAGTCCAACCCCCTGCCAAGAAGCAGGAATATTGCATTCAAATCACCCCTGACAGATGGCCATCCAGCCTCTGCTTAAAAGCTTCCAAAGAAGGAGCCTCCACCACACTCCGGGGCAGAGAGTTCCACTGCTGAACGGCTCTCACAGTCAGGAAGTTCTTCCTAATGTTCAGATGGAATCTCCTCTCTTGTAGTTTGAAGCCATTGTTCCGCGTCCTAGTCTCCAAGGAAGCAGAAAACAAGCTTGCTCCCTCCTCCCTGTGGCTTCCTCTCACATATTTATACATGGCTATCATATCTCCTCTCAGCCATCTCTTCTTCAGGCTAAACATGCCCAGTTCCCTAAGCCGCTCCTCATAGGGCTTGTTCTCCAGACCCTTGATCATTTTAGTCGCCCTCCTCTGGACACATTCCAGCTTGTCAATATCTCTCTTGAATTGTGGTGCCCAGAATTGGACACAATATTCCAGATGTGGTCTAACCAAAGCAGAATAGAGGGGTAGCATTACTTCCTTAGATCTAGACACTATGCTCCTATTGATGCAGGCCAAAATCCCATTGGCTTTTTTTGCCGCCACATCACATTGTTGGCTCATGTTTAACTTGTTGTCCACGAGGACTCCAAGATCTTTTTCACACGTACTGCTCTATATCAAAAGGTGGTTTTGAGGATAAAAGAGAATGCAGTTATGGGCTGTATTGCAGCCCTGAGCTCTTTGGAAGATGAAAATGGAATAAATATTTCAATATACAGCCAAGTCCACTACAAAAGGCAGAGGTGGAACGAGAATATGCCAGAAATGCCAGTATTCTCAGAGATGTGTTTTGTGGTTCATGCAGGTAATCAAAAAAAGGATGTTGTTCTATGCTTTCTTTTTCATATGACAAAATCTTGGGTGAATTTATAATTAAGCTTGGTGTCGTCTTCTGTGAATTTGCTATCAAATAAAGAGTGTGAACATGTGGAATTAGAATCCACTTGGCAAAAGTCTGTAGTAGTAACACCTTGGCCGGCACTTTAAATTTAGCAACACTTCTTTTAAACACATCTGACTAAAATGAGAACAAATTAACACATAGTGGCCCAGTTCTAGTATTGCTGTAATAGAGAAATTGAGTGAGATACATCTAATTTACACCAGAAGGCATGTGTTTGGTGAGATTGTTTGGATTTTTATTCAATATTGTTCCTTGCTGTTGACCATGGAATACCATTTATTGATTTGATTACTTTTACAATTCAAAAGTGATTGGGTGATGTCGTGTCATTTACACAAGGGTTTGATATGCAAATAGATTTCTGGAGGATTTTGGTAGGATATGAGTCAGCATCTTGTCAATAGATATCTCCTGCACCTTTTCACATCTATGAGGCTTTCGAGAATTTAAAAAAACCCACAACTGGATATATTCTTCCAATAACCGTACGGCAAATGTTCTTGGACAAAGGACCTGCAAAGGGATAAGCCAGGCATGGGCAAACTTGTGCCCTCCAGGTGTTTTGGACTATAACTCCCACAATTCCTGGCCTCAGGCCCCTTCATTTTCCCCCTCAGCCACTTAAGCGGCTGAGGGGGGAAAAGAAAGGGCCTGAGGCCAGGGATTGTGGGAGTTGAAGTCCAAAACATCTGAAGGGCCCAACATGCTTGGTCTAAGCAAGCATATGGTGATGATGGGGATTTAGTTTTGGACTATCTCCATTTCCCAAGCATTGCTGGAATTGAATCTATTTTCATACTTATGATAATTCCTCTGTAGAATTATTCTAGGAAAAAATGTTGCATTGGAAAACCTGATTTTCTAGTAGGCATTGAGTAAACCTTTTAATAACACAGGTATAGTAAAGCCAGAAATATGGTTGTTTTGTTGATGTAAATGTCAGATGTAATTTCTACTCATGTATGGCAGTGAGAATTGCCAGACTGAAAATCGGAGAGGGGACATCTGCGCAGGAACACAATCCACCTTTTACTTTGACAGCCACAATGGTAATATATCGCAATGAACAGAACAATTAACCTTTTTCTTTATCTTTGTTCTTATTCTTAATGTCACGAGGGAATTAACTTCCAAGGTGTCAAGGCATCATTGAATTCCACTTGTTATTTTACATGTCATGATGCTCTCATGCAAAATGCATTTGTTTATTCAATATTTATACAGCATTATGAATACACGTGACAGTCTACTGAGTCTCATAAGTAGAAGAAAATCTTGGCTTCTGTTCCAAGGAGAATAACATCTTTATTTCAACAATGAAATTGGCAAATAAGAGCAACAAGAATAACAATTAGGGTTAGCATGTGAGTAAAAAAATGAGCAGTCAGGTATTGACGGTTGACCCTACCAGTAGTATCCCACCACTAAACAGATACTGTGGGGTAGGGGGCAGCAGCATGATGTTGCAAGACTGAGCTTTATAGGTCATAATGTATATTGGTGGTTGTTAGTTGCCTTCAGATTGACTTCAACTTATGGTGACCCTATGGATGAGAAACCTCTAAGTCACCTTATTCTCAATAGCCGTGTTAATGTCTTGCAGACTCAGGACTGTGGCTTCCTTGACTGGGTCTATCCATCTGGCATGCAGTCTTCCTCTTATCCTGCTGCCCTCCATGTTTCCAATTATTGTTTTTTCTAGTGTCCACGTTAAGGCAGTTCAGTGTTCCCACCAGGACAGTGGCTGTGCTTTCTCGGGCATACAGACATGTGAAAAAGAGGACAAAGTTATTGTACCTTTAATAGTTATTGTACCTACAGAAGGTGAAAGTGCAAGAGCCCTTTTCTTGTCTTAATTGTAGAGAATTGTGGCGAGAAAAGATAACAGCTGTTTTGGACAGAACACTTCCTGTTGGTGTGGGTCCTTCTGTGTTCCTGTAGTGTCTATTTACTCAGTATTTATGTTAATAGAAAATCAACAGACTAGAATCTCACAAAGACATTGTAATTGTTCAAAGTGGTACTTGGAGTCTTTCCATACTACATGATGATAGCACTATGATTCCACTAACTGCCATGATTTCGTATGAAATCAAGGGATTTGCAGTTTAAGGGGCAATTCAAATTCTTTCTCAGAGAACGGTGTGTCTCATCACATTAAATATTCCAGGGTCCCATAAGATACAGCCACGGCAATCAAAGTAGAATCATAGTGCTATACGTAGTGTGAAAGGGCTCTGATTCTTTATAGTTTCTGAGTATTTTTTACTGCTTCTATCACATGTCTCCCACAATTTAGTTGGCTTGAAAGTAATACCTGTAGTTAATGATATCAGTTCTCAATGTACAAAACACTACCTGTTCACATCTCGTCTCTCTGCTATTAATCTGACACATGGACTTTTCAAGCTTCATCACTTGTCACTGAATATTTGAGCTTTGTCAGTTAAAAAGCTGGCATTCCTCCTCCAAAAATAGAAAAAAACAATCCAGGCAGGTTTTCTGCCTGTAACAATTCACAGCAAAATTCAAATTCAATTCAGACTTGTGATGGCAAAATCTGTCCATTATACTGCTGTACTCTGTTGATTCAGAATCACATAGTGATACAGTAGATCAAGTTTGTCTTTCATCAAGGTAGACAAGAGCATCACTATTGCCTAAATCAGTGGTTCTCAGCCTGTGAGTCCCCAGGTGTTTTCGCCTACAACTTCCAGAAATCCTAGCCAGTTTACCAGCTGTTAGGATTTCTGGGAGTTGAAGGCCAAAACATCTGGGGACCCATAGGTTGAGAACCACTGGTCTAAATGCTAGGTTCTGTGTATGTTACATGTCTATGATGGCTTAATTATTACATAGGAGAACTTATTTATTTATTGTGTCATCTACAACCAGAACATTGTATTACATTTCTAACAGAGCAAAACCAACAAACAGATAAAAAAACACACACAAATTTTGCAAACTTGGTAGCTGATTAAATGTCCTTTGACCAGTATCTGGCCACTTGGAGTGCCTCTGGTGTTGCTGCAAGAAGGTCCTCCATCGAATAGGAGAACTGATTCATAGTGATAGACAGCATGCCTTGTATTCTGAAAGTTCTGTGTTTGGTTTTCAGGTGGAACACAGAGAGGCCTGAATCTGAAATTCAGACCAACTGCCGCCAATCAATATGAAAATCCTGACATGTTTTCACTGGTGTTCAACTTGGCACAAGGCATACCCCCCAACTGTCCCAATTTGGCAGGAATGTTCCCAGTTAATCCTTAGTTGTCCCACTTTTTTTTTACTGCTTTTAACATTTTCCAGTTTCTTTCTGCTCCTCTAACACCCTCCACTTCTGTCCTCATCTTACATCAATTGCTAGAAACTCAATTCAAAGTACTTAAGCACCTTGCATTCAATGAACTCAGCAGGGAGGAGAAGAAAGTAGTGGGTGGAATCTTGTTCTTCCCAGTAGGATCCGGCAAAAGGAAAATTGAAAGAGTCTCTCCTTTTCTACATCAATGTCTTTGCCATCTTGACTGTATTCTGCTGCTGCTTAGCCACACATGTCCCAGGTCTCATTTTTGAAACGTTGAGGGATTTGTCCAAGGCAACAGCCTAAGTTTAATGTGCACCTGGTTTACAAAAACTAATGGTGTTAATAGGCATTTCCCTAGCCATTTTTCTACATTGACTTCCTGTGATACAATGTTCAGAACAAAATATGGAAGAAGTCTCATAGGTCTTGTTCAGGATAACATGTTAGATTCCCCTCCCCACCTTATATTTCATGCAGTTCCACTAGTCAGCCCCTAAGTATAAGCCTGATGAGCATTTAAAATAAGGTGACTTTTTTGTCTGCATAGATATTTTCTCTATCATTACATTCTGAACACATTTTTCCTGTATCACTTCATTTCCAGGGTGTCACGAATCGAGTCTCCCCACTAGCCTGGGATCCCTGTTCTCTAATTCTAGCTGATGAAAAGTTTGAACCAGTTTACTGATGAGAGTAATGGAGCATGCAGAAATTCAGAAGCTTTTTTCCCATATGATATTTGTACATTTTGTCTCTTAGCACCCCAAACAAGTGAAACAGGTGGGAACTTTATTATGTTCTGGGCTGTAACCTCATGAGGATAGCATTTGTGTGTGAGGGGGAGATTTGGATGTAAGTGAACACTAAATGTGCAGGTAGGAAAAATTACAGATAAAAGATGACTGAGAATAGGCACATGAGATCCAGTGTGGCATAATGGTTTGGGTATTGGACTGAGGTTCTGAAGACTCTGGTTTGAATCCTTGCGTAGCCCTGGAAAACCACTTGGGCAAGTCACACTGGCACAGCCTCAGAGGAAGGCAAAGATCTCTGGACAAATCTTCCAAGAAAACTCTGTGTTATGTTCATCTTAACCAAGAGTTAGAAATTATTTGAAGGTACATACCCACAACAAGCCCAATTTGCAAAAGTGGAAGCATTAATGGGGGGAGTGGGGGAGAGAACCACACCAGGTGACACCATCAGAATTGACAGAAAAATAACTCTCTATACAATGTTTTGTGCAGTTTCAGCAAAAATGTATTTTTAAAATAAAAATACGTACAAAATAATTTTTGCAAGCCCCACTTACACATACTGTATCATATGCCTACAAGGCTGAAACACTGTGCTGATTTACTTTTTGAACCTTTTCATGTGCATGCACTCCATTAGAGCTTTTGTTATTAACCAATTTGCCACTGCTTTTGACAGTTTTTCTGGTATTATGGTCTGGTACAGGAGAAGGAAAAATGAGATAAGATAGGCCCATTATATTTTGTAGAAAGATAACTAAGATACAGATTGCGAATGTGCAAGGATTCACAATAAGCCTTCAGGGATTATTGTAAACCTAGCAAAGTTCCAGAATTACTAGTTTTGGTAGCACAAACTTGTGATGAGGCAACAGGAAGAGATAGTTAGCTAACTTTGCTGCTGAACTAAGATGGATTCATAAATGAATCATCACTGTATGATAAAATATACCGACTCTGGAGAAACTGCTACTGATATGGAGTGTAAGCAAAAAAACTTGCTCTCTCCCCCTCTCACTCCTTCTCTTTTTTTCTTTTAGTGTGGGCTGTTTAAGAGCACATTTGTTTAACTTCCTACCTCCAAGCATGAAATAGAGATCCTTTCCTGTTCAATAGATTGCCTTATTACCTTGTTTTTCTCTCTATTGCCAGAGCAAGAACTCGGGAGGGCTGCATAGTGTGGACATTCGCTGCACTACTTGTGTTTCCAGGAGTTCCTCTCCTTCATTGGCATGTCCCTCCCTCTTAATAGAAACAGTAACAAGGATCTCATCAGAGACTCAAGAATGTGTGTAGTCATGGTAAACAATGAGCTCTCAGTGGGGACAGAGCGAGGAGAAGAATAGGCGTTCTGTCCCACCAGAAAAGCTTCCCTACGATCTCTCCTCTCCTTGGAGACCAGGGATAACTGGGGAATGAAAGCACCTGAGAGACTGGCCGACAGCTATTAATGTCAAGCAAGCGGCAGCTGGGGACTAAATTAACTGGTGCCTACTAATATTTGGGGTGTCCAAGATGGTATCTCCAAGGGCCTGAGGTTTACCAAAGAAAATCCACAGCCACAGCTGTCGCTAAAAAGAACGGCTGGAAGCTCATGGCATTCATTGTGTGCTTTGAAGATTAAAAGCCTCTTTAAAGCCTAAAATGGCCAGAGCACACCCATGAGAATGTCAGTTTTTGGTTTTACATATCATTTAAGAATGTATATCTTGAACCCTGAAGGAACACAAGGATAACTTCCAGATACAATTTCAAAGTGTCATGAAGGATCGGAAATTATACAGTTTTAAAAGAGTATGTACTTTAATCTCACAACCAAGATTGCAATAGGTTGCCTTTTTGGCATTGAGAAATCATGGTCAAAATTCTCAGAAAAGATTAATATCTTCAAGATACATTAACTATACAATTGGATTTCTCATCCCAAGATTGAAGCATCCAAAATAGTTAATAACAAGTCATACAAACTTTATCTTAATGGGTTGCTGTAGGGGTTTTTTTGGGCTATATGGCCATGTTCTAGAGCAGTGGTTCTCAACCTGGGGTCCCCAGATATCTTTGGCCTTCAACTCCCAGAAATCCTAACAGCTGGTAAACTGGCTGGGATTTCTGGGAGTTGTAGGCCAACAACATCTGGGGACCCCAGGTTGAGAACCACTGTTCTAGAGGCATTCTCTCCTGACGTTTCACCTGCATCAATGGCAAGCATCCTCAGAGATAGTGAGGACGTTTGCCATAGATGCAGGCGAAATGTCAGGAGAGAATGCCTCTAGAACATGGCCATATAGCCTGAAAAAACCTACAGCAACCTAGTGATTCCGGCCATGAAAGCCTTCGACAATACATTTATCTTAATGTTTATGGTTCTGGACTATAAAGCAGTTTTATACAGTTCCTACTAAAGGTTCATCTTGTTTAATTAGAATCTCCTACTCCTATCCACCAGGATCTCAGTGCTTTGGACTGGTAATTGGGTAAATATGTTGAAGTTTTTCTACTTATTTTTACTGTCATGAATATATCTTAGGAAAAAGAAACAGGATCTGTTCACATTTTTAGAGAATGCTGTAGCTGAATCTATATTACCAAAATGTCTTTTCTCCAAACACAGAAGTTATTCCCTATTCTCTTGTTTGGACTGTGCTCTCTGCACACCAGTAATGCACCCCCCCCCCATGACAGCTGGTACAGATCCTTAGATTTTTTTTAATTGTACATTGCCCTATGGCATCAAATAGTTGCCTATGTGTAAGCCACCTTGAGTCCCCTTCAGGGTGGAGAAAGGTGGGGGAAAATGGTGTAAATAAATAAATACTTCCTGGGTGAATTTCAGAATGGTAGTACAGAAATATTTCCAGTATCATTAAATGTTAGATCAAGCATAATGGAGTGATATGAGTGTTGAACTAGGACACTGGGAGAGCAGAGTTCAAATTACTCCTTGGTCATGGAAATTCATTTGGGCAAGTTGCACCCTTTCAGCTTGAGAGGAAGGCAAGGGCAATTTCTTCTGAATAAATTGTGCTATGAAAGCTCCATGATAGATTTGCCTTAGGGTGGCCATAAGGCAGAAATGTCCTGAAGGCACACAAAAACAATATAACTTGGAAAACCTCTCTGGCTTGTACAGAAACAGAATCTAGTCCGCCCAGCCCAATGTTCAGGTCAAATGCTTGGACAAGCCCCATGAAGTGTTTTTGTTCATTCTGCATGAACACTTCAAAAATCCTAGCTGCTGCTACCCAATCCTCTTTCCAAGGACAGAAATTTTACCCGGGGAAATCAGAGACAAAAGTAGATGAAGAGGGTTCCTTTTCAGTTACTTATGAACATAGGACCTCTTCCAGTGCCACAGATCTTGCAGGCAAGTTCTGCGATTCCTAAGATGGACATGTGAAGGAGGGCTGTGGGAGCAAAGAGATGGGCAGGAGGAAGCATACTGTCCAGCCTTTCACACATGGCAACTTGGATACATGTGGCTAAGCAACATAGCCAAGATGCCAAAAAAATATTAACGAGGAAGAACACACAAGCATGGAGAATCTGTAGCACAGGCCCGTAGCCAGGATTTTGTTTCGGGGGGGGGGGGAGGGGCTGAGTTTGGTTCGGGGGGGGGGGCTGAGTCTGAGTGAAAGAGAGTCTACCCTAGCAAACCTTTTGCATCGTTACCCCAATACCCCCATGCATATGGGATATATTGAGCATGCTGATCATGATATGAATAAACATAACAGTTTAAATAATGTACCAGTAAGGCCTTCTCACGGACCGCCATGAGAATTTCGGGGGGGGGGGGGGCTGAAGCCCCCCAAGCCCCCCCCCCCCCCCCCCGGGCTACATGCTTGCTGTAGCAGTTTGGTTTTGCCTAAACCTAGTGGGAATCGTAAGGTTGGGTTGAAGTGAGTTTTCCAGGCTGTATGGCTATGTTCCAGAAGCATTCTCTCCTGACGTTTCACCCACATCTATAAGGTTCCTTCCCCTTCTCTCTTTCACACTCCTACTGAGGTAATTGAATGCAAACTACTTTAGCACTTTGAACTCAGTTAGCCACAGTTGCAGTGAGCACAGTAATAGGACAAAAGACAAAAGTGAGAGGAGAGAGAAACTATTTATGTGCAACTGAAAAAGTAGAATGATCAATAAATAATTGCAACTTTCTCTACCAAACTGAGATAGTCGGTGGGTGTGAGGAAGCTTCTCCTATGTATCCAACTGTACCCTCACTTTTTAGTTTAGCCATCAGTGGATCAGCCTATGACAGGTATCCAGATGTGCAACTATTTTATACCATTGTAGTGTTTCAAGTGTTTGCACTTTTTTCAGAAGTTGCATTAATGTGCCTGTAGACTATTTTTTCTATATGCCACATCTCTCATTTTTGGCTTGGTAGGTGGGAAGCTATTCAACATTTGGGCAATACTACAGCACTTTGGTGCACATTGCACAAATCAGTTTAGTCACTGTTTCCACTTTATGTAGGAACACCATATATTAAGCCATTGTGTATAATGGGTCTTGAGTATTCAGTAGAATTAAACTTCAGTGAATACCAAGAACCCACAATAGGTATCAGTTTTGCTAGGACAATTGCTGTGATATTTCTTCCTTAACTAGCTCTTTGAACTTCAAGAAACCCCTAGGTTTTAACGGTACTAGAGACAGATGGGGTTCCAGATGGAGAATCTTGTTACTGTTGTTGTTATCCTTATTTATAACACTATGTAACACTATGATGTTCTTGGGTTACAAATATCATTTCCTAATTGGTTCTATCATAAAAACATGGGAAAAGTTTATTAAACTGCAAAAAAGGTTTTTGCGGGACATCCTGCAGTTTTTAAAGAATATTTGATAGTCTCATCCAATTCAACAGTTTTTGGCAGTCATAAAAACAAAGTTTCTGGAGTATATCAACTACTTTCAAAGTAAGTACCACACAATTAAACCAGAAATAACACTTACAAACCAGGAATGGATTTTTTCCCAACTTTTGTTACATAGTGTAATCTGCCTTAACCCCCAAAACAGGAGTTCTAAAGATACCAATCTAAAAGCACAGTTCCCTCTGTAATGGCTTGTGTGTGTTTAAGTGGATGAGAAGAAAATCTGGTAGGAATTGTGGGAAAATGAAGAGAAATATGTGAACAATATCATTATTTAGATCCTAGTAGCACTCAGTGAATGAGGCAAGGTAATTACACAATAAAAGTCTTGGAAACACCCTTATCTTACAGCTGAGTTTTTTTGTATTTTCAGAGAGACATTCTTCCTAGGCTTTTCTAATTTAGTCTCTTCAGAAAGCAGACATCTCTTGAGTGGAGAGATCAGATACAACATTGGTCAGACTTTCCCAAACAACCATACTTCCTATGAACTGATCTATAAATCCTAACATTTTCAGATAGCGTCTTCAAAGGATTTGTTGCTCAGCACATACGGAGAGCATTAGTTGTTGAAAGTTGGAATAAGGCATGTTCCTATGAGATCCTGAGCATACATTTTTATCCCATTCCACCAAACTGGAAATTTAAAGGACTTTTTTGTGCTGACTTTATCATAGGAAATTGTTTTGTTGAACTGAAACTATGTTTAAGACACTTTCACACTACCCATTTTTTTTGTAAAACCTCTTGTGAAGTGACTGACAGTGCCATATATTGGGGTAATTCCCATTGCGAGGGAATGCACCCAATGAGAGGGCCAACATGGTGTAATGATTTGAGCATTGGGCTACAACTTTGGAGACCAGGTTTTGGATCCTTGCTAGGCCATAGAAATCCAACAGGTGAGGGAAAAGGCAAAATTTCCCTCTGATTTTTTTTTTTTTTTTTTTTTGGCAAAGAAATCCAGTGATAGGTTCATCTTACGGGTACCATAAGTTAGAAGTGATTTGAAGGCACAAAATAGCAATAATAATTACTGAGTGGGGATAGACTCCGAGAAGAACAAATAAGATGGTTGTGTATTCAGCAAACATTATTTTCCATAATCCCGAGCATGACCTCACAGATAGTAACTTTAATCAACAAGCTGAAGTTTTCAGGAATCACAGTTCCATATTCCAAATAAAAGATGAGTATCCCTTATCTGAAAAGCTTGGGAGCAGAAATGTTTTGGATTTTGAAATACATATTTTGCATATATGTACATAATAAGATATTTTGGAGATGGGACCCAAGTCTAAACATGAATTTCATATATATTTCATATTTGACATGTATCAGTAGCCTGAAGGTAATTTTATGCACAATAGTTTTAAATATTTTTATGTCTTGCTCATTTGTTACTTCCGTTGTGTATGAGATACAAGGCTGGAGAGGGGCTGAGGATCTGTGAAATTGCATTAATCGAAGTATAGTGTTTGGGGTGCAAATCCACACCACCTGTCATTTCACAAATCCTTACATCTCTTTCTAGATTTTCTCTCTTTTTTGGGGAGCCCATCAACCACCTCCTTCTGCCTTGTAAATGAGTGATCAGGAATGCCACAGCCGTTACCTTGATGGCAGAAGCAGGTGCCTGACCGCAAAAAGTTTCAGATTTTAGAGTATCAAGAGATGCTCTGTGCACAAAGCCCTGCTTAAATGTCGATATAAATTCATAAGCAGGTGTGAGGAACCTGTGATCTTCAGTTTATTTTGAGGCTATGCCTTTCTCAGCTTTAGATGGCCAGTCTTCAGGATGGATGATGGTCTGATAGCATCGCAGGAGGGAGTGGGGACCAGCTCTTTCCTCTTGCCCTAAAAAGGAGTGATAATCATATGTTAACATGTACTGTTTGGATTTTCTGTTTATCATTTCAGCTTATATTTTGAGTTATATTCCTGTCAAAGCCCTCCTCCAATGATCTTATATTTAAAGTGGATTCATTCTCTAGTCTGATGAAGTAGAATTCTAATCCATTACACTAGAGAATGAATCCACTTTAAATCCGGTTTCTGCTTCCTGCATAATTTTGGGGTCTGTAGTTTAGTGAGGGTGTTAAAGGCTCCTCCCTAAACTATAAACCCTAGAATTCTGCAGGAGGCAGAAACTGGATTTAAACTAGATTCATTCTCTAGTGAGATGAGGTGTACTTTTACGGCCTTTCTTTTAGCCTTGTAATACTCTCAACCTGTTTCTGGCTAGGTTGAGATACAGTGAGCCCCTCCAAACTAGTCTAAAGAAGCATGATTTCTTTAGGGTCCATTCAGTGCATTTGTCTAGGGTGATGTTTGTACCTATTTCTTGGATCTATACAAGAGCTCTTTCAAAGAGGTGGGGTTTTTTTTGTTTTGTTTTGTTTTTTTAAAAAAACACTGGGGCATAATGTAGTGAGATGGTCCTGAGGTCTGAAAGGCAATTTTTCTTTCTTTCTGTCTCTTTGATAGAATTACAGTTCTTGTACAAAAGCACAATTTCACTGATAAGATGAGACACTATAATACTGTAATTTAAAGGTGGGGGCTGTGAAGGAAAAGGTTTTTTTGGTTCTGATATGCAATTAACAAATACAAGGCCAAATAAACTGTTTCAGCTGGTGCTGTGAATTATCAGAAATAGTCCTAGGTAACAGAAACTTAATTTAGGTCCGGGGAGAAAACAAGAACTAAAGCAACAATGCCACAATGTCCCTATACATTTACTCTGCCTGGAAGATTCCAAGGCAATCCAACTGCTTTCATTGCAAAAATCTGCACCCAAGATTGATTCTCGAGTGCCCCTTGAATTATGTGGGGCTTGTGTATACTCTGTCAATGGCAAAAAGAGAGGCAAGCTAGCTTGAAGGGGTCTGTGGATCAAAGTGGCAAAGGCGGGCGTGTATTATCAACGAGAAGAAATCCTGATAGCTTTAGAAGCCAGTTCTGCAGGTGGCAAATTGGATCCCGAGTCGCTTTAGAAGCCTGCAGTCCAAGGACCTCATCTCTGGAGTGTCTGTCCACCCGCCCTTCCGCCTGCAGATAAAGGAGTCATGGCAAAGGAGTGGCACAAGACAGGAGTTAAAAAAGCACATTCAGTACCAGAAGATCTAGGCATCCAGTCAAATATTTCCTTTGTTTATCCCTTGTCCAGCTGCCAGTAAAGTCCTTTTGGTGGGGGCGGGGGGAGAGAGAAAGAAAAGAAAAGCATCCACCAACTTCAATGTTCTCAGGATGCTAAGCCAGGACTGAATGGATTTTGCAAGGTGCTTAGTCACAGCAAGTGGGGCCGGGTGCGGGGAGGAGGAGGTCCTAATAAAAGAAAGGCTCTAAGGCATAGTGGAATATTGATGCTGTCACTTCAATGGCTGGGCGAGTGATAAAAGGCCGGGATAAGAGTCTGCATCTCATCCTTGAAAACTTTGAGACTGGGAAGGCAATGGTGTTTGCGGGGACAAAGGGGAGTGGAGTGGAAAGAGCAGGGCTCAGATGGCAAGAGAAGCAGCTGTGGGACCAGACAAGGATGGGTGAGCCCTTTCTGCCATCCCTTTGCCTAAGGAAGAGGTTTTCCAAACCGGGAGTGGTGGGGGGGGGGGGGGGGGGAGAAGGAGGAAAGGAAGCCAGGAAAGGGGGACCTTCCCTCTCCCCAGGTCTTTGGCTGCAAGAGCTTAGCAGGAGGGACATGACTAATACACATCACACTGGGGGAGTGAGATCAAAGGCACTGAAGTAGATACAAGAGGTTTCTGCTTCACAGGATCTGGTTAAATAGAGGCTTTGTTATCAAGGCCCTCCAGAGTCTGGAATGGAGAAATACCTGATTTCTTCCTACCTCAACACTGCCCCCCCCCCCCCCATCCACTGCCCTGCTCGTCCACCGCATCTAAAGGGCCTTGATGTGGAATTAGTTCAAGTATGAAACACAGCAGTAGCTACTTTGCTCCTGCTTGAAGGCTCCCAAGAGAGGGGATGGCAAGAAAGGGAGGGGAGGTCAGGGGTTTCAAAAGCAAGTCAAGTTTAGTTGGACTCTGCTCAGAGGCCAGTTCCAAGCAAGGAGTGGCGGAGAGGGAAGTGCACCGGCATCAACATCTTCAGTGTCCTGCTCAGTGCCAGCCAGCCACCTGCTGGATTCCTACAGTGCTCTTCACCAGCCAAGCGAGAGAATTCTTCCTGAAACGTGCTCTTTTGCTAAAGGGTTTAGGAAGGCAGGACAAAGCCAGCCTGCCGCCTTTCAACCACCAGCTTGTATAGCTCTTGCTGCTACTGTTGCTGTTCCAACATCCAAAAAGCTGTCTGACTTGGCACTGTCTCTGCTGCCAGTGGGGAGGTTGTCTGCTGAAGGTGAGATCATTTACAGTTTGATAGCCAAAGCCTTCGCTCCAGTCTTTTGGGGATGGGAGGACTGGGGGTATGTAAACACAGTATGGCTAAAAATGGGTCAGTAGTGGCAGAAAGGCAGGGAAAGGGGTGTATGTGTGAAATTATTCTTATTTCTTATTCCAAGACTTGGTGCACTCACCTAAATGTGTTACCCTTTCCACCCAAATGTAAGGGTTTTTTTTGTTTTACTTTTGTTTTTAAGTAAATTGGAATGAAAGCTGATGATTTGGGTGCTTTCACAAGAAATGGCAAGGAGACTTTTTGCAGCACAATGGTATGCTTAAAAGTAAGTCTCACTGTTTTCATTTGTCCTTATTCACAAGGAAATTGAGATTAGCTCTATTGTCTGCTCTTATTTGAGAATAAGCATCTACAAGGTTGCATAGTTAGTCTGCGACAGACCACTAATGAGTTAACAACTTAAACTGAAACATTTAGTGTTATGTTTTAAGCCTGTGATTTCCTTTTGCTTTGCAGATGTGGAGAAAGCAAAACTTTCAAAGTATCAGCTATTAAAATGACCTCTTTTTAAAAAATCTACCATTAAAATGTTTAGCAAAGAAGCCTTAATAGGCATTATTTGGAGGGAAAATGTTGGGTGGCTGGGGGCGGAGAGGTGAGAGATGCCTCACTGACAGTAGTTCAAAAATCCTATCTTTTCCAAGATATTCACCTGTCTCTGGTTTGGTGGGTGGGTAGGTGGATTGGGGGGGGGGGAGGCATAGTTGTATGTAGATGATGTGTTTTGTGGTTGTCAGAAGTAACAGGTATGAAATCCTGTCATATACCCTCTTTTGGATGAACACATTTTTAATCTGAGGTATCACTGAAAAAGACGTAAATGGGACAGTATAGATGCTATTTATTATGGACATATACAGATCTGTATGGATTAGTTCAAACTGGAATGGAGTTGGTATCTACCCAGAAGGCTTTTGCTCCCTTACAGTTGCTTGGTTGTTCATTATGGTGCCCACAGGGTAGGTCTGTGGGGCAGAGGTCTGGGACTTGCTTGTAGAAATGCCCTCCAAATATTTTACAGCTGGTTGGCTTTTCACACTCTGAACCAAATGAAGCAATGCACCCAGACTTCTTATTAAAAGGAAGGTGGTGAACATGCATGTGATCATTTAATCTAAACCTTCAAATGACACTGATAGTTGGTAGAAGTGGGTAATATCTACAGATGTCATTCAAAAAACATCCCAGAGTCATTAAAAAAACATCACTATTTTCCACTAAAAATAGTATACTATGCAAATGACCATGCAACCCATGGTTCATTTCCTATAACTATTTTGGTGGCCAAAATTAGTATTTCAAATGTTCATATGCCTACTATACACAAGACACTTCTTTTGTTGGAGGAAACCATTAGTTGCAGGACTGTTCATTGCCAATCTGACTGAAAGATAAACAAGGGAGAGTAAGATCCTTAAAGCTGCCTATAGGCAATACCTAGCAAGTAGAACAAACAGGTATATGTCTCCCAGCTACAGGCTACCCCTTTATGGTAAGACATTTTGTATGACTCTTGGATTGACAGTACTAATTATTTCCAAGTTTATATCTGTATATTTAATATCACGTATGGAAAAAAGCATCTCTGAGGAGGGGGGATATAGTGTATATCCTTTTGGCAAATATGTTAGATGGGTCCATCTAATAGAGTATGTAGACACAGAATATTCCTCAAAAGCTGCTTTTCCATGAAGAAGCAGAAACTCAGATTTGCTGTCTTTGAGAACACAGAGTGTATGCTCTAAGTCTGTTGTTGTCAAAAGAAAAGGTGGGTATATAGAACAGATGTCCACTTGGCAGCTGTTGGAATTACGTCTGGATATATCATTTGAAACACAGAGCATGCACAACCGATTACTGTTTTCTCCAGGCGGGCTTCCAGTGTGAGGACCACAAGGAATGCATGACCGTATGAGAGCACATGGTAAAGTTCATGGAACATCCATGGCAATGTTTCCAACTGGGGGGACAACCAAAACACTCAAATTAATGCTCTCTTAATGGTAATAAGCAAATTAAAGGTTTTAAAGTTTTTTGAAATGATGTATTGTGCTTTGCTGTACTGATTTAAGAAAGATTAAGCATTTTACTATTCAAATATTAAATAGGGGGAAGGTCTGGACCTGGCTTAAAAAGCAATGGGCTATTTATTTGCCTTGAGCTCCATCGCACACAAGAGCTCAAGGCATTGCACACAGTGCCCCTGAGTTCCATCCATGCCACTCTCACAACAGCCCTATAAAGTAGGTCAGACTGAGCTATAGTTAAAAATACTGGCCCAATAAAGTTGTGAAGGTGATACTTTCCATTTCCATTTCTATTTCTAATTCAAATATTTTATCTTGTGTGGCATATTTACTAACAGATATCTGTGGCTGTTACAGATGGTTAATGTAATTCTGATGAAATCTGGTTAACAGATTGCTTATTGTCTCTCTTCCCCAGAGCATATTAAACATATTAAATGCATTTGAAGCTCCCCCAACAGATGGCCATCCAGCCTCTGTTTAAAAGCCTCCATGGAGGCTCTTTCTATGGAGGCTTTTAAACAGAGGCTGGATGGCCATCTGTTGGGGGTGCTTTGAACACGATTGTCCTGCTTCTTGGCAGGGAGTTGGACTGGATACGCTCTGTGTTCTCAAAAACAAGGTCTCTTCCAACTCTATGAATCTATGTCCCTATATTGTGCATATTGATTACTTATATATAGCACATTTGATCATGTGGAGTCATGAGTATATCTTGGGCAAGATGCTTTCCTCTACAATCCTTCTGTTTTAATAAGAGAATAGGGAGATTTGTCTTTGAACCCTTGCTTAGAAATATAAAATTGCCCATGTCTAAGTATGCAAAGTTCACTGCCTGGATGAAAAAAACCCAAGCTCTTAGGGTTACTTTAAAACAAAATTGTTAGAAGGAGATGCAAAACATGCTGGAAGAGGGGATGTATCTAATATCAACTTCTGATGTTAGTATGTTAGTAAATAAGCACTGTTGTTGAGCAAGCATGAGTCAGACTAGTGTTTGCACAGAGAGAAGAGTAAAGGCAGAGGGCCAGGTCTCCAGCTGGGCAAACTGATATGAAAGCATTGGTGTCTGTCTACATAAGCACTCTGCAGATTTTGCCCACAAATTCCATCTTGAGCACAAGGTGCAGACACATTCATTAAATAGCAGGAACTGTTCCCATCCGTAGGAAGAAGCACTGGGGAGATTTTGTTCTTCGCTAATTAAAGCATTTTCCTTATTCCAAGAGCTCTTTTTTATCGTTTCCCTTGCCTAAGCACCGAGAGGAGTTTCTTTGAAAAGGCAGCTGAGGAGAGAGACCATCCACCTGAAACGCAGGAGGCGGAAATTGTACACTCAGTACAACTCTCTTTATCCCTTTTGTCTGGGAGCTACAAAAAAGTTTTGTTTTGTACACCTTTCAGAGCCCCACATGCCAGCATTCATTCATCTCAGGCTATTTTCATGAGATGCTTTAATCAGGTCTCGCATTTCTTGTGTCTCAAAATGGAATGAAAACCCACATTGACTAGAAATGTACAGTTGATTTAAAAGTGTTTCCCTTTTCCAACCCCTCCTCCCACCTATTGACTTTCATTACATTCATGGAGGGAGAACAGAAGAGTAAAACACATTGAGGCATATCTGCCAGTCATGGACTTGGTCCACTCAAATTTGTGTGCATGGTTTAAAAAAAAATACATGGGTGCTTAAAAATCATGCTTCTGGGAAAGGTCTGGAAAATTATTCATGATTGAAAGGGTAAGGTGATTGTCTTTCAGCATCTTACAAGATTTCCCCCCACTATCTTACAGGAAATTAATGGAAACTCACTTTTTCTGTGGGCCTGTAAATGCAGAGCATGACACAAAGGAAACCTGAGTTTATAAACATAGAGTGGGCATGTGTGAAACAGTCCACATCATCATATATTGAAGGAGAAATCACACAACTGCAGAACAACCAGGCCACAGTGAATCTTCATATTGGCTCAGACATAACTCAGCTCTAGTGCATGACATATTGCAGTGCTCCCAATGTTGGGCCAGTTGTGGATGGTTTTGGGAGGGGGCAGTTGGCAGTTTTTCATACAATACATTAGTACTGTGCTTTTTCTAGTAACTGGTCATTTCTGTCCAATATGTAATATAGTTATAAAACAGATTTATTCTTTTATTAATGGGTTGTGAAATGGACAACTTCAAGCAAACTACAGATTTTTATATTTGTAAAGGTAAACTTAAAATTTCCAGGAACATATTTTGCCTTGGAGTAAAAAAGACAAATCAGTTGGGGTAAATATAATAAGTTCTGAGTTTTCTTCAGGAAATAACTCAATCTGAGAAATAAGGGCATTTCTAAACTAGCATTAAAAAAAACTAGATTAACTGTGCATTTTCCAAGATTGAAAGATCGAACCCCTGATACTTGTACAGTCTGATCTTGGGCAAGTCTGTTTATTGCTTGTTCTTCCAATACAGCAGGACATGCATCTTTATGCATCTTTTCTGAAGTTCTCAGAAGTACAATAAGTTCCCTAGTGACTAATGATTAGTTATTTCTGCTAAGCCTTTTGCAAAATCTGATTTTTTTGTGGCCTCTTCTACACTGACATATTTTGTGCAGCACTGGCATCTTTTGTGGGCCCTTATACATGGCCAAATTATCCAAATTATCAAAGCATAAAATAAACATCATCTGCTTGAACTGGATTATATGAGTCTACACAGTCATAATCCAGTTCAAAGCAGATAATCTGGATTGTATATGGCAGTGTAGAAGGGACCTGTATTGTGTACTGATTGTGCAATTCTTAGATCTAGGTCAGGCATGGGCAAACTTTGGCCCTCCAGATGTTTTGGAAATCAACTCCCACAATTCCTAACAGCCTGCTGGGCTGATAATACAAAGACCCATCTAAACAAAATCTAAAGGAGAGATAAGCTCTAGCACCAACTCTGAATTTCTTACATATTATTTTAAGTATATATTAACAAACCTGCAATACTGCTTATGATGTACCAGCATTTGTGAAAATCAGGCATAGGCAAACTTTGGTCCTCCGGGAGTTTTGGACTTCAGTTCCTACAATTCCTAACAGCTGATAAACTGACTGGGATTAGCATCAATTACAGATAGCCAGTCCAACACATGCTTTTACAGACCTTAACACAAGCAAAGATTATTGTGAAATTCTGACACATCTCTGAGATTCAGTTTTTCGATTGGTCTCTCTTGTTTTGTCCTTAACAACAACGTGAGCACCAAAGTTTGCCCATGCCTGATCTATATATGCCCAGTATTTCATTGATAGGGTAGATAATTTGCAGTTCTCAAAGGCAGGATGAGTTACCATTGATGTTTCTGGTCCCGGCTCCTCCCAGTGTTGTTGCCACTGCTATTGAATGACATTGCTGTGTATCATGTAAGGAGAATTATCTCTACCAGTCATCCAATTAGCTATTGCTATCGTCCGATTGTACTGGAAAAGTAGATTGGTGAGGATGACTCTTCATATGTTTCTAGCAAAATGGTGATTGCTGAAAAGAGGGGGCTTGGGGAAAACATTTCCTGTGTGTCCCCTCTTTCCTATCATAAAAAATTTAGATGAACACTGCAGATGTGGGATGAGAGACTTTCACCATATCTCCATTCTAGTGATCATGACCAGCATCTCTGGCACTGGAGAAGGAGGATTCCACCTCTGCCCAACCATCCCAATGACTCCATTCATTCAACATTGCTTGGGTGTGGGGAAAGTGAAAGCCTTTTGCCACCCTCCTCCATAACCAGCAATCTAGAGTAAGGGTGATGGACCCTTTAGTCTGTCCCCCATTTCAGAGACCTGAATCTAGATCGATAGGAGCCAGGAGGAGATAGATCCATCCTCCCAGTTATCCAGGATCAGAGTACCTCATAGGGGGGAAATTTGCTCAAGCCATCAAGCCTCTGAAGGCTGCACATCCTATTTAAAGACCACTACTGAAAATTCCAGGGTTAAGAACAAACAACTAAAGTCAATTTCATTAAGAATGAGCCTCAAGTAGACTGGAAACAATCAAAATGGATCAATTACCCAGGAGATGACTAGCCAAGGTAAAAAATTCCAGGACTACCTCTGTGATGTGAAACTTTGGAGACTCAGTCCAAGTGGCCTCAGCTTGGAGGTTCTTATTTTTATCCTGCTCTTTTGTATTTCCTAAGGACTTCGGTTTATCTTCTTTAAGCCCTCTGCTGTGGTTTATGGCTTTTTATTCCTATGTGATTGCTTTTCATACCTCATGTAGGGCTAAAAGCCATGGGTTACACAGAGGAATAATCCACTTCTTTGGCCACTTCAGTAAAGTGGCATGAAATACAGATTCCTTAACTCTATCCCTCCTCTCGTCAATAGAAATCACCCATCTTTATTTTGTATCCAGTGACCAATGAGATAAGCCAGGATGTCGCAAGGTTGAACTGGATTAATGTGACAAGGGCTTGTTAGATAAAGGACATACAGAGGTGGAGGGATTGATCTCTCCTTCTCCTGAGCCTCTTCTTCTCTCCATTCACAGCTGAAAAGAAGATGGCTTCACTGATCAGGTTACAGCTCGGGTTTTGTAAGATGTTTCTGAAAAAGGAGAAAGAAAAGAGAGCTGCTATTCAAACGCAAGGGCCAAAGATTCCATCACCCTCAGCCCATTGTAAGGAATGTTCTGTGCAGAATGCAAAACCATTTCCATGAAAGGTAGAAAGAGCCATAGTTAACTAGGCATGCTGAGAACAGTGACAGGTAATTAGAGGCACTTTCTCACAGTCAGGTTGTGCAGGTGTCCAGCCAAGGGCAGGGCAAAGACAGAAAAAGACTGAGAAATTGGGATTTTCAGTCAGATGCACAATTGCAATAACTTTCGGAAGGGCACTCAGGAAGACAAAATGAATTTGCTCTCACTGACACGTCTGCAAATAAAATGTTTTTTTAAAGTGTGTGCTGTGTGCTAACAGCACAAAAAGCCATAATTCTTTGTATGCAGGTGGCCTCCTAAGCTTGCAAAGGACTGATAATCCTTCAGCAGCACAATCCTAGCCATATTTTCTATGTCTTGGTGGGCTGCATACACAAGTATCATTCTGATCATGCTAAAACAGTCTTTCCCAACCTTTTTTTGACCAAGGACCACGTTGACCAGGGACCACTCTCCAACATTAGTACCAAAAGGGTTATGAATCAGTTTTTGGTCAACTTTAGATTCGGTTTGGCTATTTGGGGTGCAAAATTGCACTGGATAAACCACATCAGCTCTAGTTTCTGATACAGAACATATGACATCCAGTAGTCACCATCTGCTCACCCATAGAAAGCCATATTTAATCATCTAGAGCTGATGTGGTAGGAGTAATCTTTTGTGGGTAGCCAGCCTCTCCCCTCCTGACATCCCCATTACCTCAGCACTATAAGAGGGTTTCGAGAGACCGGTCGCTCTCTTGCTGTGTGGTTTCGAGGCAATGGTGTAATAATGGTGAGGCCGCAGACCATATTTTGGTTCTTGCAGACCACTGGTGGTCCACAGACCACAGGTTGGGAACCACTATGCTAAACTATTGCTGTCCTTGTGCAATTTGTTAAGATGCTGTGCTCTAGTGCAATTTGCAACATCCCTTTTTTAGATGGGCTTGTTTCAGAAGTCCCTCTGAAAACTGGTTCACAAGCCCATGCTGTTACTTTTGCACCAGCCGTATGACAACCAGGTGCACAAGCCATTCCAGAATCCATTGTGCTAAGGTTTATTCCCCCCCCCCCCCCAAAAGCAGTTTCAGAATCCTTGCATCATCGAAGCTTTGTACACCTTCCAGAGACAACTTTTAAATAAAAAAATCATTCTGTGCTTTTAGAAGACTTCAGAAACATGATGATCAGCTAAACTAGGCATTGCTTTTCATATCTAGTCATTCTGACTTCAGTCAAAAACCAGAAGTATGTGTTTAGGGGTGGAAACTAGGGATAAGTGTCACTTGGATTTCAAGGAGTTCACACCCTTGTCATAATACTAGGCATTCCTTGTTCTAATTGTTCTTCTAAGAGCAGTGAATTTTCAAACTTTGATCTTTCAGATGCTTAGGGCTTCTACTCTACTCTAGAGTGTTGTCCAATTGTCAAGAACTCTGGGAAATGAAACCCGAAACACCCAAAGAACCAAAGTTTGGAAATCACTGCTCAAGGAAATGCACTTGTGGAATGTCACCACTTTTTATATATATTTCCTCAGCCTTAAATGTTGGATATTGCCTATAATTTATAACTGAATCGAATAGTTTTATAACTATTAAATTTTAGAACTATAATCTTTAGTATTTTCATCCAGAAAATAATCACCTGAGTTTTGATAGCATTGATTACAGATAGCCAGTCCAACACATGCTTTTACAGACCTTAACACAAGCAAAGATTATTGTGAAATTCTGACACATAACTGAGACTCTGTTTTTCAATTGGTTTCTCTAGCTTTGTCCTTGACAACAACGTGAGGTACAGAAACTAGCAGAGAATAATGTTCATCATGGCCTGCAGAAAGCATAACCAGGAGCAATTGATAGTGATCCGCTGCTAGTGCTGTTAAAGAGTTTCACAGGTTGATTTTGCAATCCAATCTTCTGTTAAAAAGACAGGAGCAGACCAGTTTGGATTTCTTCTGATCACTTGACAACTCTTAATATGCTGTGTGGATACATAAAACTTCCCTAAATGAAGCATATGTTGCTGGAGTTAGGAGCTTAGGGATAGGTGGTAACCTGATTCTATTCACATTTTCCAGTAAACCTAGCTAAAGTGCATTCAAATGCAATAGACAGACTGAAATACACTTGTACACATATATTTACTTTTTAAAAATACAGTTCAGGGCAATCAAAATGGCTATCTAAGCAAAACATCCATTAAAAAGCACATTAGTGAAAGCAACATTTAAAAACACTGTCAATTAAAGGGGCAATGCTTACCAAAATGTATATATTATGAAAAAGCATATAAAACATGACTATTTTGGGAAGAATGCACACAGACATGAATATGCCTTCCCATGCTCACTTGAAAAGTGCAAAGTTATGCAGAAAAGCAATAAACTGAAAAAAAGAGAGAAACAACAAAACAGAAATAGACATGGGTTGCTGTGAGTTTTCTGGGCTGTATGGCCATGTTCCAGAAGCATTCTCTCATGGCATTTCACCCACATCTATGCAGACATCCCCAGAGGTTGAGACCCCTAACTTCTGAGGATGCCTGCCAGAGATGTGGGCAAAATGTCAGGAGAGAATGCTTCTGGAACATAGTCATACAGCCCGGAAAACTCACAGCAGCCCAGTGTTTCCAGCCATGAAAGCCTTCAACAACACAGAAATGGACATGTTTGTCTTACCCCAAAGGAAATACCCTATACTTTTGTGAATAGACGTCAGTCTTTCAAATACATGATTGAGTAGGTGGGTGAAAGCTCTCACCTGCTTTCACTATTGTGTGCCTTCAAATCAAAGTGTTTTTGACTGAGGGCAACCCTAAGATGTACCTATCATGGGGTTTTATTGGGAAAATGTGTTTTGTGAGAGTGTGCCATGGCCTTCCCCAGAAGCTGAGAGAGCATGACTTGCCCAAGATCACCCAGTAGGTTTGCATGGCTGAGGAGGGACTTGAACCTTGCTGTCCAGCATCATAATCCAATGCTCAAACTGCTACACCAGGCCGACTCTTTCATTAAGGAACACAGTATTTCTATGCGTATGATATCTGAGACTTCTTTCTAACACAGCTGCCCTCAAAAGTACGTCTCTCAGCTAGTATGGCACTGCCTTTGTGTGCTCCAGTGCCAACAGCAAAGGTCATACCACACACCTGCTTTTCTGATTGTCCTGCCTGTAGTAGTGAATGAGTGGGGCAGGGATAGCCAGGGCCTAATTAACTAGCAATAATAGGAATACGGATGGCAGGGGATAAAGAACCCATTTAACCAGTTTCTTTGTTGCAAACCAAAATGTTTTCTTGTGCTGGGAAAGTAATGAGCAAAATCCCGTTTGCCTTTAGTTGAGCTTGAATTGGAACAAAACCCCTATGGAATGTGCAGCTCTGTTTTCACTCTTTTCTCCCCAATTGTACCCTTAATGATCAGGGCAGCTGCAATGGGGGCCCAGGCACTTTTGAAGGCCAGGCTTTTAAACGGTCAACAAAACGAAAAGGGATTGGAAAGCAGCTCTTCTGAAATGCTGGCTCTTCCAATATGAGGATTTGCTTGTATTTGCTACTCTCTGTCTTTTGAATAACACCTTAGAGAACTAGCTGTATGGATAAATAAGTACAGGTGTGCAAAGGTGAATATTCTACAAAGACAGTAACCCTTCAGAGAAATAACCTGTGCTACCAACTGATCAAGGGGGGAAAGCTACTTCTGTCTTGTCTGCTCTTGTACCATTAACACAGGCCTGATGTGCAACTGAAGAGCAGGTAAGCCTTTTTCATGGCATGGAAATAGGTCTCATCAGCTGTTTAGGAGCAGGTCAGTCTTAGTTGGTAAAAAAGACGTAATTGAAGATCTCTTTGGAAATATAAAAATTGGCAAGTAGCTGACCCTGGATGGCTCTAAACAGTAGGATTAATGCAACTTGATACCACTTTAATTGCTGCGTAATCCTGGAATTTGTAGTTTCATGAGCCACCAGTGCTTCCCAAGAGACAAGGCTAAAGGTCTTATAAAACTACAACTCCCAGAATTTCATAGCATTGCATCTAATTATAAATAGTGAATATATATACTCCTGGTGAAAGAGATAAGGAACAAAGGATGATCTGGCAGTCCTGTTATTATTCAAACTGGAAATTAATTTTACAAAACATGCAAAGTATGAGGCAATAATGGAGTGAAGGGGTAACATTACATACTTGATGTTATACCACCTTAGGCAGCTCCATTTCTCTAGGTCACGTGCAGTAAACGTCTGTGTCGCATGTTCCAATTCTGTGTAATTGTAATTCTTCTCCAGCTAATCTAATAGACAAGGATAATTTGTCTCTTTGTTTAATTCAATATTGAGCATCCAATATCCTTTATTTATGTTCCGGACACAGGAGACTAGAGCATTGTTTGTAAGGATAATTTCTATATTCTTATATCAACAGATGCAGGAACTAATACCAAGAGTCTTTCCCTCCAATAAATATTTGAGTGTTAAGCAGAGGGCTCTGAACAAGTTTATCAACAAGTTTTTGGAATGTAGGTTAGAGCCTTGTCCCTTGCGATTTGTTTCGCTATTCTTTGTGCTATTGATTTTTCTTTAGCAAAGCAGATGTCAAAAGGAATGCTCTGTCTTTCTGCAAGACTTACATTTGGCTACAATGGAGGAAATATAGAAAACTTTCAAGTTCATATAGAGTTTTGTTAAACGCTGGAATGAATGAGTAATATAGTGACTCAACCATAGTTTAAATTATGGGTGCAAAGTGTGAAAGGGCAGGCTTACAAAACTTCATAGCCCCTTCACTTAACTTACTGAATTTTGGCCAAATCACCACATAAACTCTTACGCCCCTTCTACACTGCCATATAATCCAGATTTTCAAGACAGATAATCCACATTATCCACTTTGAAGTAGATTATATAAGCCAGTTCAAAGCAGATAATCTGGATTTTATATGGTAGTGTATCAAGGTAAAGGTTTCCCCTTGACATTAAGCCTAGTTGTGTCTGACTCTGGGGGGTGATGCTCATCTCCATTTCTAAGCCAAAGAGCCAGCATTGTCCATAGTCACCTCCTAGGTCATGTGGCCAGCATGACTGCATGGAGTGCCATTACATTCCCGCAGAAGCAGTACCTATTGATCTACTCACATTTGCATGTTTTTGAATGTATAGAAGGGCAAAAAAGAAGGAATCTCCTCTATCCCAATCCCACTGATTTAGTCCTCTTAGTTTTCTTCCTCTTTTCTTTGCTATCTGGGGAAAATCAGATTGTCATAGCACAATCATGTGTGTGTTTACTTGGACGTAAGTCCCATTCTGTGCTGTGCAACACTTTCAGATGTAAATCTAATGAGTCTTAACCTGTCGTAATCACTTCTGTGGTTGTGGACTAAGGAACAATTTTGGTAAGTGGATGCAGACTCCTAATTGCTCATAGTGAATCAGGTATGCTTACAAAAACAGAATACTTACTTGACTATTGGATTATAAACATAATTTGTTATTGTTATTTGCTATAAAGTTGACTTATAGTGACCCTGTGAAGAACCCCAAAAGCTCCAGTCTATTGTCCTGCTCAGATCTTGCAAATATGACCATGTCTTCTTCTTCTACAACCTTTCCTTTTACCAGGTCTTAGTGTCTTTTCCAGTCTGTCCTAGTGTCCCATTATATGTCCAAAGTATGACTGCCTCAATTTTATAATCTTGGCTTTTAATGCAAGTTTATGCCCAATATACCCAAGGATCCATTCACTTGCCTTTTCAGCAGTTCATGGAACTTTCTTTCAGCACCACATTTCAAATCAGATTATTTTCTTCCTGTCAGTTTTCACAATAATACATGGAAATCAGAACTACTATGACATGGGTGATTCTGACTTTGGTATTTGATTCTATATCGTTATGCTTTCTTTATACACTCCCTTCCCAGAGCTTAAGTCTTCTTCTGACGTCTATACTATAGTCACAATTTTAATTAATGACTGAGTCAAGGTATAGAAAATCTTTAAGCATTTCAGTGTTTTAATTACCCACTTAAAAGTTATGTAAATCATCTGTGCTCATTATTTTTGTTTCCTTAACATTCATCAGTAACCCTTCTTTTGCATTTCATTAGGAGAAAGCATTCATATATCAATGTGTGTACACATGGCTTCAAGTCATCTGTTGACTTATGGCAACCCCATAATTTTCATAGGATTTTTTAAGGCAAGGGATATTTAGATGTGGTTTTGCCACTTTCTCCCTCTGAAATATAGCCTATTTAGCTCCTAGTATTTACTGTTGGTCTCCTATCTAAGTACTCACCAGGGCTAATTTTGCTTCGCTTCCAAGATCAGGGGGATATGAGGTCTTTAGGCCATAAATGGTAGTACATAAATCTTATAAATAAATGAATGTTTAAAAGAGCCAGAAGATTAAGCACAATTTCCACTTGGTAGCTTAAACCTGAACTAATTTTCAACTCCATTAGCAACATAAAAATCTCTGGATCTCAAGGGAAGTTACTTTTCTGTTGCTAATGGAGTTGAAATTTTACTCCGTCTTTTATTGCCATTTGTCCCTAGTTCTCACATGGCCTATGCCTGCACTGATAACTCTCTCTAGATTATATCTGAAGTGATATCAGAGTAACTGAGATGAAATGCAAGCTTATGACCCTAACATCATTTTCTCTGTTCCTATATGATTTTTAACATCTTTGCCAAATGAAGAAGTTAGTGAAGCTTTGAAGGCTTGCATGATGTACTTTGAGCTTTGGTGTTGGGTGAATAAAAGTACTGTATTGCTGCTTTGTGGAAGATGGCAGTAGTGAGTCCTGCTTGCTCCTTTTGTGGTCCTGCCATTGCATCCATCCCTTTCTGACCATCCTACTTCTTTCTGGCCATTAAAGGATGCAGAGAGGTGTGTTTGAGGGTGAGAAGACCTTAGAGTAAATGAGTGGGGCTGATGCTGAATTGTCTCTTGTGCCGGTGGAGATTTAAAGGGCTCTTTCCAAGTGTCAGAGGTGGAAACCTCTGATATTAATTTAGCCTGCAGTCTTTTTCTGAACACCCGATCTGCAATACTTGGACAATAATAGCTCTATTTCTAGAGCACTTAGACGGATTATGAGATAATTATATGAACTACTCTAAACATTCAAGAAGTGCTGTAGCACACTGGAGTCAGCATGATTAAGGGTTAAAATATATATTTTGAGGCAAGATATTTCTAAGACATAGTTTGAGAACCTTCCTACAAGCAGAATGAGAACTAATAGAGTGGGAGCATATAAGAGAGGGGTGGGGGAGCAGAACTGGCAATCTTTAGGTTTAGCAGCCTTTGGTACTCAACAAGTACTCTGGTTGAATTTCCTAGAACCTTCAGACCCTAACCAAAACCCTAGTCTAATCCTCCCCCCTTCTGAAAAACAAGTCAACTTAAAAACATCCAATTCAACCTGGAAAGTGGGTTGTTGTGGGTTTTTTGGGCTGTATGGCCATGTTCTAGAAGCATTCTCTCCTGATGTTTTGCCTGCAGCTGTGGCAAGCATCCTCAGAGGTTGGAAAGGATTTCAAGGGCTGGGATTGTGCCCATTTAAAAGCACAGTAGAGACTCACTTATGCAACCTTCGCTCATCCAACGTTCTGTATTATCCAACGCAGTCTGCCTCCTGCCAGGATCCACAGCTGTTTCAATACATTGCAATGTTTTGATGCTAAATTCATAAATACAGTGAGTACTACATAAAATTACCATGTATTGAACTGCTTTTTCTGTCGATTTGTTGTAAAACATGATGTTTTGGTGCTTAATTTGTAAAATCATAATGTAGTTTGACGTTGAATAGGTTTTTCCTTAATACCTTCTTATTATCCAACATTTTCACTTATCCAACATTCTGCTGGCCCCTTTATGTTGGATACGCGAGACTCTATTGTAGTTCCATTCTCAATCTGTTTAATCACTTAAGCACACTCCCCGACATATCCCTTTCCAACCTCTCCAGGGTTTGGGAAAAGGGCTGAGTGTGGCTTTTTGAGGGATGTGAAAATGGATTACGTGCAGCCCCAGAGATGGTTACCAACAGCCCCAGAGATGGTTAACCTGAAACAAAGTATTCTGGAATACGTGATTGACTAGAACAGTGGTTCTCAACTTGTGAGTCCCCAGATGTTTTGGCCTTCAACTCCCAGAAATCCTAACAGCTGGTAAACTGGCTGGGATTTCTGGGAGTTGTAGGCCAAAACACCGGGGGACCCACAGGTTGAGAACCACTGGACTAGAACTATATAAAGAAGCACATTTACACACTGCAATATTATTTTGCTTGTTCTCTATCTTTTTTTTATTTGTACTGGTAGAATAGTTGTTTTCCCTTGTTGTCGAACAATAACACTAAGGAGTACTTTATTTATAAAACTGACACTGATGCAGCTTTCTTTTATTTGGAAAGGCAAGTAAACACAAGTTAATTAATTAACTTCCTCTAATTTAGTGCTTGAGATCTGTAAAATTTTGTTTTCTTGAGGATAATAACTTACAACTGTTCAGTCTCCAATTTTTAATTAATGATATGGTTACACTTGAGACATTTTTAAAGGCAAGCTGGCAATTTCTTTTTCATGTATCTTTTATTGAAAATTTTCCCAAATACAATAAAAAAACCTACCATACAAACATTCAGAACAAGAAAAAGAAAGAAAAGAAAACCAGAATACAAAATGTAATGGAGACATAAAGAAAAGTGGCTTCCGGCTTTCTTTTTGACAGGTATATCTAATATAATTATCCTCTCATTCTAAAACCATGTAAGTCATTTCTTCCAATAAACAAATCCTATTAATTATCAAAAGTTACCAAACCATTTTCTTTCTTTTTAAAATCATTTAAAAATCACACCAGTGATTTTTCTTTAATTTCAACAAGATAATTTTTCCATTTTTGCTAAATAAGTTAATTGCAGCAATTGTTCCTCTCCAATAGGTAAGATTGAATTCGTCTAACTTTGTATATTCAATAATCTTGATGCTGTAGTCATGTATTAAAGTAGTCTTCCTTTGTTCTTTTCCAATTGTTCGTCCTTAACTCCCAAGGCAGCCAACCAATTTCAAATTGTAGCCATGATTAGTCTACTTTGTCTGGATGAATGCCATGTCTTCCTTGTACAACTGGGAAACCAGTAGGTCCAAAGTGAAATATACACTACAAATATAGACCCTGGACTTTCCACAGATATATAAACCTCACTTGCCTAGTTTCCAACAGACTTCACAACTTCTGAGGATGCCTGCCATAGATGTGGGTGAAATGTCAGCAGAGAATGCTTCTGGGACAGCCCAAAAAATTCACAGACACCCAATGATTCCGGCCATGAAAGCTTTTGACAACTCAATCGAACTTTACAGGACAGAAAACTCACACACTACAAATTATTTATGTATACATGTGACTATAAGTCAATTTCATGGATAAGTCAACAGCAGGTTTGGGGCCCAAAACGATAGAATTTTCACCCATAGGTAAGTTGAGGGTACCTTCCAGGGACATGTAACAAATCTCTTCCTTTTCTTTTAATAATGCTTAGGATGTTTTAAAGAGAAGGAGAGGATCTGTTTATTTGAGGGGTTGTAATGGGGGGAGGTGTAAATTGAATTGCTGATCTTAAAATGTCAACATCTGTACAAATACAGTCAGGGAAAGGAATACCATATAAATGAGAAAAAGAAAGAGAATGTGGTCTGAAAAAAGGCAGGGGGAGAAGAGCAAGGAGAGCAACTTGCTTTTATTATAGACCCAGCATAAATGCAGTGACAAGAGAGATGAGTCAGGAGTCCCCCCTTTGGTGGTTCTATCCCATTACTCCTTCCTAGACCAAAATGAGATTTGGGGATTCACTTTGCCCAGGACTAGGACAGAGAGGTGGAGGTAAAAGAAGGTGGCCAACTGGGCCTTCTCATCTAAGCCAAGGCCTACAAATGGTGGGATGCACAGAGCTTATTGAGTCAATGGCATCATCTGTTTCCAGCATTGGCATATGAATACACGGACACAGGGTTTAGACTAAAGATTTGGATAAAAAATTCCTTGACTTACAATCGAGTATATACGGTACTCCCCCTCCTTTCCTTCTTGGCAGAGATTGCTCTGGTTGTGTTGAACCATAGAAAAACTCAGGTCTCTCTTTAGGTTAGAAAATGGGTTATTAAGTAACAGCCTACCCCCCTTGGTGCTGACTCAGGCTGAAACTAATGAACACCCTGGCTGGCCATTTGAAATTTATTGCACCTATTAATTACAACCATTAGCTACAGCCAGTGAAATTTTTATAATGAGGACCCTTGCAACGTTGCTTTCCTTGCAGCAAATTAACTGTGTGGATATGAGGGCTGGGGAGGGGAGGGGGTTAGAATCAATGGGATCAGCATACTTTACAGAAGCAATGTTTTAATTAGTAATTCTCTGCAAACACTGCAGCCTGAAACACCAGCTGTATATGCATCATTATCTCTTTTTAAAGAGACAGTGCTTCCTTTTTACACATTCAGTTTAACTCTTCCGAAGATTTTTTTTTTAAGCAGCTGTTTGCTTCTTTCTGTGTGCGTGTGTATTTTATTTGGCTGTTGATAAAGAATTAATGCATTAATAGTGAATTAAAAATGGGAGGCACGGGGAACAGGGAAAGCTTAAGGAAAAATACTGCTAAGATGAGCATCCCGGCCTTCCTTTGAGGACCTCAGAATAATGAGGATTATCTCATTTTATCCTTACAAACAACTATATGAGTAAAGTTAGATTGTGTTGTTGAAGGCTTTCATGACTGGAATCACTGGATTGCTGTGATTTTTTCAGGCTGTATGGCCATGTTCCAGAAGCATTCTTTCCTGATGCTTTGCCTACATCTATGGCAGGCATCCTCAGAGGTTGTGAGGTCAGTTGGAAATAAGGCAAGTGAGGTTTATATATCTGTGGAATAATGTCCAGGGTGGGAGAAAGAAATCTTATTTGCTTGAGGCAAGTGTGAATGTTGCAATTGGCCACATTGCTACCTAACTACCCCTCTATTCTGCCTTGGTCAGACCACACCTGGAATACTGTGTCCAATTAGGGGCACCACAGTTGAAGGGAGATGTTGACAAGCTGGAAAGTGTCCAGAGGAGGACAACTAAAATGGTCAAGGGTCCGAAGAACAAGCCCTATGAGGAGCGGCTTAAAGAGATGGGCATGTTTAGCCTTCAGAAGAGAAGGCTGAGAAGTGATATGATGCCATGTATAAATATGTGAGGGGGAGTCATAGGGAGGAGGGAGCAAGCTTGTTTTCTGCTGCTCTGGAGACTAGGACGCGGAACAATGGCTTCAAACTATAAGAAAGGAGATTCCATCTGAACATTAGGAAGAAATTCCTGAGTGTGAGGGCCGTTCAGCAGTGGAACTCTGCCCCAGAGTGTGGTGGAGGCTCCTGTCAGTGGTACTTTGAATGTGATTTTCCTGCTTTTTGGCAGGAGGTTGCACTGGATGGCCCACGAGGTCTCTTCCAACTCAAGGATTCTATGATTCTATGAATGGTTCTGGAACATGGCCATACAGCCCAGAAACCTCACAGCAACCCAAAGTTAGATTGATTTGTCACTGAGTGCAGATCCAAATCAAAGTCAAGTTGAGAAGTGCAATGGAAACCCCCAGACTGGCTTGAATGTTGTATCATTCCATCATTTTTCTTTGAGGCTGAGGAGCACATAGTCCTCCAGATGTTGCAGTGCTATTCCCAACAACCTTAGCAATGTCACCAATAGAAAATAATTGTGCAGTCATATCTAGAGGTTCACATGTTGCCCACCCCTTCTTTAGCGTCCGCTCCACAGTTACTGAACAACATCAAGGCTCCCTAATTGTGATTAGTTTATTAAAGGAGACCAGATGCAGAGAAGAGTGGGTGCCTTTCATCTTGCATAGGCAGAGATGGAAGAGAACTTTCTATAGATGCAGCTTTTCTCATCTATATATGACAAGTTACAGCTGTCTTTACATTTAATTATGTTAAATTGATGGGCTCTTCATTATGAATAGCTAACTGAGGAAGTGAATGTTCCATTTTGGGGATGTCATGAATCACCTGTCATGATTCTAGAAGTGGCCAGGGTTTTTACCACCATATGGCGTTTTAAAATTAATATCCATCATAATCAATATAGTTTCTAAAAGCAAGCTGTGAATATGACATACCTGTTGCGTGTTTTCAGGTTTCCAAATCATGACAACCCTATTGCAGCCCTAACACAGGGTTTTCTTAGCAGGATTTGTGCAGAGAAGGTTTGCCTTTGCCTTTGCCTTTCTTTGAGGCTGAGAGTCGGCAACAACCCCAAGGTCACCCAGTGAGTTTGCATGGCTGAGCAGAGATCTGAATCCTGGTCTCCAGAGTCCTAATCCAATACTCAAACCACTATATTACATTAGTTCACACAATATCCTATCCACGTTGTCATTATGAATGCTTTTTATCAGAAAAAGCTCATTTAAATGTTTGTAATTCCACTTTTTCAACAAAGGAATGTCCCAAGAAACCACGGAGAAGCACCGGGATTGTGGTGCACCTGGCTGACTGTCAGCTGCATTAAGATCACTCTGACCAAAAGGTCATGAGTTCGAAGCCAGCTCGGGTTGGAGTGGGTTTCCAACCAATTGTGTAGCCTGTTGTCGACTTTTGCAACCCGAAAGACAGTTGCATCTGTCAAGTAGGAAAATTAGGTACCACCTTAAAGTGCGGGGAGGCTAAATTAACTAATTTATGAGGCCATAAAAAAGACTCCAGCAAAGCAGTCCAGCAAAAAAGCATGCGGGGAATGCGGAAGTACTTCATCAGTGTCGCAGATGGACAATGAAAGCGACAGCTCCCCTGGCGGCCAGAAAAAGTTAAATAGCCTCTGTGTATGTCTGTATATGTTGTATGTCAAAATTGGCATGGAATGTTTGCCATATATGTGTACACTGTAATCCGCCCTGAGTCCCCTGCGGGGTGAGAAGGGTGGAATATAAATGCTACAAATAAATAATAAATAAATAAATCTACTCCTCAGATTGTACTGATCTAGATTTAGATTTAGTATTTTATTATAGCAGACCTCTAAAAGTAAATGTTATCCAAACTAGTCATGATTATTTTAAGATTAAGCCATTAAAATCACTGTAATTTGTTAATCAAGATTAAAATCTATTGATATGAGTGGACTTGCCATTAGGTTTGATTAAGTAGTCAACAGAATTTGAAAACCAGCCAACCCTGTTGCTTTGCTCATGGAGAACTGTTGCCTTTTGCTCCTGTTTTTGGTGGAAAGCTTTTACAAACTGGATCACACCTCTCCTCATTGCTGAGCGAATGTACAAAAAGGATAAAGATTTCCAATTTCAGCAACAGGACCCTATTAAGTAGAGCAAAAACCCGGTGAAATCGGTAATTGTTGGTCTAAGGAATTGGTTCTGTCCAGCTGGTTCAGAAAGACATTTATTAAGGCTTGGGGAAAGTGACATTATTAAAGTGAGCATGCTGATTTCAGACAGCTCCCAATTCATCACTCTGACAGTGACAAACACAGCCCGAGGTTAAGCAAATGACTAAAGAGAATTCTCTGGCTTTACATTTTTAATGCTCACCACATTTTCTGGGCTGCGGAGGGTTCTATTCAAAGGATCCTCTCCCCTGAATAGAAAGGGCAGAGCTAGGCCATGAAACATGCTTAGATTTTGCAAATCAAGTAGGGCCTCTGTCACTCGGCTAGCGCTAGTTCATTTATTTTTTAATTATTCCTCACTCCTTAAAAGATCCCTTTTCCCCATTTTCCAGAAGAACAGGAGCATTTGACTCAGCTGTGCCGCCTCTATTCTTCCTGACTCGTTCATCATTGTCTGCTCCCTGAATGGAAAGTGGAGGGTCAGTTTTAAAAGGCTCCATGCTACAAGCTTGCCTAAATACATCAATAGCTCCCTAATGGAACTGGAGTCTTGTCACTCAGACCACCCAGGTCTCTTGGAAAGAAAATGTGCCTCAGATACTATGGGATACTCCTTAACCCCTTCCCCATACCTCAGGCTCTCATACAATAATGACATAAGCAGCTTATCATCCCTACCACAGCTTCTTTTGCAACAGTATTATTATTATTATTATTATTATTATTATTATTATTATTATTACTATTATTATAGGAGCCCCCGGTGGCGCAGTGGGTTAAAGAACTGTGCCAGCAGGACTGAAGACCGACAGGTTGCAGGTTTGAATCCGGGGAGAGGTGGATGAGCTCCCTCTATTAGCTCTAAGCTCCTCATGTGGGGACATGAGAGAAGCCTCCCACAAGGATGATAAAACATCAAAAATCATCCAGGCGTCCCCTGGGCAACGTCCTTGCAGACGGCCAATTCTCTCACAACAGGAGTGGTTGCTCCTGACACAACAACAACAACAAAAAAAAACCCACAACCCTATTATTATTTCTCTTTTCTCTCCAAATTGGGAGCCAAGATGGCTTGCCATTTTTTTAAAAAAATACATTGGATACCACTTTGTTTTCAAGTTCAGTGCAAACTACTAGCTTTGAACTTGAAAGCTTTACATTGTTTGGGGTCAGGGCACCTCCCAAATTGCTTCTTTCTGCATGAACCTGTCGAAGAACAAGGTCACGTCTCCATGTTCTCTTACCATCTGCAATATAACAAGTATACCATCTGTATTGTAGAATGGCTTCCTTAAAGAGGTTCAACTTCACCCCTCCACTGCCTAAAAATGATGAGGACTTTTATTTCTGCACATATTTAACTAATGTGGCTTCCCCTTATATGAATGCTTTAGAATTCTGTTACCTGTTTTTTGTTTTAATTGCTTTTTCTCTGCTGTATGATTGATTTAACTTTTGTGCAATCTGTCTTGAATATACTCATTTCCAGAAACAGCAGGTGCATTTATGATAGATAGATAAATAAAAAAATCCTAAATATGCTGAAAGAACCAGATCCTGTTGATTTTGGAAGGTAAGCCAGGTCACGCTTTGTTGACACTTTTATGAGGCTTCAGCCTCATCAAAGAAAGGCAAGTGGGAAATCCCTTCTGAGGATTCCTTGCCATAGAAAACCCTATAAAATTCATGGTGTTGCCACATATCAACAGGAAACTTGAATGCACATGCATATATGCACACAAATGCACCAAGTGATGGTCACTTGGTGTTGTCTTCTGGTTTATAGGCATTTATTTACAGGCTATCCAATGCAAGGTTTCACAGGGCAGCATACTTTACAAATAGTACAATTTAACAATAAACCATACCAGTACAATTTGTGTACCAGATAACGGAATTCATCAATACTGTTGTTATTTGCCACCAAAATCCTATGCATGAGAAACCTCCAAGAACATTGATCATCAATTGCTTTGTTCTGGTCTTGCAAACACAACATTGTCATTCTTTGATTGATCAATCTACTTGCAGTGTTGTCTTTACTTTTTCCGATTGCCTTCCCTATTACCCAGTACAGTCAACCCTTCACATTTGCCAGTTTAACGTTTTGCTGGTTTCATTATTCACTGATATGTTTAATATATTCCCTCTAGGTCCACCTGGATGATGCTATGGTCAGTGTCTGACAGATACTGAGCACAGAGTCATACTGGAGGATCTAGAGCAGTGATTCTCAACCTGTGAGTCCCCAGATGTTCTGGCCTTCAACTCCCAGAAATCCTAATAGCTGGTAAACTGGCTGGTATTTCTGGGAATTGTGGGTCAAAACAGCTGGGGACCACAGGTTGTGGACCACTGAACTAGAGAGATTGTTAGATAATGTTCTCTCGGGGGGGGGGGGGAGTCTAAATTTGCATTTTTTATTTGGCGGGGGGGGCTGTGTCCTAGCCCCAATTAAAGTTAATCGCATATTGTATTATTGTCTTTTATACCTCGTGCTATGTCCAACACACAGCAGTCTCAATTTAGTCATCTTGGCTTCTAGTGAAAGTTCTGCCTTGTTTTGGTCCAAGACCCATTATTTATTCTTTTTAGCAGTCCTAATATCCATAGAATTCCCTTCCATCACCACATTTCAAATTAATTTTCTTTCTGTCAGCATTCTTCATTGGCCATGTTTCATGGCTATAAATAGAAATTAATATAGAAACATTTAATTTAATCCCACCCACCCACTTCTCAAGTTCTAAGGCTGTCTGGAGAGAAAGAAATCATAAGTAGGCTGCCATCAAAGAAAAGGTCCTTTTTGCCTTTTGCACTTCACTTGCAAAGGCACCAACAGAGGGGCTTTTGAAGATTATCTCTAAGGTCCAGGTAGCACATACTGTATTTGGGCACTAAATTTAAAAAATCTTGAGGAAGAACAAGCACAAATGAACTGTACTGATATGTGTGCTGCATACAGTTCATCATTGCTTGTTTCCATATTTACAAATCAAGTATCAAACAAGAAATTTCATCAGCATGAAAATATTGGAGATTTTCTGAACTCCTTCAGAAAGGCTTTGACCAATATGACCCTCCTACCTTCACTTTTCTTGCATAAGATGACTGCACAGCAGGAATTGAATTATAGCATCCAGGTGCTGCCTTACACTAAGTCCAACTATTGGTTCCATATTGGAAACAAAGTAGCATACAAATTAATGAAACAAATCCATCTGCTAGATTCTAACTTACTATTATCTATGTTGAGTGGCAATAGTGTTCTAGTTTTTTCCCCATAGGAAATGTACCTGGACGTAGTGGAGATTGAACCTGGTTGATAATGGATGCAAAATGGGAGCCTTTTGTTACTTCTTCCTGAAATAGTCACCAGATATCAAGTGTGGGCAGTTGTTGAAGACACAGAGGCCAATTTTGGCCACTGAACCCTCTCAGAAAAACTAGTCGATAACAACAAAATCAGGGGATATTTTTAGTTTCTGTTTTTGGCTACCATCAGCCAGTTTTCATTGTTGGGAAGGCTGTTGGGAGATTCTGGTATTTCAGTGGTATCTGGCATACCTGGAAGCCAGGAATGGCTTTCTGATCTATCCTAAGTGATTTTGTTTCATTCATTTTTTGGAGGACGCTGTTGTGACTTGGCGGACTATCAGAGTCAGAAAGGCTGCCAAAAGCTTCTGGAGGTTTCTCACTCTGTTATGAGCAAAAAGATTTCATAGGTATTTCTGCTACCATATAAAAGTCATTATTTTACAGATGGAGAAATGCAGAAAATGGAAGTGAAGCAGGATATGTGTTCTGATGACTTAGCTGGAAAGCTGCATTTATTTTTGAAACAAAATCCACCAAAATTATACTTCAAGGCATCCTAAAAATTGGACCCTGTGGCAGCAATTTCCTTTCACCACACACATACATTACCCAACTCTAATGAGTGGTGTCCTCTGTCCCACTTAGTATAAATTCATTTTTATATATGTCTATAATATAGCTAGCACCTCTCTTGTTTAGGACAATGTGTACACTACCACCAAGAATTCATCATATTAAATAAGTCAAGGCAAATCAGAGCTAGTCCTCCCCCAAAAGTATTTGGTCTGTTATTATAGTACACAATCATTTAAGTTTCAGTCTGAGTGCTATATTTCAGAGGAAGGAACCAGCTCTTAGTATTTCTTGCCTAAGAAAATCCTATGAAATTAATGTGGTTTCCATAAGTTGACTGGCGACTAATAGACATGCACACATTGAATGCAACCCAGGTATTTTCATATATTTATTATCAATGTTGATATATTTATTATCAATGTTATCAATTATAATTTGGTCATATATATGGATTTATTTTAGTATATGTGGGTTTATTGTAGTTTATTTTGGGTTCTGGTAGGTTTATTATTGTATTTGTATTTATTGTTGTTTCAGGCATTGAATGCTTGCCTTTTTGTCATTGGAATCTACCCTGAGTTCCCTCAGGGAGATAGGGCAGAATATGAATAATTTTAAAAATGTACAACTTTTATAAAATGTAATTGTGATATTTTTCCAGATATAGGAACATACATATTATAATCAAAAGTATTTCAAATGCATGTATATATGCTTGTGTATGAATATGTGGACAAAGATAACTTCATAAATTATTAATCACTTAAATGATCATTCAGACATAAGCATAAATCTAGAAAAATGAATATGTTGGTGTTATTTGTGCCTTTCTTGTTATTTCTTGTTGTCATACATTTATTTTTCTTCCTCTGCTTTGTTCTTTTAAAGTGTTTTGGTTTCCCTAAAGCCATAAAACCATCTCCTCGATTAAAATCTGAGAGCCTGAAGAAAAAAAGCAAAAGCATTGCTGCTGGAAATCCGAGGAAACATTATATATGGAAGGACTTCATTTCTATTGTTCTTGCCTTCCTACAGTGCCGCTTGATGCTGATTAAGGTATTATTCTAACACTTTCTGGCGATGTTGTTTACCCAGAAAAGCAATTGACAGCAAAAATGCAGGTAGAGGGTGAGGAATGAGCTCACTTTGTGGCTGCATAGTTAGCCATCTGACAGCTTCATTTGATTGCACTTTGCTCTCTCTTGGCCATTACCGTAGAAAAGTCCCCCCAATGCCTAGAATAAAAGTAGCCTAGAGATGAGCGAAAGATGGCAATCTGCTCAAAAACCTTGCAGACAGGAATGCTCATTAAGGCGTCTCTCTAGTCATAGTTTTCGAGCCTCACAGGAGGCATCAGGGCTCATATTCAAACGAAGGGTTCTGGCAGACAGGTATACAGAAACCTGTCAAGGGAAAGTGGTGGACGGCTGGCAGGGGGAAAGTGCAGCTGTAGAACTGAATTAAACAGGCTGTGCATTTCTGTGGTTTATCTGTATTGGAGCTGCTTTGTTCTAAAGTCAGGGTCTGTCATTGCGAAAGACAAGGTCAGGCTGAAGCAGAGAGGACAAAGCTAGCCTCCTCCGGTTCCCAGGTTACTGGCTGGGAGGGATGCAGTTTTCATTGCTGTGTGGAACTGACTGTTCCGAGGTGCTGAAGGGCTCTTTAATGAATGCTGAGCGGCTGTGTTTGAAGTTGGAAGGTCAGTCAAATATTCCCTGTAACCTTGGAGGGTTTAATCATGCCCCGAGTGCAAGCCAGGCTATTGAAAAGCAACCATCTCAAACGGGATTTTGGCTCTCGCCTCTTCTTTTTCATCTGGCTGGAGTAATCCATAGATTGGAATGCTTCATTTCAGCAGGAGTTGTGGTGGGAGGGGAGTTCACAGATAAGTCATTTGGACTTGCTGTGTTTGGTTTTGCTTCACAACCTTTGTTCAAGGCAAAAGATCTTTAAGCATTCAATAAAGTCTCTACGAGCACAACAACCAGTACTGTCCTTAGATATTCTTTGTTTTTCATCTGAAAGTGATCAGTCATTACACACACACATATGCTGCATACACATGGATCCATAAAAATGGTATCCTTTGGTGAGCCAGCTGTTGTCAGAGCTTAGAAATCTTACTTTTTTGAACTGTAACTCCTTGAATGCCCTAGTCAGATTGATTAGCAGCATGTTGACTGGAGGATTTTGGAAGCTATAATCCAAATCCATAATTTTCTATGCTCTTTTGTCATGGTAAGATAGTTCTTGGTTCAAGGGCCATCCTTGAACCGAACCTTGCACAGAAAATGGCCCTTGGTTCAAGGGCCATTTTCTGTGCTCTTTTGTCATGGTAAGATAGTTCTTGGTTCAAGGGCCATCCCAAGTCACTTTGCTGACACACATTTTCCATGTGAAGAAACTAAGGGCCCTTCCACGCAACCCTATATCTCAGAATATGAAGGCAAAAAATCCCACATTATCTGAGTGTTGACTCAGATAACCCAGTTCAAAGAAGATATTGTGGGATTTTCTGCCTTGATATTCTGGGAAATAGGGCTTTGTGGAGAGGCCTTGACTTGGCTGTCCACTGGACCATACTTCAATACTAGCAAGAGCATCTTCCACCACACCTGAGAGCAGGGAGTCTGATTCAACATCCGTACTTCTTTCTTCCACCATAGCACTTGCTGGAAAATATCTCCCAGCCAACCATCCTTGTTAACCCCCTTTATCCATTTGCAACCAGAGCAAGAGGGCTTTAGACAATAAGTGTTTCCTGCATACCTCAACCCTATATATGTTGTCTAAAGCTTTCCCCATTTGCTCAGTTTTCCATTGTGGGGATGTATCTCAGCAATGACAACATATAACCAAAAAACCCTTCTCTCTCTTCCTCCTCCCTCAAGATGATAAGTGCTTTGCTGAACAATTCCCTGTCTTGAAACTTTTGTGTAGTTAGTGAGAACTTAGGTGTATGTATTTGAATGCACTTTTGAATGTAATTAATGTTTTAGCTATGAAACGAGCATATCCTTTGTTTGCCTTACTGAGCTAAAACTAGTCTGTGGATCCTTCCACCCCGCCCTATATCCCAGAATATCAAGGCAGAAAACCTCACATTATCTGAGTGTGGACTCAGATTACCCAATTCAAAGCAGATATTGTGGGATTTTCTGCCTTGATATTATGGGATATAGGACTGTGTGGAAGGACCCTCAGGGAGACCAAAGCAATCTGGTTTCTACTTGTGAATTCTATTAAAGGAGGCTGAGTCTTAATTGTACCAGTCTTCATCCTTCCCAGAAAAGGGGCCAACAGTCTGGGAATCTGCTTCTGATCCAATATCACTGTCAATCACTTATTGCTCTAATGGTGGATGTCTTGATGCCTACCAGAACAAATATTGTGATTCTATGAACTTAGGTCAGGAGATTGTCTTAATATGCTGACTGTGACATACTGAGATGAAGAGACTATGTGAGACAGCCAGTCCAAAGCAGCATTGCCACCAGGGGAAAGGGTCTGGAAGATGGGAATGCGAGGGGGGCAGGCAAGTCAGGAGGAACAGCTGGGGCTTCTTCTGAAATTGTCCCACTTCCTCAGTAGCTAAGTGAAGCAATCATTGCCACAAGCCACACTAGGTCTGGAGAATGAGGATACTGGGAATGGGAATGTCAGAAGGTATGTTTGATAGAAAAGCAGGCACGATTCCAGCTAGAACTGGTAGGTAAAATAAGGGATAGGGCTGCTATCCCATTAAAGCAACAGCAACCCTCTTCCTTTATTTCAGCTGGCAGCCCAAGCCCCAGCAACGGATACCTATGGTGGTCAATATTACTTCATGATGTCACCTTTGGAACTGTTGCTTTAACATTGCTTCACAGTAAACTTAGCCTCCAAAAACAAGATAGAGTGTTTTTAACTTGACTCTTAAGTATGAGATAACACAATCTCTTTCCATTTTCACTAAATGAGCAGCAATGCATTTGCTATCACTGAGTCACTTATCTTTTCTCTCTAATGTCTTTGGTTACTTGCTTTAGCTAGATAAGGAGTCAGGAGGTGACAATTTGTCTTGTTCCTAAGTCATAAATACAGAGGTTAGACTCTCTTCCTCCAAGCCCAATGTAAAGCTACAAGCTTTTCTGCTGCTTTTCATTTCTCTGTTACTTTGGAAGTCATGCATCAGTGGATCAACAGAGGAAGGCTCAAGGAAGAAACTAATATGCTATGCTGCCATTTGTGTGGACAATTTTCAAAATGTATAATAAGACATATTTGTTGTTGTTCATTCGTTCAGTCGTCTCCGACTCTTCGTGACCTCATGGACCAGCCCACGCCAGAGCTCCCTGTCGGCCGTTACCACCCCCAGCTCTCTCAAGGTCAGTCCAGTCACTTCAAGGATGCCATCCATCCATCTTGCCCTTGGTCGGCCCCTCTTCCTTTTGCCTTCCACTTTCCCCAGCATAATTGTCTTCTCTAGGCTTTCCTGTCTCCTCATGATGTGGCCAAAGTACTTCAACTTTGTCTCTAGTATCTTTCCCTCCAGTGAGCAGTCGGGCTTTATTTCCTGGAGGATGGACTGGTTGGATCTTCTCGCAGTCCAAGGCACTCTCAGAACTTTCCTCCAGCACCACAGCTCAAAAGCATCGATCTTCCTTCGCTCAGCCTTCCCTAAGGTCCAGCTCTCACATCCGTAGGTTACTACAGGGAATACCATGGCTTTGACTAGGCGGATCTTTGTTGCCAGTCTGATGTCTCTACTCTTTACTATTTTATCGAGACTGGACATTGCTCTCCTCCCAAGAAGTAAGCGTCTTCTGATTTCCTGGCCACAGTCTGCATCTGCAGTAATCTTTGCACCTAGAAATACATATTACATAGCTAAATTTATAAGGATTTTAAAAAAATATGACACTCCTTCCCTCTGAAATTAATTCTTCAAGCCAAATGTGGGACCCAAATCTACAACCTTAAGGTTAAGGGTCTTGCCCTCTGCCACAACAGCTTGCCAGGCCAATGTATGAAATAACAATAAAAACATCCATACATTACAGCTGGAGAGAGGGAGCTAGAAATAAGTGAGTTGCCTTGCAGCTGCAACTGTACCAGAAAGAGAACATGCAAGTCATTGGACCATAACTGAACACAGCAAGGTTCAGTGACAGAGTTGAAAGCAAGTCAGCCAGTGCTTAATTTCTAGTAAAGATGTAAGGTCTCATACAAACTTTATTTTGTCAAAAATATATATTCTTGACTTGAGAAATAAGACCTCATATAAAAAGATTTACAAAAATAATAGCGTCCCCAAAGATGAGTTTCTGGAGTGTACATAGTCAACAGCTACTCTTTGTCAGGTAAGACTATCTGATATACCTGGTATAGTAGTAGCTGTGGTTCCCCCAGCATCTCTGGTAGCAAGGCTGGTCCTACTTTTAGACAGAGATTACTCTTCCAGGAAGGAGATATTGAGAGACAACAAGATCTGTGCTGCATTCCTGTAACTAGCTTGTTGCCTTCCGGCGCAGAGGAAGATTGGTCAAGTCAAACTATTAAATTGCCAGCTCATCTGGGTTTTGATCAAGGTTTTGTTTGGTTGTTTTTGTTGCATTTTACCCTACATAGTAAAATATCTTGGGCAGAATGTCACCATCTGTATCTAATCCATTGAATCTTAGACTGTCTAGATGCAAAGTACATACTCTTATTCCTGAGCAGTGTTTCACCAATTGTACAGGTTCTATGTAAGTGATGCAAATTTTTGGAACATTTCTCTGAAATACCTACAAGGTACTCTTTGTTTTGAGGCTGGAGCAAAAACAAACACCCACAATGTTCTGTCGTTTATTATATTACTCTGTGTAGATTTCTTTTGGATGCCCTTGCCTGTCCTAGGGGATGCCCCAGTTCACTTTTGCTTGCTTTTGTGGGCTGCATGGCTTCTGCAAGATGAAGAGGAAAAAGGAAGAAGCTGACAGTGAACAAGAGACAGCTGTCTGAGAGGAGAACACATTCTTTTGGGGTGCTATCTTCAACAGTATTGAGTTGGGAGAAGATTGCTACTACAGTAACTTGGTATGATATTATTATTTATATTGTTCATTATGTATTTTGTGTATTGATGTGTATATATTTGTGGTTTGAAACTTTGTATGCTGCTTTGAATCACACCCATTGGAGAAAAGCGGGATATAAATTAATTAATGTCTTTAGGCTACCTCTCATGGTCATCCCCCCTCTCAATGTCCTGATCATCCTCCATCTAATCCATAGGTATCTCTTCTCATGGGAGGGGGTAGGATTGATGTGAGGATTATCTCAAACATGTAGAGGTGGCAGGGCCAAATAAGTAATACATATCTTAATGTGAAGGATAGAAGATTGGAAGGAGCTCTATTTATTTTGAGAATCTGGAGCTCTACAAACAGGAATCTGATCTAAAATACATCCTCTTAAATTAAAAATTATAGATCCAAGGCATTTAGTTTGAGGACTTGGACTGAATTGCAGCCCACAGTCATCGTCTGTAAAACTCCTTTCTAAGTTACCCGATTTTGTCTTACTTTGTGCTTGTCTTATCACCATCCTATGGAGTCTGGTGTATGTGTTTGTGTGTGTGTGTGTGTGTGAATGTCTATGGAGAGATTCTAGCTGTATGTTCCTGACTGTGATGCTACCCTCACCCTTCCAGCTCTCCCATGGAGCTTGATGGATTAGAACAGGAAGGTGCTCTGGCAGGAAGAGATGAACCCGCTATGTGAATGATAGCCTCTCTCATCAGCATTGGCAGTGGGAAGAGGAGAATGTAGAAGACGTTAATGTTGTTATTACATTTATTTCTTTGTTTCTTTCCCTCCAGAGACTTTAGAGATCATCAAAACATTTTTTCTCTGCAAAAAAAAAATGTTATTGAAGATCTAGAAGCTACCTAGCAAAATGGCAATTCTGCAGCTCCCTAATTTGAATCACACCAAGCCTTAGAGACTGTAGATATTCATGACTCAGAATATTCTGTTTACTGAGGAACACATTTAGACTTCTTAAAAACTTGCGTTGTAAAAAAGCTATCTTTTAAAAAGTTGTTTTCCTCTCTCTACATGCTATAATCCTGATAATTATCAGCTCTTCCTCAGCAACTTGAATTTTCCCTTCATTTTTTTAAAAGGCAAAGAGATACTTGAGTCTTCAGCTTCTCTAATGGCAGTCCAATACCACTCCCTTTAAACGTTCTTCCACCAAACTGGCTGTGTGAGATATGTTCCTACAACAATGTCCAGCTAAACCAAGGCACTACAAGCTTGGGTGATACTTGGTACTGATTCTTGGTAATTTTGATATTGCTTTGCAGCAAAGCATAGTGATGAACTCTCTTTAAACCTTTCTAGTTTTTTTTAAATTTCTGCTAGAAGACCCGATTGCTACTAGAATAGTAAAGCTTTATAACATAGTATATATACTGGAAACCAACACATAGTATACATGGTCTCTGGTTTGATTCCTTGCCATGGATTGTACAGTACAGTCAGGCAGTCCCCAAGTTAAGAACAGCATAGGTTATGTAGGTTTGCTCTTAAGTTGAATTTGTATGTTAGCTGGAACAGGTACATTTTATAAGTGTGTCTCCAGATACACACACACACACACACACACACGCTTTGTGTAGCATAAGGAAGGATTAATACCCCTGTGGTGTTTGTTTTGTTGTCTGTGCCCCTGTTCAGAAGATTTCACCCCATTTTCTGTCCCTGTGAAAACTGAATTTTGAAGGAAGTGGCTTGTTGTGGAAACAAGGACTGGTGTTAAAGCTTTTCCCCATGACAACTCTTTCAGGTGTGAATTTCCCTTCTGAGGGGTAAATTTGTCTCACTTCCTCTTGTCTCACCCCCATTTGTAACTATGAGTTATTTGTAAGTCAGATGTTTGTAACTTAGGGATTGCCTGTATTTTATTTTCTTGTTTCTACATGGCTACATGAAATATCTATCCAGCAAAGATATCCAATTGTAGGCTACATATGATGTCATCTGAAAGGAGGGCTGGGCACTTTTAAAAGAAAAAGGAGAACCTAAGAGATTTTAATTCATCTTTGTCAGTACTAGACAAAGAAATGATGTTGCTGTAGGAGATGCCTGAGTTGCTTCAAACCTGTAACTCTGAAGAGCAGGACAATAATGGGCTGAAGCTACAATGGGATTCAATTGGCATTCAGCCATTAACCTCACTGTATCACCCTGAAATGTTCACAGGGTAAGACTTTTCTTTCATCCTATTGCCATGGAGCTGAAAGGAAACACTAATACAAGATTCTGACTAGTTCAAAAGCTAAGCTAGGAAAATAGCATTACTTATCAAACAATGGCTATGCCCTCTGACATGCCCCATTTGATGCCAGGACACTATCTGTTTTTCACTTCAGACTATTTGTTACAGTGGCAATTCCTGCAACATTTGACTCATGCAATATTTTCTATGGATAAAAAAATAACAAAAGCATGACTGTAGTAGATGCTTGATTATTAGAGTGTGCAACTTGAGCAGCTTGAATGATGGGGAAGTCCTTAGTCAAAAACCTAAAATTAGGATAGCTTCATAAATATAGTAATCACCCAAGCATTGCCCTTTGCGGCACTTTGGGTGCGGTCCCTGTTGAGCACTTGGCAGGCCCTGCTCCATTGATTCTCTAAGAGCAGAGGAAGCATGGCAAAACGATAGTGTTTTTCAGGTAGCTCCAACAGAGCTACTCTCATTTTCCTCTCTTTTCCCCATATGATGGGAGAAAGGGTAATGTGGCAACGGGCCTTGCCACCCTTTCTCCCATCTGATGGGGACAGAGCACCAACATGCCTTGTACTCAGGCCCGTAGCCAGGATTTTGATTCGGGGGAGGGGGGGCTGAGGTTTTTTCAGGGTTTTTTGGGGGGGGCTGAGTTTCGGGGGGGGCTGAGTCTGAGTGAAAGAGGGTCTACCCTAGCAAACCTTTTGCATCGTTACCCCAATACCCCCATGCATATGGTATATATTGAGTATGGTGATCAGATCATGATATGAATAAACATAACAGTTTAAATAATGCACCAGTAAGGCCTTTTCACGAACCACCATGAGAATTTCGGGGGGGGGGGAGGGCTGAAGCCCCTCAACCCCCCCCCCCCAGCTACATACCTGCTTATACTGCCCCTCACTTATGATGGGGAAGGAGGGAGGATGCAAGGGCGCCACAAGGTGCCTTGCACACCTGCCATTTTGGTAGCAAATGCCAGCAAAACAGAGCAACACCAAGGTAAGTGTAGAGAGGTCCTGACAGTTGCCTCGAGGACAGCTTCTTTGGCCATCTCCAGACTGTGGAATGACTGCTGGAAGAGATTTGTCAGTTTGAGATGTTGTCTGAGTTAAAATCAGCAGTAAAGGCCAGTCTCTTCTATCAGGCCTATCCAGATTATTTTTAAATTGTGGCTGTTAAAGTATTTGTGATAAGTTTTAAAATACTCTAACTTTTGTTATGTGATATGTTTTCTTAGTTGTTCATCCTCATCTAGATTCACAGGGAGAGGCGAGCAATGTACTTATAGATAAATTGATTGATGATTGCAAGGCTCCACAAGAAAAAACTCAAGAGTTTTCTTCTACCATATTTTAACTACTGAAATGTGTTGGAGTCTCTACATCTCTATATAACTGGTGGATACATAAACATACTGTTATTAGCAATTTCCCCCAATCTTTTTAGATCAGTGTTGTAAATGCTGCCTTGTACAAACTGAGGAATACTAACTAATGGGCACCCATCACCTGACTTCCCTTCACCTTAGATCAGAGCTGGGCAAGTCTGTCAGATCTGGGAGGGGGGGGGGGGACACCTGTTTCCACCAGAAACAAACAAGGAATTCCCAAAACTTCTAGAGGTGTGGGGCATCTTCACTTTGTTCTGGGTTTCAAAAAAGGCCTCTCTAGGGCCTACGCTGGTTGTGTGTGTGTGTGTGTGTATGTGTATGTGCAAAATATAGTGGAAATGCACCTCATGTCACATAATTGAAATTTTTGATCATGGGGGGGGGGGGGTTGCTTCATCTCTAGGGGGTTCCGGGAGCCTCCAAACATGATATAAAAATCCTTTATGCCCATTGTCACAGCTTATTATAATAAATAATAAACTTTATTTACACATTGCAACAATACATAAACATTAAAACAGTAACACATAAAATTATAGCAGCAATCACAACGAGTGCACATAACATCACATAATAATAAAATTGTTAAAACTATAAAACGCAGTAGAACCTACGGATAACACTGGCTGTCATCAATTAATGAACTAAAGTGCCAGAGGGAGTAATCAATCTTCACATACACCCATTTCAGTCTATTCAAGGTCAAAGGCCCATTTAAAAAGCCATGTTTTTAGGCTAGATCAAAAGGGAGGGCATTCTAGGGCCAGGGAGCCACCACTGAGAAGGCCCTCTCTCTTGTCTTCACCAACCATATTTGAGACAATGGCGGGACTGAGAGAAGGGCATTCCCAGCCATTTTCAGATCTCAGAACCCGCACTGGTTCACAGAAGGAGATGTGGTTTATATGTACTTGAAGAATATGCTAGGAGCTCCTAATTAAGTGGTGACATTTACCTTGTCCTCAGTCATATTCCCATAATAAACCATAAAAAAACATACGTTTTAGAAGTGTTCGTTAAAAGAGTTATTACTTTTTCAAATATTAAACATATTAATTCTATATAGTATATTGATAGAGGTGGGTCTTTTAGGGGTACAGGTTCATAGTGCTATCAATACAAATCAGAGTAATCAGTGCATCAGTGAAATGTCTAAGCGTAGGAGGAGTCAGTCACTAGTAGGTGAAAAGTTTTAACACTGAAACCTTGTCTCAGACTAGCGTCCAAGATAGCAATACATTATTTCAATGTCTCTATCTGTTTAATTTACATGAAAATAGTAGAGTTAAAAGTTTAAAATGTGTAAAAAATCTTTCTCTGAAATTTTGTTCTTTTTTTATCTTTTTACAGACTCCGTTTTCCAAGAAAACCGCCACTGTACTAGTTTCAGATTTTTTAAAAAACCATATTTACATTGCAAGCTGGAATGGTAAAGGACATGGACAAAGAATGAGAAGCAAGGCAAGGAAAATCACACCATCTCCTTGTGTAGCATTGTCCTGTGCAAGATTAAACTGTAAAAAAAAAAGACCAACTTGTGTGAAGAAACATATCCTGATATAGCCATTTGCACTATTAGTGAAGAAATTCTAAAACGGTGAAATAAGGAATAGTAAAAACCCAGCAATTCTGATGACACTGGTTTTCACATTTAAAAACAATTGTGTGAGTATTACATTTGCTGTGAATCATACAATAGCTGCATTCCAGTATTATTCAATATAAAAACATAGTGACAGGTATATATTTTTGCAATAAGGATGATATCATGAGAAGCACTTTATTCTATGGGGTGAGTAGATATAGATTTTTGGATAGAGTAAGCTAGACCATCATCAAAATATTTTTTCTGGTTCTTTGGGGAAAAACATTACCAGCAGACTGAAGGGAAGAAATAAAAAGCTCTATTTGCTTATTTTCCACCTTGGTTGCCTCTAGCCATTTGACATATGCTTTAACTCACAAAGGGCAATGCTTGGGTGATTACTATATTTATGAAGCTATCCTAATTTTAGGTTTTTGACTAAGGACTTCCCCATCATTCAAGCTGCTCAAGTTGCACACTCTAATAATCAAGCATCTACTACAGTCATGCTTTTGTTATTTTTTTATCCATAGAAAATATTGCATGAGTCAAATGTTGCAGGAATTGCCACTGTAACAAATAGTCATTTTGCTTCCAGGCAGTTACAAATCACAATTCTGTGCTCCTTTAGGTATGCGGCATTGTGTGCTGTATTGATTTTATATCTCTGATTTATGAGAACAACACTTACATGCTGTTTATTGAATGTACCTGCATTCATTTTGCACAGTTAGATCTCTGGGTCACTAAAGGCTACCACAAAGTTGTGTATATAGAATATTAGTGATTCAGCTAGATTCTGTTTAATATCTATAAACATATCTACAAACCTCACACTGTATGTGCTCAGAAATACTGACGCGGGCCTCAGTCAAACCAAAAGGCTTTTGAGATACCTGGGCTCTAGCTAGCTACATGAAAGCTCAAACCTTGCTACAAAGTTATAAGAAAACTCTTCCATAGCACTGGCAGCTTTGCAGATAATTTTATATTTTAAGTATTTAGGGTGCTATTCAAAAGCTGCTGCCAGTAAGCATAAGCTTTGGTGTACTGTTTTCACAGCTAGCTATTTATGTCCGACTATACCCTATGAGGGAGCGCGCAGTGGGTTAAACCGCTGAGCTGCTGAACTTGCTCACTGAAAGGTTGTAGGTTCGAATCCGGGGAGTGGTGTGCGCTCCTGCTGTTAGCCCCAACTTCTGCCAATTTAGCAGTTCGAAAACATGCAAATGTGAGTAGATCAATAGGTACCGCTCTGGCAGGAAGGTAACAGTGTTCCATGCACTCATGCTGGCCACATGACCTTGGAGATATCTACGGACAAAGCTGGCTCTTCAGCTTAGAAATGGAGATGAGCACCAACCCCCAGAGTCGGACACAACTGAACTTAATATCAGGGGAAAACCTTTACTATACCCTATGAGGATTACTCTCCTTCCAGTTAATCCCTGTCAGACCATTTTGTCAGTTGCTTTTAAAACATCCCAGTTTCTCTTCCTTCCTTCGATCTTCCCTGTTTGTGCTCAGCTTACATCAATAGTTGCAAACAGAGAGAGCAAACATAATTTCTACACATTTAACTCAACAAGGGGTAGGGGAGAAGAGGGCAGTAGCATTTTGCCCTTCCCAGTAAACATAGGCAAAAGAAAACTCACACAGACTCTTCTACTTTGTATGTTCTTAATAACTTTTGCCATCTGTTTGAGTTTTCATTTAATAGATTTTGGAGGCTATGTGATTCTATGCATGGCTAGAAAGAAGTAACCATGTATGGAATCAACAATCAGGAAAGGGTGATTGTAGGGCTAAAGCAGCCATGGGGAATCTTCGGCCCTCCGAGTGTTGTGCACTTCAACTCCCACAATTGAAGGCTGTTAGGAATTGTGGGAGTTAATGTCCAAAACACCTGGAGGGCTGAAGTTTGCCCATGCCTGGCCTGGAGGCTTTGTGTTTGTCTGTCTATCTGTCTGTCTGTCTATCTATCTATCTATCTATCTATCTATCTATCTATCTATCTAAAAAGGTGGGATGGAATTAATCCTCTTTCCAAGCACTGTGCTACCATCAGGACCTAACTATAATGGTTCATACTCATTGCTATTGTAACTCCAATGGACCTTTACTAATATTCAAAGCTCTTATATTAAAAGACAAAAGTACATTCTCATAAGATATGTTTTTAGTGATTCACATAACTCAGGACCAGGATATGGAGATTCCCTATATAGAGGCATCTATTTTCAGAGACATCTGTAGTCACATATTAGGCTGGAGGTGGATCCATCCAGCAAGAATTCTTGGGGGGTGCTCCAATAGAAACTTTGGCAGTTTTCTAGATATAAAACTGCATTCCAGTTATCAAAAATGGTAAGATATGTGGCATTTTGAAGCTGAAAAAACATGGAAGCATTGATGTTGACAAGGAAAGTAAAAAAGAGAGATTGTTAGGGCAATAGGCAAAAGGTAAATTGGCACAGATTTTGATACTCTGCAAAATAAATTATCTAGATTTAAATTGTATATCCCTCAAAAACTCAGTAGAAAGGATAGCCAGTTTCTTCCCCTGTGATAATCAATGGGGATCCAGCATGATATTAAAACATTACCTGTTTGGATCTGTGGTAGCTGTTTGTTATTTTCCGCTATGACATTTTGACAACTTTTAGAGCCAATGCAATCATAATTAATGAGAAATGAGCAGTCGGGTCATATGAGGACACATCTTGGCAGCTGGGAGCAAGGAAGCTGATTTTACTTACATAGCTGCTTCCCATGGTGCAGAAGATATGTGCAGATCTGACTGCTGAGAAAATTCTTGAACCCATTTTGGAGAATGTGAATCTTCCATATAGCATGTTTTCTTTGCTCAAACTGCATTTCTGAAATATATCTTAGGCTTCCGGCTTGACTTAATGGGAAACCCCCTGGACATAATGGCAAATGAAAATAGATGTTGTGCCTATTTTTAGCTTGTAATATTAATGTTCTTATCATGCAGAAAGCACTTGCTTTGCAGCGCCATACATGGTTGGTTTAATCTGGATCTCCAACTTCTGTAAATAAGAAACAGAAGCCATACTTTCATTAGAAAGCTGGCAAACAACAGGGCACAATCTATCTGATGCAGTCTGTGCTTATTTCTTTATCCCCTTTTTGCTCTCCAGATTCTATTATATAGGAGCATAAATAGAAATCTTCCTCGGGAGTCTTCCAGCCTCAGTAGCCATAGAAACCAGCTATTTCTATCTATTTTGCATGATATCAATAAATGACTTTTTCTATACTGGATAGACAGGTCAACTCCGCTTCCTGTGAACTGGATGTTCTTTATAAGCCATGCAAATTGATTGTATAATATTGTATATCAAAGAAAAGGGGGAGAAGGATTATTTGTACACATGCAGTGGAATCTGCTAGATAGATTATTTGCACGCTATGAAATACCCTTTAAGAGAGATAAATATTTGTGAGAATTTTTAGAACAGGCCCTTTGTAGTACTGATTATTTTATATAAAAAAATGTATCTTCAGAGCCAGGTGAGGATGGCAATCTTTCTTTAATATATGAGCTATCTTGTTTCCTAAGGCAACAGCTTACTTTTGAAAAAGGATATTCCACTGTGTTTTTAAACAAATAATTGCTATTGAAAATGCAAGTGTAAAATTAAAGAAAGCTTCCCAATAATAATGTCATTGTTTTCTGAAAACCTGCCTGCCTTTATTAGAAAGGCTTTTTATATAGTAAGATAAAGAATCAGATTTATATGGTCAATAATCAAGTGCACTTTACAAGGAAAAAGACAATTCTAACTTAGGATCCCCACTCACCCACCCAGGATTGTTCAAACCAGTATTATCTTTCAGGAAAAGGAGCCCCCGGTGGCGCAATGGGTTAAACCCTTGTGCCGGCAGGACTGAAGACCGACAAGTCGGAGGTTCGAATCCGGGGAGAGCGTGGATGAGCACCCTCTGTCAGCTCCAGCTTCCCATGGGGGACATGAGAGAAGCTTCCCACAAGGATGGGCAATGTCCCATCCTTGTTGCCTGGGCAGCGTCCTTGCAGATAGCCAATTCTCTCACACCAGAAGCGACTTGCAGTTTCTCAAGTCGCTCCTGACATGAAATGAAATAAAATAAAATTCAGGAATCATCCGTTCACTATCCTGCACTGTGAGGATTTTAATAAATCTGTCTCCTCTATCTGGTAGCCAACTCTTTCACCAAGTTATTTTTTTTGTAGGACTGAAGATACTGAAATATATGTTACAGATACCATATATATTCAAATCCTATAAATCTCCGGTTGATTTCACTATGTACTTCCCTCTGTGGCTCTAGAACTTTTGTATCCCTCTGTAAACCTCTATTTGTGACATTTATATACTTACTGTATCCAACTGTAATTTCATTTATATGACCCTCCTGATTATTTGAATGCTTTAAATAACTCAGAGTTGTATTCAACAAACTGGCACTGCATCGAATACTATATATATATATATGAATGAACAGTTATCACAAAAGCTCCCAAACTGTATATGCTGATATAATCATAGGAGCCTTGTGATGGGTGCAAAACACTTGTGGAAAAAATGGTGCTAAACAATATTCTTGAATTATATGCGGTACTATTAAGGACATGGATACAAAGGGAGATTCATCTGTGTCATGCTGGATAATATGAAGATCACCTTGTGAAACTGAATCAATAGATCTATACAGCTGGAAAACCTTTGTTGGGTAAAGTAGAGCTCCATTGACTTTATTACTGATAAGCAAGTCTGCTGGGTGCATTCCAGTGTTTTTCAATGCTAGTGAAGCACAACATCTTACAATCAAATCAGGAAAACTCTTATGGCATTGCTGACTTCCTTTCAGCATTTCACAGATATCTTTGGGTTGTAAGTACATGGACTCCAAAAGACTTTTGCTGTAACAAGGTGGTTTACAAGGTTGTATTATAAATTATAGATGCCTATCATGTCTATATCTTTCACTGAAATACTTGCCTATTGATTGGTCTCCTGGCTGATTAATTCCCTGTTCTGCCTGATGCCAAGTTTGGAACCAGCTAAATTGCTTGACCTCAGTTTCTTCCTATGTTTGTTTGTTCAGATCTATGCACTTGCAGTAAGCACTTTTCTGCTGTAACTGTGAAAGCATGCTAAGGAGAGCGGAAATGTTAATTGCAGTAATAAACAGAGTTTATTATTCCATCTCTTCATGGTCTAAAACTTGCATCTGCCACCATGCTGCTTTACTTATTGAAATCAGTGAGTTGAAATTTCTGCTACACCTCTAACTTGAACAACCACATATTGAACAATTGAAAGAAGCAGAAAGATAGCATTTGTTTACGATCCAAAACAGAATGTAAAAAGGGTGGTTGGGAGGGATAGATAAATAAGGTCATGGCAGTGAAACTCAATAGTCCAATCTCCTTTTCGTTATTTTATCCAATGTAAACAACACAGAGACTTTTTTAATCCTGTAAAATTTCTATTTTACATTGTTTCAAGCAGCTCAGCCCACTTGCACAACTTCACTGTGTAATAATAATAATAATAATAATAATAATAATAATAATCTTTATTTATACCCCACCACCATCTCCCCCAACGGGGACTCGGAGCGGCTTACATGGTGCCAAGCCTGAACAACAAATTACAATCCAAAAAATACAAAATTACAATAAAATAAACAACATAACATTAAAGTATAGAACATCAAAGCATATAAACAATATACATAAACATATAAACAATGGAGCTTCCTTTACACAACTTTGTCCAATTTACACAATCCTGACAACAAAAATCGATCATGGGGACAAACTATGTAAGGTATAGATTACTATACATTAGAAGTATCCTCGAATGTACTGTCTAATGGTGAGCCGCTTGTGTATACTGGTGTAAAATGGTATAAACAGAAAGAAATTGCCTATTTGTTTCCCAGTAGATGTATACAAATAGCCATCTAAATATGGCTATTTGTATACAGATGTATACAAATAGCCATCTAAATATATTGACATTCACACACTTTGCATCTCCAAGGAGGGGTGAGAAACTCTTGTCCAAAGTTCTGAAAGGCTGCTGCCACTCTATGCGCTTAGGTCCCCAGATGTTTTGACCTTTAACTCCCAGAAATCCTAACAGCTGGTAACCTGGCTGGAATTTCTGGGAGTTGTAGGCCAAAACACCTGGGGATCCACAAGTTGAGAACCACTAACGTAGATGATATTGATTTTTTATCTATGGCATTGATTCATTGTCACTTGACCTATCAAGACATCTGAGGGAAAGCCTAATGAGTAAAAAAAAAAAAACCTTAAATAAACAATTAATTAAACCCCAATTAAAACACCCCATGGTTAATATGAAACAATACTGAACTAGATGACATTCAAGAGTTTCATTTCTAATTATTATAGCAGGAATTGCAAGGGGGGGGGGGGTGCTGCAGCCCCTATGAAATTTCCCTCTTTCTTCTGTAAGTTACCTTATACTGAATTAGGGCCCATCCACACAGCCATATAACTCAGAATATCAAGGCAGAATAACCCACAATATCTGCTTTGAACTGTGTTATCTGAATCCACACTGTCATATATCCCAGTTCAAAGCAGATATTGTGGGATTTTTTTCAGCTATGTGGAAGGACCCTTAGAGCATGGATCTATTTAGCCAGTAGTTCAACAAAGATTGCAATAGCTTTCCTGGATTTCAGAGAAATGTGTCTATAGGCCCTTCCACACAGCCATATACCCTGGAATATCAAGTCAGAAAATCCCACAATATCTGTTTTGAACTGGGTTATATGAGTCCACACTACCATATATTCTAGTTCAAAGCAGGTAATATGATATTTTATTCAGCTGTGTTAAAAGGGCCCAGAATATAAAGGCAGAGAATCCCACATTATCTGAGTGTGGACTCAAAAAACCCAGTTCAAAGCAGATATTGTGGGATTTTCTACCTTGATATTCTGGGATATAGGGCTGTGTGGAAGGGCCCTAAATCTACCTGAAGGCACTTGAAAATGAGATCTTCTACAGTCCAGCTGAGACCCTTCTGCCTTTTCAAAGATCCAGACACAGCGGAGAGGTGTGTAATTGCATTAACTTTCGTTTTGACCATTGTTCAGATTCCTGTATTTCAAAATTGCAGTATTTCTCTCACAACCACAAAACAAACTTATGCAAGACTACACAATGTGGATCAGCCTTGCTTTGGGCAGGGGTCACCACAGACCAGCTTTTTCACCTCTTCAGATGTCTCCAATGTACACCTTGATATTTCTGTACATGTATCTCTCTTGTGTAAACAGATAATTCCCAACACTTCTTTCAGGAAAAAAAAGTGAAATGTTGTAGATGGGATGCTGCTGCACAAAAGTGGGGGGAATTTTTTTCCTGCAGTCCAGTTAGTGAGTAATCCAGCTGGAGTAAATGAGGAAGTGGGGAGTTTCCAAATTGTCATTATGTGTAGCAAGAGCACACAGTAACACATTGTACCTCCTGAGGATTCTTTGTAATATGCAGCCTCTAACTATCTTAAAAGTGTCTCCAAATAATTTCCAACTTATGGCAAATCTAAGGTAAAACCTGTGTGGATTTTTTCTTGCCAAGGTTTTTTCAACAGAGGTTTGACATTGCCTTCCTCAGAGATAAACTGGAAAAGAACATCATTCTGCTTGATCAGGTTGGCATGAGAGAGAAACCCATTGCAGATCACATCTCTGTGTTATCTGAAGAATATACTAGGTCCAAGACCATCTACTGAGCTTTCATGGCTGATCAGGAATTTGAACCCTGCTCTCCCTGAGACCTAGCCCATCACCTAAACTACTACACCACACTATTGTTCATCTCAACCTAAGGAGGGTAATTTTGCTAATATATATTAATGGCGACCTGTTTTTATCAGAAGGAGAGCTGAGATTTAACTCATATGCAACAATATAATGGCAAAGTGACAGCCCCAGAAAATGACAGAAAAGGTGAACAAGTTCTTTATATGACTGCAGAACTTATCCCATAATAGCCAGGTTTTTAAAAGCTGTCATATAATATTTTTAATTTGCAAGACACTTCACTGTCTTTTTTTTTGTATGCTTCCTGAAAAACACGAATTTGTTCACAACCTCTGAGGATGCCTGTCATAGATGTGGATGAAACATCAGGAGAGAATGCTTCTGGAACATGGCTATGAAAACTCACAGCAACCCAACACTAATTTGTTCAGTGTAACCTCAAGAGAGCCAGGCCTTAAGACAAAGAAATGGCCCTGCACAGAAATCCTGAAACCTAGAGAGGCATGTTAACAATCCACACTATAAAACAATTAGAGGTAAGAAAAGCAGTCCTGTCTGTAGGAGTAGGACTCAAAGGAATGGGGTTGAAATCTCCATGATATTAACTGGGTAACCTTAGAAGTGACATGATTCCTCAGCCTAACCAATTTTACATGCATATTGCAATGAGTAAAACAGAGTGAAGAATCTCCTTGGTGAGAGGTAGGTTAAAATACATAGCTAAGAAATGGGACTTAACATGCCGTATTATTGGAACTAAGCTTCATAGGAAAAGACTGGGATCACCCTGAAATAAAATATGTGGAATTCATGACTTTAATGGCATTTCTACGACAGCATTTGTAGGGCTGTTTCTTCTTTGTCTAACTTTACATATAAAGAAATTTTCATATGTTTCTTCTTTCTAGAACACCAATGACTCTTTGGTCAAGAGTTTCAAGTGTTTTAATGTTAAATTAGTCAGCCAGCAGCATGATGCCCTCAATTTAAAAATAACTATTTTGACAGTTTTGTTCCAAATATGTGAAATATATTATTACATGCTTTTTATTTTTGCATTCTGCACTGCCTGGAGCTGTACGAGCTGAGGATGGAGCGAAGAAAAAAAAGATCAGATAGTGCCATCTGCAGGACTTTCTCTTATATCTTTTCACAGAACAGCTGGCAAAATTGTATAGGGGAAACCTCATTTGTTCTGTAACTCCAGTTCTCCATAGCATTCCGTATTCCATACTACAGAAGATTAACCAGAATGCAAATCAGGATTTAAGTTTAAGTTTCCCTGGAAATAACAGAAGTGTAAGAATTGTTGTTGTTGTTGCTTCCAACTCTTCGTGACCTCATGGACCAGCCCATGCCAGAGCTCCCTGTCGGAGAAAAGTGTAAAGGAGAAGTCACAAAAATCATTTACAGAAACTTCAGCTGGAAATATTAGAAGGAATGATGGCAGAATAAGTCATTTTAGGCATATAATTAATTATCATCATCAACAATAATCATCATCATCATCATCATCATCAACAACAACAACTTTATTTATACCCTGCCACCATCTCCCCAAAGGGTGGCTCACAAAAGCACTCCAAAGTGCTGCATATAAAATAAACAATACAAAAGCATAAAAACAATAACATAAAATTAGAGCAACAACCACAACAAATGAACATAACATCACATAATAATAAAATTGTTAATTTTTTCAAAGCACAGAAGTACCTGCAGATAAAACTGACTGTCATCAATTAATGAACTAAAGTGCCAGAGTGAATAATCACTTCTCACATGCACCCATTTCAGTCTACTCAAAGTCAAAGTCCCATTTTAAAAACCATGTTTTTAGAATAGATCGAAAGATTTGGAGAATGGGAGTTAACCTAATCTCTCTAAAGAGGGCATTCCAGAGCAAGGAAGCCACCACTGAGAAGGCCCTCTCTCTCATCCCCACCAACCGTACTTAAGAGGGTGGTGGGACCAAGGGAAGGGCCTCCCCAACAGATCTCAAAGGGCCTCCCCGACAGATCTCAAAGCCTGCACTGGTTCATAGAAAATAGTTTGGCTCCAAAGTGTAATACCAAGGTTAGCCCCTTTCATTAATTATCTAAATAGATTTAGTGGTTTAGATGATTTTATATCCATGGCAGGGTATGCCCCTAAAATATTACAAGAAGCATAATAATAACAATAACAATAACAATAATAAATTTATACTCTGCTACCATCTCCAAAAAGGGACTTGGAGCGGCTTACAAAAGTATGTAGCAGTGCAACAGGTAAAGGTACAGTAAAATTATAGGTACAGTAAAACACATATAGCAGTGTCAATTTACATAAAATAAATATAAATAAAACAGCATATAAAACCCCTTATAGTGACTCCTCAATAAAACGCAGCAATAGATGTGGATTAAAATCCAGCCGTATCAATTTCAGTCACATAAAGTACATACAAGAAGTACAGTATATACTACTGTATAAGTTGAGGGTAGGTTTGGGTGCCAAAATTGAAGATTTCGATATGACTCATGGATATATTGAGGGTCATTCCAAAGAGATTGGAAAACACCAATGCCACCTTTGGGGTACAGCCACCAAAGGCCAGAAGCAGTGTCACAGCAGAAAGTGTAGAGGTGGTTGATGCCTTTTTTAGGTTTTGCCAGCACAGACTAAGCTCTTGCCTTTCAGCACTCTACTCAGAGAAGGGGATTGTTCCTTTTATATGTACAGGCAGTCCCCAAGTTACGAACAAGATAGGTTATGTTGGTTTGTTCTTAAGTCGGAGAAGGTACATTTTTAAGCGTAACACCAGATAGACAGATAGATGGCTTTGGATACCATAGGGAAGGGTTAACACCTCTGTGGTGTTTGTTCTGCTGTCTTTGTCACTGCTCAGAAGATTTCACCTCATTTTCTGTCCCTGTTAGAACTGGATTTTGGAAAAAAATTGGCTTGTTATGGAAACAAGAATTGGTGATAAAGCTTCAGTAGAGACACCTTTTCTCTATGAAAACTCTTCCAGGAGTGATTTTCCCTTCCTAGGGATGGATTTCTCTCACTTCCCGTGGTCTCAACCCCGTTCTTATGAGTTGTAAATCGGATGTTTGTAACTCAGGGACTTCCAGTATATAAAACTTAAGATACAATACTCAGCTTGAACTATGGATAAATCAATCCAGTTTTTTTAGATTATTTGGCAAAAATTTCTAGACTTATATATGAGTATATAGAATACACAATAACCTTATTGTATCAGAGGAAATCCACAAGCTGCCTGTAAGCAACCCGCTGGCTGGACATAAATGCAACCGTGCCCTTCCACTTACATACCCTTGCAAATAATATTCAGAGCCATACTGCTTCCAGTACTGCCTTAGGCGAACAGTTAAAGGAAACGTCACACCACAACATTAAACGGAATTCTCTATAAGAAAGATCAAACAATTAATTTCAATCTGTTTAATTGACTTAAAAATCTATCCCATTAATTAGGAAGCATTTTAGCTTCAATACTTCAAATACAAGTCCTTTGGAAACTGTGTTCATCCTGCGCCCACACAAAAAGGACCCTATTTTGAATAAATGATGTCTGTTGAATATACAATATATACAGACACCCAAGAAAGTATGTCTTACCTTTTAAAATCCTTTTCTTATGCAAACTTATACACTGTGTCTTACTTTTGGTGCACCTACATTGTAAAATTAATGGAGTTTGCCACCACTTTAGCTACCTTGACACAATGCTATGCTATGGAAGCCTGTGAGTTGTAGTTGTAGTAACACTGATTAGTAGATAAGACTAAAGACCTTGTAAAACTACAACTCTCACAATTCTGTAACATTGAGTCATGGCAGCTAAACTGGTGTCAAACTCCATTCATTCAACATATACATGCATCCTGACTCATGGGGTCTGTAAAGCAGCTGTGTTATGCTAAGTGTGGTAAAAAATGTGTATTGATTATAATCGGCTAAGATGTTCCTAACTTTGGGCTGTTAAACACATATGTACAAGATTTCAGACACTGCGGGTCTGTGCATATTTGCGAATGAGTACAGTATACCTGAATAAATTAAACTCTAGTCTATGTAATCTCATGCCATAATAAATTAAACTTCAAGTTGGTACAAGACTGTTTTGTTGATTGAACTGGGGTCCCACTGAAATCAGTAATATTTATCCAAGCTGTCCTTATACCACTACAAACATTCCTGCATCTTTTTCCAAAGTATTTTTACTCTTACAGCTTCCTGCTCCTCATCCTTTGTCTAATCCAGTGGTTCCCAACCTTTTTTGACCAGGGACTATTCTTCAACATTAGTACCAAAAACGTTACAATCACTTTTTGGTCAACTTTCGATTTGGTTTGGTTATTTCAGGTGCTGATTCATAAAACTGCATTGGATAGACCACATTAGCTCTAATTTCTGATACAGAACATATGCCATCCGGTAGTCACCATCTGCTTGCCCACAGAAAACCATATTTCATAACCTAGAGCTGATGTGATCTATCCAATGCAATTTTATGAATCGACACCCCAAATAACCCCAGGACCAGGCCTAAAAAGGAAGACTTCCAGGCACCACATGGAACGCTCAGGAGGAGGGAAGAAGGAGGGGAAGCCGCAGTTAGGTTTGTAGTTGCGGCTTTCGTGGGAAGTCAGCCTCTCCCCTCCCGACATCCCCATTGCATTGGCACTTTAAGAGGGTTTTGCGAGACCAGTTGCTCTTGATGCAATGGTACAGTAATGGTGAGGCCGCAAACCATATTTTAGTTCTTGGGGCCCACTGGTGGTTTAATCAGATGTTTCAGCGGCACCAGCACTGGGAGGATCTATAGGTGTGACCGTCAAGATGAAAATCATTAGAAAAGTGGAGCTAAGTGAAAGAAAAGATCACCTCTGCTTGCAATTTGGAAGTAGCCTTGAAGAGTCTACAGAAAGCCTTGAAGAGTCTACAGAATGTTTCTGTTTACTTATGCGAAGTTTGCTGAACCTGTTTCACTTGAAATATACATACTGTTAGTTTTGAATAAACAACTTGAGGAAAAACACTTTGGAGTTGCTCATCTTTGTTGTTGTTCCCTTTCTTCATATTAGCCACTAATATCAAATTTTTAATTTAAGACGTAATACCCAGGAACACATCTACTTTGTTATTTAACTGAGGCGTCTTCTACACTGCCATAATAATAATAATAATAATAATAATAATAATAATAATAATAATAATAAAAATAATAAGTGCCAGAAGATCTCTGCCGGCATTTGGAAACAATAAACATCGACAAAATCACGATTATTATTATTATTATTATTAAACTTTATTTGTACCCTGCTAGCATCTCCCAAAGGATTCGATGCGGCTTACACAGGCCAAGGCCTCAAACAACACAACATAACAATACAATCAGCAGATTAAACAATTAAAAACAAAATAAAGCAAAATAGGCAACAGGCACAATACATTAAAACACAATAAAACTGGGCCGGGCCAAAAGGTGGGTACAAGAATTAAAAGTGCTGATTTGACAGGAGGTGTATAAAGGGTTTCTAGGGCAAGTGCGATGTGCGGTGTGCAGCAATCATTGGTTCTGGTAAAGTGCTTGTGGGACTCGGTAGTGGAGATTTCCTAATCTGGGAAGGCACATCGGAAAAGCCAGGTTTTTAAGTTCTTTCTGAAGACAGCCAATGAAGGGGCCTGTTTAAGGTCTTTGGGGAGGGTGTTCCAGAGTTGGGAGGCCACTACGGAAAAGGCCCTGTCCCGCGTCCCCACCAAGCGCGCTTGCAACGCTGGTGGAATCACGAGCAGGGCCTCTCCAGATGACCGAAGAGAACGCGTGGGTTCGTAGATGGAAATGCGGTCACGATCTGTCAACTGCAAAAGGCCACCTTACTTGGATCTGCACGCATCATTTGAAAATACATCACACAGTCCTAGACACTTGGGAAGTGTTCGATTTGTGATTTTGTGATATAAAATCCAGCATATAGATCTTGTTTGCTGTGACATATTGTGCTTTTATGTCAATAATAATAATAATAATAATAATAATAATAATACAGCAAGGACTCTGCAAAGAAGCAGAAAAAACGATGGATTATATACTCAGCTGCCGCAAGAAGATCTCGCAGATGGATTACAAGCAGAAGCATAACACCATTGCTCCGATGACTGAAACTTGTGCCACAAATACCATGTGCCATGTGGGATCACAAGCCTGGAAAGGTTACAGAAAATGAAAACATAAACTATTCTGGGATTTCCAAATTCAGACTGACAGAGTTTTGGAGCACAATACTCGACCTCACGATCGTGGGGGGGGGGGGGGGGGAGTATGGATCGTTGATGTTGTAAACCCAGGTGACAGCAGGATTGACGAGAAGCAACTGGAAAAGCTAACACAATATGAGGATTTAAAGACAGAACTCCTTCCTTTTTCTCCTCCCCTCACCAGCTTCATCCTCCTTTATTAAATCTAGTGTAGATGCATCCAAACTCACCCCTTCCACACTGCCATGTAAAATCCAGATAGTCCAGATATCTGCCTCTACTTCAAAAATTCTTACGATAGGCCACAGCAACGCATGGCAGGGCACAGCTAGTATCTATATCTCTCTCTCTATATATAAGTGTAATGTTCGTTTGTGTGAGAAACGTAACTCAGAAACCACTGGATGGATTGACATGAAATTTTGACACAATACACCTAATAGTCCAACGTGTGTCCATCACCCCTAAAAACACACAAAACAGAAGAACAGACTTAAAAACCTCCCAAAATAAACCATATATACATATACACATACATTCATATACATTATACACATGCACACATACATACAGACACACACACATATATATACGCAAGCACACACAAATATGCACATATATACACAAACATACACATACACACATACACAAATATATACACACACAACACATATACACAGACTGGGCCACAGCAACGTGTGGCAGGGGACGGCTAGTGTGTATGTATGTGTATATGTATGTGTGTGTGTGTATATATATATATTGTTGTTGTTGTTTGTTGTTCATTCGTTCAGTCGTCTCCGACTCTTCGTGACCTCATGGACCAGCCCACGCCAGAGCTCCCTGTCGGCCGTTACCACCCCCAGCTCCCTCAAGGTCAGTCCAGTCACTTCAAGGATGCCATCCATCCATCTTGCCCTTGGTCGGCCCCTCTTCCTTTTGCCTTCCACTTTCCCCAGCATAATTGTCTTCTCTAGGCTTTCCTGTCTCCTCATGATGTGGCCAAAGTACTTCAACTTTGTCTCTAGTATCTTTCCCTCCAGTGAGCAGTCGGGCTTTATTTCCTGGAGGATGGACTGGTTGGATCTTCTCGCAGTCCAAGGCACTCTCAGCACTTTCCTCCAACACCACAGCTCAAAAGCATCGATCTTCCTTCGCTCAGCCTTCCCTAAGGTCCAGCTCTCACATCCGTAGGTTACTACAGGGAATACCATGGCTTTGACTAGGCGGATCTTTGTTGCCAGTCTGATGTCTCTACTCTTTACTATTTTATCGAGACTGGACATATATATAGTTACATTTAAAAATGTACCTGTTCTGACTTACATACAAATTCAAGTTAAGAACAAACCTACAGAACCTTTCTTACAGCAACCCAGAACCCTTCTTGTTTGTAACTTTGGGACTGTCTGTATTCACTTCAACCTATGACCTATTTAAATACTAAATATGTGAATCAGAAGTTGAAATGAGTTGGAAATGTGGTTAAGCTCCCATCATCCCTTAGCATTGAACATGCTGGCTGGGGATGATGGGCTCTCAGGTGTTCAACAACATCAGCATAGTCACTTAAGAAAAGAACGCTTTTCATTAGAAACTAGGAAGGCTGCTACCAAGTAAAAGCAATATTTTTGCCTTTCTGAGGAAGGGTGCATCTACGACCCTGTAGAGTTATTGCAGTTTGACACCATTTTACCTATTATACTTAGGCGATGTCTCGTTGTCCGAGTAGGATTCTCTTCCAAGGTCAATGTACTGGCAGTGGGTCCGTAGGTGACTGTGGAGCCCTATTCTTGATCTGCATCTTCTTCCACAGTGAGGGCATTGGTTTCCAGGTCGAAGGCGGTCCTGGTCGGGATTGGCTTGACATGCCTTCCTCTTGGCACGTTTCTCTCTTTTGCTCTCCATTCGTGCCTTTTCAAATTCTACAGCACTGCTGGTCACAGCTGACCTCCACCTGGAGCACTCAAGGGCCAGGGCTTCCTAGTTCTCAGTGTCTATGCCAGGAGCCCCCAGTGGTGCAATGGGGCAGGACTGAAGACCGACAGGTCGCAGGTTTGAATCCGGGGACAGCGCGGATGAGCTCCCTCTTATCACCTCCAGCTCCCCATGCAGGGGCATGAGAGAAGCCTCTTACAACAATGGTAAAACATCAAAACATCCAGGCATCCCCTGGGCAACGTCCTTGCAGATGGCCAATTCTCTCACACCAGAAACTACTTGAAGTTTCTCAAGTCACTCCTGACTCAACCAAAAAAAAGTACCTATGCCAGAGTTTTTAAGGTTGGCTCTGAGCCTACCTTAACTCTTTAACTATCATGACTCCATGTTAAAACTAGGAAGGCTGCTTCCAAGGAAAGGCTATATTTGTCCTTCTGAGGAAAAGTGCACCTACTCTGTAGAATTATTGCAGTTTGATACCACTTTAACTATACATGGTAAGGCATCATGGGAGTTGTAGTTCAGTGGGGTTCCAGCACTGTTGGGCAGAGAAGGTAAAACACCTTGTGGAACTACAACTCCCATGATTCAATAGGAATGTGGCACGGCAATCAGGATGATGGTGATGACGTCACCCCCTTGGGAGGTGCAGGTACCACCGTAACGGCCCTTTTAACTTGGCAGTCTTAGTTTCCCTGTAGGCCCCGCCCAAAAGAGGCGTGGCCTTCTTTGCGATTGGCTGGCTGGACATGAAGAGGCTGTCTGTCAAAACGAAGCATTCAAAGCAACCCGGGAGGGCCCGCAATTGTTTTTACCCACTTGTGGGCCTTTTCCTGAGGGAAACGCAGGGGTACGGAGAAAAGCGAGGTGGAAACAATAAAGTAATGTGGTTTATTTTCACCTTTAGCAAAGAATAGCCAAATTTAAGGAAATAACGGGCCCCCAAACGGTGAGTCAATGTATAGTACAAAAAATAAGGTCTAGTGCGCATGCGCGGAAAGGCATTCGGGAGACTCTTGAAGCTTGGCTTCCGAGCAGCTTGCCGGAGACCTCGTGGCGCAACGGTAGCGCGTCTGACTCCAGATCAGAAGGCTGCGTGTTCGAATCACGTCGGGGTCACGGAATGCCCCTCCTCGGAGGGGATTTATTTTACACCGTAAAGCAAGGGAAAGGGAAGTTTTGAGTGTCCTGGCTTCCCTTTAAAAGCCGGGGGCCAAATTACAACATAGACAAGAAGGGATAATAAGGAGGGAAATCCACGTGAGCGTCAAAGCACAATTCATGACACGTAACAAAGGGGCATGGGGCGTCACTTGCTTGAACCTCATCAAGTGCAGAGTCCCTGGAAAGGAAAACCAGGCGGGACAATACCCAGGGGGAGAAACACCAAGGGACAACTTCCTTGGCCACGCCAACTCCAAACCTTTTAAAGAATGGCGAGGAAGAGATGATTGACAGGTCTAGTCATATTGATTAAGGAAAATGTAGGTTGGTGCAAGTTTTCCGGGCTGTATGGCTATGTTCCAGAAGCATTCTCTCCTGACGTTTCGCCTGCATCTATGGCAGGCATCCTCCGAGGTTGTGAGGTCCGTTGGAAACTAGGAAAATTGGGTTTATATATTTGTGGAAACTCCAGGGTGGGAGAAAGAGCTCTTGCCTGTTGGAAGTAGGTGTGAATATTTCAATTGGCCAGCTTGATTAGCACTGAATAGCCTGGTAGTTTCAAAAACACATAACAAAGGTATAGATTACTGCAACAAGCTCTACGTTGGGTTGCCTTTGAAGACTGTTCAGAAATTGCAATTAGTCCAAAGGGGGGCAGCTAGACTACTCACTGGAGCGTCATACAGGGAGCATACCCACCCCCCTGTTGTGTCAGCTCCACTGGCTGCCGATCCAATTCTGAACACAATTCAAAGTGCTGGTTTTGACCTATAACGCCCTATACGGCTCCGGTCCAGCATACCTGTCCGAACGTATCTCCTTCTATGTCCCACCTCGAAGCTTAAGATCGTCTGGGGAGGCCCTGCTCTTGTCCTTGCCTTTGTCTCAAATACATTTGGCGGGGACGAGGGACAGGGCCTTCTCGGTGGTAGCCCCCCACCTGTGGAATTTGCTTCCCGGGGAAATTAGATCATTGTCATCCCTCCTCACCTTCAGAAAGAAGGTAAAATTGTGGTTGTGGGACCAGGCCTTCAGGCAATCAGGTTAAAGAATAATGGATAATATTTGACTAATATTTCATATTTGACTAATATTTAAGCAGACCCATCCTTATGCCAGGAGGGAACCCTGAGGATGACCCGGGTCCTGCCCCACCCCCTCTCGGCCCAACCTCTCACAAGCTCTCCCTCCCAGGCCTGTCTCATCCAGTACATGCCTGGCCACCTTTCCTCCCGGCTCTCTCCATTGGGCCCACAATGCGGCCACAAGATAAAAAAGGTTGCCCATGCCCGACATAAAATAATGTTTCAAACTATGGTCTGATGGGGAGAGGGAGGCAAACTCTGCAATATATATATATAGTGTATGGGTGTGTAAACTATCCCGCTTTTCATCTATGAAGGATCCAAAGCAACCAAACAATATAAACAACATGTACCACAAGAACATATGCACCCATCTGAAAAAGAACAAAAGCCACTTTCAGTTTTGTCATGTTTGCTTGGAACTGATAAAATCCAACAACTGAACGGATCAGGACTCCATCACAAGAAGAACAAAACAGATTCCTGGACCATCTTAACAGCATCCACCCAAACATCCAATTCACCATGGACAAAGAAAATGAAGGAAGACTGCCTTTTCTAGATGTCCTAATCATCCGCAAACCAGATCAACAATTGGGCCACACAATTTACAGAAAATCTATACACACAGATAGATAGATACCTACATAAAAAGTCCAACCATCACACAAGTAAAAAAAAGAAGTGAATTAAAGCCCTGGAAGACCTTACAAAAAGAATCTGCGAACCCCACCTCCTCCAAGATGAACTGAACCACCTAAACTGGGCTCTCCAGGCCAATGGATACTCCACCTCAGACATCAGAAGAGCTGCAAGACCAAGAACAAGCCACGAGAGTAAAGACGAAGATCCACCCAGAGGAAAAGTGTTCTTGCCATACATCAAAGGAACTGCTGATCGCATAGGGAAGCTGATGAAGAAACACAACATGCAAATTCTCTACAGACCCACCAAGAAAATCCAACAAATGCTACGTTCAGCAAAGGACAAGAGGGATCCTCTCACCTCTGCAGGAGTCTACCGTATACTATGCAGCTGTGGACAAGTCTACATAGGGACCACCAAACACAGCATTGGCCAAACACAAATCCTGGAACATGAAAGGCACTGCAGACTCCCGTCAACCAGAGAAATCAGCCATAGCAGAGCACCTGCTGAACCAACCTGGACACAGCATTTTATTTGAGAACACAGAAATGCTGGACTCTCTCTCACAACCACCATGTCAAACTACACAGAGAAGCCATTGAAATCCACAAGCATGTGGACAATTTAAACAAAAAGGAGGAAACCATGAAAATGAACAAAATCTGGCTACCAGTACTAAAAAAAAAAAAAACCCTCTAAAATCATTACAGTAAATAAAGAACAACGTTCAAAAACAGGAGAACTCCAGAAGAAACAATTGGGGACAGCTAATCACCTCTCAACAAAGGGTTCCCCCAGGCAAGAAGCCACACCTTGAAAACTGCTAGGCCATTAAATGCTAATCAAGCTGGCCATTTGCAATATTCACACCTCCCTGAGCAGACAAGAGTTCTTTCTCCCACCCTGGACATTCCACCGATATATAAACCTCACTTGCCTCACAACCTCTGAGGATGCCTGCCATGTGGGCAAAACGTCAGGAGATAATGCTTCTGGACCACAGCCATAAAGCCCAGAAAATTCACAACAATCCAGTAATTCTGGCCATGAAAGCCTTTGACAATACAAGAAAAATGTAGTTTGGGGAGATGATATCATAGAACAAGTGTGACTATAAAACATCCTTTTCATCTAAGGCAGGCATGAGTAAACTTTGGCCCTCCAGGTGTTTTGGACTACAACTCCCACAATTTCTTACAGCAGGAGGGCCAAAGTTTCCCCATGCATGATCTATGCTATAGAATTAAGGCTGCTTGGCACCACTTTCACTACAGTGGCTCAATGCTATGGAATGCTGGGAGTTGTAGTTTTATGAGTTCTTTGGCCTTTGTCAAAGAGTGCTGGTGTCTTAACGAACTACAATTCCCAGGATTCCATATCATTGAGTTACTGCATTCATTCTCTATAGATGCACTCTATCACATAGATACGGTGTGATTGTGATTTTGGGGTGGCTGTAGTTTTTAATGCCTTTTTTAAATAGCTTGAATGACCCAAGTGGTTTGTTGTTGTTGTTGTTATATATTTTAGTGGATTTGCATTTTAGCTTTGATTGTTTTATGGTTATTGTTAGCCACCAGTGGGATAAAAATAATGTAAATAAATAATATTTTAAAGGGATTATGGAATTGTATGATAAGAGTTGCTTTACCTTTAAGAATAGTATAGCAGTAGGAATCTGAACATTATTATTATTATTATTATTATTATTATTATTATTATTTCTTGCATTTATTAACCGCCGCTCTCAGCCCTAGGGCGACTCGTGGCGGTGTACAATACAAAAAAGACACTTTACAAAGCAATCAGGACAACAAACTAACATCACTAATACACAACATTTAAATTACACTAAAAATCCGCTGCGTCATATTATGGAATCATAATCAATCTCGTAGTCGTAAATTCATTCCGGTTGTCATTTCCAGTAACATAGCACTCAGTTGAAAGCCTGTTCGAAGAGCCACGTCTTCAGGCCCTTACGAAAGGCCATGAGGGAGGGCGCCTGTCTGATGTCAGCAGGGAGGGAGTTCCACAGCCGGGGGGCCACCACCGAGAAGGCCCTCTCTCTCGTCCCCGCCAGACGTGCCTGTGAGGCAGGCGGGATCGAGAGAAGGGCCTCCCCAGATGATCTCAAGGTCCTCGTGGGCTCGTAGGCCGAGATGCGGTCCGTAAGGTATTTTGGGCCGGAACCGTTTAGGGCTTTGTAGGATAACACCAGCACCTTAAATTGGGCCCGGTAGCAAATCGGCAGCCAGTGGAGCTGGAACAACAAGGGCGTTGTGTGCTCCCTGCGTCCTGCTCCTGTTAACAACATGGCTGCCGCGCGCTGGACGAGCTGAAGCTTCCGGGCCATCTTTAAGGGCAGCCCCACGTAGAGAGCGTTGCAGTAGTCAAGACGGGATGTGACCAGAGCGTGTACCACCGTGGCCAAGTCAGACTTCCCAAGGTACGGGCGCAGCTGGCGCACAAGCCGAAGCTGTGCAAATGCTCCCCTGGTCACCGCTGAAACCTGGGAATCCAGGCTCAACGATGAATCCAGGATCACACCCAAGCTGCGAACCTGCGCCTTCAAGGGGAGTGCGACCCCATCCAGCACAGGCTGTAACCCTATACCCTGCTCGGCCTTGCGACTGACCAGGAGTACCTCTGTCTTGTCTGGATTTAATTTCAGTTTGTTCGCCCTCATCCAGACCATTACAGCGGCCAGGCACCGGTTCAGGACTTCGACAGCCTCCTTAGTAGCAGGTGGAAAGGAGTGACAGAGCTGGACATCATCTGCGTACAGATGACACCGCACCCCGAAACTCCGGATGATCTCACCCAGCGGCTTCATGTAGATATTAAACAGCATGGGGGACAATATAGAGCCCTGTGGAACCCCACAGGTCAAAGGCTGTGGGGTTGAACAGGAGTCCCCCAATAACACCTTCTGGGTACGACCCTCCAGAAATGACTGGAGCCACCGCAAAGCAGTGCCCCCAAGACCCATTTCCGCAAGGCGCCCCAGAAGGATACCGTGGTCGACGGTATCGAAGGCCGCTGAGAGGTCCAGGAGCACCAACAGGGACACACTCCCCCTGTCTAGCTCCCGGCGCAGATCATCCACTAAGGCGACCAAGACTGTCTCGGTACCATGTCCCGGTCTGAAACCAGACTGTGCCGGATCCAGATAATCCGTGTCTCTCAAGAATACCTGGAGTTGTGAGGCCACCACGCTTTCCATGACTTTGCCCAAGAAGGGAAGATTGGAAACAGGCCGAAAGTTGTCAAATTTAGTGGGGTCCAGTGATGGTTTTTTCAACAGCGGCTTTATAATAGCCTGTTTTAGGCTCGCTGGAATCTTGCCTTCCCGAAGGGAGGCATTAACCACCACCGTTACCCACTCAGCCAATCCCCCTCTGGCCTCCTTCAGAAGCCAGGATGGGCAGGGGTCTAGGATGGACGTGGTGGGCCTCATTCCTCCAAGTATCTTGTCCACATCCTCGGGCTTCACAAGCTGAAAAGAATCCATCAAAACAGGACAAGCAGGTGCTCGTGTCACATCCACAGAGACTGCATTTAATATGGTGTCCAGCCCAGAACGGATCAAAGCGACTTTGTCTGCAAAGAACCGAGCAAATGCTTCACAGCGCGTGGCCGAATTGTCAGGGCTCCCGCCTGAGGTGGCGGGAGTCAAAAGACCTCTGACAATCCGAAACAACTCCGCCGGACGGTTTTTTGCAGACGCAATAGTGGCCGCAAAGAAAGTTTTCTTTGCGGCTTTTATTGCCGCGGCATATGCCCTTAGAAAGGACACAAACCGTGCTCGGTTTGGCTCGCTTGGGTCCGAGCGCCACACGCTCTCTAGTTCCCTCTTCCTTCGCTTCATCGCTGCCAGCTCCTCAGTGAACCAAGGAGCTGGTTTAGCTCGGTTACTTGAGAGGGGACGTTCCGGAGCGATCATGTCAATTGCCCTGGTCATCTCCCCATTCCAGAGAGCGACCAAGGCCTCAACATGATCACCTGCCGAGGTAGCGGGAAAGTCCCCAAGAGCCATCAGGAATCCATTCGGATCCATAAGCCTCCTGGGGCGGACCATCTTAATGGGTCCTCCACCTTTGCGGAGGTTAGGGGGTGCAGTGAGCCTAAATCTGATCAGGAAGTGGTCGGTCCATGGCAACGGAGAGATGAACAACTCCTCCACCCCGCCACCCTGCTCCCATCCCTGGCAGAAAACCAAGTCCAATGTATGTCCAGCACAGTGGGTGGGGCCAGTTATTCGTTGGGACAGCCCCATGGTTGCCATGGCGGACATGAAGTCCTGAGCCGCTCCTGTGAGGGTCGCCTCGGCATGGATGTTGAAGTCCCCCAGCACAAGAAGCCGTTGAGACTCCAACGCCAGGCTCGAGACCACCCCCGCTAGCTCAGGTAGGGAGACTGTAGTGCAGCGAGGTGGACGGTACACTAACAGAATCCCTATTCTGTCCCGGTCACCCACCCTCAGGTGGACGCATTCAAAATTTGTGGTCTGCGGGATGGGGCTCCTGGTCAGACGGATGGAATCTCTATAGACCACTGCGACCCCGCCTCCCCGTCCTCCGGATCTCGGTTGGTGCTGTACGGAGAAGCCTGGAGGACAAAGCTGGGTCAGATTTACGCCTCCAGCTTCATCCAACCAGGTCTCCGTAATGCACGCCAGATCTGCCCGCTCCTCCAGGATTAGGTCCTGGATCCAGGTCGTTTTTCCGTTGACAGATCTGGCGTTCAGCAGCACCACCTTCAATCCCGAGGGCCCGCTCACCTGGTTACACCAATTTACCTTAGGAGACCGGTTGGGAATTGTTAATGTAGATAAACGGTCCGAATTAGGCCAAATTCGAGGTCTCCTTTTTCCGCATCTCCTCCTCCCCACCACGACCTCTATGGGGGCCCCTCGGCTAGTGGAACACCTCCCCCCCTCCATGCCGCGATCTAATATCAAGGTCTTATTTCCTGCTTCATCAGTTGTTTGATTTGTTGGTCCCTGCCAACACCCTTGCTCCCCTTCCTCCCCCTTCCCCGCCCCATTTTTGTCCACAGGCTCCAGCCCGCCTCCTCCCCTGACCCTTCCGCTAGTCAGTAGCAACAGGGATAGTACCAACAGGGGGGTGGGGGACTTCATGGATAACAATAGCTTCAGAAGGAAGGGGCGTTCCAGCCACACCAGTTAGGATAGTTCGTAAAGTGCGAGAGTGCGAGAGTCTTCAGTGCAGCACAGTCAGTAATACCACTCAGTTAACAACACACTACGTGCCGTTGGGCACATACATAAAGTGCAAGATCTAAAGTGCAATAGGTAACCTGAAACTGGTTCTCAGCATTCACTAAAGTGCGGCATAGAGGGATAAGGAAGGGGGCGTAAGTGCTAGTGTTATTTAGCAGCAGGTGGCAGGCGCCTTAAAGTGCTGTTGTGTTCTTATATCAGCTTAGCAGCAGCGACAACCAGAAGAGTGTGCTAAGATAGTAATATGTAGTCACGTTCTTACGAAGATGATGGTGATACCACTTGAATAAGGTTGTTATGATTCAGATGTACCTCTAGACGGTTGGTCTGAGAGCAGATGGGGGCATCCGGGGATGGTGTACACAGTGGCGGTCAGCACAGTTGGTCTATTGTATATCTATCAATCCAAAGGAGGCCAGCTCAAGAGGTCTACACAATATTAAGGCCGGCACAAAAGGTCTACTCAGTATTAAGGCCAGCACAGAAGGTCTACACAATATTAGGCCGGCACAAGAGGTCTACACAATATTAAGGCCAGCTCAAGAGGTCTACACAATATTAGGCCGGCACAAGAGGTCTACACAATATTAAGGCCAGCACAAGAGGTCTACACAGTATTAAGGCTAGCACCAAAGGTCTACACACTATTGAGGCCAGCACAAGAGGTCTACACAATATTAAGGCACATACAAAGGTTCTACACAATATTAGTCAACGCTGAAAAGATGAAACTCTAGAAGATCCAGCAGTGGTGGCAAAGGTGAAATCTAGCAGCGATGACAAGGCGGCGGGCCAAATGGTGGTGGCCGCGATGGAAGGCGGCAGCGATGGCCCAGCGGCCCAGCGGCGGCCCAGCAGCTGCAGTGGTAGCGATGGAAAGGCGGCGATGGTGAGGCGAGGCGCCAAGATGGCGGCCGCAACAGCCGCGGCGTTCTCCGTGCCCTGGCTTGGCCCAACGGCCCCAGCGGTGGACCGGTCGCAGCAGCGGCAGCGATGGTGAAGGCGGGGCGCCAAGATGGCGGCCTCAGCGGCCGCGACGCTCTCCGTGGCCCAGCAGTGGTCCGGTCGTACCGGCGGCGGTGAGGGGACGGCGGCGGCGATGGAGAAGCGGGACGCCCTGGCTCGGCCCTGGCCCCAGCGGTGGTCCGGTCGCAGCGGCAGCGGTGAAGGGACGGCGGCGGCAATGGAAAAGCGAGACGCAAGATGGCAGCCGCAGATGTAGAGCTTTATAGATGTAGAGGCCTCCTTGCAGATTGCTGAGTCACACCCCACTGGAGGAGGCCTGGGCTGCTGGCTACTCACAAGGAGTCCTGGGAGCAGGCTGGAGATCTTTATTGCCCCTTCACAGCAAGCACAGCAGACTCAGTCCCTGGCAGGCCTGTGGACTCAGCTTTATAGATGTAGAGGCCCCTTGCAGATTGCTGAGTCACACCCCACTGGAGGAGGCCTGGGCTGCTGGCTACTCACAAGGAGTCCTGGGAGCAGGCTGGAGATCTTTATTGCCCCTTCACAGCAAGCACAGCAGACTCAGTCCCTGGCAGGCCTGTGGACTCAGCTTTATAGATGTAGAGGCCTCCTTGCAGATTGCTGAGTCACACCCCACTGGAGGAGGCCTGGGCTGCTGGCTACTCACAAGGAGTCCTGGGAGCAGGCTGGAGATCTTTATTGCCCCTTCACAGCAAGCACAGCAGACTCAGTCCAGGAAGGACTTCAATAGGAAGGGCTGGGCTTTAGCACAGTGGGTTAAACCTCTAGCTGCAGAAAATCTCGCCGATCGAAAGGGCGACAGTTCAAGCCCGGGTTGGCATGAGCTCTCAACTGTCAGCCCAGCTTCTGCTAACATAGCAGTTCAAAAACAGTAATGTAAGTAGATAAATAGGTACCGCTTTGGCGGGAAGGTAATAAAAGGCAGCCATGCAGACATGCCAGTAATTTGATTGGGAGAGTGTCTAAAGACAACAACGCTCTTCATTATGGATGATGAAGTGACAGTGGCCCCCTGGTGGCGCAGCGGGTTAAACTGCTCAGCTGGCGAACTTGCTGACCAAAAGGTTGGCAGTTTGAATTCGGGGAGTAGGTTTAGCTCCTGTTGTTAACCCCAGCTTCTAGCAGTTTGAGAACATGCAAACGTGAATAGATCAATAGGTACTTCTCCGGAGGGAAGGTAATGGCATTCCATGCAGTCATGCTGGCCACAGGACCTTGGAGGTGTCTACGGACAACGTTGGCTCTTTGGCTTAGAAATGGAGATGAGCACCACCACCACCCCCAAGAGTTGGACAATTAAGTTTGAAGTTTGGGTTTACTCCAGAACATGTAAATCTGTATCCAATAGCCATATTTCTAAATACAAATTATCTTTAAAAGTGAATGCTCAAATTGTATAAATTTAAAATTTCCGCAAGTTGCTTACTTATTTACTGCAGTAGACTAACACGGCTCTGTTGTTATGTACCATCTAGTTCCCTTTGACTTATGGCAATGCTATGGATGAATGACCTCCAAGAGATCCTACTATGAACAGACCTAATCAAGTCTTTCAAAGTCTGGGCTGTGGATGCCTTTACTGAGCCAGTCAATTCACCTGTTACGTAGTCTTCCTCTTTTCCTTCTACCTTCAACTTCAATGAGTTTCATTGTCTTTTTCAGTGAGTCATGTCATTTCCCGATATGTCAAAGTACAAGAGCCTCAGTGTAATCATTTTGGCTTTCAGAGTTCAGTCTATTAACTTGCCTTTTGGAGGTATCCACTGTATTTCCGGCACTGTTGTCCAGCACCACATTCCAAAATGAGTTGATTTTCCTCCAGTCAGCTGTCTTCGTTGTCCAGCTGAAAATAATTTTCTCTCTCTTAAAATACATTATTTGGGTTGCTGTGAGTTTTCTGGGCTGTATGGCCATGTTCCAGAAGCATTCTCTCCTGATGTTTTGCCCACATCTATGGTAGGCATCCTCAGAACTCGTGAGGCCTGTTGGAAACTGGGCAAATGGGGTTTATATATTTGTGGAATGTCCAGGGTGGGAGGAAGAGCTCTTGTCTATTGGAAGCAAGTGGGAATATTTCAATTGGCCAGCTTGATTAGCATTGAATAGTCTGGCAACTTCAAAGCCTGGCTGCTTCCTGCCTGGGGGAATCCTTTGTTGGGAGGTGTTAACTGGGCCTGATTGTTTCTTGTCTGGAGGCAAGAGTGAATGCTATAATTGATTGTCTTGATTAGCATTAAATAGCCTTGCAGCTTCAAGACCTAGCTGCTTCCTGCCTGGGAGAATCCTTTGTTGGGAGGTGTTAGCTGGTCCTGGTTGTTTCTTGTCTGGAATTCCCCTGTTTTTGACTCTTGTTCTTTCTTTACTGTCCTGATTTTAGATGGCCATGATTGTTTCCTGACTGGAATTCCCTTGTTTTTTTAGTGTTGTTCTTTGTTTACTGTCCTGATTTTAGAGTTTTTAAAATACTGGTAGCCAGACTTTGTTCATTTTCATGGTTTCCTCCTTTCTGTTGAAATTGTCCACATGCTTGTGGATTTCAGTGGCTTCTCTGTGTAGTCTGACATGGTGGTTGTTAAAGTGGTCCAGCATTTCTGTGATCTCAAATAATATGTTGTGTCTAGGTTGATTCATCAGGTGCTCTGCTATGGCTGACTTAGTTTGCAGTGCCTTTCATGTTCCTTGATTCGTGTTTGGGCAATGCTGCATTTGGTGGTCCCTATGTAGACTTGTCCTCAGCTGCATGGTATACGGTAGACTCCTGCAGAGGTGAGATGATCCCTTTTGTTCTTTGCTGAACGTAGCATTTGTAGGATTTTCTTAGTGGGTCTGAACACAATGCTGGACCACTTTAACAACCACCATGTCAGACTACACAGAGAAGCCATTGAAATCCACAAGCATGTGCACAATTTCAACAGAAAGGAGAAAACGATGAAAATGAACAAAATCTGGCTATCTGTATTTTTAAAAACCTCTAAAATCAGGATAGTAAATAAAGTTTACCACTCAGATATAACACAAGGTGATGGGAAACTTCATTAAGACAAAATTCTTAACTGGTCTTGTATCCTGTTTCATAGGTTGTATCATTAGGAGATGGAGACGGTTACCGTAGATGTGCGCATAGAAAGCAAAGAAAAAGACTCTGCAGAACAAACTTCCAAAGATGTGATTGAAGTTCGCTCTCTGAATGACATTGAATTACGAGAACAGCTCTCTGTACATGGATTCAATGCTGGACCGATATTACGTAGGCATCACTTTAATGATGATTTAAACTGGTTGAAGGGTATAAAGGTCAGCAGAACCCAATATGTGGGTAGGAAATTAAATCTTCTTGGTAGAAAGAAGTGATTAATTACTTCTTAAAACAATCCCAGTCTGAGTCAAGCTATATTTAACCAGGTAGGTATAAATGATTTGAGATGACTCTTTACTGAAGGACCGGATGTTCAGCTCCTGCTGTAGAACATATGCTTTTATTTATTCAGACTCTTAATTTGTCTTATCCTGCAGGTATTTTGAATATGTTCCAAAATACACATCTTGTTTAGCTAATGTAAACAGGTTTGTACATTATCTATGCTAAAAACCATTATAACATTATTTGGGTAACCATCAGTAGGCATCAAGAAAGGCTGCATTCTGTACATTTTATATTTGCAAATGCACACATTTTGTAATAGAGTTACTTGATTTTTGATGGTCTTTTCGGGAAGGAAAAGAAACCATTCAGAGTGCTGAAGCCTCGCTCTTCAGCCCCCCCCCCCCCGAAATTCTCATGGTGGTCCACAAGAAGGCCTTACTTTTATATTATTTAAACTGTTATGTTTATTCATATCATGATCTAATCACCATGCTCAATATATCCCATATGCATGGGGGTATTGGGGTAACGATACAAAAAGTTTGCTAGGGTAGACCCTCTTTCACTCAGACTCTGCCCCCCCCCCCCCCCCCGAATCAAAATCCTGGCTACGGGCCTGGGTCTGACCATTAGTACAAACACTTATAGGATGAATTGGCCGATAGATATCCAAGACTAACAAAGTGAAATTATATGACAAATGCAAAGTTCTGCACTGAAGGACAGGCTAACTTGATGTGGCTGTAAAACATGCAAAACGTATCTCACAATGAAACTAGCGAATGGCCAAACTTGAGTAATTTTTGTAAAGTTGATGCTTTCATTGACGAATGAATATTTAGCCTTCACTGACAGAACAATAGTTTTAAAGTTATCAGAAATACTTCTAATACATTTTGGATCGTTGTGTCCAGTATTGGACAACACAGAATTAAAATGATATAAGGCAGGGCAGGAGACTATGTTGTCATCCAAATGATGTCGGGATGTGACTTCTGTCACCATCAACATTTGCAATGTTGACAGGTCATCAGCATCTACAGAAAAATATGCCCACGCTCCACATAGGCAAATTGGAACAGGCTTAGAAGATGACAAAGAGAGTGAGTGGTATAAAAGAAAAGGCAGGTTTGGCCTGAAAAAGAAAACAATGAATGGGAAAAATGATAGCAGTGTTCATGCGCCTGAAGAATTCTGCACCAGGTGACAGTATAAGATCCAAACAGACATAAATTACTGAAGCTGCTGCTGCAGAATTTTAGTCTAGTTGGAATTACTGTGTGCCTGGATTTGATGCTTTAAGAACAGAGTGGGGTTTAGTGGTGTATAAGATTCTCCAGTCCTTTCAACCATTCTGAGCACTTAGAATCTCCTGAAATCTTAGTGCATTGGGAACAGTATAACAAGCCAGTACTAAAGCTGTTGTTTTTTGGCCTGCTTCTTTTAGCTTCCACAAGGACTACCTATGAGAACAAGCTGTTACAGTTGATGAAACAATGCCCAACCAGTGCAGCTGGGGAAAATAGCAGGCTTGATGATTCTGAAAAGGAAAATGGAGAACATGGTACGGATTCATCAAGTAATGTTTTAAGAATGTCTGTGAATGAGTAGTACATTGCAGATAACAGATTAAGAATTACGACTTGCCAGTTGTTTTTACTGAGTTGTAGGTTTTTCGGGCTATGTGGCCATGTTCTAGAAGCCTTCTGTCCTGATGTTTCGCTTGCATCTATGGCAGGCATCCTCAGAGGTTGTGAAACCTCACAATGTCTGAGGATGCCTGCAATAGATGCAGGTGAAACATCAGGAGAGAATGCTTCTAGAACATGGCCATATATCCCGAAAAACCTACAACAACGCAGTGATTCCGGCCATGAAAGCCTTAGACAATACATATTATTACTGGCATTACCAATCATAACTTTATATTTCCCTCAGTAGCTATACCAGTAGAAATACGCAATTCAATTATTCAGCAAATCCATCTGGAACAAAAAAAAGTCATTCAGGGTGAAAATAGATTTCAGTGTAGTCTGCTTGGATTTCAAAATATTTCCCTCTGGATTGCATTAGAGCAGGAGAGGGCAAAGTTTAGCCCATAGGCTGCATGTACTCCACAGGAGTGTTTTTGTGGTCCTTAGAACTCCCCATGGGTTAAAAATACATTTGTTTTTGCTCCAGAATGCCCAACAATGATATTTGGGGGATATAGATGGCATTTCTGCTATGTTTTGAGCCCCCCTTTACTGGGGTCAAAATAGTGAATTGCATGACATTCAAAGGAATTTTATTGCTAATTATTATAGCAGGGATGGAAGTATGCTGTAGCCCCTATGAAAACAGTCCTTTTCTTCTGTAAGCTTACTGTGTGCTGATTTAAGGTAAGCCTACTGGCTCTATGTATTTGTGGGAGTTGAAGTCCAAAACACCTGGAGGGCCGAAATTTGGCCAGGCCTGGTCTAGCCTGTATTTTCAACAATGATTGCAATACCTTGCCTGGATTTCAGAGAAATTTGCTTATGTCTACTGAAAGGCACTTGAAAATGAGATTGTTTATATTCTAGCTGAGACCCTTTTACCTTTTCTGAATTGTAGTATTCCTCTCACAACAAAACAATCTAATGTGAGTCTGCACAATGTTGATCAGTCTTCCTTTTGGGCAGGGGTCACCACAGACCACTTTTTTGAACCCTTCAGAGGTCTCCAAATGTGCACCTTAATATTTGTGTACATTTATATCTCTTCCATAAACAGATAACTCCCAAACACTTCTTTCAGGAAAAAAAGGAAATTTTTCTAAGGTTTTGGAATTTTCGGGGGGGGGGGGAACCAAAAATGTTTTTGGCCTTCATCCAAAAAGCCCTCTAAGTCCAACAGAGGCTCATAAATGGGGTTCCTGAAGGGTTTGGGGTGGCAGTTGGGGGTGATTTCTATGTGGGTCTGTGTGTGGTAGTGGGTGTGGCCTCCAAGGTTTTCCTGAAGGGCTAATACGACCTTCAGTTGCCAACCCCTATTGTACAATTATAAATTTGCAAGGGGAAACCAAACCCACCTTCCTTTTTTGGTGCTATTGTTCTGTACTATTGCCATTTAATTTTAAAATTCCTTGCCTCTTTAGAGTTAGAATAAGGAATTTATGCAAAAGAAGAGTGACTGTACACAAGGTTCCTTGGTCTAACACAAATCCTATTTTTAAATAGCATAGCCTTTTATTCAAAAGTGGTAAAGCTATTTAATTAATTTCAGAGGGATTCCTTATATAAGAACTATACAACCCTGGGTACATGTGCTTTTATTTGAGTTTAGAAGCTGAATAAGATTGAGTCTCCTCAGTACTTGGATGGGAAACACTCAATGAAGACCAAAGTCCAGGGGTGCCCAGGTAGGGCTAGGAGTAACTCCTTTCAGTTCTTCCCCCAGTGGCAATATCTGGCTAGATTGACCAGTGGTCTCACTAAGACCCTTTCCTATGACCAAATGAGAAATTTCTTATTGTATTTTGGCAGAATAATACATATCAATTTGTTGACCTTGAGTTTTAGTAATTGTATCTAGAATAGCAAAGTGTGTACACAAAGCAGTTATGTCCCATATGTTAAAGAATGTGCATGCAAGACACCGCCCCCCTTTCTCAGTACTCTGTTTCATGAGGATTTTATGATGATTGACATTATTGTTAACATAGGTCTTATTAGTCACATAACAAATGCAATTTGGTTTTATGTGCATATATGTCTTTTTTGGGTGTTTCACAAGGAGCTGTTTACTAGCTCCACACACAGCATCCATTCCAATCACCCATCCAGTAGCTGGGGCCTGTGATTGAACAACTGGATTAAGTTTGTGAATTATTCAAATTTTTATTATTCTATTTCCCGTTGAAAACTATTAATATGGTTTAAAATATGTCTGCATTTCATCCAGTCTTAAGTGTAGCAGATTTCTCAATAGTTAAATGAATGAGTCTGAACTGAAAATGAGAAGATGTTACAATTGTCTGTTCTCTTACCTGAACTAGAATCTTGCAAATGTTGTTCAGTGATGTCAAGCAAACCTATTTTCTGCTTTCAAGCAGCCTTTGAACTCACTGAGGATAAAGTGAAGTTTTCTGGTTTCTTTACCAAAATAGAAGGTTGACTGGGGCGATTCTTACAACTGCTGAGAACAGAAAAATTGGCAGCTTGAAAATGTACTGATAAATTCTGAACAAGCAGTTGTGTATTCATATATGGTTACTAGTATTTTCTTCATTTATTTTAGAAAAGGAACCGAGAGCCACTACTACTGCCAATGCATGTAAATCCAAAACTAAGTCCTTTTTAATTTGCCTGCTTGCTTAGATCTGAACTCTGAAGCTGAAATTCCCCAGTGTGATACCATATTGCTTTGAACATCGGGTGCAGGGGACAAACAGTATCTTGCTCTGGATCAGTGTTTCTCAACCTGGGGATAGGGGTCCCTGGGGGGTTGTGACGGGGTTTGAGAGGGGTTGCCAAAGACCATCAAAAACACATATTCCTGATGGTCTTAGGAACACCTTTGGCAGCAACTACAACTCCCCAAATGACAAAATCAGTCTCCCCAACACAACCAGTATTCAAATTTGGACGTATCAGGTATTTCTGCCAAATATGGTCCAGATCCATAGTTGTTTGGGTTCACTGTGCTCTCCAGAGGTAGGTGAAATACATCTCCCCTAAACCACTGTTAATTCCTCCCAAACCTCTCCAGTATTTTCTGTTGGTCATACTGGTTCTGTGTGGGAAGTTTGGCCCTATTCTATCATTAGTGGGGTTCAAGGGACTCTTTAATTGTAGGTGAACTATAAATCCCAGCAACTACAACTTCCAAATGTCAAGATCTATTTTCCCCAAACTCCACCAGTGTTCACATTTGGGCGTATCAATTATTTGTGCCAAATTTGGTCCAGTTAATGAAAATACATCCTGCATACCAGATATTTACATTATGATTCATAACAGTAGCAATTTTACAGTTTTAAAGTAGCAATGAATCTACTTTTATGGTTGGGGGTCACTACAACATGAGGAACTGTATTAAGGGGTCACGGCATTAGGAAGGTTGAGAAACATTGCTCTAGATTGAGACACGTGACTTTTGTCCCAGGTCTGCAGGATAGCCAGAGTTGTTTCCAAAGACCAATAATAAAACAATTCTTGCCCTCATTCTTTAAATGGAGAAAAGAAGTAAACTAGGACCCTCACTGCAATGAGTTGATAGACCATCACAGTAACAGATCTGTTGCCTTTGGTGACGGTCCCTGTTGCACACCATCATGTAATCTCTATTACTGGTCCACCAGGACTTTGTGACAAAACTGCCATGGGTATTGATGGGCAAAGTCTGGCAACTGTTTATAGCTGAACTCTAAAACTGGATTCGCAAAGTTACTGTAAAAAATAAATAAAAAGAGAAGAAGCACCACAGGGGAGGGTGAATTTGTAATGTCCACCAGGAAGTGTGGCTTTGCACAGCCAAGGCATCATAAATGTGCAACACCAGTGGTTGTGCAAAGCCACTCATCATGACAACAAATTGCTACTATCCCACATTTGGGAATGGTGCAGGATGGCAGCAAGTGTGCGGTAATTTCCTCAGGCAATAATTCTTTGACTCAAGCAACATCATGCATTTTGTTGGTTTTAAAAGAGACCTATATATGTGGAAATCTCAGTGGAAGGAAACAGGTTCATGGTAAGGAATATGCATTCTCCTTAATGTCTGATTTGGGTATTAATTTTAGGCAGTCCCTGATTTACACACAACTCCATGTTAAGAATGGGACATCAGGAAGTGAGAGATATCTACCCCTCAGAAGGGAAGTTCACTCCTGAAAGAGTTATCATGGGGGAAAGGTGTCTCCACTGAAACTTTATCACCAATCCTTGTTTCCACAACAAGTCAATTTTTTCAAAATTCAGTTATCACAGGAACAGAAAGTTAGGTGGAATCTTCTGAACGGACAACAAAACACCACAGGGTTGTTCACTTCTCCTTATGGTATCCAAAGAGTGTGTGTGTGTGTGTGTGTGTGTACGCACGTGTGCATAGACACACACACACACACACACTTTTAAAATGTACCCGTTAGGACTTATATACAAATTCAACTTAGGAACAAACCTGCAGAATGTATCTTGTTCATAACTTGGGAACTGCTTGTATAAGCATTTTATATTGGTACATGAGACCAGAGACGTGTGTCCCTGCTCATTCTGTAGGTCTGCTTTTTCTTCCTTAGTGTGCCTGCATAATGTATACCTTTGTTTTCATAGATCACATTTATATCAGAAAGTGCACACCAGGAGGTCAAATTGCAATACAGTTGGTATTGATTACATTGGGCAAATGCCTGAGCAAACTTTAATTAAAACTTGAGATTTCCAGACAGAGAGTTTTAATTATCCATGATCTAGAAGGATCAGAATTTTCTCGTGGATGCTGTGATGACAGACTCTTTACACATGTAAATAGTTTTGGGGGCCAACAAGCAACATTTTCAGCAACTGAGATAATAGAAGAAAGCCTGTAACAGAATGCTCATCTCCTCTCCTTCAGTTCATCATGATCCTCATCCTGCTTCTCCTTCCTCAATAGCTGATTATCAGGATTCAGTATCTGCTGTCTGTGCTTTCAAGACTACACTTGTGGGCATTATTCACACACATATAGACAAGGATACATGTTAGAAAATTTGTTTCCTGAAACATAACATGACGTTCCTAATTGGTATTGGATACCTATATTTCCGAATATTCCGTGAAAATTACTCAATTTCTCTCTCCCCCCCCCCCCCCCATTTTAACACAGGACAAACCACAGAAGTAGTCCTCCAAACAAACAACCTCAGAGTGACAGCTGAATGTGCCTCTGGGCTTGGTAATGTAAGTCACCCAAAGCATGAATATTTTATGGATGCAATTAAATGCAGGAGATTATAAAATAATATAAACTGATGTACTTTGTGTTAGTCTCCTGACAAGTCAGGCAATTACTCCAATCACATAATTAGAATGTATTTATTCTGTGGCTGCTGTTAATGCATTAGAGCCCTAGGAAATCTGATGCAAAATAGCCTACTCAGGTATTTAAGGATGAGCCAACTTTATTTTACAGATGGAAAGTCAGTGGGCATTATAGCTGGGAACATGTACGTGTTACACAATCTAGAAATGGAATCATATCTATGCAGAAGTATTTTATTGATCTTCAATAAAATTCAATTTGCTGCTTTGATACTTGGTCTGGTAAATGATATTCTGAGTAAGAGGTCCAAGATAAACTTGAACTTCTTGTCACCTGCCACATCTACCTAGAGAGGTCACCCTCACATCTGATCAGGTCTAGCCATTTTGTATCAAAAATAATGATAACCTTGAATCATGCTTCAGTAGGGCCTAGGCACAGGAATACCTGTGGATGTCAAACTCCATGACATAGTAATATGGTGTCCCTTATATAAAATGGCAAAGTCAAGGCTTGCTTTTGGGATTTAACAAAATATTTCAAAAGTGTGGCTATAGAATCCATGAATATGGAGGGCCTGCTGTACTTGACAAGCCTCTTAATTGGGACATTGGATCCCACAATTTCCTCAGCAACTTTTCCAGTGCCCAACTACTCTTCATTCCTCTGTTCCTTCTGCAGCCAGCTTCAGTGTTGGGGAACTGAGGTCACCTGAAACAGACCACAATGCCTTGTAGTCTTTATACATTCTTTAAAGTTTTTGCTCCTGAAGTCTGAAAAGAGTCACTTGGGAACCTATGAGATATTGATATGGTCCTTGCCAATACATTGCAGATGGAAGATTTTCCCCCTTTCAAATTACTTGTGATTGTTATTTAATTTCAAATTCATAATGAGATTTTTGTGAATTCTGGGAAAGCACACACTAATTCTTTATCTGTCAATAAATGGTTCAGAACTGTTAAGAATGGATACCTTGTAAACCAGTTCCTATAGCTCCTCCTCTCTAGGGGAAAAAAATCTTCCTCCTATACATTTTGCATGAGAAAACTATAACAACAACAACAACAACAACAACAACAAAACTTTATTTAAATTCTGCCCTATCTCCCCGAAGGGACTCAGGGTGGATTCCAGTCACAAAAAAGGCAAACATTCAATGTCTGAACATAACAACTAATACACACATAATAACAAAAAATAAACTCCACAGCATATAAAAACAAAATATAACTGAGAAAATTAGAATAAAATTTAAACACAACCTATTATATCAGAAATAAAACAAGCATAAAACAAAAATAAAACATAAAAGCATTTGTACCATCTTTGTTTCATTTTCTTTATTTACCATAGTAGCAGCATGGGAATGTTTACTTCTTGATTTCAGCAGGGCTTTCACTGCCCTTTGAAGCATGTGCATAAGTTTTTATCTTCAAGAGATGAGTAAACACCATTTTATAGGCATCACTAGAGGTCTGATTAGTGATTGGTGCTGATATGGAACCCATCCGTGTGACAGCACTAATGACCGCTTGAAGGGTCATGAGTCATGAATGAGAACTTGTATCATCTCAGTGCAGCACATTTTATGTGATTTTTTCCCCTGTCTTTTAGCTTTCAGTCATGTTTTTAACTATTTCTCTTCTGTCATAGAAGCCAACTGTAGATGTTGAAGAACGTCAGAAGAAACTGTTATCATCTAATATTGAACACAGTTTGGCCAAAATAGTGGCAGAGGTAAGTAGTTACTCTGACTCAGTTAGAGATTAATATATCTATAAATCTTGATTTTTTGGGTTATTCAAATTTACTTAAAAATCATTAGTTACATGTGTAGTTTACTTTTTCTCCAGTGTGTCCAAGGTGATATACCTTAATTATTTGAGTATTGCACCATTGAATGTAATGCATACCTCAATTCTGAAAGTGCGTTACCAAAAAAAACCCCCAAAAAACAAAAAAAAAAAAAAGGAGGAGGAGGTCTGGAAGGAGGGAGAGGGGACCAAAACTGGAGCTCCCCCATTGAAGCCCTGTTTTTCTTTTTTTGTTGTGGTTCACCAGTCTTGGCTTGACAGAAGGGCGCGGCTTCCCTTTGCTTGTTGGTCATGCTGCTGCCTGGCACCAGGCCCAAGGTTTTAATTGCACAGTTCTAACTCGCTATCAAATCTAATGCACACCTCAATTTTGGCAATGTAATTTAGCCAAAAAAGGTGTGCATTAGACTCGAGTAAATATACTACATGGAGCTTTCTAATTTATTATTCACATCTATTTGGAAAGAACAAGAGTCAAGGAGTAGTGAATTTTATGGCTCAGTGTGGTATACAATCTGTACCTGCAAAAAGTCCCAGTCCAATCAATGCAACACATTTGGCTGAGGTCCTCAACTGCTTATCACAGAGCAGTCTTCATGTGGGTGTTGAAGATCCCCAGCATTGCAATACCAGTGGCAAGACCAACTGAGTCAGCTCATGAAAGGAGACTGTTGAGCAGTTTAATGGGTGATAAATCAACACAATCACACTTCTGTCCTGGCCACCCACCTTCAAATACGCACACTCACACCCAACAGATCTGGTAAAGAAGATGGACTTATGATAGATCTTTACAGCTCTGCTCCCCTTCTCCACTAGCCGCCATCTGCTGCTGTACGGAACATTAAAGTGGGCAAACCCTGGAGAGTTTCCCCTCTCCCCTGCCAGGCATCTGTAAGTGAGGTTAGCATGCTTATCCAGAATTAAGTCCTGGACCATGCCTGTTTTCCCATTTCCATTAAATAGAAGAAAAGTAGTTGAGGTGTTCTCTTTTTTATAGACTCTTTTGCTATACACATGGATGCACACATACCTATAGTAGAGCTTAATTGGGGACCATCAGTGAAAGATGATGGCAGAGAAACACATTGTCCAAATTCTTTGTGCTATAATCAGTGGCAAGTTGCTTGAAAACGAATAGCTGCAAGCATATAATTAGACAATGAAAATCAGATCTGTTTTCCATGGCCACTTTAGATTAGTAGATCAGGCATATATTTTTGTAGTTTCTAATGCAAAAAAATGGTATGACTGTTGCCTGCAAGAAGATATATTTTAGCAAATTTCAAAGATACTCAGAAACAGCAGTTAATCGTTGTTTTGTACCTGTTCTGTCTTGTTAGTCTGCCTCTTATTATTTCATTAATATAATAGTGCATGCATGAGGAATTAATATAATATTGCATATAAGTGTGCCCAAGCTTATACTACTCACTTTGTTCTCTCAGTCTCTAAGGTGTTGCAAGATCACTTTTCATAATAATATCATCTATTAATAGCTACAGGAAATATTGCCAGAGGGCAAGGTGGCATTGAATCGGTCACAAGGACCAACCTCAAGGAGAAAATCTGGTAGCAGCCCTGGACCGAGCTGCAAACAAAAGGTACTCTTGCAATGATGTGCTATGTAGCCATTTCATAGGTATTATCCTAAAGAGCTACGGCTACTGTATCAGATTGTATATGTTTCTTGTCAATTGCCTAACAGCTGAAATTTATTGTATTTCTCTTTTCTTTACCAAAATAATTACACATTTTGTATCTGCTCTGTAATAACATGTACTTTTTCACCCACATGCACGCACCCAGCCTAAGGAAGATCTACTATACCCCATAATGTAATGTTTCCTTGAGCGCTCTTCTGAGTCTTTCGTGGCTATCCAGCTCCAGGGCTTTGTAATTTTTTTATTTGAATGCCCTGATTTTTGTTTATAATATATCTAACATGATATTTTAATGATCTGCTGACAATAAATTAAGGTATGTATGCCTTAAGATCTAAGGCTCAGTATGGAGCTTTATCTTTGGGGGGTGGGGGTGGGGGGGGGTGGGCGGTTAAGATGCTAGTAGTTGAAACAATACATTTAGAAAGCAAGGTGCTTCCCCTGTTGGAAGTTACATCTGCTTTAGACATCAAAAATAGCCTCTTCTTCTGAAAGGACTCCTCTGAGGGCTGTACCTTTCTATAGTTGTAGAGATCTTGGGGCAAGTCATGTTCAGATGACTTGCCCAAGATGAATTAACACCTTTGCAGTTCTCTCATGATAAACTATTTGTCATGTTTTGAATGGAGCCCCCGGTGGCACAGTGGGTTAAAGTGCTGAGCTGCTAAGCTTGTTGATCAAAAGGTCACAGGTTTGACTCTGGGGAGTGGCATGAGCTTCCGCTGACATCCCTAGCTTCTGCCAACCTAGCAGTTCAAAAACATGCAAATGTGAGTAGATCAATAGGTACCGCTCCAGTGGGAAGGTCCAGCCACATGACCTTGGACAATGCCGTAGAAATGCTTAGAAATGGAGATGAGCACCACACCCCAGAGTCAGACACGACTGGATTTTATGTCAGGGGAAAACCTTTATCCATGTTTTGATGTCAGAAACCATTAGGAGTAAGAGTGGCCTATGACAGATTATGGAAATTAACCTGATAAAATAACCTAAAAACATGGGTGTTCCCCTGTGCCTTTAACTAGGCAGTTCCAAATAATTGGCCCAATAATACCTACGTTCCGGCACTTTAGCATGACCCTCCGCTCTACAACCCTGACATTTTAATGCCCAAGAACACTACTCTCCCATCCCTGACCCTGAATTTTGCACTTTCCCTTAGCTCTGTCTAGGAATTTTGCACAAACTCAGAACCCTCTGAACTCAGCACATTTTTTGCTCTCCATGGTACTGTTGTTATGATGTTACGTTTTATTGTGATATGTTTCTGTTTAGTTTTGTTTTGATTTGATTTTATTGCATTATGTTTTTAACTCTGTGCTCGCTGGGCTTGTCCCTGTAAGCCACCCTGAGTCCCTTTGGGAAGATGGAGGTAGGGTATAAAAAATAAGTCATTATTATTATTATTATTATTATTATTATTATTATTATTATTATTAACAAAAGGACGACACCCTTAAAGCATCTTCAGGGAATTAGGCAGATGATAAAAGAACAAAAGCAAGATGTCATTAAAGTGTACTATACAAAATAACACATTAGTATTCCTATTTCAGAAGTGTTTGCTTTACTTTGCATGAAAAAATCATAATATATAGGTAAGATGCTTATGCAAATTCACCTATTTATAAACCTTCTTTCCTTTTGCAGATAAATCATCCTCCACACATAGATTATGGCTATCCTGATGCTAACCGTGTAGGAGTAAGGTAATCTCTTTAGGATTTCCTTAAAAAGTCTGACAAGCATACTCTATAAATCAGTAGGCTTTTCCTTGCTCTTGGAAGTATGATAGAGGCTGCTTTACAGCTTCTAATATGTTGAGAAATAACTCTTGTTTGAGGTATTAACTTCATGAATATTCCCAGTCAGAGGAGAAATAGTGCTAGGCAGCAGTGATAGTCATAGATAAAACAATACTAAGTAGGATTGATACAAATTGGAATAAATCAAAAACACATGTGACTACTGTTCACATTTATTTGATGAGAAACTGTATGCAAAAAAGGCTGTAAAATTCTGCTGCTTTTAGAGTGTTTTGTGCTTGTGTGTGTAATGTATAATTTAATTTAATTATGAAGTAGATCTGAAGTAAGTTAATAATACACTAGGTTGAAGATTGATTAACTTAGGCTGTAGTGCCTCTTCTAATCAAGTTATCTGTTGAGAGAGGAAGATAGCACCAATAGACTAAAATCCCAAGGATGTAGCTCATGGACATTTGGGGTTGGGATGGAGTTTAACTGTAGCAGTGGTTGAGCAGTGGTTGAGCAGACTGGAGAAGCTATTGTTAGAAGGCCTGCCTTGAAATCTTTTAGGGAAAGGATAGGTTTTTTAAAAAGCTGCTAGCAGTGTGTAGATTCTGGTGTCCAGAATCTTGGAATTCCTAGCACCACTTTGCTATGTCTATTTTATTTTATACAGATAATAAATGTATGTTGAAATTCCATCTATGTGTATGTGCCTTCAAGTCACCTGTCAATTTATAATGGCCCCTTGAATTTTCTATGGTTTTCTTAAGCAAAGCATACTGACAAGTGGCTTTGCCAGTTCATTCCTCTAAATAAATGGTTTTCAATCTTTGGTCCTCCAGGTGTTTTGGATTCAGCTCTCACTTCTTGAGAATGCTGCTCTGGGTTGAGATTGCATGTCTATGTTTATGAAATACCAGGTAATGTTTCAGTCTGGATGTTTACAAAGATCCTCATCATGCTGTTTCTTGTTCTTCTAGTACTAGAAGAAGGACGGTACAAGCAAAGACACCTTCAGTGAAGCAACTTTCTGTAGCAAAATCTCAGGTGTTTGAGAAGCCTGTAGAAGAACTTATACCAACCCGTGTAAAGATGGCAGTGTTTGCTATCTTCATTTTCCTTCTTGTTGTGTATGTTACTATGGAAACTAATATGGGGAATCCATTCCCAAGGTTTAGCATGGGGAAATGAGAGCATCTCATCATTTAGAGATGACATCAAAAGACTAAAGGTGGTGGTTCTGTTTAGCTGCTTATGAATAAGCAGTCTGGGTAGCTAATTAAAAAGCAAAAGTGGATATACCATGTATGTATTTTCTTTGTTTAGAATTTAAAATGCATTGCAGCGTCTGTATCTTAAAATATCTGGCAGCATCTACTTTTTTGACAGTGGTTCATGATTTAGCTCATTGGTAGAGGCTTTCTTGATTAATGGAAACCAATTTCTTCCTTTCTTAATTCCAGAAGGTGAAGTTTTCCTTTTGCAGCCAGTCCTCCCACCATTGTTTGTATTATTCAAGTGGTTCTTATGCTTAGAAGACAGTTTCTCAAAGCCTAATGAACCCACGAGTAAGAAGCATAAACCTAGAAGGAAAAGGTTGCAGAAAAGGTTGCAAAAATGATTGTGGGGTAATTCAACTGCCCTGTGATATACCCACACAGAATACAAGTTGCAGGGTAGCTTCTTCTCAGAGCCAAGTAGATTCCATCGCTCTCACCATCATAGCTCGGTGCTTTAATTCAACCCGAAGCCTTTGTTCTATACAGAAATAGGCTGTGGAGCTGGGCTGCCTATCCTAGTATAAGTAGAAGCACCTGTTATGTAATCTAATGTAAAATGACAGAGTCCTTGATGCCTGATCATACAGGCACAGCTATGGCGCATACATTTCTGTGTACCTGTTTTCTTCTCATGGACAGTGTGATATGTTGCTTTTGAGAACTTGCAAGCTTTAATCTGTGACTTCCATTGATCATCCTGTGGGGAATTTCCTGGGATATGTAATCCAAAACTATAGACTGGTTACTAGAGAAATAAAGAAATATTAATACCTTTTCATGCCTTATTTTACTGTCTTTAAACTGTCGAAGCCAAGTTCTTCATATGTGCTGGCTTTTTTTACTCATCTTGTTCTTTCTCATTGGTAACACAATGAAATACTGCATTGAAGTGGTGTAGCTGTTAATTGTTTTTTGAAAGCATGAAGTAGCTTTCAAATGGTGTAAACCTAAAATTTGCTCTGTGACAAATGTTGTGTTCCAGTTTACCTGTGACTGCAAATTTTGACAACATCCAATATAGAGCCTTGTTGCACACCCTTACTCCCATCACAAGCTGCTAAACTGTACAGCTTGTGATTTTATTCTGTGGCAATGAGGGGGCACAAATAACAATCTAGCTGCCACTCACCTCCTTCAGTGAATGTTTCCTGTGATTACTTCCTGGCATATGATTTCGAAAGGAGAATGAAAGATGGTGTGATATCCCCAACATGTCTTCAAAAATGATATTGTACAAAAAGCCCAGGATAAGGAAACTTGAACACTGAAATTCAAAGTCTGTCTCCTTTTTTGTTGGTACATGAATAGATTTCTAAGAATCCAGAGTAGTGAAACCCCTGGTTTGTACATTTAATTTGGACCATCAGAATACCCATTGTGGCCATAGGATGTATCCATATCCCCTTCCTACCTTCACATCACTTACTTTTTGCAGTTTGATAATTGTTTTTCACTTCTCCATGTTCTTTGCCTCCCACCTCTTCTTAACTGTTAGTAATCTTTCTTTGATTTACTCAGTGCTTTATGCCATACAGGTGATGCACTTCTAGAAAACTTTGAAAGTCTTGGGAACACAGAAAAAGCAAGTTCATTTTCTCATTTGAGGTTATTCTGGAATTACTCACATGTTTCGTGGCGGGCTACTCGGAGCACTCCTCTGCTTGTTTGGTCATGACTAAACATCATTAATCAGATTTTTTGTCTGTGCTAGATCAAGGAGGTAAAATCAGAGTGAAATCTCAACAGCACATGCATATGCAGTAGACATTCATCTTATGTTAACAGGTCATATTCTGTTCAATCAAAGTGCTAAGAGTTGAGCCAAAATTTCAAGCTGGAGAAAAAATAATTGTCCAGGAATCCATTCTAAATTAGTTTTTCATGACTCTTCTTAGAAAAGGATGACTTTTCAAGTCTGATTTCACTCACTATTTCATTTTCCCAACATTCATTCTGTGCACTTTTATCATCAATTTCTGATTTTAAAAAAATGAATTGCACACATATTTTTACACACTTTCCATTCTATGCATGTTATGCTGACCTTTCCAAATCAACATATTTTTACTATCATATTTTCCTTTGATTATTTTCCATTTGGAATACTATAATGCACAGTATATGGAGATGCATTTGGAAACTGTTCGTAACCTACAGCATATAATAAACACCCTTAGTAAAACAACTTCACTAGTAACTGATTTGTTTCTGGATGTAATTCAAGTGTTGGCCACAACCTATTATGCCCCATACAATGTAGGTCCAGACTTTCTGAAAGGACATATCTCCTTGTATGAACCTTGACAGAGTTTTAAACTCCAAGGAAAGGCTTTGGTCCTGCCACCATCACAAGCTTGCTTAGTGAGGACAGGAGACCCATTCATTTCTCACACCTTCTGGAATTCCTTTTCAATGGAGGATAGGCTTGCCAACTTCCTGCTCTCCTCTCACCAGCAGACAAAGATATTTTGGTTTAAGCTGACTTTTAAAGTATAATTTCTCACAGAGAGGTTTCTTAGTGTAGGAGGTGTTTTGATTTTTAATTTTTAAATGCATTTAAAATAATTTTATATGGTTTTATTGTAATAGTGATTGCATTGTTTTAAAATTTTTACTGTCAAGTTTAATTCTTTTTGTGAGCTGCCTTGGGTCCTGATCAATAAAACAAAATAAATATTCTCAAAAACATTGAAGCAATGTCTGCGTGTATATTTCTTTATTGTTTTTGATTTTGTTAATGGTTAATGGTTAATATGAACTGCATAGGGAACTATGGGAATCCATATTATTCTTATATGTCAGTGGTTGGTTGAAGGAGAGTGGTTGTGTGAGACTATTTATGTTGTGTGCTATGTTTTGATTTGCCCTTACACCAAATAATGACTTAGGTGGCTTTGTTGTTTTGTGACCCTTCATATTATTTCCAACTTAGAATAGACCAATCATGAGGTTGTCTTAGATTTGTTCAGAGGGTTTGCCCTTTCTATCTTCTGAAGCAGAGGGAATGCGACTTGCCCAAGATCACCCAGAAGGAAGCCATGGCTAAGTGGGGATACAGATAAAATAAAACTGACTGAGGTGAATTTTGAACTGATAACACCCAGGTCCGGCTTGCTTTTGTATCACAGATTCAGAACCTATTTATTTATTCATTCATTCATTCATTCATTCCTATATTTATACCTTGCCCTTCTCCCCCCGAAGGGGGACTCAATAATTCTTAATAATTAATAATTAATAATTAATAATAATTCTAGCAAAAATATTTTATTTGCACTTATTTTCAAGCAAGGTCAGTGCACAAATGTCTCTGCAGTGAAAACAAGGATCCTCTTCTATATGTGGCACATATTATCTGCATATGAAAACAAAGTGCATGAGAACTTAAGTACAGAGTAGGAGTGGGAATCAGACCTTTTAGTCTTCCTGAAGTCCTAAAGAAGTGCCAGTCCCAAAATACCTAGAGGACAGTGTGAATGCCACCCCTGGTCTAGGGCAGGAGTGAATTCTTGGCCTTCTGAACATCAAATGAATTATTTTGGCTAGCTACCTGCTTTATTTCTTATCCCATTGATCAGAAAAGCAACATGCAAACCAGGAAGATATTTTGGCTCTCTTTGTAGGATCAAAAAGCTGAATGCTAACAAAGACTCTTTAGAAAACTATTGGCTCATTTTTACCCCATTAGTATCAAGTAGTTTGAAAGCAGCTTAAGCAATTTTTTGTCTAAATATTTAAACTGTGAAGTTGCACATGCATTTATTTTATTATTTATTTTTTTTTTTAGGTCTGGACTCCTTTTCATAGCAGCTGTCTGCTCTGAAAGGATGCCTCCCTGTGTGTTGTGGACTGGTCAGGCCCAGCTGGTGAACTTCTTGCCTTTGGCTACATACCAGCCAGAAACTCTCAGCTCAATACACATCTTCAAATATTGACCTGACTAGTAGTGGCAGTAACTGCCAGAGTATTAGGGAAGCATTAATCAGGCCCTTCTTCAAGGCAGAGGATAAAACCAGCATTTCACAAGCCATTAGAACTGATGGATTACTGCAGAAAGATTAATCATTGCTGTATATCTAAAGAATTCAAATCCTTGCTTGTTTTGAATTTGAAATTGTGACACTGCCTAGACAGATCAGCAGGCAAGCCTATATCCATTTATGGAGAATAAACCTTGCTGGACTCAGTGAAGCTTCCTTTGGGAATAAATGTAGATAAGATTACACTGTACAAATTGTCCATAGTCTGCTTTGAAAAGCATCACGAACAAAGCATTACTTCCTTTTGATTAGACTTTTGTTTTGCAGTGAAACCAAAAAAACAAACAAAGCCCATTGATCATTGGCACAGGCATGGTTTTAAGCATATATTTGGATTTCTAAATTAAATCTGCATTTATGTATAAACTGAATAGAATATAAAGCAGGAATGAGAAATTTCCATGGATTGTGAGACTGTGTCAGGCATACATGGAGTATTTGTGGGCTTCATTTGCAATCTGATCTTCCGTATTCTCACTATCTGAATTTTCCCCAAAACCACATAAAAGAAATGCGATCTGATACCAATCTTTCCAATCCACATACTTGATATATAGGCCCATCTTGGCTTGAAACAGGCTTGGAAAGGGGGACAGAAGGGCATCACATTCTTTGGGGGTTTTAAGACAGTGGTTCTCAACCTGTGGGTTCCCAGGTGTTTTGGCCTACAACTCCCAGAAATCCCAGCCAGTTTACCAGCTGTTAGAATTCCTGGGAGTTGAAGGCCAAAAACATCTGGGGACCCACAGGTTGAGAACCACTGTTTTAAGAAGTGATTTTGAACATTTTTCTCCAATTGTGTATGTGTGAATTTGTCCCAAAAGTCATGAAAATACCTTTGGGGACATAAAAAGGCTCCACTATGCAAAATGTTTAGCATACGTCTTGGATTCATAACTTTATCATGAGCAATCCCGATCACTAGCATCATTAAATCTACATTATGGATGTGAGAGCTGGACCTTAGGGAAGGCTGAGCGAAGGAACATATGCTTTTGAACTGTGGTGTTGGAGGAAAGTTCTGAGAGTGCCTTGGACTGCGAGAAGATCCAACCAGTCCTTCCTCCAGGAAATAAAGCCCGACTGCTCATTGGAGGGAAGGATAGTAGAGGCAAAGATGAAGTACTTTGGCCACATCATGAGGAGACAGCAAAGCCTAGAGAAGACAATTATGCTGAGGAAAGTGGAAGGTAAAAGGAAGAGGGGCCGACCAAGGGCAAGATGGATGGATGGCATCCTTGAAGTGACTGGACTGACCTTGAAGGAGCTGGGGGTGGTGACGGCCGACAGGGAGCTCTGGCGTGGGCTGGTCCATGAGGTCACGAAGAGTCGGAGATGACTGAACGAATGAACAACAACAATGGATGTTTTGCCTATGCTAGCCCATCAATCAATAGAAAAAGTGGATGGGAGGAAGATGGAAATCACCTATCAATGAATCAGAAGTGGATACGAATGGACAGGCACTCTTATTGCTGTTGAAGAAGCAAAAGTGAGAAAAAGTAGGAGGGGATCAGGAACAATTCAAAGTTTTTCTTCCAGACACTTAAAAAACTGTGGGGATGTTTGTTTACTCATATGTGACTATGAGAGTATTTGTGGGTATTTGGGTGGGAGACGAAATGATTTTTGTGATGAGAATAAAGTGTGTGTGTGGAAGGGGCAAAAACACTTTCTCTATAGAGCAGCACTTTACTTATACTACCAATGCAGTTCAGAAGTATTGAGCAACTCAGAAGTAAGCGCTGTTGTCAACATTAAACAAAGTTGTGTCTGTCTCATTCCATATTCTTAGTTTAACTCTTGTTTATACATACGTAGTTCCTCTAGTTTGCAGCTTGTGTAGAATTTGGTTAATTTGGAAAGGGAAACTTTTAGTCTAAAGTAACATTTGCAACTATATTTGGATATCTCTTTTTTGTTATTTACTAAGTCTGACAAGTTGTGCTTTGAATAATGAAAGCGACCTTTCATTTGTTGTTTATTTATTTGAGTAACATTGTGTTCTGTCTCATGGGAATCTATCAACATGCATCAGTTTTTCCTAATGTTTCTAGTTCAGAGCTCTATTCCGTAGGGGGCCTGTTGTATATTTGAACACACTTCATATATCCAAAGAAAAAATAGCTATTGTTTCTTTGTGTCTGCAGCGTTTGGGCTTTAGGGATCCATTTTGAATATAGTAACACTTGCCTAATTAATTCTACACAACACAGCTTTAGATTCAGTTTTAAAGAAAAGTGCAGGCTATAGTGATTTTCCATCTAGATGGAAAATATTGGCATGCTAAAGAATAATTCTTCTTCCCCAAACATTTTCCTTCATCCTCCAAATTTCTAGCACTGCAGAGTGAGGCACTGAAAATACCACTAACTCTCACATCCACTGGATCCCAAAATCTGTGTGGGAACTCAAGTGCCATTATATACAATACATACTTCTGAAAAGTATGTTAGTTCTGCTGGACCTGTCAATGCTTCTCAGTGTTATGGTGCTCCATAGTGCATGGCCTTGAAGCAATTCTTTGGGAAATTCTGAAAACGAATGAAAGAAAATCAATCTCAGTATGGTTCCACTATTATAGATCATAGAATCATAGGGTCGGAAGAGACCTCGTGGGCCATCCAGTCCAACCTGCCTGCCAAGAAGCAGGAAAATCTCATTTATGATAAATAGCTGTTTGTAAATAAATTTGGCCTGGAGCAGCACACATACTTCTGATTCTAGGAAACAGATCCTAAAATATGACTTCTCTGATTGTGATGAAACATCATGATCTACATAAAACCTGGATTGTCAACGCTAGAATTGTCCAAGGTGTCACAATGTGTTCCCTGCCAGGGGAACAACTGCAGCTATCCTTTCTTCTCCCTGTGGTACAATAACAACATTTCCATGGCCATTAGGGGGTATCTTGAAAGCCTCATGGGAGCTGGTCCCTTTTGATGTTTGTTCAGCTTCCCTTTGTGCCCTACCTCTTGAGCCAGGTGCCTTGCCATACCTTATATGCCTGTCTATCTATAACCCTTGTGCTGGCAGGACTGCAGACTGAAAGGTAGGCAGTTTGAATCCAGGGAGCAGGATGAGCTCCCACCTGTCAGCTCCAGCTTCTCATGCAGGGACATGAGAGAAAGATGGTAAACCATCCTACAGGATGATAAAACATCCCTGGTCAACATCCTTGCAGGCGGCCAATTCTCTCACACCAGAAGCGACTTGCAATTTCTCAAATCTCTCCTGACATGAAAAAAATTACTGTGAAATATTTTCAGAAGAACTTACATATTTTAAAATGTCTGCTGTGAAGGAATCAAAATATTTTTGACTGGCATGAATTATGCAACTTGAGTACTTTTGCACCATTCCATTAATGAATAAATATATAACATTCACATGGTGCATTCTGAGTGCTCTGATCATATCACAGATATTATCTTCACCAGAGCCACAAAAATTATACCAGAATACCCCCATTTTAGTGGATACAGAATATGTATGCGTGTACATTATGTTCTGTCCACTGGGTAGCAAGAATTGTAGGAAAAATACATTTTATTCTTTAAAAATTGTTATGTTGGAAACCAGTTGGACCATTAAAAGCGGCATGCTCAGCGAGGAAATCATGTACAACATAAGAGTGTTCTACCTATGTTTAATTTACAAGTCCAAAGAACATTTCTGCCCTTGTTCCCATGGAAACCGATGCTGATTTGGAAAAAAAATCCTTACTGTCTGTGGTTGGCCTCTAACCCACAGATGTTAATTCATCTATAATTTAACTGTATGTGCATAAATTCATAGCTTCCCCACAGCCTGTTTTACAAGAACTAGTCACTGAGAAGGCTGGAGGAGCTGCTCTTGTGCATCTTGCAACAAATTTAGCCCTGCCTCGATGTCACGACAAAGCAAAACCCATCTGTGTGAGACCCAAGCAGCAGCTGGGAGTCTGCCCTCTCAGCTATACGTGGCTCTTCTGATCATATTTCAGCTTAACAAGCCACTACACAAGCTCTCCCGGATATGCAAAGTGCATTCCCCTCCCCTCTTCTTTTCCTTCAACAGCCTGACTCCTTCAATCTCTTGGATGGGGTTGTTTCCATGGCATTAACTGTTAGCAGTCTCTTTCTACACAACACGATATTCCCTTCCTTCAGACCTCAGCAAGCAAGAAAAAGCTCTGGGGACTCTTTCTCTCTCTACACCTCTCTTTTCCGCTTTCTAGTTTCTGTCTCTCTCTGTGTGTGTTTATTCCCTTGTGAAAAGGACCAGCTAGAGAAAGCCAACTTCTGCCTTTCTATCTTATTGTTATCAGGAGCCTGCTATTATATAAGCATGGCTCTTAAGCATCCATTCTTGTCAGCTACAAGCCAGGCAACAGGGAAAGCATGAGTTCTGCTCTGAATGCCTTGGATTTTGTATTGTGCCTGAGCTGAATGCAATTTCCCCCTCAAATCTGGTTATTATTTGTCGTAGTCCTTCTTTACTAGATTCTTCCCAGTTTTTGTTATGCCCCTTCTTTTTTATTGTACAGCTGATATTCAGAGGTGGTGTCTTCTCCCTGATAAGGTAAGCTCATTTATGAATATTTTTGGCATCTGTTGCCCTTGACAGAAATGGCTGTAACACATAGGTATGTGTTTTAAGGAAGGTGAATTGGTTCCTTGCAAAGTAAATGACTTAATGGGTATTCAACATTTTCTCAGATTAGATCCTACAAACAAGGGCTTTTGCAAGTTTTTCCAGACAGGTGTGGCCTAGAGTTGAAGATGCTCCAGGACTAGGTGTTTTTGCTCTAAGAAGGTGTGGTGGAGGGGATTTCTAGCCTTACCAATAATGTAGAAGAGTGATGTCGGCTTTTGAGTGTGTCACAGAGAGGCATTAATTGAGAATCTCTTTATTATCTGCTGCTGTTAGTTTTCTCCATTCTCAGCGGCACATGTAGCTAAAGCTACTGCCCGCTGTGCAGTCTGCAGATTGTAAATTGTGGGATGTTTTTGCCCAGGGAGAGCAATTGCTGGAGCTAGTCGATTTGTTGTGGCCGTGGCCAACTCCATCAAACCCATGAAGCAGATTGAGAAAGCACTCCACTCCATGGCTATGAATCTCTGAGGTGCAGTGCAATGAAGGGGATCTCATTACGCATGAAGGTGTCAGCCTAAGTTAACATACTGAGTACTAAGGATAATGGGATTGCAAAAAATATACCTTGAATCCAGGTAAAGTGTGGCACCAGGTGGAGACTTCTGTATTTGATATTAGTGCAAATGGTGTAATCTTTACATTATGTTTTGTGTAGACTTCCATATTGAGAAAAAAACAGATTATGATAAGTAAGCAAAGTAAAATAGCATTTCTAGGTGCTTTTCTCATGATGAAGCTTTTTTCTTGTATTCAGAAAGTAAAAAGTGCTGCTTTATCTTATGCTTTCCAAGTTTCAAAAACTAGTTTTTCATTTTCCTGACAAATCTGATGGAAGAAAAGTTGAATTTCTATGTAATAGTCCCAGTTAGGAGTCCCCAGTGATGCAATGGGTCAAATCCTTGTGCTGGCTGAACTGCTGACCAAAAGGTTGGCAGTTTGAATCAGGGGAGTGGGATGAGCTCCCATCTGTCAGTTCCAGCTTCCCATGCAGGGACATGAGGGAAGCTTCCCACAGGATGGCAAAACATCTCGGTGTTCCCTGGGCAACGTCCTTGCAAATGGCCAATTCTCTCACACCAAAAGCAACTTGCAGTTTCTCAAGTTGCTCCTGACACCAAAAAAGTATTAGTTCTTCAATTTCTACCTGTTCTTTAAAAATCCTGGATAAAGTTGAACTCAAAGCTACATTCTTTATTGCAATGGGAATTTGGTGAAACAACCAAATACTGTAGTTTGAATCTTATTTTTAATTTCTTGACCCACTGCATAGCTGGAGTGTATCTTTGTATTGATCTACAATCCAACAATTGACTGCGAGCCTATTCTTTTTGTGACTAACAAAATGCAGGCCTGTATCTATTCAAATGAGAAGAGATTTTACAGATAACGGGACATAATAATCTCTCCACATTTGTAAAGTTGAATAACTTGGGCTTGATGCTTCATTTTTCAAACTTTGCTTAAAAGTGGGGTTTGAGCTTCAAAAGGGTGGAGAAGACATGTTGTGGAAAGATGGGAGAGGACTCTAGAACTCCCTTTCAAAAGTAGCTCCTTTTAGTGTCAAGATTTTTATATTCAATCAGACCTTTCAGAACTGATTGTTTTATATCACTGTTTTTCTGTTTTAGTGCTGTACTATTATTGATCTAATTCTTATATCCTTCTAAAGGTAGGCTTTGTTTTAATCTTAACTTTTGGCATGTTTGCATTTTAGCTACATGTGGTTTTCTATGTATACCCCATTTAGACACACACCCTGACTTTTGGGGGAAGGAAGTGGAATATTAATATTGATTCTAAAGGACTGGATGATCCAAAAAGAGACTACCTTTAACACGGCTGTAGGAACTATCCACTTGAATTCCAAACAAAAAACATCTTAGATTTTGCATAAACAAAAGCTTTTAACATAGAAAATTAGGATATTAATCTTCAACACTATTTACATATGTTTCACTTGAAGTTAGCATAGCATGGTGGTTAGAGTGTTGGTCTAGAACCTGAGAACTGATTATTCAAATCCTCAATGGAGCTGGGTGAACTAAGGGCCCTTCCAGACAGGCCCTATATCCCAGGATCTGACCCCAGGTTTTCTGCTTTAAACTGGATTATATGAGTCCGCACTGCCGGATAATCTGGGATAAGCATAAAACCTGGGGTCAGATCCTGGAATATAGGGCCTGTCTGGAAGGGCCCTTAGCCATTCATGCTCTCTCAGAGTGACCTACTTCAAAGGATTTTTGTGAAGATAAAATGGGGAGGGGGAGAGGCTTGTGTGACACCTTAACCTTATTGGAAGAAAGGCATGCAAATCTAACTAGTAAACTCTCAATATAGTACTCTAATTTAATGTTTTGTTAGCTGTTCTGAGAGCTGTAGTGCAAAGTGGTGGATTATGAACCATTGTCTATCTATGAACCATTGGCTGCTCTTCTCTGGTGAGTTTCCAGGAAAGAAAGAAACATTTGTAAACAGTGGGTGCAAATACAGAACCTGTTCCTGGCACATTGGAAAGGAAAATGGCTAGCTTCCCACATCAGATGGCTTGAGATGCACTACTCTACTGTATACATACATATACCGTCTATTCTAGTGTAGAAGACTACTTTTTAACCCAAGAAAATCTTCTCAAAAGTCAGGGGTCATCTTATACGCAGCGTCATCTTATATGCGGGAGTAGTATTATACACGGGAGTTGTCTTATACACGGGAGTCGTCTTATAGAGTGGGTGCTGAAACTTCCAATCGGATTGGAGAATCTGTGGTTGCCACATATGGTAGGGGGAGCTCAAAAATAGCAATGGCCGTGTCCCTGCCATATGCAACGACTGTATGAAAGCATCAAGGGCAACGCTGTACAAGTACAGTAGAAGAAAATCCATTCATCAGTATTCATGGACTTAATGCGGTTCTGATGGTGAGGTGAAGGTGCACCTCACCGGGTAGGTGTAAGTGAAAGGCGGAGCAAGCTGCAGGCTTCCGGGGCGCCTGGGGTATGGAAAACAGAGATAGAGTGGCTCTGGGCCCAGAAAAACACAACTTTTTTACATGTCTGGCCGTTCCTTGTATCCTATTACCATACCTCCTCCTCTGCCTCTCAGATCCCGCTCCTGAAGACTGCAGTGAAGCGGTGCAGGTGCACATGTGCGATATCTGAGAGGCAGAGAAGGAGATACAGTAATAGGAATATTACCATATTGAAATCAAATCTGTTGCTTTTAAAAATTTTATTTGGTGTGCGTTGGAAGAGGGGTAGTCTTATACAGCAAATATATCCCAAACTCTATATATTGACTGGAAAAGTTGGGGGTCGTCTTATACATCCAGTTGTCTTATACACCAGAATATACGGTAGTTCTTGTACCTAAAATATGTTTCCCATCAATTTCAGTGTGATTCTGGTAATCTATATACTCAAAGAGAGTTAGTGTAGTGGTTCAGGTGCTTGACTACAACCCCATCTACATGGCCATATACATCCAGATTATCTGCTTTGAACTGGATTATGTGGCAGTGTAGACTCAAAGCAGATAATCTGCATAATCTGCTTTGATACTCTGGATCATATGGCAGTGCAGATCCAGCCTAGGACTCTGGAGATAGGGTTCAGATCTCTGTTCAGCTGTGGAAATCTTTTCTGGGACTTGAGAGGAAAACATTGGCAAACCTCCTGTGAACAAATCCTACAAATAAAACCGCATGATAAGATCACCTTAGAGTCACCATAAATTGGAAATGACATGAAGGTACAGAATAACAAACTTGCTCAAAAGTTCTGTATGTGATGTCAGATTCCCTTCAAATCTTTTCCACAGTATGTAATGAACAAGAGTCTGTGAAAGACAGGAGCTATTTCGTCTACTGTGCCCAAATAGAGTCAGAAGGTTTGTTTTCATTTCTTTTTAGTGTACTAAATGAAGCTTCAATTAGCATTTTAACATTACATTCATTCCATTTGAAAACATTCTATTTATATGCAAATTAAATCCTCCCCTTGGATAGTTAGCAGATTAAAATAGCTGATAGGGGACTGGAGGTTGCTCTGGTATGGAACAACTATAATAATCTTGTTTATTAGCTTCCACATTTCTGATGCTTTGCTCCAGTTTTAAAAACAAAGCTGTATTAAACCTGCATAGCCTCCTCCACATAACACTCACTGGCTGTAAACAAAAGATGAAAGTTGAATCCAACAGCTTTGTAACGGCATGGTAGCAATTGTTTATCGCCTCTGACCTCTTAGTAAATCCATCATTTTCACAGATGGAAAAGTTTCAAGAATATGTTTGTTCAGTGCCATATAAAAAGGAATTTGCATGTTTGGTTGAATTCGTCAGAAACCAAATTGAAATGAAATCTCTCCCATCTGCATCAGGCACATTAAACAGAGAGGCTATGGAGAGGGGCATGTTGTACTTGCCTGCCATGTATTTTCCCAGAGGGGAAAAGAGACAACATTAACTCTGTGGGCATAACACGGCTGAATACACAAAAAAATCAAGTTCAGATTTTAAAGAGTTGAGTCTATGTAAAAATGGGTCTGTTCTGCAACAAAACTTTCGGGTGGGTAGGTTGTGAAGGCCTGACTCACTAGGAATGACATTGATGTTCGGCAAGGGAGAAAAACAAAAAGACAACATTGTAGTAGGTGGACTCAGTCAAGGAAGGCATAGCCCTAAGTCTTCAAGAGTGACCCAAAGGCTTCTCATTCACTCTTTGTATGTGCCTTCAAGCAGAGGCGGCCCTAGGTAATTTTCAATGGTAAGCAAACAGTATCCCCCCCCCCCCCCCACAACCAATCAGTGATATATATTTTCTGTTAATCGTGGGAGTTCTGTGTGCCATATTTGGTTCAATTCCATCATTGGTGGAGTTCAGAATGCTCTTTGATTGTAGGTGAACTATACATCCCAGTAACTACAACTCACATATGTCAAGGTCTATTTTCCCCCAAGAGCGCCTCAAGAGTGTCCCTGGGCAAAATCAACTATACTGCAAATGCTTACTTTGCGTAATTGGTTGAGCCACCCCTGCCTTCAAGTTACCTGTTGATTTATAGTGATATCATGAATCTCATTGGCTTTTCTTAGGCAATACTCCAGGGTGGTTTTGCCAGTGCCCTCTCAAATCTGCCCTACAGGACCTGCTATTCATTGATGGGCTTCCATACAAATACTAACCAGTGTATTAACCTGCTTAGCTTCCAAGATCAGATGGGATCTATTGCTTTAGGGCATTTAGGCACTGAGGGACTCTCCTTCATAGGTTTGCCATAAGTCAGAGTTGATATAATGGCAGTTAACAAGAAGAAGGAGAAGGAGAAGGGGAGAAGCGCAGCTTGGGTGTGACCCTGGACTCATCGCTGAGCCTGGAACCCCAGGTTTCGGCGGTGACCAGGGGAGCATTTGCACAGCTAAAGCTTGTGCGCCAGCTGCGCCCGTACCTTGGGAAGTCTGACTTGGCCACGGTAGTCCACGCTCTGGTTACATCCCGTTTAGACTACTGCAACGCTCTCTACGTGGGGTTGCCTTTGAAGACAGCTCGGAAGCTCCAACTAGTCCAACGCTCGGCAGCCATGATTTTAACAGGAGCAGAGCGCAGGGAGCATACAACCCCCCTGTTGCGCCAACTCCACTGGCTACCGATCTGCTACCGGGCTGAATTCAAAGTGCTGGCGTTGGCCTTTAAAGCCCTAAACGGTTCCGGCCCAAGCTACCTATCTGACCGCATCTCTGCCTATGAACCCACCAGGACTTTGAGATCTTCCGGGTGACCCTGCTTTCGATCCCGCCTGCTTCTCAAGCTCGGCTGGCGGGGACGAGAGATAGGGCCTTCTCGGTGGTGGCTCCTCGGCTGTGGAACGCCCTTCCTACGGACATTAGACTAGCACCATCTCTAATGGTATTCCGCAAAAAGGTGAAGACCTGGATGTTTGTGCAGGCGTTTGAGTAATTTAGTGCAATCTGGTAATGGAACATAGGAATGGAACAATGGACGATGAACCTGGACTACGCTTGGATGATGAGAAGATTGGGTACGGTTGTTTTTTGTAATAATTGTGCATTGTAATTGCTTATTGGTAATTTATGGATAATGTGTTAAGTCAATTGTTATATGTTGTATGGAACCACTGCTGTTTCTACTGTTTTTACTGTTTGTGAACCGCTGTGAGTCGCCTTCGGGCTTGAGATACAGCGGTATATAAGCAAAGTAAATAAATAAATAATAAATAAATAAGAAGACTAGGAGAAAATTAGTGAAGTCATCTGTGAGGTGATCACCCTCCTTAGTTTTAGTCCCACACTGTAACCACTATACCACAGAAGACATGATACATGTCCTAAGTTCAGCCGAGATAAGATTGGAAGAGCTCCCTATCTTTTCATTTCAACATGACTAAGATGCTGGATAATGAAATGATGAAACATTTATTTTCTATGGGTTTTTTTTTTTTGCCAAAGTTGGTCTATGCTGTGTTTCCTGTTTTTGTGGTGCTATTATTTTATGAAATTTTAACTGTGTCTCACCAGAGCTCCTGCTAGGAAGAAGGTGAGATTTATGCATTTAATAAATAAACAATGAATAACCACAGGTAATGTAAGGTAGTAAGTCAGTTTCAAGGACAGTATTAGGCAGAGGCAAGGAGCCTCATGGCAGTAACTCTGGATGTCATAAAAATACAGCAAGTTATTGATTTAATTTATTATTGTTATATTTATTTTTCCCATCGAGTGACGAACAAGGATGCTTGTGGATGTCAAAATACGTATGATGTACCATGATCTAGGGTGGAGTGCGGCTGGTATCTTATTTATTTACTTATTTATTTATTTACCTTACTTATATACCGCTGTTCTCAGCCCGAAGGTGACTCACAGCGGTTCACAACAAATACGAACAGCAAAAATTCAGTTGTACAGTATAAAAACAGTTAACAACCTAACACATTACACAATTAATAAACAGTTACTACAATACCCATTCACTGTTATCTCATCATCAAAAACACGTTCCAGATTCGTCATCCATTGTTCCATTCCAATGTTCATTAACCAATCATTGCACTAATTATTCGAACGCCTGCTCAAACAGCCAGGTCTTCACTTTTTTGCGGAATACCATTAGAGATGGTGCTAGTCTAATGTCCGTAGGAAGGGCGTCCCACAGACGAGGAGCCACCACCGAGAAGGCCCTATCTCTCGTCCCTGCCAGCCGTGCTTGAGAAGCAGGCGGGATCAAGAGCAGGGCCTCCCCGGAAGATCTCAAAGTCCTGGTGGGTTCATAGGCAGAGATGCGGTTGGATAGGTAGCTTGGGCCGGAACTGTTTAGGGCTTTAAAGGCCAACGCCAGCACTTTGAATTGAGCCCGGTAGCAGATCGGTAGCCAGTGGAGTTGGCGCAACAGGGGGGTTGTATGCTCTGTTAAAATCATGGCTGCCAAGCATTGGACTAGTTGGAGCTTCCGAGCTGTCTTCTGTGCCAGTGGAACAACAAACCCATTTTGGATTTCTTCTAGATTTTCTAAAGTTCAGACTAAAACCTGGATGGCTTTACCATCCCATCTACACTGATAACAAGTTTATAGCAGAGGTGACATTTGAAGCGGGGGCTTTCTGGATCACAGCCCACTCTCTGACACACTCTTCAAACCCTCTTTGTGTGACTTCTTCTACATAAATGCCATGCAGAAAATTGCTCAGCTTGCTTACTAGAAAAGTGAATAGCTTAGCAGGAGGCAGCTTCATCAGTGAACAACTTAAAAACAGCAGCCCCTCTTGGATTCCTGCTCTCCAACTTTAGATTTCAGCTTGCCATGAAATCTATTTGCATTCATTCAGAACCACCTACAAACACTGATTTTAATAAAGTTGGCTGCATATAATTCCCTTAATGAGAAATGTGAGCTAATATTTTTGTAAATTATGATTCAACATTTTCCCATTAACTCTAAATGCAAACTGTATGAATAATTTCTTTGCTATCAATCACGTATGATGAATAATCTTTCAACACTTTTTGGTACTCTTCCATTTTCCAGGTGGATGCCACAAGGGGGTGCTAGAGAGAGAATGATAGTCTATTTTACTGGAGGGGGGGGGAGTTGAAAGAGGAGAACAATTTCCCCTGTTCTCGCTGGTTATTCCCCCTCCTCACTTCCCATTAAGTCTTTGCTATCAATCACGTATGATGAATAATCTTTCAACACTTTTTGGTACTCTTCCATTTTCCAGGTGGATGCCACAAGGGGGTGCTAGAGAGAGAATGATAGTCTATTTTACTGGAGGGGGGGGGGGAGTTGAAAGAGGAGAACAATTTCCCCTGTTCTCGCTGGTTATTCCCCCTCCTCACTTCCCATGTCATAAACAAAGGTTGTTTCCACAACGGTGGGGGGAATAACAGGAAAACAGGGGGAAATGGTTTTCTTCCTTCAACACACCCACAATTCCCGTAAAATGGACTATCCTTCTCTCTCTAGTGCCCCCTTGTGGCTCCGCCCAGACAAATGGAAAAGTACCCACATTTTTATGATTATTCAGTTATTTCTGTTACCTAGCATTGGGGAGAAGGTGGAAAGGAGAGCTTTCTGCATCATTCTCATGAAGAGATGACCCCACCTACAGGAATGGAGGTTAAATTACAGTGTCTTGGAAAACTGATTTTTTGAGCTGAAACTTCCAGCATCCAGATGTTGTTTAAATATGCAACTGAACACACTTTGTGCCATAGAAAATAGGGTTTTATACAGTTGGCTGTCTGGACTAATTAGGTACAGGATTACTCATTATACAGGAGAGCAAAAAGAAATAAATAAAAATTAAAATGACTACTTTCCCCTTTCAATCTTTAGAAAATTATATTGATATTGTTTTGTTGTGCTCATTTCCTTGCCTCATCTATGACCAAAGCAAATACTTAGTCTAGATCAGGTGGCTCCTTCATTGCAATTGCACTGTTGCTTGGTTTCTTAACATTTGTGTGAGTTTTCCTCCATTATAAAGAGTTTGAAATGCTTCTGCTAAATCAGACTTTAAAGCAAGAACAAGCTGGTGTTTTGAGCTTCACCTTTTAACCTTGGCCCACTCACCACTGAAACGTTCCCCCTCCCCTCCCCCCCCAAAAAAAACCTTCTGAAATTGGATTTGGGTCTTAAATTGAAAGATGTCACCTATCATTGATAGACAGTCATCCACAAAGGAGTCTTCGGTGGCACAATGGGTTTAACCCTTGTGCTGGCAGGCCTGATGACCAACAGATTGGAGGTTTGAATCCAGGGAGAGCATGGAAGAGCTCCTTCTGTCAGCTCCAGCTCCCCATGCGGGGACATGAGAGAAGCCTCCCACCAGGATGGTAAAATATCAAAACATTTGGGGCAACGTCTTTGTAGACAGCCAGTTCTCTCACACCAGAAGCAACTTGCTGTTTCTCAAGTCACTCTTGACATGAGGAAAAAAACAAGACACCTACATACTTTATATAAAGATAGCATGTAAAAATCTTTTTTTAAAAAAAAGGCTATCATAAATAGCTGAAAAGTGAATATACACATATTTCTGTGTTACCTTAATTGTGGAATGAGTGGTGCATCTTTTCTCTGCACATGCCAAGAAGCCAATACACCATTATGTGCAAGTCTACCTGTAATCTCAAGGAAAGCCTGGCATCCTGCTATAGTTCTACTGTATCCTGCCTTCAGTTTCTACATAGTATGATGGCCCAACATAGTTTAGCAGCCTCAAAATGAATTGAGCATTTCACAGGACCCTTAAAAAGGCAGTGTGAAAGAAGTGTGTTGGTGACCTATAGCTAAGTCATTTTTAGTCATTCTCAGTCTGTGTGCTGAAATCAAAGAAATAAGAGAGTAAAGTTATGTGACAGGAGTAGGAAATGTGCAATTCTCCATATATTGGAACGTAAGTTCTGTGAATCCTGCCTAATACAACAAATAGAGAATAATGATAGAAGTTGCAATCCAACTGTATCTTGCTATTGCTGGCTGGATAATCATTTATTGCTAAGTTGGAAGGAAAAACTTAATTTTTCTAGGTGTCATTTACCCTGATCTTCATAACTGTGTTGCTGTTAAGAAACTGTTCTACACTGTGTTTCTCTGTGATGCAAGATTCATTGGGTGCAAAAGCACCTGTGATGCATAAGTGAGTAGATTTGGTGCCATCTGAATGCAGAGGCCAGAACTACTGCTGAATGTGTGGGGCAGGAGAAGAAATAGAACCTAGCTGGATGTTAGAAATGGGTTTACCTTATGGTCAGGTATGATTGCCTTCCAAGTGTAGGGTCTTGGCAGTGGGTCCGTAGGTGACTGTACAGACTCACTGCCATGTTCTTTCACAGTGAGGATATTGAACCAAAGTGGTTGATAAAAGATGATATCAATGCCAGTATTATCTGGAGATTATTTAACAGTGCATAAAGTACTGTGGATTTTGAAAAGCCTTCCTAGTTACATCATCAGTGTTTTGGACATTTTCACCCATCTCTGCTTTGCATTCCCAACTGAGCCCCCTCCTGCCAGTTTTCTGCAATTTGCCATGTGAGAGCGTATTGGAAAACTTCCTGTACAAGCATGGGAGCCATAAAAGGCTTATTCTAGCTCTTGTAATCCAGTGCATGTATGCACACACACTCACTCACTCCTCCTCTAGCTGCCTCTAGTCTAAGCACTGAAAAAATACAGGTCACCCCAGCAGATGGGGATTCCTCCGCCTCCAAGAGTAGCTGAGCTCCTATATAACAAAAAGTGAATATTAGGAGAGTTGGATTTGTGCAGCGGGGTGATTCATTTCCTTTACCAACGTACAGTCTGCATTTCCTTAGGGCTTACTTCCCACTTAGAAAGGACGGCATCCTCCAGAGAACAGCCATCACAGATGTATGTGAGTAATTATACCAGTGGATTTGGAGAGTGGGTGTGTAGGAAAAAAGGGAGAAACTGAGACTTGCTGTATGTAGAAATGTGGATTTTCTTGGGTGAAACTTGCTGTACATTTCCTCTGAAAAAGCCTGTTTTGCCAGGATACATAGCTGCTTCTTCAAATTGAACATATAAAGCCATCTTGAAGTTTTTGTTGGCTGCTCAATCAAAATATGTTCCTTTGAGGTTACATTCTCCCTCAGTTTGTGTGTGTGTTTATGCATTTATGCTTTTCCTAGAGAATAGCTTTTCTCTGAGCCTAAATTATGGGGTAAGATTTATCATCAATGTTACTGTGAAAATAAGGTTGTGGGTCATTCTGGGGAGTTATTATTTTTGGTACTGTCAAAGCTTGAGGTCTTTAAATCTACACACTGTCGCTTAAGGTTCATCATCGAAACAAGTGAGGCTGTACCTATTTATAAAGAGAAACATGCAATAATGTTCATCACCTACCAAATGGCTTCTAAATGTCAAACAAGAAATGACATTCTGGAACATATTTCACAAACATGTCTGGATCATCCCCAAAGTGAATTGTGTGTGTGGTTCATCCTTTTCATGTTTATGATGTCAAGATTCATAGGAGAAATGGAAAAGATAAGCATAATCAGGAAAGGATTCATTGTTATCGTCAGTGAGAACTGTATTTTCCAAGATTATCAAGCCAATTCTAGAAGGAATTTCACAATGAATCAGCTCACATCCCATCCAAAACAAAAGAACATAAAGAGAAATATGAAGAAATGTGGGAATTATGGCGGGACTCCTTCGATAGACCTGGTACTTGCTTGACGGCCAAAATCCTGAGCTCGGTATTTGGATCAAAATAGTCTTGCTAAATTACTACATATGTGACAATGTGCAAAGTTTTCCAGTGAAGTCAGATTGTAAATCTGTATAGGTAAGAGTTGTTTTCCTGACTGACAAGAAAAGGCTCTTGTAGGCCTCGGGCAGATGTCATTTTTATCTTTTAATCTGATAGCAGAGATAGGAACTAAAAATCAAAATCAATGCCATTTTGAATTGTTGCAAATTTTCTAAGTTAAATGAGTAACTTAATTAAATTCATATTTTAACTAAAGCAATTAATCTAAATAGGAATTTTAGTATTACCTTAATCCCAGAATTAAGTGATTAAGTTGTTAATTAATTAAATATAAGACAGTGATAAAGAGCTAACATTTTTAACTTCCCAGATGTTTCATTTTTCCCCCCAAAGCCTAGTTCTTTGGATTTTGTAATATTAATTATTGTATTTGTCAAGCTTTCAAAGGTTGGGGAATTACAGGGCTTAGATTATGAAATTCAAACTGTGTATTTAATTCTTGATTGCTGTAATACAGTTTAGTTTATTCCTAGGTTATACATCAACAAGCAGTGAAGGGCAGCTTGGAAAGAGGATGATTGTCTTTGCATCCAGATGATTCTCCTCCATCACATTACATATGACATAGGGTATATCTACACTGTAAAATTAAAGCGGTTGGACACGCTTTAATAATAGTAATAATAATAATAATAATAATAATAATAATAATAATATTTATTTCCTACCCGACTCTCCTCATTGCTTGAGGCAGGTTACAGAAAAATTTAAACACATAAACATTGTAAAAATACTACAAAAACATATTACAATATATTTCTATAAAATACATATCAAAATACACAAAACAGATATTAAATACAAGACACACATTTAAAATTCATGCTTAAAGACTGTCTGGGTAGGCCTGTCAGAAGAGATAGGTCTTTACATGGTTTTAAACTTCTGACAGCTTATTTAGCTGTCGGAGTTCTTCCAACAGGTCATTCCACAGTCTTGGGGCAGCTGATAAAAAGGTCCTCTGGGTGGTGGTTGTCAGTCGGATTCTGGCGGATTGGAGCAGACAACCCCCCCCCCCCCCCCAAAGGACTGAAGTGTGTGGGGTAGATTGTATTGTAGGTCATCTGGACTCAAACCATGTAGGGCTTGAAAGGTCAAGACCAACACCTTGTACTTTTCCCAGAAACTAACTGGCAACCAGTGGGGTGCCTTTAGGATAGGTGTGATATGCTCAATCTTGGATGTTCTTGTAACCAATCTGGCTGCTGTATTTTGAACCAGCTGGAGTTTCCAAACTTGGTACAAAGGTAGCTCAATGTAGAACGTATTGCAGAAGTCCAACCTTGAGGTTACCAGTGCATACACTACCATCTTAAGGTCTCTCACATCCAGGAAGGGGCACAGCTGGCGTATCAGCCAAAGCTGACAGTAAGCACTCCTGATCATCGCAACTATCTGGGCTGACATTTGGAGGGATGGATCTTGGAGCACTCCCAAGCTGTGAACACAGTCTTTCAGGGGAAATGTAACCCCATCTCGAACTGGTTGACACATCTCCATCCCTAGATTAGGACCTTGATGGCAAGCACCTCTGTTTTGTCTAGATTCAGTTTCAATTTGTTTTTCCTTGATGCTATCAAAGGCCACTGAGAGGTATAAAAGCACCAACAGGGACACACTCCCCTTGCTGGTGTTAAGATCGAGGTCATCCACTAAAGTGACCATAGCAGTCTCAACTCCATAACCTGCTCTGAAGCTGGTTTGAAATGGGTCAAAGAAGCATGTATCATCCAAGACAACCTGGAGTGAATAAAAAATGGGGTTTTCAAAAAAATCCAAATGTTACCTTTTTTCCAAAGCTCAAAACAGGGCCTAGAGTGGTTGGTATAAAATCACTGATAATATTTTCCAGCTTCTTTCTAGTGTATGCACTTTACTTTAGGCAACAGGTAATGTTCAGGTGGATATTTCAAGTGCCTAGGAGGTTTTTTTAGATTCTGTTGCCTGAGATCAGTGTTATTGAAACTGCTTTTTAGGGCCAAAACATGACATTACAATTTTTTTAAAAAAATAAATAAACAGGATGTTTCTGATGTTCAAGTTTTGGTTGATGGATATCAGATTCTAGTAAGACAGCTACAACAATGAAATAAATCCTGAACATTTAACCATCATAACCATGAAGTTAATAAAAGTGGAGAAGGCCATTATCCAGGTTTTCTAAATGATTTATCATTGCAAGCAATGTCTATTTCACAGAGGGAATAATGAGCCACAATTTTTGCTTTGTACATTTTGATTAACTAACCTGAAAAATTAATTCTTGAAGTTGGAATATTAAAATGGGCTTGTGGTGATCAATCCTGAGCTGGGAAAATGTATATTTGGATCTATTGCTCCCAAAATTGGTAGCCAGCAGAGCTTGTTGAAGTTGTAGTACAAAACAGTAACTTTCCCAAGCTCTATATATTTTTATACTGCATGGTCTAGTTTTTCCAAGACTAAATTGATTCCAGGTCTAGAGTTTAGTTTTTCATTATTTTATTATTACATATTAGTTATACATAATCCCAGGTAGTCAGGAGAGAGAGAAAGAGAACCAATGATTTTGATTGGAACTGATCAAAAGTATGTCTGATACAATTACATTGAATGTTTTATCAGTTTGCTTTTCATGTATATCACATTATCTTCATATTGAAGATTGCAGATTCAAATTTTCATGTAAATATTCATGTTTGCATTAGGAATCTTAATTTTAAAATCCGCTCAATCTCTTTTCTTAGGAGTAATTTCATTGTTATTATTCATTTTCTCCAGAACCCATTTGATACAGAATATTACGTTTCCAAAAAATAATTAACTCGAGGGGAACACACAGTTTTGTTTTTCAGATTGAAGAGATGCCCACCTGTTCTTCATTTTAGAGGTGTAGATGCCTTTTCCCACTTAGAGAGATTTTTTTAATTAAAAAAAGTAACCATTGAATGATAACTACTGCTACACACTTTATTATCTGGCATAGTCTCAGCCTTGCTTTGAATCTCTAGCATTGCCATTTCCAATTATCTCTACTTCTTTACAGATAGCCAGTGTCAGATATCAACTTGTGCTAAAAGGACAAAGAAACACAGGTGGAGATCAACTAAACTTCTCCCTTAAAGCAGTTCATTTGTACTAATTGGATTTGTGGAACACTTTACTTCACATTTCCTTCCAATCCAATGAAGGCTAAGAATAGCACAAAATCAAATGATTACTGCAAAGAAGACAAAATGAAAACAGGGACACTGAATTGTACCGCCACTAGAAGAATTGATTATATTTTATTTTCCCCAAAGTGTTTAGGATGGTGTTCAATAGTCCATTGCCCTCTCCCAAATTTAAATAAACAACTTAGAACAGGACTGAATTAAAATAGCTGGGCAGAAGTTCGTGTCTCCATACTGTAAGAAATCATTTAACTGGTCAAGAGATGCTCTGATTCTTAAATTCTGTCTACATTTCACCTCTCTATTAGGGAAAATACATGCTTCAGGGACTGGCTGTACCATAAGCACAATGAGGCTATCGCATCTGGAAGCAAATGTTCGGGGCAGCAACAGTGGTGCTCTCCCTAATTTACCCTGAGCCCCGAAGCCATGCTATTCTATTATAATACCTTGCAGCATCTTTTCTAAAGTGTGCCACGAACCTCCTAATCTAGCCCATTTCTCTGAAGGGACATGGAAGTCATTGTAACATCACCAGGGTTGAAATGAAATTGATTCTACTTTGCTTTTATACATCAAGCTTTGTGCAGCATCTTGTCCTTTGCTTGAGGAAGCAAAATGGCTGAGGTTTCCTCTTGGCATATCCTTCTACCACTATAAGTCAGAAGGACTTCCCTCCTTCAACACATTCTCTATGGTAACAAGGAAGAAAAGAAGGCCAAGCAATTGGAAAATTCAAAAAGGTTGCAAGTGGACAACAACTATGTGAGGGCTGCTGTTCTGTTTCCCCTAGACAACGAAGAACAAATGAATACCCTGCTAGATCAGACTATCTCCCACAGTGGCTGGCAAGTTGCCTATGAAGAGTCCAGATGGAGAACATGAGGTCACAGATACATAAACCCCATTTTCCTAGTTTCCAACAGACCTGACAACCTCTGAGGAGGCCCTGCCATAGATGCAGGTGAAATGCCAGGAGAGAATGCTTCTAGAACATGGCCATACAGCCAGAAAAACCCACAACAACCCAACATAAGGCCAAATATAAATCTTCTGTCTGTCCCTAATAATCTGCATTCAAAAAGCATGCATCTCTGATTCTGAATCTGTTTTACAATAATAATGGCTAGCAGATATGGATATAGCCAGATCCAGTAATAGAATCTCCCACCTCTAGTAACTGCCAGAACCTTAGGATCCGGACAGAGTCCATCATTGCACTAACACAGGTTGACACTCCCTTATTTGGAAATCCAAAATTCTCCAAAATCTGAAATTTCCAGCCAGTCATGTCCACCACAGAGGAAAAACACCTTCTGAGTTTTCTTTCAGGAACCCTGATGAGAGAAAAAAGACAAAGGGAAATGGGGAGGAACACCACTTTCAAAATGCCCCTGTAAAAAGCGGATATCCCACATGCTTTCACACTCGACTTCCGCCCCACCAACGGTGCTATGTGGCAGGGTGGGCACCCTGGAGATGAGCTGCAAGGGCAGGCATAGAGTGACCCCATCAGCCACCATGTGTATCCAGCCCAGAGGAAATGACAAAGACTCACAGTGAGCTGATTTTCCTCTCCTTTTCCAGGCTTTGCTAAAGGGCAGAAAATGTGATGATAGCCAGAGACATATGTGAGACATTTTTTCCCCTCAGAGTCCATATGTAAGTGATTTTGCTTCCTCTTCACTTTCTCCTATCATGTTTCTACAGTGGTAGAGTGGGATTCCTTGAAGGGGGCTTGGTAGATGCTGAATATATGACTACCACTCTGTGCTCCCATTCCACATTCAGATATGTATGTACAAATACAGAAATTCCAAAAATCAAAAAAGCAGCTAGTCCCAAGCATTTCTGTCAAGGGAGACTCAATCTATAGCTCTGTTCTTCTTAATTCTTTGTACTGAGTGGTTGGGTCTGTTGGCAGACCTCGCTGGAGGATTCTTGGAATTGTAGTCCACAAGATAATTTTTCTGAGCTCTGCTGTTAAATGTAAGGAACTGAACTAGATGGACTCTTGGTTTGATTTAGCAGGGCTGTAATTCTGCAGTGATGGCTGGAAAGAAAATTGTACAGTTTTCTTAACTATTCACAATTCTCTAGTTATTTTGCACAAAATCTAAATGTTGGTGTTGCAAAGAAAATAATATTCTGCTTTAGTAAGACCTCACCTGGAATACTGTGTCCAATTCTGGGCAGCACAATTCAAGAGGGATATTGACAAACTGGGATGTGTCCAGAGGAAGGTGATTAAAATGATCAAGGGCCTGTATACTATGAGGAGCAGCTTAAAGAACTGGGTATGTTTAGCCTGCAGAAGGGAAGGTTGAGAGGAGATATGATAGCCATGTTTAAATATTTTAAAGGTAGAGGAACAGGCTTGTTTTCTGCTGCCCTAGAAACTAGGACGCAAAGCAATGGTTTCTCAAATTACGCAAAAGGAGATTCCACCTGAACATTAGGAAAAACTTCCTGACTGTAAGAGTTACTCAGCGGTGGAATTTTCTGCCTTGGAGTATGGTGGAAGCTTCTTCTTTGGAGCCTTTTAAACAGAGGCTGGATGGCCATCTGTCAGGGGTGCTTTGATTATGCTTTTCCTGCATGGCAGTGGGTTGGACTAGATGGTTCAGGTGGTGTTTTCCAACTCTATGATTCTGTATGTGGAAAATGTTAACTGGAAATGTGTACCCTATACAGAAAATAACATTTCTGTGTAGATAATTGTCTCAAACTGTGCAAAATTCTATATATTCGGTTTGTCCCTCATCAGGATATTTCATCTTTTTTTCTGAGATTCATATATTTACAAGTATTATTTATGCTGTGCTTTAATATTCCAGAAAGCCCTGGGTTGATGTTGCACTGGGGTCATGATGAACATTTAAAATAGTGAATCAGGATTGTTCTTAGATATTCATTTGAATATTGTGTATTTGGAGGCCCTCCAAAAGAAACTCTACCAAGGGCTTCTTCACATCTGGCCAGAGCTTTGAAAAGTTATTTTTTGGACTTCTACTGTGTGAATGGGAAAACCTGGGCATCATGTTTCAAAAAAGTAAAATGTCTCAGTTTTGTACATAAATGGTACAGGGGCAGCTGGTGCCAGGAAGAAACAAGTAGAAACCTTGTCATATCTTAAACAGGAAACACAGTCATTAGAAAAGAAACGTGGAAAGACAATGCACAGGCAAGAGCTCCTCAGAAACCTCTGAGGAAATCAAGATGGCCTAGAAAGAAGGAGCGACCAAAAGAGACAAACACGTTAGACCTTTTTCTGATTACTTTCAAGCTAAGGAGACATTTCCTGATCATCTGAAGACTTATTTTAATCCCTCCCTACACTGGAAACATTTGTATTATTCCCACATGGTGTTTTCCAAGTGTAAAAAATGAAGGTAGTCGGCTTTCTTTTTGTAGTGGTTGCCATGGCAAGGGAACTGTTCAATTTGACGTGAGGTCAGAAATGTCAGACACACAAACTAAATTAAACTGCATCGGCCGGCTGATTTGCGCAAGAGAGAAATACTGCTGATGCCAGAGCTGATGCAGATCTATTTTCACGATGGAATTGTTTTTACAGTGAGCTTCCTCTACACCAGTTCTGTATTGATAATACAAAGTGAGTCAGTACAAAAGCTAAAAATCTCCATCTTAAAACCACCTCTGTAAAGTTGGAAGTCGTTCTAGTTTTATTGAGTTTGCAACTTTATTGGGTAGAGCTTGGGAAAGTAACATTTTGAATGACACCTCACAGAATCTTCCAGCCAGTGTGGCGCTGACCATTCTCACTGGAGGATTCTGGGAGTTGTAGTCCATAATGTAACCTTTCTATTGTGTTGTCAAAGGCTTTCATGACTGGAATCACTGGGTTGCTGTGAGCGTTTCGGGCTATATGGCCATGTTCCAGAAGCATTATCTCCTGACATTTCACCCACATCTATGGCAGCCATCCTCAGAGTTGTGAAGTCTGTTGCAAACTAGGCAAGTGGGGTTCATATATCTGTCGAATGTCCAGGGTGGGAGCTGCAAGGCTATTAACTGCTAATCAAGATGGCCAATTGCAACATTCATACTTGCCTCCAACAGACAAGAGTTATTTCTCCTACTCTGGACATTCCACAGATATATAAACCCCACTTACCTAGTTTCCAATAGACCTCTGAGGATTCCTGCCATAGATGTGGGTGAAACGTCAGGAGAGAATGCTTCTGGAACATGGCCATACAGTCTGGAAAACTCACAGCAACCCACCTTTTCTGTTGTTAAAGATATGAGCCTGAACTAGATGGACTCTTGGTCTGATTTGGCAGAACTGTAATTCTACAATGAAAATATGTATAGTTTAAATTTAAATGCTGGGTGTTCCAAAGAAAACAATATTTTGTATTGTCGAAGGCTTTCATGGCTGGAATCACTAGGTTCTTGTGGGTTTTTTCGGGCTATAGAGCCATGTTCTAGAGGCATTTCTCCTGATGTTTCGCCTGCATCTATGGCAAGCATAAAAACAATATTTTATATGCAGAAATGTTAATTTTGTACAGAAAATGTGCGTCCTATGCAGAAAATAACATTTCTATGAAGGAAATTGCATTTTCTGTGCAAAAAAAAAACCCTAAACATTTATTGGGGCTCCATGAGAAATATTTGCTTCAAAAAGGGCTCAGTGGCTGAAAAAATTGAGAACCCCTGGGTTAGGGGATCACTGTAGCAGTTAAATATGCACAAATGTAACAGAAGCTAACAACCAGTTACATGTATTAAATGTGGAAGCAAACAGTTACTTCTTTAAATTTGTAACACAATTAGCTATTCTAAGGTGGGTTTGGGGATTAGAACAAATTAATTTCTGAAGTTAACCAATTCTAATTAGGTAACAATGGTGAGGACCTTGAGCACTATGTTCCTTCAGCTTAGTCCATCTCACAGGCAGTCATTTTCAGAAGGCCTATACTGTCTGCACAGTCAAGATATTATTATTATTATTATTATTATTATTATTATTATTATTATTATTTGATACACAACAAGATTAGTACACAGCAAACACAATCACTATACTGGCTTTTTTATTCGATCACACATCGGACACTTCCCAAGTGTCTAGGACTGTGTGATGTAACGGTGAATGGTGTGTGCAGATCCAAGTAGGATGGCCTTTTGCAGCTGACAGATGGTAATTTTGTCAGTGCCAATTGTTTTTAAGTGCAGGCCAAGGTCTTTAGGCACTACACCCAGTGTGCTGATCACCACTGGGACCACCTTTGCTGGCCTGTGCCAGAGTGTTGTTGTTGTTGTTGTTGTTGTTGTTGTTGTTGTTGTATTATTATTATTATTACCCTGATTTTTCTCTCCACAAGGAGATTCAAAGCATCTTACATCAATACAATTTAAAATATACAAACATTAAAACAGGATTAAATACTCAATGGGGAAAATTAATTTCTATTGTTTTGGAAAGTCTATTCAATTATAGAGACTAGAAATATACATAAAAGTTGAAAGAAGCTGGCAGCCATCACTGAGGATGGCAGACCATAAGACTTCTTGCTCCCTTGTTAAAAGGAGTAAAAAGATAAACCATTGCCCATTACAGCAATAAGGTCATTTTTATCTTAAGGAATATTGACTGATGAGAAACCACAGCCTGTGTTATCTTTAACATAAATGTTTAATAATAGCTATGTTAATGTAAACAAATTACCTTTCATTGCTGTCACAATCTCACTGGGTTTGATTTATATTTCTTTCTTTCTTTTTTGTTCAGTTATGGCTTTCCTTTATTCTGACCTTCTTAGAGTAAACAAGACAACTCTGCATTATAACATTGTTTCTGCAATTTATCACTTCTCTATTAAAAGTGGATAAAATATGCCCCCTCCATGGCCATCATAAAACAAAGGGAATGTTTTCTTTCTTTTCATCTCACTGAGATGAATTGCAGTGCTCCATCAGCTGCTGTTATCCAGAAACAAATAAATACGATCACAGCTCTTGGCTGTGCAAACTCTTAGGTCCCTGGGTATGTTTTCAGCCCTTGACAAGTGACAAGCTATAAAAAAAACACACCATAATGGCAAAGGCTAGAAATGTACCATGTCAGATACAACATCAGTGGAAAATCAGATTTTTCTACCATGCTCATAAAATACATTAGGTCAGTGTTTCTCAACCTTCCTAATGCCCCGACCCCTTAATACAGTTCTTCATGTTGTGGTGACCCCCAACCATAAAATTATTTTCATTGCTACTTCATAACTGTATTTTTCTACTGCTATGAATTGTAAATATCTGATATGAAGGATGTATTTTCATTCACTGGACCAAATTTGGTACAAATATCTGATACGCCCAAATTTGAATACTGGTGGGGTTTGGGAAGGGGGATTGATTTTGTCATTTGGGGGGGGGGGTGTTGTAGTTTCTGGGATTTATAGTTCACTTACAATCAAGGAGCATTCTGAACCCTACCAATGATGGAATTGAACCAAAGTTAGCACACAGAACTTCCATGGGCAACAGAAAATACTGGAAGGGTTTGGTGGGCATTGACCTTGAGTTTTGGAGTTGTAGTTCACCTACATCGAGAGAGCACTGTGGACTCAAACAATGTTAGCTCTGGACCAAACTTGGCAAGAATACTCAATATGCCCAAATGTGAACACTGGTGGAGTTTGGGGAAAATAGATCTTGACATTTGGGAGTTGTAGTTGTTGGGATGTATAGTTCACTTACAATCAAAGAGCATTCTTAATCCCACCAACATACAGAACCCGCATGCCTCAAAGAGACTCATTGGTGCAAGCCTCCCTCCAGCCTCACACACTTTCCCTTGCCCACACATGTGCACCATACTGCTATATGCCAAACATACCTGTTCTCCCCTCCTTGCTTGGAGTCTCAGAAACACTCCACCCCTTGGCTGAGAGGCTAGCCAACCAAAGCAAGAGGAGAGCTTTTTTGGTGAGAAGATTCACTATCTATTTCCAAAAAGGAAGAGGACAGGCAGAGAGATCTTCAACTTTCTTTGCCAAAGGGGTTCCTAAGACTATCAGAAATATGTTTTTCTGATGATCTTTGGTGACCCCTCTGAAACCCCTTTGCGACCCCCTCAGGGGGTCGCAAAGGGGTCTGACCCCCAAGTTGAGAAATACTGCACCAGGCTAATCCAGATGTATGTTTTGTGGTGTGCTAACCTATGACAGTATTCATGCAACTCTTGCTATCATCCTCAAAACAATTAGCATCTGCACCAAAACTGAGCCAAATGTCTCACCTCTACTCTGGTAGAACATAAACATCATCTTTCTAAATACTCACATTAATATATCATCGAGTGGCTACTTTCTCTCTCTCTATGTCTCGTCAATTCATAGCTTCAACTGTCAATTTATGGCAACTCCATACATTTCATTGGGTTTTTCTTAGGCAAGAAAAACTCAGAGATGGTTTACCAATTCCTTCCTCTGTAATACCTTATTTAACTCTGCTTAGTTTTCAAGATCAGAGAGAATCTGGTGCCTTCAGGATATTTAGGCAGGCTGAGTGGCTACTGCAGGATAGTAAATGGTTAGTTATTGTATAAATAATTGAATATGTAATAAAAAAACTAGTCTGACAGCCTAATGTAATCTAGATGGAAAGAATATTCATGATGATTCATTCCTAGGTTTAAAATAGAAGACCAGCTGGAATTTTGTACAATTTTCTCCTGATATTGAATATCTCAAGGTATCACAGAGGAGTAATTTATTTTTGGAAAAATTTTTGTGGACAACAGTGTTCCATGAGCAAGAAGTCTATTTTGTGCAGAAGAAAACAAACTTTTTTTTGCACAAAATATGTTTTTCTGTGCAGAATAAATTCTTTGGGACACAATAAACTCTTTGGGACAGAATAAATACTTTGGGACATTCAAATGTAGGAGAATAGGCTTGAGGATTTTTTTTTGTGTCTCCATAGGAGGACAAACTAATTTAGGATTCACATTTGTAAATGTACCAGACTCCCCTCCCTAACAACAACAAAGCAGAAACAGACCTCTGCAAAGTAAAATAATATCCTGCCAGTTGTGTGAGGCACCAACACATTTTGTTAGAGAAGGTTGAAGACCTTTTAAAACTACAGCTCCGATAATTCCATAGCATTTAGCTATGGCAGGTGAACTGGTGCCAAGCTGCATTTGTTCTACAGCATATATGCAACCTTAATCTTTGTTATTAGGAAAGGGAATTACAAAATTTGTAATTGCTAAGAAATACTTACTTCCAAGCACAATTCTCCATACTTTTGATAGACTTAGCATAAGTAGCTGAATGACTGAATTTGCTAAGTGAAAGCTGACAAGGTTTTTTTTTTGTTTTCACTTTGCTACAAATGACAGAGAAAAAAGCTAAACAGACTTAACCAACAAGAAGCCTGGGCTAAAAGGAGATTTGTTATATCCATCCAGCTGTTAGTTAACATTCCTTATGTTTCACCTACAGCTTTCAGTGTGAACAAAGGACATTTAATATGCTGTGTTCTCTTAAGTGACCTTGTAACAACACCTTGTTTAAAAATCACCCAAGGCCAAATTACTCCTTGGTCACTTTTATTTCAAAGTAATCTTCTGCCATCACTTCTGCCAATGCCTGTAAGTTTAAAAGTTGAGAGGGGAATCTTACACTGGTTTGTTTGTGCAGTCATGACCTTACATTTCTCCCCAGAATGGTCTTCAGGCCAGGATACAATTGAATTATTACAAAATCAAATTGTAATATTTAAGTAAACCCAAGGCCACCTGTTTTCCTACCTGCCCCCATGATTTAATGTGACAGAGGGGAATTATTTCCTTCTCCTGCTTGTTTGTGGATAATCCTGTGTGTTTGGTATGAATTGTTCATGTGAATCAGAAATTTTCTAGTGCTGGCAAGCAGATGCTGCTTGAGGTGCAAGAAATCATGCAATATTAATTTGTTTAACATTTCTATTCTGCCTTATATCATTAGACCTCCTAGTAGCATAAAAAACCAAATTAAAAAGTATAGAATCATTCAAACAGTGTAAGACATATAGAACTGTCTTAAAACCATTTTACTATTTGATCAATATCCTTAGGTCCCATTTTAAAAGATACATTTCAACGTGGAGCTGAAATATAGTCTGGATCACTGTCCCTTTGGCCCTTTAAAGTGATCATAAGTAGGGTGGGCAATTGAGCAAACTTTCTTACACATGATCACAATGTATTACTCCTCTGGCATATTTTAATTCACTGGCAAATGTATAGAGAGAGAGACCTTCTTTCACATATTTATGTCCTAGGCTTTAAATGTCATCACCAACACCTTGAATTCAGACCGGAAGCATTCTGGCAGACAGCATAAAACCTTTACAGTTGAGGTGTGCTTTCTGTAAGGTATTCCTGTCAGCAATCTATTTGGAGCGTAGTGCATTTTTGCCATCACCTTCAAATGCAGCCTCATGTATTATTTTTTTAAAAATTGTCATTGAGTTTGCTTAGACTTATATGGACCCTGTGAATGAGACTTCCAAGACATTCTTGTCATTAGCAGTGCTGCTTACGTTCTACAAACTCAGAGCTATGGTTTAAGTAATTGAGTCTATTCACCTGTAATATGGTCTTCCTCTTTTCCTGCCACCTCCCTCTTTGTTGTTCATTCGTTCAGTCGTCTCCGACTCTTCGTGACCTCATGGACCAGCCCACGCCAGAGCTCCCTGTCGGCCGTCACCACCCCCAGCTCCCTCAGGGTCAGTCCAGTTACTTCAAGGATGCCATCCATCCATCTTGCCCTTGGTCGGCCCCTCTTCCTTTTGCCTTCCACTTTCCCCAGCATAATTGTCTTCTCTAGGCTTTCCTGTCTCCTCATGATGTGACCAAAGTACTTCAACTTTGTCTCTAGTATCTTTCCCTCCAGTGAGCAGTCGGGCTTTATTTCCTGGAGGATGGACTGGTTGGATCTTCTCGCAGTCCAAGGCACTCTCAGAACTTTCCTCCAACACCACAGCTCAAAAGCATCGATCTTCCTTCGCTCAGCCTTCCCTAAGGTCCAGCTCTCACATCCGTAGGTTACTACAGGGAATACCATGGCTTTGACTAGGCGGATCTTTGTTGCCAGTCTGATGTCTCTACTCTTTACTATTTTATCGAGATTGGACATTGCTCTCCTCCCAAGAAGTAAGCGTCTTCTGATTTCCTGGCCACAGTCTGCATCTGCAGTAATCTTTGCACCTAGAAATACAAAGTCTGTCACAGCCTCCACGGTTTCTCCCTCTATTTTCCAGTTGTACCTCCCTCTTTACCAAGTGTTATTTCCTTTTCAAATGAGTCATGTTGGACCTCTTCACGTGGGGCTAAAATCGGCAGCATGCATCGGTTTAGCCCAGGTCACCCATGGAGCCTACTGGCTCCCATCAAATGATGCTGGCATGGCTCCATGGATGAAAGAAGGCAGAGCCGGAGCATGCAACTGCCACAGCAACACGGCTTCCCATGTTGCCATTAGAATCCATGGAGGGAAGCCACACATTCCACACATGTTCACATTTCCCACCATGTAATTACCTTAAGCTGGAGCCAGGCAATGTGGGGTGTGTAGCGCCGAGTTCCCCATGCCCCCTGATGAAGCAGAGCAACTCCAGTGGCCATGTGACAAAGTCAGTTGTCTCATGGTATGGCCAAAGTTTAGTAGGCTTAGTTTGGTTATTTTGGTTTCCCGGGAGTGTTCTGGCTTGATTTACTGTAGGGTCCTCTTATTGGTCATTTTGGCAAACCATTGGATCCATAGAACTCTGCACTGACACCACATTTCATATTCTCTCCTTGATGGTTTTTTATAAATTTACAGAACATTGCTTGGCCAATTTCAAGACCTGGGAACTGCCATTCCACAGATATTCTGTCTGATTGAGATACAGTCTCAGTTAACTGGCCTTCACCTAGCCTGCATAACATGTAGGCACTAGTCCAGCATCTGTACAGCTCCAGTGAGGAGGAGTAGCAGAGTGCCATCAGCATACTTTTGGTGTCCATCTCTGAATTCCTTATCTAACAATTGCATGTCAGTAGTAAATGGCTTGTGGGGCAGGAACGATCCCTGTAGCAGCCATGGGAATGAACCAGAGTCCTCCACTGTTTACAGTGTGCAACACTGTTCTCCAGTATTATGTGTAAACCCTTTCATTTGGCCCATATGCATGACAACATATAAATTAGGCATTAGTGACTAAATCAGAGAAGCGGATAAAAGCAAGCATGACCTTTTAAACAGGAAACAATACCTTGGTTCCGTAATGACCCTGTGAGCTTTTCTGTCTGGATCTGGTTATATTTATTAGGGGGAGAGTGCAGCAGCTGCCTCCCTCTGGACAACGCCGTGCTCTAGTTTCCTGCATCTACTCCTCTCATCTACATACTTGTCATCTGTTCAGAGCAAGAGAGCAAAAATAATCCCTTGGCTTGTGATAGGTGCTTGTGACTCTGACTGTGTCCTAACTAATGGGCTGTTCTCTAGCGCACTTCCAGCTCAGCACTCTGCTGCATAAGACAGAGGCAGGCTATAGGGAATGGGGAGGATGTAGCTATTGCTTGTGCAGGGTGATATAGACAGACTGTGGGATTTGAAATAAAGTTTTCAGAAGGAAAATCTTTTGAGCAGAGAAGGGTTCTGATATGTATGAATGTCAGAAAGCAAAGTGAGACTAACCTTTTTTGTTTATTTAGGAGCAAGATCCAAGAGATGCAGAAATGGAGGATACAAGGAAAGGTATGAACACTGCTTTGTGTATATGTGGAGCAGACAGAACAGACTGTCCTCAGACTAGCATCTTCCAACATTTAGTACTGTTGTTCCCATTATCCTGATTGTGCATGGCCATTGGCTATCTTGAATAGTAATAATGGAAATTGCACCCTCACACATCTGGAAGGCATTGGGTTGGGAAATGCTTGAATAAGACATTCTTGTTGAAGGCCATGAGAACAGAGATGCATTGCTTGTTTTGTCTTCTGAATTCTTAGAATCTTAGTTTCCAGATTCTTTTTCTTTTCTTTTCTTTTCTTTTTGGAATGACTTTGTTTTGTCTTTTGTTTTGCTTTGTTGCAGTATAAATAGGCTACCTCGCAGATGTCGTCTTGTGCCTGAGATGGAAGTGCCGAGCATCAAGGATTTTCAGTGGAAAACTCTTGCACCCTTGTCCAGCCCAAGAGTCTATTGCTCCCTGGTTGAAGCTGGGGGCCAAGTTTTTGCCATTGGGGGCTGTAATGACAATGGCACCCCCATGGACTGCTTTGAAGTGTACTCCCCTGAAGCCAACCAGTGGAATTCTCTTCCCCCAATGCCCACAGCCAGGGCTGGAGTAGCTATAGCTACATTGGGCAAGAGAATAATGGTGATTGGAGGAGTTGGCGCTAACCAGATGCCCTTGAAGATTGTGGAGATGTACAACATAGATGAGGGCAAGTGGAAGAAACGCAACTCCTTGAGGGAAGCTTCGATGGGGATCTCTGTGACAGTGAAAGGCAAGACAGATTATTTTACAAAAAAAAGCTGTTGACAACATAATATTGACTTTTAGGGAAGTATTTACCACCCCTGTGTATTTCTTCTAAGCAATTTGATGGATGGGGTCAAGTACATTGCTCCTTCAGAGACAGCTATGAGCCAATTTCTTGTACACTGCGATTATGGCCTGGCTTTGACCCTTGTGCCTGAGGTGTTGGGATGACCATCTCTGAATTGCTGGAGGTGAGGTCAGGCAATTTTAAACAGTCTAGTCTAGGACTGGCTGTGAAATCCGTCTCATAATTGCTGTGCACCATCTGTTTCATTGACCTCGTCTCTGCTTGCTTTAAAAAAAAGCAAGCAAAAGCAGACACGTTCTGTATTCCTGCCAAATATATAGGACAGCCTGATTGTTGTGTTTCGTTTGCAGAATGGCTTTACTCATTCTTGAAGGACAAAAGAACCAGTGCTTTCTAGTGTATGAGACAAATTGAAAGGCTTAGCTAGAGCAGGACACAAGAACTGAGAAAGTGAAGGTCATTGTCCAAAAAGCTGTATATCTCTTGTAAAGCACTCCACCTCCTTAACTGCAGCTCTTTCTTGTAGAGCTGCTTTTGAAACCCTGAGCCTCTTCCACTTCAAATAGAAGGCATGGATCTTTTGAAGCCTGTGTTGGAATGGTACATTCCCTATTATTCTCGTGACTACTCTCCATGTTCAAAGAAACCATTATTCTTGCATGACAGATAAATTCCATATACTATTAATATTGCCAAAGGGAATGCAAGCATCTTTCAGGGGGGGAAATGATACAAAGTTGTGGTAACAATGTCTCTGCAGTTGAAATGATATTGAACTGCAATGGGTGTGATTACCAGTCAACATAGCCAACAATGAGAAATGATGGGAGCAATAGTCCAAGGATATTTTTACAGCCCCATGATTCCCATTTTTATTTTATATTATCGTATTATCTAAAGCTGATGTATATATTGTATACATTTTTTCTTTAGCAAGGAAACATGCTTTTCATGATTAAAACTGCAGTTATGTATAGGATGGGTGGTGGGCATCTGGAGATATTCTGAACTCTTATCTGTTCCACTTCAAGACAGCTGCAGGTCATGTTGAGGGTTACAGCATTAAAATGGACAGTTCCTACATAGACTTCTGGGGCAACAATTGCTCATTTCAGGCCCATTTTTGCCAGCAATGGCCAGGGATGGGGAGGAGATAGGAGGCAACCTAGGGTGGTCATATATGGCCAAAAGACACCTCTATTTCCCGCCTCTGCATTGAGGGAGGATGCAGTCAGGTTCTCTTGTTTTCAAGTTGATATTGACCCTGTATTTTACTTTTTGTCTGAGGCCGGAATAAAAAGCCTCAATACCCAATTTCCCTGTGGAGCAACACTTTAAGGGGACCTCTTCTTAGACTATTGAGATATATCAGAGATAGACCAGACGTTAATTTTGTATTTTGCATTTGGAGTTACTTGTCTCTTCCTGTCTTTTCCAGATTACAGGATCTATGCAGCAGGTGGAATGGGAGCAGATCTGCGCCCACACAATTATATGCAGCATTATGACATGCTAAAGGACATTTGGGTATCATTGGCCACCATGCCAACACCAAGATATGCTGCTACATCCTTCCTGCGAGGCACAAAGATCTATGTGCTGGGTAAGAATCAGTCTCAGGCCTTTTCCCTTCAATTGTTAAATGTATCTTATTTTTAACTGCTAATATCCTTCTGTCTATTGAAAGATCTCGGGGGACACACACAGATAAAACCAGTATTAATAGGTTAAAACAATTTTTAAAAATTCAAATAGACTAAAATATTAAATAATTTTAGAAGTTAAAATAGGGCTAAATATTGATACATTATTTTGTTTATGTATTTTAAAATATTGTTTGGCATTGGAGTGATCTGCTGTTATGCATGTGAGTGATTAGTGGGCATTAATCTAATCTTAACCCTTCTATTCCTCTCAAAGAAATTAAGCAACCTTCACTTCCTTGCCTAAGGCATTGTCCCTCTAATACACAATGCACTGTCTGAAATTGCCTAAGATTGGTAATGCCAGATTGAGGGAAGCTGGTCCTGATAATCAGCTTTCCTTCAGAAAAAAACCCATATATGTTTGGTGTTTGCCTTCAAGTAATTTCTGATTTATAATGACCCCAAGGTTCCCTAAGCCTATAACAGCATTTTCTTAGCAAGATTTGTTCAGTGAGGGTTTGTCATTTCCTCTCTTGGTGGCTAAGAGATTGAAATCTTGGATTCCCAGAGTCCTACTCCAACATTCAAACCACTAGGTCATGCTGGTTCATTGGTTATTCAGGAAGATAGCCCTCCTATGGCAGAAAATTCCCAAAAAAATGTATGGTCTTACAAACTGTTCTATCTTTAAAGAGGTCCAAACCCAAGTCTACGAGGGGCCCTCCACACTCTATTTTGTAGTATTAGCCCCCCTCTAATTCCATGTCCTTTGACAGATTATAATCCCTTTCATTTTCAGATTCCCGTACAAACTCCTTGTGTTTTGGATCATAACTATGCTAGTGTAATGCCTGAAGCAAATTAAGATATAAGCATAAAATTCTAATTATAAGCATAGATTGCCTCGAGATTGTGTCGTATCCATAATACAATCAAGCCCCCTATATTTGCAGGTTTGACTTTTGCAGATTTGATTTAAATGTTCTCTCTAGAAATCTATAGGCCTTTTAGTATGGCTCTGTGGTCAACTTCAGTGGGAAGGCCCTAGAAATTCCTTGGGAGATGTCTATTCAGGTAAAAAAAATGTTTTTTTTTCTGGATTGCTGTGAGTTTTCTGGGCTGTATGGCCATGTTCCAGAAGCATTCTCTCCTGACGTTTTGCCCACATCTATGGCAGGCATCCTCAGAGGTTGTGAGGTCTGTTGGAAATTAGGCAAGTTGGGTTTATATATCTGTGGAATAATGTCCAGGGTGGGAGAAAGAAGTCATGTTTATTGGAGGCAAGTGTGAATGCTGTAATTGATCACCTTCATTAGCATTGAATAGCATTGCAGCTTCAAGACTTGGCTGCTTCCTATCTGGAAGAATCCTTTGTTGGGAGGTGTTAGCTGGCCCTGATTGTTTATTGTCAGGAATTTCCCTGTTTTGAGTGTTGTTATTTCTTTACTGTCCTGATTTTAGAGTTTTTTTAAAAAATAATGATAGCCAGATTTTGTTCATTTTCATGGTTTCCTCTTTTCTGTTGAAATTGTCCACATGCCTGTGGATTTCAATGGCTTCTCTGTGTAGTCTGACATGGTAGTTGTTAGAGTGATCCAGCATTTCTGTGTTCTCAAATAATATGTTGTGTCCAGATTGGTTCATCAGATATCTAAACCCCACTTGCCTTGTTTTCAACTAATCTCACAACCTCTGAGGATGCTTGCCATAGATGTGGGCAAAACGTCAGGAGAGAGTGCCACACAGCCTGGAAAACTCACAGCAACCCAGTGATTCTGGCCATGAAAGCCTTCAACAGCACGTGGTTTTTTATTCACAATTTTTCAACTTTCATGAAGGTCTTGTGCCTCTTCCCCAGTGTATGTGGAAGATTTATCATTTTCTTTTGTTTTTATAAAAGTAATAACCAGTCATTTTAAAAAGAGTTTTAAAATGAAAAAAGAAATGAAATCTTATTATTTTGAAATGAAATGTTTTATATTGCACATAGCACTGCCCCCAAATGTATACTTATTTTGAGCAACGGAGAGTGATTCTCACACTTTTCTAGAAGCTATTCAGAGGTAAAACAAACACTTTGGTGCCACATTTCCAGTGGCTTTTATTTTTAGCCTTGCAAAGTTTACCCTGGTGACTACAGCAGAGGAGTAGTTGCATTACAGCAGAAACAAAAAGAAGCTTGTGAAACCCCTATGACTCACAGATCTATTGCCGCATAAACACAAATGTTTATAACACAATAAATCAGTTAGTCTTTAAAGTGCCAGAAGACTTCTCTGCTGTTTATGCTTGATAGTTTCTGGAAGGCCGTTCAGTTTAATTCTACCTTCTGGCTGTATAAACCTCTCCATTCAATTACATTTCTATCCAGCTTTATCCAAAAGGTTAAAGAACCAGATTTTGTTGCCACCGCTTCATGGTTTTAAAAGCAGTCATGAGAACAACTAGGAATTCATTTAGGCAACCACAAAAGGCTTCTACTGGTAAATTTCTGGGTATCAGGTACCATTAAACATGATGTTGTGTACATAGCAGGTATGTTACCCCACCAGACAGTATTTCTGCACTCAAATCTCTTGCTGCCTGTAAGAAAACATATTATGAGTTTACAAGACTAGGGGCCCTTCCACACAGCCATATAACTTGGAATATCAAGGCAGATAATCCACAATGTCTGCTTTGAACTGGATTATCTGAGTCCACACTGCCATATAATCCAGTTCAATGTGGATTTCATACAGCTGTGTGGAAGGGGCCTAGGTTAAAGGATGTTTCTCCTTGACATTAACGACATCAAGTCTAGTCAAGGTGAAGTATCCAATTGCTTTGGAATCTTTTATATTAGGGGTGGGTGGAAAGTAAATTAATAGATAGGAAGCTTCAAAACTACAGGAAAGGAGATTCCATCTGAACATTAGGAAGAACTTCCCAACCGTGAGAGCTGTTCCGCTATGGAACTCTCTGCCCTGGAGTGTGGTGAAGGCTCCTTCTTTGCAGGCTTTAATACAGAGGCTGGATGGCCATCTGTCAGGGGGTTCTTTGAATGCGATTTTCCTGCTTATTGGCAGGGGGGGTGGACTGAATGGCCTACGAGGTCTCTTTCAACTCTATCATTCTAAGGGACTCTAATCTAATCTAGATTAAATCTAAAATAGGTTAGGTAATGACCCATGGACATTTTCTGATGGACCACCTTGCCTCTGATGCTTGCTGGATTCCAGCAAAGATGCTGGACATGGCAGCATTTTTCTGGTTGAGCAAGGTAGTACTTGAACTTCCTCCTTCCTCCTAGGTGGAAGACAATCCAAATATGCCGTGAATGCCTTCGAAGTCTTTGACACTGAAACAAGATCTTGGACAAAATTTCCCAACATTCCCAGCAAAAGGGCTTTCTCCAGCTTTGTCTGTGCAGAGAATAAGATCTTTAGCGTTGGGGGATTGCGGCAGGGCAGGTTATACAGACAACCGAAATTCATGAAGAATGTGGATGTGTTTGACATTGAGCAAGGTGAGTACTTATGAAGTCTCCCTCAGTTTTCCACAATTATTCCTGTTGTTTTGTATCTTCAAGTGATTTCTGGTTTATGGTGACCTTAAGGCAAACCTGACACAATTTTCCTTGGCAAAATTAATTCATGAGTTTCCCATTGCCTTCCTTTCAGACTGAGTGAATGTGACTGGCCCAAAATCACCCAGTCGATTTCCATGGCTGAGCAAGGATTCAAACCTTGACTTGTCAGAATCCTAGTGCAATACAATCAGCCTTCTGTATCCACGAGCTCTGTACTCACCAATTTAATCATCCATGACTTGAAAATATTTTAATCTCAGAAACAAGCCTTAATTTTGCCATTTTATATAATAAGCAGCACTATTTTATTACACCATTGTATATAATGGAAATTGAGCATTTGTGGTTTTTGGTATCCAAAGGGGGTCCTGGAACTAAATCCTAGTGGAAAACAAAAACCCACTGAACTCAAAATGTTGGTACTGTTATAATATTTTTAAAAGACACTATGGGATATGTAATGGTAATAAATATCCACACCTGTGTGAAGGCTTTCCCCAGACATCTCCAAAACCTTGGCAAATTTGTTCATTTTAAAAATAGATACATTTCGAAATGCATTTGGGAGAGAAAAAAAGCTCAGAACTTTGGGTACTTAGGACTTAAAAGTCTAGGATTAAATCCTGCTATATTCAACCATATTAGTGCTACCCATAAATGTCATGGTGCTCCTCATGCTGAGCTTAGTTGCATCTATTCAATGTTGCCACTATCTGTTATATAGGGAAGAGATGATGATGATGATTTGTTTATAATTATCTATCAAAATCTATGAAGTTATTCACATTCAGTATAGAAAAAAAACTTTTGAGGTTTAAATATATGCATATAGAAGAAAGCAAATATTAAAATTCGATTCCTATCCATTGCTGCTTCTGTTTTTACAGATTTGGATGTATTTCACCAGGCTGCACACTGACTGCTAAATATTAATGAAATCCATCAGTCAATTTATGCCATTGTAAAGCGCTTCTACTTTATTTCAGGATAGTGGATGTCATCTCAAGGACTACAGAAGCCAAAAGAATAGTAGTAATATCTATGGGCCCTGTACCTGTGCCAGGCAAACCTTCTGTTCTCACTGTACTGTCAGCTTCTCTTGGGCTTTGTAATGAACGAATCTACATATGAATATAGATCCACTATAACAGGGAATCAGAACAGACCTTTTGTGGAAACAATGAGTGCAGGAGTCAGGTTTAACCCAGTGAAAGACCTCCCTTTACATGGAAACAAAGCATGTGAGGAACACCATGTCTTCTGTGTGAAGGAAATGAAAGCTAGAAAGGAGATCTCTTACCTTCTACTAGGATGCTCTTTCCTACCGAGTATGTTTCAGAGGATTTTAACCCACATAGCCTATTTTTTCCAGCAACTGGGCATTGATGGGAGTAGCAGTCCAGTCTGCTGTTTGTTTGAAGTTTGGAAGATAAATCTAGTAAATTCCTTCACTAGCATCAAATGCAGTATACGGGTAGGATGGAGCAGCACTGCTGAGACAGAAGCTGTATAATGGCACTTTAACTATCATGGATCAGTGCTCTGGAATCCTGGGATTCATAGTTTGGTAAGACACCAGCATTTTAGAAGATTAGGCTAAAGACCTTATGAGACTGCTGTTCCCATGATTCCACAGCATTAAGCTATGGCAGCTAAAGAGGTTTCGAACTGCATTCATTCTACACTGTAGATCAGGCCTGCATAATATGTGGCCCAGGCCTCACAAGGTTTTGGTGCAGCCCACAGAGGCTCTGAGCCTACACCTTAGAGAAGAAGGTCATATGCTGCGGTATAGCAGAATAGTCATCAGAACCCACCATTTCCCCCTCCAAGTCTTTTACCTCTATGTGTTTCCTATCTCTGGGCATCAAAATTAGCAAACTAACCTATGGGAAAAGGGGCACCACCAACAGATCCAGTCAGGATGCTGGAGGTGCTTGTCTCAGTTGGGAACATGGCCTGAAGAGGTTGTTGGACTCTGGTTGGAGTAGTAGGGAGTAGAGATGAAGTTTTAAGGGGCATCAGGCCTTTATTCGGGGAGGTTGGAATCTTGGGCTCCTTTAAATTGGCCGTTTTAGAGGAAGGTGACAAAGAAGAAGGACCTCAGTTCTTGCCTCAGCCGCTCTTCCTTTCTTTTTGCCTCTGTTGTCTTCTCATTCAGTGGCAAAACTGCCAACTCTGCACTGTTTGCATATGAGGGAAAAACTTGGCTATGCCTCTCTTCCTTTTCTTTGCCACTGGGTTGCTTCTGTCATCTCTTTCTCCTCCTTCAGTGGAAAAAACACCAACTCCCCACCATTCATTTCCCTCACTTGTAAAGGAGAAATGTAGCTTCACCATGAAGTTGTTGTTGTGTCTTCATAGAAAAGATACGTTTCTTCCTCACAAATGAGGGAAATAAACTGTGCAGAGTTGGCAGTTTTTTCCTCCAAAGAAGAAGGAGACAACAGAGGCAAAGAAAAAGGAAGAGAAGCAGAGGCAAGAGATGAGGCACTTCTTCTGTCCCTCAGAAAAAAACTGCAACCTGCCACCACACTGAGGGGAGGCTAAACCATTTTGTTGCTTGCTCTGAGGGAAAGGTAAACCCTGAGTGAGGTGCTAAAAACCTATCTGCAACCCAAAGAGGTTTAGCCTATTTAATTTCAGCCCCTTACCATTGCCAAGCAGGCTTGCTGTAGATTCACCCAGAGTTAGATTCCACCTTTTATATCTGGCTGCCCATCATTCAGAACCTGACTTCAGATCTAAAGTTGCCTTGGGAATCTTTTCCACTGATGTCCATCTCATTGGGGACCTTTAATACTTCTCCTGGCAAAATATATCCTTTCAAGGGCTTACTAGTTTAAAAGTGTGTGGTCATCCAATAACTGACACCAAGTGGCCTGACTACCCTGACACGATATTAATATGACACCATATTAATTATCCACGCGGCCTTACATTTTGGCAGAATTAGAATAGCAGTGGGTTGAGTTCAGTCACATAGGTTAGGTCCACATGTCTGCACCAAGGAACCGACCAACCCCAACATCAACAGTTAGTGGGCTCTCCTGAAGTCCTGGAGCTTGACCTTTGCCTAGATGTACTCAGTGTCATTACCAGGCCTGCCACTGATCAATCGTGCATGACAAAAATATGTGTGCTAAAAATTATGATACTGTTGCAATGAGACACACATATCAAAGTTTTCATTTACTATTATTTTAATTCAGTATAAGGGTGATAGAGCCTTCTCAAAGGAGTAAAGAAAAGTCACATTTATGTAACATGCAATCTGGTTAATTTTCAGGAGGCTGGATGAAGACTGAGCATTCAATATTTCTGAAGAAACGGCGGGCTGATTTTGTATCTGGTTACTTGAAAGGAAGAATTGTTGTAGCTGGAGGGTTAGGTGAGAATGATCCTTATCCTTCTATGCCATATCCTCCAATTGGGCATACTTTTTATCTCCTTTTCTCCTGTGCTTTCAGTTTACTTCAGCTGCTTCAAACTGAATTCAAAATGCAAAAATAGTTTGCACTCAATTAACTCAGCTGAAACAAAAAAGTGACAAAATTTCGGTAGTCTTGTTATAATAATGAAATTTTTGCTAATGACATTATAGAAACGAAATGCCAGCACCTCCTAATTTTGTAATGGTTTTGAAACTTTTTTTTATCGATCAGACAGCCCTACGAAATTCAAATGAAAAAGTTTGGGTAGTTTCAATTCTGCCTGCACATTGCATATCACATCATAAATACAAATTTAACAAATTTGATATGACTTACAACAACTAACGAAAAAATTGCACACTCCTAGTAGAAAGAGATAGGAGAAGAGAGAAGTGGGTAGAATCTTACGTTTCTCAGTAAACTCAGGTCAAATCAAAGTGCTGCAACTTCTCCTATCTTGTGTTTTCTTCCACAGTATTAACTTTTGCACTCTTACCATATTGTGAAATTGCTTTGTCACATGTGACCGTATTTTCATCTTCAATCCCCACTCTGTGCACAATTGGGCAGGCAAAGCATAGTGCCAACTTGGAGTCTATGAAAAGGTTAGGCAATGTATGGCTCTCTGGATGTTATCAGACAGCATTTCCTATAAGCTCTAGCCAAAATAGTCAGGGGTGAGAAATTAGGGGAATTGCAGTCCAACAAAATCATAAAGTGCATATGTTTTACACTCCTGAAATAGTGCCCTAATTCTTTTCTAGGTAAAAAAGGCAAAGTTCTGTACCATACTACAAAGTAGGTAACTGTAGTCTGGATATTTTGACTTAAATCTAGTGGTTAGTCCCCATTAGGCCAGAGCCATTGGTTTAGTGGATATTATGTAATGTAAGGATTAACTAACAATAAAAGTTTGGTGCCTTCACTTTGAGTGCATAGCTTTATTCTTTGTCCCTCTATCTGCATCCCCTGCATTCAGGAAACCAACCAACTGTTCTGGAATCAGCTGAGGCCTTTCATCCTGAGAAGAACAAATGGGAAAGCCTACCTCCTATGCTCACCCCGCGATGTGCCTGCTCCAACATTGTGGTCAAAAACTGCCTTCTGGCTGTTGGAGGAGTGAACCAGGGCCTGAGTGATGCAGTGGAAGCTCTGTGTGTCTCTGACTCCTAGTGGGTCCATCTCCAGATGCTCCTTGTACAAGGGGCCTACACAAACCACCTGAAAAAAGTAATTACTCTGCGTTCTGAGTGTTGGGCCACTACCGCGTAACACAGGAAGAGTTGACACCTTCATCCATTCCACACTGCAGCTTTCCTGTAGCTCCCTTCACTCTGTATTTCGGAGAAGGTCCCTTCTTGCCTTATGTAGCTGTAGTTTCGTGGCTCATTCAGCCAACAGAAGTTCAGACACTTGTGGGAGTGTCATCCCTGCCAGCATCACTGAGCTGCACCACTTGATGAATCTAGAGTCACTCCCTCCTGCCAACTCTAAATGGCTGAGGCACATGCCAACTTTCTCACAAAGGAGCAGAAGTTTATCACACAGGTCAGGGTGTTTTAGCCAAGGATTAGAAGTAACACCAGCCATTTTGTCTTCCTCCGAAATACTGTGTTTGAAACACACCCATTGAGTGAAGCATAAGGGCCTCTGTTGGGTTCTTCACAGGTTAACTATGAAAACAAAGAAGAGAGTGAATCACACAGAATTAGTGCTTGTGTCTCCAGTGCACTTTAAAAATGCTGTCCTGATAGTGATGGACTCTTAATTTCATTCTGTGGAAGCCCTGCAGCGGTGCATTACCCCAGACGTTGCCTGCTGTGACGTTAGATTCAAAGCATATGGAACGGATTTCCAAGAAGCTTCCTAATCATGCAGCTAGTTGGATGGAGAACCATCTCTGTTGGTGGGCAAGGAGCAAATCTGTTGCCTTGATCGGCAGTTCCTGCAATTAGAGTTGGATATTACTTGTCTGGAAGGTTAAAAGCTGCAGAGAAAGACAGCAGTGTTTGGGAAAAGGAACGCCTTCAAGCAAAGGTTTTAGATTTTAGTCTGAAATGTGTGTGTACACACACACATACACACAGGCATGTGTGAACAAGCATACATGCACACAACACACACACAATTTCAGTGTTAGTCATATTCATTGTTTTAGTCAACTCCTTTGCACTCTAGGGGGCATTTGCCAAACCTGGACTGAGCATAATGTAGCATAACATTTGTGAAGTAGACATTCTGGATTCAGCTCAGCTCCTCTGAGCTCATCAAACAACAAAGCTTAGGTACAGTGTTGCCTGCTGATTTTATTGTTTTGTATGTACATGTGTGCATTCACAGGTTCACACACACTCTGTCCTTCTTTACTTCAACTCAGAGGTTGAAATTGTCACTGTTATCCTAATTATGTACAGAACATCAGTTTCAGTTTTGTGAATTGTTAACAAGTAGCACAATTAAAAGTTATGTTCTCAAATTAACCTGAGTGCTTGTTTCTTTGAGGATGGGCCAAGGGAAAGATATGCTTTCCAAAGAGACCCATGTTGCTATAATTGTGCTTTCAATAAATGTTCCTCTAAAGCAGTTATTCTCAACATGAGGGTCCCCATATATTTTGGTCTGCAACTCTCAGAAATATGAACAGCTGGCAAACTGGGTGGGATTTCTGGAAGTTGTAGACCAAAACACCTGAGGACCCACAGGTTGCGAACCACTGCTCTAAAACATTCCAGTGCCTCCAGTACTAGTAGGCTATTGGTACCAATTGCTCAATCAGTACCTGTTTCTGTTGCTCCCTCCTCTCCTCCTCCCCTCCTCCTCCCCTCCTCCTCCTCCTCCTCCTCGTGCTTTTCGGCCAATTGCCTGATATGGAAAAAGGCAGATCAATACATTTCTAAATACAAAGAAGCAGAGGTAATCCATGGCTTCACTCTCCCTTTCACCTCTCTGTAACCATAACTGCCTCCTCCCAAAGAGCTTCTCCAGCCCTTCCTCATCATGTGCATACACATACACAGTGATTGTGTACCTCTGCACATAACGGATGCTGCTAAAAGATCCAAAAGAGTGGTCTTAGGGTTCTGCAAAGAAAGGGCCTAGGAATCATAGAATCATAGAATCAAAGAGTTGGAAGAGACCTCATGGGCCATCCAGTCCAACCCCCTGCCAAGAAGCAGGAATATTGCATTCAAATCACCCCTGACAAATGGCCATCCAGCCTCTGCTTAAAAGCTTCCAAAGAAGGAGCCTCCACCACACTCCGGGGCAGAGAGTTCCACTGCTGAACGGCTCTCACAGTCAGGAAGTTCTTCCTAATGTTCAGATGGAATCTCCTCTCTTGTAGTTTGAAGCCATTGTTCCGCGTCCTAGTCTCCAAGGAAGCAGAAAACAAGCTTGCTTCCTCCTCCCTGTGGCTTCCTCTCACATATTTATACATGGCTATCATATCTCCTCTCAGCCTTCTCTTCTTCAGGCTAAACATGCCCAGTTCCCTAAGCCACTCCTCATAGGGCTTGTTCTCCAGACCCTTGATCATTTTAGTCGCCCTCCTCTGGACACATTCCAGCTTGTCAATATCTCTCTTGAATTGAAGACTGCCCCCATTCTCTCCCCCGCCCCTCAACTTTATGACCAGGAGGACTGGAGCCACAGAAGAAGAGGCAATGGTTAAGGTGGTGGCTTGCAGGCAACTAGCAAACATGGTGACCATTCCGATGGCCTGTTCCATGTTTCTGCTGCTGTGGATGTCATCTGCACATCAGGAAGGCTTCCACGGTCATGTGTACGAGAACCTACACCATGGTCACAGTCACAAAGGTCTTCAACTATGAGGACTTGCACCATGGCCACACCCACGCTGGCTATGGCCACATGCACAAGAACCTCTGGCATGATCCTAGGGACCATCACCACCATCTTGATGTCCATGAGGATTTTTACCACAGCCACAGCCACTCGCATGAGAGCGCCAGCATGGGCAAAGCCACTACCATGAATAGGGCCCATGGCCACCTTCATGATCATTCACACAAGGACCACGTTGGTGGCCCCAGCCAGGGCTTGACCTTCCCCAACCACGAGAGCCCTCTCCCAGGAGAAAGAAGCTGGACACGTTTCAGCTGTGGGCCTACACTGTCAGGGCCACACTCCTGATCAGTGCCGTGCCCTATGTCATCCTCTTCCTGATCTCAGTGGAGTCCAGTTCCTCCCAGCACCAGGCCCTACACAAGCTGCTGTTCAGCTTTGCCTTGAGGGGCTTCTTGGAGGACACCTTCCTCCACCTCATTCCCCCATGTCTTGGTATCCCCATTCCCATCATGAGAATGCAGCCGGACACCCCCACTCCCATGCCAGATCCACCAGACATGGACACACCCACCAGGTCCCTGAGTACCAGCACATGATATCGGTGGGCCTCTGAATCCTGGGTGGGGGGCATCATGGCCTTTTTGGTGGTAGAGAAGTTCGTGCAGCCCATCAAGGGGGGACACGTCCACTGGAAGAGCAATTTGGGGGCTGGGAGAATTCCCCAAAGTTAGCTGAAATAAGGAGTTCCCAGGAAACATGGGTAGGGTGGTCATTCTAGGGTTATGTATGCATATGTCCCATTCTGGATAGGCTCTGGAAGCTGTTGTCCAACCAAATCAATCCCTGAGAATATGAAGTACTGGGAGCAGCTGTTGCTGCTGTTTCTTACTGGTGAAAAAGAAAAAGGGGAAGCGACTCCGATCATAAAAATACAGCTGCTCTGGACACCCATGGGAAGCAAAAAGAGAGCTCCATCTGTGAATGCATCCTCATTTCTCCCCCTCTTCCAGCAACAAGTTGAGCACAGCTGCTACTTCATGGTCTGAATCACTTCTCTGCTCCTTCCAATAAAGGAGCCACTTTTCTTGAGGGAGATGGGGGCGGATCTAGAACTGTGCAGGTGAAGGTAGGATCTTCTACCCAGCTTTGTCAGTTGGCTGCAGAACAAGGATGGCATTAGTCATATGGATTTTCTGGGTTATATTGTGGACATACCCTATTCTAGCCCACAGCAGAAATGACAGTCGAAAGTGTGTACTAAAGTGCAAGGGGCTTATGTCAAAACTGTATACCTACTGATTTCACGTGAAAAATTAAGCCCATATAGTATAGCCATTGTATCTGCGGGACTGTTAGTCACAGTTTCATTTATCCATATCTAACAACACATACCATCTATAGGCATTTTCTAGGTCTCCCAGTGCAAGTTTATAGTATTCTGGACCAAAGGGCCTTCAAATTTCATCAGGGTTTACTTTCATTTGTGGTTTCATGTATCCACACAAAGCCTGGGAACATACCTATCGCAGATCCTGAGGGGTCATAAATCTATCTTTTTGGAATAAAAGAAAATCTTTAGTTTACTTCAGAATGCAGCCATGGTTTAATAACAGCCATTGGACATCTATGTAGCACAGAGTAGAAGCACAGACGACAGAAAAGGTATCATGATTCTTTTGACTGTAATATTGGCAGAGGGATAACCTTCATGCTTTCTCAGGCACCAACTGCAAATCTTATCATGTCATACACGCATTAATAAAGTCACTTTGCCTACAGGAGGAAAAATGGGATTTAGCGTATTATAATCACAGCCCATAGTTGTACAGGGTGAAGGGGAGGAGAAAGCTGCATGGCAGCTTAGCAAGCACTGATCCCAAGTGTAAATGGCCTAAGCCTCTTGCCTTCTTTCAGATACTGTTGCTATTCCTCCATGGTTCTCACATGGCAGGAGCTGTCACAGCAAGAGTTTCTCAGGCAGTATATAAAAGGCTGGCTTTCCCCTGGCAGGCAGATAGAGCCATCTGTGCTAATCCTCTGCCCATACAGAACTGGCAGAATCACTGAGTGACGCACATGTTGGCAGGGAGTGCTTCTGAAAAAACGGTTTCTGTCGTACATAACTATAATAAAGTAGGCAAAACATCCCTCGACTTTCCTACTGCAATTTGATAGTGCATACTGAAGCCTATATCAAGTGGGAGGGAGACACATGGGATGTATTCAGGCTTGGAAGTCAAGATCAAGAGTAGCTTTGAATATAGCCTTCTTGCAATAATGCTGGAAGAGGTAAAAAAAAATCTGCAAGCAAATACTATGTGTTCTTATACATCTTTGAGTACTTTCTCCATGGAGCAGCTTCTTTTTAGTGAAACAAGTATCATTATATGCAATGAGCTCAGCGCAATGGCTGTGTGGTCAAAATATTCAGAGTGAAGTGGCTACAAGAGGGAAATGTCACAGGTTTCTTCACACAATTTAGAAAACAACAGCATGGAAATGATGAGCAGCTATTCTTTCTCAGGACAAAAGGGCAAGTAATGGGTTTACAGGACTGGTCATACCATTAAGCAATGGTAGCTGGTGGCTATGTTATTAGGGTGTGAATCTGCTCCTGGTTTCAGTGTGAACTTTAAAGGAGATATCCAACCTCCTCCCCAAATTGTTCCTTAAAGTTAGGACTAAAACTTGGATCAATGTACCGTTGACATAGAAACAATCAACTACCACTGATTTTAGGTAGAATGAGGCAACTGGTTTTGAGATCTTCCAGGGAAGGATGTGCTAAATTACAGGAATGCGATGGAGGACAGAACAATGTGTGCCCTGTATACTCTCTTGAAACCCATGAGCTTCCTTGTTGCCTTCAGGTACACTGTGGAAAGCTGTGGAAGATTCAGTCATTGTTCATATGGCAAAGGAGAGACAAATCTTTGTCTCAGACAACAGAACATCTTGACCAGCTGTGCAGGGTTTTAAATGTAATCCTATCTGGAATTGGTTCAAGGGAACCTGAAAACAGGATCAGGTCTTAGACATTTTCTCCCTCTCATATGGAACTGGCTATTTGAGAATAATACAGTTCCATTGGGATGAGATGGTGATTGAAGCCTGATTAGTCAAAAGTTTATAAGTATGTGATGCAAAATGGACAATATTTTTTTAAACAAGACATCATAGGTCTTGTTTCTCATGTTTTTATTTTATTTTATTTCCACATATGTATGTTTATTGACTTTTTAGCATGATAGTAAAAGTGCAATCGATGCCAGTGAGAAGACATTTAAGTAGAATATTACAAAAAAGGAAATGGATGGATATTTAGACAAGGAAATGGGTCGCCTAGGTAAAATGTGAAAGCACAGCATGAAACAGTGCTGGGTAGCTAAAAGCAAATGTTATCAGCAGAGTAGATAATGAGGTAAGATAATTGGATATGGGTTTTGATGGGTATGTGAGTCAGGAGCATTAAGATCTTCATTCTTGAAAGCATTAGAAACCAGCCAAGAAAGACTTTTCACGATTTCCAATCAGTGGCACCGTGTTTGGAAGAATTCTGGGATGACGTCAGGGACTTTGTTAAAGAAAAATGCAAAAAAATATGTAGCTAAAAAGAAAGGAAAACCAGTGGATAACTGGGGAAACTCTTCAAAAGGTGAAGGACTGGAAAGAATAAAACAAGAAAGGAAGATGGAAAGAAGGTCCTGAATGTATCTGTTCAGTGAACGGAATCCTGCCTTTATACGGACATAGGACTCAGGTTGGCTTTGGGGATTGTCTGTGACTCTGGAGACTTTAGCTGTCATTTAAAAAATACACATAATAATTCAAATTTTTTGTATTATCTGGGTGGCAGCATTTCCCAGTCATGTAACGATAACTGCTCATTCAGGATGGGTCTCTAGTTGGCAATAAAGACACAAAAACAGTCCATATTGGCTCCAGCATATGTTTGGATGCATGTATCTTTTGACTTGCTTGCTGACCTATGAGAGAAAACATCCAGTTCACATGCTGGCTATACTTCCAGAATAACATATGTGGGATTTTAGATGTGAATATATCATTAGGTGGTTCCCCCACCACTTGGCTGTGGGCCAGAGCCATAAGCAGACCTGGTTGGATCTGATGAATGCCCAGGCCTTGTCTCCCTCCAACTGGATTTTGGCCCCATGTTAAAACCACCCATGTTGTGAGAAAAATGCAAGATGCAATACTAAATGCAAGATTCCATTCAACAAAGTAACTAACCCTGGAGATGGGCAAAGGGGGTGTAGGGGAGGAGATGCATCTACCAAGCTGATTGGTGATTCAGAGACTGGTATCTAAGCAGGGTTCAGATGAGAATCCTCTATTTTTTCTAGTTCTTCCTGTTAGCCAAGTACCTGGGATCTCATTAGCTAGTGTACGCGTCCTTTCCCAGAGCTTGTATACCCCTGGAAAATAATCATACTTGGCCATCAGTGATAGCCTATGATATGTCCCTAAACGGTTTGGGACCATCCTACCTGCGTGACCGCATCTCCATTTATGAACCCACGTGCTCACTTCGTTCATCCGGAGAGGCCCTGCTCGTGATTCCGCCTGTGTTGCAGGCGCGCTTGGTGGGGACGCGAGACAGGGCCTTTTCTGTGGTGGCCCCCTGACTCTGGAACACCCTCCCAAAAGATTTTAGACAGGCCCCTACATTGGCAGTCTTTAGAAAGAACTTGAAGACCTGGCTGTTCCAATGTGCCTTTCCAGAATAGGAATCTCCAATAACAAGTCCCAGAAGCACTTTATTAGAACTAAGATTGCCGCACTCTGCACACTACACTTACCCTATAATCCTTACATATCACCTATCACATCAGCACTTTTAATCTTGTACCCATTACCCTGGCCCGGCCCAGTTTTATAGTGTCTTGATGTATTGTTTATTGTTTGTTTGCTTTAGGTGTTGTATTGTTGTGTTTTGAGGCCTTGGCCTTTGTAAGCCGCATCGAGTCCTTCAGGAGATGCTAGCAGGGTACAAATAAAGTTAATAATAATAATAATAATAATATGATGATGATGATGATGACGATAAACTATATATGCTCAAAAGAAAACTTCTGAAGGCAGAGAAAGAGGTGCCTGCCTCATTCTGCTTCTGCCAACCTGCAAATGCCACTTCTGGGTAAGTCAGAGAACGGCCTTCCAAGCAGGCATTTCTGTGTTACTCATCCTGGTCCAGCTGATTCAAAAGGCTCCTTCTTATTTCCAATTTCAGTTGTTGTTTTAGTACTTGGTTTTTTCCCCTTGCTTGTCAAATTGTTTCAAGTCCTTTGTGTTTTAGTTCATCCAACTTTTTAGCCATTACTATTGAAGTTGGGTTGCTGTGAATTTTCTGTGCTGTATGGCCATGTTCCAGAAGCATTCTCTCCTGATGTTTTGCTCACATCTATGGCATCCTCAGAGGTTGTGAGGTCTGTAGGAAACTAGGCAAGTGGGGTTTATATATCTGTAGAATGTCCAGGGTGGGAGAAACAATTCTTGTGTGCTTGAGACAAGTGTGAATATTGCAACTGGCCACCTTGATTAGCATTTAATGGCCTTGCAGCTTCAATGACTGGCTGATTACTGTTTGGGGAAATCTTGTTGGGAGGTGTTAGCTGGCCCTGATTGATTCTTGTCTGGAATCCCCCTGTTTTTGGAAACCCAACACCTTATCATTTCAAATGTAGCTGTCCACTGGGTGACAGTATTTCCCAGTCATGAAATTTTAGCTGCCGTTATATTAATGGCCATTAGATGGTAGCATTCCATCAACTTAAACACTCTGTTCATAAAGAATTTTTAAAACCCTTATAATTTAATATTTGTCCAGTGGGTGCCAGTATTTTGCAAGGCATGTAATGTTAATGGCTGCTAAAATTAGTCATGCCACTCTATCTGCCATGGATCATGGGGGTTGTAGTTTGGGAGGAACCAGTACTCTTTGCCAGAGAAGGCAAAAGTCCTTATAAAACTACAACTCCCATGATCCCATAGTGTTGATCCATCATACTTAAAGTGATGCCAAACTGGATTAATTCTACAGTGCACACACACCCTTAGATATTGACAATAACAGTTTTAAGCTAAAATATGCCCAATATTTTTGGACCTCTGGAAGTAGCTCTATCCATTCAATTGCTGGAATTTGGCCCCCAAATGTTCTCCTATATGAAATTCACTCCTTTAAGTGACTTCTCTAGTTTTGTCCTGAATTCTCAAAATGTAAAATAGGTCTCCATATTATAAGATATGTAGAGGGATTCCAGGTGAGTACTAAGACTCACCTCCAGGTAACCGGTCAGAAGGACTTTCTCTTATGGGGAATCAATGCCCTTTCCAGCCCATCTTGGCTTTTTGCTTCACTTCCTATCAAGCTAGGCTTAGTGGGGAGGGTCAGGGAGGGTGAAGCCCATCTTTAAAGAGGGAATTGTGGCAGAAAACTAATGGTTTATTGCTTTTGCTGAGAAGCCATTCAACCCATATATTTGGAATACTCCACTGGAAGAATGCGTGGCACTGAAGGCAGAATAAGTTTAGAACAGGGGATTAATAAAAATTGAAGACAACTGCTTTACCTTTGGCTTCCTCATTTACTGATTACAAGACACACTTCCACAGGTGACAAATTACTCTGTTGGAGGCATTGCAAGTATAACATTGTGTTATTAGTCTTGAAAAAGACAGCAGCATTAATAACCGAGTCAACTCTAAATAAATTGAATATAAACCATTTAATTGGTCTGCCTTAAGCTTTTGAAAGTTTTTTCCCCTCCAGTAGTAGAGAGCTCAGAGATGAAAGGATATCACCAATTTGATACTTTAAGGTACTCCTTAAATATCTAGGATTTAGAGAAAAGCACTCCTTCCCACTCATTTTTAAAGGAACTCTGGGGATGGCTTTACCCTTCTTTTCCAAACAGCTCAGGGATTGCAGGCAGTCCATCAGTTGTGTTTTGCCCACCCTGATCCTAATTTATCTTTTTCAGGCAAGCCTTTGGTTTTTCAGAAGGGTTACCATGAGAAGGACTTTTAACAATGTGAGTGTGGTGTTGTAAATCTAAATATTTTTGTAATCCCTTAAATGTTGTTTGACATCTCAATTGCATTTCTTTTATCTGATATTATCATTGTTAGTTTCCTCCAGTTCTTTATCTGATTTTATTATTGTTAGATGATTCCAGTCCTTTTCCAAATGAATATATATATCTGGAATCAATCAGGGCCAGCTAATACCTTCCAACAAAGGATTCCCCCAGGCAGCAACCAGTCAGGCCTTGAAACTGCAGGCCATTAACTGCTAATCAAGGTAGCAAATTACAACATTCACACATACTCTAGCAGACAAGAGTTCTTTCCCCCACCCTGGACATTCCACAGATATATAAACCTCATTTACTTAGTTTCCAACAGACCCCTCAACCTCTGAGGATGCCTGCCATAGATGTGGGTGAAACATCAGGAGAGAATGCTTCTGGAGCATGGCCATACAGCCTGAAAAACTCACAGAAACCCAATATATACATTTAATCTATTGGATGAATACCCCACTTTTTTATCATGCTTTTGGCAGAAAAGTGAGATATTCGTCCAATAAATTAATGCATATGGTCACTTGGATGAGCCAAGTGTCATTGGACTTGGTTGGATTTCACTTCTGCAGAAACATCTGTAGGATCTGGTAGCATGTTCTGAGTCGACACCCCTTTGTTTGGCCCCAGAGAAATGATGCATTCTCAAGCTGTGCTAGTTACAAACAATATCAAAAGGAAAGGTCAACAAACTATCAGGTTAAAAGAGGGACTAGGCAGTGAGGTGTCAAGAAGGAAATGACAGGGGTGTTTGCAAAGGGACAGAGGATTAGAGCTTGGGCTGGATTCTTGTGCTTCTGATTTGCTATGCAAAATGTGGAACGAATCAGATGCCTTCTCCAAACCCATCCTGGGAAGCTCTGGGGATTGATTCTCCCAGGTTGACAACCGCTTGCTGACAGGAGGCACAGCCGGCTTGTTTCCATGGCATTTTGTGACTGGGCTAATTTAAATGCATATTAGGTTTTGGTTAATATGTATGGGCAAATATTGAATAATGATGGCTGGCACCAGGATGTTAGCTGTGGGAAAAACTATTTTCCCTATAAAGGCTGCAGATGAAATTTGTGTTTTCTCTGAATCACAATCCAAAAAGTTATGGGAAAGTTGATTGCTACTAGGCATGACAGACAGCCTTGCAGCATTGTTATGTTCTAGACTTTGGATTTTCCAGCCAGCACAGGAACATTAGCTGTGTTGGCTTAGGGATTCTGGGAGTTGTAGGGCTAACACTTTCAAGACTTCTCTTTGGGCTTCCAAGAAGCATCTGATTGTTTTCCCGAAGGCAAAGGTTGGTTTTTGGGGTTTTTTTGTTTTCTTTTTTTTTTATTCAGAGGCAATAAGCACAGAGGTAGTTTGAAACTCAAAATGTTTTTTTTCCCTAGTGCAGGCAAAATATTAAAGAAGAGAAATAGAAACCTAGCAAGTTTCCTTCCCCATCAGTTGTAGGGAACCCTAGAATGGCAAATACCCCCATCTTGGCCAGCACTGATGTTCAGTTTCTGACTGAACAGCAAGGTGTTTCATATCTTGCCAAAGCAGTTGACAGCAAACAACTTTATTGATCAGGGTTGTGGTTCTCAACCTGGAGTCCCCAGATGTTTTTGGCCTTCAGCTCCCAGAAAACCTAACAGCTGATAAACTGGCTGGGATTTCTGGGAGTTGTAGGCCAAAAACATCTGGGGACCCCAGGCTGAGAACCACTGGATTAGGGTATCTTCTTGCATTCTAGACCCATCCTCTCCTGATCATATTCAACATAACAGTCCTTAAAGGAGTCGACGTTAAGGATATGTAGGAGATATAGGGATGGATAGAATAATTGTGACACACCAGACCTATCCCCTTGATACACAGTGGTCTCCTGCAGGTTTACCAGGTGAGGAGCTGGATACTGTATTCTATGTAAAACCATTATTTCCTGGCCCATGCTACTACTCAATCCCACATGGGGTGTTTACATGTATTCAGAGTGGCCACTTGACCCCACTCTTTGTGCTTGCACCAACCATTGGCACACACTGTCCTTTAACTGAAACCATTATTCCCTGTTCTATGATAATATTAAGCCTCACATGAAGGGATGGGATGAGTTTGAAAAGTGGTCTCTTGATTCCTACTTGATGCTTGCACTAAATATGGAATATACTCTTTTGGAAACATTATTCACAGGCTTTTGCTACTGCTAAGGCTGGATACAGTGCCCTATATCTGACAACCTGATTCCAGATTGTCTTCTTAACACAGATTATCTGGCAGTGTAGACTAATATAATCTAGTTCAAAACAGATAATCTGAGATCAGATCCTGGGATATATGGCAGTGTAGATCCAGCCTTAGCCTCACTTGGGGGTGCTAAGGTGACTTTGAGGCACCAGGATTGTGGCGCAGCTGGCTGAGTGTCAGCTGCATTAAGATCATCTGACCAAAAGGTCGTGAGTTCAAAGCCAGCCCGGGTTGGAGTGGGTTTCCAACCAATTGTGTAGCCTGTTGTCGACCCGAAAGACAGTTGCATCTGTCAAGTAGAAAATTAGGTACCACCTTAAAATGTGGGGAGGCTAAATTAACTAATTTATGAGGCCATAAAAAAGACTCCAGCAAAGCACTCCAGCAAAAAAAGCATGCGGAGCATGCGGAAGTACTTCATCAGTGTCGCAGATGGACGATGAAAGCGACAGCTCCCCTGGCGGCCAGAAAAAGTTAAATAGCCTCTGTGTATGTCTGTATATGTTGTAAATCAAAATTGGCATTGAATGTTTGCCATATATGTGTACACTGTAATCCACCCTGAGTCCCCTGCGGGGTGAGAAGGGCGGAATATAAATGCTGCAAATAAATAAAATAAATAAATTTGAATAGAGGTTACTTGGCTCTGCTATTTATACTTGATGGTTGCTGCCCTCTTTTAAATGCATTATTCACTGGCCTTTGGTATTACTGAGAGTGCATCTACACTGTTTCCACAATTAGTGTAAGGCATTCCCATGTGTTTAAATAAGTCCACATAAATAAGTCCCCCCACATCTAGACATACCCTATGCTTGTCGTTTTAGTGCCTAGGTGCCTTCCAATTTATAACTCTTCCCCTTTTGCTTCCCAGTATGGTTTCCCAGATGTAAATCTTGATTACCAAAAGCAACTACTAACAGGCCGAGCTCATTTTGGTTATGGGATCAGACAAGGGAGAAAAAAGAACCATCTTTTGTGGAGTACGGAGCTAGTCAATATTTGATGGTGTCATCCTAGGGCAAACGGCATTCACTGTAGAATGAATGCAGTTTGACACCACTTTGATTGCCCTGGCTCAATACTGTGGAATCCTAAGATTTGTAGTTTAGTAAGGTACCAGCATTCTTTGGCAGACAAGGCTAAAGACCTTGTAAAACTACAGTTCCCACAATTCCATAGCACTGAGCCATTATGGTTAAAGTGGAGTCAAATGGTACTAGTTCTACAGTATGAATGCACCCATAGAATTATTATTATTTTTTGGTCGTGTCAGGAGCAACCGCTCCTGTTGTGAGAGAATTGCCGTCTGCTAGGACGTTGCCCAGGGGACGCCTGGATGATTTTTTGATGTTTTGTCATCCTTGTGGGAGGCTTTTCTCTTGTCCCCGCATGAGGAGCTGGAGCCGATAGAGGGAGCTCATCCGCCTCTCCCGGGATTCGAACCTGCGACCTGTCGGTCTTCAGTCCTGCCAGCACAGGGGTTTAACCCACTGCGCCACCGGGGGCTCCACCCATAGAAATAATTAACATGTATGATAGGCTGATGTGACATAAAAGGGTCTTATTAATGACAATCCTGTCATCCCCTCACCTCACAAAATCAATATCATTTTATCTTCCCTCTCATGTCAGACTTTATATTTCCCTTCTCTAGCATTGCCATTTATCTGCCCCTAATGAAACACTTCCCTTTGTCCTGAAAGCACCTTGTCCCCAGGAGGACATGCCCTCGGCGCCAATGACTCCTCTCATTAGCACCAATTGCTGTTTGTGAGAATGGGGCTGTCTGCTGGCAACAAGCCAATGAGCTCCATTTTTCTCTTCCTCCTCGCATCAATGTGTGCTCTCCAGCATCATCAATGCTGCACAATAGGCAGCCAAGAGAGGAGAACCCAGGTCTCCTGGTGGGATGCCAGCTTTGGAGAATGCAGGCGAGATTCCTCTCTCAGTGGAAAATGAAAGATGCAATAAGATGTATAACCCCAACCCAAAAACCAGCAGGAGGACACCCCGCCCCCCAGTTCCTTCCATCATGGAAATGGAAGTAACAAGTATGCTGGATTAAGTTCACATTTTTTGCTGTCTCCCTTTTTTAGAAACATTGCATTTTCCATACATTCTATTCAGTGTATTTTTAATATTAAAATCATATACAGCAGTCCCCAAGCTACAAACATCTGACTTATTAAAAATGGGGGCAAGACAAAATGAGAGAAAGCTAGCATTTGAAAGGGAAATTCACTCCTGAAAGAGTTATTGTGGGGAAAGGTGTCTCAACTGAAGCTTTATTACCAATCCTTGTTTCCACAACAAGTCAAATTTGTCTACATCCAGTGTACACAGGGACAGAAAGTGAGATGAAATCTTCTGAACAGGGGCACAGACAGCAAAACAAAACACCATAGATGGATGGATGGATAGATAGATAGATAGATAGATAGATAGATAGGCATTGAACTTTAAAATATATCTTTTTGAATTACATAAAAATTCAACTTAAGCACTTGAGAACAAACCTACAGAACCTATCTTGGGGACTGCCTGTACATCCATGTTTTAAAAATGCCATTCATTCTGAAAGTAATTGAACGATGTATCCATAATAATAATAATAATAATAATAATAATAATAATAATAATGTGATTTTGTGATATGAAATCCAGCATATATATCTCGTTTGACGTGACATACTGTGTTTTTATGTCAGTAAGTAATAATAATAACAACTTTATTTTTGTATCCCGCCACCATCTCCCCAAAGGGACTTGGGGCAGCTTACATGGGGACAAACCTGATCAAACAGAAATAAAACATAGCATAATAAAATGTATAAAAACAACATCATAAAACAACATAAAAACTACATAAAATGACATCATTAGTCAACCCATGAATTGACATCATAATCAAGTTGTGGTTGCAGGGACAAGGCAGGTGGAAAAGGGGAGGAGGATTTCACAAGCTGAAACCTCATCCTATGAAAGGAAAGGTTCAGAAGTCTTCCTTGTATCTGACCATCCTAGCACCACTACTGAGCTACAAACTTTCAAAAAAGAAATTGTGCTCTTCTCGAGTGTTTTCAAAATATGTTCTGGTCTCCATTACTCCACAAATTTGTCCTGTTTAACAATTTCCATTTGGGTGTGTGTGTAAGAGAAGTTTATACAAGGTATCTGTGGGACAATCCAGCAGAAGGAATCCTGGAAATAATTGCCAAAACATCCCCACCACCACCACCACCACAAAAAATAAACTAAACACACATAGATACAACCAAAGCTAGCTCAATAATCTCAGTTTGAAAAACTTTGGAAATATGCCCTCTCAAAAACTAAAAGTAAGCAAAATGTGGAAAGTTTGTTTTTTGAATTACAAGTCCAGAATTTCACCAACCAACAAGAGTAATGGTTGTGCTGGTTGAAGCAATTCTAGGAAATGAAGTACACATTCTTAATATTTCCAAGGTTTTCTATTAATGGCATAATTTTGTTGCCCTCCCCCACCGCACCCCATTGACAGTGACCTTCTGATTATGATTACAACTTCACTAACATGATTTGAGGTTTTTATTGTCATAATAACAATCCTGATAGTATCCTTTTACATTTGAATTGGGGCTGTAAATTAGATTACTTATCTTAAAATGGCTTTGACAGAAATGACAGAGTAGAGCTTTTAAGCTGCACAGTAATACCATGATGCATAAATAAAGGTTTGTGGCATCCTATGTTATCAAGACAAGGAAAGCTTTTACTTGTTAGAAGTATGCATAGAACTTACGCCTCTGATTTGCTGCTATTTCTATTGTGTCAAGAGAAGTTTTCCAAACAAGTTTTAAGTTGATGGTGACTTGAAGTTGCAGTCTCTTCTTTGCCCTCCATTTGTTCTATGTATGCATCCACATTAAGCATACAAATGTGCTGGAAATTGTAGGACACTGGAACCAAACGGACTGATATGGTACATATCCTAGACATGCCTTTCAGTAATCTTCCATAACTTTACGTTCTTTATATGTGGCACACTAGTATCTCACTAGTATCTCACCACCAATGTGGATGGTGATGGAAGGTCTAGGTCAGTGGTTCTCAACCTGTGTCCCCTCAAGTGTTTGGGTCTACAACATCCAGAAATTCCTGTCAATTTACCAGTTGTTGGGATTTCTGGAAGCTGAAGGCCAAAACATCTGGGGACCCACAGGTTGAGAACCACTGGTATAGATCAACATATCTAGAAGGTGCCAGGTTGAGGAAGGCTAGTTTGTATCAATAGGGAAAATGCAAACAAATAACAGACAGGCTAGTCACAAAGCTAATTTTGATGGTACTTTAGGTAGAACTGATGTCAAATATTGAATCACTGCCAGACCTACATAGTACCACAAGAAACCAAACTGGCAGGCAGACAAGTTAACTGTTGACAACCAGTTGCTGAACTTATGAATTATGAGGTAAAGGGAAAAAAACAAAGGCAGACAAGACTGAATTATTACCCAGGGGAAATGGACCATGCAAGAGGCGTCCTACCTGGTGTGCTTGACTAAAGCTTTGTGACTAGCCTGTCTGTTCAGCAAACATCATGGGTGGCATCAGAGTCCTGGCCTGGAAATTAGATAATGAAAGAGTCCTGGAATAAAGCACAGATTAGAAACTGCAGAGCCACAAGAATGCTCCTGGGTCATGAAATGCACTAGACGGTTTCCCTCAATTAACCATGTGAGGGGCCAGCAAATAATATGTGTCATAAAGAAGAAAAAAACCACAATTCATTGTAAAAACAAGAGTCTTGGTGGCGAGGAGCCACTTTTCTGCACTCTCTCAAACTGGGTAACTTCTGTTACTCTATATCTTTCAGGTCCCATTGGATTATCCATCATAAGTGTCAGGTAAATTCACCTGCCTGGTGCCAAAATGTGTTTGACTTTAAAGCAGAAAAGCAAAGGGTTCACACATTAAATAAAGATATGCATGAGAAGAGTGTAACCATTGTTGATAAAGTTGAAGGAGGGGTGGGAGAGAAATAATGGTCTCTACGAAGTCCGATCAGGCAGTGATTTCTTAGAGGGTTAAACTATGTCTCCACTTTTGACTCTCACTTTTAACAAAATGTCAGAATTCAGTGGCTATTTTTTTTAAAAAAAACCCCACACAATTAGGTATATGTATATGAATTTTCTTTTCAAAGTGGTGTTTGAAGAACTAAGGAAAACACTGCTTTGCTTTGATTCTTCTTGTATAATTATATTAATTAATTTTAATAGCACTTGCATTTTTAGACTATTTTTAAACCCCACCTTCATAAAATATGCTCATAAAATATGTTAAGAAATTTGAGCAGAGCCATATATTTTTTCCTTTCAAATTGATGGGATTTTAGCATGCTTGAAAGTCTAAATCAGGGTTATACAAATGCATTGTTTTTCCCCAAAAAAATGCAACGCAGAATGTGAACCCACTTTCTACTTCCTGACTTTTCTCCACTTTCGGCAATGTTGAGAGATACCCTAGAGCTTGCTGGAAGCTTGAGAGTAGCTCAGGACTTTGTGATAGCCTGGACAGCTGGATCAGATCTGATTCTGCCCAATCCATTATCGTGACAACATACAACCAGCCCTTTCCCTGCGTCAATTAGCGCAGATAAAGAGGGTGCTTATCCCACTATGACTGTTCCCTATCAGTCACAAAGCTCTAGCTGAACATTTAGTCACTGCCATCATGTCTGTGCTATTAGAATAAGGTAACCAGTAAGAAACAGAAGGTCACTCTTCCTTCCTTCTTGCTGGTCATGCGGGCATCATGATATCACTGATGTGAAAGGTGACAGCGAACCATATGGATGGAGCTCTGTGGCCAGCCAAGAGTGGTGATGGAACACTGAGGATGAGGTGATGTAACAGCAGGGCCTACTGGACTGGTTGGATGCCAACATAGTTTTGCAGCAGGTTCAGCTGGGTGCATCTGGCCACTTCTGACTAAATGTCCAGTGTTGACTTGCCTATAGTCACTTTTTTAGAACCTGCAAGTCTCTTCTGCTGTGAGAGAATTGGCTGTCTGCAAGGACATTGCCCAGGGGATGCCTAGATGTTTGGATGTTTTACCATCCTTGTGGAAGGTTTCTCTCATGACCCCACATGGAGACCTGGAGCTGACAAATTTGAACCTCTGGTTTGTCAGTCTTCAGTCCTGCCGGCACAAGGGTTTGCCCACTGTGCCACCAGGGGCTCCTGCCTATAGTCACTAATACAAATTAAATCTTTATATTAGCAAGGATATCAGCCTTGATATCAGCAAGGACCACCCAAGAACCATCTGTCAAACATTCTGGTTTCTGTCCTCTGTAATGCTAAAGAGCAAACTCACTAATGGTAGGTCCAGTCCTATTCCTTTGACTTGAATATTATCAATGGTACTCTGCCCCATTGTACAAGACAGCTTTGAGAACTGCTTCTTTACTTTCTGTAATGAAAAAAAGGACTGCCAGCAATGGGAAATGAGTAGAGTACGTGGACATTCTAACAGCATAGGAGGTTCACACTGAAAGACCATCCCAACACTACATATCCTTACTGAATATGACCAATCACTTTGACTTAAGTGCCCAAGTGATCTTTGAAATGCTTCTACAGGATTATTTTATTTATTTATTGCAAACTGCAACAACTATATCTTTTTGGTGAAATGTTTTCTATAAACTGTTCAGCAGAGTATCTGAGCCACAGGGGACTTCAAAGTGAAAAACATCAACAAGCCCTCTTTGATCCCATATCTGTAAATCTGACAATCCATAAGTGTAAGTCAAGCAGACAGTGTGTTTGACAAGGTTCATATTCCCTTGAACTGTGTGGGTGGCCACAGATAAATCAAGCTTGTCAGCCTCAGTTCCCTTATCTGGGAAAAGGGAGACTAAAGGAGACAGCTGTTAACATTGTCTTTTTCTCTACATAAGTAAAGGAAGGGATTTTGCAATGTTGATATGTCCAATTCATCCTCAATGGATAAGGGCCTTTGGATAATAAGGACCCCCCCCCCCCCCAGTTTTTTACTTCACATCAAAAGGACCTTAGCTCTGTTGTGTTTTTTTTACCAGTTTGAATATCAGCTATTTTCTGCCTCTCTTGCTACCTAATTTTAATTTTATGAGAACGAATATATACTTTTTTTAGTTTAGTTTCCTTTTGTCTCCTCCCCATTGATCCCATGCCTGTGCTCACCTGGGGTGTGGATGGCAGCTTCAGTACTCTTCATCAATAATAGTATAATAAATGGGATCAGTTGCATTAATGCTAAACATAAACATATACCCCAGCAAGTAGCACTGAACATTTTCTGCTACCCACCAATCTGTCAGGCTCTCTCCCCCTCCCTCATGCCAGATGGCCATATGAGTGAAATAATATTTCTTCACAGTCGGAATACATGTGGGTATTCATGAGTTAGGATGACCATATATTTTGTTTGGAAGAGCTCCCAGGAAGTAGTATTTCAAAGCATTGCTTGTTTCAATGTAGGCTCACATTACAGAAAAACCATAAAAAAATTGGGGGGGGGGGTGATGTTTCCCACCAACACTTGGTACCTAGACAGCAGACAGAACAGCAAGCAGGCTACCCAATGACTCTTGCCTATTATTCAATATCCACACATGTATATAATTTTAGGTCTGTAAGACAAATGGGTGCATGCACATTTTATGCAAACTGGTATCTTCTTTTGTCCTATTTTGCACTGTGTGTTTCCTTCCCCCTATTTCCAATGTGTTTGCCTTTTCAAACTAACTAGTGATAATTGGATTTTTTTAAAAAAATTGACTTGTTGTAGAAAGAAGGATTGATGGGAAAGCTTCGGTGGAAACAGCTTTCCCTCATGATAATTCTTCCAGGAGTTATCATGAGAAATCTACCTTTCTCTTCTGAAAGGTAGATTTCTCTCACTTCCTGTTGTTTCACCCCCGTCCTTAACTATGAGTCATTTGCAAATTGAATGTTGGTAACTTGGGGACTGCCTGTGCATTAAAGCCATTGTTCCAGTGCAGTGACTCCTATGGAATTCATTATGCCATCATACCAATTGTAATTGATATTATCGTATAGTTTTTATTAATTCCGTAGAGTTTTGACAGCAGAGGGCACCAGAACTCTAAGATTAAAAGAGGAATAAAGAGACTTGCCATAATTGTCATGTTAGCATCAGTTAGAGCCTTTTGCCAACCCTTCTTTCATTTATATTCAAAACTTTGGTTTCTCATGGGACATGGGGAAAGACAATGATTGTTCTAAACATAAAGAAAAACATGGATACTATGGCCATGCAGACCTTTGCTGATCTCAGTGTCTGCTATTGGTATTTCCAAGGTAGTTATTATAATCTGGGTTTGTGCATGAGCAAGATGGATGTACCTCTCAATCAATATGCATACCGTCTGGTTGCAAAGTTTACTCAGAAATTTTCTGCTGTAAGGTTTTGTTTTGGGTTTTGATTTTTGGCTTTTTTTAAAAAAAGGTATAAACTACCTGACTTGGAAAACGTAACTCTTAGGTGGTCTGGGGTTGCTCAATAATGAGAAAAATACTTTGCATAAGTTCAGTGCTGTACTCATTACTATTTTGAATATTTTTAGACAAAACTGAAGCACTCCAATACTATATATATAATTATATTATATAATATATATAATATTTCTTCACAGTCAGAATACATGTGGGTATTCATGAGTTAGGATGACCATATATTTTGTTTGGAAGAACTCCCAGGAAGTAGTATTTCAAAGCATTGCTTGTTTCAATGTAGGCTCACATTACAGAAAAACCATAAAAAAATTTGGGGGGGGGGGTTGATGTTTCCCACCAACACTTGGTACCTAGACAGCAGACAGAATAGCAAGCAGGCTACCCAATGACTCTTGCCTATTATTCAATATCCACACATGTATATAATTTTAGGGGGCTGATATTGTGGGCTGATATGGGTGGGATATAAGTGATGTGTGTGTGTGTGTGTGTGTGTGTGTGTATGTGTGTGTGTGTGTGTATGTATATATATATATATATATATATATATATATATATATACACACACACACACACACACACACACACATCACTTATATCCCGCCCATATCAGCCCACAGGCGACTCAGGGTGGTCTACATATTGGCACAATTCGATGCCATCAATACAATACAAAAGCAAAAACAATTAAGTGCATTTAGACAAAAAGACATTGCAATAACAATTTTAAAAGAGCTACATCCTCTCATTCCAATCCTCATCCGTTTCATCGTCTTGGCTGTTCCTGGGTCATTCTCCATCTCAAGCTTGACTATCTATTCCAGGGTTCCGAATGCTTGCTCGAAGAGCCAGGTTTTTACTCTCTTCTGAAAAGTCAGGAGTCTAATATCCCTAGGCAGGGAGTTCCACAGCCGAGGGGCCACCACAGAGAAGGCCCTGTCCCTCGTCCCCACCAAGCATGCTTGCGAAGCAGATGGGATCGGGAGCAGGGCCTCCTCAGATGATCTTTACTTCCTGGAGGGTTTGTAGGAAGAGATGCGTTCGGATAGGTAGGCTGGGCCGGAACCGTTTATATTCGTTTGAACTACTCAATCAACCAGTTCTAGTTAATACTTTTTACTAAGTTATGGCTTTTCATAGTCTGCCATCTATTTTATTATATTATAGTCTTTTTATTTTACTTAGAGAACCAACATATCTAGGCTGGACCACGAAGTGCTAGAAATACAGTCCAAGCTCCCCTTCTGCTGTGATAGATAGCAGGTCAATTGTTCTAGGAGTGGGTGCTGGCAGAGCCCCCTTTTATGAAGATAAGATCTTTCAGCATGCTGCTGCAGATCTAATTTCAGTTGCACAACCTATTACACAACCTACTTATGTAATGACATAGTGTAACCTGCACCGTAGAAGTGGCTTCTATCTCTTTGACAAGTAGTCTTCTAACTCATGATCCTTAATGTCTTTTGTAAAGGGTGTGTTCATAGGATAGTACCCATTTCTCAGAAGATGAGAAATAAAGCACAAAGAAGGATGTCTCTATCAGGAAAAGAAAAAACTGCATTGCCAGCTTCAGTGTGAAATTCTAGAGACAGTTTTGTGGTGTCATTAAAGGGTAGCCAATTTTTAGAAGTGTTGGTGGGATTTTCTGTCTCCAGTATATATGTACCTTGACTTCTGTGGATGAACCTGAAAATCCGATGATCTTTTTCTCCAGTAGAAAAGCAGATTTGAATGGTTTCTGGCAGAATCCCATGGCATATCTCCTGCTTGTGATCTCCAAGGAAATGAGGCTGGGGTCTTTTTTTGCAAGTCCACAAGCAAAACGTTGAGCATTCTTTTCAGCAATAGGATCTGAGACTGTTTCCATCTTTGAAAGTGATACTTGATGGATCTTACTCTGCCCAAGGCGACAAGAGAAAACATAAGCCAGGCAATTTTAACTGGTGATCAAACCAGCTCTGTTGCGTAGGGTCTTTGATCATAATTACCAATTATGGCAGACTTAGTTACCTTTGCTGAGGGTGATGGGAAACTGCTTGTCAGGATGAAACTTTACAATGAAGCTGTCTGTCTGCCAAAAAATTGTTCGGCTGCTTCTGAAGACTCAGCCTCAAAGACCTGGGATGCGATGAAGGGAGAGATTGCCCTGTCTACGTGTGCTTCTGCAGAGACACAACACATCTCTTATGTGCACTGGAATCATGAACCTTAACTTGTTTATCTACGTATACAGACGTATACTTACGTTCTCAGACAGCAATACATGTAATTCCAGGTGTCTATGTATGTGAAGGAAGACACAACATGGAGAGTACAGATAAACTAGATAACTCTGGTTTTAAAATGCATTTGCAAAGAAATAAATTCATTACTTTGTGCCTGACTGCACTGTCAGACTTCTTTAAAGAGAAAAGTCAGGTTTGAACATTAGATTAGGAGTCTGCAGACCAGGGTTTAGTTCTCTACTTGGCCATGGAAACCCACTGCGACACACACTTAGTCCCAGAAAACTCCATGATAGGCCTTGCCTTAGGGTCACCATAAATCTTAAATGATTTGAATGCAAACAACAATGTTATTTATTTGTTCCTTAATTAACATATTTTGCTATGCCTTTTGATCTCATAGCCTCTACAATATAGATCCACAAGGCTCTAGCAAATAGTTAAAAATCTACTGCAAAAGTGAAATGCATCTTCATGAACCTAGTGGAAGTGAATTCCACTGAAACATGCACTGAATCAGGATTTGGTACTACATTTGCGATATTTGTATTGGAGAGTGAAGACGCAGGCATTTGTTTTTGTGTAGGCATGTATGTTATGCCCATTAGCAGTGGAAATTGTTTGGCCTTCTAGAATATTTGCAGACCAACACAATTCTCAGACTCTCAGCATGTATAATCACTGCTATAATAACTTGGACATCACTGCAAAACTTCTTTAAAGCTATAGAACTTTGATTCACTCGTACAGCATATATCACCAACTAGGTATCTTTGAATGCCAGTTTCAGAGTATCTTTAGGATTAGGCACTGTATGGGCATAAAGGGAAATAAATATTTGACGATGGGGCATGATTGTTTTCTGTCTCTTCAGAGACTAGTACACAGAGCAATGGATTAAAACTCCAAGAAAAGAGATTGCAATGTATTGTTGAAAGCTTTCATGGCTGGAATCACCGGGTTGTTGTAGGTTTTTCAGATTGTATAACCATGTTCTAAAAGTATTCTCTCCTGATGTTTCGCTTGCATCTGTGGCAAGCATCCTCAGAGGTTGTGAGGTTTGTTGGAAACTGAGAATGCTTCTAGAACATGACCACACAACCCAAAAAACCTACAACACAAAGAGATTGCACCTAAACGGGCATTCAAAGAACTTCCTGGCGGTAAGAGCTGTTCAGCAGTGGAATATACTGCTTCAGCATGGTGCCTTCCCTCTCTGGGGTTTTAAAAAAATAAATGCTGGATGGCCATCTGTTGGGACTGTTTTGACTGTGCATTCCTACTTGGCAGGAGTTTGTATTGGATGGCCCTTGTGGTTTTCTGACTCTATGATTCCACAAATTGGTAACTATCTATCCTCAGTAACATAAAAAGCTTTAAACAAGAAATTTGTCATGAAGGCTGCTTAGCGAAATCCTTAAGTTCTAAGCACCTAAAGGAGAAAAGGTTATTTATCTTATTTCAGGTAATATAGACAAAAAGTCAGTGGGTACATATTGAATCTTTACAGTGGATTATCGAGGCAGGATTACTGTCTGGAATGTTTATGTCCCAGTAAGCACATGTCATCACCAATTTGCCAATATGAAGATGTATCTTTAGGAAAGAGCTACAGATGAAAAATGATGAGTGTTATTTACTGGGCATCACGGACTCAGAACTGTCTCTGGATGAAAATAAGGATAGACTATTTACATATATGACTACGACAGTGAGAATTTCTTTTGCAAAACTTTGGAAACTTGAAAAGGTACTGAAGTTGAAAGCTGGATAAGCAAATTGAGAGAAAATGAATATATATGGACAAATTAACTTATTTTTTTAAAGAAAAATTCGGGAAATGTGATAAAATGGACAAATTGGAATCATTTGAGGAGTAAGATAAGTCAAGCAGAAGTATGTAAGAATAAGGCAAAATGAGGAGAATAGACTAATTAAGAAAGATAAATTGAACCGCAAAGCTTGGAATGGAAGTCAACATGAACGCTCCCCTTTTCTCTCTCTCTCTCTCTCTTTTCTCTCTCTCTCTCTTTTGTTTGTTAAGTCTGTTTTTCTACTTTTCTGTAATCATATTGTTCCACCTCTTTTTATGTAAACAAAACTTTTTTGTGTTTAATAAAATGTATCTAAAAAAAGAAAAGAAAGAAAAACGATGAGCACGAATTTCAGAGCCTTACAATGCTTGGACACTACCAGTTGTGGTTGAGGATTTCCATATGGATGTCTATTCCAAAACAGTGTAGATGCAAGAATACCTCATGTTTAATACAAGACCTTGCTTTTTAGTTTAGCTCTTTTTATAGAATCCAGGGAGCAAGATTAGTTTAATACATTTAGAGGCCAACAAGCTCCAGATATATTAGTGCAACCAAGTCAAGATGGAACTTGCCATTAGTAATTGCATCCCCAGACTCGATTTGCAAACACTGATTTGTTATTCTGTCTGTCACAGGGGCCTGAAAGCAGCGAATGGTACCAAGAGTGTTTGTTTGTTTTCCTACCTCAGTCTGCCAGTTTAACCCAACTCTAATAGGACACAGGTGCTGGTCCTTTGAAGTTTCATTTTATGTAACTACCAGAATTAGCTATGCAATTTTTATAGTCTAGTTGTTTCAAAAGAGGGAATTTTGCCAGGGATTTAGATCATACAGTGTCAGCTTTGAGGGCAAGGAAAGAAAACTTCTTCAGGGCTGCAGATGTGTGACCTAAGACTGTCATTCATCTTCTGCCTCCCTGCTCCTTTTGTGAAATGGAACAGTTTTGCATACTGTCCTCAGTAGAGTGCATTTAGACCACCCAAGTATATTCTTTTCTTTTTCTTACATTAAGTAGCAGAGATAGCAATAGCATTTGTGCTTGGGATACTTGTATTTTTGCTCCCTGTTTGTCATTTTGGCACACAAATATAAATGCTGAATCCAAAATTGGGGGCTGTGAGGGATACGACTCCTTGACAACAGGATAACTTCATCACCTACGCTCCTCCTGGAGTTTTGGCAGCCTACTGCTTTTCATACTATGAGACATGAGGTATTCAGCACACCAAAACAACAATCTAATAGGTTCTTCTCGCAGAATGCTGCTGTAGTTCCAAAAGAAAAATCAGATGTAACTCATAAAAGTTCATGCACATTCTGAACATTCCAGGACAATGCATTAGTTGACTTGAGTTCCCAGATGTTAATACTGAATAGAAAAGGAATTACATATCAAATTCTGACCCACTTTTCCCATTTTTCTTTCACACCAAAGTATTTGTTAAGTGTGTGCAATCAATGAAAAAAGGTCAGTGAATGAAAGGTCAGCGGTTCGAACCCGGGAGCAAGGTGACCTCCCGCTATTAGCCCCATCTTCTGCCAACCTAGCACTTCGAAAACATGCAAATGTGAGTAGATCAATAGGTATTGCTTCAGTGGGAAGGTAATGGCACTCCATGCAGTCATGCCTGCCACATGATCTTGGAGATGTCTATGGACAACACCAGCTCTTTGGTTTAGAAATGGAGATGAGCACCATCCCCAGAGTCAGACATGACTAGACTTCATGTCAAGGGGAAACCTTTACCTTAAGTTTTCAATATTTCAATTCCACTCATGTATACAGTGAAGCCAGTTTCATTACCTTCGGTTTGCTATGAGTGAAACAGTAGCCAAGAAATGAGGACTGAAGAAACCCTGTGACCTAATATAAGTGTGCAGAATTTATTATAACTCCCTTTCCTATATCATTGTGAGATAATTCATTATCATTGCAAAATTAAAAGCAAGATTTATAATATTTTTCTTTATTTTCATTTTGAAATGGCTAAATACATAGTTTTCCCTAAATGCGAACAGGAAGTTACTTCCACATTTGGGAATTCTGCTACACTAAAATGTGCGATATAAAGGATTATGTTCAGAGAAAATACACAGTCAGACCCTTTCCGCAGTGGCAAACTCTCTTAGTGGCAAACCCTCAAACTGTCTGAAATGCTACATAGCTTTTTAGAAAGGCAACGTTTTGAAAAACAGGAAAGAGAATATTAGACCTAAAAACATTTCTCATCTGTACATATGGGATTATATACACACAAGCCTAAACTAGAACTTCCAAATTATTACTTAACACTGGATTATTATGGTTCCCTACATCGCAATGAAATGGGCACAGAGACCATCACAAACCTTTGTTTTGGCTGCATCTTATCTGGGTGGCTGGAATCAGTTTCAGTTTTTTTTTTTAAAAAAAGAAAGAAATGTAATTGCTTCACCTAATTTAGCAGCCACCTGCTGGTGAAAAACTAGAAAAAAAGGATAGGTGTGAGAGCTGTTCAGCAGTGGAACTCTGGATGGCTATATGTTGGGGGTGCTTTGAATGCAATTTTCCTGCTTCTTGGCAGGGGTTTGGACTGGATGGCCCATGAGGTCTCTTCCAACTCTATGATTCTATGATATACTTGAATGGGACAAATCAGATAACTCAGTTCAAAGCAGATATTGTGGGATTTTCTACCTTGATATTTTGGGTTGTATAACTGTAGGAAGGGCCCTGGGATTTCTCAAAATTTCTAAAATTTCCTACTTATCTTTGTAATGTGTCTGAGGATTTCTTAACTAGTCAAAATGTTATATATTGGCCTGAATCCAATAGATTAACTAAAAAGTAATAGGTTCAATGGTTCTGCTGTAACTAGAATTTTATGGCGTGATTTCTATCCTATTCCCTTTCCTTATACAGTATATGCCATTTTCATTATGAGAAAATTCATAAAATAGAAAGAAATGAGAGATGTATATTTTCTGTTAAAGTGATATACATTAAAAACATCTATACACAACTTCATCCAAAGTATTTGTGTTAAGATTAAAAAATACTATGTAAATATTTCCATAATTGACTTTGTTAAGGAAGTACCTGCTTCACACAGTATCAAGAGCAACAAAGAAGAGAATGGAAAACATTGCAAAGGTTCAAAGTCCTGTTTGCTGCTTATCATGCATAACAACCCCTCCCCCCACCTCCCCCAAAAATCATACAGGTATCCTTTGTTCTTTTTTAGACAGACGTTTGAAAATGTTGATTCTAGTTAGGTGAGGAAATGATATCTGTAGATACTGCAATGGCAACCTTACACAAAGCTTGCCTTGTCAAGCTTTGAACATAAATTTCTGCATTGAAAGAAATCAGCATGCTATGCCAACATTAACAACACATAGCATGCAACTAGGAGAAAGTACAGCATACACGTAAATCACAAATAGACATAGTTCTGTACTCAAAAGTATAAATGAAGACATAGATATGAAGAAGAAGCAGGAGAGCAACAAGGGAACATTTTATGAGAAAGGTTTACTTCCTTCCTTATTTAAGCACTCCTTAGGATCTGTGAGATACACCATTACATTTGTTTTCCAGGAGAGGAAATTAGAAAGTTGAGGACTAGAAAAATGATGGTTAAAAAAGGACTTGTTTTTTGAAGCCACACTCTAGGAAAAAATAGCATGCAAACACAATTGAAAAAGTACCTACAAAAGGAAAATAGAAATATACATGTATGTTATCATGTGATGTAACTACTTATCAGTGAGCTGGGGTGTATATATTGAAACAGAATTATTCTTATGTAGTGTGTAGAATTTCATAGGTCTCTGAAGCTCACAGAAATGAAAAAAAAAATGATTTATCCAAAAAATGAGAAGTGAAAAGGTGGGGGAAGACTGTACTCACAGATCAATTTTCCAAGTAATTTGTTTAAAAGAAAAATAATGTCTGGAGAAGGGATGCCTCTCAAATTTTGGTTATCTGAATTTCCATCTTCATCCTAAGGCTGAAGTTGGAAAAGTTATCTTTTAGGTTACAGTTCTACGAATCTGTAAGCTTACATGGCCAGTTTAATATAGGTTGCTCTATATCACAATTCTAATTCCACTTACTCAATTCTAATTCCTCCTTCCTCCATTCTACTGTTAGTGTGTATGTGTGGAAAATTAAGGCATTTTCTTCAGTCTCCAAATTTCTAGTATTACAGCAACTTTAAAATTTGGTCAAACATTTAGAAATACAGTGTGAGATATGCAAAGAAAAGGAGTAGGCAAAGTCACCAAGGTAATAAGAACCCAACAAATTGCAGAGATATGGGAAATTAATAACGTTTCAGTCTCTGCAGTGCTATGAATTCTAGAACTGAGGGCGAAAAAAGAAATAATTTTTATTTAGGGGAACAATGTCCTCATTCCCCCACTTCTTACAGATGAATATTTACAGATGTGTGTGTGTGAATTAATATATGAATATTTATAGAAACAGTCCCTTAAAGCATATCAACAGAATTTGTTTCATGAAGACATTTTATTCTTCATTAAACAAACTCAGAGCCCTCTGAACTCAGCCCTTTTATTGCTCTCCATGGTACTGTTTTTAATGATGTTATGTTTTATTGCGATATGTTTCTATTTGGTTTTGTTTTGATTTGTTTTATTGCATTATGTTTTTAAATCTGTGCTCCCTGGACTTGTCCTTTCGTAAGCTGCCCCGGGTCTCTTCAGGGAGATGGAGGTGGGGTATAAAAATAGAGTTGTTGTTGTTGTTGTTGTTCATATCCATACATTTGTTAGATGCAAAAGATGAAAATATACAGGATGGATAGACTGTGCAAGCCCTAGTTCTGTGATCCATGATGAAAATGAAGAAAAAGGCAAACAAGACATGGAACATGTAAGAAATGGAAATACAGGATTGGCATTTGGGAATTCGATTATTTACAGGCTTGGCGAATGCGCTGCTTCCCATGGTTGGTCAGCAATAATTGAAGTCACCAAGCTTCCTCAAAATCTGCTCCTTCGTTGAGTTTGACAAGGGGTTGGTGAGATTGCCACTGCACCTCTCCCTGAAGCTGTGGGAAGCCGAGCAGTAGCGATTTTAGTTGCCATCCATTCCCCACCAAAGTTTACAAAGCAGCAGACTACAGTGGGGGTGTGTGGTGATCCTTTGCATCTAACAAGTGCATAGTGACTAAGGGTTCTTCCACACAGCCATAATATCCAGAATATCAAGGTGGGAAATTCCACAATGTCTGCTTTGAACTAGGTTATCTGAGTCCACAGTGCCATATATTCCAGTTGAAAGCAGATAATGTGGGATTTTATTCAGCTGTGTGGAAGGGGCCTAAGATCATGGCTGTTCTGCTCCCTGCAGATTTAGTGCACAAGGCAGAGATGATCTTAGTCGGCAACCACCCCCTCAGAAGTCTGCTAGTTTGTAGACTTCGGTATTGGTGGAAGGCAACTGAAATAATCATTACTCCAATCCTCATAGTTGTAGGGAGTATCCGATACCAGTCACTGTCCCCTTCACCAAAAAAAAAAAGTCTGCTGGTTTGTAGACTTGGGTGGAGGGTAGGATGTAGACAAACAATAGAGCAGGCCCCCAGTTATCTCTCCTATCTACAATGGCATTCCCATAATAAAGATTACTTTTAGTTCTCTAGCTACCGGTGGGTTTTGCTCCTTAAATGGCCATCTTTCACCCACACTTGCTCCAAATCTTATTTCACGCCACTAATACCCCCACTTTCCATGAAGAAAAATGCCTACAGCCCTGTACATTTGTCCTTATTAAAACTCAGTAATTGTGGATATACAAAATCTATCAAATTCTTTGCCTCAAATATGATGGTTGCTGTCTAAGTCCTCCTGTATGCTGTTTAAAAATCAAGCTGTTAGAAGTGCCACAGAATGTTGTTTTCATGGCTTCAGCATTTTGCATTACTTTGAGCAAAATTATTCCTGTATCTAATCTGAGGCTAAAGAAATGACCACAGGCACTACACTATTAGCACTACCGAAAAGAAGCCAACCAAAGGCAATATGGCTCCTCTATTTTCTATCTCCATGTGATTTTAATCATTTTTTTCCTGATGAAAATTGCACCGATAATTGTTTTATATGGCAGAAACTGCAAAACTGAGCTGTATCTTGTTTGATATTTCATTTTATCCCTACTTTTGGATATACACATTGTAGTTTGCTCATATATATAGAACTGGTTTTTTTCATGGCATCAAGTTTGTTTGTGTCATCCACCAATCCACATATACAAAAGAATGTATTGCTGAAGGCTTTCATGGCCAGAATCACTGGGTTGTTGTAGGTTTTTCAGGCTCTATGGCCATATTCTAGAAGCATTCTCTCCTGACATTTCACCTGCATCTATGGCAGGCATCCTCAGAGGTTGTGAGGTCAGCTCATCAATGCCTGCTCTCCTTCCTTCCTTCTCTACCTTCCCTTCCATTTTTCTTTCTCTCCTTTCTTCCTTCTCTACCTATTCTTGGACTGCAACTCCCAGCAGTCCTCCTGATTGATCTATCTACCTACTATCTATCTCTATCTAATCTATATATCTTATCTATCTGGAGGATTGCTAGGAGTTGCAGTCCAGGAATAGGAAATATGTACAGATTGTGATGTTCTCAAAGAAATCCAAGGAGAAGCAAGCTTGCAGATTGGAAGCAGTGCATTTCGAGCATCCTCCTCCCCTAAAGGGTCTGGTCTAGGGGATGCTGGGAGCTGTCATTTTCATGCATGCACTGTATGGTCATTTAGATTTTGGGGGGTGTTTAAGTCCTTTCTGCTGTTTTTTGGGAGGGATTTATGAGTGATGGTCACTCATTGGTTTATTAGGGGTGTAGTGTTCAAATTTCTTGTCAATTCGTCCAGTGGTTTTTGAGTTATGTTAATCCCACAAATGAACATTACATTTTTATTTATATAGACTAGCCATCCCCTGCCATGCGTTGCTGTGGCCCAGTCTGGTGATCTGGAAATTAAAGTAATGAGGAAGTGTTGGTTTCTAATATATGTAATTTCTTTATGCTTGTGGGTAAACAGTACTTCTTGTTGTTTCTTGATGTGGAGATTGTCTGGTTTGCCTACTCTGGAATATGCAACATATCATTGTCCTTCTTTAGGGGTCCCTTTCAAATCTATGATACTATATCTGTGTTTGTGAGAACCATATATATCTATTTATATCTATGGCTGGATGGATCTTTGTCAGGAGGGCTTTGATTACCTTTTCTTGCCCTCATGAAGGGAGTTGGATGGCCTTAGGTATTTTCTGTTGGTCATGGGGGTTCTGTGTGGAAAGTTTGCCCCAATTCTATCGTTCATGGGGTTCAGCATGTTCTTTGATTGTAGGTGAACTATAAATCCCAGCAACTGCAACTCCCAAATGTCAAGGTCTATTTTCTCCAAACTCCATCTGTGTTCATATTTGGGCATATGGAATATTCAAGCCAAGTTTGGTCCAGATCCATCATTGTTTGAGTTCACAGTGCTCTCTGGATGTAGGTGAACTACAACTCCCAAACTCAAGGTCAATGCCCACCAAACCCTTCTAGTGTTTTCTGTTGGTCATGGGAGTCCTATCTGCCAAGATTGGTTCAGTTCCATCATTGGTGGAGTTCAAAATGCTCTTTGATTATAGGTAAACTATAAATCCCAGCAACTACAACTCCCAAATGTCAAACTCATTTTTTTGAGTGAAGGACATACATTGGATTGTTAGGTGTATGCTGCCCAAATTTGGTGTCGATTCCCCAAGTGGTTTTTGAGTTCTGTTAATCCCACAAACAAACATTACATTTTTATTTATATAGATTGGCATCAAATTGTTGTCTGCTGGTAGCCACCCTGAGTCCCTCTCCAGAGGTTGCGAATACGATGGGATATAAATGTTCTAAATAAATGAATAAATAAATGAATAAATAAATAGGCATCAGACTTCATTCTTTCACCAGCAGACATTGTAACCGAAGTAATTATATTATCCAGCTGTCTCTTCAATGGCTGTAAAATAAGTTTCTACTGTGTGATATTTCAGTGATGCATGACAGCCATTGGATGTGTACACAGGTGCCACCCAACACACTAAAGGTCATGTTGCCTGTGAAAACATTGTCCCGGTGATTACAAAAAAGTCCGGACTATGCATTGCTTGTTTTTCTTTGTTTTGTTTTGCTCTGTGGGCCCAAGGCTCTTCTAAGAAGCTTCATCACATGAAGTGAAAATATGGAATGTGACTTGGGACAACTTTTTCCTGGCCTGGTAAACCTATGTCTTTCAGTTGTGACTCCCAATAGTAGCGATAAAAAAATTCAAGAGGGCAACAGAAACAACTAGGGGATTTGCAGCATTACTTTTCAAGAACCAAAGGGACTGACTATATTAGATGCATGAAGTGTTCTTCCAAGTTTCAGATACATTTGTCTATGACTGGTAACTGGGGATGATGATTAAACAGTGAAGGCTAGAAGAAATAAAATTTAGATAGTGCGAGAGTTTAGAAAACCGTGTTTTAAGAAGTCATGTTATTTAGGGCTCAAAGGCCCACATCTTTGTAGCTCATTACCATCATGGATTGCAATCACCCTGCCCTTGCCTGCAGCATCCAAACTGCAGTTACATTCCATGCATTCGATGAAGTCCCTGCAATCCACAAAAGCTTGTGCTAAAAAAAAAACAAAAAAAACTTGTTAGTCTTTAAGGTGTCTGAAGCTTCATTGCTGTAGCAAACTAACATGGACCCACAAAGAAAGTAGCATTAACTATTTTAAAGAATTACCATCATACAAAGTGCTTTGTTTTATGGCAGGGAAAATAGGTCCTCCAAGAAAGACATTCTGCATAGGAATTTCATGATATAAAAGAAAGAGAACCAAAAGCTTGGGGATTTCCCTCTAAAACTCTCTACAGTTCCCAGAATTCCCCAGATCCCTACCAACTTTGGGATGTTGAGAGTTGTCATCTGAACTTTTCTGGGCCCTGTGTGATATTTTTTATTGTATTATCATCTTCTAAAGGTGCCAGATTTCTTATTTATTGGCATCTTATGATGACAGTGTCAGACTTCCTTGGAAAGAAGATAGTCCACTGAGACCTGCTGAGCAGCTGGTTGACTAGATGAGATGTCTGAACCATAATTGGCTTTAATTTGTTTTCTTACTAGCCAGTGACACCCTCTACCTACAGCTCAGCAACTCAGACAGGTGTGAAATTCACCCATCCTTTGAAGAACAATGAAGACATTAGCTCTAATCTAATCCTGCTAGTTTCAGGGACAAACAGAAGAGATAGGCAAACACATTAGTACCACTAGAAAAGAGCACCTCAAGGGTAATTTATGACATAAGAGACTCAATGATTGCTCCTCTGGCTTATATAACTGATGAATGTGACCACAGGGATCTGTCAATGAGAAGATGTGTGATCTATTTTGCATAATTCTTCTCATTCCAGTCCTGTAAAAAAAAAAAAGGAATTTATAAACCATGGGTAAATTGAAAATAATATATTTTTTCTATGACTGGGCCCATTTATCAGTGTTAGGGGAGCCCTCATAGCCCAAGGATGATGGTCGTCCAAGTGTAGTGTCTTGGAGGTGGGTCCGTAGGTGGCTGTGGAGCCCTATTCTTGATCTGCATATTCTCCCGCTGTGAGGACATCGGTTTCTAGGTAGAAGGCGGTCCTGGTCAGGGTTGGCTTAATGCGCCTTCCTCTTGGCCCATTTCTCCATTTTGTCCTCCATTTGTGCTTCTTCGAATTCTGCAGCACTGCTGGTCACAGCTGACCTCTCATTAGAGCACTCAAGGGCCAGGGCTACCCAGTTCTCAGCATCTATGCCACAGTTTTTAAGGTTAGCTTTAAGCCCATCTTTAAATCTCTTTTCCTGTCCATCAACATTATGTTTCCTGTTCAAAAATGTGTGTGGGGGGTGGGGTGGGGGTGGGCTACATACCATTCCAATACCAATTGGGCTGGCATACAGCCATCTTCAGACCTTCCTGGTGTGAGGAAATGATGCGCCAGAAGCCCAGGGGTCTGAGGAGGACCACAGTGGTGACTGGGTACATTTTTTAAAAAATTAAAGGGTTCTTTTGGAGCTTGGGGGGTGGGATGCTCATGGAGAACAAAAACTTGAGATGGCTGTATGGACTGGGCCCAGGGATCGGCTGAGATGGCTGTGTGGATTGGGTCTGGGTCTTACCAAGTGTTTAATTAATTCGGTTTTACCGGACGTCATTTGGACACCTCTGGTAAAATTGCGACAGGTCCTGAGATATGGGCCTTTCTGGATTGGCCCTGAGTTCTAAATTAAGAGAATAAACACTCTCAATAAATTGAAATTTGGAGGATTTTACACTGGAAAATTTCCCATGAATGTTGACTTTCAAATGTCCTTTGAGGCCAAAATATTCTCCAACTAGTTCTGGACTGTTTTTGTTTTTGATTCCAGGCCTGTGTTTTGGTTTATTATTTTGCACAGAGACAGAACTTTTGGTTCTATCCTCATTGTTGTTCATTCGTTCAGTCGTCTCCGACTCTTCGTGACCTCATGGACCAGCCCACGCCAGAGCTCCCTGTCGGCCGTTACCACCCCCAGCTCCCTCAAGGTCAGTCCAGTCACTTCAAGGATGCCATCCATCCATCTTGCCCTTGGTCGGCCCCTCTTCCTTTTGCCTTCCACTTTCCCAAGCATAATTGTCTTCTCTAGGCTCTCCTGTCTCCTCATGATGTGGCCAAAGTACTTCAACTTTGTCTCTAGCATCTTTCCCTCCAGTGAACAGTCGGGCTTTATTTCCTGGAGGATGGACTGGTTGGATCTTCTGGCAGTCCAAGGCACTCTCAGCACTTTCCTCCAACACCACAGCTCAAAAGCATCGATCTTCCTTCGCTCAGCCTTCCCTAAGGTCCAGCTCTCACATCCGTAGGTGACTACAGGGAATACCATGGCTTTGACTAGGCAATGGATCTTTGTTGCCAGTCTGATGTCTCTACTCTTCACTATTTTATCGAGACTGGACATTGCTCTCCTCCCAAGAAGTAAGCGTCTTCTGATTTCCTGGCTACAGTCTGCATCTGCAGTAATCTTTGCACCTAGAAATACAAAGTCTGTCACGGCCTCCACGGTTTCTCCCTCTATTTTCCAGTTGTCAATCATTCTTGTTGCCATAATCTTGTTTTTTTTTTTATGTTTAGCTGCAACCCGGCTTTTGCGCTTTCTTCTTTCACCTTGATTAGAAGGCTCCTCAGCTCCTCCTCGCTTTTGGCCATCAGAGTGGTGTCATCTGCATATCTGAGGTTGTTAATGTTTCTTCCAGCAATTTTCACCCCAGCTTTGCATTCATCCAGCCCCGCACATTGCATGATGTGTTCTGCATACAAGTTAAAAAGGTTGGGTGAGAGTATGCAGCCTTGCCGTACGCCTTTCCCAATCTTGAACCAGTCTGTTGTTCCGTGGTCAGTTCTGACTGTTGCTGCTTGGTCCTTGTACAGATTCCTCGGGAGAGAGACAAGGTGGCTTGGGATGCCCATCCCACTAAGAACTTGCCACAATTTATTATGATCCACACAGTCAAAGGCTTTAGAATAGTCAATGAAGCAGAAGTAGATGTTTTTCTGAAACTCCCTGCCTTTCTCCATTATCCAGCGGATATTGGCAATCTGGTCTCTCGTTCCTCTGCCTTTTCTAAACCCAGCTTGAACATCTGGCAACTCTCGCTCCATGTATTGCTGGAGTCTTCCTTGCAGGATCTTGAGCATTACCTTACTGGCATGAGAAATAAGGGCCACTGTACGGAAGTTTGAGCAGTCTTTCGCATTTCCCTTTTTTGGTATGGGGATATAAGTTGATCTATCCTCATACTAATCTTGAATCCGTTTGAACTGTATATGCAAACCTCCTTTTTTGTGCCTTTATATAGTCTTCATGGTTTACTATTTTCCCTTCATATGTTCCAATTCAACTCTTTCAATATATAAGATGATACAGACCACAAAACCTTATCCTACAATAAATCTGTTAGGATTTGAGGTATCACAAGATTTTGTTTTGTTTTATTTCTGTGTGGAAAAAGTTCATTGGTGATCTCATCTGTTTCCACATTTCTGCTTAATTTATCTTACAGTTCATTTTAAGAATGGCTGTTCAAAATCTTTTATTATTTCTTTCTTTTATTTTCAGGTTGTGGCATCTCTTCCTATATGTCACAGTCATCCCACAAAGCCACATGGAAGTAGAAATGTGTTTCTGAATATACAAATCACTTCTGCCACAATGTATTGGAAGTGATGGTAATTTCCATGGTGAGTCAGAGCAAAAGACCCTTCAGCTATCTCTCCAACAATAGGAAACAATAAATAGTTTCGAGCACAAAGGACCTGTGTTTATTTTTAGCTTCCTGTGGCTAGAAATTTAGAGAAGACATAGGATTTTTTTTTTTACAAAACAGGAAACTGGAGCCTTATCTAGAGTTTGCTACACCACTAATGACCCTACGATTCTTCCCCTCTTTATCATCCTGATAAGAGCTGGCAAATAGATCCTCTGCTTGGACTAGGGCATTTTTGGAATGATTTTACAAGGTTATGTCAACAATTACATCATTTCCACATTGACAGATAAATGTCTGGGGGGAATTTGTATTACCCTTCCTCACAATGAATGTCATACATTTTGAAGTGATATACAACCTGTCCTGAGAACCCCGTGTGGTGTGGTGATTTGAAAATTGGAGTATGACTACAGTCCAGATCTCTACTCGGTCATTGAAACCCACTGGGGTATCTTGGGAAAGTCACACTCTCTCATCTTCAGAGGAAGGGAAAAGTGAACCTCTTCTGAACAAACTTAGTCAGGAAAACTGTGTGATTGGTTTACTAAAAGTTGAAAATAACTTGGAGGCACACAATAACAAAGGGAATTAAAGTACAGGCAAAAAGATAATTTAACAGCCCAAATTCAGCCTATTTCCTATTACTAACCTCTTCTTGCTACAGAAGATTGCAGTGAGTGTCCTGTACCCACTGATAGTAATGGAAATTCTTTATTATTTCCAGTGAATGCCTTATTTCTGGAAAGGTGTTATCACTTAAAAAGGGGGGGGGGGTAAAGGTTTCCCCTGACATTAAGTCTAGTCGTGCCCGACTTTGGGGGTTGGTGCTCATCTCCATTTATAAGCCGAAGAGCTGGCATTGTGTGTAGACACCTCCTAGGTCACATGGCTGGCATGATCCTGCCAGAGCAGTAGCTATTGATCTACTCACATTTGCATGTTTCTGAACTGCTAGGTTGGCAGAAGCTGGGGCTAACAGCGGGATCTCATGCTGCTTACCGGATTTGAACCTACGACCTTCCACTAAGCAAGTTCAACAGCTCACTGGTTTAACCCACTGTGGTTTGGATTTATACCTTATGTCCATTATATGCTGCAGAAACCTCCTCTGAGCCAATTATGGCAATAAAAATCCATGATAGGTTTGCCTTAGGGTCACCATAGGTCTGAAATGACTTGAAGGCACACAGCAACATGTCTGAATTCTGGCAGCCAGCCTTGGGGACACCCTGCTTCAGGAAATCTGCCTGGTCATTTATGTCACTCTATAGGATGCGGTTTTCTCTTTGTTACAGCAGCCCTTTGGTATGGACACAGCTTGATTATATTTGCTCCTGTTTTCATTGCTGTTTTCAGTTTTGTGTGTGGCTTTTTAAACCTTCTGCTTTGTCTCCTCATTTCATTTGTTCTTCTTTTGTCAGCAGTCTTTGAGATTGCTTTAATTTTTGGATTCAGAAAGGTGGGGCAATAGTAAATACATAATAAATTTTCCATTCATGATTTTAGTTTGTTTCTGGCTTTTTCAATGAGTTCTTACATGACTTCGATGATAGAAGGTAAATGATACTCCGTCCAAATTACCAGCAATGTCTGCATAATTGATTGCCTTCTGAATGGTTAGGTGGGTGGAAGATGATACATTCATATGCAAATTCCTAATAAGAGATAATTACAGAAGAAACAGGAGGGAAAGGAAATGTGTTGTCGAAGGCTTTCATGGCTGGAATCACTGGCTTGCTGTGAGGTTTCCGGGCTGTATGGCCATGTTCCAGAAGCATTCTCTCCTGCTGTTTCACCCCTATCTGTGTGAAATGTCAGAAAATAATGCTTCTGGAATATATATACAGCCCAGAAAACTCACAGCAACCCACCAAAAAAGGGAAAGCTGTGAAAATGCATTGTGCTTCCCACATTAAGGGGCTAGTAATTTTTACTGTTAACAAACCAAAGGTCTGAAAAGCTGCTGCTTTAGACTACAGTTTCCACAATGTCGCAACCAGCATGTCTGGTGTTTATTCTGACCCAGGAAATTCTGGGAATCTAAGGGGTTCTAGGTATTGTAGTCTGAAGTAGCAACTTTCCCGACCTCTGTTAAAGCTCTGCCAGGATCAGCCCTACCATTAGACAGTGAAGCAACTGCCTCAGGTGGCACACGTTGGGTGTCGCAAATGGGTAAGCAATTGCTAGTCATCAGAATGATTATTGTTGTTGGGTGTTTTTTTTTTTTTACTCCTGTAGGGAGAAGGGGTTTTTCCCACCCCATGTATCAAAACAACATGCTTGCCCTTGGGCCCTTTGTACCTTCACTTAGGAAAGTGGGTGTGATTTAGTGCTCAACCTCCAGCATCGACAGGTCTTGGGGCTGGTGCCTGTTTTTGCTCAAACTGCACAAGTACATGCTAAAAACAGAACAGCTGATCACTCATTAACTAGCCAAGATAACCAGCATGCCTGGCACACTGGGTTGGCTAGCTACTGACTCACCTTGCAATTTGCCTAAAGGGAAGAGACGGCCATTCGGAGGGGGATACTGATGCAAGATGAGACCATTAGGGCATGCTAAGAGTTAAAAGGGAGAGCACTATCTTTCATTCCTCAAATTCCCCCCACCCAGTACAGTACTGCATGACCTTTCACTGCTACAAAGCCCCAAAATTGCTCTTGATAAAAATCAAGGGCTGCAGAGCAGGATGGAGTGTTTCTTAGTCTCTGACATTTCCCAACCTTTTGTGAGTCTGAAGTAGGTCCTAAGGATTGTGTTTCCATCTTAGTGAAAGCAAACAGTTCCTTATAATGGTGGAGTCTGTGTGCACATAGGTGGGGTGGGGGTGGAAGGGGAAGCAAGCTGCCCAGAGGGATGAACATTTAAACCTTGGGTTTCTTATTCCATTTCATGCCCTTCTGTTTTATATTTCCATGCTTGCTCTTTCTTATCAAATGGTCTCCTGCAAAAGATCAAATAGGAAAGGCAACCATAGAATCTGACATGGAATGTCTGTAACCACATCAAAGAGAGTAATCAAACAGTTGTGTTGGCGGCTTAGGAGCCCATCCTGGTACAGGGGCCTCCTGGTGCACAAGAATACATCAAACATAAATACTCCCTGGCAAAAGGGTAAAGCATTTGTTTTCCTAGCAAGGAGATTTTACATATCACTGCAGCAACTTAACAGTTTGGTTGCTCGGTGGGGAAGCAGGCTGATCCCAATATAATACGCTGAAAGGCATTCTGATGGAAACAAGATGTGTAGAATCATAGAGTGGGATGAGACCACAAGGGCCATCCAGTTCAACCTCCTGTCATGTAGGAATATACAATCCAAGCACTTCTGGCAGATGGCTATCCAGCCTCTGTTTAAAAACGTCCAAAAAAGCAGAATCTCTTCTTTCTGCAGTTTGAATTTTTTGCTCCATATCCTATCCTCTAGAGCAGCAAAAGCCCATTCCTGCTCCTCCTCCTTCCTTACACATCTCCCCTGCCTTTCCTTGGCCCACAGCCTCTTCTTCCTCTCCTCCATTGCCTGACCTGGGCCAGTTTTTCCATCACCTATTCACATGGCCAAGGGCTCCTTGGTGGCGCAGTGGGTTAAACTGCTGAGCTGCTATAATTGCTGACCAAGAGGTTGATGGTTTGAATCCGGAGAGCAGGATGAGGTTCTGCTATTAGGCCAGCTTCTGCCAACCTAGGAATTCGAAAACATGCAAATTTGAGTAGGTCAATAGGTACCGCTTCCACAGGAAGGTAACAGCACTCCACACAGTTATGTTGGCCACATGACCTTAGAGGTGTCTATGGATAATGCTGGCTCTTCAGCTTAGAAACTGAGATGAACACCACCCTCCAGAGTCGGACACAACTAAACTTAATGTCAGGGGAAACTTTTACCTTCTATTCATATGGCTAACTGCCTCGATCCAGCCCCTTTTCCTTACCTCAGCAGCGGGGCCTTGGCTGCTTCTTCTCCTTCTTAGACAGCAGTAATAATTCAAAAGTGCTAGTTTTCTGGGCTTTGCCCTCGAAGCATACCATTAAATATCTACAAGCTGTTCATTCTAATTTGAATGCCAGCTACATGTCTGATAATCACCCATTCAGTCTGAGATAAGATAAATTAATAGGAGAAGATTTTTCTGTTACATTTGTGCATTTGATGCATCTCCTGTAAGAATGCCCCTCAGTAATAATTTTTGGGGCCCGGAGCCTCTTTTGCAATTTTCAACTCTGTCAATCCTTTTGTGTGTGTGTGTGTGTGTGTGTGTGTGTGTGTATGTGTGTCGGGAGTGACTTGAGAAATTGCACGTTGTTTCTGGTGTGAGAAAATTAGCTGTCTGCAAGGACGTTATCCAGGGGACGCCTGGATGTTTTGATGTTTTACCATCCTTGTGGGAGGCTTCTCTCATGGGGAGCTGGAGCTGACAGAGGGAGCTCAACCTGCTCTCCCCAGATTTGAACCACTGACCTATTGGTCTTCAGTCCTGCTGGCAAAAGAGTTTACCCCACTGCACTACCGGTGGCTCATGTCAATCCTTGAGTTTATTATTTTTAAAAATGTGCCAATTTTCAAACAGGTCCAAGCAACCTCAAACAGGCCACAAATCCCATTTTCTGCCCCCACCCAGCCACTCAGTATCTCCAATCTCCTGCTTAAAGTTTTTTTAAAAAAGTATTGAAAATAGCCAGAAATAACAACCGGGTGTGAAATGATGCAACAGTGCAGCCTGTGGTCAAACTACAAAAATGTTTCCTGACAGTTGACCAATCCTGTGATTTCTGTTTGATGTTGGATTCTTCAAAGAAATGTTTCTCTCCACTCCATTTCTTCTACCTGTAACAGTTGTTGCAGCTTCTGTACAACTAAATTAATCTCTGTTTTAAAAAAGCTGATTTTACTGTTTTTACTGTTTTTGTTCAAATTTTGCTGTTGCTGTAATGTGTTGTCAGAAATTTGTATATATTGGGTTTATCTCTGATAATAAAAGTTTAGAAATGCTTGTGCTGTTTGGCTTGCAAACGAAGGTGGAAATAGAAATGTTTGGCTTCCTGGCTCTGCATCAGTTTAGTAATATTAAGGCTTCATTTTTTAAAAAAGTAGCAAAAAAATGCCTCTGCCTCTTAGTGAATGAGGCTCTAGAATTTGGGGGTTCAGTTGAGGATAGGGACATGGCATTCAGCTTTCTGAGTCGCTAGGCACAATTAGGTAGCTGGATAACTGCATGCCCTCATTTGGGTGAACAAGAAAGGCATGCACAGAATTGTGCCTGGTAATGGTCTATGACCACAAGGGCTGCTGGGTTCTGCCACGGCATCTCTCAGATCATGCATGCGTTGAGTCTCTGTCTGATGATCTCTCTCATCTCCGTCATGTTTGGCAACAAGCCTTCTTCCTTGTCGTCCAGATGACACCAAATTCAGGCAATAAAAATCCACAATAAAATTCACTGTGTGTTGAGTGTGTTGATATTTGTTATCTGGGTATGTATCTGCGGAACTCAGTGAATTTTAATACATTAAAATCCACATGAGATGGGCTTGGTTTTGTGAAGCTGGTCATTACAAGAGTTTAAACCACACTCTGGTTTTCGATGATTTCTCAAGCAAGTTCTCTTACATTCCTTGACTCTTTGTATGTGCTTAGAATAAATGTTAATCATAGGAAAGCCACAGTGATTGAAATAACTAAAATCTCCTTAATTTCCACTGGATTTGGTTTTTATATGGGCTTCATGCACACCTCAGACATGTTTTTTTCTTGGGAGGGGAGCAATCACCAGTCTCGATAAAATAGTGAAGAGTAGAGACATCACACTGGCAATGAAGATCCACATAGTTAAAGCAATGGTATTCCCCATAGTCACCTACGGATGTGAGAGCTGGACAATCGGGAAGACTGAGCAAAGGAAGATAGATGCTTTTGAACTGTGGTGCTGGAGGAAAATTCTGAGAGTGCCTTGGACCATGAGAAGATCCAGCCAGTCCATACTTCAGGAAATAAAGCCCGACTGCTCATTGGAGGGAAGGATAGTAGAGGCAAAGATGAAGTACTTTGGCCACATCATGAGAAGACAGGACAGCTTAGAGAAGACACTGATGCTGGGGGAAATGGAAGGAAAAAGGAAGAGGGGCTGGGCAAGGGCAAGTTGGATGGATGGTTTCCTTGAAGTAACTGGCTTGACTCTGAAGGAGCTGGGCGTGGTGACGGCTGAAAGGGAGCTCTGGCATGGGCTGGTCCATGAGGTCACGAAGAGTCAGAAGTGACTGAACGAATAAACAACAAATGTATTTTAATGAGTTTTGTAAGGTAACGGTAAAGGTTTTCCCCTGATATGAAGTCTAGTTGTGTCCGACTCTGAGGGTTTGTGCTCATCTCCATTTATAAGCCGAAGAGCCGGAGTTGTCTGTAGACACCTTCAAGGTAATATGGGTAGCATGACTGCATGGAGCAACGCTACCTTCCCACTGGAATGGTATCACATCTACTAACATTTGCATGTTTTCCAACTGCTAGGTTGGCAGATGGTGGGGCTAACAGCTAACAGCAGGAGCTCACCCTGCTCCTTGGATTCTAAGTGTTGACCTTTTGGTCAGCAAGTTCAGCAGCCCAGTGGTTTAACCGATGCTCAATTATTTCTTCATGATTGAGTCAAACTGCAAAATTGATTGCCACAAGGTAACGTGATATTCCAGTGGAACAATGATCCCTCAGTCAATGAATTATACAATTGACAATCCTGGAATATGCTTTTGGACTGTGCGATTTTAAGTATTTTTTATTTGATATGTTTTAATTATGTGATTTTAAAATATATGTTGTTTTATTTTTATATGTACTCAAGGCATCAAACTGTGCCTTTATTGTGAGCTGCTCTGAGTCCTCTTTGGGGTGAGAAGGATGGGATATAAATGCAGGAAATAAATAATAAATAAATAAACAATATCGGATAGCATCACTGTCATTGTCTACACATAATGATCAACAAACTGTCATTTTCTACACATAATGATTGATATACATATTCCATCCAGTAAGGGAAGTAGCATGCCTCTGTACAGTCAGCCCTCCGTATCCATGGATTTTGTACCCACAGATTCAACCACCCATGGCTTGAAAATACATTTTTTAATCCAAAAGAACTGAATTTGCCATTTTAATTAAGGTACACCACTTTACTTTGTCATTGCATATAGCAGGACATTATCATCTACAGATTTTACTATCTACAGGTGATCCTGGAACTAACCAACAGTGGATACCAAGATCCAACTGTATATCAATTGCTGAGAAATTGGGCCACAAGGACAATACTCTCTCACTCACTGAAGGCACTTGTTTAATTCTAATGTGTACAGAATGCTTGACTATATAGGCCTTTTAGTTAATTACACACGGCTCTTCTATACTCCTTTTTCAAAACTGTGATTATGCAAAGCTTTACAACATGTGAACATTTCTCTTTAAGCAGAGATTTGCTATGACATTGGGATACACAACTTCTGGTCCTCGATACATTTCTGGACTTCAGCTGCCATAATCTTCAAGACTTGCTATGCTGGCTAAGCATTATGAGGATTTGTTATCCAGGAGTAGTTTATTTACCACAATGTACAAGTTGGGCATACACTCAAGAAATGCAAATCAAGTTTCTTTCATGATGCTTAATGAATTAATACACACATTTTGTTTTAACCATAGAGCATTACAAACAAAGCTGACCTGAAGAAATAATTTGTAGTTGTCAAGGGCTGTTGTGAAGATGACAGCTGTTGGAACATGCTCATAGCATGCTTTATTATAACATGTTTCTTCCATCTCTCTTACAAGGACTGGATAACGTTTAGAAAATAAATAAATCACAGTAATTGCATTAATTGGAAATAAGAGATGTGCCCTGCATGCCTTCAAGTTTCTCTTGATCCCTTGTTGTAGGTTTTATTCAGGTTGACACATCTGCATTTTTATTTATGGCTTGTAAAAAAAAAGTTCAATTTTAACGGCTTCTTCTCTCTCTCTCTAATGATGATATCTGGAGCCCCCAATGGAGCAGTGGGTTAAAGCACTGAGCTGCTGAACTTGCTGATCGAAAGGTTGCAGGTTTGAATCCAGGGGGTGGTGTGAGCTCCCACTGTTAGCTCCAGCTTTTGCCAACCTAGCAGTTCGAAAACATGCAAATGTGAGTAGTTCAATCGGTACCGCTGCAGCGGGAAGGTAACAGCGCTCCATGCAGTCATGCCAGCCACATGATCTTGGAGGTGTCTATGGACAATGGCAGCTCTTCGGTTTATAAATGGAGATGAGCACCAACCCCCAGAGTTGGACACAACTGGACTTAATGTCAGGGGGGAACTTTTACCTTTAACCTTAATGATGATATCTAGATAACTAATCTATATCTAGATAAGCAATCATTGACCATTCTCACTGCATTCTATGTATTGTTTTCTGCAATGAGCTTTACTTCAATACCAACACCGTATAATTTTATTCAATTGATGGTGATGACATTTATTATCTCCAGGTATTAAATGGTCTATTACAGGCATAGGCAAACTCCAGCGCTCCACGTATTTTGGACTTCAACTCGCACAATTCCTAACAGGCTGTAGGAGTTGAAGTCCAAAACACCTGGAAGGCCAAAGTTTGCCCATGCCTGGTCTATTATATAAATATCACTGTCAGACCAAATCCATGCTGAACTAAATTAAAAATACAAGACTGATGGGTGATATAGGATGCTCCCATTGACCTTATTCAAACCCTATCAGGCACGGAATTAACTGGATTTACTTTCAGTTGAAACCTTATGTCCAGACAAATTTGCTCTGCACTGATTGTATTAGCGTGTTCTTGTGGTATGTTTTGCTCCTGCCAGAGCCCTTTGAAGTTCTGGGAAAATCCAGGTCTGGATGAGTAACCCTGGAGTTATCTTTTTCTTCAATCACTGCGATGATCTCACATGCCAAAGTCACGCTGAAGCTTTTGTTTTGACTGCTCTTGGAACTTTCCTCTTTAAGAACTGAAACCACAATGTGGCAACTGGCCGTCCTTCCATCTATTCTTAAGTTGCTCATAGAAACTTGGGAGGAAGGGGAAAATTGCACTCTGCAGAGTTTTTCTTTTTTAGTCTTTAGATTTTCAAAGAAATATATGCAATTCCCAAGACTTCCATTATCACAAAATGGTTAATACAAATAAGACAGGAAGGCAACTCTACAACACACACACATACAAACTGAGAAAGCTTTGTAGTTTTATCCTTCTCTATCCCAGAAGGACTATCTCAAAAGAAAGAGAAGATGTATAGAATAGTTTAATTTAGTCACCGAGCATACTTTTAATATTAAATACACATATAGGCTTTTAACCCAGCAAGAGTTTATTCAGCCACAATAAAATATCCCATGATCACAGGACACTTCAAATATTAATATTGACATCACATGCTCATTGAACTCACTGGGAATGTTTTTGAATAAGCATACATAGGAAATGTTCAACTAATAAAAGGTTGCTTTAGGACAGGTCTTTGTAGAAACAAAGAGCTTCACATAATAGCTTTCATATGATTCCTTAGTGTATAACATTTGGTTGTGATTAAAAGCAGACTAATAATCTTTTTTTAAAGATGTAAGTACTGTCCACATATGTCTGGACCAGATAAGTACAAATGTGTTATATAGCAACTCTCATTATTTTTATATAATTGGAGTTGTAGTCCAATACCTGTGGAAAGTGCCAGGTGAGGAGAAATAACTGCATTCATTGGGGAAAATGAATAGGTGAATAAGCATATAGCATGAGCCTAAATCTGTTTACTTAGAAGAAATCTTATTTTATTATTTTATTTACCATATTTATATCCCGCCCTTTTCACCCTGATGAGAACTCAGAGTGGCTTTATACATAGGCAACAATTCAATGCCATAAAAACAACATACAATTAAAATAAACATTTACATTACAACCAAAAATTAAAACATCTAAACATTACACCAGCTATTAAAACCATGCAATCCACTATCATAATCCGGAGCGACTCCAGTAGTCATTGCACATATTCTGTATCAATTTATTGCATTACAATTATTATCTGAAGGCTTGGCCCCAAAGCCACATCTTCATTTTCTTTCTGAAGGCCAGGGGGGAGGGGGCTGATCTAATATCACTGGGGAGGGAGTTCCACAGCCGAGGGGCCACCACTGAGAATGCCCTGTCTCTCGTCCCTACCAGTCGCACTTGTGAAGAAGGCGGTACCGAGAACAGGGCCTCCCCAGAAGATTTTAATCTCCATTATGGTTCATAGAGAGAGAGATGTTTGGACAGGAAAACTGGGCCGGAAGCGTTAGGGGTTTATTGGATAAAGCCAGCACTTTGAATTGTGCTCTGTAGCAGACTAGCAGCCAGTGGAGCTGACATAACAGGGGGGTTGTGTACTCTCCGTATGCTGCTCTAGTGAGGAATCTGGCTGTGGCCCATAGAACCACTTGAAGCTTCCAAACAGTCTTCAAGGGGAACCTCACATAGAGCGCATTGCAGTAGTCTAGTTGGGATGTGACAAGAGCATGGACCACCATGGCCAAGTCTGGCTTCTCAAGATATGGGCGCAGCTGGTGCACAAGTTTTAATTGTTCAAATGCTGCCCTGGCCACCCCCAAGACCTGGGGTTCCAGGCTCAGCTATGAATGCAAGAGAAATCTCAGGCTGTGAAACTGTGTCTTGCAGAAATCAACATAGTTACTTAAAGATGCTCAGAATCCTTATTGAGACAGTATTTCCAAAGAAATCAGTTGAACAAAGAAGTTATACAAATTATCATGTGAGTTCATTCATTAATCTGCTTTTCATGAATTCAAGGAAAAATGTGATATCCGTTTTATCTGGCATAAACCTTTCAGATATGAGAAATTTTATTTCAAATCCATGTGAATTGTGTATTGATGGTGGGATCTGGATTTTGTTGTTGCTGTATAGTACTTTAATGACTGAAGAGTGACGGGTCATAAGTTCGAATCCAGTGAGAGTATGGATGAGCTCCCTCTGTCAGCTCCAGCTCCCCATGTGGGGACATGAGAGAAGCCTCCCACAAGGATAATAAAACATCAAAACATCCGGGTGTCCCCTGGACAACGTCCTTGCAGACGACCAATTTTCTCACACTAGAAGCAACTTGCAGTTTCACAAGTAGCTTCTGACATGAAAAAAAAGTTTTTTAAATTTTTAAAAAATATTTAATGGTTTATTGACACATAGAAGGGTTTTTTGTACTCATAATTTGTATCTACGCTGTTTTAATTTGCATTGTGTCATATTGATTAGTGGTGCCTTGAGTCCCTGTATCAAAAGAAAGGCGGGATAAAAATAAAGTAAATAAATCATTAAATAAAAATTCTTGCAAGAGATATTAGTCTTACTAATATCTCAAGAATCACTCACAATGATTACCATCAAATTTCCCACTGAGTCCTCTTACATTAAGGGCAATAAATTGTGTGTAGCATCCCAACCCTGAGGAATGAGTGGCATGTGGATTTCTGCAGGGTAAATACTAGAACAAAATAGAAAAAACAAGTGGGATCTTACCTTTTAAAAGAAACAACAATGGCATGATAGCTTGATTAGATAGTGAGATGAGTCAAAATTAGAAACAAAGCCCTGCCTATTAGGAAGAACAAAAGCTTATGGAAAGAATGCGAAACCCATCTGCCATCACAAAGACAAGGGCAGCATGGAGTGTATCTACACCAGGCATGGGCCAACTTGGGCCCTCAGGTGTTTTGGAGTTCATCCCCCACCATTCCTAACAGCCTCAGGCCCTTTTCTTTTCCCCCTCAGCCACTTAAGGGGGGAAAAGGAAGGGGCCTGAGGCAGTTAGGAATGGTGGGAGTTGAAGTCCAAAACACCGGGAGGGCCGAAGTTGGCCCATGCCTGGTCCAGAGCAACATTCTCTATATATTCCAAGCAAGCAGCATGGATTATGCAGACACTGACTGCTAGAAATGGGAAAGTAATCTCCTGTTGGGCTGTCACCTACTTCCTGTCTAATCCTACACATGCCTGGTGTAGACATATCTCTGCTTTCAGGGTCCTAGTATGACATACAACACCTTGCAAAGTAGATCTTGTAAAAATACAAATCCTGTGATTCTATAGCAGTGCGCCATGGCAGCTAAAAGTGCTGTCAAACGGCATTAAATCCAGTGTATATAGATGAACTCCTAGGACCTCATCACACTAGGAAATGAATACACTTTAAATCTGCCTCCTGCAGAATTCTGGGGTTTGTAGTTTAGGGAGGCAGTTAAAGGCTACTCCCTAAAGGCTATTCCCTAAACTACAAACTCCAGAATTCTGCAGGAGGCAGCAACCAGATTTTAAATGGATTCATTCTGTAGTGCAGTGTTTCTCAACCTGAGGGTTGGGACCCTTGGCGGTGGGGGGGGGGGGTCGTGTGAAGCTGTCAGAGGGGTCACCAAAGACAATTGGAAAACACAGCATTTCTGTTGGTCATGTGGGTTCTGTGTAGGAAGATTGGCCCAATTCTATTATTGGTAGGGTTCAGAATGCTCTGATTGCAGGTGAACTATAAATCCCAGTGACTACAGCTCCCAAATGTCTTGGTCTATTTTTCCCAAACTCCACCAGCATTAACATTTGACCATATTAACTATTCATACCAAGTTTGGTCCAGATCCATCACTGTTTGAGTCCATGGTGCTCTCTGGATGTAGGTGAACTACAACTCCAGAACTCAAGGTCAATGCCCGCCAAACCCTTCCAGTATTTTCGGTTGGCCAGGGGAGTTCTGTGTGCCAAGATTGGTTCAATTCCATCATTGGTGGAGTTCAGAATGCTCTTTGATTGTAGGTTAACTATAAATCCCAGCAAATACAACTACCAAATGCCAAGGTCTATTTTCCCCTAACTCCACCAGTGTTCACATTTGGCCATATTGAGTATCTGTGCCAAATTTGGTCCAAATTGATCATCGTTTGAGTCCACAGTGCCCTCTGGATGTAGGTGAACTACAACTCCAGAACTCAAAGTCAATGCCCACCAAACCCTTCCAGTGTTTTTTGTTGGTCATGGAAGTTTTGTGTGCCAAGATTGGTCAAACCCTTCCAGTATTTTCTGTTGGACGTACGAGTTCTTTGCCCTGTTTGGTTCAATTCCATCGTTGGTGAAGTTCAGAATGTACTTTGATTGTAGGTGAACTATAAATCCCAGCAACTCCAACTCCCAATGTCAAGGTCTATTTCCCCCCAAACTCCACCAGTGTTCACATTCGGCCATATTGAGTATTTATGCGAAGTTTGGTTCAATTCCATTGTTTTTGGAATTCAGAATACTCTTTGATTGTAGGTAAACTATAAATCTCAGCAACTACAATTCCCAAATGACAAAATCAATCCACCCTCAACCCCAGCAGTATTCAATGTGGGCGTATTGGGTATTTGTGCCAAATTTGGTCCAGTGAATGAAAAATACATCCTGCATATCAGACATTTACATTGCAATTCAGTAGAAGTAGCAAGAGAAATAATGTTATGCTTGAGGGTCACCACAACATGAGGAACTGTATTAAGTGGTTGTGGTATTAGGAAGGTTGGGAGTGTCTAGTGTGAAGAGGTCCCTAGATGCTCAAAAAAAGGGAGTGATAGAGGGTGCCATTGGCTGCACCATTTCATCCACGGTCAGATGGAAGGTGCAAATCCCTCACTCAGGCTGGGATCCTAAAACAAATGAATGGGAATGCCCACAAAGAGAGGGTTTCCCCGCCCCTCCCTCGGCTTCTCCCACCTTGCAAAGGAGGAGGGGGGTCACGTGGGCCGCCGCAGCCAATGGCTGCAGAGAGGGCGGGCCCGCGGCGGGCAGGTTCCTCGCATTTATGGGCAGAGGATCCCCAGCCGGCTCATGCCTTGCCTTGCCTCGCGCGCTGTCCCCGCAGAGCCTGCCCTGCCTCCCTGCCTGCCAGCGGGCGATGGACGCCTCTCCTGCCGCCGCCCTCCCTCCGCCCGCCAAGGGCCCCGCGGCCAAGAGGCAAGCCGTGAAGCGGCACTACCACAAGCACAACCTCCGGCGCCACTACGAGTTCCTCGAGACGCTGGGCAAAGGCACCTACGGGAAGGTGAAGAAGGCCAGGGAGCGCTCCGGGAAACTGGTAAGGAAGGCGGGAAGGAGGGAGGGCGGGCTAGGGTAGGACCCCGCCACTCCGGTGTCTTGTTTAGGAGAGTTCTGTCCCGCTCCCCTCTCCTAACCAGAGACGTCCCACAGGGAATCTCGCAGCCCTCTGCATCTCCGCCCACAAGGAAAGAAATCCCCCCTCCATGCGGCACCAGCAGCCTCTGGGCAGTCTTGGAGCGCGCATCCTCTCCGCACCCGGATTGCAGCCCGAGAGAGAGAGAGAGAGGCAGGCTCAGGGTGCCTCTGTCCTGCACTGTCGGATGGATGCAGTTTGGCACCGCTTTGGCTGCCATGGCCCAGTGCTGAGGAATCCAGGCGAGGTGGGAGTTTGGAGAGGCACCAGCACGCTTTGGCAGAGAAGGCTAAAGACCTGGTAGTCAGAAGAAGAATAAAAAAATTATATATGTAATATAACATACTATTTATTGTTATTATTAAGCATATCCACCAGATGTTCCTCCACCAGATAATAGAACAGTACCATATATAATAGAACAGTTCTATCTATCTATCTATCTATCTATCTATCTATCTATCTATAATTAGGTCTTTATTATTAGATGTGTGTTATTATTATTAGGAATATAACATTATTATTACAAGGTGTATATACATATAATACTTTTTATACACACACACTATCTCACCCCAAATTCCATAGCCCCAAAATAATAGAACAGTACTATATATAGATAGATAGATAGCTATTAGGTCTTTATTGCATTACTATTATTAGGTGTGTATTGTTATTATTATTTGGACTTTATATAAAATTATATGTATATATAAGATGATTATTGCAGGATGCATATAATACATTTTATAGCATATTTATACACACACACACACACACACACACACACTATATCTATATATCACCCCAAATTCCATAGCCCCAAAATAATAGAAGAGTACCATGTGTGTGTGTGTGTGTGGTTTTTATTGCATTGCTGGTATTAGGTATGTATTATTATTATTAGGACTTTATATAAAATTATATATATATATATATATATATATATATAAGATTATTATTACAAGGTGTATATTATAGGATATTTATACACACACATTAATGTGTGTATGTGTGTTTCACCCCAAATTCCATAGGCCCAAGATAATAGAACAATAATTAGGTCTTCCTCCTCCCTCTATATAATACATTTATATACACATTACTATTACTAGGTGTGTATTATTATTACATCTCTCTCTATATATAATTATTATTACAAGGTGTATATGTATATAATACATTTTATAGGATATTTACACACACACACACACATCTCTCACCCCAAATTCCACAGGCCCAAGACCTGGCAGTTCAAGTGGGGACCTTTATGAGGGCTCATAAGATGGTGTCGGGAAAGATACCTGTAGTGGATGTCTTGGATTTGCCCCTGAGTAACAAGAGCTTGCATGGTGTAAGGGCTAAGAGTGTTGGGACCCTGCTCAGCCATGGAAACCCCCTGAGTCACTCTCTGTCATGCTCAATACTATAAAATTAATGCTGTTGGAATCCAATCCCAACTCTTATGGCTCAATGTCAAGGGATCATGGGCATTGTAGTTCTACATCTGTTGGGGGTGGTTTGAATGCGATGTTCCTGCTTCTTGGCGGGGGGTTGGACTGGATGGCCCATGAGATCTTTTCCAACTCTATGATTCTATGAGTGCTGGTGCCTCACTACAACTCCCAGGTTTCCATGGCTTTGAGCCATGGCAGTTCAAATGGCATCCAACTGCACTGATTCTGCAAATGCAAAGAGGAAGGCAAAGGTCTACTGAAGAGATCTTGCCAAGAAAACCCCACCATGGAAGCAGTGAGAATCGTGCATTATGGGGGTCTGTAGGAGGGAGGATCCCATTCACCATCCTTGCAGGGAAGGTTTTCAGGCGTAGGTGGGAAAGCAAAGGCATGGCTGACTGAAGAAATGACTTGCCTAAATACATGTTAATCATATTTAATGATACTGCAGAGTAATTGTTCCACCTCTCCGCAGGGAGGGAATCAAAAAAAGTGGTGCAAGAGGCTAATCTGCTGGCCAGAGCTGCCAAAGCATCCAGCACTGGTTGCATCTCTACTGTGGAATGAATGCAGTTGGTCACTGCTTTAGGGTTGTAGTTTGGTAAGGTACTAGAACTCTGGCTAAATATATTCTTAAACTACAACTCCCATGATTTTATACCATTGAGCTGTGGCAGTTAAGTGAGGCGCAATGGCATTAGTTCAACAGTGTAGAGCAGACATGTGCAAACTTGGGCCCTCCAGGTGTTTTGGACTTCAACTCCCACCATTCCTAACAGCCTCAGGCCCTTCCCTTTCCCCCCTCAGCCGCTTAAGCTGTTTGCCCATGCCTGGTGTAGAGACACCCTCTGGTCCTGGGTTCAATATTATAGGTTCTTCAGACATCAACCTCACTGTTTTCCTGGGGAAAGTGGGCCTTGTGTGCATGTTATCTGGTAACATTGGGGAGGAAAAGGCGTTATTTCTAATGAGAGATAGTGCTGAAAAGATAATAAAGGCTAGTTCAGGTCTCTGCACTGCAGGGAGCCTTGGCTCTGGATGCATTTATTTCTTCTGTATCTGCCAAAACTTGGAAACAAGGCTGCTTCACACTCACACAAGTGAGTGTGGTGATGCAAACTGCAGAGAGGCTGAAAAGTGATGTGATCTAAAGCAAAGTGAATGCTCAGACCTGGCTGGGATGGGGACAGGCCCGCGCAGGTTGAGGTGGCCTTGCCAAACTTCACCCGGCTTGCTGTGAATCATTCTGGCTGAGGAGGAAGAGTGGTGGGGATTAAAGATAATTAACTCAGAGCCAGACTGGTAAAACTTCTCAGCTTTCTTGCCAGGCTGACTTTCTCCCTTTGCTGATGGTGGCAAATTCACTGGCATGCATTTGGTTCCCCCCCCCCCCTTTTAGGGCAGTGTTTCTCAACCTGCGGGGAGGGGAGGGGGGGTCATGAAGGGGTGTCAGAGGGGTTGCCAGATCATCAGAAAACACAGTATTTTCTGTTGGTCATGGGGGTTCTGTGTGGGAAGTTTGGCCCAATTCTATCATTGGTGGGGTTCACAGTGATCACTGATCGTAAGTGAACTATAAATCCCAGCAACTACAACTCCCAAATGTCAAGGTCTATTTTCCCCAAACTCCACCAGTGTTCACATTTGGGCCAAGTTTGGTCCACAGTGTTCTCTGGATGTAGTTGAACTACAACTCCAAAAGTCAAGGTCAATTCCCACCAAACCCTTCCAGTATTTTTATGGTACTTTTGTGTGCCAAGTTTGATTCAATTCCATCGTTGATGGAGTTTAGAATGCTCTTTGATTGCAAGTGAACTATAAATGCCAGCAACTACAATTCCCAAAGGACAAAATCAATTCCTCCTCCCCCCAACCCCATCAGCACTCAAATTTGGGTATATCGGGTATTTGTGCCAAATTTGGTCCAGTGAATTAAAATAAATCCTGCATATCAGATATTTACATTCCATTTCATAACAGTAGCAAAATTACAGTTATGAAGTAGCAACAAAAAAAATTATGGTTGAGGGTGAACTGTATTAAGGGGTCGTGGCATAAGGAAGGTTGAGAACCACTGCTTTAGGGTCTGCATTCATGGTAGCATGTTACCTTTTTAAAAAGAGAGTTCCCATGAACTACAGTATAAGGCCCCTTTCGGCAAATGTTCATTATTTATTTATTTACTTCACTTGTATACCTCTTTTCTCACCCCAGTGGGGGACACAAAGCAATTTCCAACATAATTATGGCAGAATTTAATGCCTCACATACAGAAACCTAACATAACGATAATAACATACAATTATCAATTAAATCATAAACCATGACATCATTTAACATTAAAACATGAAATTAAAAACATATCAATATAAGCTTCAAAATCACACAATTCAACAATCGTAGTCTAGTGTTTGCCTTCCTCTCCTTGAAATCTGAGGACAAAGCAAGCAGTCCTTTGCAGCTATATTTATTTCTCCCCGCTTTACCAGCCCCAACGCATTTACTCTTATTGATCTGGCATAAATTTCCTGTCCTGCCACTCCTTGCCTTTGTGGCTGGCTTCACTTTAGGTGCAGGCAAGTCAGCTCACAAAAGGAGATTGCAGACAATCAGAATAGAACCAAAGTTCCCTTGCTATTCGGGGCAAATTAAATTTCCAGCAGACACTGGGGTGCCTCATCACAATTTCAATTTTCCTCCAGACTGCTAGCAGTGTTTCCTGGCTTTTGATATAATCCACCTTGAGGGAAGTGATTCGCTAGAGAAGCCTGCAGCATTATGGCAGTGATCTCTCCAAAAATCTACATAGGTGCCTACAGTATATGCAAGGTCTTGGCAAAGCATGCCTGTGTGGGAATAAATTACTTGTAGGCCTCATTGTCAGCTTGGCACATCTCTGCGCAATGTTGATGTGGGTGGTGGATAAACAGCTTCCAGTCATGCTGACTGAAGTGGCAGGTTTTGTTCCTTGTGAAAGGGGGAATTTGCATGTTGACTCGGCTATTCTTGCAGGGGAGAATAAACAGTATTGCAGTTGCATGTTTAGCTTTTCTCTGGGCAGTTTTCAGCCTCTACAAACTGTATACAAAAAATTGCAGGTAGTCAGGGCGTGTGACCCCACATCTATTTTTGTCCAGTTTAAGCTAATGGAAGTCTATATAACAGCTCCACATTTTGTTTTTTAAGACTGTTACAAATAAATGCAGGGAGTTCAATCCTGCCTTGCCCTGTTACATTCTTCAAACCATTCCAGATGACTTCTGTTCTTCTCCTTAACATTCAGCTGGTTGTGGAATGCTGTTAAGCTGAGAAGCTTACGTACTTTTCATCCTGCTAGATATTTCTATGATCTTAAATATGTCTCTAGATCTTGCAAAGTTTCACTCGACTTGTAGCTGGTTGGGCTAACAATAATACATTTTTATCAGCTTGCTGCAACCTTTGACCCTTCTAATGTTTTAGACTTCAGCTCTCCAAAGCCTTGTGCCTCATGGCCCGTGGTCAGGGATTCTGGGAGTTGACATCCAAATATCTGCAGGTCAGAGTTTGAGATCAACTGGTTTAGAACCATCACTCTTAATATTTTATGGTTCATGGGCTTCCTAGAGGATCTGATAAAAGCTTTTGATCCCTTCAACAGAAAAATGCTTTTAAAACACAAAGTAACTAGAAAGAAAAAAACCTTTGCTTCCCCTTTCAGCTAACTCTGCAGGTCCATGGACCACTTGGTGTCCTCCAGTAATTGGATTGTAACTCTCATCAGTCCAAGCATCATAGCCATCTTTGGGAGATGATGGGAAGTATAGTCTTAGCAGTATACATTAAGGCATGTTTTAAACTGGGTATAAACCACAAACCTTTCAGCAAACCAAAACAGTGAAGATCAAGGCCCATTAATTCCTAATATCGTGGTCTCATCTACATTTATAGCAGATATATAAATGTCTATGTGCCTTTTTATGTATAATTGAGTCTTGTGGGCCTAGATCCCAGATCTTTTAAGTGCCTAGCAATGTCCCTTGTGAAGGAACTGAATATCCTTCTGCAGATCAGGCCAGTCACATTTTTTAGAAATGCTGCATTAACAAAGAATACAACTGTTTGGTACTGGTGTACAAAGTATGTGTTGGGAAATATCAGCATTTTTTGCCAGATGGTGAAATATTAAATAGTAATTGCCCTTTGTTTCCAGATAAGCAAAAGCACTGGGTAAAGAAAGCACCAAGTTCTCTTGTGTAGGTAACCTGTAGCCCTCCAGAAGTTAGACTGCAATCCCCAATGCTAAGATCTGTTACAAGCTACAGTCCAAAGGGGTTTATCAATGCAGGTTTTCTTATACAAGCTCATGGTAATCCAAAGTTGTCTTAAATCCAAGTGGCTGCATTATAGTGAGTCAACTACTTTCTTTTGCAGTAAGGTATATTCAGACTTCAAAAAGAGAATCCAAACAAACCTGGCTCAACAACAACGTTGATTAAAGGAAATAAATCCGGTGTTTGCTGTGTCAGCTGCAGAGGTACAAATCGCACTGAAGATGCTACAGTTTCAGAAACCAAAGAGCTTTTATATGTGCACCTTTCCAAAGCTAGAGCCATCTGCCTCGATCTTCTAACTCACTCTGTTTACATTTATTTACTCTCTAAGGTGTTACCTGGCCTAGTGAAACTTTCAGTTTATTTGCTTAAGCAGGGATTACAAGCGGCCTGTTTGTCTTTCAGAGCTTCATATGAAACTGTAGGCTGGCCGCAATGAAAAGGCTAGCTGGTTCCTGCACCTGTTTGCCATCTTGCGTCTTCCTATAGATTAGAGTGGGGCTTTTAGTTTTTGGTTTTCAGCCAAATCAAACAGGAAGTCAGAACTTCTATCCCCTTTTGCGAGCAAAGCGGGGCATGTGGACTCCAGGGCTTGTACTATGCAAATGGAAAGGGGGATGGGTGGTGCTCCCAAAATAGGAAACTGACTCCCCTCCTCAAAACACTCATACTTCTTTTAAAATAAAAAGTAGTAAAAGAACACTGGCCTCACTGAGAAAATGATATAATCCATACCTTGTAGAAGAAGAGGGCAGTGCACTGAATCTGGAACTAGTTTTGAAGCACCTGGTGGGTTTTCATTACTTGTCGGAGATCTCTTTCTCGCTAAAACCGTAATTAAAACCAGATTTGGAACATGTCCTGAAAGCCAAATTATAATTTATCAAGTGGAGCTGGCTGGTGGTATTCATTGTCCATCTGCAGTCATCATTTGCTGTATGAAACGGTAAGGCTGACTTCACAAAATGCATGTCTCGCCTAACTGGTCCCTAGTTGAAAAGGATGTGATTCTCACAATCGAATGGACACTTGTGTGCCTCCAGACACACCCTCCAAGAGATGAACTGTTAGCGAGGGGTCAGGGGCTACAGACCTCTGACCTGATCTTTTCACCTCATTGCTAGGCTGCAATAGTGATGCTCAGAGCCTGCCTGCCCCTCAATCCAGCTTTGGGCTCAGTGGAGATTAGGGAAACAGAGACAATATAGCTTGGTTTTGTACTCAGTCCATTTGTATTCGTTTACCTTTAGCCTTGTTTCAGGGTTTCTGTAGGAACATATAACCCCAAATTGTCAGGAAGACAAGGAAGAGAAGATAGCATAGTACTTTATGCATGAGATAGCAAATTAAAAGCCCCGTGAAAGAGGTGGCCTTTAACTTGCTATCTCATGCAAAATCTCAGAGTGATCCTTTTATCATCACTATATTGTTCGCAGACATATGTCTGTTTTCCCATCTCCCATCAGTCTTGAATATGAAAGTTACTCCAACAATACTGTGGATGAATTTCTCCTAATTTTGATTAGGAATATAAATTCAGTTTTCTCAACATGGTGGTTTTCAGGTGCATTCACCATAATTCCTGTGAATGGGGGTGATAGAAGTTATAGTCCAGCATACCCGGACAGCACCAAGTTGGGGCGGGCAACACGAATATTTATACTTTTGTTTGTTCAGTTTTGGCCTCTAGTTTTGCAGATTTGAACACAAAAACAAAACAAGGCAACCAAGATAGCATGTCCTTGCACTGGAAAAAACAAGCATACCACATGCATTTTGTGTATTCTGTGAAGGCTGTGTGTTTTCAGCTGAGCATGAGTAAATCTGTTTTCATTCAGGTAGTTATGGTCATTTGTGTAAAACTGATGTGTTTGAAAGTAAAGAATGAGTTTAGATTGGGCATAAGCATACAGTAGTAGTCGTGCTGGGGGGGCGGGCAGTCTGGGAGCTGCAGTCCAAAACAGTAATGTTCCATAGTCTGCTTCTAACTACCCACCTAATCAATACTTGCCCAGACCAATTATTCCTTAACTGTTGTTGGTATTTTGTCTGGGAAGGAAACATAATCTAGAGCAGTGGTTCTCAATCTGTGGGTCCCCAGATGTTTTGGCCTTCAACTACCAGAAATCCTAACAGCTGGTAAACTGGATGGAATTTCAGGGAAAACACCTGGGGACCCACAGGTTGAGAACCACCAATCAAGAGGCACTTTTATTTTCCTCATTCTAAGATGCTTCTAAGTATCAGCAGGGCTTTTAAATTATCAGCCCCATTGTTGTAGAGCAGCCTTGTTTTCTGGGACCCAGGGAAGGTATGTGTGTGAATGTACCTTCAAGCTGCCTGATGCCTTATGGTGACCCCATAAATTTCATAGTTGGTTTTTTTTTTTTAGGTTCATAGGTTTTCTATGTTTCTGCCAATTCCTTTCTCTGAAATCTAGCTTACAGAATCTGGTATTCATTGGTGGTCTCTCATGCAAGTGCTAACCAAAGTAGACCTTGCTAAGCTTCCAAGATCAGATGGGATCTGGTGCCTTTGGGTATTTAGGTCTTAACAATAGCTCTTCTTCAGTAGCAGCTATTTTGCTTATTTTCTGCAGAGCTGCTGCCCAGATCTTCAGGGCAGCTGAGGCCAGGGCCAGATGCCAGGCATTCCAAACACATGCCTCTGATCAGTGAAAAGTGGAGCAACGTGGACTTGTGGCACAGAGTTCAGAGCGGGCAGGCAGGAGGTGAGATGGACGAGAGGACCTTTATAAATGGGCACACGGTAGACGTAGAAAAGGTTGCGTATTGTCCAAGGGCAGTTAGGCACATTCCAGAAAGTGCAAAAGGGGAACAGGTGCTGAGATAGAAGGGGTTAAAAATTAACTTCCTCAACCTAGCACAAAGGCCACCTAATGAAAGTGAGAGCTTATGTGTGCTTTCCTGTCCTTTCCACTTTCTATTTGTCTGACTTGTCCTTATTGGCTGAGATGCCCCGCCTTCTGAAGATAACTCTCAGTTCAACATAAGCACAATATTCCTGATTGACTTCTCTTTTGATTTCTGGGACAAACTCTAGATTAAATTTAAACTGATGGCTAGAAGGCTTTAGGCTTTCCTCATCATTGCTATCTTTCCATTTGTCCTAATGTCTATCTGAGAGGAAGAACGTAAGTCCTTGCTTCTCATTCCTCTGGTCATTTTGTTGCAAGACATGACTCATGATGATGCATGGGTCTGCGTGAGCTCTCCCTTTTATTTTTGGAGATGAAGCCCTTGATTTCAAGGGCAGTCCTAAGAGAAGGGGAAAAGGGGAAGCTGTAGCAATATCTCCAGTGGCACAATTTATGCGGGAGCCATTTACATCAGAGGCAAAACATATATTGGTAACTTCCCTGGAACACTTCTGGGGAGGTATGCTCGAAGGCTTTCATGGCTGGAATCACTGGGTTGCTGTCAGTTTTCCAGTCTATATGACCATGTTCCAGAAGTATTTTTTCACTTCTGGGAGTTTTCCTCTGAAAATAACAACAACAACAACAACAACAACAACAGCAACTTTATTCTTATACCCCGCCTCCACCTCCCCAAAGGGACTCAGGGCGGATTACAAAAGGACAAGCCCAGAGAACACAGAGTTAAAACATAATGCAATAAAATAAAATAAAACCAAATAGAAACATATCACAATAAAACATAACATCATAAAAACATTACCATGGGAGCAATAAAAGTGCTGAGTTCAGAATACTCTTTCCTACCAGTAGCTTGGGGCAAACTACAGACCACAGTTTTGAAGCTAATGGAATTCACTCTGTATCAATTGGTGTCTACACATCTGACAAAATTATGCTTCCTTTGATATTGAGCTCTGCAAATATATTGTTCGACTGCAACTCCCATTGGTCCTAGCTGGCATAACCAATGGTAAGAAATGCTGGGTTTTGTACTCTGACAACATCTGAAGGGAATTTTGGATGGTAGAGCTGTAACTCTTCACTTCTTTTAGGATGCATGGGGAGGCCTCTCTTTCCTTGTTGTTGCTGGGAGACTTAGTATTATGTGTCCTCCCAGATCCTTTTACAGGATTAATGCTGTTCCGCATTCTTGTCCAATAGAAGAAACGAGGTTGTGCTGGATTCCGTTGTAAATTCAACCCAAGGAGCACATTGTCTTTTCAATTCCTTTGAAAAGGGATTAACTGCATCTATTCTCTGCTGCTCTCACTTTCTCTCTCCTCCCCTTCGTTTCCGTGTAGAGGAATTTTCATAATAAAGAAATCTGAGCAAACTTTGGAAGGTTTGCTCCTGCCGTTTCAGATTTCGGCCAGCTGGTTGAATTTGGGGAAAGTTCCATTTTGCTACCCACTCTTTTTTTTTCAGAAAAGGAGCCTTTACCTACGTTTGATGGCTTCTCTTTCAGTGCCAACATTTTATTTGTTGTGTTTTCTTTTAACCAGGTTGGAGTGACTTGGTCTCAAGTCAAATGCTTGTGGGATAACTGAACTGTTTTTGATTGCATTAGATGAAGCTATTGACCTTTTATGTCACATGCACTGGTTAGAACAGAAAGACATACACTTTAAGCAAGTGTGACTCTGCTGTTTTAAATCAATCTATATATTTAATGCTCTATTTTTAAAGAGTAAGAGAAAAGTATTATTTCTTCTAATTAAACTTCATGTATACATTTGGGGAAAAGGTGTCACATCAGTGTTTGTTAAGGGATTGTCTGTTTGGTTAGTAGATTGGCTCTTGCATTTCTTCAGTTGTCAATATAAATGTCATTTTCTGTGTACTGAACCAATGCTAAATCAATAGTAAAAAATACAGGGTGACTGGTATTTTCACACACATTGACAGACCTTTGTTTCTAACTACTAATAATAGCTTGCTTTCTGTAATTTTGATACAGCTTTGTTTTGAGAGTTTGCCCCCACCTTATTTTTAGTTGAAATTCATTTTAGATCTCATCAATTCAATAGATTTGTCATGGCTTTTCTGCTCCCAGTACTGAAGGCAGTGGAATGATTGCATTTCCAGGAGCAAGGAAGGAGATTATCCCATTGCTAATCTTCTTGTTCCTTCAATTTCCAGGTTGCTATCAAGTCTATTCGGAAAGATAAAATAAAGGATGAGCAGGACCTTATCCATATCCGGAGAGAAATAGAAATAATGTCTTCCCTCAATCATCCCCACATCATTGCTGTCCATGAAGGTATGAATTTGTTCCAAACAGTTTAATTTGATTGTATTGGTCTAATATCTTGTTTAACTATTGATATCATCTTGGTGCCAGACACCAACAACCCAAGCCTGAGCCTACAAAATTGCTGGGCTGGGAGATTATGTGATGTTGTAACCTTTGGGGTAAAGATTCTCACTCAATATGACACCCAAGGCATCTTACAATAGTCAGATCTTCACATTTTCAGGTCTGACTTTTGTGGATTTGATTACTCAAGGATTACTCTAGAAACCTCCAAAGGGCTTCTATGGTCATCCTTTGCCAGAATCTTTAGGTCTTCAGTCCAATTCTATGATTTTGGGGAAGATCACTATAGAGTTATGCCGGAGGATTTAGAGATTCCTAGAGTGGTGTTCTCTCAGGTAACAATTATAGTTTTTTAAAATATATGTATATGTTTTCCCCCTTTCACAGGGGCAAATGTAGAGGGTTGGCTGAATATAAATAATACAAAGTTTCACTAATTAAACAGTGCTAATTGGCATGACCAATGGTGGAAGAAGAAGGGAGCTGTAGTCCAATGAATAAAATTAAAATCTAATGGTCCACACATTACCCTTCCCTACACAATATCTTTCTACTCCAGTCTGAAATTTACTCCCTTACTTTGGCTGAAGGGTGAAGAAATGCACAACTTCCAGTAATGTCACAAAATACACAACTGAATCATGACGCTCACTTCTTCTTAGCCCCTGAAAACCTGGAGTTGAAAAACTGTTGTAATGGGAAGCTGATTACAAACTGTTTTGAAGGGAAGCGGACTACAAACTATGAGGAAACAAAACCTATGCAGAACTTCTCCCTAAGCAGCTGGCAACCACATTCTCTTCCTTGTTGCCCACTTTAGTGTTAATGTAAAAGTAAATGACGTTATTCACCAAAAATGGACAACTTAAGACAGTGGGAAGGTGGAAGCTCTTAGCAGACTCTGCCTGAGGCACAACTGGATGACTCACCCAGAGCACTCAGCTCAAGAGCACTAGCGTTCCCATCTGCTTTTTAGTCCTTGCTTCCTTATTTTTAGTCTTTCATATTGTGTACAAAACAATGTATGGTAGGAACACATGCTCATAAAAATAAGTCCCCAGTACTTTGAACCATACAGCTAAAGGGTTGTTTAAAGTTACTCCTTTTTTTTTTACTCCACAAATGAAGTCTGCTGTAATAGCCTTTATTCAGACATTATATCATTGTTCGTGTGGGCAGACATGTAAAATATTGTAAGGATGAATATAGGTTTCCTTTAATATAACAAGAAGGTTTTGTTTCATAAACCTGAACATTCTGTTTCATACTTATCTTAGCTCTTATGATCCACAGATACCTTGGATAACATATAAAATTAAGATCATAAAATGATACTAGATCTGATCTGAGCTTTAAGCTTTTACGCTAGTGCCGTGTACATTGAAGGCACTATAGAAATAAATACCAATAATAAATTAGGAAAATGTGCCCAACCTCTTCAAACAACAGTCCCAGTCATTATTGAGTATCTACCTGCTGTGTACCTGCACCTTGCTTCTGTTCTAACCTGTGGCAGTTCTTTGATGTGAAGATATGTAGGATTTAAATGTAACCTGCCTATTTATATCTGCATTGATTCAATGAGCAAGCGTTAAGCCATCAAAGTATTTATTATATTGTTGTTTTAAGTAACTACATTGGCCTTATATAGAGAGCATGTAGAGCATTGAACAAGGGTGGTTCCATAGGGCAGTGTTTCTCAAACTGTGGCGCTTTGGACTTCAGTTCCCACAATTTTTTAACAGCTGGTAAGATGGCTGGGATTTTTGGGAGCTAAAGTCCAAAACACCTGGAGAAGCACAGTTTGAGAAACACTACCATAGAGTTGTTTAGGTTTTCCGGGCTATATGGCCATGTTCTAGAAGCATTCTCACCTGATGTTTCACCTGCATCTATGACAGGCATCCTCAGTGAGGTCTTAGAGATGCCTGCCATAGATGCAGGTGAAACATCAGGAGAGAATGCTTCTAGAACATGGTCATCTAGGCAACGTGAGATCTCTCATCCTCAGAGGAAGGAACATGGTCATATAGCCCGAAAAACCTGCAACAACCCAGTGATTCTAGACATGAAAGCCTTCAACAATAAGCTACCACAGAGAACTGGAGTGATACTGTAGAGTTCTCACTATAGCCATGGAGACGTAGGATCATGAATTAGAATAGAAATAAAGGCCACAGAGTTGTCAGCCATCTTACACAGGGTCATTCCCCTCTCCTTGTTTGTTATAGTATTTGAAAACAACAGCAAGATTGTCATTGTGATGGAATATGCCAGCAAAGGGGATCTCTACGATTACATTGCTGAGCGCCAGAGACTGACTGAGCAAGAAGCCCGGCACTTCTTCCGTCAGGTGGTGTCTGCTGTCTACTACTGTCACAAGGTGAGTTGAGTTTACTGGCCTACTTGATATCAAAGGCTCCCTCTAGAATGCTCAGGAAATCTTGACAAAGAAAGAGTCATCTAGAAGGATCTCTTTGGACACCTTCCCATGCAGAAGCTCTTTATCCAGGATTCAGCCTGTCTTTTTCTTCCCTGTAACCATGCAGTGTCAGAAATGGACTCCTAGAGTGAGAATTTATTATGGGAAATTTCAATATGTGGCATATAGAAGTTACTGTAAAGTTTTTTGTAGATGGCAAAGGTATTTGCATCTTTTATCTATCTAATCTTATTATAAAGCAGAGACAAAGTTTAGGTATTCTTGGCTCCCAAAGGAATGATGTTAATGGAAAAGGTGGAGTAAAAAATGAAAGACACTTGTCCACTTTGCATATCTGAACATAGTGGGGCAGTTCAGGTCAGACATCAATAGTTCAATCCTATCCAGGCATGGGACTGGTGCACCATCCCCATAGAGAAATTGCCTCTGAACTATGGCCTACACCACAGTTATGTGGTGAAATCTGGGAACTGACCATGTGGGTTTGACCTCCGAGCTGTTTGCATTTGAAATTTAGTCATAGTGCTATTTTTATCAGCTTCCGCACTACCCTCAGTGAAACGCCTATAGCTATCAGGCAAGGTTAAGGTATCCTAATTTGAATTTCACTTTTATTTAACACAAGACGGCCAAGCTAAAGAGAAGAACTTAAAGGTGTGCCTCTTAAAAAGAATGTGACAAAATCTCTTTACTTCCAACTGCTATGCCACTAAATCCTTATGACAAAAAACCCTGCCCACACCATAATCTTGGTTTCACTGAACATAAAAACTTTTCAGAGAGAGGAAGTTTCTGCAATCTTTGTTGAGCACCAGAAAGTCTGATCTTTGTATGGCTGTCTTTATTGTTCTTCTAGACTATCCAGCATACAATTTGCATACCAGGAATAATAAATTCCCTTACTCAATTGGAATGCACCTGTTTGTATTCACTCTGCCTTTTAAATCAAGAACAAAGCATGTAAAGTAATTAGCAGTAAAGATATAGAATTCCAGGTCTCTTAGGAATGTACTGTAGTCATTTATACTTCAATGTATAGTTTGAAAGAATGAATAGATACAATCTTCCAGAGTGGCTTGATTTCTCTTCCCTCCCAGGAAAAAAAAAAACCCTGCTGACCTGCTGTTTTTTCTCTCTACAGAATGGAATTGTTCACAGAGATCTAAAGCTCGAGAACATCCTGCTGGATGCAAATGGCAACATCAAGGTGAGTGGAATCATCCAGTCCCCAATGGTTTGGTCAACATGTGACACTGAAATGCATGTATATGTTCTTTACCTTGTGGAGGCCTTGCTTCTTTAAAGCTGAGATTGTTTACATGTATTAACAAAACGTGTAGAGCTGAAAAGCACCATAGAAAATTTTGTAATGAAACTTTAAATAGGAATTTAAAAGGGCCTTAATATTCCAACAAGGAAGTAAATATAGACTGTGATTACCAGAAATTCTAACTTATCTCTCTTGTTGAATATACAAATATGAAGAGCTAATCCTAATGGTGACTCATGGCAGAATAAGGTACAAGAAGGAAAAGTTTCTGTGGTTTGTTTAAAAAATAAGTGAAAGACGCACTCATTTCCAAGGCAGGAAAAAACCCTTTTGAAAATAATCGATTAGACTAAGTAATTCAGTTGTCCGTTTGAGGTTTACAAATAATTCATCAAGCTTTAGCCAAGCCCTCTTGTACAAGGAGGATTGCTATATATAGAGGATTAGTAACTTGCTTTTAGTAATTTGCATTCCTTCAGGATCTCTTGAGAAAAAGATTACACTGCAGCATTGAGCTACCCAGCATCCTCCAGACATATTAGACTATAATTTTCATAATTCCAGCTGGCATATCTGGGGTTGATGGGTTTGTAGTTTGACTCATTCGGAGACTGCTTGGGTTGAGCGGAAGGCCAGAGTGGGAACTGCTCTGACCACAGAAAGAAGCAACTTTGGCTAAATGCTATATTGTTTAGTCATACTCAGTGCAGAGTAGTAAGTATTATTCAGAGATTATATATGTTACAATAGGTTGAAAATGTAATGCCGAAAAAGAAGTTCTTGCAGGTCTGTTGGCACACATATAAGGACATGGTAGAACATTTACCATTAAGACAACATGATGTAGTGATTTGAGTGTTGGACTAGGGTAGTGGTTTCCAACCTGTGGGCCATATCCCACTGGTGGGTTGCAAGTCCTAACATAAGATCCTCGGTTCTAGATTATTAAATATGGCTTTCTCTGGGTGAGCAGATGGTGACTACTGGATGGCATATGTTCTCTCAGGAACTAGAGCTGATGTGGTGTATCCAATGCAATTTTCTGAATCAGTGCTCCAAATAACCAAACCAAATCTAAAGTTGACCAAAAACTGATTCGTATCCCTTTTGGTAGTAATGTTGGAGAGTGGTCCCTGGTCACAGTAGTCCCTGGTCAAAAAATGGTTGGGAACCACTGAACTAGAGATATCAGAGTTCAAATCCTTGCCTGCCCATGGGAATCAACTGGATGATCTAGGCAACATAAGATCTCTCATCCTCAGAGGAAGGAAATGCCAACTTTTCTCTGAACCGATTATGTCAGGAAAAAACCATTATAGGGTCACCACAAGCCAAAAGTTCTACCTCAAACTACTTTATGGGTGCTGGGTTTATGGAGATGGAAGAATACATCCTGGAGGGCTGGATTGATTGTGTCAGTCTATCAGTTTTCATTTTTCCTAACGTGTGAACAGAAAGTGATAGAAAAACACTGATTTCAGCAACGCTACTCAAAACTAGGAGGTTTGTCCAGTAGCCTATTGGATTTAAAATGTGAGGACCAAAGTCACAAACTGTCAGAATTCTGCTGTGTAGTTTTAATTCTGAAAGCCTTCCATACAAGAGAGTCTATTATTTCTTAAGAAGGATCAAGCAGCCCTCACACAATGCAGATTTTTGTGCAGTTAATAATAAACAAAGCCCCACCATAGTCTGTTTTTACTGAACAATAGGCTGTTCCACAACAAGAAACCTGAAAGCATGTTCTGTACCTTCTAGTCTGTCTGATTGGCTATAGGCTGGATAAACAAAGGTATTAAAATAATAGTATCCGTGAATACTTATGACTGGCACAAGTACAGCCGTAGAACAAGGGTGTGATAGTCAATCCCTAAAAGTATGGTACATGCTGAACAAATCTGCTTTCACTTTAAGAACTGAGTGTGCTTTTAGGGCTTCCATTTTTGCTCTGAATCTCTCCTTGGTAGTTAGATGCACAATAGACAAACATTCAGTAAGTTCAAGCATTTTGTCCCTGTAGCTGTTGGCTGGGGTCAGCTAGCCCTGTTTTGTGCTTGTCATGGGTTTGAAAAGTCAATCAGAAAGGGAGAAGTAATGAGCCTAAAAAATTGATGCAAATTTCAACAAACAGAAGCAAGAAATTGTCTGACTTCTTGCTTTATAGATGGTAGCTCCACTGTGCTGTAACTCTGGGTTCATATTTCAAATCAAATTATTAATTATTTATTCATTTATATCCCACCTTTTTCCAGACATGGGATGCAAGGAAACTCACAACATGAATTAAAAGAATTAACATGAGGATAAATTGATATATAAGTGAATAAACCACATAAAGAACACCACTTGTTTAAATCAGCATGAAAGCATTAAAATCACAACAATAAAATACAAAATACAAAGTATTTTTACATTATTCAGAAACCCCTCTGTAAAGCCACCAAATTGTTGTTCATATATAAAGACCAGAGCCTTTCTTATGAATGAGAAATGAAATCTAGTGGTTCTGTTGTTAATTTTATGATCTTGAAACAACTTGTGACCCCTTGCACAGTGCTTCTGTGCATGTAAGGGGCTTCTCCTGGAATTACTGGAGGGTTTCTCTACTGGGAGGTACGCCTCCTATCTATATTTTATGTCTGCTCTGCACTTTTGTCTTCTGACACTGACAGCACTAACCTGTGACCAATTTTCTTCCTGCCAGATTGCAGACTTTGGCCTCTCGAATGTCTTCCAGCAAGACCGACTTCTGCAGACTTTCTGTGGCAGCCCCCTCTATGCATCTCCTGAGATAGTCAATGGGAGGCCTTACAAAGGACCTGAGGTAAGAGCTTAATACCTTGAAAGTTGAATAAGATGGTATTAACCCAGCACAGCCACAAGTATTTCACTTGCAAGGTACCGTAGCTGAGATTTCAACCTTTCCCTGAGTTATTATAACATCATGGGCCTGTAATGCATTTTAATAGGTTGTATGTAGGATGTCTGTTGAGGAATACTTTCGTTGACAAGGGAAATGAGCTGCTTGGCACAGCATTAAAATGGGTCTGTACAAACCTTTGGTGTAAAGCAACAGCTGAAGAGGTTTTCTTGTTATGTCTTTATGGCTAATGCCAGTTAATGGTCTAGAAACAGAAGTGGCAAGAAGGAGGCTGTCTTGCATCATCTAACAGAGTTCTTCTCTCCTTGCAGGTTGACAGCTGGTCCCTTGGTGTGCTCCTTTATATTTTGATTCATGGTGCAATGCCTTTTGATGGTCATGATTACAAGACTCTAGTCAAGCAGATCACAAGTGGGGACTACCGAGAGCCAACCAAACTTTCAGGTAAGCAGACATGAGTAATAAGACTATTTATATTCTGCCCTATCTCCCTGAGGGGACTCAGGGCAGACAAGAGTAGAGGATCAATTTAAAGTAGCAGAATCTGCAGGTTTTTTCAGGGATAAAAATGCTGTAACCCTCCAGGGTCAAACTTCCATCAACTCCAGTCAACATAGCCAATGGCCATGAATAATAATTATAGTGCAGCAAGATCCACCTCTATTTTTAAGTATTGATTTATAGTTGTAACCTTTCCATTTTCATTACTCAGACCAAACCATCAGATGCAATGGGCAGTGGTGGAGTTGTAGTTTCAATCTTACCATGTGCACTGTTTAATATGTTTAGGTTCATAAGAGTTGAAAGGGGTATCAAAACCAACCCACTGCTCAATGCAAGATCTCTACCTGGAGCATCCCCAGCAGATAGTTTCCCAGCATCTTTTGGAAGTTATCCAGAAAATAGTAATAATAATAACCATCATCATCATCTTTATTTGCTTTATCTCCCCAATGGGACTTGGTGCAGCTCACAGAAGCACTCAAAATGCCACATGAATACAACAATACATAAGTATAAATACAATGACATAAGTATAATAAATAGCTCATAAAAATCTCATTAATAAAATTATATTTGAAAATTATAAAATTCCTAAAATGCAGTGGAACCCTCAGACCTCTCAGGACAATTGATTCTATTGCCAAACGATTATGTCAAGAAATTCCTTCTAATGTTTAGTCAAAATCTACCTTCCTGTAACTTAAAGCCATTGGACTTAGCTCTACCTTCTGAGGCTGCAAAGAACCGCCTACCTCTTCTTCTCTGTGATAGCCCTTGAGTTATTTAAAGAGTGTAGTCATGTCACCCTTCAGTTTTCTTTCCACCAAGTTGAAAATGTCAGTAAACTGTTAATGCAATGTTATTGTTTACACCACCCTGAGGTACCATAAAATAGGGTAGGATATAAATGTAATAATTACAATTGAAATATTGACATTTCCCAAATGGAAAAGCTAAATGGGACTCTGCCCTGACCTATTTCTATTGATTTCTTTGTTCTCCAGATGCCTGTGGCCTGATCCGGTGGATGCTAATGGTGAACCCAGAACGCCGAGCAACCATTGAAGATATTGCCAGCCATTGGTGGGTGAACTGGGGCTACAAGGTGCCAGTTGGGGAACAGGAGTCCTCACGTGACCATGAATCTTCATTAGCCACTGTAGCAGAGTGGCTGCGCCGGTCCTCAAGGCCTCTTTTTGAAAATGGCTCCAAGGTTCGCTGCTTCTTCAAGCAACACATTCCCGGTGTCACACTAGAAAGACAACGCTCCCTTAAGAAATCAAAGAAGGAGAATGACATCTCTCATGCTCTGCAAGAAACTGGTCCTCCTCCAGAGAACCCATCCAAATCTATCCTGAAGAGACCCAAAGGCATCTTGAAGAAGAGAAATTCCTGTGAGAAGACCCAAGTTTCTCCTCCTCTGGCAACAGCAGGTTCTGTTGACTCTTTGAAAGAGGAGAATGCAGGCTCTCCTATGGACCTGGCTTGTGTCTTATCATCCAGGGCTTTAGCCTGCAAGGCAGAAGGTGTTGTAGCCACCCCTCCCATGCCCAAGAAGGGAATCTTGAAGAAGCCTCAGAAGAGAGAATCTGGCTATTATTCTTCCCCAGAGCGTAGTGAATCCACAGAGGTTTTAGACTCTAAAGACCTGGATCTTGATGCCGATGCCTTTGCTGACAATAATTCATCTGCTCTAACCTTGGGAGACACTCATGCCAGACGGAAAGGCATCCTGAAGCACAATGGCAAATTCTCCTCCAGCAGCACTGAGTCAGAAGGTGTGCCTGCCAAGGTCTTCTCTACTTTTGTAGAGGTCAACTTGCCCAAAATGTCTGTGGCCTCCCGTAGTCGTCCATCCAGCGCTGTGAGTGAGGATAGTATCCTTTCCTCAGAGTCGTTTGATCAGCTGGACTTGCCTGATCGATTACAGGCAGGTGGAGGAGCTCCCATGCGTGCAGCCATTTCTGCAGATGATCTGCTTCAGCTGGAAGAGACAGACGGGGAGATAGGGGCTCGCCGACTCCGGCGTTGGACAGTAACTCAGTGTCCAAACCCCCTGGTGGATAGCTCCTTCTCTTTAGCGGACTGTGAAAACGTCACCGAAGTCTATAAACGGGCTGTGGCTTTGAGCATGAAACTGAGCTGAAGAGTCTGTTGCCCTCCTGGCCCCAAAGGGACCTTTGATAATTTATATACACACATGCAGAGAGGTCTTGCAGCTCTGGCTTTGTGCTCAGAAAGAATGGCTTAGTCCCAAACTATTTGCACTTCCCTTTGGGATGGACAAGAAGGCTCTCAGCAGCCTGTGTCTTCTCCCTGACAGGGCAGGAAGTGCAACTGGCTTGAACTATTTATTTTGTTGCATACTTCTTGACTCTTCTCAGAATGTAAAGAGGTGAATGCTCCATGTTGTAACAATGACTTGTAAAAGTGGTACACAGGGTTATGAGCATGTGTTTGAGAGAGAGAGAGAAAAGCTATGCTCATAGAAAGTTGATGGCAGTAGGAAATGTGCTAAGGGCAGTGCAGAGGGGCTGGAGAAATGGGGAGATACCTACAATTGTTGTGGGAATGAGCTAGGATTAATGCAGGTGGGGAATGTGAAATTTTCTTGACCAGCAAAGGAGCAGGACGTTTTAGATTTAATTGTCCTGGAACACTTTCATCTCTCCAAACAGACCCTGATGATCATCTCTAATCCTAGGGACTAGGATGGTTATTTTGTTTGCACTGTGCTTTTTTGATTGCACAATATAGTAAGAGAGGTAGAAATGCCTCTGAAGTGGTACAATGCCATGGCCAGATGATGAAAAAGATACAGCTCTTGGCTGAAAAACTTGGTTGTGTTTTGGTATAAAGTATCTGTACTACAGTTTCAAAAAGTGGTCCAACTATCCTGCTATTCTCAAGCCAAAAGTGGTGGGGACGGAGCAGTGAAAGCTTGCTACATAAGCATCTTCCCGATAATCAACATCCAACAGGTCTTCAGATGAACCATGGCAGTTGACTGAAAACTTGGAAAGACCAGTTGCAGTCAGATTCAGATGTGCATTGAACACAGTCGGACTCATTATAGTTAAATTTTAATTTTCTGCACTTCCCATCTGTCATCAGAAATTTAATAGGGCTACTGCGTCTTGCAGTATTTGGATTTTGCAGAGAGGAAACCTTTCTCAAGGCCAGTGAATCAGAGAAGCTGTATCATCTCCTAAGGGTTCTGATTTGGTTTGTTCTGAAATGCATCTTGGCCAGGACTCTTTAAAGCAGTGGTTCTCAATCTGGGGGGTCCCCAGATGTTTCGGCCTTCAAGTCCCAGAAATCCTAACAGCTGGGATTTCTGGGGGTAGTAGACCAAAACACTTGGGGACCCACAGGTTGAGAACCACTGCTTTAAGGGAAGCAGCAGGGAGATCAAATCAAAGCCCCTGCCTTGGGAAGTGGGAAACTGAGATTGGATTTACATTTCAGACACAGCAGGCTTTTAAAGAAGTGGGCATCTGGTTCTTCCAAAACAGGATAAATGTATGTGCTTTTAAAAAGATATTTTGGATTGTCACTAAGATCCTAAAATATGTTAAAGAGATTCTTGGAAGTAAAGCTTTCAGTTATGTGTGTCTCCTGCACCCCCTCCCCAGTCTTCCAATCAGCATGAGGGTGGTACCTTCTCCAAGGTGCGGGGGGTAGCTGAGAAAAGAGAGGGCAGGAAGCCCTCCTTCCATGGTGAACATGATGATAAATGTTCCTTATGATCCAAGCCTATGTTGCCTTGAAGTCTTGCCTTGTCCCAGCAGAATTTTTCCCAATTCAGTATTTAAAATATTGCTTTTTTGAGTAATATGAATTTTTTGTCATATATCTGGAAAACTGGTTCAAGGCGTGTGTTTTTAAAGGTGAATTTCTAAGTTGAAGGAACATATTCTGCAAAACATCTCCACTTTGTAATCTTTTGGATTTGAAAATCCTATTGCACTATCTTGCCATGTTTTTTTCTGGTTGGCCTTCCAAGTTCTCTTTTCTGTTTTGTTATTTGCCCTGCTCAGATTGAGCAAAATGGGACTTGAACATTCCTATCTGTGTAGCTCTTCTTTTTGGATACTGTGGTTATGAAAGAAAGAATGAAATAAAGAGAATAAAATAAAAAGGAACTTATGTTTTGTTATTTCTACTGCCTCTTCACTGTCACTAGACCCATGTCACAATCTTCTTTTTCTTTAGTCTTTGAATTCTTTGGAATTGAGCTTGGTCCATAAATTGCTAAATAGTCTCCACATCTGAAAAGCTGAAGGTTTATAAATACTATGTGGGAGGAGCAAACATATCATGGTTAGGAAACCAACAGCCAAGTTACTGACTAGAACTCCTCTCCCAGGGAGCCGGACCCTCCCTTCTGTGCATGCATAACCTAACCAGACGACCTTTTTATTTTGGCATGGACTAAGAATCTTGTACCTTTTTATATTGAATTGTTTTCAAGGGTTTTCATTTTAATAGTATTTTATATTTTTAAATGTAATTTTAAATCATTTTGATAACTTAATCCCATGGTAAAGTTTTTGGTCATATTGGGTTTTTTTTTTAATTGTAAGTTTCCGGTAATCCCAGATTTGGAAGAAAGACATAATTATCATCTAGTAAATCTATGTTTTCAAACCTAATTGTAGGTACAATTATAAGTACAGAAAATTGAAATCTCAAATGAGCAATATATCTTTATTCTACCTCTTTTTTGAAGACTCGAAGCCCTAAAAACTGATTTCGGACAGACTGCAGCAGAGCATTACAGAGCACAGATTTCATATACACAAAGAGCATTTTAGCCACTCCAATCTTGATTAGTTTTGTGAAATAACTAATGCAAGGAAAAAGAGTTCAAAACAGTAGCAATGGCATCTGTTTGGGCTGTCATTTACACCAACGAACTTCTAACTAGAGGCTGGAAAAGTTACTTCTTTGGAATTCATCTTGTAGAATCCAGAAAAACATACTTCTCTCTTCAAGCTGTGCTTTTATACATAAGAAACTAAAAGGTAGGCAAATTTGAACTGATCAGGGAAAAGCTGACCATCTTAACATCCACCTACCCATTTAATTCTAGGCAGGAGGAGACTGAAAAGGTTAATGAGGAAATTACAGGTGTTGCCTTCTGTTGGGAGTGTAACAGGGTTTGCTCTGTGTACCAGCTCATGATATAGGAAACCATATTATGACCTTGCCATAGCCTGGAGGGACAGCAGAAAATCTTCCTCTTGGAGAAAAATACATTTGTGAAAAAGAGGAAGCAGAAGCAAATGTCACCAGCTGCACAGTCAATTTCTGCAGACTTCCACCTTTTCTGACGTATATTCCATTATGACTTCATGTTGACCTTTTAAGGAGAGCGAAAAAAGAGAGTGCTTTGGTTACATCAAGCAATATGATCATGGCTATGGGCAGCTTTATTTTCATTCCCTATATGATGGTTGAGAGCCAATCTGAAGTAGTGGTTTGAGTATTGGGTCATAGTTTTATTCTCCACTCAACCATTAAAACACACTGGGTGTCCTTCGGAAAGCCCTGTTCATCTTAGTGTTGCCATAAGTTGGAAACGACTTGAAGGCACACAACATCAACAAATCCCTAACCCTGAACTTGCATTTTGGCAGCTAATGCATACAGAGTTAAGATTTTTATTTAGTTATCCATGATCAGAGCCCTAACACCTCTTCTCTGGTCAGTCAATCCCACACAGTCCAGAGAGCTCCCATACTAATTTGTCTCCTTTTCTTTTAACCACACTAAACAAATCATATGCAAGCCCAACTACCTGACCTCTGGCATTTTAGATGGGAAGCATTCACATGGCTTTTCACAGGAATGCAGTCCCAGAAGTGTGCTCTTCTAGTGAGGACACTTTTCCAGTGAGTCCTACATTTGACAACTCTTGAATAAAGATAACCAAAAGAAAGAAGAACAGGGATCATGAAGCTGATTGTCATAAGCTGGCTCTTAGGCAAGTACCTAAGTGGTAAGATAGGTCATATTTCTGTTTCTGTTATACTAATTATTTCTAGATTTGCATCTTTTACATATTTATTGGTGCATTCACATTTGGTGCATATTTCTTATAAGTCTGGGAAGAACATGACTTCTTCTGAGAATGGGAAGATTGAATGGGCTGTCTTGTGGAAGATGGAGCAAGCTTGTTTTCGGATGCTCTAGCAAATGGGACCTAAACCATTGGATTCAAATTATAAGAAAAGCGAACCCTAGCAAACATTGGGGAAACTGAGAGTAGAAGCTGTTCAACAATAAAACAGACTAAATCGGGAAGTTTTTTGAAGTGAAATGTTTATCTTTGGTCAACAGGACTGGATTTCTGCAGTGACATGAGGTGGACTATCTAGTCCAAGGGTCCTCAAACTAAGGCCTGGGGGCTGGATATGGCCCTCCAAGGTCATTTACCCAGCTCTTGCTCAGGGTTAACCTAAGTCTGAAAGCACACAACAACAACAACAACAACAACAACCATCCTATCTTATCCGCCAAAAGCAGGCCTACACTTCCCATTGAAATACTAATAAGTTTATATTTGTTAAAATTGCTCTTCATTTTAATTATTGTATTTTCTTAAGTGTTTTTTGCATTACAAATAAGACACATGCAGTGCACATAGGAATTCATTCATGTGTTTTTCAAATTATAATCTGACCCTCCAATAGTTTGAGGGACCGTGACCTGGCCCTCTGTTTAAAAAGTTTGTGGACGCCTGATCTAGTCCTTTGAACTCCTTCCAGCTCTGTGGTTCTAGATCCAAAATAGCTGTCCTTTGATTAATTCTAGATAGAAAAATATACTTGAAGGCTTTTAAAATGCAGATTAATCCATACATTTTAAAGAATTATTATGCTTGGGCCTTACATGCACATACAACTATTGATAATTACATTTCATTCATACTTATGATACATCTTATTGTTTCCTGCCTTTTAAATTCAGAGACCTTAAACTGGTTTCTCCCATACTTGCTTTTGTACTGAGAGTGTTTGTTCCCTATTTCCTGAAAACTCTGATCAAGAATGGGGGAAAATCCTGAGAATACAATAAAAGGCAAACATGTGGATAAGAAAGAAATACATACAGAGACATGGGCAGTAAACCCACAACAAATTGGCACAGAAAAGTCAAAGTCAACTGCCATTTCATTGTACAAAATGATCCTTCACCTTCAATACAAGAAGCCAGATAGTAACTTGGCTGTTAGTTTTCTAACTATATACCAAAAATAAAACCTGGCTTGCTGAGAAGCTGCTGGAGACAGAGCTGACCTCAAAGCAAGCTGTGAATGCTGAATGCCCAATTTTTCAGAAGGTGCAAATGATTTGTTTTAAGAGACTATTTCTTTTCAGAGAAAGAACATCACTTGTTAAATCGAAGGCAACCCCCTTTACAGTCTGTGAAGAAATGAGCTATTTCCTCTTCCCATTCCCTCCATCTTCTTCCTATGCTCTTTTGTGCTGTGGCTCCTGCTATTGTACCCAAGCGTGTTTTATTAGACCATAAAGCAGTGTAACATTTTCTCCCATTTCTACTTGGGTTAATAATAAAAACCTCACCCTTAACAGATCTCCTCCTCTTACCCCACTGCTAGCTGTTAAACAGAGAGTGAAATTAAAGCAATGAATGTCTGGAATGCCTCCCCTCCCCTCCTGATTCAGATGAAATTAACAAGGGCAATGTGCAATTTGCCCCCCTGCAGAGAATTCCCCACATGCTTCCAGATCCATTAAGAAAACTCAGGAGTGCTTTAAAGCTGTTTTTGAGGACATGCTTATTAGCAAGGGCAAAGTCTCAACAGCATTGAGGTTTAACCAGGGAACGGTGGGGGTGGGGAGAAAGTGAGGCAGCTCCATCCTTCAAGATTGGTATATTGGCAGTTGGCATCTGGCGATGGAAAAAGCAGAATTTGCACTGGTTGCTTGCACCCTCCATCCATGGGGTTTTTCCACAGAAGTGAACAGTATGTAATGCCATATGCTTGCTGTGCCTCCATAACCCTGCTGGGTGTTGTCAGGTATTGGACAACAGCCTTGTGAAGCAATCGTCAATCTGGATGAAAATGGAGAGACCAGATGGTATACCCTCAGTGACTCTTCTCCATTTCCTTCCTCCTGGGGTGAAGTGTTCCATTTTAAATGTCCATGAAGACATTTCAGAGAACATAAAACAGGTCTAGTACATCTTATCCTCAGTCATTTAAGACTTCATTAGACAGATCTGGGAAAATAGGGGAAAGTGAGGGAAATCATCTTTGCATGTAGAATCATCCTATTTTTGTAGGATTCCATCTTTAAAGAAGACAAAGAATTTACTTACCCCCATCACACAGGATCAACACCTCCCATCACTAGCTCAGCCATCAGTAGAGGCATCATTCATAAGACAGACACCACTTCTTTGGGCTCCTTTCCCTCTCTAGCCCCTTACTCTCAATGAGAAAAAAGGCATCGTTCTTAAGGAGGACACCATTTCCTTCTATCGGCTCCTTTATCTTCCCAGTCTCCTTACACTCAGGGCCCTTCCACACAGCCCTATATCCCAAAATATCAAGGCAGAAAGTCCCACAATATCTGCTTTGAACTGGGTTATTTGAATCTGCACTCAGATTGGGTTATTTGAATCTGCACTCAGGATTTTTCTGCTTGATATTCTGGAATATAGGGATGTGTGGAAGGGTCCTCAGTCATGAAAGTCTGAAACCTACTAGGCATTAGAACTTACTGTAGCTGGTAAAACTGTAAAATTGGAAATAAATAAGTGTAGATGGCAAAGATCTTGAAATAGCTGCATTTTTAGGGAAGGTTTCTATTATGAGTAATAGGGGAAAACAAGCCAGTGGAGTTGCTCTAGGCCCCTTCCACACAGTCCTGTATCTCAGAATATCAAGGCAGAAAATCCCACAATATCTGCTTTGAACTGAGTTATCTGAGGGCCCTTCCACACAGCCCTATATCCCAGAATATTCCACAATAACTGCTTTGTACTGGGTTATCTAAGTCCACATTCAGATAAAGTGGGATTTTCTGCCTTGATATTTTGGGCTGTGTGGAAGAGCCCCGAGTCTACAATGCCAAGTATTACAGTTCAAAGCAGATAATGTGGGATTTTATTCAGATGTGTGGAACGAGCCCTAGTTAAAACCTATATAAAATCTTCACTAACTTTATTTTTCTGTTATGTGCATTGTTATTTCTGGGAACCATTTCTTGATGACAAGTATGTGGTGGCTAAGTGTATCTCAGGGCCCTTTCACACAGCCCTATATCCCAGAATATAAGACAACTGTGCAGGAAGTCCCACATTATCCGAATGTGGACTCAGATAACCCAGTTCAAAGCAGATATTGTGGGATTTTCTGCCTTGATATTCTGAGATAGAGGGCTGTGTGGAAGGGCCTTCAGCAGAGATCATTATTTTGGTGCTTCTCTGGAAAGGGAAGGAGTAGAAGTGATAAAGAGCATAGGTAGACAAAGGAATAATAGGAAGTTTAAGGAAACTGATTAAAAGAAAGGCACCATAATTTTGTTTGTTGCCCCTCCCTTTGTTAGAAAGAGGTCACAAAATCCCATAATGGTAATGAACCCAGCCATTTCTGTGGCCTGGACAGAAGCCATCATACTGACAAAATAAGAGTATTAAAAAAATGTAAGTGTGGTACCAGCCAGACTGTGACTATTGTTGTTGCTTCTTCTTATTTTAGGCAGCCTTCCTTTATCAGAAGGAACCTCACCCACCCTGATGAAGACTTAAAAGTTAAGACTCTTGGAATCTTGGCTCCATTCCCTTTCTCACAGGTTAAAAAGAAGGGAAGGAGGGAGATGGCAGAAAGGGATCTGCAAAACAGACCCAGGTGCACCTATTTCAACGAGGCAGGGAGGGAACACAGAGCTTTTTCTGGAATTGGTACCTCTTCCAGACCTCCTTCCTGCCTTCCAAATCCTGTGCTTCTGTTTTAAAAAGGCAACTGAGCACATGGCATTAGCAGGTGTTGTTTCTGCTCAGGGAGCTTGTCTGGCTGTTGGCTGGCTGCTTTCATCTTGCCCAGGAATGTTAATAGGATGGAGCCCTGGCCTCAGTAAAGTGTCGACCTTCAAGGCAGGGAATGCACTGGCAGGCCCCATTGTGAGCAGTGGGATTAGGGGGTATCCCCTCTGATAATAAACATTTTCTGCCAGATCTTCTCTGGGTGCCTTTGAACTCTTTCCACTATCCAGACTCTGCCCCACCCCTCACCTCCTCTCGCTTTATCCCCAAGACAAGCCTTTCACTTACACTGCAGAAGCATTTCTCTGGTCCACAAAATGATGAAAGCCTGATCTGTAACTTACCCTCCTATTGCCTATTCTCTCATTGTACCCAAAAGCAGAATCTCCCATAATACTTTTGGAAATATGCACAGAACACAGACATTTTAATCTGTTTTAGAATATATATGTATTGCAGAGTTATAGAAGTTTGATACAACTTTGGCTCCATTAAATTGAATCCTGGGATGTATAGTTTGGTGGGATACACACACACACACACACACACACACACACTTTCCCATATAAACTAAAGTACAAGAAAAACTCAAAATTCCATATATCATAAAACTCTCTGTACAGATTTTTCAAGCCCTTCTAATGAGGTTTCTGTAAAGCAAAGGAAGGAAGAGAAAATGTTAGTAGCCTTCAAGCTCTAAGTTTATAGTTGTTGTGTGTGTGTCCAAGTTCTTTTTGCAATCATGGGCCACAAGAAGCAAATCAGTGAAGATTATTTCATTCTTTTCAAAGACAGATATCTGGCTGTTATCAAACCAAGACCACCAGAAATGTTGAGTCTATAGCAGGGCTGGTCCTCAACAGAAATGTTCACCCTTCATAAGACAACTGTGCAGGGAGAAACTGCACTTTTCAGCATTCTCACTGTGTAACTGTTGCAGCATTGAATGGGAACTTTGGCCCCTTCCCCAGATATAGCTAAATAACTACTTCCATTATGGGAACTGTCAAAGGCTGGTGGAAATTGGAGTTTAACAACATTGGGAGAGTCATAGATTCCACAGACTTACACACAGGGATCCTATACCACATGTAGTTTGTTGTTGCTGCTCCTTTTGTTGCTGCTATGTGCTGTCAAGTCATCTTTGATTAATGGTAACCCTTTGAATGAGAGACCTCCAAGAGATTCAGGCCCCTTCCATACAGCTGTATAAAATCCACGTTGAACTGGATTATATAATAGTGTGGACTCTGATAATCTAGTTCAAAACAGATATTGTGGATTATTTGCCCTGTGTGCACCTCTATATCCCAGGATCTGATCCCAGATAATATATTTATCCCAGGTTTTCTGGCACTGGGGACTCATATATTCCAATTTAAAGCAGATAATCTGGGCTCAGATCCTGGGATAAAAGACTGTGTGGAAGGGCCCCCAGTCATCAACAACCCTGCTCAGGCCTTGCAAACTCAGGACAGTGGTTTTCTTGACTGAATTAATACAACTGTGCTATGGTCTTTCTTTTCCAACTGTCCTCCACTTCAGCAAGCATTGTCATCTTTTCCTATAAGGCATATCATCATATGAGGTATCCAAAGCACAATCACCTCAGTTTAATCATTTTGGTTTCTAGTAGGAGTAATCTGATCATGCATTCTTGAGATCACATAAACTAGAATCCTTATTTTAGGCAGCAATGCCCTCAATTTGCCCCAATTCCATATTTCCATCCTGGGAAATTGATATCCCCTATGTAGCATCCTTGGTGTAGTACTCCAATCTATGGCACAGCCTCAGGCTGTCTTTTTCTGACATTTTTAGACCAAGTAAAAGTAACTGTTTTGGACAACAGTTCCTAGTTGTAACAACTAGCCTTTTGACATCTCAACAAGCCTGAAAAAACTCACAGCAACCCATGGTAAGATTGTTTCCAGGAAGTGCCATTGATCTTCATTTACTTTATGACTGAAAGTTTTCAAAATTGAAATATATGACATATCAGGAAGTAGCCACAGTATTAACAAGTACCAGTATATGATGTACCAAATGGAACTATTTCATATAACTCAAGTATGTGTTTGTGGGTAAAATAAGCATATTACCCACATTCTTAAATTACATTATGCACATGCTGCAGTCTTCATGATGAGCCCACTCACCTTCTAATTGGATTTTGGACATAAATATACATTCACAGCTTTCAACTATCAATAGAGGACAGGACATCCCTTATAATAAGAGACACAAGCCAGTCCTACAAGAGGTTACTATTCCAACCCTCAAATAAAGAACACATGTTGGAATTCTATACAGGCTGAGGACCCCTTGTCCATAAATCCAGAATCTGAAATACCCAAACCTGCCCACATGGGTGACAAAGATATTGACACTTTGAATTTCATGTTTAGACTTGGATCCCATCACCAAGATATCTCATTAAGTACATATGTGCAAATATAGAGATATTCCAAAACCCAAAAACCCTCAGACTTCTTGTCCCAAGCATTTTGGATAATGACTGCTTAGCCTGTATCACCTCTCTCTCTCTCTCTCTCTCTCTCTCTCTCAATCTCTCTCTCTCTCTGTGTGTGTGTCTGTGTGTGTGTGTAGCAGGTGCACAAAGAAGCCCTTTAGTGATATGAAGATGAATACCAGAATACTGGCAATGTGCATCTTGGTTATTTTCATATACATTGCTGCTAAGCAAAGTTTCCCATATGCTGGAAGTATACATTTGAGTTTTGTAAATGTAGATTTTTATATTTGTCTCTGCAAGCTCAGCTCAAGGTGTAAAACTAGTTTGAAATCATTTATCTCAGCAGTTAGGAGAAGAGAGGAGAGGAGACTCTGTCATAAATAAACAGCCTCAGTGTCCTCCATCTTGTCTGTATTTCCTCATTAATAACTTTTGTCATCTTGGCCACATTCTCACATTGCTTGGTTTTCATCTGTGAAATGTTGGGAAGTCTAGACTAACAATAGGATTGTGGTCAGTACAGTAATAAAAAATACATCCAGGCCAACACTTCAAGAAAGGAATCCAACAAAAGCAAAGGGTCAGCAAAAGAGAGTTAAATTTAATTATTGCATGTCTCTACTTGTGCTGTATCTTTTCACTTCCTCCCTAATGTCTAGCTTGCAAATACATATGATTTTTTAAATGTAAATGTGTTGCTTTTCTGTTTGGAAGCTAAATTAGTCCTAAGCACAAGCACCAGACTCTACTGTGACCGTTTATTTATTGCCACAACTCTGCTTCATTTCTACCCACATCAATGCATATACAATATCAAAGTTGTGGAAATTGTGCTAGACTAAAACTTCAATGAATATGGTGAAGGATTCTGGAAATTTCAGTCCAACAACATCTGGAAGGCTATATAATTATAAGTCCAAGAACAAGGTGAAAGCTCAAGAATCCCATAGACAGTCCTATATATTTCAGCTATTCCTAGGGGTCCTTGGCCAATTTTGTGTCATGGAGAAGATGTTTCCTGGTCAGCCTTGGGTGGTTTTCAGTGAACTAGGGCTGACCTCAGGGCCTTGCCTTTAGCCTAAGGAGTGTGGCAGAGTGAGCAGCTGGGAACAAAGACTGTCTGCGGTTTCTTCCCTCCCTTTACTCTCTCTCAGAAGGAGGAAGGAGAGGAAGGCAGGGTAAGAATGTTATGGCTGAGGTCTGGCTGCTTCGTTCTGCTCCTGGCAAACATAACATTGCATTGTTGGGGAAATGCTAGAATTCCATGACATGCCAGTAAAACCAAATGGTCCAGCAGATATATATAGAGGGGGGGGGGGGAGGGGGGGGAGGGAGGGCAGGAGGAAAACAGGGACATTTTCTTTCCTGAATACAAATTGTTAGCGGCTGGCTCAGAAATGGGTCATAAATACCAGGCTGACCACAATTCTCAAGGAGTCGCTGGGTGGGGTTGGGGCTTTGTATTGAAAGGAGCTTGCTTTGGCTAACAGAAAAATTCTCCTCCTTGATTTTTTTCCCTTCTGGCTATGAGCAACAATGCTGCCAAATTCTATTTTAATTATCTAGCCGGCTATAGCTCTATAGTAATTTCTCAAAGAGATTTTCAGGGAAGCACAAACAAAACAAAAACCCACATCCCCCTATCTGGCAATGTAGGTCAAGTCTCATGTTTGGAGATGTATTCTGGAAAATAAGCTCAATGTGGAGTGGTAAGAATCCTGTTCTAACAACATGTGTTGAATTGTGCAGACAACAGGGCCAGTACTGTTTTGGCACAGTCTCATCAATCAGAAGCCATGGAAGTGGTTGGATAGGGGAGACTATTTTTACCATGTTGACACCATTTCAGTTTCCGAGACTCCATGGTAAGGTCTGGTGATATCACATGACTGTCTACTCTCAAGTCAAAAGGATAGTGAAAAGATTTCTATGACCCAATGGCAATTATTACACCATGTTGTTGTTGTTGTTGTTGTTTGCCTTCAAGTCATTTCTGACTCATGGCAATCCTAAGACAAACCTATCACAGGGTTTTCTGGACAGAATTTATTCAGAAGGGATTAGCTGTTGCCTTCTTCTTCTGAGGCTAAGAGAGTATAATTTGCCCAAAACCACTCAGTATGTTTCCGCCATTGGGAGCAGATTCAAACTCTGATCTCAGGGACCATAAAGATGATAACACATGAATATATCTAGGAAGATGGTTCCATTGTTCGGGTGCCAGTATTATAAATGACATGTCCCTGGTGATTACCACCACATTTAGAACTGAAGAATAACTAAATATCCTAGTATATAGATATGGGAGAAGGTTGTTTTTTTTAGGTAAACTTCTCCAAGTAGTTCAAATCTCACAACGCACAATCAGAACTTATTGTTCTGATTTTTCCAACATGTTTTACATTGGGCTATGATTTTACCAAGTTTGGACACAGCAGTTGATTCAAAATATGGCAGCCAGATTGGTTACAGGTACATCCTATATTAAATCCACACTAAAGTCACTGTACAGGCTGCCAATTAGTTTCTGGGCAAAGTACAAAGTGATTGCTTTGACTTTAAAGCCCTGCATGATTTGGGTCCAGATTTGGGTACAGGATCATCTTCTCCAGTACAATCCACCCCAAAGACTTAGGCCCTCCGGGACTACTCCATCCAGCCAAAACTCGACTGATTATCACCCAGAGGATCTTTTCACCAGCTGCCCCAAGACTGTGGAACAACTTGTTGGAAGAGATCCAACAACTAAATGAGCTCTCAGAATTTAAAACACATTGAAAGACCTTTCTCTTCTGGCAGGCCTACTCAGGCAGTTTTAATTGCAAATTTTAAACTTGCATCGTATGTTTAATATTTATTCTGTGTATTTTAAAATGTATTTTTTAGAAATATGTTTTAATATGTGTATTTTATCGGATGTTTTTAGATGATTTTGTGTTTTAGTGAAATTGTAGCCTGCCTCGAGTCATGAGGAGAGGCAGGTAAGAAATAATAATAATAATAATAATAATAATAGGTTTATGAACATTGGCTTGTTTAAACCATGGCTTGTCAAGACATCAAACCCATAACTGTGGCTAATTCCCTATTGCTCACCTAGAAAGAGGAGCTGTCAAAGCACGGGTGGGAGAGAGACAAGAAACAACAGAAATGAGGAGTGTTTATTTATTTATTTTGTACATTTATACCCCGTCCTTCTCACCCCCCGAGGGGGGACTCAGGGCGGCTTCACAACAAGCACTTGTTCAGTGCCATCCACATTCATAAAAACATATTTAAAACAATTCATTAAAACATTACATTAATAAGGCATGTGTTTAAAATTATGCAGGTTTAAAATCCAAGTCCGAGTCAGTCGACTGCCATTCCTATCACTTGAGTCTTATTCTCGATTGCTGCCTCTATCATTCAAACTCTTGGTCCCATAACCAAGTTTTGAGTTTCTTTCTAAAGGAAAGGAGGGAGGTAGCCAATCTGATGTCATTGAGGAGAGAGTTCCACAAGCAAGGGGCTACCACTGAGAGGGCCCTGTCTCTCATCCCCACCAGTCACGTTTGCGATAATGGTGGGATCGAGAGCAGAGCCCCTCCAGCTGATCTTAAACTTTGTAATGGGAGTATAAATTGTTGCTGTTGTTATTACTGGAGTAATTTGCTGTGTAATATTTTGCTTATAAGCAAACTGTAATTAACACAAACCATAGCTTAATACTTTTCTTGATTTCAACCCAATAATACAAAATGTAGAATACTGTTGTATGTTGTTAATATAATTATTTGCTGCTGATACCTAGTAGGTTTGCCATTATCGCACTATATAACTCCCATTTATGAAGCCCAAATATCCTTTTTCCTGATGCACTTCTGTTCTGTCTATGACAGGACC